>NC_090937.1:646712915-647962915 GCF_040938575.1 Ambystoma mexicanum
GAATGCCAGTGGGTGCTGTACATCTAACATGAAGCAAGGCCACAGAAGTGGGCTAAAAACCGAAAATGCCTTTAAAATGCAGCTTACCCAATCAATTGCAACCTTCAAAGTTCTGTTTTGGCGCTAAATTCAGTCATTTTCCAAGTGAAACACTGAAATGAAAAGTGTGCTGAAACCACAGATCATCAATTGCTGTCAGAGAAAACCGGGCCTCACTGACTGACAGCAGCTAAGAAATGTATTATATGAAACACCAGTCCAGCAACAGTTTGTTTTCAGTAACACAGGAGAAATGCAGATAGAAGTGGCAACATACAACAATCTCAGCTGTGCAAGCAAACATTTGCCTTTTTAACAGCATGTTTGTAAAGGGCTTAATCCTTTTAAATGTCCAAATCCCTTATAAACTGTGCTTATTTTTATGTTTTAAATGAAAGACCTTAAAGTGAATGTTCAAGTAACCCAGTTTGGAGTTAAGTAACTATTTAATTCTGACTTGACAGTGCCCAGCCTGGGAAAGATGAGACTTCAGTTGACACTCCGTTGCTACAGGAAGCCTTAATGGAGGCTGGAGGTTCCCGCATATTGACAACAATGAGCTCATCAGACTTTGGTCTCTGGCTGAGCCAAGGACAATGGCAGGCTGCCTACTGATCTCTACAGGGGAGCTTCCCTCTCCAGGAAGAGGGCACACCTCCCTGATCAAAGGAATGTGACAGCTATTGCCTGTTGAAAGGAAAGTTACACAAAAAAACTGCCCAGAACTTTTGTTGTTTAAATACTTATTTGTGATTACGTTTGAAACTCTTTAAGTTTGCAACCTGAAGGAGGACACTTCTAAAAATTGGTAGATGTTAATCTAATTTTAGGCCCTTGCTTTGAAGAAATTAATGTAACCTGTACTACCTAAAGAACCAAAGTTACAGGAAAACCCTAATTGTAGCAAAACCATTAATGCTGCAAGTCTAATATTGTATATCCATGCTCTAGTGATAATCGTCTAGATATGTACTGAATTAGGAATTATTAGTCCGAACTGTTATGAATAAAAAGGATAAAATTCCACAGAATGACAAAGACAGCACTCACAGAGATGGGAATTGAATGTAAAGATAACCCATCAAATATGTCATGCATGTGTCTGATTTTATTAGGGGACATAATTTTAGAAATGTACATTTGTGCAAAAGTTAAGTTTTGGTCAAAATCAATGTGGGAGTTCCCAAATCACATCATAAAAATGACTAGTCTTTTCTGACTGCCAACCAGAACAAGGCAAGTGTTGTTGGCCACTCACAGCCGTGGGGTGTGGTTTGAAATTTTGCCCCTACCATACATTTTGTGATGTCATTTGGGAGGATAAATATAGCAACTTCACACACACACACACACACACACACACACACACACATGCTGCTTCCTGACCACATCCTGATTTCCGCGCAGCGCTTTGTTCCTGACTTCTTCATCTTGTTCCTGACTTCTTCTTCTTGTCCTGACTCCAGACTTCTTTGCAGAACCCAATCCTCAGCATTGCTGAACTCTTTTTAGCTAGGCCCAAATTCAACCATCCCAAATTTAAGGGAAATTAATTCTGATTCAGTCTGGCTTGCTACCATCATGCTTGCCTGCTGAAACTCACCATCACGCTAATCTACCGTGTCCAGTGACCAGAAGGGCCAATCCAAATCCAGTCTGAGGTGCAGTCCAAATTGACCAGAACCGCCTCGCTGACCGATCCCTCCAGAAGTGCCCTGCTGCCAGTAGACCCGATCCGATGACCAGAACCCTGACGGTCCAATCTTAATTACAATGGACTGTAAGTATCAACAGGAATAATAGAAACCCATAGTGTATTTGCCTTGTCCTATCCCAATCTCAACCTATCCCATCTTTAACTTCAGAACCTCTAATATTGTCAGAACCATTCTTGTGTTTTTTTTTTCTCTCATTTGTTTCATTAAACCATAACCCATTAGAGATTTGGATTAAATAAAGTAATTCCCATACAGAACGGAAACCAGAGTACCACACATGAAGATTTACAAGCGGCCGTGCATAACTGTAGATTCACGGGTGGAATTCTCTTTTTCATAGTCATTAATATAGTGTAATAAAATCAATGTGTCATTTTTAAACCGAATTTCTGCTTTTCTCTGTCCTATTGTTTCAAAAATGCCTCTCACTAAAACTTCCATAACTTCTTCAGAAACCTAATTTCAACTCTCACTGAAACCCAAGATCTGTAGCTACATCCACAACCAGATCGCATCCTGGAACAGTGTATTTGACCCGTTTTATCAAAAATCCCATAGTGAAATTTAGCCGTGAATTGAAATTTTACAAAAAGTTTTACACGTGTCCTTTCCCATCCAAAGTGTTTCTTCCCTTCCATTCCGATCTAAAGCATGTACTGTGGTTTACCTTGTGGCTCATGTTTGTTAGGACCAGTTTAGGGTTGCTCTCATAAGAATTTTTATCAATTTAGGCATTTTTGCCCACTTTGCCTTCACAAAGGCATTTTCACCTGTCAGTTTAAAAGTGTCCATTTCCAAAAACAGTTTTCTCTCTTGTTTAGGGGAGGGAAGATTGCATTCAAACTCTAGACATTGGCTTTCATTCCTGAATACCTGCTGCTTACTTACATCTGTGTGGGATTGCTCATTTGTGCCTTGAGAACTTTGCAGGGGGAAACCTTAACCTAAACGCTATCTGTTCACAAACCAAAACTGTTCTTTTTCCTGTGTTTTCTATTCTGCATTACTATAAGTGAATTCAATTGCTTTACTTATTTTTTAATTTTATTGTCACCGCTGTGATTGCTGCTAGCTATATATATATATATGGGATACATTACTCACCGTAATCGTATTTCTGATGCTTGTATCTGCTTAGATTCACATGCTGTGCATAGGCCGACATCTAGTGGAAGCTGCGGAGTATTACAGTTGTTTTTCGAAACTCGAAAATGGGCGTCGACACAGGGCGTGCCAGTAATACTATCCCTAGTGTGACGTCCACTGTACCCAAGATCCCTCACGCGTCTAGGATCCTCAGATTGTTTTTTTCCGCCATACTGGTCGGAAGCATTTTGCAGAGTCCCCTGGCCTTAGCCATACTTTTGCTAAAATATAAAATAATAATCTATGGACATCCTTCCCCACCCCAATGTCGAACTTCGACACTCGACGCCGGCTGGAGAAGAAATCGACCGTCGGCTGCTGCAAGACGGATTTGGGCCTCGGACGGCCGCTGGCCTCGGCCCGGGCCTGGTAGACCGCTGGCCTCGGCCCTGCAAGTAGGGAGAGTGGGGGGTGGTACATACTCTACACTCTTGGTATATAGGTACACCTTATACATTTCCTACACTTAACAGCCCGCTGCCTCAAGGTGCGTATGGAGGGTACCCCTTTTCAATTATGCCCCAAGTGCAATCGCAAATACCCTTGGGTCGACAGGCACGCCACGTGCAATCTCTGCTTGCCGAGGGACCACCCCGAAGCGAACTGCAGAGCGTGTAGTAGGTTTAAACCAAAGACACTTAAGGACCGTTCGACGAAGCGTTGGGCCCACCACGCCAGGCAGGCGGCCATGGCAGCGGAGGGCGCCTTCAGCGATGGCAGCGACGCCGTACTTTCGGACGGCGAGGGCATTACGGCGTCGAAAGACAGCCGAGCACTGGTCCCAGACCTCGGAAGGTCGTCCGGCAGGGCGGCTATGGGGAAGACCCCCGGCGACACAAGCGCTTCACATACTACACACACTAAACACACTAAGTCCAACCGAGACTCGACGACGTCGAGTTCTCGGAAAGAGGCACAAACAGAATGGTCCGATTCGGTGTCCTCTGGGCGCTCTCGCTCAATATCGCCGCATGACTCCAGGCAATCATCCACTCTTGCCAAGAGTGCCTCGCTCCCTAGGCTAACAGAAGTTCGATCGTCAGAAGACGAAGACGACTTCCACCCCCAGCCCGCGCTCCAGGAGTCGGAGTCCGCAATTAAAGCCAGCGAGGCCCCACGCTCGAAGGACAGGGACACCTCTCCCGATCCTCGACGCCAGGTGTCGAAAAACTCCGGAGCCACTAAGGGACAGGGAAAACATTTTTCTACGCACGGGGAGGGGGGAAAACAGCAGAAGAAACTACCTGTACATTCTTCCACACCTGGGAAACACTCCACCCCCCCCTAAACAGACAGACAAACCCAGGTCTGCTGATAGGTCCACAACCAGCAAAGCTACTCATGATAGATCCCATAGACTTGCTGAGAGAGTCATTCCCAGTTCCAAAAAATGGTCCAGTGAAGACATAGATAGGGTCATGTCAAGAATGTCTTCTTTAGCTGATTTCTATGATAAAAATCCGGAACATTTCCCCTCATATGATCCACAAGGGTCACACCCTCAGGCTCTACTGATCCTATCCCCCCCCCCCGAGTAAGAAGGCCCGGTTTGAGACCCCGATGAGGTCTGAACCCTTCGAGGTGCAACCCTACGCAACTCCATACTCACAGTATCAAGGAGAGGCTTCCTTTTGTGAAGACCAAGAATTTGGTATGATACAAGAGCTAACCGGGACGGGCTACTATGGGGACGATGAGGACCAGGAAGAAGAAGAGAATGACCCGGAAACATACAGAGTAGATTCCCCGGTAGAGAACGAAGCCCCGGTTACCGACTCCCCGGTCGATAACCAACCCCTCCTAAATGAGGTTCTCGCTCGCGCAGCAGAACATTTCCACATTGACACCCACGGTGTACAGGAGGAAAGGGACTTCGCGGAAGAGTTAGTGGGAGAAAGGAGGCCTGTTGCCCAGACCACCCCTATCCTTAAATCCATTCAGCGGAGAATAGATCCGTCCCTGGTGAACCCAAACCTCACCAGAGCAGTCAATCCCAGGGTTGAAAAACTTTTCAGGGCGGCCCAGTCTGACCCTCTCTATATAAGAGGACATCTGAAGCCAGACTCCCTAGTTGTCACCAACACTCGTAAGAGGGCTGGGACACCCTTGTCTTCGTCAGAAGCTCCTCCCGACAAGGAGAGCAAAAGACTATATGGTTTCGGCAGGAAGGTAGCCTCAACGTCCGCCTATCAAGCAAGGATTGCTAACTCCACCACCCTGTTGGCCAGCTACAACTGCCATCAGTGGGAAGAAGTCGCGGCTCTCATAGCCTCTGCTCCTGAACCGTTAAAGGGCCAATTAGCTCGGATTTCCGCAGACGGTAGAGCCGTGTCTGGTTGCATTTTGAAAGCAACCTTCGACGCCGCGGACAACGCAGGCAGATTGATAGAAGAAGGTACTGTTATCAAGAGACATGCGTGGTTACGGCAGTCTGGTTTTAAGGCAGAAACACAGGCATCATTGTTGGACAAACCGGTGGAAGCCGATCTGTTGTTTGGTAAGGCGGTCGAAGACGCACTGAAAAATGCCAAGGACGAATACGAGACACTCAAGTTCCTTTTGCCAGTTAACCAATAAACCCCCTAACCAGAGAGGGAATAGTAATTTTCGTCGCCCAAGCGGCCAAAATTCCCAGAGAGGATCTAACTATTCCCAGGGGCAGGGTACACAGTGGAACAACAACCAACAGTCTACCCAGGGTTACGGCAGAGGTAATAGGAGAGGTCGTGGTAAAGGCAGAGGCAGCCCCAGCAAAGGAGGCGGCACACCTCCACCAAAGCAGTGACGCTCAGTTCAGGGTCCCTTCTCACGCAACCCCAGTAGGGGGACGCATTTCAAACTTCACCCAGGCTTGGGAAGGGATCACATCAGACAGATGGGTGCTGTCAACAGTATCCACAGGATATTGTATAGAGCTACTGCAGCGTCCCCGGAACCATCCTCCACGACAAAGAGTACACTCCTTAGAACATCAGAAGATTCTCCTCGAGGAGATCGCCATTCTTCTACAAAAGGACGCGATAGAACTCGTCCCGGGACACTAAGTAAAAAAATGTATTTATTCAACTTACTTCCTTGTGCCAAAGAAAGACTTGACAATGCGCCCAGTATTGAACTTACGGCCTGCCAACAAGTATGTCAAGCCCCAAAAAATTCATATGACCACGCTACAAGAGGTAATCCCCCTCCTAAAAAAGGGGGATTACATGGCAAACTTGGATATGAAAGATGCTTATTTTCATATTTCCATGTTCCCAGCGCACAGAAAGTACTTGCGCTTCAAGGTGGACAGTCGCCACTACCAATTCAAGGTACTACCCTTCGGGATAGCTTCAGCACCAAGGGTATTCACCAAGGTACTGGCGGTGGCGGCTGCACACCTACGCAGGGAGGCAATCCCAGTGTACCCTTATCTGGACGACTGGCTCATAACGGGGGAACCCCAGGAATTTGCAGGACAAACATTCAGAGGACTATCGACCTCCTACACGAGTTAGGCTTCTCAATCAACGAGAAGAAGTCAAGCCTGGTGCCAAGCACCTCAAAACAATTCCTAGGAGCAATCCTGGATACCCAGGAGGGGTTGACCTTTCCTTCAGAATAAAGAATTCGGAATATACTACTGCAAATTCCGCATTATCAGTCCGGTCAACAAATAATGGTACGCAAAGCAATGCGTTTACTGGGCATGATGGCGTCATGCATTTACCTGGTCCCTCACGCGCGCCTGCGCATGCGTCCCATGCAGGAATGGTTGGCGAAACAGTGGTCTCAGGCAAGTGGTCAGTGGGACGATCTAGTGGTCATTTCACCAACACTGGTACAAAGCCTTCACTGGTGGACAAGAGAGAATCTCGCACAGGGGAAACCCTTTTACGATCCCGAAGTACAGGCAGTAGTCACTACAGATGCATGTCTGACGGGGTGGGGAGCTCACCATCTCCACCACACAGCTCAGGGTCTCTGGTCTCACTCAGTGGCCAAGAACCACATCAACCTGCTAGAGCTTCTGGCAGTATTCAGAGCGCTTCAGGCGTTCGAGCCCCATCTACTAAACCTGTCAGTGCAAATCCGGACGGACAGCACTACAGCCATGTTCTACCTGAACAAGCAAGGAGGGACTCGCTCGCCAAATCTGTCCAAGCTTGCCCAGAAAATCTGGATATGGGCACTCAGACGGAACATCTTGCTGTCATCACAACATGTTCCAGGAGAGCTCAATTCCCTAGCGGATGCTCTGAGCAGAGACTCCCTCCCAGAGGAACACGAATGGGTTCTTCACAGAGAGGTCGTAGAAGATCTCTTCTCTCAGTGGGGTTTCCCCACTATAGACTTATTCGCCACAAGCGAAAACAGACAATGCCCAGGATTTGCATCCAGGTTCCCCCAACCAGACTCCCAGGGGAACGCCCTGTGGATGAACTGGTCAGGGATGTTTGTGTATGCTTTTCCACCAACTCCTCTCATCAGGAAAGTGGTGAACAAGATGAACAGGGAATCGATGACGCTCGTCCTAGTTGCTCCCATGTGGGCAAGACAACCGTGGTTCCCACACCTACGCTAGATGGCGGGGTGCGAGCCCATCAAACTTCCAGCCTGGTACAACCTACTGTCCCAGCACCAAGGTCAAACAGTGCACCAGCAACCCAACTCAATGAACCTGGCAGCATGGCTCCTGAGGTCATAGAGTTTGGACACCTCAATTTGCCACAGAAGTGTATGGACATCCTAAAGGAATCTAGGAAACCAAACACAAGGCACTGTTACTTTGACAAGTGGAAGAGGTTCGTTATCTGGTGCCAGAGTAGACAAATCAACCCAGTTGATTGCACTCCTTCCACTATTGTTACATAAATGCTCCACCTGCTAGATGCAGGATTGGTTTTTAACTCACTGAAAGTACACCTGGCAGCCCTCTCGGCTTACACCACGTCCAATAGCAAGGTTTCGTGGTGGAAAGTACCAGTAGTTAAAGCCTTCATGGAAGGAGTAAAGAGACTTCACCCTCCTATTTCAAACCCACCACCAGGGTGGGACCTTAATGTGGTGCTAGCCAAGCTCATGGGCCCCCCTTTCGAACCCATGCATAAAAGCAGTCTCAAACACCTGACTTATAAAACGGCCTTCTTAGTAGCTATTACTTCTATAAGAAGGGTCAGTGAAATTCAGGCTCTGTCAGTGCAGGATCCCTTCTTTACTATCCATAAAGACAAACTGGTTTTACGCACACACCCTAGGTTCTCACCTAAATTTATATCAAAATTCCATGTAAACCAGTCCATCGAGCTTCCGGCTTTCTTCCAGAACCCGCAAAGCTCGGCTGAGGTGAGCATGTGATCTAAGCAGATTCCACAAGCCTCAGAAATATATATACAGTTATGTGTGATTTGAATATTAAATAAATACATTTTTACCTTTACATACAAACTAGCCTGATTCCTGGTCCACTGTGACCTGGGGGGTATTTTGAGACTGTGATAGGAGTGGTATATCATTCAAAATATTGAACCTATAGACATAATAAATATGCTAGGCGAGCCTTGGTGTGTGCCTAATTGAAATTCTTGACAGATTTTGAGGGCTCGTGCCATGATTCTGAGTTCGCGATACCACCCGTGACAGTCTAACAAATTATACTAGCCTGCAGGGTACGGACACCTTGCTGGGTTGGTGTACTGTGCTACACTGTACAAGCATCTCTCCAAATAAATACTCAAAAAATCAGGCCTGCTTGTAAAAGTAAGTTAACCCTGAAATAAGTCATAAGGAAATTGATATTTCTAAAATGGCGATCCCAGTAGAGATTAATATGGCTAGGGAACACCTCCTGCACAAACTGTTTGTCAGGGGTGAGTGGCCCGAACAGAACGAGCAGATATGGCTGCAGGAAATCGAAGAACAGGTTACTGCCATAGACCTAGATACATGGCAGGACAAGGGCCCATTGCACCAAGCGCTTAGTGAACTGTACATGGCCCCAAAAGTAAAAGAGGAGCAGTGTAAAATTGCCAGGATAGCGGCCTACCTATACCTCCACATAGGAGTAATACAGGAAAAGCATGCAGAAAACATAGTTCTGGCAGAGAAGCAAGTGGAAATACTACTGAAAATCCAAACTGATCTAGACTCTGCAGGGCAAAGGCTACAGAAGAGTCAATAATTAGAGACAGCTAGGCAGTATATTACCAAATTAAAAAAAGATCTGGCTCTCCTACATCAAAAGAATGCAGAGCAAGATACCCAAGTTCAGGCGCTGAAAGGTGAGTGTCAGGAAAGGGTGGACTCTTTACAACAGAGTCAGCAAAAGCTGGCACAACAAGTACAGTTTAATAGAGCCTGCGCACAGCAGGTCGTTACCTTACAAAATCAAACAGAAACCTTGGAAAAGGAAAACAAATTAATTTTTAAATATTTAGAATCTCAAAAAGAATTTGATGAGGAGCGCCAGAAATCCAATGGCTTTAAAAAACAAAGGGATGACCTGGCTCAACAGAGGGGCACTCGGAGAGGGACGCCTTAGGCCAGGAAGTGAGCCAATTAAAAACTAAGTTAGAGGAAAGAAAGCTGGCCATCCAGGAGCTTAGTGAAGTTAAAACCGAATACGAGAAGCTACTAGAGCACACCAGGAGGGTGGAGGATATTCTGTAAAAAAGCACCCAGACCAATAATGATAAAAGTCAGGAGGTGAGTCTGCTGCAGCAAAAATTGGCCCAGTATTTTCAATCTAGGCAGGAAGCACAGAGAGACAATGAGGCTCTCTGTGAAAAGAATGATAAGCTCCACAAACAGATAGCCATGCAAGAGCAAATCATTGAGACCAGTAAGGCCTTAATAGAGCAGCAAGAGAGTCAGATTTTGGCACGTCACCAGGGAATAGGGGCTGAAAGAGAAGAGGAAGGAAGGGACAGAGAAACCCCTGAGCATAACATCAGGACCCCTGCAATCAGGTACTCTAACCCCTTCAGTACCATGGACTATGCCGGCTTCATGTCCACTGGCTCATATAAACCAAGGGCCATGGGGATGGTGACTTCAGCAGAATTGGCAACATGGGAGTGACAGATCAGCGCCTCCCAGAAATGGATGGACGGGCATCTCTG
The DNA here is from genome assembly GCF_040938575.1 of Ambystoma mexicanum. Taxonomy (NCBI): domain Eukaryota; kingdom Metazoa; phylum Chordata; class Amphibia; order Caudata; family Ambystomatidae; genus Ambystoma; species Ambystoma mexicanum. Next base: position 646,722,919 of record NC_090937.1, read on the forward strand.
TACAGATTCCCAAATGTTAGGGCTAGCCTCTCTGATCAGGAAGACTCATGTGATGGGAGAATCAGGGAATTGGATCCTCAAAAATACTACATACCAAAGGATCAGTTAGTAATGTTTGGTGGGAAACTCCAGGAAAGCAGGCCCACAAAGAGTATCCTAAAGACCTCTTCCCAGCTAGGGCAGTGGGGTGGGGGTTACTCAGCCAATCCTGGGAGCAGGGGAGAGTCAGAAGACTCTTCTGAGCGCCATAGGCATCAAGAAACTAGGCCCCCACATTCTGCAAGCCATTCTCAAGCTCGCAGAATCAGGGAGAGCCTAGAGGATCAGAAAGCCACCTCCTGTAGCAGTGCCTCTGACTCAGAGGATGAGTGGACTTGGGTGACTGTTATGCTTGAGCTAAAACATGGCGCTTGTGCGCAGTGTATTCTGGGAGCACTCAGAGCCATAATGGATATTTACTTCATGCCGCAGTGAAAAGCTGTACTCATTTTGCTGAGAGCTAGATTTACTATGCTGAAGAAAACATGCTTTACAAACCTGGCATGCAGTCAAGGACATTCTGCTGGGAAAGCTGGCTTTGTTATGTCTTGTTATGAGTTATGGGACTGTTTTCCATGGCGCTTGTTTTTAGAAGAGGGAAGTACTTTGCTCCTTGAGGTTACTGTCGGTTGACCCAGCTGGCAACCAACGGCTGCCCATCAATGCGCAAGTGCGTTGCCAGAAGGTTAGAGAAATTACCACCCCTTTTTGAGGAGTGCATATATGCGGAACCCCTTAACGGTCAGACGGGACCTCAGTCGGAGGGGGGACGCTTCCGTCCGGCATACCTGTGGGCTGTTGTGCTCTCGGACTGGCTGTCATCGGGGTCTTCCAGCCGCTTCTGGCGAGATGAGGGATTCAGTTACGCCCACAGTGATGTATTTTCTTTTGAATTCTCTGTTTCTTCTGTGATTTATTTCTATGTTATCACTTGTTGCTTCCAAGCTTTGAATAAATAGCCGTATAAGTGCTCATTATTTTCTAAGAGTGTGTGTGGTTGCAAGTCATTGCGTCTACCTGCGTTTAAAGTATTGGCTTCGTAATTGCACTGGTGATTAATGACTGTCCGTGCACTCCTGGCGAGCAATACAGTGACTAAGACCAAAAAGACCAACAAAATTAAGAGGGCTCTACTAAAAGATCCCCTGAAACAGATCAAGGTCATTAGGAGCGTCATAACTCCCTATCACAAAAACGCCAAGTATTCAGTCTGGGAGCAGCTTGAGTTATACAAGCAAATGATGGCTACTTTCCACCTGAAAGCCAGAGTTGCATCCAATATGTCAAATGGACATTTTCCCCGGAGTACTCCAGCTTCTTTGCGTGGCTGGAGGATCAAAACCACTCAAGATGGTCCACCTACAGGGCAGCCATCTTAAAACATTTTTCTGTACATAAGAGCCCCCAAGAGGCCCGCAAAGCGGTCTACAATTTGCAGTATGGGGGAATTTGTGCAAGCACTAAAACGTGCTTTTGCGCAGAGCACCAGGCGGGTGCGCACAGACAGTAGGGAGTTCATTAATACCTTCTTTCATGCATTCCTTAAATACATCATGAACCAGCTGGTGAGGGACTTTCACGAGAAGAGATCACTAGACTGGGTCATTGAACAGGCGACCCATATTTATGAAGTGCAGAAACCGGTAGAGAATAAAAATACAAATAAAAACCCCAAACCAGCCAACACCCCTGCTGCTGCTAAGGTGGCGGAGGTGAAGGTTGCCCCCATTTTATATCGGGAGATGGGGGGCCTAAAAATATTCCTGTACAGAATCCATCTTCTAACCAAAGAACCAGAAGGCCCTCAGGCCAATCCCAGACAGGTAGTTAGGGAGGTAATCCCACAAATGGGACCCCTAACTCCCCTGATTATATCAGCCCCCGTTACAAGGGCATCAAACCCATCCTGGGGTATGTGTGGACTCCCCCAGCCCAAGGGGGGATCCCTCAAGGTAGCTACCAACCCAGGAAACTTCCCTTCTAACTTTCCCCAGGAGGGCAGTAATACCCCAAATGCCGGGTTGAGCTTCTTTCCCCGGTACCCGCCAAACCTCAACCCACAAAATAACCCTCCTTTCTTTCCCCACTTTCCTGAGCACAGACAGCCCAATCCGGGAGAGGGGAGGCCAAGGGTGGACGGTTACCAGAACTATCCCAACCAAGGGTATTATGGGAGAAGGGATGGCTACCCTTCCCGTGATCCACCTAGGATGGACCAGAGACACCCGTACCAGCCAGAGCGGGTGTCCCAACTGGAGCGCCAGGTCCAGAACTTGTCACAGGATCTAGGTCGCATGTTGAGGGCTCAGCAGAACCCTCATATTAGCATGCCGGCTCAGAACTCCACAAACCAAGGGTCTGGTACTCCAGAGCAATGACGGGGAGAGAACCCCGACACCCTAACCGGTTCCAAAGGAGGAGGCACGGGGTCAAGGGGGGTGTAAAGCCTTAGAGGAAGCTTCCTTCCCCGCTTGTGAAAAGCCCCTGGAAACCTAGGAACCGGAACCAGAATCTCCTGCCCCTGAAAGTCTGCAACCTAAGAAACAGAGGGCGGGTAGGAGAAATAAAGGACCTAAAAAGACCCATTTTGTGGAGGAGGTTAGTGTCCTCCAGTTTGAAGGAGAAGGGTCCTCAGAGGACTCTGGGAAAAGGATCTTCTCCTTCAGGGATGGGGGGGGGGGGGAACACCTCCCAAAGAAAAATGGGTCCCGAGAGATCCTAATCAAGACTGCGTAAATGCGGGGACTGAGTTAGAACCGCCCATCATTGAACCCCAGAATGGTAAGCCAGAAAGCCACTTTGCCCAAACATACTCTGGGGACTGCCTCCAAGAAGGGGGGCATCCCAGAATCAGAACCAGGAGAGCCCAGAACTCCCCCAATATCCAACTGCCACATTTTTCTTACAGATTCCCAAGCTCCCACACCAAATCTTTCCGAAACTACCCCTGTGTCAGAATCAAGAGTCAAGAAATTAACCCACCAACTGGCCCAAAATGCACATTATCTTTGCCCCCTTGAGGAGAAGGAGGGAAGATTTTGTGCCCCGGTCCAAATACAAGGGCAATGTACATTTTTGGCACTGGTGGACACTGGATACCAAGCCACCCTTCTGTCAAAGAGGGCCTTTGATCAGCTGAATTCAGGAAGGGTGGGTGGGGTAAGAGATACCAGATCCCCTCGCACCCTTCTTCCTGGACAACTTCAGAACTTCGATGGGAATGAAATTCCTGTCAAGGGGACTGCGGATTTGGAAATTAATATTGGGCGACACAAGGTGAAACACCCGGTCATAGTTGTGACTCCAGAGAGCACACCATGTTTACTGGAGAATGACATCCTGCGTAGATTGTCTCCCCTACTAGATTGTGTAAACAAGGTCCTCTGGACCCAGACCAACCGACCAATAAAATTAAAACATAGCGTCAACCATGTTAGTTGAAATGGCACATGCCACATAGTTGAACAAAAACCTCACCAAATTAAGTTCTACTTTCAAAACAACAAAATCCCTGACGTGACAGTAATTGCAGTAGGACAACAAACTGGTGATGGGAATTCCTCTCCATTTCTGAAAATCAACCTTCCTTCCAGTCTCAAGTGGCATTCCATACTGGAAGGAAATACTCTGAAATTCTATACCAATTCACAATCAGAAAATCCCACTTCCATAGTCCAAAATGATGAAAAACCAGCTCAAAGCTTGGCTGACATTCAGAAAATTGGAGAACAGTTGTTCATCCCTATTCAGTTAAATGAGGGGAAGGACGCTGTTCTCGCCCGAGTGTGCATGAACAACGGTAAGAGTTTCTTCAGCGAAGCCATGTTCCGGAAACTCCCAAAAGATCCAGCCATTCCCACATTTAAATTGATAGACAAATGGGAAATGGACCTGGAAACTCCCAATTCCAAACATCTCCTGCCTAGCAGGTGTATGCTCAAAATTTCCAAAGGCAACAAAAGTATAGTGCATAACTGTTGGGTCGTGCAAGATGTCCCTGCTGCATTTTATTTAGGCAGTGACATTCTGAATCAGTTTGCCATTTCAAAGCCTGGTCCCGATTAGCGGGTAATTCCATGGACTTTGATGATCCAGAGAAAGCATTTGTCAGCTCAACTGCTGCCATATGCAGTCGAAGTTCAGATTGGAGAGGAAGTCACCATCCCAGAATGGACCCGACTATTCCGCCTTGAAGTAAAAATTAAAAGAGGACAGAAACTGCAAAATCCTGACGTATATGTTCACCTCAAAGCCCATCTCCAACAGCGGCAACACCACTAGTCAATACAGAACACAACAGCATTCCAATAGTGGTGGATAACAACAACCTTAGGAGTGTCACTCTGGGCGCAGGCACCATTATTGGAAAGGCAGTTGATGACTGACATTTTTCATAGATTTAGGTAATGAACTGATAGGACCAATCCCCAATGACTGTTTTGACAGTGATAGCGACAATGACACAACACCAGACAGGATCTTCACCCGGCATGGGGGGAATTTCCTGGTGTACTCTTTCCGCCCTTATGGTAAGGAAGAGGTGACCTCGGACTTCAGGAGGGATGAGTTGATCTTTCAAGACCACCACCAGGACTGCCTTCCCCACCTCAAGCCATCAATCCAAGTCAGTACTTTAACCAGGGATTTCTCCAACTAGCTGGAGGAGGCCGCTGAGATAGCCAAACCAGAAGTCTTTCCTGGCTTCAGGCAAATGGTTGGAGAGAGAGTCAACCTAGCTGATGCCTGTGAGACTCTGGAGCAAAAGCTAAAGTTGAAACAAGTTTTCTTAGATTTTCAGGATCTCTTTGCGGTGGACTCATGACTGTGGTTGCACTGAAATCCATACAACAACAATTCCCACGGACCCTGTTATGACTCCAGTGTTTGTGAAGCAATACCGCTTGCCTCTCGCATCCATGGAGTCCCTCACAGAAATAATTAAAAACCTCGAGTCCCATGGGATAATTCGTCTCGTCCACAGCACCTTCAATAATCCGGTGCTGGGGATTTTGAAACCAAGCGGCCAGTGGAGACTCTGTGCTGACCTGAGGAAGCTAAACAAATGGGTCCACACTTCCCGATGGCCTCTTCCCTACATTGACCAAGGGCTGGCCAGATCCATGAGTCAAAGGTATACACTGCCATTGACCTGACCAATGGGTACCGGACCGTACCTGTCAGTAGGGAGGACCCATACAAGCTGCCCTTTACCTTCGGGGGCAGCAGTACACTTGGACCCGGACTCCCTTCGGATACATCAACTCCGGCAATGAATTTAATATCTTCTTGCATAAGGCCATGCTCGACTTGGTTGAAAGGGGTAACCTGGCCTATGTAGATGATGTTCTGATGAAAAGATCAACTATAGAGGAACACATAGCGGGTCCCAATTTCTCGCTTTTTACTTTTCCCTGTTAGATGACTAACAAAGATTTGAGTGTCTAACAGACAGAGAAATGCTAAAGGAACTAAATATTTGGCGCTTTTGAACATTATTACAAAAAGTAAGCCTTGAAAATATCAGAACCCTCTGATGGAACGGAAAAATATATATGAAGTAAGTACATATATCTAATCTGCTCATTGAATATAGCACTATTGATTATATGAATACGAGGCACAAAAGATTCTAAAACATTCCACATGTTCAATATTGTTCCCTTAACTTTCAGGAATAAACTTTGAAGGAAATCATTACAGATAATAGACCAATAAAAACCCTCCTGATGAACCGTCTGAGAGGACGGAGAAACACGTGTAGAGGAAGATAAGAGGGTGAATCAAGACTACATTGCCGGACTGCGCATGCGCGCACGACGCATGCGGGACTAAAATCAACGGCTCCCGGCGGCCGCTACTATTATCCTGAATTCTTTTCCACTCTACGAGAACCAATCTCGGCTCAACCGCCCGCCAACGGTGGCGGACCCACTAGAGCTGCTGCCGCTGCACTCCGGAGAGAAACCGGAGCGGGGGACGCCAGAACCAGCCCGCGGACCGCCGGCGGATGACCCGTGGCCATTGCGGCGCGGGCGGGAGAAGAGGATCGCTCCTCCCCCCCCGGAGTCACCGAGTTCCCTGTGGCTCCCAGGCGAGGCCGACGCTTGGATCGAGATCTTGCGGCGCTCTCTGGGTGCCGATGAGCGGCCGCTGAGGGCCCCCCCCACCTGCTCCACCCTCGGGACAACAGCTGCCCACACACCTCCCGATCCACGAGAGTAACGCATCCGGAGAGACTTTGCATCGCCAGCCTTCCCAGCGGGGCCTCCTCCCTCCTCCCCCCACCCCTCCTCAACAGCAAGACTACAATACCCGGGGTCGAGCGGCAGCAAGAGCCGAGAGCTGCGCTCCCCCGCTGAGGGAAGACACGCTGCAACCAGAGGCACCCACGGCAAGGTACACGGGTGTGGGGGGTGGATGCTTTGTTTCCCCCCTTTTTGCAACTAGCCTGCTGTAGAGGACACAGAGCACAGCTGCGCCATAGACCCACGAGCCACAAACGCAGCTACACTGAGAGTGTGGGGAGCCCCCCCCCGGTCCACGGTGGACCCCAAGACTTGGTGTAAACGGTGGAACTGCCCTGCCCCTCTCCTGGGACCGCCCCGAGTGGCTTAAATCATCGCCCGAAACGCAGTACTCGCGGGGGGCCACCCTATGTAGCGGAGACAGGCGCTGGCCAGCCCACAACAACGGTAGAACAGGGGCACAGTCCTCCCCACTACATCCCTACTATACACCACGCCACTAAGCGAGGCTGAGCGACGACACTGCGGCCATCCCAAACGTAACTTTGGCGGCGGATCGCAGTGCGCACCCTGCGCAGCCTATACACATTCGTCTGCCCTGAGGGGGAGCAACCAGATCCCAGCTACATAGAGCCCGACCAAAGCATGGGAAAGGAGAAAACCAAGAGGCAAACGCTACAGAGCAAGATGGATCTCTACACTGTGGGGGCCCCTCCCCAGCGCGAGCCTCAACCCCCAGAAGAAGAGAGTAACCCTGGAGAACTCAGAGACCCTCTTATCTCTTTGTCAGATCTTATGAAAGCGATTGGGGACTCGAGGACGTCCTTGGAACTTAAAATGGGTGGCCTATCCTCTGAGGTGTCCCTTATACGCCAGGACCTCCGCAACTTGTCGACCAGGGTGGGGGAAGCGGAACAGAGGGTGTCTAACACTGAAGATGCGGTCCATCGCATGGAACAGCTCACTGCGATTGCCCAAAAAGTGACCCAACTGGAAAACCGCGCCGAAGACAGTGAGGGGAGGGCGCGACGCAATAATATCAGGATCCTCGGTATACCAGAGAAAGAGGAAGGCCCCAGCGCAGAACTCTTCCTAGAAGATTGGCTCACTCATATCTTTGCCCCGAAGAAGCTATCCAAATTCTTTTCGGTGGAAAGGGCACACAGAGTCCCCACCGGCCGACCTATACCGGGTGCCCCGCCCAGAACAATGATTGCACGCCTACTGAATTATCGCGACCGAGATGCGATCCTACAAATGGCAAGGGCCATGGGCCCGATCACATACAACGGCTACAAGGTCGGTTTCTATCCTGACTACACGAAAGAAGTCCAAAAAGCCCGCCAGTCCTTTGACTCCGTCAAGAGGAAGCTCCAGTCACTATCCATCAAATATGCCCTCTTCTTCCCGGCATTGCTAAAAGTCCAGTATGAGGGCGCTACTCACTTGTTTTACAACCCCAAAGATGCATGGGACTGGCTTGAAACTCATGTCCTCACGGACTCCAGCGGGAAACGCGTGCTACCGGGCCCGCCCGCGCAGCGACCCCGACCTGGGAGACCCTCGCCCCCTCACCCCCCGTCCGATGCGGATGACGACGCGTCAAGGACCCCTACGGAAAAAGGATGAATACCCGGTACTGAGGGGCCCAAACTGCAGATTGGTAGAATGGAAATGCTCACCTAGCGGCCACCGCCCCCTAAGGCTGCGCGCGCGTTATCACAGCCGGGTTATCCCGAAGAAGTTTATAAAGTTATAGGTTCAATGTTTGGGCGACAGGTGCTCCCAGTTGGGGGGGGGAAGTACAGGGTGGGGGGGGAGTTCAAGGACTGTAAAGAAACCGAATCAAGAAACAAGAAGGCGAGACACATAGTAGCACTGGCAAGGGAATCAAGTACTGTCTATGGGCAAGACCACAGACATAATCATCATCCAGGCAGCAGATATACCAACCCGAGACGACCCCCGGACGTCTCCCCCGAAAGTACAGTGCCGCACACCTCTCGAGTGTACAGGACTACCATTGATCCTCGATGTCCAGATATGCGCCCCACGCAGATAGAATGAACTCCAACAAGGTGACTGTGCTCTCCTGGAACGTCAACGGTCTCGGCTCCAGCATAAAGCGAAGACTGGTGCTCCAGTACCTTAACCGTTACTCGCCCGACATTGCCCTTCTAAACGAAACGCATTTGCTTGGCACGAGCACAAACTTTTTCAAAAGATCCAACTACTCTCACGCCTACCAGGCTGGATTCACAACGGGAGGCAGGGGCACGATGATCCTGGTTCACAAGCGAGTCCCCCTGCAGGTCAGGAAGGTCAAGACCGACCCCCGGGGCCGCTATGTTATGATACTGGCTGACATCTGGGGCGAGAAATGGGGCCTCGCTGCAATTTACGCACCTCCCACACAGTCGAAAGAACTACTCTCCGAGCTACAGAGCCGGTTACTAGAAGAGGAGGCCGATGTATGGGTGATTGGCGGGGACTTTAATGAAGTGATGAACACTGCAGTCGATAGATCTCACAGGAGGTCAGGTACCTGCCCTGCCCCCACGCCACTCGCCATGTTCGCCGAAGCTCTGGGTATGACGGACGCATGGCGCTCGCTCCACAACAACGAGGCAGGGTTCTCCTTCTTCTCAGGCGTCCATAAGTCATTCTCCAGAATCGATTATGCCTTCATCCCCCGCAATATAAAGCACAGGCTCCTTGACGCGGAATTCCTCGCAAGAGGTATTTCTGACCACTCTCCGCTCCTATTGTCCATGAAGAACTCCGGCCGTGGTCCGGATCGTAATTGGCGCCTGAACACGTATCACCTACGTCTCCCCGAAATTGCGGAGGAACTGGAAAAGAAGACAACAGAATATTTTGAAAACAACGAAGGATCAGTGGATTGTCCAATCTCGCTCTGGGAGGCGTATAAGACTGTCCTCCGCGGGGAAGTTATCTCGGAAGTTTCGGCCTACCAAAGACGACAAGTCCAAAAGATCAAAGAGGCAGAAGCGCGTGTCCTGGAGTGCGAACGGCGAACCCTAGAACACTGCACCCAAGAAGCGAAGGAGGATCCGATTACAACACAAGAGGCCCTTAGCAACCTGGCTCTAGACAATGCACGAATAGCCCATCAGTTAGTCCGGAGCCAAATCTATGATCGAGGCGACAAGGCGAATAAGACACTGGCCTGGTTGGAACGGCGCGAACAGACCAAGGGACATGTGCGGGCAATTGTATCTCCAGACGGTACGCTCCTCACAGACGACTCGGACATTGTTGCGGCATTCGCCGCCTACTATGAGAAACTCTACACTCCACCGGCCGAGAGCCTGCCTTCCGAACCCGCATGTTACCTTGACCAGATCGAGATCCCGAAGCTCTCTCAGCGCCAAACAGACCTCCTGAACGCCGAAATCACTGTCACCGAGGTGCAAGAGGCGCTCGCACAGCTCCAACCTGGGAAGACCCCGGGTCCTAACGGGTTCCCTACAGAAACATGGAAATGCCTCGGCGGCTCACTGCCCTCCCACATGCACCGTATGTTTCTACGCAGCAAAGAGCTGGGGGCACTCCCCCCGGACCTCAGGAAGGCATGCATAATCGTCATACATAAGCCCGGGAAACCCCCGGAGGAATGTGCCTCCTATCGCCCAATATCCTTGATTAACGGCGAAGCCAAGGTCCTCGCAAGAACACTAGCCAACAGACTGCTGCAAGTTATAGAGACCCTGGTGCACCCCGACCAATGCGGATTCATGCCCAACAAATCCACCCGCATGAACCTGCGTAGAGTTCAGCTGGCGCTAAGCAGAGCCAAGGAAATACCAGCCCCACTGGCCCTCCTGGCAGTGGACTTTGAAAAAGCATTTGACTCTGTAGAATGGGAGGCTTTGTGGGCAATCATGGCTCGGATGAACCTGGGGCAAACGTTTATATCGTGGGTTAAACTCCTGTATGCACACCCGGAGGCCATGGTAAGGGTGAACGGCAGGTCTTCTCGATCATTTCCCCTGGGTCGTGGTACGAGACAGGGGTGCCCCCTCTCCCCGCTGCTTTTTCTCTTGGCCATAGAACCTCTCGCAATTGAGCTTAGGACTAACACTAATTGGTCAGGGTTCGCCTGGCCGGGGGGGGAAGAGGACCGACTATCCCTCTACGCGGACGACCTCCTCATATACCTCAGTAACCCACGCACTTCCTGCCCGATTGTCTCCCGCATCCTTAGAGAATACCAGCGCTTTGCAGGCCTTAAGGTAAACAAAACCAAAACCATTTACTTCCTGGTCCAGGGAGACGAGTCTGCGATCCCTGAAACCTGCCCATATCATGTCTCCATTAGAGAACTCAAATACCTGGGCATAAGACTCGACCCGACACTGGGTGGGTTCCTGCAACTCAACTTACAACCAATAATTGACCGGTTCAATAGGGACACCTCCCACTGGCAATCACTCCCACTATCACTAATGGGCAGAGCGGCGCTATTCAAAATGTTGACCCTCCCCAGACTGTTGTATGTACTCCAAACCGCCCCCATTGCCATCCCCCGAGACACCTTCGCACTCATAGACAGACGCCTTCGCACACTGCTGTGGGGAGGGAAACAACCGCCCTCGAAACGCTACAGCAATCAGTGTGGGAGGGAGGCATCGGTCTACCATGCATACGCACCTATTACCTTGCAGCCCAGATTGGGGTGGTAAACGACTGGATACACGCAGATCCCACACTCCCCCACATCCGCCTTGAAATAGAGAGCATGACCCCACTAACCCCACTACAGACCCTGTACGCCACCCACAACCAACCCCCGTTGTTGCCCAAAATGACACGCCACATTTGCCGGGCATGGCGGGACGCGCACAAACTAATAGGCTGGAAAGGTAAACCAACACTATCTCAACCCCTATGGCACAACGCACTCCTCCCGGAAATAGTAAAGATGGGCCCCTTCGATCACTGGTGCGTGAAAGGGATACACACACTAGCGCATGTGATACAAGACGGCCACCTCCTTGACTTTGAGACCATGCAAGAGCGATTCGACCTCGCACCCATGGACCGGTTTCGACATGCGCAACTGGCCCACGCCATCCGCACCCAATTCCCTGATACGACAAGCATACCCCCCTGTACTCCCATTGAGACCAACATCCTTTCGCAACACATTGACACCAAGGTCACTTCCACGCTCTATCAAGCACTTAACTCCTTTGGGGCGACGCAGCTAGATGGGCTCAAAGAAAAATGGGAAAAGGACATAGGTCAAATGGAACCAGAAGACTGGGTAGAGGCATTGATGTTCCCTAGAGAAATAGGTATAGACTCCAAGCTCAGGCTTATACAACTGAAGATCCTCCACCGCACATACTATCCACGCACTGCCATGGCCAGATGGGGGGGGGACTGGAAGACGGGACATGCCTCAGGTGCAAAGCAGAACCTGCCACGTTTTACCATATGTTATGGGACTGCCGAGTCTTACAGGTCTTCTGGGAGAACTGTATCAACAAGATCGCAGCCACCCTGGCGACACCAATCCCCAGGGATCCCAAAATGATACTGCTGGGAATCCGAGGTGAAGTGGATCTCTCGAAATATGAAAAAATATTTCTGGCACTGGCATTTGGGGCAGGCAAAAGATTGATCGCGGCTAGCTGGGGCTCTGCCGACCCTCTATCCGTGAACCGCTGGAGCAATGAGCTGGACAGATGCGCGGCCTCGGAGCGCCGGATTTATAATGCACGGGGTTGCCCCCGCAAATTCGAAAAAATATGGGGTAAATGGCTGGACGCTAACTGAAAAGTGCCGTTGAAAATAGACACGTACTGTTGTTAACATTGGTTACCTGCCTTATCCCACAAATGCCTGATGGCTCTCGGCCCGACGGGGTTCCTTTTGCTTTTTTGAAAACTGCCTTGCTACCATGATCTGATGTATGCCTTTGATTCATGTTTGTTTTGTTGTTGTGTTACTAAAACGTAATAAACAGAATTATTTAAAAAAAAAAAAAAAAGACTACATTGCCTATGCTACATATATTGGCATCAGTTGGACAATGCAAAATTATAATATTAAGAATTGTGTTTGAATACCTAAGCAAACAATTGTGAAAAAACTCTATGAAAACAATACAGACCCCAAAGAAACTTAGATTGCAAACTTGAAAATCAAAGCAAAAAAAATTGTGTGAAAAATTGCACAAATACTCTGTATGAACACAATACAGAGCCTAAGAAAACTAAAGACTGCTATGTAAGAACAATAAGATGTATGACTACTTAATTTACAACTGATGATAAATAAAAAAAACGTTTGGAGTGCACCGAAGAGTCTTTGTTGTTTATTTCAATTTAGTAATTCAAGCACTGGTCAGTCGCAGTGACACAGGAGCAAGGTTCTGCAAACAAAAAAGTTTGAATTTTTCTTGACTACAAGGAAACTCGCCATAGTTGTTACAGGCTGGAATTAATCTACACTTTGTACTTCACGGCAACAGAGGCTGAGCCGTACATCAATAACCAACCAAGATTTTCATTCCTTTAAATCAAAACAAAATAAACACAGTCTACAAGTCCATATCAAGAGCCAAATACTGAACCTCATGAATCATAAAATGGAACAACGTTTCAAGAAAAGGGAACAAGATGCAGAGGAGCTATTTCTGGGAACTCACAATCTCAGTGCAAACAATAGGAACACCAATATCAAATCTTTAAAAAAAGCATTTGAGCAACTAGAAAACTTATCCAAAAAGTAACTCTCACGATGGTGTGAGATGGCCACCCTAGATAAATATTTAAAAGTAGGCAGAATACCCAGAGGATTACGCATCTGCATATTTCCGGCATTTGAAGAGGAAGATGTGGATGACTTGAAAGAATGGGAAGATCTCCTTACCACAACATCCAAAGAGATGATTCACAAGATCATTATGAATACAAAGAAGGCTCACTCTAAACTACTACAGGAAATTGATACAACTAAAGAAATGATAGAAAAGATGAATCTACCTGAAGCGACATTTAAAAATTACCAAATATTGGATGAATGTCCCAAATATTTGAGATGGAACTAAAACTTAAAAAGCAACTAACTTTTCTATGTGATGAGTTAGACTATAAATTCCAAAGAGTCTACACATTCCAAAATAAATTCAAATCAAGACCGACACCTGCCAAAAAACCGGCCAAGAAAGCAACAAATGAGCAACAAACATTTTCTGAAACAACATCAGGTTCCTCAGAACCGGAAAGCGAAAATTAAGAACAAACAGTATTACAACAGGACAGCACAAAAGCATCAGATAACACAACAACATATTCTTTTTTAGAAGAATACCAAAAGCACAGACAGGCAAGATCCAACCCACTCTATCAAAGTATCCAACAACTAAGAAACCAACAGCTTCAATATACAAACACAAATGGTGGCCAACTAAGAGGGGCAGAAAGGGGACAAAGAGACCAAACAGGAGAAAACGCAAACAAGGGGGTCCAAACAAGATCACAACATCCTCAACGGAAGAGAACTTAGTTCTAAACTTAACAGATTTAGAGATATCACAAGAATTAGTCACAGCATTCTATCTTTCAGTCCCACCAACCAAGGAAACTATTTTCAGATGAATCTTGACCTCTTTAAATTCAGCAGATTACTCAAGTTGAAAATATTCTATGCAACCTTCTCAGAAACAAAGAAACAAAGAAATCATGTGTCGAAAAAAATCACACAACCATCAGAATTAACAGTACTCGACACAGAGCAAACAGTCTTCTAAACATTGGAGAATTGGAAGATAGCCACACAATGGAATCAGTTGAATCAGATCTCAGTATTGATACTGGATTAATAGAATCATCAAAACTCAAAACTAAATCCAAATTCACACCGCAATTAGCTATGGAAAATGCAATAGACATATTTGTCTTAGCTGTAAAGAAGGATTTGAGAAAAACATATCTATCTAAGAAAGAACTGGACTGGAGCAAGCATAATTTGAATACAAAGGAGAGAAAAGCGATACATAATTTAAGAAATATGATGAAATTACAATAAAAGAGGAGGATAAAGGAGGAAAAATAGTCCTCCTCAACACAACCGACTACATCCGTATGGCGGAAACTCATCTAAATGATGCAACTTGCTATGAAAAATTAACAGAGAACCCCCTGCCTCACATTCTAGAAGAATGGAATACTATGAGCACACACTGGCATGATAATGGTATACTAACGGATGACGAGTATAACTTCGTGAGGAACAGACATCCAACCGTTGCCACAATATACTTTCTTCCAAAAATACATAAGAAATACAGCACAATACCATTGAGCAGACCAAACATCAATGGAATAGGTTCAGTAAGTGAACCCATATCAGCATACATAGACACATCTACAACCATTAGCGGCCAGCCTGGCATCATATGTACAAGACACCAAGCATATTATACAGCAGCTCGAACACATTAACTGGGAAGAAGATTACAGACTGGTTACCTTCGATGTCACTGCACTATATACAAGCATCCTAGACCTAAAAGGAATGGAAACAGTGAACTACTTTCTTAAAGCCAGATCAATCTCATATTTGGATCAGAACAACATGATCCTTGAAATGCTAAACTTTGTACTCAACAACAATGTGTTTCTTTTCAATAACATCATATATAAACAACCCAAGGGACTGCAATGGGGGCGAAATTTGCCCCCTCATATGCAAACTTATACATGGGGAATGTTGAGCTCAAGCATGCTTGGATGCATCGCGCATTCATGGAAGACAACAATATTGTGTTTTGGGGACGCTACATAGATGATGTCTTGGTAATACGGAAAGGAGTTCAGAAATCTTTGAAAGAGTATCACAAGTTTCTAAACACAAATTAATACAACCTCAAATTAACAATGGAAGAAAGCAAAGACAGAATACATTTCCTAGATCTGGAGCTATATATACACAATCAGAGAATACAATCCACACTCTATACTAAACCCACATCTGGAAACAGCATACTACATGCGAAGAGCAATCATCCTCAACACATCATCCGCAATATACCATACAGAGAATTCCTAAGAATCAAAAGAAATTGTACCCAAGAAGAAGAAATGATGAAAAATGTGGAAATGGCAAATTTCATGCAAGAGGCTATAATAGCACACAACTCAACAAAGCAAATAAGAAAACAAAAACTATCTAGAAATGAACTTCTACAAAATAAGTCTAGAAACTTGAGAAACAAACCAAAAATGCAATACGATTCATAACATCATATTGCTCAGACCACATGATAGAGAAAAATATTGAAAAAACATTGGTATCTCTTGAAACTAGACAATGATTAACAAACCTTATAGAAGATCAACCAAGCATTACGTACAAAAGAGCCAAGAATTTGAAACAAATATTATGCCCCTCACACTTTGTACGGGAATCAGCAAAAACAGGAAAAAACAAATTGTGGTCAACTGAAAAAATTAAAGGCAACTATAAATGTGGCATGTGCAACTATTGCAAATACTCAGAGAATAGTAAAAAGAATATAACACTACCAGATGGAAGGAAACATGAGATCCAGGATTTCATCAATTGTAATACTAATCATGTGATTTATGCAATTGAATGCATTTGCAAAAAACTCTATGTGGGCAGCACAATCAGAGCCCTGAAAACAAGAATTTCAGAACATCCAAGAACAATCAAAAACCATGACATTAGATACCCACTGGGCAAACACTTTCAAACAGAACATGATGAAGCAAACATAGAAGGGATAAGATTTTTTAGATTGGAAATTGTTTGAAGCCCAACAAGGGGGGGCAGCAGAGAAAAAATATTATGCCAGAGGGAAGCAATTTGGATCTGCAATCTAGACTGCTGCAACATTGGTTTGAACACGGACACAGAAAAGTGACATTTTTTTATGAACTATGTAATGACATTCATCTTCTGAAATGTAAACCTTTATAATAAATACTTAATTATGAAATCATGCTATGCAACTAAAATATACTAGAATAACTCATTACTGGCATTATTAGAGTTAAAAGGACATCTTTTAAAGCAAGTATTAGGAACAGTCAGGCACGTTTTAGGTACCATACAACTAAGGGAAGAACAAAAAGATTGTCATAAAAATGTCACAAAATAAATATCACCAGACAAAACAATACTTGCCATCACCATGATAGAAAGTATTAGCAGAATGGCAGACATATATAATAAATAAATATAAAAAACAAAATAATACGACAAGCATCGTATTAATGCTTTTTCATATCATCTTATATGATTCTATAATCATGGCAAGCTATCCACATAGAAACAACAGTTGTTTTCTTACTATTAAGGGATTTCTCCATATATAGCAATAACAAAATTTCACAATTGGGCCCGTATTCATGGATATTTAAGATCCATTTCGGCAAAGTTAGACAGTCACATGCGTAACACACGCTGTGACGCCATCACGCACATATGGCGAGAGCAACCCGGCACGTAATGACGTCATCACGCCGGAGCGTGATGACGTATATAAATAAACGGCCATCTTGGAGAATCCGCATTGGTAAGCACGATCGGATCTCCAATCAGAAGTGATTCCATCCAAAATAACGACCAAAAATAAGGTAAGCAAATAGAACTTTATCCTTTCCACAACTAGAGAGAAATAGGGGGGGGACAACAAATAACGGGTCCCAATTTCTTGCTTTTTACTTTTCCCTATTAGATGACTAACAAAGATTTGAGTGTCTAACAGAGAAATGCTAAAGGAGCTAAATATTTGGCGCTTTTGAACATTATTACAAAAAGTAAGCCTTGAAAATATCAGAACTCTCTGATGGAATGGGAAAATATATATGAAGTAAGTACATATATCTAATCTGCTCATTGAATATAGCACTATTGATTATATGAATATGGAGCACAATAGATTCTAAAACAATCCACATGTTCAATATTGTTCCCTTAACTTTCAGGAATAAACTTTGAAGGAAATCATTACAAATAAGACCAATAAAAACCCTCCTGATGAGCCGTTTTAGGAGGACGGAGAAACACGTGTAGAGGGAGATAAGAGGGTGAATCAAGACCACATTGCCTATACTACATATATTGGCATCAGTTGGACAATCCAGAATTATACTATTAAGAATTGTGTTTGAATACCTAAGCAAACAATTGTGGAAAAACTCTGTATGAAAACAATACAGACCCCAAAGAAACTTAGATTGCAAACTTGAAAATCAAAGCAAAAAATTGTGTGAAAAACTGCAAAAATACTCTGTATGAACACAATACAGAGCCTAAGCAAACTGAAGACTGCTATGTAAGAACAATATGATGTATGACTACTTAATTTACAAATGATGATAAACAAAACTTTTTTTGGAGCGCACCGAAGAGTCTTTCTTGTTCATTTCAATTTCGGAGATCCGTTATGTTCTGACACAGTTGAGGGCTGCCGGAGCAAAACTATCTTTCCAAAAGCACAGTGGTGCAGGGCCCGTGTCAATTTCATGGGGCATGAGATAGGTCCTGAGGGTCTCTGTCCCCAGGAAAAGAAAGTAGAAGCACTCCTGAAACTAAAAGAAACCCCCACAACTCTGCGTGTGCTAAGGAGCCTCCTTGGACTAACTAATTACAGTCGAAGGTTCATTGAGGATTACGCAGAGATCACAAGACCCCTGATCCATCTGTTGAAAGGGGGAGGATCAAGTGGGAGTGGGGTCCAGAACAAGCCGAGGCAGTAAGACAACTCAAAGGAAGCCTCTCACAAGTGCATAGCCTAGCTTACCCTGTCAAAAACAAGGAGTTCTTCTTGGAGACAGGGTTCTCAAATACATGCTTGACTGCAGTATTATACCAAAAGCATGACAAGGTCAATAAAGTAATCTCCTACGCGAGTAAGACTTTATCCTCTGTGGAGGAAAAATTCAACAATTGTGAGAAGGCACTCCTGGCAACGGTGTGGGCATTGAAGAATTACCATCCGTTCATCCGGGGGAACACATCATATTGGAGACTCCACACCAGCCTCTGCAATATCTTCAAAGTGACAGAATCCGGGCCGTTAATTAGAGTAATTCCCGAATTACTTCCTGGATTCTGTCAATGTAAGGCTTTCCTGTGGATGTCAGATATGGCCAAAACAAGGAGAGTCCCCTCGCACAAGGTCTGGCTGATTTGCATGATTGTGCCAGAGAAAACTATCTTGAGGACGAAAGTCTTAAAATCAAGGACAACACAGAGGCTTACCTCAATTCCCCACACAAAGTCTATGAAGAAGACAAGTGTTTGGGAATGCCCACTGTCTATGTGGATGGGCGCTACTACCATGTTGACAACAACGGGGAAAAGGAACTAGTGGCCGGCGTGGGTAATGCCTGGGTGAATGATGCCCCAGAACCCTCGGCTGGGTACAAAATCAGTCCCCATAGTAGTCAAGTGGCAGAGCCGATGGCTGTGCATCAAGCCATCCTCACTGCTGTCCAACACCAACTCCACAAACTGGTCATAATCACTGATTCAGATTATATCCAGAATGGGTTCGTCGAGCGCCTTGTTAATTGGAAAACCAGAGGCATGCTATGTGCTAATAACAAACCACTAAAACATGGAAAACTAATACAGAATATTGATGATCTGGTCACCTCTAGTGGGATGACCATCTACTGGAAAAAGATCAGGGGTCATTCTAAAGTAGAGGGACCAGACAAAACTGGAAATGACTTAACTGATCAGCTGGCCAAAATCAGAGCCATCCAAGGGTATCTACTTGAGATCGGGTCCCTGATGAGGGAAATCCAGGTCACTGCTATCACTAGGTCCCAGACAAATGCTCACAACAAACTCAACTGCCCAGTGGAGTAAGGAGACCCCAGATACTGATTTGATTACGGCTCAAAAAGGGGATCCAATAATTGGTAAGTTTTATGAACACACTGATGACCCTGAGAACTTTCCCCTGACGGATACCAAATCCATTGGGAAAGAGGACCTCAGAGTGTTGATGAAATGTCCAAAAATGTTCTGAATCCAAGACTGTTTGTTCCAAGACTGTTTGTTGGTGAGGAGATCCCTATCTGGCTGTGACCAGTGGGTGGTCCCTATCTTATTCTGAAGACTGATGCTAAGTCACACCCATGATGCGGCCACAGCCGGTCATCAGGGGTTTCATACGACATTAGAAATCTTGCGAGAGGTTGCATACTGGCCACACATGGGGCAGGACCTCGACCAATACTTGAAGGGGTGTCTTGTGTGTGAACAATTTCAGCCAACATCACTCACACACCGTGCTCCCCTCCAAAAGAGGGGGATGACACTGCCTTGGTCAGATTTGCAAGTCGATTTCATCGGGCACGTGATTCGCTCCTCTAGGGGGAACAAGTACATGTTAACCGTAACATGCTTGTTTACTACATGGGTGGAATGTCTCCCGGCCCCAAATTGCAAGGCAGAAACTGCAGCTGCCCTGATATCAATCACATCTTCTCGCGTTTTAGACTACCCCAAAGGATTGAGTCAGACCGAGGTAGTCACTTCACCAGCGAAGTGATGACAAAGATGTGGGAGATACTTGGGGTAAAAAGGAAATTATACATTGCATACCACTGGCCTCTAGTGGTGGAGTTGAGAGGTACAATGAAACTATTGTGAGCATATTAAAAAGGTTTGCGGCAGACTCTGGGCCAAGTTGGGATATTCGATTACCCCTTGTCCTGATGGCCATCAGATCTACCCCTTCTTCTGCAACAAAAATGTCTCCATTTGAGCTGATGACTGAACGAAGGATGGTGTTACCCTAGCATCTGCTCTATAGAACCCAAGAGCAGACCTTGATAAATGCCTCCACAACTCATGGGAATGTTGATAATCTGAGAAAACACCTTCAACATGCCTTTGTGTACGCTCAGCGGAATCTATAAAGATATGTAGACAGTATGAAGATCCACTATGACCTTAAGACAACCAAAAAGGAATATCAGGTAGGAGACAGGGTCTACTTGTACAATTTCCAAAGGAACCAAGCCAAAGAGCGCAAATTCCTGCCAAGCTGGCAGGGTCCTTTTGAAATTGTGGACAGAATCTAACCAGTCGCCTACAGAAACCGCATCCCCATGGGAAATTTGACAGAAGGGGAAGACAAGTGGGTCCACATAAACCAGCTGAAGAGTTGCCATCCCAGGCATACTTTGCGGTAAACAGAAGAGCCTACCAGAAACCCAGAGGGGGAAAATCCGGACAGCAAGAAAATTATTAAAATGTTCATTGATTACATGCGAGGAAATTGGTAAATTATCATTGAATATATGTGGGGAATATTGTCAATTGTTATTAAATGCATGCGTCTTTCCCACTGCTGAAATCCCCCGGGGAACAGTAGTGGGAAGATATATTCCGTTTTCTAGTATTGCACCAAGTACACCTAATCGCCAAGGAGGACCTCCTCGGGGTCCGGGAGGAAATACCCAAGAGATCCGGAGTGTCGCTCCACACTTTCAACCAGAACCAGTGAGGAGAGCAAGTCTCATCAATCGCTGAAGGGAGATTTCTCCACATGGACAGAAAGAAGCATCCCACGTGCCCGACTTCCCCACGACTGGAAGTCACACTGAAGGGGGGGATTTGTGGGATATGTTTACCCATGCCAATGCGCCCCACTACACCCCCTTTGCCAATGGGGAAAGAATCAGCCAAAAATGGATGCGCTAACCCCTGTGCATGCCAAATCTGCAAAACTGTGCATGGCGACTGGCCACCAGGGGGCACACGGATGAGTATCTCTCCTGCATGAGCTCCGTCCGTGCGGTCCCGATAAGCGGAATGAGCCCCCGCTGAAGGATCCCCCCCACGAAAGTTCAAAATTCTGTGATCTGAACGGACCCCCCCCCGCAGCTAAGAAAAAACCCGACAAAAATCGGACCCGTTTTGACCGAGAACTCAGCAGTTTCAGAAGTGCCTAACCGCTGCGCCACGGAGGGCGCGAAGCCTGGCGTAGTGTGGCCCGTGCGATAGGCGTTACCCGCGGTGCGCATCTGTGCCCCAAGCTTGTGGTGGTGATCCCTCGCCCGCGTGAGACAGCGAGCCCAAAGACTCCCAAGGATACCGGGCTGCTGCACGGGGTGAGTGAGAGACTTTTACACAAAACTCTGCGGTACCAGAGCCCGCGCCTGGAGGTACCGCGTAACACGCGTGACCCCTCCAACCCTGCCGCTCCCTGCACAACATACTACGCCAGAGGGAGAAGAGCGGTCGGTTGGACTTCATCCAATTGCGCACCCCCGAACCACACATACCCCCCGTTTGGGGCCCGCATTGCGGACACCCATGACTCCCCCCGGAGCTGAACCAAGGAGTTGTCCCATATCATACGAAGTGCTGGAGACAGCAGACAATACGGATCCCACAACCCGAGCATCCTCATAGAGGGTAGGGCCCCCTGCTCAGGGGCGTGTGCCTCCTCTAGCCAGGATTTTGTCGCATGGACCTATGCCACAAACTGGCCAGATTTGCCTACGAACCGTACGTCTCGCCTTGCGGATCTACAGGTGCAATGACCACGGACCCATCGGAAGCGGGTGCCGCCGCCACCAAAGGAGACATCGCCACCCTATTGAACGAAATAAAAAACATGGGAGCCAACCTCGGCGGCAAGATCGACAAAATCACTCAGAGAATGGACAGATTCGAAGAACGATTGGAAAGTGTGGAAAATAACCAGGCCTCGATTGACACCCTTGAAGTTCAGATGGACGTAAGGATCCGAAACATCGAAAAAAGAGAAATCGAGGCGAGGCTCAAGATGGATGACTTAGAAAACAGAGAAAGGAGAAATAACCTCCGCTGTTTCGGCATTCCGGAACACGAAGGTGAAACTGAAAAAGATCTCAAAGACACCATCCACGACATCATTAGAATATTGACCGCTGATGAAGACATCGATGAGCCCAAAACCGAACGCATACATAGAGCCGGTGGGCCACCCGGCGGTCCGCGGTCTGTTCTGGCCAGGTTTCATCGATACCAAGACAAAGCTAGAATTCTTGAGAAGGCCAGGTCTGGAGGCCCGCTCACAATGGGAGGTGCTCAAATCACCATCTTCCAAGATCTATCCTCGTTAACTCTAGCCCTGAGACGCCTTTGCAGCCCCCTCACGAAATGGCTCAAGGACCAGGGCACAAGGTATAGATGGGGATACCCCTTCTCGCTTACATTTTAGCATGGCAGCAGGAAAATAGTCCTACGCTCTGAAGACGAAATCAAAGACTGCATCGTCGATCTCCTCGGTGCAGACCTGCGGAGCAAGGAAACCGGCGACGACGGACGACCGGGATCGCAGTGGGAGCTCCAGGGCCCTAGGCGCAAGAGGGTAAAGGGATCGAGAAAATTTAGACGCCCCAACAACACCCCCGATCATGATTAACCAAGAGAAGCCGCGCTGGAATTGTGCTAGCTACAGTCATATCTAAATCACGTGGCACTGTCTCCCGCGGGGGATGCAACATAGCGGAATCACACGCTGCGGACAGGGCACCCCCCAGGAACGGGAGATGACGTGGACTCCTGCGGAAAGTCCTGAAAGCCACACGTAACGTTGAAACTTTCACATGTTTATTGTTATTACTGTTGAAATTGCATAATGTTTGGGGGAGGGGGAGAAGAGATGGGGGCTCACCCTTAAGTTACGATGGTAAATTTGCTCGGGACCATAGGTCAACGGTCCCTACTGATGGTCCGCCGGCGGACTGCATACTCTCATCCAGTCTGTCCCGGACGCCGTCAACAGCTGCCGATGCAGCACCCCCTGTTTGCAAGCTCAAGCGAGCACCACCAATTATGGTGGAATACGGGAAAAGGGGAGAGAGGTAACGAACACTTGGGACATGTACAGATAACAATATGTTTGCTCCGAAGTATCACAGCCAAGATGACACAGAGCACCCACTTGCCTTTCTGCTCGCTGATGGTGAGAGATCCTAGTCTCCAAACCACTGATGGCATCACATGAGAAGTCTAAGGGCAAGGGTCTCCTCAGAATTGGGACTATCAATGTGAAGGGACTGAATTCCCCTACTAAGAGATCGCTAGTGCACAGAGAATTCCGAAGATCCGACATTGACATTCTCCTCATACAAGAGACGAAATTTGCCAGAGGAGAGGAGCGAACGGTCCTGGGGAATCGGGGGGGGGTTGGAATTCTGGGGCTCTGACATGGTCCTAGCAGATGTCGACTGGACCGACCTGCCTGCCGCTGGGGGATCCTGGCGATGCAACAAGTCCCTCTGGACCGACGCGGCGTTCAGAAATGAAATGGAAACCGAGATCGAAGAATATTTCAAGACAAATGACGACGGGGAGGTCTCCAAACAGGTGATCTGGGAAGCGGGGAAGGCCACGTGGAGAGGTATATTAATACGTGAGGGCTCCTCTAAAAAGAGAGAGCGTAAAATTGTAGAAAACAAACTTCGCAAAGAAATATACCAGCTGGAAGCGGGAATAAGAGACAAAACGACGGTGGACTCCCCCAAAGTAGACATGGCCCAACGTAAAAGAGAGGAACTACGGCTGTTAGAACATGGCCAGGTGGTGCGGAAGTTGCAATTCCTGAAACAGACATATTATGAGAAGGGGGACAAGGCTGATGCACTCTTAGCCGCCAGGCTCAGGGAAAGGAGGGAAGAACGCAAGGTGAAAGAGATAAAAGAGCCCACCAACCTCGCGATGCATCCACCCCACTCGATACCCAAGAGCTTCGCCACTTTTTACGAAAACCTATATACCTCTGAGCTGCTTGCGGCTCACCCTGATATATCCTCTTACCTGTCCCCAATTACTATGCCCACAATATCACACACAGAGTTCGAACTCCTCGATAGCCCAATAACCGAACACGAGACACGAGAGGCGATCAAACGGCTTACACTGGGGAAGTCACCGGGCGAGGATGGTTATACGGCCGGCTTCTATAAGACCTTCGCTGAGCAACTATCACCCTTTCTCACGGAGCTCTTTAATGAGATAATGAGTTCTGGGATCGCACCAGATTCCTTTAAGAAAGCCCTCATAACTGTCATCCCTAAAGAGGGTAGAGATCCCAAATTATGCGGGTCATACCGCCCCATTTCCCTCCTCAACCTCGATGCAAAGATTTACGCACGAGTATTGGCAGCCAGACTGGAAACTTTAATGCCCAATCTGGTCCACCCTGACCAGGTGGGATTTATCCTTGGGAGGCAGGGCGCCGACACCATGCATAAAACTCTACACCTTGTCCATGTGGGGCACAGTATATCAGATGACCCGGCCCTCCTATCGATTGACGCAGAAAAAGCCTTCGATAGGGTGGAATGGGATTTCCTGGGTGCAGTACTCCAAAAAGTAGGGATAGGCTCTAAATTCTGGGATGGAGTACGAGCAATATACACCTCTCCCAAAGCATCAATATTTGTGAACGGGGAATATTCCAGATGGTTTGAATTGCAACGGGGGACCAGACAAGGATGCCCACTCTCCGCGATCCTGTTTGCACTTTCCCTGGAGCCCTTAGCCCAAAAAATAAGGAATGACCCCGAATAGAGGGAATACGGCTGGGAGGGACAGAATACATGGCACGGCTGTAAGCTGATGATATCTTTCTACACCTAACTAAACCTATGACCTCCATTCCCCATGCCCTAAATCTAATAGAAGAATATGGCCGGTTCTCTGGGTTTAAAGTAAACATGTCCAAATCCATACACTTTCCACTCCAGGGTACCCCAGATGATAATGACACCAAGTTCCTCCCCTAAGGGCTCAAGGTAGAACACACGACATTACGATACTTGGGCATACAGATCACCAAAACCCTAGACGACCTCTATGAGGCTAACTTCCCCCCGCTCCTTCAAAGCTTTGAGAGAGACCTTGAGAAATGGAGCAAACTGACGATCTCTTGGCTGGGGCGCATCAATGCCGTCAAGATGGTGTACCTCCCCCGTTTCCTCTACCCCTTTCAGATGCTACCGATAGAGATACCCCAAAAATTCTTCGTGGATGCCCGAAAGATCATGCTGCAGTTCCTCTGGCAGGGAAAAAGACTGAGGATCTCTTATGACACACTTATTCTCCCCAAGGATAGGGGTCGATTAGGTCTTCCCGATCTGAGAAAATACTACAATGCCACTCAGTTGCGCGTCCTAATCCCACACTTCAGAGACCACAAACACCAGCAATGGGTCCAGATGGACAACCACTACTTGTCCACTACTTGTCCCCCGCCACAGTGGCAGTGTGGCTGTGGTCACCATACCAACGGGTCCAGAAGAGAATTAAGCACCACCCCATACTATCCACCATATGGACTATATGACGCACTGGGAAAGAGATGCGCGAAGTTACCACCTGGCCATCCCCGCTCAGTCACTTGTGGTCTCCTGGCATAAATTACCAAATCCCGAACCTAGACCGGTTCCAGTCATGGTACGAGGCAGGCCTGGAGAGGGTGGGACACCTCCAGAAAAAAGGATGAGTTTATCACACTACCTGACCTGACAACGGCACTGGGGATAGGTACTCTATAGACATTCCACTTCATCCAGCTAAAAGGGGTGTTAACGAGAACCGAATGGAGAGAAAAACTGAGAAGAGATCTTACCGCCTTTGAGAAACTCCTAGACTCTAGAACGGAAATGAAAGGCCTTATCTCAATAATGTATCAAACGCTATTGGGTGCAGGCGGCGGGACTACGGAACCCCTTAGGGCCAGATGGGAAAAAGACCTCGGCGAAGAGATACTTCCCGAACAATGGGACTTAATGTGCAGAGCCGCGCCTAAATCCTCCATATCCAACCAGTATAAGCTGCATGCAATAAAACTCCTACACCGATGGCAATACGATCCGCTTCGACTCTCCAAAATGTCCCAGTCCATGAGCCCAAAGTGATGGAGAAACTGCGGAGAAACTGCCAACTACTGGCACATGTGGTGGAGCTGTCCGCACATCAAAGTGTTTTGGACTGAAGTCCTGGGATGGATCAAGGAAGTGGACGACATCCATAGAGAACTTGACCCACACCTTCTTCTGTTTGGCCTTGAGAGAGTCGAGGAGGATTGGTTTCGGGTCAAAGGCCTGGCTCCCCAGCTATTACTGGCTGCGAGGGCCCTAATAGCGACCAAGTGGAAATCCCCTCAGGTTCCAGGTAAGACCGAGTGGATTAAATTGGCCACGAGCATTTATGTAATGGAAACAATCACTGCCTCCCTGCACAATAAATCGGTGAAATGCGAAACTCTATGGATGGACTTCAAGAATACATATATCACACCTACTTATGACTCCCAACCAGAGGAACCCCCAAAAACCTAACTGAATGATGCTACACCTAAGGAACACTACAAAGGATGAGACTCTTACTTCCAGCGACCATGGTACTATCGGATGTGACACTGTGTCAAACATATGATACTAATACTTTTGTCAAACTATTGTACTCATGAAATACACCAACCCAAGTGGGGGGGGGTGGGAGTGGGCTTTGGCGAACAGTCAATGAGACACTTCCAGACAATCGGGACTGTCGCACTACCAAGAGATTCTAGTATACTGTTTTACTATGCACTGTTTGTTCGACTTGTACCTCTGGCAGATGTATGATCTTGTTTGAATACCGTTTGCTTCCTTTTGTTTCTCGCAAAACCAATAAAGCTAAATTAAAAAAAAAAAAAACTGCATGGTTCATAAATCACAAAAGGCTGCACACCCCTGCCACACACAGTCAAAGTTGGTGTCAAAACAAGAATGCCAGTGGGTGCTGTACATGTAACATGAAGCAAGGCCACAGAAGTGCGCTAAAAACCTAAACAAAAATGCCTTTAAAAATGCAGCTTCCCCAATCAATTGCCATCTTCAAAGTGCTGTTTTGGCGCTAAATTCAGTCCTTTTCCAAGTGAACCATTGAAATGAAAAGTGTGCTGAAACCACAGATCATCCAGTGCAGTCAGAGAAAACCGGGCCTCACTGACTGACAGCAGCTAAGAAATATATTTTATAAAACACTAGTCCAGCGACAGTTTATTTTCAGTTACACAGAAAAAATGTGGATAACAGTGGCAACATACAACAATCTCAGCTGTGCAGAGAAAACCCCAAGCATAGGCTGAATACTTACGTCCAGATTGCAAATAAATTCCAGCACTCAAGGACAGAAATGGTGCTGAATAAATTGCCAAAATGTGCTTATTTAACAGCTTAATCATTTTAAATGTCCAAATCCCTTATAAACTGTGATTATTTTTATATGTTTTAAATGAAATACCTTAAAGTGAATGTTCAAGTAACCCAGTTTGGAGTTAAGTAACCATTTAATTCTGAATGGACAGTGCCCAGCCTGTGAAAGATGACACTTCAGTTTACACTCCATTGCTACAGGAAGCCTTAATGGAGGCTGTAGGTTCCTGAATATTGACAACAAGGAGCTCATCAGACATTCTTCTCTGGCTGAGCCAAGGACAATGGCAGGCTGCCTACTGATCTCTACAGGGGACCTTCTCTCTCCAGGAAGAGGACACACCTCCCTGATCAAAGGAATGTGACAGCTGTTGCGTGTTGAAAGGAAAGTTACACAAAAAAACTGCCCAGAACTTTTGGTGTTCAAATACTTATTTGTGATTACGTTTGAAACTCTTTACCTTTGCAACCTGAAGGAGGACACTTCTAAAAATTGGTAGATGTTAATCTAATTTTAGGCCCTTTATTAGAAGCCATTAATGAACCCTGTACTACCTAAGGGACCAAAGTTACAGGAAAACCCTAATTGTAGCAAAACTTTCTTTTTTAATTTATTTTTTATTGAAATTGGTTTAGTTGAAAATTCAACTTTTTCAATCTGTCACATCTATGGTTACATATATTATCACATATCCAAATATGTTAAAAACAGACATTTTCCTTATAAAAAGAAACAAGAATAATACATTATATATTTTAAAACAGTGTAACCAATCTTAAAACCACAGGAGCTTGTTAAAACAAGTTAAATTCAAAGTACATCGATTAGGCAGATTTTTCATTTCCATGAGTAATTGTAAAAGCATTGTTTTTTTTTCCAAGTTCAGTTCATTGAGATAGTGCACAGTAGCTATAATTAGTGAATCCTTTGCGGTGTTGAAATCTCATACCATAGTTGTTCTTTTGTCAACAACACTCTGTGTTTAAAAAACGTATTTAAATGTTTTGTCCTTAATTCCAGTAGAGAAGGAAATTCCGAAATTAGATGGAAAGTGGATTCCTCATTCTTAGATATTTTGCAAAATCTACAGGTGGAGCTTAGCATTGGATCTTTGGAATATTGTACAAGTTTGATATTAGTTGGAAGTAAATTTAGCCTAAAGCGTAAAAAGATATCCGCATAAGATCTATCTGGAAATGTAAGAATATATTTTGGAATATCATTCAATGCTTTCTTGATGAAAGGACCTGCTTTAAAGGCTGAATACAGGAGACATTTTTCTCTCGTGTTAATCCAGTCATGTCTGAGCATCTTAAGTTTAGCTTTATCTGGAAGTTCAAGCAGTTATTTGAGAGAAATATCTGCCTCGGAGAGAGACTTTTTGCATTGTTGTACACAAGAAGATATTGAAGTATTGCTTGGAGATTGCATCATATCTTTTACAGCCAGAAATACATTTTTAGAGTAATCTGAAGCAAGAAGAGCTTTTCGGTATAATGCTAACATGGCCCAGGAAAACACCACAGATAGAGAGGACAAGCCTAATTCATAACGAATTATGGGTATAGGGCAGCTTAAGGGGACCGGCAGTATTCAAATATAGTCCCTCTATATATTCCCAATCTACTTTTTTAGTCATGATTTTGGTCTGACTTCCATATGTGATTATTGGAACAGCTTTCTGTTCATAAAACATACGGGCAGGGATCAGGGAAAACCGACCATACTTCATTTGCAGGGCTTTCTCTTGAGTTGATAGAAGTTTCATCCTATTAATGAGTTCATCTTTATATGGTTTATCGGCTACATCTGAATTGATGTTAACTCCAAGATATTTGTACTGATTTATTTTATCAAGAGGATGTTTCGTGATAAACCAATTAAATTAAATATTGGGTTTTTTCGCTGAATGATGGAAAATTAACATTTTTGTTTTTTTGATGTAGATTTCTAGTTTGTTTACTTCAGCATATTGCGATAGTGCAGCTAATTTCCTCTGAAGACCTATTGGAGTTTTGTCAAAAAGAACCATATCATCTGCATATAATAAATAAGGGATGATCAAGGATCCTAAACGGGGTGAAAAAGACTGCATGCACCTCCATCAATTCTTTAAGAAAAAAAAAGAAAATCACAGATATGAAAATTAAAAAGTATTGAAGCGAACAGACAGCCCTGTTTCAGCCCAGTGTTTGTTCTTATTGTGTTTGACAGAAGGCCGTCGGTTGCAAGTTTAATTTTTATGCTCGTGTTCGAGTAAAAAAGTAAAATCTGATTAAAAATATAAAGGAGGGAAATTGGCATTTAAAAGTTTTCCCATAACAAGGAGCGAGAAATGGAGTCAAACACTTGTTTAAAATCGACTAAGGCAAGATATATGGTTTGTTTCTTAAGGATGGCTTGTGATTTGAGTGCAGAGATAATAAATAAATTTAAGGATGTACCAATGCCTGGGCAAAACCAGATTGATAAGGGTCCATTAGATCCTGTTCTTGAAGCCATTTTGTAAAATCTCTAACCACAAGTCTTGCTAAGATTTTTCCCGGCACATCCAGATGAGCTATTGGGTGGTAATTGATTGGGTTTAATCTATCGCCAGATTTAAAAAATCAGAATTATAATTCTTCCTGCCATGATGGAGGAATTTATTTTTGACTTATAACTTTTTAAAAAATGAAGTGTAGAACATCAGCCCAGGCTTCCGGGTTTTCTTTCAAGATAGCATTGATTATCATGTCAGGAGCAGGAGCGTGCAAGTTATTTAATTTCTTGATTATTATAATTATATCAAGAGTATGAAATTCGAGGTCTTTGATATCAGAACGGATTTGTTTCTTAGCTATATGTTCTTCTGCAGGTATAAATAGAAGTTTCTCATAGCATTTTCTGCATGTCAACTGGTCAATGCTGTTTAATAACGTAGATTTCTCTGCTGTTAGTTCTGTTCTGTTTATTATTTTCCATATTTCTCCTACTTTTTTGGAGAGTAGGGCTTTTAGCATTGTTTCAGCATTATTTTGTTTTAGTGTGGCTATTATTTGCTTTCTATATTTATTTCTTATTTTAGAATTTGATTATCATGTAAAGGTAATAATCTTATATTGCGCCGTAATTTTGATCTGAGGTTGGCTATGTCAGGGTTCCATTTATGTTTATGAACAAAACTCGGCTTGCTATAGTGTGTAGTCGATTGAATAATGATTTGAATTAAATCATTATAATGAGTTTTATCTACTGCCTCTTGGTCTCGATGCAGAAGTTGTTGTAAGTAATTAATGCGAAAAGAGGTCCACCGAATCCGTGTCCTCGCATTATTTATTTCAATTGAGCCTTTATAATATTCCAAATTTTGTTTGGTGTGAGGTCTCCAAGATAGTTCAACTAGATGATGATCGCTAACTGTGGTTGGAATGATTTGAAAGTTCGCTATTGCTTTAGTTGAATCATTAGAGATGAAGACGTAGTGTAGAGTAGACTGCGAATTACCTCTATTCCAAGTTGGTCTTGGAGGTACATCATTAGGAAAAGTACCATTTATCATTGCGAAATTTCTAATTTTCATTAGCGATAACCGGTTTGCTGATATCGAGTTGCTTGAATAGTCAGAAGAGTGTATCAACTTCATGTTGAAATCCCCAGCAATTATTGTGTTGTCAATATCTGGCTCGAGGAGAATCTGATTGAGTATTGATTCAATGTTGTCAGCAGATTTGGAGATCACCGAGGTTAGGTTCCAGTATATATTTATGACTACGGTCTTAGGAAAGAAAGGATGGTCTTTATTAGAGGTCATAATTAAGACTGGGTGGATCCCAGGATCTGGGCTTTTCCACGAGATAATAGATAGCTGTGAGTCAATTCTTACTGCTACAAGAGGGCCAGCTGCTGGTCTGCCCTTAGCTGGTTTAGAAGCACCAATTGATAATAGTTGATGGTCTGGCCAGACAGGAGTGATGGTCATCCACGTCTCCTGTAATAAGACTACGTCATATTTATTACGTAGAAGTGATTTGGCGCTGAGTAAATGGGAGAAGCTGCAAGTGTTCCAGGAGATCAGGGTGTACTGATGTTGAGGCACATTATGTGGCTAGCAGTTCTCCTTTTCAAAGCATCTGGCACTAGATACCCACGCCCATTTAGATTGTTGAGGTGGGGGTGGATTTTGTGGGTTTGTGTTACAATTGTTACACAATGTATTGGGAAGAGTTTGGGCCAGGAATTGATTTTTTGATCCAGGCATTTGATGTTGCTCATGATTAGGGACCGGAACCGGGATAGGTTCAAGTAGGAGACCGTTTTGAAATAGTAACTGCCTTTGGTCCCATACATAGTTTTTAACTATTCGAGAGGGTATTTTGATTTCGACAATGTCTTGAGGGGCTGGAATAGGGTAAGAAACACCATCAATATCCGCTGATTTGATGTGTTTTAATTGTGGAATGGCATGAAATATTGTTAATATTGTCGCCCTGTTCGGGAAGGGATTGGAATAAATTCTATCAATCATGGTGAGCCTCAAGGTTTCATTTGACAGGACTTTGGTTAGCCAATCATCCTCTTGTGTGGCTTCTTTGACAGAACAAGTGGAGATGGGAATTTCCCGAGCAAGTGGTAAATTAGTGGAATCTTCGGCATTTCGATTTTTGGAGGAGGGTAGAGGGTTAGATTTATTAGTCTCTATAGTACCTAGAGCACTTAGCAGAGAATCTTTAGAAAAAGGAGCTCTCTTCGCCAGTTTTTTTTTCTTTTGTTCCAAAGTTGTAAACGGATTTGAGTCATGAACTAATATGAAGCAAAACTATTAATGCTGCAAGTCTAATATTGTATATCCATGCTCTAGTGATAATCGCCTAGATATGTACTGAATTAGAAATTATTAGTCTAAACTGTTATGATTAAATATGATAACATTCCGCAGAATGACAAAGACAGCACTCACAGAGATGGGAATTGAATGTAAAGATAACCCATCAAATATGTCATGTATGTGTCGATTTTATTAGGGGACATAATTTTAGAAATGTACATTCGTGTGGGAGTTCCAAAATCACATCGTAAAAATGACAGCTCTTTTCTGACTGCCAACCACAACAAGGCAAGTGCCTTTGGCCACTCACAGCCGTGGGGGTGTGGTTTGAAATTTTGCCCCTAACATACATTTAGTGATGTCATTTGGGCGGATAAATATAGGAAACACACACACACACACACACTTCCTGACCACATCCCGATTTCCGCGCAGCGCTTTGTTCCCGACTTCATCTTGTTCCTGCCATGACCACTGTGAGGGGGCACAAGTTGTGCCACAAGCAGGCTCCCACCAGAACCCTGGGGGCCTTAAAACCACTGCAAAATGGCTCCTGGAGCCAGTCCTGGCGCCATTGGCACCAGGCTCATATGTAGGAAGGAAGGGCTGTTCAAACTAAGTTCCATGTATGTACATGGGCCTTTAAATCCAACATGGAAGCCCCCACACAGTCTAGTACTAAGAACTAAGCCATGCAGTCTAGTGTTTTGGGTGTGGCAGGCCTGGAACTACTTTCCCTGGTACTACATAAACCCCACCCTGACTGCAGAACAAGCTACGTGTTATTCTGCAACCCGCAGCATGACGCTCACCGAGTCCAGCTCCTGGTCATCAGCATCTTCCTGTAATCCTGCAAGAACAAGATTATTCTATCTCTCCTGAGAAAACACCATCCAGCACTCAACAGCTCAAATGGGCTGCAATCTGTGGAAACCCGAGAGAAGAAGAAACATCACTCACCTGTGAGTACTAGCTTAAGGACTTCCGGCGTACCGCTACCACAGCTGCTGTTCGAACATTGCGACCTGCAATAACGAGAGAGGGAAAAACAATATTAGAACACGCACTTCCAAAACATCGAATTCCATCAGTCTTACCTGAATTCCATCGCGCTATGCCACGCTTCCATCCGGAGCACCACAGCAACATCTGCAAAGGAAAAGAGACATATTCAGGTTCAATTTCAATATTAAACAACCGCACAGCGCTGTACTTATCTAACGGATTCCGGGGGCCTGTTTTTCATCGCGCTCTCATCCACTCGCAGCACCACAGCGGCCTGTGAGGGGAAGAAGAAAACACAGGTTAGCTTTAAAAGACAATAAAGGCGCTGCACTTCGTGCTTTCTCTTACCTAGAAAACGTGCCTCTCCATCCGGCACGCCAGCATCAAGACCTTCGCACCTGAAAAGAATGAGATAAAGACATTAACGAATACCCACCATAAACAGAACAAAGACTTACAATTAACAAACCTACCTGCCTACCAGCAGATTCGGGGTCACAGCAGGCATGGGCCCAAGGAAGGCGTAATACACCAGTGAAGCAACTCGGGTAGCTACCAACAAACGTCAAGCGCCCCTGCACAAGAAACGCAGGACGGATAGCTCACCCTACAAATAAAAAGGTGAGAAAAGACCCCAATGGGAAGGGAATCGGTCAGAGGGAGGTGGGAGATTCACCCATTAGAGACAGTTATCACAAATCCTCCCTTCTGTAATTGCAGATTCATTATTCAGCACTGGGCCACTACGCATCCAGGGTTCCAGATCTCAGAGCCTTCCAGATGCCCCCAGGGATATCAGGTGAGCGTAACAGTTCCTGACTTCTTCATCTTGTCCCGATTCCAGACTTGCAGAACCCAGGCCTCAGCATTGCTGAACTCTTTTTAGCTAGGCCCAAATTCAAACATCCCAAACTTAAGGGAAATTAATTCTGATCCAGTCTGACTTGCTACCATCACGTTTGCCTGCTGAAACTCGCCATCACGCTATTCTACCATGTCCAGTGACCAGAAGGGCCATGTCATGACCCACAGAACACGCCCCTTCTGGACTTACTGGTCCTTATAGTGGCGGGGCTTGCATTCATTGTTTCTCCCAACATGGCCGTGTCACGTGACACGCCTCGCACCAGCCTTGACGGCGGACGTAGTACGTCCCATAAATATGCCACGCCCCCACAGCCCCGCGCATCTCAACGCTATCAACAGGTAGTGACTAGACGTGCACTTCGCAGCTTGGCGAACCCTTCTGTTATCTAAGTTCCTGGACCCTTATTCCCTCTCCTTCCACCTTCTCCTTTCCACCCTGTGCCTGGAATCCACGTATCCTTGCGACCGTTTCTTCCTTCCTGGACGTCCTGAACCCATGAGTATCCTGGAACGCTGAACGCACGCTGGAGTCGGAAGAGACTCGTGCCGGCCTGTACAAGACCCGATCCGCCCACAAGAAGAATCTTTCCGCGGATCCCTGCAAGAAGCAATCTCAGGTGAGACAGGGGGAGATTCACGACAGTTAGAGATGCCGAACGACCGACATTGAAACCGATATGGAAAAGGCCGTCCAGGATCTCATGCGTGGCATGCAAGAACTAACAACCGAGGTGCAGAACTTAAAGCGGAGAATGCTGCATTAAAGCAACTTGTTTTGTCTCGCGATTCCGCTACAAAAGAGTGTGTTACTGGGTGGTGTCGTAGACAAGTATAATGGGTCTGCAAAATCCCTTCGGATTCCTGGACTCCTGTTTGGTGCTTTTTACCTTTAAGCCCTATTATTTTTCAACTTCCAGGGCAAAGGTGGGCTTTATAATCTCACACCTCGCAGGAAATGCATTGACTTGGGCTACTCTACTTAGTCAATTCTGGAGATGCCCTCCTAGATGATTATGACAGATTCATACAGGCTCTCAAAACCATGTTCTACCGCCCAGAACAGGTTTATAGTGCCCAGGAACGCCTACTTGACTTTCGGCAAGGATGCCAGGACATGCTAACGTATGTAACAAGATTCAAACAATTGGCCAAGGAAGCAGATTGGTCCTCAGAAGCAAGTTTCACTCTCTTCCGTAGGGGCCTAAACGAGGATATAAAAGATGAATTAGCCAGAGTGGCTCATCCTAGCTCATTCCAGGCTCTTATGAATTTAGCTATGCAGATAGACTTTCGTATCCAGGAAAGAAAGGCAGAGAGAAAAAAGACCAAGATGCCCTTCCAGAAACGTTCTCTTGAGACTTCAGTAAAAACTGATCCTGTTTCAACCCCTGACACTGACCCGGAACCCATGCAAATAGGAACCTTCCGTGGACCCATTTCCCCACAAGAAACGATGAGAAGGATCCACACAGGCTTGTGCATGTATTGTGCATCGGATAAACACCTGGTTAGAGAATGTCCTCTAGCCCCTCCACGACGTTCGGGAAACGCCAGCTCCCGATCCTAGATGGAGCGAGGTGTCGGGAGAGAGATGTTTGCTCCACATCTATTCCATCCTTGAACTCTCCTGGAGTCGGAAGAGACTTGTGCCGGCCTGTACAAGACCCGATCCTGCGGATCCCTGCAAGAAGCGATCTCAGGTGAGACGGGGGGAGATTCACGACAGGCCAATCCAAATCCAGTCTGAGGTGCAGTCCAAATTGACCAGAACCGCCTTGCTGACTGATGCCTCCAGACGTGCTCTGCTGCCAGTAGACCCGATCCGATGACCAGAACCCTCACAGTCCAATCTTAATTACAATGGACTGTAAGTATCAACAGGAATAATAGTAACCCATAGTATATTTGCCTTGTCCTATCCCAATCTTAACCTATCCCATCTTTAACTTCAGAAACTCTAATATTGTCCAAACCATTCTTGCACTGATTTTTTTCTCTCATTTGTTTCATTCAACCATAACCCATTAGTGATTTGGATTAAATAAAGTAATTGCCATACAGAAAGGAAACCAGAGTATCACACGTGAAGAGTTACATGCGGCCGTGCGTAACTGTGGAGATTCACTGGTGGCATTCTCTTTTTCATAGTCATTAATATAGTGTAATAAAACCAATTTGTCATTTTATAA
Source organism: Ambystoma mexicanum (assembly GCF_040938575.1). Taxonomy (NCBI): domain Eukaryota; kingdom Metazoa; phylum Chordata; class Amphibia; order Caudata; family Ambystomatidae; genus Ambystoma; species Ambystoma mexicanum. Next base: position 646,759,296 of record NC_090937.1, read on the forward strand.
ACCGAATTTCTGCGTTCTCACTTCTATTTTTCAAAAACGCCTCTCACTAAATAACTTCTTCAATTTTATAGATAGAAACCTACTTTCAACTCTCACTGAAACCTAAGATCTGTAGCTACGTCCACAACCATCATCTTATTTGACCCATTTGTATCAAAAATCGCATTGTGAAAATTTGCAGCGAATTGACATTTTACAAAAGTTTTACATGTGTCTTTTCCCATCCAAAGTGTTTCTTCCCTCCCATTCCGATCTAAAGTGTGTACTGTTTACCTTGTAGCTCATGTTTGTTAGGACCTGTTTAGTGTTGCTCTCATAAGAATTGTTATCAATTTAAGCATTTTTGATCACTTTGCCTGTTCACAAAGCCATTTTCACCTGTCAGTTTAAAAGTGTCAATTTCCAAAAACAGTTTTCTCTCTTGTTTGGGGGGAGGGAAGATTGCATTCAAACTCTAGACATCGTCTTTCATTCCTGAATACCCGCTGCTTACTTATATCTGTGTAGGATTGCTCATTTGTGCCTTAAGAACTTTGCAGCGGGAAACCTTAACCTAAACGCAATCTGTTCACAAACCAAAACTGTTCTTGTCCCTGTGTTTTCTATTCTGAATTACTATAAGTGAATTCAATTGCTTTACTTATCTTTCAATTGTATCGTCACCGCTTGGTGATTGCTGCCCATATATATATATATATACGTATGTGTGATTTGAATATTAAATAAATACATTTTTACCTTTACAGACTAGCCTGATTCCAGGTCGACTGTGACCTAGGGGGTATTTTGAGACGTGATAAACACAAGAGCAGACACTGATAAACGCCTCCACAACTCAGGAGTATGTTGAGTATCTAAGAAAACACCTTCAACATGCTTTTGTCTACGCTCAGCGGAATCTGGAAATATCTGCAGAAGGGATTAAGACTCAATATGATTTAAAAACAACCAAAAAGGAATGGCAACTAAGAAACAGGGTCTACTTGTGCAATATTCTAAGGGACCAGACCAAAGGCCGCACATTTTTGCCAAGCTGGCGCGGTCCTTTTGAAGTTGTAGATAAAATTTCACCTGTCGCCTATAGAATCCGCATCCCCAAAGGAGAACTGACAGAAGAGAAATGGGTCCATATTAATCAGCTAAAGAGTTGTCACCTTAGGCACACTTGCAGCAAATAGAGGAGACATCTGGAGAATAAGAAAAAGAAAACGAAGAACCAGAAGGGAACAGATAGATTTAGGAGGTATAATTATTTAACAGGGAGTAATTTTTTTCCTCATTGTCAGGACGAAAGGGATTCCCAAAACTTCTAGAAAAACCAATAGTTATCTGTGTTTAGTGAGTGAGCTTTTGTCTTGTTGTCGGAATACTGTCATTATTGCAAAGCATGTGTGTCCCACTGCTGTCAACCCCCCTGGAGGGCAGTCAGTGGGAAACACCTATTCATTTCCAAGGAGGACCTCCCCTGGGAAAGGAAAGAACCAAGGAAAAGCCGGGGTGTCGCTCCACACCATGAAGAAAGACATAAGGGGAAGCTGCAGGTGTCGCTCCGCACTACAACGAGAGACAGCGGGAGGATCGTGGAGTACCGCTCCCTGATGATGGAAGGACTCCACCTGATGAACTCCATTTTGCCGTTCCGATGAATCCCACTTTGCCCTTCTCTCCCTCGACAAGGAACCTCAGAAGAGTCGGGGGGGAGGGGAATTATATTTACCCAATCAGAGGTACTCCCTTCCATAACCAAATAGCACTTCAGCAGAAGCAGCAAAGTGGCTGTGCTGGCTCCTGAGAGCACCATTGCCTCACACCAAAACTGTGTTTTGCAATGACAAAAAGATGGCTGCACCATCTTGCCAAACACATATTGGGAAGGATGGAACAAGGGGGCACACTGAGAAGGTCTGCCAGTGTGTTGCTTCCATGTACAAAATAAGGGGAGTGTGTTAGGCAGAATCATATGCAGTGCCCTTAGGGGGCCACTGCACACAATTAAGACTACAAGTGGCAATACAATTTCACCTTACAAGCCTGTACTACGCAGTAAAGCGGTAGCAATGGCTGAGCAGCCAGACTTATCTCAAGAGGTAATGAGCAGTAGTAGAGATTACACAAAGGGCTACAATTACTGTGAATCAAACAAATACTGACTCAAGGTTTCTGGTTAAAAATTATAAGTACATTTATTTTTAAGCCATCTGTTCACAAAACACTTCACTTCTATTAAAATAAAACCACAATCTGAATATACTACACACAACCAATTCCACTTGTGCAGATCAATCCAAGGTAAGTACATTTGGATTTGACAGACCAGTGTTGTGAAAAAAGACGTTACCGCGGGTTAATAGGTGATCACTTTTTGACAGTAATGACAGTTCGGTCTTACGAAAGAAAAGCGTATCCGCGGGAAGAAATATATCCGAAGTCAAACATACTTAGCACATAGAACTAACACAAGAAAACAGGGGATAAAAATAATAGGCAATACTTTTGTCAAGGCAACAGAATCAGAGGACGTGTTCCAAGAGACAGATAAAGTCAATAGGCCTGTGCCAGTGTCAAAATGGAGCAGGGGCTCTGTTGTCAAGGATCACACAGTTAGAACAGTTCAAGATTAACGTTGCCAGGAGTACTGGATATTGTCAAAGGGAGACAAAAGTTATAAGACGGAAGAAAGAAAGGGCAAGCCTTTGGAAAGGAAAAGAGTTCACCCCAATTCCTCAAGGTCGGACGGAGAGAACGACCAAATGGACACAGTACCCTATTCGTTTGAAGAAAGCTGGTGCTAGGTCAGTTGTTCCTGGTAGTTCCTGCAGACTCACGGTTCCTGAAGCTTCTTTCGTGGGGACAAGAAGGACGTCTGGAGCGATCTGCACCACCCAGGGATGAAGTCAGCAGCAGCGAAGCAACGGTGAATAAAAGGTACGCTCCTTTAAAACAAGAGAGGGCTCTTCTGATGGCTATCCGGGCCACTAAAGCTCAGTGCAGCGATTTCGACCCAGAAGAGGATTCTCTGGCTGTTGGAGGTGAGCTGGTTGATCCCACCAGGCTCAAGGGAAGAAGACGCCAGACTGGATCTTCTCTGTCGTTGAAGGGTAGATAGCTCAGGACTGCAGCAGGGCTTCACCGGGACTCGGGAGTTGCAGCAGCCGTCTTCTTCTCCGCTTCTCTTCGGTTCTTGCAGTTCCAGTGGCGACTCTGACTTCCAGCCCAAGAGTCCTGCCTTTTATGCCAGAATATCCCATTCACACAGCCTGGCTGCCAATCACACTCAGGGGGGTTGTCCAGCCTGGACAACCACCTTAGCCAATCGACACTAAGTGCAACTTAGGTCTCCAAGGAGACCTTGTGCAGGGGGTGACTAAACCCTTCCCTCACATTCAGCCCACCTAGACACCCAGACGCCAAAGGAGGGCTTCTTTGCAGAAGCCCGCCAAAGGACGGCGAACAAAGAAGGCAAACCTGGTTTGGCGCAAAAAGTAAAACACAAGAAGGACTTTAACAAAAAGAAATGGCGACTAAACATGACTGGAGCCAAAATAAAATGCATTTGGTCAAGTGGGTTTATGTTCGAGGCTAATACAATAGGCTAAAACAGTACCACGTTTATATATTATAATCGCGGTACAAAAGTTAGGGTAGAGACCACTGCCATCAGCCAAGGTTTAATGTTAAGGGAGCGAAACAAGGCTCCAAGACTTGCAGACAATAAGGGATACGTGTTAACCCTTTCCAATACTCCATGTAAGATGGGGTGTACTGGGTCTGTAGTTAAAAGTGACTATATAAAGTAAATGGCAACTTTACCTGTTTCTGGGGGACAGTAGTCAGCCCCAGAAAAATGGAGTCAGGGGGAAGTCTCAAAGACAACCCTGTGTCACTGCACCAAAGGTGCTGTGTAACACACAAAAAAAGTGGGTCTCATGGAGTAGTGTGGCTCCAGAGCCCAGGATCACACAAACAGTAAAAATACACACAGCAGAGACACTGTAAGAGTGGGAAAAAGGTTCACACTCTTACCAGGTGGAAAAAATAAACCCCAGAAATCCAGCAAAGCAGCTGAGGGACCCACTAGGTGGGGGAATTTAGCCATAAATGAGAATTCTCCCGAATACAATGAAAAAGCAGCGCTGCTTTGCTGAAAGGCCAAATTTCCCGTTTGAAAAAGGGAAATACTTACATTTAAAAATGATACCGCTCTATTGCTTTTTTTCCTCTGTACCTCATCACAATACTTTTATTAATCAGACCTTGCCATGCCCATCCACATTCACATTGTGCTCCAGCAGACAAGAGCAGTATCCCTGAATGACAGGCTGTTGTTCAGTTCTGAAGGAATCAAAAGAAGCTTTACTTCAGCTACACAGGCAATGTTTTACTTTTTGGCTACAAAATGTCAAGGATCAATGTGTCAAAAAGGCCCTGGCTTTCTAGGTCCATGTCAATTTCAGTGCATCTGTGTTTCAAACAAATTGCTGCCTACAAGAAACTAACTATGGATGCAGAACAATGTGGGAAATTCAGGTGGAACCTTTTTGAAAAGAAAATGCCAGCAGGCCTCACACCGTGTTTAAATGTACTTTTGCAAATAAAAGAAAAATACTTGTTTAAAAGTGTTGTTAGATAAGGCCCTGCCCTTGTCTAGCAATGTAAATGGGGTTTTGCTGTGAAAGATATATGAGAGATCTTATTCAACAGGCTTTATTCTGATTTATAACAAAAAGAAATAAAATAAGGAATTCTAAGGCAGTGGCTGCATTGGGGAAAACCACCCAAACAGGTTTCTGCTTGGGGGATGCTAGCAACAGAAGGACCCTCAAAGTAGATCCTAGAACACACAAGTGATAACTGCTAACTTGCCAGACTTGGGTCTGGGCTGAGCCTTCTTACAAAGGAGATCTGGGACACGGATGTGTGAAGTGAGAAGTCGCACCTCCCCGCTACTTCTGCTGGGAGTTTCAGAGCCAACTCAAGAGCAGCCTTGGAAGCTATGCCCATATATCGGGAACAATACTGAACATTTGCCTCCAGAGACTATTTTATAAATACACTTTTAAGACTTTTAGCTTTGCACAGGACCTCGCAAAAATGTAAATGTTATACAGTTTAAATATTATTTTTGTGGCTCTCAAATAAGATATCTTGGCTGTCAATAGCATGTATGGGACACGAACGCCAGAAAAATGTGTATCATGGGGAATCATCAGTTGGACTGGCATGTTCTGCAGGAAATATGTAACCTAGTTATGTAGTTTGTTAAGAAGCCCCAATTGTATAAATGTGCCATTTATGGCAAAACTGGATTTTAGCTAAAGTAACTTGGGAGGTTCTGGACATTGTAAAACTCACATCATAAATCTGACATCAGACCCTTGAAATCCAACCAGTTGATAGGAAGACGGTAACTATCACCCCTGACCAATCCAGTTGTTTAGAGGTGTGCTTAGCTAAGCCTGCCCTGCCATATAATTTGATGATGTCACCATGCTCTATAAAAAGGGTCCCTGACAGAACTCTGGACACTCTTTCCTGAATTTCCTGCGCCTGCGTTCCTGATCTTCTACATTCAGCATAGCTGATTCCAGATTCCACGGCAAGGCCAAAGCATAGCTGATCCTATCCCAGCAAGGCCAAAGCATTGCGGACCATCCCAGCAAGGCCTCAATCCAGAGATCCCACTCAGAAAATCCTAATAACCAAAGGGAAGAGCTGTGGTATTGTTTTGGGAAGCATCCTGAAACCAGCCTGGCTTTTTGCCCACTAACTGCATGCCCGCTGAAACCCTGCCACCCAGCTGTCCTGATTATCAGGTGACCAGCCTTTGCCCAGCTGTCTTTTGCCAGGAGCATCTGCTATCCGGTGATCAGAATATTTTGTGACCAAAAAGGGTTGACTGTTCCTAATCCCAAATTTAAAAGTGGACTGGGAGTATCCCACCTCCCAAGACACATAGACTATCCCATCTTGACATTTGTTTTTGTTCCACTCTCTAAGCAACCCAATTCATACCCTGAAACTTGTACAAGTGTCCTAATTCTCTGTGCAGCCTGTTCTTGTTTTCTAGTGTTAGCGCAATTCTTTCATTCATCTTCTCGAGTAACTCGGTACTCATATTTTGAGTAATCAAACTAATTTCCACATGAAGTTGTGCGCTGGGGTGACAAGGTTGACGTCGCAAATCAACCTTGGATCTTATTGTGTCCCTCTTTATCAATATAGTCTTAATAATCTAGTTTAAGTCAAACCTGTTCTTTTCTCAGCTGATTTTCTCTCTCTCACAGCTTCATTTTACCCAAAGCAAACCACCTTCTATCTTGCAAATCTCATCCCGTTCTGTATCTAGAGACCTCCTTTCACCTCTATATTGTCCCTGTGATAAACATCTATCCTCAGCCCAAAAACCGCATTGAAAATCCAAGTATTTCACCTGATTTTCCTAAAAATCTTTTGTGTCATTTAAAATGGGAATTTAGAAAAATGCAACTTTCTAACGTGTGAATTCGGCTGCAGCATTTTCTAACTTTCCACTTGTTTTAAAATTGTATGCCTCTTGTTGATCCATTGCCTTGTGATTGCTAGTGTGTATGCATTCTTGTTGTTGTGAGAAATCATTTGCCTCAAAGATTTAACCGCACATTAACTATTTGTCAATTTCCGAGTGTCATTTCATGCTATTGCAAAGGGTTTAAAATCCTTACTTTGTGAGGGAAGGTTGGATTTTGATTGTTTGCTGCACAATATCCCTGACTGACTACCTGCTGCTTCTTTCTATCCACTCAGAATTCGATTATTTGTGGGTTGAGGGAACATTGCAGGGGGAAACCTTAACTTGGGTGCTATCTATCCTAATTCAAAACGTGCTCCTATTCAATTGTGCTTTGGATATGTTCTACTAGAAGGTTAACCAAGTACATTGCTTTCATTTACATTGTCATTATCACCCATTGGTGATTGCTGCCCAATATTAAAATGTGTGTGATTTTTAAAAAATAAATAAATATTGTAGTTTCACCAACCGGCCTGGTTCATGGTCCATTGTGACCCAGGGTATTTGTAAAAGGTGATGCGAAACGGGTCGGGTACCGGCTCAATTTTAATTTGTTGAAATTAAAGAAAGTATTCCTATTGAGCACCACATCCCAGGCTAAAACCAAGTGTCCTGGCCCAGTATGTGACGCCTGATTGGAATCCTTAACATCACGGACCTTGCCAAGAAGGCCCACTTTCAGCTGCACCTCCTCATAGGCATTCTCCCTTTCCTCACATTCCCCCAGAAACTCAATGTTACAGAGCTCTGGTCCTCTCCATGCTGGACTACAGCCTCTTCCTCAATCTGCCTAACTCCTCTCTTCGCCCCCTTCAACTAATCCAGAATAGGACTGCAAGACTTATCCTTGGCCTAATTATCCTTGACGTAATAATAGTTTTATTGGCCAAATAAGAACGGGTCACCTATACTAAGACTCAAACCTCTGACTAAGCAGCATCTGCGCAGCAGGCCCTCAAAAGCACTGAGCTATGTTGCCAACATATACTTGCATGTCACAGTACATGCCGTTGCAAATATCTGAACAAACCAGAATAACCAGATGCTAAATGATATGTAAAAGTATATTTTTTAATAAGTCTGTCAACTTCTCAAATAGTTACTCATGGAAGAACAGTGAAATTGGCTTTTTTTTAACATATACACAGTTGTTTCCCTTCCTTGCATGAGACATTGGGCCTGAATTAGACGTTTGGTGGTAAATCGGCCGAAATACAGCCAAACGGAATTACTGTCAACACCACTTGGTCCCGTGGATTTACCACAGGATTACAAGTGTCGGTTTCTCCCCCATTTTTGGATTCCACAGAATACCGTGGTGATTTTTTGACGGATTTACTCTGCTGTAAATATGCCAATTATTGAAGGAAACGTGGCAAATTTACTTCCAGCATCAAGCTGGAGTTAAATCCGCCCTCTCTTCCACCGAAAATGGGTAGATTTACTGCACGATAATTCCATTGGCGGTAAAGCCATTAAAAATGATAATTGGGCAGTGTGGGAAAATGGGCAGTAACATAATTAACGCCACCTTTTCCCCATACCACCAAATTTGTAATGAAACCCCCTGTACTGTGGGAAATGACAGATACATGTTTAGTTCACAAGCTCCACATTCCCAGTTGCATTTGTTTGTTTGTTTATTTATTTTATATAGCGCTCTGGACCCAGGGATAAAAGGGCGCTTAAAGGACAGGTTACAGAAGTACAATATATATATATACACGTTTTACAGTTGTACAAATGTAGAGGTAATATGCAATATACAATATATACAAGCAGGGTAGTTAGATTGCGCGGTTAAACATTTCTAAGGTATGTACAATATATACAGTTAGCAATGTGCTTGGTCTATCTTGGGATTGGTTTCTCCAGAAGCCAGCTAATGACTAATTTCCTGAACGGTTGGAAGGATTTGGTCGATTTGATGTTCAGCGGCAAGGTGTTCCAAAGTTGAGGGGCAAGGACAGACAAACTCGAGCCACCAGCTCTTTTGGTGGTGAATCTGGGCACAGTGAGGCAAAGCGTATTGGAGGATCTAGTGATTCTCATGCTTGGTTTCAAAGTGAGTTTGTTGGTGAGATAAGGGGGGGCTAGGTGGTTTAGGGCTTTTTTTAGGTAAGGCAGAGGGTTTTTAAGTCAATTTTTTGTTGAATGGATAGCCATTTGCAAGATATTCTTATGTGGGAGATGTGCTCTCTCCTGGGAATATTTAGTGCTGCTCGCAGCGCATTGTTTTGGAGGATCTGAAGTTTATTGATTATAGCTTGGTTGGCAACTAGGTAGAGGCTGTTACAGTAGTCAAGCTTTGATTGTATGAGGGCCCTGGCCAGAGTGAGGCAGCTATTCGTAGATAGAAAAGGTCTGCAGGCCCCAATAAGTTTCCCAGTGTAGGCGCTGGCTGAGGCGGTCATGTTGACTTGTTTGGAGAGGTTGGTATTGGCGTCAAGGTAGAAGCCTAGGGTTTTCACGTTTTTAACGACTGGGATGATGTTGTCATCTATGTTGAAGTTGGAATAGTCAGGGCTAGGTTTCTGTAGGTTGTTAGGAGATCCGACTAGGAGGAAGCTTGGTCTTCTCATCATTTAGGCAGAGGCCGTGTTTGGCCATCCATGCCTGAATGATGGAGAAGATTTTGTTAATCCTAGTGGCGTCTGTATTGTAGTTGCCAGTGATGGTGAGGAGTATCTGGGTGTCATCTGCGTAGTTGGTGTAGGCGACACCCAGATGGTCCAGCTTATCAAAGAGGGGCTTTGTAAAGATATTATAGAGGGTGGGGGAGACGCAGGAACTTTGTGGGACACCGCAGGTGATGGGGATGGGGTTTGCTGCAGCCGCAGAAGAGAAAATCCTCATGGTTCTGTTGGCTAAGAAGGATTGTATCCACATGACAGCAGAGGGGGAGAAGTGGGCAGCAGATGAGAGGTGTTTGGAGAGTATTTTGTGGTCAACCAGGTCAAAGGCTGCTGAGAGGTCTAGGAGGAGTAGGATAGCTGCTTTGTTTTTCTCCTTGATGTCATCAATCTGACTTTTGAGGTCAACAAGGGCAATTTCTGTTCCATGTTGAGGACGAAAGCCAGATTGACGCAGGCCTAGCAGTTGATTGGACTAAGTAATCTTGAATTTGCAGGTAGGCAACTCTGTCGAGGATTTTTAGCAGGAAGGGGAGCGTGGTTATAGGCCTGTAATTAGTGGGAACGGCTGGGTCAAGGGATTGTTTTTTTAGAAGAGGGAGAACCCATGACTGTTTCAAGTTGTTAGGTACAGAATTAGTCGAGAAGGATAGGTTTATTAGTTTGGAGATGAAGGGGGCTAGGTCTCTCGCAGCATCTTTGATGATCTGGGCGGGGCAACTAACCCCTTTGCAATTAGAAGGTTTGAGGGATGCTATAATTTTCTGGACTTCAGGTATAATGACCATTTTGAATGTGAAGCCGGAAGTATTATTGGTCGGGCGGATGTGCTAGGTATGAAGGCCTTACTGTTGGAAAGTTGTAGTCGTTTGGCCTCGATTTTAGTTTGAAGACCAGTGATTTTGTTGGCTAGGGCACTTTGGATGCTGGTGCACCATGGATTGTCTTTCACGCAAGTGTCGGTCGGAGGGTTGGGATTTTCTAATTCCTTCAGAATGGTGAAGAGTTCTTTAGCAGAGGATTGTGCATTGTTTATTCTAACATTGTAGGCTTCCTTTTTGGTGCAGATTATCTTTCTTGTAGTGGGAGGAGATGGTCGCGAGATTGGATTTGTTTTCTGCTGAAGGATTAGTTTTCTATAGGGTTTCCATCTTGGCTTTCTTTTTTCTACGTGTTTTGAGTTCCGGTGTGTACCAAGAGTTCAGATGAGCTCTAGGTTTACCTTTGCGTAACTTTAGTGGTGCAACGGCATCAATGACATTAGGCAGGGCGTCATTATAGGTGTTGACTAGAAGGTTAAGGTCAGCGGTGGCTGGTAGTGTGTTTAGGAGGGGGAGAATCAGTGGTGTGAGGGTCTCCGCAGTAATGTTTCGCTTGTTTCTAGTCAGGCAGGCTGGTGCGTGGGGGCGCTGCTTAGGGTTGGGGTTGTTGAGGTTAATGTCGAATAGTATGAGGGAATGGTCAGTCCATGCAAGAGGTTGTGGGGCTTTGCAGGTGATATTGCAGTTATGGGCCGCGACCCAATCGATAGTTCTCCTTTTCTGGTAGATAGGTAGAGTAAAGTCATGCTCAGATAGGGTGTTAGCGAGGGAGGCGGCTGGAGTGTCGTTAGGGTCGTTATACCGTAGATTAAAGTCTCCTAGAATAATATTTTGGGAATGGGGCTTAGAGTTCTCTGCTATAAGGGTGGTAATGTCTTCCTCGAAGGAGCCTGTGGGGCCTGGAGGTCTGTATATTAGTTGCAGCGTAATTGTGCTCTTAGGGGTGATTTGTAATTTAATGGTGAGGTGCACACAGGATTTTAGCGGGGGGAGGTGATAGGTCTGAGGATTTGAATATGACTGCTACACCTCCTCAGCGAGCATTAGGTCTGTCCACTCTGAGGATGGAGTAGTTGTCAGGAATAGCAAGAGTAAGGTATGGTCCTGCTGCTTCATGTAGCCATGTTTCTGTAGTAGCAAGGAATAGCAAGGAAGTCAAGGTCTGCTGAAAGGATGATGTCAGCAATTTCAGTGGGGTGAGTTACTAGGGATCTGACATTAAGTAGTGCTCCTTTTAGAGATGCCGTGTTGGTGGCATTAGCGCTATTCTTATTGGTGGTTTTGGTCATGGGTGTGGCAGGCAGCTTGCTGGATGTGGTATGGAGTCTAGCGCCAAGTCTGTTGTTGCGGTCAGGGAGCGTAGGGCTGGTTGTGGGGTGGTATCCTAATGGATTGGGAGGGTTAGGGTTGGTAGCAGTGTAGTCATCTTTAGTGAGGTTGGTAATGTTGGGTGGGGTGTTAGCTGGTGTGGCATTAACTTTAGCAGTGAGGTGTTGGTGAGCAATGTGTGGGAATGGTCGAAGGGTGGGCGACAGGAGATGGGATGGTGTCTTGGGCAACCAAGTTTAGCTAGTCCATTATTGTATGGGATGTAGCTGTTGCTGCTACATGGAATGCTATTGTTCATGATGCAAAAAGGGAACATGGTGAGAATGAGCCAAGAGAGCATAGTTAGGAGTGCGGCGTTGGCTAAGCTGCTTAGTTAATATTATGCAGAGATAGGTAATTTTAGTTAGGCTACAGCAAGGCAGGCATAGGCTAGATTTGAAATTGCTAATAAGGTGCAGAAAATGGGCAGTTTCAGTTAGGCTACAGCAAGACAGTTTCAGTTATGCAACATCAGGCAGGCATAGACTAGATTTGAAATTGCTAATAAGGTGCAGAAAATGGGCCGTTTCAGTTAGGCTACAGCAAGACAGTTATGCAACATCAGGCAGGCATAGGCTAGATTCGAAATTGTTAATAAGGTGCAGAAAATTGGCAATTTCAGTTAGGCTACAGCAACTGTAGCCTAACTATTTCTCTTCCAGACTGACTTCAATCTTCTGTTTATACATGCTTCTATAAAAGACGTGTTATAATTTGCCAGGTTGGTGCATCATGCAGTTTGCTGTTTTGCAAGTTGGCTTTCTTGTACTGATTAGCTTTTAAAAGACAGGTAGGCGGAAACAATTGTACATGGATGAAAAACTAAAAAATAAATGGGATAGGGGGCGATGCAGTCTATCACCTCAACTGTAGATGGCGGAAACTTGCACTCAAATACCAGCATCACCATTTGGCCAAGCTATATTATCCTAGGCAAATCAATGTTTATCACTGTGCCTTATTTTCCTTAGCTGGCGACATTGGTATAACCTAGAAGTTATTGCTTGTGGGTGTGCCCTATAAAGAAACTCACTTACGCGTGTATAAACAGATTACATTGTTGCACCATTTATAACATTATAATAATTATGACAACATTTTCTATATAATAATGCAGGTTCAATAGTCTCTTATCTCACTTATGGCAACTGAATTATGAGCTACTGTGCTCTCTCCACATACACAGTGATGTAAATGATAATACAGCATTTGGGGCACTGTGTATTGGGTGAGGGGGGCTGGGAGAGTTTCTGTGTAGAATTCTGGGTTGGAGGTATTGAAATGATGTGATTATTCCCCAAACACAGGGAATTACAATGAAAGACATACAGGTATACCAAAATACAGCTTTTGTTTTATTTAAAATGCGCAATAAAAGTGCTTGTTACCAACTTGCCACGTTCTCATTTATAGTTGGGTACACCAAACACTTGATGAGAAAATCTCACTATCACCCACCCTCTTACCCCCCCTTAACCTTACTAAGCTACCTTGCATATATCCCGTGAATCACATAACAGGTGGGTGTGCGACCTGGCACCGGATGGAAAACGTTGCACCCCAGAGTAATATTAAACATCTGGCGGGGAAAAGTAGAAACTAGTGCCCGTGATAATAGAATACATGAATTGGAGAGCCTGAAGCGCTGAGCAAAGAAAGGTGCCCCTAACATTTAAGACAGGCACATAGCCCACGTGTGTACAGGATGTCAAATCGATATCCCTACCTTTCTCCAGGCAGACAGTGAGGATGACACTGCCAGGCTCCATCACTGCATCTATCTCAGATGTCCGCGCTCTATTCTTTTTCTTGCTTGAAGACATTATTAGAGAACTCCAACAACGTTAGCAGAGTGGCAACTTAATATTGCAGGTACATCGTATAGTTTAACAGCACGAGTCTGCGCACGATCAGACTTGAGAAAAACGGAGCCGTGTCCTGAGCAGCGGCCATGTTAAGGTCAGTCAAAACATGTTTATTATTCAATACTGCATATTCCATGCAATCCAATTAACAACGAACGCTTCTTTCACTTTATTTTTCATTTAACGTAATTGTCTTGACTGGTGTCTTCACCGGCGTATCTTGATTCCCGCTGTACATCTATAATGGTCATCTGAAGAAGCGGGAAACACTGCTGCGGAAACTGGTACCCTCTATTATGAGTAAATCTGGCGGCCATGTTACGAAGTCAGTTTACCCGAAATTCACGCGACAAGCACACCTTTGCAGTTGTCTTGAAAACTTTATTTTGTCAAACGGCACTTCTAAGTGTCCTGGTGTGTACAACTCTTTGAAGTCATTGGCACGGTTATAAATGTGCTTACACTGAGCAGTAGACTCTCTGCTTAATGCTTAGGCAGATACAAGCACCACAACAGCGTTGGGCGAAGAGAAGCCGATAAAAAAGGGATTTTGTCGGGAGAAAGGATAGATAGAACAATTGGATACTGAGAATCTCTGAGTGAAGAACAAACGAATCTAGCCACTCAGTGTTGGGGTTGTTTAGGCAACAAAGTATTTAAGAGTCACCAGCCTCTATGACAGGTACCCTTCTGAACAGTGGTGTCACTAGAAACTAGCGGGGCAAACAACGGGGCACAACTACAACAAAGGGGTGGTGGCACATCAAATAAGAAACAACAGGCCAAACTGGTTGAAATAAACCTATATTCAGACATGCCAACATTCCGAAGTCCCTGAGAGGGAGATTTCTGCACTGAAATCGGGAGAATGCATTTTCCCCACAGGAATGCATTGGGGATAGTGTTATTTTAGGAGGGAGATAGTAAATAATAGCACTGTTTTTAATGAAAAAATCGGGAGTCTCCCGTCTAAATCGGGAGGGTTGGCATGTATTCTATATTTGCCCCAGCGTGTTACAAAAATGTGTCATTAAACATGTTCGTAGTAAGTTTAAGATAATTAAAGTTTTCCATCAAGCATAGCTCTCAACCATTTGTGTTGCAAAGGCAGGTGAAAACACCCGATTTTGTTTTTGGCGGGTGAGACGCCCATTGGAATGAATGGGCGTGAAGGCGGGTGACACCCGCCAAAAGTTTGTGAGTTCAGAACTATGATCAAGTTACTATACATCCTAAAAAGTCAACTCGGGTTCAACAGTTGCAAAAATGTACTATGCACTCACAAGAGATTGCATTCTTTTAACGCAAGCAGACATCACTCCCAGCACAGCTTCAAATAATGTGTAGTTAGGGGAGGTATTTATAAGAAAAGACATCACTTCCAGCTCATCTTTAAAGAATCTTCAGTCAAAAAGAGTCAGTTAAAGTTTAGCAGAAGAGATCACTTCTACCCAGTGGTGTATGAAAAGAAGTAGTGGAACTCTGTTCCTTGCTGGCCTGCCGCTCTCCCCACAAACCCCATTGCCACGCCCCCCTCCCATGCAAAATACAAACCCCCACATTTTTAACCATTTGTGTTGCAAGGGCGATTTGGTTTTTGGCGGGTGAGACGCCCATTGGGTGGAATGGGCGTGCAGGAGGCTTGGCGGGTGAGTCAGCCCTTTACAAGGCGGGTGACACCCGCCAAAAGAGTCTGAGTTGAGAGCTATGTAAATGTGCATGCTGTTTAAGGGAAGGTTTAGTGCAGTGCACTGAAGTGCAAGTTTCAACTGCTTCCTACACTTTTATTTTAAAACAAATCCATTCCGGAATGGTTTCTTTTTTAAAATAAAAGTATAGGGACAATAAAACTTAATTGAAAAAATGCAGAGGAGCACCGCTCACAACCGCTCCCGCCCATTTCAACCACTGCTTATACCTCAATTTCAAATGATAGTTAAGGACAGTCAGTTTAACTAATGAAATATCACCTATAGGCCCTGAGTACAGGGGAAAGGAGGTAACTGCTCCCTTGGTTCTTTAGCAATGGTTTCAGTAATTTCACTTTGCCCCAACAGAATTAACTGTTTTCAATTTTTGGCTGAGAATCCCAGTGGGGGCTGATGAGTTTTTGAATTGGAGGGGTGTAACGATTTGTCCCAAATATTCCAGAGCGACCGAGTTTAGCCCTGGAGCCTGAACCAATCAAGAGGGTTTAGGGTGGTTTTCCGGCTGATATTTTTATAATAATGGCTTAAAATGGTGCATTTTGCAGCAGACTTTTGGGGAAAAATTGGGTAAAAAGACAAACAGTTTGCAATTGGCTTTGTTGGGTAACTCATGAAAAAATCCAACAGGTGCAAGTTACCAACAGTGCACTGTAGCATTTCCCCAACACATTTTCATGATGTCTTTGCCCACAATATATGCCAATATAAAAACATTTTCATGATGGCTGTGCCCATACATTTCCATGCTGGCTGTACCAATATAAGCCAGTATTCCCATATAAGAACATACTTGTGTTTGCTTTGCACATAATGGCATTAATGATATTATAAGAAAACATGTCCTCGTTTGTTCTGCCAATATATGGCAGTACCCCATGTAAGAACATGTTTCAGTTGGCTTTACCATTAAAAATGTCATGCCACAGTATGAAAACATGTCCAAACTGGCTGCATCAAAATGCCAGTCTAGCCATGTAATAACACTTATCATGCTTGCTTTATCAAAGTTGCCAAATGCAAAATGACATAATTCAGAAGCTGTGCCATTACCTGGCTACTCAATAAGAACTAGCCTTATCTCCATCCTAGCCTCTTGTACTTAGCCTGCTTATATATGTCTTCACCTGCCTCACATATGACTTTACTCATGCTCGCACCACTGCATGGATTGAATTGAATGCCTCGTATACTATGTCATCATACTATCCTGTATGTTCTACATTAAGTGATCTCTGTACTTTTAAAATGATTGCAACATGTATTAAGTGACCTCTATCCTTTTCAAAAGGACTGTAAAACTCTTTTAACTACTAGCGCCCAGATACCCATGGGTCAGGCGCGCTATATAAATAAAATAAACAAACAAACAATTCAAAATAGATAGACTGTCTGCCCCAAGATGTCATTCTAGCCATCTAATAACACTACTCATGCTTCCTAAATCAAAGATGCCCAACACAAAATGTCATGCCACAGTAAGAAAATGATAGACAGGTTGCATTAAAATGCCAGGCTAGCTACATAATAACACCTATCATGCTTGCTTTATCATGGATGCCCAGTAAAAATGCCATGCCAGTCCCCAAAACCTCCAGCACCTCTCACACACACAATCAATGTGAGTAATGGTATTTTTTTTTACTAGGAATCTATCATAGAGGCCTGGTAGAAAAATGCTGTGCCTGACCACTGGGCCCCCCAGCGCATCAGATGCACACAATCTGATAATGTGTGGATGCATAGCACTGGGAGGACAACGGTATCTATCATGCCCACCAATTGGGGCAGCAAAGCAGCAAATAGGGGGCAATTGCCTTCTTTCACATGTGCACCCATCATCATACATTCACTCATTACACACAACACAGGAATATACATACATTTACATGAACTTACCTTCTGCATCAGTCCTGAAGTTTCTTCTCAGTGCTCTAGCTCCCGCGTAGCGTGAACAGGAAACAGGAAGCAAAGAGTGGTTCCTGCACAGGAGTGTAAGAGCCGTAGCGCTGATGATGAAGCACCCTGCTCCATTTGTATGTGCGGGGAGGCACAGGAGTGCCCCCTCACACATACAAACATGCAGTTCCCTAGCCAGCATCCCCAATGGGCCATGCAAGGCTGGGGAAGCCAAGAAAAACCCAGCTTTGCATGGTCTGTTGGACATGCGTTGCTGGGGAACAGTACTATCAAAGAGAAACTGAGTTTCCCTTTGACAGTTTAAGACAGCCCATGAGCGCTCCCACAAATGCAGAAAAAGCAGCTGAGTGGGCACTCAGTGTTTACACTGGGCTGGCTCCTCTGCTCCTCCATAATGGGTGAGGGTGCCGGTGGGTCGGCACTCCCTCGCCCATTATGGACGAGCCGCCACTGGTACATCCTCAATGAATCAATGCAGAGGATCAGTGTGGCTGGAGCTGAAATACTGTCGACTTTGAAGTCATGTACTTGAACTGCCCTGTTGTTAATAAAATAATTATGAGCACATTAAGGGAACCATAGAGACACTCTACAGTAGAAGGCTACAAGGTTAGCTCCGCAGGTCGGGTGACTGTTGCAGAGATGTTCTATATTTAAAACTGGCTGTTAATCTTATGACTTTTTGCAATTCCTTATAAAAAAAACAAGTGCTACAAAATGGGGTTATCCATGGGATGGGTTGGGCTGGTTGCTTGCTTATATTCAGGAGAGGGGTTTGGAAATTTCTGCCCCAGTAGTGAAAATCAAAGGTTGGCACCTATGAACTCACAGTACAGTGTTCTAATAACTGCTGTCAGCACAATAGAAGCATTTTCTGTGATTAAGCAGTTTGACAAGCATGTTTAGCAAAATAGCCTGTGATAAAACACAAAGGAAGGGGCACAAAAACTATAGGGTATTTGTGTGATCGTCAAACAAAAAACGACACACAGTTTAAAGCAAAACTACTGGATGTGAGTTTAAGAAGCATGTTTCAGTGGAAATGTCTTTTTTGTTTTTGACTATGAAAGTGTAAGCCTCACATTTGGAAAACAATACAGTGCCCAGCATGTAGGAAGCCTGCTGTTAACAGTGATGGGCGCCAACCCAATGATATTCATGGCCCATTGATTCCCGTGATGTACCTTTCAGGCCAGAAGAAAGAACGCAGACTAAGCAAATAGAGCCTGCAGGCTGGCAAATGGTGGCTGGGCGAAGAATTATCTTTAAGACTCCTGGAAAGAATTCTTTGCCAGAGGGGTGGGGTGGGAGGCAGGCCACCTGTTAGGGGAGAAGGGGGCAAAGCAGCAAATATGTCTGGGGGGATTGCCTCCGTTTTCCCCCTCTAGGAACGACTATGTCTCTGAACCAATTAACTGTTATGCCCCTACCCCCAGGAGGTAGAGGGGAATGATTAGTATTACATTACTTAGCATTCCGTTACTTTTATACTTCCATTCACATTGGGCAATATAAAACTCCAATGATACTCCTTTTGCTTAATGTATTTCAACAAGGATTTATATATTTGTCAGATGGTTTATTGCATATCCCTACCTCTCAACCTGTTTAGTCCCTTGTACTGGTGAAAACAGACCATTTAATTTTGGTCGAGTGAAAGGCCATTTAAGTGAATGGACATAAAAGGAGTTTGCGGGCAAGAGAACTGATAAGAAGGCGTCACCCGCAAAATGCGTGAGCGTTGAGAGGTATGAATATTTTAAACAATCAGAGCTAGGAAGACATGTGGCCAATGAAAGGCCCACATTGAATACTGGCTCAAATTCCAGCTTCTCAAATAAATTACAGTGTCTGATCTTGGGCAAATCAATTTTTCTTACTGCACCTTACCTGGCAAAATTGCTTGAACTTCAGCATAGGACAACAGTTGAGCTGACTGAAATGCTTTCTCAACATTGTTAAAGCTCACTGGGTGACGCTCCAGTCTTGACCACACTTTAGCATTAATACAATCCAAATTAATTGCAAATCAATGGAGAATGTAGCTACCCAGATAAAATTCAGACGTGACATCTGTGGATTCAGTCACTTCTCCCCAACGGGGAGCCTTTCCCTGTGAGACTACGGAGGTGAGCTTGCTACGCAATACCCTCCCTCGGGGTAGAGGCAAGCGGGACCTCACAAGGAGAGACTCCCCCCTGGGCATAAGGACTCCCGTTCCGATGAGGAACTCCCTAACCAACCCACCTCTAGCCCATTGCTAATAAAACCTGCTAGAAGAAAACATGAAGAACAAGCTGACATTTATTATTGTTACATAAAACCTTTGAGAAAACCTAAAAAGAAATACTTATGTGGTACTGAGATGAAGAAAACCACTGGAACAGTACAGAGTACCACTAGCACAAAGAAGATGGACATTGATGCTCCGGCTGGGAACTTCCATGGCAGCGTCATAAATCAGAGAGGAGGAGACCTGGGAGAAAGGGAAGCCAGTGAGTTCCAAATCAGCTGTGGGAGCAAAGCTGAAGAGGGACGCACAGCTTCCGATGTTGGGAGGAAGCTGACTTGTGAATCCTAGCGTGTTGCACTCAGGAGAACCTAAAGCAAGAGAAGCTGAAGGACTGGTAGAGTGTCCAAGGAATGGCTGAGTACGAAGTGGTGGCGTGACTGAAACCTGATGGACTTGGGAGTCTCTCAACGGCGCCGAGGCCACTTACCTGAAGGCACTGTGGAGCATGGTGAACGAAGAAGAAGCGAAGAGCCAAGAAGCCAACCTGACAATCAGTGAAGAAGGCTCCGTATGGACCGCAGGCCCGGTGACGCAATCACTGAGACATAAAGGTAACAGGGAGAGCAGGAGACCCGGGTGGGGGACCAATAATAACAAATGGAACATTCATACTTGTCCCAGTAAGGACCAAGTATTGGAAGTATATAAGAAGAGTGAGAATCGTTACTGGAACACTCATATGCGTCCCAGTAAAGGCTAGGTATTGGAAAAGAGTGAGAATCATTACTGGAGCACCCATACTCGTCCCAATAAAGGCCAGGTATTGGAAACGAGTGTGAATCTTAATGGGACACTCCTACTTGTTCCAGTAAAGACTGGTGGTGGAAATACTTAAAGAGAGTGAGGATCATTATTGGAACCCTTATATTAGCCCAAGTAAAAACTAAGTGTTGGAAGTGTCTAAGAAGAGTGAGAATTATAATTGGCACAGTCCTCTTTGCCCTAGTCAAGAAAAGGGTTGGACACTTACTAAAGAGAAAGTTTCAAGTTTAACTAACAAGGGAAGAACAGAACTGTCAGAAGGAACAAGGGAGAACCAGCGTGTAAAAGACACTGTTGAAAAGTAAAAGTGCCCAAAATCTGTACTATACTACTTAATAAAAGTTGCAAAGAACTACCTAAAAATACTTTACTAAAGTGAACCTGCTGAGAAACCAGCCCACAGGAGAAGGGATTCATCCTCATGTGCCTTAGTTGCTTTGCAGTGGTAGTGTCAGGTTAGATTAGTTTGGACACTGGACAGAGTTTCCCTTTGACTCACTGACAACTGATGAGCATCCTAGTTCGTATTCATTAGGTAGGGAAAACCTGTAGTTTAGGGAAAGTCAGGAGTTTTCACTTTTCTTAGGTTTTTTTAAATGTAATCTTTGTATTGGCATTTCAGAGAAATATTACAGTACAGAATGTCACAGCTAATGAAATTCACCCACTTCTCATGGGGGTGCAAAAGACACAGATTGAAACAAGACAAAACTAAAACCAGGAAGTATTAATCAATTATTTAGACTCTCAATGGTGTCCCCAGAGATTTACATTATCCCATCCTGTCAGTCCAGGAGATCACATGCCTAAGCTATATATGTTCAAGTAATCCCATAACTCTCGGTCTGGAGTGGAGGGTAAAGGCCTTATTAAGGGCATGTGCATAGGACAGAAAGCAACCCCATCTCCCAAAGAAAGGCTGAACCTCGTTGTTTGAAAAGTAGGTCACCTTCTCCACTGCCACAACCGCCCACATGCATGTCCACCAATCACCGGTCGAAGGTATTTTTTGTGACTTCCAGCAGGCAGTAAACGTGGCCTTGGCTATAAGGAACATGGTTCTTAGCAGTGAGATGTTCACACAGTGCTTAACCCCGGCACTCTTCCCAAGAATCCCCAGCAAGCAGATCATTGAATCCACCGGCAGTAAAGCTCAATGATTCTATTAAGGATATCAAAAGTCTCTGTCCAGTAACACATCAGTTGGGGCATCTCTGCCAAAAGTGTATGTACATGCCTGCACTCCCAAAACCCCTCCAACACCGCCCATCCTCCACCCCCCTCCCCCAGTAACATGCTTCATTCTATCTGGAGTTAGGTACCTCCTGACAATAAATCTGAAGCCCCTCTCTACATATTTCATGCTTCTGGTAGCCTTTTACAAATCCCCCCTGGCTTCCCTCCATCCCTGTATAGGGAGCTCAGCCCCCAGATCTCTGTGCCATGCCTCCACATATGAAGGAAAAGCATCAATTCCCTCATTGCTGAAGCAAGAAAATAGGCAGAAAATAAGCCCTTTTGTGTCGCTTGGCAAAAGGATTACCTTTTCGAACCCAGTTAGCCCTCTAGTGGCTGTCTTCTTGATGGAGGGGCTGCCGTGCCCAGTGTCTCAGTTGCCAGTACTGGAACCTGTCCCTCTTGCATCCCCCTGTTTCCATGCAGCACAGGCAATTTTATCATATGCCGGCTGAAAATTGAGGTTATAGTGAATGCGAGTAAGATGGGAGGGAAAACCTGAAAGACCCAAATCCTACACTGCTACATCCCAAAACTGCATGGTAATCTTGGTCTGCGGTAGCTCATATACACTCATTGGCCTGTCTAGCTTCTCCAGTCAGGAGATGTGTCGGAGGGGTTTGCCAGAGACCTCCTCCTCAATATGGCACCACCCCTTGGTCATATAGGGGTTAACCCAGTCATGCAAAACTCTAAGTTGGGCTGCTCTAAAATATCATCTTATATTCGGCAGCACCAAACTCCCCATCTCTCTAGGCCTGTATGGTGTAGTCCTAGCAATCCTAGCCATACCATATTTACAGATGTAGTCCAGGATATCCCGTTGCATCTTCACCAGCATCCTGGATGAGATAGCAACTGGGAGAGCCTGAAAGTGGTACAGTAGGTAAGGTTAGATGTTCATTTAATTGCTGCTACTCTTCCAAACCATGCAACTGCCCACATCCCCTATGATTGTAGGTCTACCCTAATAGCTTCAAATAATTTGGGATAGTTGGCTTGAGAGAGATCAGTGCACGAAGCAGTGTTGAGGATTCCCAGATACCTCAGTTTCCTGCTTGCCCACTTAAAGGGGGGTCGTCCTTTGCAGTGTAGCCTGCGTTTCTGCACAATATGAGTTATTGAGCACTTCACTCTTATCCAAACTCATTTTGAATCCAGACATCCCACCCGAAATGACCCAAGGATCTCACGCAGTTTAGGGGCTGAGGATTTGGCATTTGACAGTGTCATGATCATGTAATCTGCAAAAAATACTAACTTGTGCTCGATTTCCCTATATGGAATCCCTTGAGTACCCTCCTCCGCCCCAATCCTCACCGGCAAGGGTTCCACTTTCAAAGCAAAGAGGAGCGAGGAAAGGGGACACTCCTGTCTTGTGCCCCTGGAGACAGAAAACCATGTGGATAGGTTCCCATTAGCTGCAACCCTTGCTGCCGGACATGAATAAAGAGAAAGCAAATCCCTTATAAAACCCTCCCCCAAGTTGAATCAATCCCAGATTTCTCAGAGGGAAGGCTATTCCACCTGAAATAATGCTATTTCGGCCTCCAATTCCAATAGCAAGGCCGAGGTACCCGTCCTATGCGCAATGTCAATAAGGTTTGTAATTTTCTTGACATTATCTGATCCCTGCCAACCCCGCACAAACCCTGCTTGATCTTCCCCAATTAGAGAAGACAGAAATCTAAGTAGTATACTATGATACCTTTCCTCATCAAACTAGCCTTGACAGATTTCCACGCCCCTTTAGGGCGGGATATCCGGTCCCTATGACATCATATCCGGGATGGGGCCCCCTCGGGCTTCCCCCAGAAGTTCTGTTTTGGGCAAAATCCTTTCCCGGAAGTGATGTATGTGTGTTTAATAGGCCCTGGGTCCTTAGCGGGGGTGTCCCACCGGATGTGCCATCATGGGGGCTAGCAGGAAGGCCCTCCCAAGGGTTGGGCCCCAAGGGGGCTTCCCCCGGATGTCCCCACAAAGAACCGGAAGTGTGGAGCGGGGTTTTGAAGGGTGGGGCGTGGCATGCAGGGTGTATATATACAGATGAGTATTGGGGGATGTACAAGCTGTTCCTGAAGCCCTGGAAAAAAACGAAAACTCAAAAGACCTCAATACCAGGAATTATGAAGCGCTACAGCTACTACTCTAAGGACAATACAGCTGCTGAGGCTTTGAAAACCCTTCAAAAATACTACAGCCCTGAAAGTCCGCCGGCACCGGCACTATCCGTCGATGGGGACCCTGATGGCGCAACGGCTATGGATACAATATGTGAGCATTTTGATATGTTGAATCTTGGGAGTGGGAAACCGCCGGGGGTCATCGACTCTGGTGTAGATGACTCCTACACCGATGCAGACTACGTGGATATGGATGAGGCTGTTAAGGCTCTGAAGGAGACCCCGTATGAGGATCTGACTGTTTTAGAGCAACTGTTTCCAGAGGCCGCAATGACCCCGATGTTAGACACAGCAGCCGCTGAAGACAAGCTGTTTATGGACGTTACTAGCTCCTCTATGCTGGAAGATGTTGGTTTTGAAACGTGTGCTATGGTAAGTAATGAAGTATGGCGATGTGGGCGTGTGTGTGAAAAAACCTGTGAAAACACACGCTCAAGAGCTAAACTTCTTTCTTTTTTGAATTGCAGAAAACGCCAGATAACCATAACGGAGCTGTGGGCCTGAACAACTCGTTTAATGCCGTCAATTATTATTGCGTGTGCTGTTCAAAAAGGATCGAAAGTTCAGCATTCCCAGACGGTGATAAGTGTAAGAAATGCGATACTTTGAAACGTTTTGAAAGTTCTGATGAGGAAGAAAATGATAATATAACCCTTTTGGAGACTGTAACAGCTCAAGCGTTTGCGGCAGCGGTTGTGAAAAAGTGTTTGAAGCGGGACTATTACCGGTGGTGTGAAGGGCATAAATACGGATACCCGCAACAGGATGCTCATGATTGTTTACTCCCGAATTATCAATCTGTAGCAATATGGGCGATATGTCAGATGTTGAAGTCATATACCGTTTATCAGATGCTTAAAAGTGTTTATAAAACCATGGGTATGCGTGTAAATGCGAGTGTGGGGGGCCTGCTAACAAAAACAATCTTGGAAATTCAAAAGTGTCGCAATGCTGAGAAAAAAATGAAATCTTTACGCCTGGCAGGACCCGTGATTTTTAGAAACCATATAACCCGTTTAATGCAGAGAGACTTTTCTAACCTGTACAGGCTGAGGAGTAACGCGCAGAGGCGGCCGGTACCACAAAAGCTTGTTTTTTAAAAAGATGAAAACACAATAATATTGCTCCTTATATGTGTACCGTTGTTTCTAGGGTAACGTTTCTGGAGGAAAAACCGGACATGTGGAGTGCTACCTGATACCTGTACGTCTGTGTGGGGAAAAACATTTATACGCTATGCGGAAGGCGAGAATAGCGGTAAACAGCCCACACCGGCTGTGGCGTTTTTATGTACCGAGACTTCAAGATGCTCGGATTTGTGAAAGTGTAATCTGTAGCACCATCAAGATGTCGGCGTGTGATGAATACGGTTCGGTATTCCGATACAACTTGGGTTCTTTATACCTGGGTCCTAGAACCGTTTTGAAGCACCACGTGGCTGAAATGTATGCAAGATTCCTACGCCTTAAAGGTCGTGTTTTACAGGCCTCTGAACTATCCGAGCTATTAAATGCTACAAGTGTCTGGTGTCTACAGAGTTACAGGCAGGGTAACCACATTGATGTGTATAGCTTGTTATATGATGCGTCCAATAAAATATCAGGGGTGGTAACTGTTCGACACCCCGTACATATGTACCAAACAGTATAAAGAAAAATAAAATAAAACGTCATACACCAACCATGCGTCTGCTTATTTTTTTGTAGTGCATCAATGGCTAACAACACACGTTCAAGATTGCATGAAAGCTATTATGATAAATGTGGTGTTGGGAGTTATGGGGGTGTTGATGCGCTTTATCGAAAATTACAGCGTGATAAACACCCCATCACGCGAGGAGCTGTTAAGACATGGCTATCCGGACAGGAGACGTATACCCTTCATAAAAATGCTAGAAAACGTTTTAAAAGAAGAATGACCATTGTCGCGTCGGAAGGTACGCAGTGGCAGGTGGACCTGGCAGATGTTTCTAACCTTGAAAAGCAGAACGATGGTGCGCGGTACATTCTGACGGTGATAGATGTTTTATCAAAATATGCATTTGCAGAGGCCTTGCGGGATAAGACTGGTTCAAGAGTGGCGGCGGCCTTCAAACATATCTTCAGCAAGGGCCGCGTACCTGTAAAATTACAAACTGATGCCGGTAAGGAATTTCTGAATAGGAACCTGCAAAACCTTCTAAAGCACCACGGCGTGCATCATTTTATAACACACACGGAAGTTAAAGCGGCGGTTGTTGAACGTTTTAATAGAACCCTAAAATCTAAACTATGAAGATATTTCACAGCCTATAATACACACCGCTATGTGGATATATTAGAGACTTTTATCGATGTGTATAATGACAGCTACCACCGGTCTATTAAAATGCCTCCCCGGGCTGTAACCTCTCAAAACTCATTATCAGCGTGGCGAAACCTGTATGCTGGCCGGATATCGGAGAAGATCAAGAAAGCATCCTTCCGCATAGGGGACCACGTCCGAGTTTCCAAGTTAAAAGGTGTCTTTACAAAAGGCTACCAACAGTCATTTACCGACGAAATTTTCATAGTGGCAAAAGCATCCATGAAAGAGGGGGTATACATATATCAGCTGAATGATTATGCTGGTGAAGTTGTAAGTGGTAATTTCTACACAGAGGAGTTACAAAAGGTGATCGACGATCCCCAGCGTCTTTATAGGGTTGAGAAAATTATTCAGAGTAAAGGTAAGGGGTCTAAGAAACAGCACCTGGTAAAATGGCAGGGATGGCCTGAGAAATTCAACAGTTGGGTCAAAGCGGCCTGTCTAGAGGATCTAAAAAACAGAGAAGCTCCCTGAGAAGAAGAAGAAGATGGAAAACACCGGCTTTTATATCACCTTGCCCAGTAACGCCTCTTTAGATATATTCCCCAAAAACGAAATATCGGATTATTCTGTTAAACTGGCTAAACCCGTTAATTTACAAGGTCCGTGGGAAGCGGGGCTGATGGAGCTTCATTACCCCCATACCTGGGACACCCTGGACAAAAGAGATTCCTGGTATACCATCAGACGTGGAGAACCTGCTGAATTGATAAATGTGGGTTTTCCTCACGGCTTCTACCCCACAATACCGGCGCTGCTAGATACTATCAACAAATCAATCGCGAGTCTCGACCGCTATGCAGATATACACCTGTTTCTAAATAACTCACGCCATAAAGTATTTGTAAGATCACCCGATCTTACCGTGGAGTTTATATGTAGCGGGAAACTTTCGATGGTGTTGGGGAACGTTCAGCATATAAAAAATAATACTAAAAATACGGACAAAACACGTGCAGATATCGATGGTGGATTTTACAGCCTCATGATCTACAGCGATATAGTAGAATACCAAAGGGTTGGTGACTCATACGCCCCCCTGATGCGGACCGCACAAGTCAAGGGTGAAAATAACGGCATTGTTAATATACAATACATGAAGCCTGATTATATTCCTGTTTCTAAGTGTCATTTTGACACCATCAACATCCAGATAAGGGACGATCAGGGAGATCTGGTCTCATTTAAATACGGGAAGGTCCTGGTGAAACTACACGTGCGCCCTAGACGCGAGAGAGACAATTAGAACATGGTAATCATGAAGAATTACGGGGAGCTGCACGCTTATAGGGATTATTACCGCAGACAGGCCGGTTATGGAAATCAACCCTACTTCCAAGGAGCGCCTGTGATGTATGGTGAGGGGCTAGGAAGTATTTTCAGAAGTCTTTTTCGGAGAGCCATGCCCTTCCTGCGCAAAGAGTTTGAATTAGCCAAGCCGCATATGAAAACAGCTGCTACAAATATTGCTAAGGATGTGGTGTCTACTGCAACAACATCCATTGCAAATCGTTTCAACCAACCAGCACAAGAGGACTCTGGTCTGGTTTACGTGGGTAAAAGCCCTGCAAAAAGAAAAAGGCGAGCTTCGCGCAGGCGGGGTCCTCCGAGGCCGCATAAAAAATGAAGAACAACAACCAAAGCTGCTCAGAAGAGAAAACGCATGTCAAAGAACAGACGGGTTAAGCGAAATAAAAACAGACCCGGCATCAATATTTTCTAAAAGATGGCCTTTATCCACTGTGCCTCGGGGGAATGTGTGAAATCGGAACTAGATCTGTTTGTCGTGCCCCTGACACAGACGAGCATCGAAAACAGTTTTTTCCTGGAAGTTGCGCCCCTAGCGGCACTATCACCATTAGCCCCCATCGAGTTTTACATATCGGGCTCAACGGAGACGTACCTGGATTTGAATGACACCTTACTCTACCTAACCTGCAGAATAACAAAAGAGGATGGGACGGCTATCGGTGCAGCGGCGAAGGTGGCCACGATTGGCTATCCGGTGGCCACCCTTTTCAACCAGGTGGACATCACTCTAAGTGATCGCTGATTACACAGAGGGACAATATGTATGCCTATAGAGCGTATATAGAAAGCATTCTGAACTATAGCAACAACACTTTGGACACCCAGCTGACTGCGGGGCTTTTTTATAAGGACACGGCGGGGCATATGGAGGATTATGCTCTAAATGGACACAACAAGGGTTTTATAAAGAGATCAGCGTATGCGACCGGTAGCAGAAACTTTGATTTACTCGGGCGTCTACACTCGGATCTGTTTTTCCAGGAGAAGCTGATGGTGAATGGTGTTGATCTGAAAATTAAACTCTCGCGAAATAAAGACGCTTTCTGTCTGAACAGTGATGATGCAGAAGCCTACAAACTGGTAATAGTATCAGCTAGTTTATTCATTAAAAGGGTCAATGTGTCGCCGCCGGTCAGACTCGCGCATGCTGACGCTCTACAAGTATCTAACTTGAAATACCCTGTGGAGAGGACCTCCTTGAAAATCTTCAGTGTACTAGCGGGCAGCCGTGTCGCCAGTCAAGATAACTTATTCTTGGGACAGCTACCTAAAATAATCGTTATTGGCTTTGTGGATAACACCGCTTTTTCAGGGGATTACGCAAGCAATCCATTTAATTTTAAACATTACAACATTAACTACGCCGCCCTTTTTAAGGATGGGGTCGTCATCCCTGCCAAAGCCTACAGCCCTAGTTTTCAACAGAAAAATACAATTATGGAGTATCTGGGGCTAGTCTCCATCAGCGGCAAGCACATGCGTGATAAAGGATTTGTGATACCACGTGACGACTACGATGGTGGCTACACCTTGCTGGCTTTTGATTTGAGACCCGATAATGCATCAGCAAGCCATTATAATCTGATTAGGAATGGTAATTTACGACTTGAGGTCCGGTTTGCTGCAAATTTACAAAGTACTGTGAATCTCATTATTATGGCCCTATTTGACTAGGTCATAGAACTCAACAACCAGCGACAGGTGCTGTACGATATGTAATGGATACCTACCAGATCATGCGTTTCCTGCGTAAAGACAAAAATGCTGTGAAAACATTTCGAGGCGTGTATTCGTGTGATAACATTCCAAGGGATATACCGGGTGAACTGCCCACCAGCCTTGTTGTGAACACCGATCCCCAGTATCAAGAAGGAACACATTGGATAGCTATGTTTATAGACACTGCTGCAATAACTGTTTTTGATAGTCTGGGGTGTTTCCCAAGCCACCCTATATATGACGGTGCTCTATTGGCCTATGTTAAACATATAGCACCCATAGTACATTATAATAGAGCCCAGGTGCAGCATTCTGAAGCCGTGACATGTGGGCAGCATGCTTGCTACTTTGTATCTAAAATGTCTGAGAAACAGTCACTGCGGGCTGTTATGCAAACCAATTCTCTTGATCTCAGGCAAAATGATCGGATGGTGACGGATTTTGTGAACAAACGTAAATATCGCCGGCCACCTGTAAATGTATATAGTTTTTGCCAGAAATGTAAGTGTGTTAATAATCAGTAGATGTGTGTACAGGGTTAAATAAAAACATCTTGTACTTTTAAACAACCATCTCCTTCTTACTTGCGTCCTGTTTAATATTTTTTAATTTATTTTTTAAATCAAACAAAATGTTGTACTAGACATGCTTGAAATAATTAGACGCAAAACGTGTGGTTGGTATAAATAATAATGTTCTTTTATTACAAACAGAACCTTTGTTTATACAGGCTGTTGTGGGTATAGATATAAAGACATTTACATAA
This sequence comes from Ambystoma mexicanum, assembly GCF_040938575.1. NCBI lineage: Eukaryota > Metazoa > Chordata > Amphibia > Caudata > Ambystomatidae > Ambystoma > Ambystoma mexicanum. The sequence continues at coordinate 646,788,775 of NC_090937.1, forward strand.
ACACGTATTTTATTACAAACACCGCATTTGTTTAATCAACAGGTGTGTGTGTATACTTATAAAAACAAATACATAAACCATATATATATACACAGTACAAAGGTTAAGAAACTGTTCTTAAAATTAAGAGAAAACACAGTTACACACTAAACCAGGCCTCGCGTTTGGGTTTCTTTTTCTTTTTTCTTCTCTTTATGGCAATATCTAGGGACTCAACATCCTCGGACGGGGTTTTAACACCAGTGTCTTTCAATGTCTCAAGCAGTTTGCGATGCCCCATGTTTCCCACTAAAGTGGCCGGAATGTTTAAGTCTGCAGCAGATTGCATGAACAGATCCCAGCCTCGAGGCTTTTTGTGTCTTCCAAAGGCCTGCAGGTTGGTAATGCTGCAAACTAAATCATGGACATTTGAACCTTTGACATGCGTGCCTTTATATACAAACTCCCCCTTTGCTTTCCAGGGTACCAGCCCCTGCTCACCGGTCATCTTGTTCAACAATAATTCCGCATTCTTACGATAACGGGGGTTAATGGTGTTCAGGATTTCAGGGACCAGGGGATCAGAAACGGGGTGTCCGAGACTTGTGTTGCCGAGACTCGTGGGCTCTTCAGGGGGCATGTACAATGTTAGCTTGTTCTTCTCATTGGCGGCTTGTCTAAAATGTGTTAAGTATTTCTGGAGAATCGAGGAATAGAGGGTAACATTGTCGTAGTCTGATAAATCATGCCGGCGTAGGACATCTTGCATTTCAGAATCGATTCGGAGGGTTGCTGATTTTCGAATATCAGGCTCTTCCCTGTTATGGGTGCTCAGCCCATCCAGCTGACGCTTGTCAACCAGATACATCTTCTGACTGTGCTCCATTAACCGCCCCCTAGAAGTCTGGTGATCAGAGGCAATGCAAGGCCTAGGAGCGCTCCTATGAAACCTCCTGATTGTTATAAAAGCTTTCTTTTAACTTTTATGGAGGCCCGCTTGTTACCCAGCGTCTTGAGGATTAGCTTCTTCTTTTTTAAGACACCTAGTTGACGGCCGGATAGCGGTACGTTCCCCCTGACGGTATTGAAGGCAATCTCGGCTATAGCCGATACTAGATCATCAGAAGCCGAGCACAGAATGGCCCTGCGTTGCTGGGGCGGTGCCGTTACTAGCATTTTAAGGAGAGCGTAGTTCCGGCGTATACGTGCCGTCATGATGGTCGGTCGCTGGTACTAATGAGGTCTGCTTTGCACCTCACCGGGTTTTTCTATAGGGCTTCTGTATGTAGACTACCGGTAAATCCGGATGGAAAATACCCGTGCGCAATCGGTAGTCCTCTAAGGTGTTTGTCTTTAAATCCACCAATAAGTAGCCATAAGGTTTACGGGTAGCGTCTTCAAAGGCCTCCATGAAAAATCGGCTGTTACCCGGATACATCTGGCGTGCTAGAACCGAGAGCTGTTGTTTATCTCTGGGGTTCTTAAACAGAATGATATAACTGGCGTTTAGAGTTATCGAGCGGTTGCCCTTGCCCTTGTAGAATAAATTTTGTACAATGTAGCAGATACTAAGGATCCTGTAATGTGAGTATTGGGTAAAAGCCTTTTCCAACTCGGAGCTCTGACCGCCCTCCATCATGAGATCATCTACGATAATCATGTTAATAAGGTTTGGTGGTAGCAACCGATCATCATTCAGAGTCTCTGGTAACCCCTCCACAAACTTCAGATGCAGTATTTTAGAGGCCAGTTCGTTATACAAGTTCTGCCAGCACAAATAAAACCAGATGACATTATCAGGTGGGGCCGACATGGTGGTGCAGGCATTTTCTAGGAGCTGTTTAATAAAATAACTTTTACCGCAGCTGGAAGGACCCGCTAGCATGCATGAAAAAGGGTGTTGAAGGCGCGTGTCCATCATACGCGATGCTTTCTTTTCAGTAACCGTAGGGTAATGTTTTGTAGTCGCCTGTGAGCACCCTTTTATCAAACACCACCCTCAAAGTCTTCTGCAATGTCTGGGTGCTGATCTCCCAGCGTTTTTTCTCCCGCACTATGGATGGCTGCTGCACCACAATGGATTTGTTGGTGTTTTCTAAAGTGTACTCAAGCACCAGCTCTTTCAAACTGTCAAAATTGATTTTCAAGCTGTTGCTGATGTTCAAAGTGATGCCTTTTACTTTCATACAGACAGCCCCTGAGGATGTGCGATAGGAATATGTTTTGGGCCCTGCAGAAACAAACTCTATAATGTGCTCACCAGGAGCTAATTCACTTGTTAGATTACCCAGGTAATCACCCAGTGGGGGATTCTCCTGGCCGGGGGCGCTAACACAAATGACCGAATCGGTGTCGTGGTACAGACACCTCTCCTGGAGAGCATCCATGACTTTATAAAGTTCCAGACGGGCAGGAGCGGTTGTGAAACAGGCGATGAATATGTTTATATTGTTGGAACACAAAGGGTACTCCTCAGCGTATTTACAACAGAGGCATGCCGTTTCCTCATCTATAAACTGCAGACTTGAAATGTCATAACCTGCATCAAAAAGATAGGCTGTCAACTTGTCAGGGTCCGTTATAATAGAGGTGTTTGGTAAATTTGTTCTCTGAGCAAATTTACCCCATAAGGAATTTAAGCACAGCTTGGCTAGCTGCCGCCTGGAAGGGTTATTCTCGATGAATTCTGGTCTTAAACGGATACCCTGATGTGTGTAATAGTCATCTATGTACTTCTGGTGGGCTGCGGGGTCATCACAACCCTCGGGGTATCCTGAAGATTCTTGTTTGCTCCGCAGGAACATACGAATGTACTCGCAAAAGAGTTCTACCGTAATGTTCTCAAAGTGCCATATTTCATGAATCTTCCCCAGGCGGTACCCTTTCTGCAAGGCTACTTCTAACTCGACGGTACACCAGGTACCCGTGATCGAGCGTTCCTCATCGCTATGTGTGCATTTTTCAGTCTGTTTTGACTCTGCACAAGCCATGCACAATGGGAACATGAGCTTACCAGAAATCCTCTGAGGGAGGACCGGAAAATAAAGCTTCTTGGGGGGGTACACCTGGCATTTGATCAGTCCAAAATATTGCTTAAGATCCCCAAAATTTTCATAGATGATCCGTGGGTGTCCTAAAGGATAGGGTTTTGAATGATTGATAAATGGGTAGAGGCTGGTGAAGTCTAAGTAGTGTATCTTCTCACCAGGGGCTGTTTCGTGGTAGAGCTTGATGGCATTAGTCCTACCTCCAAAAAGAGCGTCACGCGGTTCTAGGGGTTCTGGTAAATTCTTATGCTTGAGAAAAATCTTTAAATCAGAATCTTTTTTCAACATTTCGGCCCATTCATGCTCCCAAAGCGTAATAACGCGCAGACCCCTGGTCTCAAGAAAATTCTTTTTTAAAAGAGTCCTCCTGTAAAGATGATCATACGTACACGCCGTCAGGGTGTTATAGTCATCTTTCTTATAACATTGTGGACACCCGTGATAAAAACACCCATTAAACTCATAGGCCATCTGCACACCGTTTAAAGACGCATAGCCGTCTAGAAAATAGGGGCCGATCTTTTTCTCTCCTCCCCGCAGGGCATGCTGTATAGGTGTCTTGATCTGTTCAGACATATACATTAGCCACTGGATGGAAGGTGTGGAAAAGCGTTTCTGGCGTCCATGATACATATCTGGGGGTATGAGGGCTATTGTTTCAGACTTTAGAAACAGTTGCTTGTATATATGCATACACATGCTAGCCAGGGAGATTAATGTAAAGGGATCTACATATGTAACAAAATGTATCTTCATCTCTGGGTTTTCAGGATCATCCATAGTGTGGACCTGCTGGGTCATGTCTATGATGCCGTCTTGAAAACTGTTGCAGGCTGTTCTCAAAATATTGACGTCTTCACGATAATAGGTTTTTAGTTCTCTCTTAAAATCAAAAACCTGTGTTCGGGCCTCCGTATACCATTTAAGAAATGCCTCCTTGTCATCAGGCATCATATATTCCGACCCATAACACTCCATAGGGGGAATGGCTCCCACATAATTCTGATTCTGTACCGTATTAATGAAATGGGGAAAATACCCTTTGGACCCAGGGAAACCAAAAGCCTTAGGCAGTTTGCATAATTTCATGGGTAGAAAATTCAAACTGTCGATAAAGCGGATTTTAAGGTCTGGCACCGCGAGGAGTTTCAACTTTGCACCCTGAGTTATCAGCTTGACGTCGACTCTCTCTTTAATCAGTCGTTGTATTATGAAGAAGCCATCGTAGCCCTGACTGTTGTGTGCCAAAAAGCTATACCCGTGGAATTTTTTTGTCAGAAATGTGGTAATGAAGCGGCTGACACAGTCAATTCCCTCGAATGACCAGCGGTCGTCACGAGTGAGATGCTTGGCATAGATATAGTTGGGTATGTGTATGCCGGTGTCCTGCATGCACTCCATATCAAAGATTATGTAATTCTCGGTTTTGGCTATTTCTTTTGGGTGTGTCATATAACACTGGTGTTCATCCAAGGAGACCACTTCTACATCACAGCAGGGACATATCCGACCCTTACATTCATGATTGGCCTTTATAAAACGGCCGCAGGGACTGCAGTCTGTTTTAAGATGGCATACGACTGTACCTTGAGAAGCCTTTTCAACATGTTGTTGAAGACAGTCTTTGTATCGGGCAAATGTTTTACACCGGGTACATTTAAAACCTGATTCAGTGGTCACCACGCAACCGTCTCTCTGACACATGTTGCAGTAAAAGTGGCATCTGTGAGCAGTTTTATTGCTGTATATGTGACAACAATGCGGGTATAAATTGCGAGCCCCTAGGAAACTCTGAAGGTTTAAGATTCCATAATAGTGCTGCTTGTGGTGTAAAATATATAAAGTGTTCTTATTCACATTGTCACCTGCCGGGAAGTATTTCCAAACCCTGTCCTCATTATACAGGATTTTGATAGGCACACCAAAGTGATCCTCAAATAAACGCAGATAATTAAAACCAACCATAATATCAGGTGGTATACCCAATACGCTGTGAACCTCCATAGCTCTTGCCTGAATGTATCCATCCGTAACGGTTCTAGGCTCTAGCAGGCCTATAATGCTTGCCGCCATACATATGTTCAAGTCCCCGTAATTAAAATCCAAGAGCCAGCGTTTCTTTTTGGAAACCACCATACTGTAAAGGGTTTTCTTCAGGGGTCTGTACACACCACCCTCTCTAGCCCTGACAACCACCGACACAAGTCTCAAGGCGCTCGGTTACGACCAGTTCCGCCTTACTTTGTATCAGTTTTCCAATGTTTTCTAGAAACTGCAAAACATCAAAGGTCTGCCGAAACGATCGCCTGGTGAAAAGAGGCCTGTTTAAAACAGTGCTGTCTAGGCGTATCTGGACAAAATCGTTAGGCCCAACCGTTTCAAGAATCTGAGCGATGAGCCTTTCAGTAGTTTCTGTGATCACTAAGAGACCTTGACCGGTTGATATTAACCTATCCAGATTTATAAAGCGGAAAACCTCATAGTGTTCAATGCTTCGAAACTTTGGTAGATCTCGCTGGTATGTGCCCATACTCTGCAAGAGAACCGTGTCAGTTTCATCCTGAGGGGGTGTGTTTTGGGGTTGAGTCTCTAAATCTTTAAGGGCTCGCTGCATGATTATCATTTTAGCTTTTCTCAGGCGTTTGAGAAACATTTTCCGCTGCCTGAGGGTTTGAAGCCATTTTAAACGGCGTGCCGGTAAATCTTTTAAAGAGAGACCTCGTTTTTTAACAGGGTTTGAGGTGGTGTTTGTGTTTTCCAACACTGGCTCCGGTGTCTCGGGCGCAGCGTTTAAGCAGGACTCGGATGTACCCATCCCAGGGTCCACCCCTAATCTTAAAGGCTCTGGTGGTTCTGCAAAACCAGGCCGGGGCTGTATATGCTTTTGTAGCGCCGATTTCTTTTCAAGTTTATTTTTAAGAGTTGGTGGTGTGTTCTTTTTCATCATTTTATTAGCGACGGTGTTCACCCTGTTTTTAGAATACCTAGCGAAAAGGGCGTGTTTGGCCTTAGACACGCGCTTACGCATGTCGACTAGATGTTTTTTACCAAACAGATGTCTCAAGCACCAGGCCTGGCGTCATGATCTAGAGCGGTTATGCGGGCCTGATGAGTGTTTTTCCTTTTGCAGTTTTTTTAAACCGGGGGGCCCAAATAACTCATTTACAACGTGACCCTTTTTTGAAGCACGGATATTTACAAAACTGTTGGCTGTATTGAGATTCACAGGCATTTGAGTGTTTATGTTATATTCGAATCTGTACAATAAATTACGGGTGTACGTCGTTGCTGGTTTATGCCATTGGTCCCCCCTGTAGGACAGATCAATGGGTTTCGGGGGACAGCCTGTTTCACGGATGACAGCTGCATATTCGCAGTTTTGAGACCCTATTTTTATGGGGGAATCTGAAATTATTATAATAGGCGTCGCCTCTAGGACGACCCTGGTGCTAGGTTGAACACCCCCACATTCTATAGCTTCAGAAGTCCTAATAGATCTCTCAGTGTTAGGGACCGTAGGTGTGTATACCTGGGGTGGTGTTATATCTCTACAGCCGGGGGGCCACAGGAGCTGATGACCAGAGCCTATGCGGATGGGGATTGTTGGAGAGTACACAGGAGGCGGGGTGATCTCACCCCAAACGAGGGACCCTTGTGGGTGACTATCATAGACTATGTGGTTGGGGATCGTTGGGGAGTACAAATGAGGGGGTGGGCTCAAACCACAGCTGGGGGTCCACGGACGTGGCCTGACCGTCCCTCTGTCTAAAAGGTTTTCGGGCCCCGGGCCCGGTGTAAGCGCACCCCCTGTCTGTGTCTCTTGGGGAGATCCAGCATTCGCATGTGCTACAGGTATGAGTGATTCAATAGGCTGGGGTATATGATTGTTGGGAACAATAATACATTGGGGGTTAATGGGTACGACAATGTTTGCAAGCCCTTGAGACACCCGCTCCCTTTTAAGCGATAAGCCCCTCTTTTTTTTTTTTAAATGAACTTGTTTGCAGACCCTTGAGACACCCGCCCTCTTTTAAGCGATAAGCTCCGCTTTTTATTTAAAAGGAGCTTTATTGCCCCATCTAACACATCATTACAAATAGCGGCTTTATACAACAGCTCTGTAGGCGGCTGACCTGCAACTGGAGGGGTTCGAGCTGTCGGGGTCACAGAGGACGGCTGCGCTATAACTTCTTTCTCAGCAGCAGCGCACGCCCCTAAAATAAAATAAAAAACAGTTTTAGTGTTATATTAAAGACCAAGTAATACTTTACGGGACATTGTTCAGGTAAAACTCAAGGTTTACGAACCCCTTTAAAATATTAAAAGAAACTGGTTGGTAGAAAATTAGGCCTGCGCAGCACTCTAGAAGAACATGATCGGTCCGTTATGGGGTTTTACAAAGACACGCTGAAATATTAACGACACCTGCTATGGAAAAAAAGAGGGGTTCTCAGTGATGCTTTAAGCATACTTACATTCTGTACCCCAGCCAGGCTGCTTCCTTTTTAATGACGGGTTCGCCGCAGGTGTTGGGTATCTGGCATGGGTCCTGGGTGTGGCATCAGATGTTGATGGTCCTGCGGTCTGGGGATCTGAGGAGGGTCGTGATGACGTTGGTCCTACAATAGGGGTATCTGCGATAAAAACCAGAGAAAACAGTTACCCCCAGGTTCTACATCAAATCGTTGCATGGCAGACATATGTTTCAAATACATAATCATCTTTTACACTAAAGACTCAGCTTGTGGAAAACCGCAGGGTTCCTATAAAAACATACATGCTTTACAGGTTTCGCCCATTAATGAACAGATCTAAAGTGCCAGCAATAATTACCTGCTGCAACACCTGGGGTCTCTTGCCCAGCAGCAGAAACGACATCCGCAGGTCCTGCATAAATATCGGTGCGGTCCTGGATTACCGCTAAAAAATAAATAAATAAAAAATTAAAGAAACACCATATGTTATTGTAAAATCATAACTAGAAATCATAGTATAGTTACACATCTTAAATATTAACGAAGCCTTATCAAGACCATATATTAATCCCCAATAATAAAAGAGGTAGTAATACCCAAGGTTACATTATTAAAGATTAACAGCTCCTGATATTGCCCGAAAATTAAATTATTATAGAGCTTGATAACAGTTACTAGTATCCAATGTATTAAGTACCCACCTGACGTATTTGTAGTAGTAATTCCATATTCTGCCAAGAGGTCGATAAGTGCTTCGGAATTGATGCAAGCGTCCTCCAAGATGTCATCCCAGGCTGCATATTCATCTATTAAAAACAATAAGTCGGTAAATAAACCTCTACCCGTCCATACTGCCAATGCCCAAACCCGGCCCTTATTAACTTGGAACCCCTTGGGTATCAATGCGCAGGGCTGCTTGGATCTGGGGCTAGTACTTTTGACCATCCTTGTTAAATAAATATTATTTTTAAAGTGCACACTATCACATCTTATCATAATCCCCTACCCTGGGCTACTATTCAAACAGTGTCACAAAAGGCATAAAATACCATATACATATGGGGACAATGGGGGTCGTTTGATGAGTTACTCCACTATGATACTTATAGTTCTCCCCTGGGTTGCTAAATAAATACGCTTTAAAGTACATAATTACTCCACAAATAATTATGTATTTTAAAGCGTGTTTATATAGCAACGCATACAGTGCTTACCGTTGATAATTATGCATTTTAATCATTTGATCAGCTTTCAATGTTGTGGTGTTTGATGTTTTGTGTATTTTTTTTTATTTTTTTATTTTTATTTTTAGAATGAGCCATTGCTGTCAACAATCCCCCAGTTAAAATGAGAAACAGTGTTTATCTTCTTTGAATTTACGAATGAAAGCCTCCATCAGGACTGAAACCTTCAGGCATCATGTTTGCAGGCCTGGCACATGTTTATATAAGCAGTTGCCTAATAGGAAACTAAATGTTAAATGACCCATCTCGGTACGGCTTTCTTAATACAATTGTATTGGTTCTAGGATTTTAAAGATGCACACCTTGTAACGCTGAAATATTCGAGCTGTTGATTTCATTGACAGGCATAAACAATCCTCCTGTGTAATTTGGTTGGTTATGCATAGCCCTTTCAATGAAATGCACATGTTGAAAGCCTTTTTTTCTTTAATCGTGCGCCCGTGGTGAAATCAGGAGCACCTCTAACAGCATGTGTTTTTTTGAAAGAAAGACAAGCTGCGCATTTGGTCATTAGCTGACCTGGACCCCTGCAGCAGACCTATACTATACCCTGGTTAATAGCTACTTTTAAACAGCGGCCGCTGATAAGAGGAGGATGCCTTTTAAGCACAAGGCAACCCCCTCTTTCCAGAGACCATCTGTTAAAGACCTCTATTAGGCGGAGCCCCACGGCCATCATCAACGTGTATTTGCATTTTAATGCAGATACACATTGATGATGGCCATGCGGCTTTAACCCGAGGGCATCTTAAAGTAAATATCCTGTCTGGGGCCCCTGTGTAAGCAGAAGCCCCAGACCGGCTATTTACAAGATAAAAGAGATTACATGTCTTTTAACTTGTAAAGTGAATGCGGGCTTCTGCTTACAGAGATGGGCATTCATTTTACAAGGTAAAAGACATGTAAGCTATTTTTAAAAACAAAGGGTGCAATTACACGTATATCTTTACAAGTAAAGATGTACGTGTGACTGCATCCCTTTTTTTTTCTTTTTTTTTCTTTCTTAAAAAGTGACTACTGCGTGGTAAGCAGCATGCCCCCTGCGCATATCTGCGTATCACGGTAGGAGCCATCCCAAAGAACAAAGCCCTTCCAGCCAGGCCACCCGCGTCTAAGGCAGCCGCACTTACATAGATAAGGTAAACTCTGCCTATGTAAATGCGGATGCCTTAGAAGCTGTTGACCCCTTTGTTACCCAGGCCTGCCGTATCAGATCGCTGGAGGCCCACAGCTAGCATCTTGATGCCGAGGGCCTGGGGAGCATGGAGACCTCACAGCTGGTCTCTATGTTCTCCATGTATTAGCAATACGATGCGGACGCTGGGGAAACCGCACTCGCATCTTAATGCTAATACGATTCTTTAAAAAAAAATTAAAAAAAAGCCTGCAGGGGGATCTGTGAACTTATTCTCGCAGACCCCCCAACACCATGGCTGCCCTCACATTCCAGAGCTTCGGGGTGCAGCATACGCTCTGGGAACACCGAGCGTTGCGGGAACTGTGTACCCAGAGACTAATAAGCATGATTTTAAAAGACATGGGGTATGCCCTTATTTTAAAAAAGTTTAAAAACAGGGCACTGGGCAACGTGCATACAAAAAAAACAGACCTAGCTCTTGAAAGGGGCTGTCAATGCGCTACACATAAGAAGCGTTTGGAGGAGAAGGTGGTAGCACATAACACAGAGGGCCACGTTATATATATATATATATATATATATATATATATATATATATATATATATATATATATATATATATATATATATATATATATATATATTTTTTTTTTTTTTTTCATTTTAAAAAAGACATGCCATGCTGCTAATTCTTTTTACCCCAGCAAAGGTTAAACATAAAACACACTTTAAACAGAGAGGCCCCAGTCCCCCTTCCCCCCTCAGACCCTGACAACCAAACATAGGAATCTACACACTTACATATATATTTAAACACAGAGCAATATAAACTATTACCTGTAGCTTGAATACATTGTAACCCAGCCCCTAGTGAAAGGTCTGGATAGATTTCCTGAAAGCAATGAATAAAAATAATTATGGATTGTTCTACTTAACAAGTTCTATACCCTATGCTACATCTATGCATAAATTAGAAAGGGCCCCTTACTTGTGAACTGGTCTGGCTCGGCATTTTCTTGGTCAGCATCAGGCCTGCTTCACACAAATTCACAGCAGTTGGAAGAGATCTTGTCTAAACTACGCTCAACACGTATAGCCTTTTAAATTTGGCGCTCTTTTGCCAGCAACTGCTAATTAACCCGGAAACTAAACACCTTTGCCCATTCAGGACATTGTACCCCCCAGTGTTTTGAAAATAGAGCTGCCTGCCTTGTCGCTGTCAATTCAAGCTAATGCATCCCACATGTTCTGGAGGGCTGAGGCTCCCTCCTGGAACGGCCCCTCCTCCCCTAGCAACCCATCCATAAGCTGGGGGAGGAGGGGCAGTTCCGGGAGGGGGCCTCAGCCCTCTGGAACATGTGGGATGCATCAGCAGAGCCCCGGGCTATGTACTTCCACCCCCAACATATGGAGGGGTTGTTGGAGGGAGGAGGGGAAGTGCCGGAAGGGTTCCCCAGCCCTCAGGCAGATGTGGGATGCATCAGCTGAGCTTCAAGCAATGTACTTCCCCCTCCCCGCCTGTGGAGGGCTGTTGGGGGAGGAGCGGGAGTGCTGCAGGGGACTCATCCCACAGGAACCGGTGGGGTGCATCAGCTGTTCTCCGAGCAATGTACTTCCACCCCCAACATACGGAGGGGGTTTTGGGGGGAGGAGGGGAAGTGCCAGACGGGTTCCCCAGCCCCCAGGCAGATGTGGGATGCATCAGCTGAGCTTCAAGCAATGTACTTCCACCTCCCCGCATGTGGAGGGCTGTTGGGGGAGGAGCGGAAGTGCTGCAGGGGACTCATCCCACAGGAACCGGTGGGGTGCATCAGCTGTTCTCCGAGCAATGTACTTCCACCCACCCCGCATGTGGAGGACTATTAGGGGGAGGAGGGGGAGTTCTGCAGGGGGCTCAGACCACAGGAACCGGTGGGGTGCATCAGCTGTACTTCGGGTTACGTAATGCCTCTCTGGGGCTCTTCCTGTTGAATGCCTGCTACCACGGGGATGGGCCCCACATCTGCTTTTGAGCTCTCTATATATATAGAAGGCTGTCAGGGGTGTGGGGGGAACATGGCTTGCGCAGACCCTTGTGCATGCCATTTTGCAGCCTGAGTGCCTTGAAAAGGACAGAGATCTCCACCGATGGCCCAGGATCCACACCCGGACCCTTGCAGAACCACAGGGATCTTGCTTCACAAGCCTGTTGGACTCAGACCCATCACCCCAACATTTATTATGAATATTATTATTCATCATTTTTTGAAAATTATTTTTAAATGTTTTCTCCCCAGCATAAGCGATTGGAAAATTATGAAATATTAATGTAAAAAATCATACAAATATGATTTTAAAAAAAGTTTTCCCCCCAGCATAACCGGCCGGAAGAATTATGAAATATTAATTTTTTAATCATAAAAAATATGATTATTAAAAATTAATATTTCCTAATTTTCCATTTTTTATATAATTACAAATATATTTTCGATGTTTTTTTTTGTTGTTGATTTTTTTCTTTTTCTTTTTCTAATTCTTACCTGTCTTATTATAAGTGTAGACACCCTGCCACACTATACTCAAGACCCGCTTTAACACCGCAACCCCTGGTCAACGCCCATAGCTTCAATCTTATGCATACCTTACCGCACCTGCCCGTTCGCGCCGCTGCTGTTTAATCAGAGTTTCAACCGGGTCCTCAGGATTGGCTTGGACCTACAGCCAAAACCCTGCTGTATATATACACCCTGCACGCCACGCCCCACCCTTCAAAATACCGCTCCACACTTCCGGTTCTTTGTGGGGACACCCGGGGGAAGCCGCCTTGGGGCCCAACCCTTGGGAGGGCCTTCCTGCTAGCCCCCATGATGGCACATCCGGTGGGACACCCCCGCTAAAGACCCAGGGCTTATTAAACACACCTACATCACTTCCGGGACAGGATTTTGTCCAGGCAGAACTTCCGGGGGAAGCCCGAGGGGGCCCCGCCCCGGATATGATGTCATAGGGATCGGATATCCCGCCCTAAAGGGGCGTGGAAACCTGTCAAGGCTAGTTTGATGAGGAAAGGTATCAAAGTATACTACTACTCTATCCAGTTTAGCTGCCAAGATTTTGGCATAGATTTTGATGTCTGTGTTCAAGACAGCTATGGGCCGATAAAATGAGCAATGTGGGGGATCCTTCCCCGGCTTAGCAATACACAATATCTTAGCCTCGCCCATGGTGTGTGTCGAGACTCCCAAAGTGAACATCTTATTAAACAAGGGAGAGAGTGGGCCCAGCAGGCAACTAGAATATTGTTTATAGAATGCAGCTGGAAAGCCGTCCAGACCCGAGACCTTTCCCGCTTACAGCGAGGCTACAGCGAGGCTATCGCCTTTAGAATTTCCTCCTTTGAGATTTCTCCATTGAGCTGTTCTCGGTTCTCCACAGAGAGCTGGGGCATAGAGCATCCCTCCAGAAACCGACGTATCTGGTCCTGGTTGGGCCGCTCAGATGAGTATGACGAGCAATAGAAATTTTCAAATTCACTAAGGATGTCCTTGTCACTATGAACCATGCCCGCCTTGCTATTAAAAATGCCAGTAATTCTCCCTGATACCAGTCTTTGTTTAACTTTCCAGGCGAGGAATTTCCCTGCTTTGCTGCCCTCCTCGAAGTAAAGCTGTTTTGCCCGGATCATGTTAAACTCTGCCTTAGAGGCTTCTAACATATTAACCTCCTTTCTAGCCTGTTGGACAGCTCTAAATGCTTTAGGAAAACCTGTGCTCCTATACTCACCTTGTTTATTCTGTAGCTCCTGGGTGAGAAGCGCTGTCTGCTCTCTTCTCAGTTTGTTGAGAGCAGTGGCTTTGGAGATCAAACCACCCCTAAGGCATGGGATTAAAGGCATCCCATCGCACTCCTTCTGGGACCCGGTCGACTCAATTAGTTAGAAAAATCTCTTATTGCCTCTACCACTTCCTTCTGCGCAATAGAATCTTGCAATAAGAATCTGTTAAGCTTCCATTATCCTTGCCCCACTTCATTTACGTGGGAGAGAAATACGCATCAATATCAGGGCATGGTACGAGAAATCTATTGCACCTATCCCGATTTGCCACACCTCTGGGAGTAAATCCTTCCCCACCCAGAAACAGTATATTCTCGAATACATACGGAAAAGAAGGTGTAGTCCCTGATCGCAGAATGGATATGGCGCCACACCCTCACCAGATGCTAGTCAGAAATCTGATTCAGATGGTCTCTGGATGGTTTCACTGCACCCCAGTATCCGCCTTTGGACTCATCCCAGTTGGAGTCCATAGGCAAATTAAAATCCCCTCCTAGTATAATATGCCCAACAGTGAAACCTAACAGTTCTCAGAGTACTGTGCATAGGAATTCATTCTGCCCTGTGTTCGGTCCATAGATTGATGTGAGCATAACCTGCATAATTATCAGCACACATGACACAAGCAGGAACTGACCCTCCTTATCGAATTTCATCTCCCACAGATTGAAGGGCTATTCCTACCTATGAGAATGCCCATCCACATTTTCTTCCAGACGTTGAGTTGCGTGTGACTGTTGTGGGAATGCCCTACTGTGAAGTCTCCCAATATCCACCCTCTAAAGGTGCGTCTGTTGCAGAAATGATATATCCACCTGTTGCCTTTTAATACTTTGGAGCAATAAGTTGAGTTTCCCGGGGGAGTTTAAGCCCCTAACATTATGGGCCAAACAACGCAGTTCCATAGTATTAATGAACATTAGGCAAATAAAGCGATACTTTCCAACCATCCCAGACCAGGCACATCAGGGACATTCCAACCACTGGAGTAATAATCATAGTAACGGTGCTATATAAATAAACTATTATATCATATCATATCTTAGTACTTCTACACCTTGCTTCCTTCAACCAACAGAAAACAGAATCAGAACCATTTAACATAATGAACAGTAACTTTCCCATACGTGTGAGTAAGCAGTTATGTCTCCCCAGCTTGAGAAACCCACCTGCCGTACAGCCTACTTCAACCACCCCCAGGCGAGACAACCCCAGCCACCCCTCTAGACATACTATACCCACCCATAACTACGACACCGCACTGTGTCAAGACAGTGAGCCATGTTAAGGAAGCGATCCACCACTATATTAAGTAGGATGCATCATGTTGGCTCCCAAGGCATCCTTTCCCCACTTTTCCCTCCTATGGCCCGGGCCCATTTCAAGCCTCCATCCCCATCAACCTCTTCATCCTGAGATAGTGCAACGCCGAGGACCTTGGCCACCTCCTCCAGTGACGTACACTGCCATTTCTTCCTCTTCCAGGTAAAGAGCAAGCCAAATGGGAATGTCCAACGATATGGAATCTGTTCTTGCCTTAACTTCCCCATCACAGGGCAAAATGCAGGACACCTTTGAAGTGTCAGAGCAGTCAAGTTCTGGAATATGAACAATTTCTGATTGCTGTAGGACATTTCCACCATGCATTTGGAGGCTTTCAGGATTTGTTCTTTGATCGTGTACTTGTGGAACATCATAATATCTCTAGACAGTGCTCTGGGACCTATTTACAGCGGCCCGACCGTCTGCATGCGGTCTAGGCAGATTGTATCCATCGCAATATCTGGGAACAACCTTAAAGAAAATGAGGAACCCAAGCCCTTAAGTCTGTACCCTCAACATTCTCTTACATGCCTCAGATCTGCAGGTTAACCCTCCTGTGCCTGTTCTCAAGACCCTCGATGATGGAGACCAGTACTTCCATTCCCTCCTTGGTCCCCGTCAGCACGCCCTGTAGATGAATAACATTTTCCTGCAGCAAATGTATGGCCTCCTCCACATTACCTACTTTCGAGCCAATGTGCTTCTAGTCAGTGGCAAGGTCTGTTAGAGACTTCTGAATCCCCTCTGTGGCCTCCGCGACCTCCTTCCTTATCGATGAGGATATGTCTTTTTTAAGGGAGGCCAGGCACTCCAGGAGGTCATTCCTAGTGAGTTGAGTGTCTCCTGATCCTCCTGCTGACTTGCCTGACATCTCTTCTTCCGTCGCCCTTCGCACATCACCCACCTCTCTTCATTTGTATTTTTTTATATTACATTTATTTGAGACTTATATAGCGCGTTAATCCAAAGCACTGTAAGAACAACATAAAACGGTACAATGGTATGAAGCTATGACATAGATTACCTGTGATCAACCTTGCTGGATTAGGTGAGATTTCAGCGATGTACAAAACATAGAGTAGGCAGTGATAGAGCGTAAAGAGAGCGAAAGAGCATTACAGTGCAGGGGGCAAGATGAGGAAAAACGTGACTGTGTACAAGGGGAACTGGTGTTACAAGACGAAACTGAGAGCTAGAACGAAGAGAGCGGGATGGGGGTATAAAATGATACAAGTGAGGATAGATAGTCAGGAGCAAGGCCATAAAGTGGCTTAAAGACAAGACATCAAAAATGAAATTTGATTTGAGCTTGGAAGGAGAGCCAGCCAAGGGTTAGAAGAGCAGAGGAAATAGAATCACATGGAGTCAAGCAGAAAAGTACACAAATAGCAGCATTGAAAACAGATTTCAGAGGGGCGAGTTTGGAAATAGGGAGACCAAAGAGCATAGTAAAACAATGGAATAGGCATGAGAAAATTACGGAAGACATTAATACTTTAGTTGCATCAAACATCAGGAAGGAACACACTTTTCGAATGTTAAATAGTTGATAGCAACAGGCGTAAGAGGAAATGGAGATGAGATGTTTAAAGGATAGAGCAGAATCAAAGTCAAGTCCCAGTTTACGGGTGGTAGATGAGGCAGGGAGCTGAGAGGGAGGAAATTATATAGAAGAGAGAGGTAAAGGTGGGGGAATATTAGTAGTAGAAGTAAAAAAGAGTTCTTCAGTTTTAGTGGTGTTAAGTGTAAGATAGTGAGAGGATATCTGGGATTTAATAGCCAGTAAGCAGGGGGATAGTTGATTGTGTATATCAGCTGAAAAAGAGGAGAAGGAAAGGAAAAGCTGAGTATCAGCATAGAAATGATGGGCTAAGCCATACAACAAAATAACTTTAGCTAAGGGGGAAGTGTAGAACGAGAATACAAAACGGCCAAGAACCGGTCCTTGCGGGACACCATGGGCAAGGGAAAAGGAGTCTAAGGTTGTCCCTCCCCATGAGACAATGGGAGACCAAAGGGCTATCACCAGGTGTGTTTTATTCTGTGTTTTATGTGATGGCATACAGGAGGGTGCACTTTCTTCCGCTTTCACCTACATTGCTATGATACCCCAAAGCAGGTTGGCCTAGTGGTGTCAGGCACACCCGGACCAGGTACCACCAGAGGTCAAGGGCTGCGCCGAGCTGTAGAGTGCGC
The DNA here is from genome assembly GCF_040938575.1 of Ambystoma mexicanum. Lineage (NCBI taxonomy): Eukaryota > Metazoa > Chordata > Amphibia > Caudata > Ambystomatidae > Ambystoma > Ambystoma mexicanum. Next base: position 646,805,991 of record NC_090937.1, read on the forward strand.
TGATCTCCAGGCGGGAGTTAAACTCAGCATTCGGTCTCCTGGGGTGAAATCCTCAGCACTCCAATGGCAACAGTATGGAGCCACCATCCTAGCCATCCTCACATCCCACCTAGAGGGCTATTCTCGAGGCTGGCACCCTTCTGCAGACTCCAATGCTCACAGAAGGGGTTAGGGGGGCCTACTGCCAATATTCTTTCACTGGCGCTCAGGGCCCTCCACACCTCTTCCTTGATGTGTCTGGGGGCCAGGGGAGGATCCAAGATCTACACGTATCTGGGTGGGAGGAAAACCCCACAGCTCCCGGCCCTCCTCTGCCACTGGGTCTTACATGCGTTTTACTGCTTGTTGAATGATGAGCTGTGGGGTGATAACTCATGCGACCACTAGGGCACGGATCCCAGCCAACGCACCTTTTCGCCTGTACCCTGTGTCATATCCACTCTCCATGCTGCCCTCCTGGACGCTTGCAGGACCCTCCATGCCTTTGGGCTCCTCACATCTCAGACTCTCAGTAGCCTATGGTGCACCACTGTAGAAGAGGCCGCGCTGCACTGGCGTGAAGGCTGCTGGCCTCCTCCTTGGTGGCCCTGCCTCCTTGATGCTCCAACCCTCTCCGGGCCGGGCTACTTGTAGCGCGAAGAGCCCCACAGGGGTTTTCCCCCTCCAGGTCGTGGGATCACAGTGACCCACCTCCCACCCAGCGCTGCTTCAACTTCGGTGCAAGGGACTCGGCTAGGCCACACCTCGCTGCATCGCGTCACCGTCCAGGCCTGCTCCTCAGGCTCTTGCTCCACTCTCCAGCAGGGTTTCCCTGGGTATTGAAGAGCCTCGGAAAAGCACCCCACTCATTCACTGGGGCCTCCGGGGCGAAGATCTTCAGGTGGATCAACCCGCTTATTTATGTCAGTGAAACAGGAGGCATCCTGCCCAGGACTCGTGAAGGTCCTCAGAGTGCGGCCATCTTGGTCGCTGCTGCCATGCCCCCGGTTTTCATTTTTCTTTTAACAAAGAACAAACATAAAATGGAAGACCAGAGTCTGTGTCCGTGTCCTTCTTCTGACTCACCACACATCTCTAAAGATCCAACAATTATGGTCCAAAGTTTTATCGGCAAGTGAAATGTTTAATATGCACCTGCTAGGTAGTACATGTTTTAAATGTTGGGTTTTGTAAGGATTCTATGGATTGTAAGACTCGGACACATGTGGTGGTTGGCAAAGCCTTTTATTAAAACAGGGTTGGAGAAAGTCCTATCTCAGCCTAACTCTAAGAGAGGTTTCCCTGCTTCAACGAAACTAAAGGATGTATGAGTCAAAATGTCCAAAGTAGAGTTCTCCATCCTGTGTCCAAATCATAACCTGACCCTTACACGCTAAACTTAAGATCCTGCCAGGACTTTCTTAATTTGTAACAGTTCCACGCTTTTGTATTTTCTTCACTCAGCCATCGGGTTCTCGACCCAATTACACTTACTTCATTCAACAAATGATTTGGCGTCCCAGCTCCCCAGCTTGGGTTCACCCAGTTCATGTAATTTTCCTTCAATGGTGTACAGTGTATGCCACGAAGCGCCCTGGTGTTCCTACTCCCCTTTCTCGGCTCACCAGTTTCTCCTGGCTGCTTCAATATTCTCTGCGGTCTGCAACTCTCGCAGCGACTTGCTTCCACCTATTGCAGGGATCTCATCGGCTCTCTGGTACCTGCAATGCCTCAGCCTTCATTCCACAGCGTCCTCTGCTCTAAGTGGCAAATCTCCGGCTACCGGTCTTCTCGTGGTGGCGCCTCAAGGAGCTTCCTTGCTCCTCGCTGCAACTTGCATCTTCTCGGTTTCCCGACCTGCATCAGGAGTAGTGGTTCTCCATGTTTCTTGGCGCTTGATGGTTTTAAATGTCCCGGGACCTATCAGATCCTTCCAACAACTAGAGCACATCTCTGGCTTCCCAGCTTCAGTGCTCTGCATTGCTCTACTGCTCTTCTTCGTCTCAGTCATTCTACTACACGGGTATGAAAGAGCCTGGTTGTCAGTCCGGACTGGATGTTCTGGTTTTATATTACAGTATGTATAAGGGATTGGGAAATTAAGGGGTTGGTGTCATACCCTGAATCGAAAGGGGGAAACTGTGTTCCAGCTAGCGAGCCCACATTCCTCCCATGAGGGTTGTCTCCCTCCATATGGCCCTCCCTCAGACAGCCACCCCATGGGTCAGGATCAGGTAGCGGCTGTCTTTCCCTGTCCATATGTGGAGATAGTTTAACCAGAGAAGCAGCAATGACATGCCTAGATTCATCTTAGTTTACAGACCAACTTCTTATTCATTTGCTAAATTAAAAGAGGGAATGGTCTGATCTTTTTTTAAATTGCTGAAAAAGGAGTTTGCTTATTAAACGTTTTCCATTGCTCAGACAAACTCTGGCAAGCACAGGATCTTTCCCTCCGTTTATTTCCTGGGGAAGAATGTCAACCCTTTTCTGAATGTCAGTCAAATTATGAATATGTTTTTCTGGACTTTTTTTCAGGAGTACTTTGGGTTTCGTTGGGGTCTTCCAAAGTGTACAACTTTCATGGTATCCCCTTCCAAAATGGAAGACCATTTGTTGTTGGGAGGGAGATACATTTTTACGAGTGATGTTAGGTTGTACCGCAAGCGAGACCCGACAGTTCAACATGGACTTGAGGGGCAACTGGAGACATGGCGGTCGCCATGGTGCTTGGGTGCTGGCATCCGCAATGGACTGCGAGTCCCAGGGGTCCTTGCATCACAGCACACGCTGCATTGTGATGTCACCCCATTCAATCCGAAAGCAAGACTCACATTGCCTGTGCCCGACTCCATATAAGAGCCTGCACCTGTTAGGCAGAAACCTGTGCAGTTCCCTTAGGGACCACTGCAAAAAGTTTAAGACTACAGGTGTTGGCAGTAAACCCAATTGGTAGCAGTCTGCACCACCCAGATTTTCCTGGTAGCTGTGGCTGAGCAGTCAGACTTCTCTCAAGAAGAGTTAGGCAGTATATAGAGTATACACATTAGGTACAAAAATACAGTAGCACAAGCAAACACTGACCAGAGCTTTGGTATAAAAGTATATAATTAATTATTGAAAAACACACTTAATAAAACACACTGGCACTAATATGTCAAGCAAGTTCAAACACAGTCACTAGAAATATATACACCTCCCTGATTAATTATTCGACAAGCCTTAGGAAAAGAACACCACTTATTATCAATACAGAGGTGAGCGCTTAACCAAGATGGCACTCCAATAATTATTTAAAAAGGGAAGGAAAAGGCAGAATTAGGGAAGCACACAATACCAACACTTTTAAAAGAACCACAGCAAGTCAGGAAAGGCAGAATCTACTGTAGAGCAAGAAAGTTCATAGGCCAGGCCCACTCTTGGAGAGAGCAAGGCGGAATGTGCCCAAGATCACACAGTTGAAGTACACTTTAAAAGTCTTTGCAGATAGTTAAAAAAGGAGTTGGACCAGTTCAGAAAAGTTAGTTAACAGGTCCCAGGTCACCCCAGGATAGAGAGTCAAGGATTTACGGGACACCTTGAACAGTCTGTTGCAAGGGAGACCAGGCGGGACACAGTAGCTGAAATGGTGAGAAATCTCCAGCGGGGGCAGTTGTTCCTGGCAGCATGTGCAAGTCGGTGCTTCGTCCAGGGGAAGAGAAGATCTCAACGTGGAGGAAAGCTGGAGGTCGTTGCACTGCCAGGGAAGAAACCAGCCGCAGAGTTTCCCGGTTAAAAGGTACTACCCTTTTATTCGCGGTAGTGGTGAAGCGTGGCTATCCGGCCGACGGGGTGCTTGGCACGGGCGATTCGACCATGAGACGGTCCAGGAAGGCGAAAAGAGGGCGAACTGGTTAACCCCACCAGTTCAAAGGAAGAAGACTCTCCAGGATGAAGATCTTCTCTGTCGTCGGGAAGTGGTGAGGCGGTTCAGCAGGGCTCCACCGGTGGTGTCATCGTTGCAGGTCGGCTCAGCTTCTCCCTCTTCGGATTCATTAGGTCCTGTGGTTACTTCTGAAGTTCCAGTCCCCAAAGCCCTGCTTTTCTGCAGAAAACCCCCATTCACCAGTCCTAGCTGTCACTCAAAAATGCTAAGTGGTGAGCCGGGCGGCTCACCACTGGGCCAATCACACAAGAGTGCGACTTGAGTTGCCGAGGCAACTCAGTCCAGGGTGCCTATTCCCCCCTCCCACACAACCTGTAGACCCAGACAGAGTGGCACCACTTTTGAAGGCTTCTGTGCAGAAGCCCGCCAAAAGTGGAACAAAGGGCTCGACTTGGGTTGGAGTTACAGAGGCGAACACAAATGCAATTTTAAAACCAAGTCCTGGCAAAGAGACCCAACCGGGGTATAAATATTAAATAAATAACCCGGTGGTATCTTTAACATTGCACCAAAAAAGTGGTGCATTTAAAATGAATGGGAAAATCCCATAGGAAATATTCCGGTGGAATATTTTGCGTGGTAACCACTGCCACCAGCCAGAAACTCGACGAGGGGGGACTGCACAGTGCCCCCTCGAAAAAGAGACCCAGGGGCTATCTAATTACCCCTACCAGTACTTCCACAATATGATGGTTTGTATTGGTTCTGTTCACAATTTAAGACTAGTAAAGTCAATGGTGACTTTACATGCCCTGGGAGACAGTAGTCAGTCCCAGGGTATGGAGTCTATGTTTGGGGGTCACTATGACACCCCTGTGTTACTGCACTGAGGGTGCTGTGTAACACACATCCCAAAATCACATGAAGCCCTATGGAGTAAAAGACCCCATAGCCCATAAAACACATTACAAAGTCAAAGGACATTCTCAAACCATGCCTAACAGTGGTAGAAAAAGAGTCTCACTCTTAGCAGGAGAAAAAAATAAACCCCAAAAATCCAGCAAAGCTGCTGGGGGACTCACTAGGTTTGGGAAATTAGCCTATTCAGAGAATTCTCCCTAACACTCGCCCCCCGAGACTAAGGGACAGGAGGATTTAATCCACTCCGGGATGAATCTCATACCTCTAGTCGATGACATACATCCTAGAGAGACCATCAGCATTTTGGTGGTGACACCCTGACCTGTGCTCAATGGTGAAATCAAACCCTTCAAGGCAGATTGACCATCTTAATAGTTTTGGGTTTTCCCCCTTCATTTGCATCAACCATCTCAAGGGTTGGTGGTCAGTCTGAATGACAAAAGTAGAACCATACAAGTATGGCCTAAACTTCTTCAGTGCCCACACAATAGCAAACCATTCTCTTTCAATTGTTGCCCACTTTGTCTCAGGATCCTTCAGCTTTCTGCTGATGAAGCAAATGGGGTTCTCCCTACCTTTCTCATCCAGTTGGCTAAGGACTGCACCTATACCTACATTAAAAGCATCTGTCTGCTCAATGAAAGTTTGGTGGTAGTCAGGAGCTCTCAGTACTGGTGCTTGGCAAAGAGCTTTCTTCAGGTTTTCAAAGGCCTGATTGCACTCCTCATTCCATCTGACCTTCTTAGGGAATTTTGGAGAGGAGATTACATTCAGTGGAGAAGCTATGGTCCCATAGTTCTCAATGAAATTCCTGTAATACCCAGTGAGGCCTGGGAAGGCTCTCACCTGGGTTTGAGTAGTAGGTGTTGTCCAATTTTGCACAGCTTCAATCTTACTGAGCAAAGGCCTTATTTCTCCACCTCCTACCTCATGCCCAAGGTAGACCACCTTACTCTGTCCAATCTGGCATTTGCTTGCCTTTATGGTCAGGTTGGCCTTCCCAAGAGCCTGCAAAACATGTCCTAGGTGGTTAACATGCTCTTCCCAGGAGTTGCTGAACACTGCAATGTCATCCAAGTATGCTATGCAGAAGTCCTCCATCCCAGCCAGAACCTGATTTACCATCCTTTGGAATGTTGCAGGTGCATTTTTCAGTCCAAAAGGCATAACCTTAAATTGGTATAAGCCAACTGGGGTAGAAAATGCAGTTTTCTCCTTGGCATGGTCTGTCAGGGCTATTTGCCAATAGCCTGACGTTAGATCAAATGTGCTGAGGAACTTGGCTGCACCAAGTCTACCTACCAACTCATCTGTTCTAGGCTAAGGGTGGGCATCAGTCTTGGTGACTGCATTAAGAGCTCTATAAACCACGCAGAATCTCAATTCTTTGGATCCTGCCTTTGGTACTCAACAACTGGGCTAGACCATGGACTAGTAGAGGGCTCTATTACCCCGAGGTCAAGCATCTTGCTGACCTCCCCTTTGATGTGGGATCTCAGATTTCTGACATTCTGTATCCTCTGCTTTTGACTGGCAGACAGTCACCAGTGAGTATATCATGCTGGCCCCAAGGGGTCAAGCCTGGTGAAAGTGAGAACAGGGAGGAAAACTGATTTAACATAGATTTGCACTCCTCTTGTTGCTCAGTTGTCAGATTTGAAGAGAGATTTACTCATTCAATCTTTTCATCCAAGGGTAAGCCTCTGAGGAGATCAGGGAGAGCTTCACTCTCTTCTTCCTCTTCTGTTGAAGCTAGAAGCAAGGCTCCTACATGGAGACATACGCCTTTAGTCTGTTGGTGTGGAAGACTCTGGGAGCCTCCTTGGGATTGCCCAAGTCCACCAGATAGTTCACCTCTCCAAGTTTACCCACAACCTTGAAGGGTCCCATCCATTTATCTTGCAAGGCCCTCTGCCTTGTTGTGATCATAACCAGAACTAGCTGGTCTTGAGTGAACTCAACCATGTTAGCATTTTGATCATGCCAATGCTTGAACAAAGCTTGTCCAGCTTTCAGCTTATCACTAGCTTCTGCCATCATGTGTGACATTCTCCTCCGGAGACCTATCACATAGTCAGTCACTCTGACTGGCTTGGGGGAAGGAGCACTCTCCAACCCCTCCTTAATCGGGACCAATGGACCTCTGACTGGATGGTCATAAAGAAGTTCAAAGGGAGAATAACCTACTCCCTCCTGAGGGACTTCTCTATAAGCAAAGAGAAGGCATGGCAGTAGAAGGTCCCACTTTCTTTTAAGAGGATCTTCCAAAGCACCTATCATGCTCTTCATGGTTCTGTTGAACCTTTCTACCAGTCCGTTTGTCTGAGGTTGGTATGCGGTTGAGAACTTGTAAGTAACTCCACAGGTTTTCCACATGGCTTTCATGTAGTGGGACATAACATTTGACCCCCTGTCAGAGATGACTTCCTTAGGAAACCCAACCCTGGTAAAAATACCAAGGAGGGCCTTAGCCACAGCCTGAGCTGTAACAGTCCTCATAGGAATTGCCTCAGGGTATCTAGTAGCATGGTCTACTACAACAAGGATAAACCTGTTGCCTGAGGAGGTTGGAGGATCAAGGGGACCAACAATGTCAATCCCTACCCTCTCAAATGGGACTCCCACTACTGGGAGAGGCACTAAAGGTGCCACATTCTTGGAACCAACCTTACCAGAAGTTTGGCAGGTGTGGCAGCTCTTGCAAAACGTATCTACCTCAGCCCCCATTTTTGGCCAATAAAAGTAGAGGGAGAGCCTTTCTTTGGTCTTCTTGAAACTCAAGTGGCCAGCCAAAGGAATCTCATGGGCTAGTTGCAAGAACTGTTGTCTGTTTTCTTGGGGCACTACAAGCCGCTTCTAGTCTCCAGGTGCAGACTCAGTCGGTTCACTGTAGAAGAGGCCATCCTCCCAGTGCAACCTATACTTCCCAGGCTCTTACTCATCAGCCTGAGAAGATGCCTGTTGGCGAAGACCTTCCAGAGTTGGACATTCTCTCTGTCCCTTACTGAAGTCTGCCCTATTGGGTCCACCTTCTGCCAGTAAAAACTGCAGCTCAGGATGGTCAACAGGATCCAGATCTCCAATGAGTTCTTGGCCTTCCACTAGCTCCTCTTCAGAGTCTAGCTCAGGGTTGTACCTCCCTCTCAGTCTCAGCTGGAGGTGGAGTTACAGGTGTAACAACCTAGGGGAAGTCCTTGTTGGAAGCACTGGAGTGCTTGCTGCTGGCTGTTTCCTAGAAGTCTTGGGTTTCCCCTTTGCTTCTTGTTGTTCAGAGATAGCAAGTTGTAACTCCAGTGGAGTAGGAGTGAATCCTTCTTCATCATCTCCTTGGGAGTACCTCTCATGGTTCTCTCCCTTGCAGGTCTGGTGAGCTCCTGTAACCTTTTACTAGGAGGTCTGGGGGTATATGACACTACTCCAAGATTCTTCAGGTCATTTCCCAACAGAACCCTTCTTGCTACCTCACTTTGTATGCTGACAGGTATCTTCACAGTCATGTCATTACACTGGATGAGAACTGGTAATTGGGGAAGCATCTGCACAGGCCCTCCAGCTAACTTGGTGAGGCGTTTGGGTGCCTTAGCAACATCCTCTGCCTGAACAAATGATTTATCCACCACAGTTATGCTGGCCACAGTGTCCCGAATGGCAGGAGTCTCCTGACCATTCACCTGGACACTGTCCTTATAATACTCTTTAGTATTATCTGGGATAGAATTATATACATCTAAATTCTCTTGTTCCCACAACCCCAGAGACACTAAAGAAACACTGGCTGAGACTCCAATGAGATCATCAGCCAGTAGTAGAAAGTTTCCACTGGCCATCTGTACTTCCTTCTCTGGAGCGAAGGCTAAGGAGACAGTGTGGACCCCAGAAGGTTTACCCTTACATCTGGGATCCCCTTTCACATGGTCAGGCGAGCTACAAACATAGCATTTACCAAATGCTTTCTGGAATGGTGGCTTGCTCTGACCTCCTTCTGGTTTGGCACCAGAAGGTACACTAGCCTGATTTGGTTTCCCTTGTGGCTTACCCTTATTGTTTTGTTTGGGGCCCTCTTTGGGATTGGAATTATTAGAATTCTCTTTGGAGTCCTTTTTTGGCTGTTTCCCCTCATCCTTTTTCTGAGTTACCCCAGAGTCCTTGTGAGTAGCCATGTTGGCAACCCACAAGTCAGCAGCCTAAGCTAGTTTTCTGGAATCTAATTCCTTTGAATCAGCCAAGTGCTGTCTGAGCTCAGGAGAGCAGGCATCATAAATTGACTCCAACATCACAAGATTCTTCATTCCCTCATAAGTGTTCACCTTGTCACCCTTAATCCATCCCTCTAAGTTCTTCAAACGTTCACTCACCCAGGTAGCCCAAGGGGTACCATCATGCTTTTTGAGGGTCCTAAACCTCTTAAGGTACTGGGAAGGGGTCTTCCCAAATCTAGCTATCAAAGCTAGCTTCACACATTAATAATCCTTTTTATCCACCTCCCCCAACTCCATTACCACATCAGATGCAACAGGGGGGAGCCTAGAGAACAACCAGGGAAGTAACTCATTCCCTGAGATGTCCTGGAGCCCATGACTATACTCAAACATAGCCAACCAATCCAACACATCCAACTTAGGCTCATACATACCCAAAATCTCTTTAGGCATCCGAGGTCTTTTGGGACTGGAACTCCTAGAGGTTTCGGAGAGAGAAGCATTTTCAACAGACAATTTCTTCATCTCTAGCTCATGCTTGAGCTCCATTTCTTTGAGCCTTATTTCAGATTGGGCAGTTAGTTTCCTGAATTCTAATTCAAGCTTCATTTTTTCTAGTTCCAGATATTGAGGACTAAGTGTGGGACCTGGTAAAGGTCCAGTAGGTACAGCTGGTAGAGCAGACAGAGGCCCAGGGAGGACAGTCACAGCAGCCTCACCCTCCTCTTCTGACTCTTCCTCAGGGCTATCAATACTTTGATCAATATCAATATCATTACTGTTATCTACATTCTCTGGGAGAGTGGGTTCCTCTGAACCATCACCCAGACTTTGGTTTGCTAACAATCTTTCTATTAGCTCCATTTTCTTGCCTTTTGTCAGGAGATTCTTATGCTTACAGAGAACTCTTAAACAATCAGCAGTTTTTGTAGCAAGGGACTCTTGACTATAATTTTCCATAGTTGACAGGTTAGAAAATAAACTTTTTAGTGCTAAGCTTTGTGGTTAGTTGCACTAAGGTATCTATAAGCACACTAAAATGTATACTCAACACAAATTCCACCGCTGTACTCAACACAAATCCCACCGCTGTACACCAGAGTTAGGCAGAAACCTGTGCAGTTCCCTTAGGGACCACTGCAAAAAGTTTAAGACTACAGGTGTTGGCAGTAAACCCAATTGGTAGCAGTCTGCACCACCCAGATTTACCTTGCAGCTGTGGCTGAGCAGTCATAACTCTCTCAAGAAGAGTTAGGCAGTATATACAGTATACACATTAGGTACAAAAATACAGTAGCACAAGCAAACACTGACCAGAGTTTTGGTATAAAAGTATATAATTATTTATTTAAAAACACACTTAAAAAACACACTGGCACTAATATGTCAAGCAAGTTCACACACAGTCACTAGAAATATATACACCTCCCTGATTAATTATTCGACAAAAGAACACCACTTATTATCAATACAGAGGTGAGCGCTTAACCAAGATGGCACTCCAATAATTATTTAAAAAGGGAAGGAAAAGGCAGAATTAGGAAAGCACACAATACCAACACTTTTAAAAGAACCACAGCAAGTCAGGAAAGGCAGAATCTACTGTAGAGCAAGAAAGTTAATAGGCCAGGCCCACTCTTGGAGAGAGCAAGGCGGAATGTGCCCAAGATCACACAGTTGAAGTACACTTTAAAAGTCTTTGCAGATAGTTCAAAAAGGAGTTGGATCAGTTCAGAAAAGTTAGTTAACAGGTCCCAGGTCACCCCAGGATAGAGAGTCAAGGATTTACGGGACACCTTGAATAGTCTGTTGCAAGGGAGACCAGGCGGGACACAGTACCTGAAATGGTGAGAAAGCTCCAGCGGGGGCAGATGTTCCTGGCAGCGGAGGCAAGTCGGTGCTTCGTGCAGGGGAAGGGAAGATCTCGACGTGGAGGAAAGCAGGAGGTCGTTGCACTGCCAGGGAAGAAACCAGCCGCAGTGTTTCCCGGTTAAAAGGTACTACCCTTTTATTTGCGGTAGTGGTGAAGCGTGGCTATCCGGCTGCCGGGGTGCTTGGCACGGGCGATTCGACCACAAGATGATCCAGGAAGGCGAAAAGAGGGCAAACGGGTTAACCCCACCAGTTCAAAGGAAGAAGACTCTCCAGGATGAAGATCTTCTCTGTCGTCAGGAAGTGGTGAGGCGGTTCAGCAGGGCTCCACCGGTGGTGTCGTCGTTGCAGGTTGGCTCAGCTTCTCCCTCTTCGGATTCTTTAGGTCCTGTGGTGACTTCTGAAGTTCCAGTCCCCAAAAACCTGCTTTTATGCAGAAAACCCCCATTCACCAGTCCTAGCTGTCACTCAAACATGCTAAGTGGTGAGCCGGGCGGCTCACCACTGGGCCAATCACACAAGAGTGTCACTTGAGTTGCCGAGGCAACTCAGTCAAGGCTGCTTATTCCCCACTCCCACACATCCTGTAGACCCAGACAGAGTGGCACCACTTTTGGAGGCTTCTGTGCAGAAGCCCGCCAAAAGTGGAACAAAGGGCTCGACTTGGATTGGAGTTACAGAGGTGAACACAAACGCCATTTTAAAACCGAGTCCTGGTAAAAAGACCCAACCGGGGAATAAATATTAAATAAATAACCCGGCGGTATCTTTAACATTGCACCAAAAAAGTGGTGCGTTTAAAATAAATGGGAAAATCCTATAGGAAATATTCCGGTGGAATATTTTGCGTGGTAACCACTGCCACCAGCCAGAAACTCAACGAGGGGGGACTGCACAGTGCCCCCTCGAAAAACAGACCGTGGGGCAATCTAATTACCCCTACCAGTACTTCCACAATATGATGGTTTGTATTGGTTCTGTTCACAATTTAAGACTAGTAAAGTCAGTGGTGACTTTACATGCCCTGGGAGACAGTAGTCAGTCCCAGGGTATGGAGTCTATGTTTGGGGGTCACTATGACACCCCTGTGTTACTGCACTGAGGGTGCTGTGTAACACACATCCCAAAAACACATGAAGCCCTATGGAGTAAAAGACCCCATAGCCCATAAAACACATTACAAAGTCAAAGGACATTCTCAAATCATGCCTAAGAGTGGGAGAAAAAGAGTCTCACTCTTAGCAGGAGAAGAAAATAAACCCCAAAAATCCAGCAAAGCTGCTGGGGGACTCACTAGGTTTGGAAAATTAGCCTATACAGAGAATTCTCCCTAACAGCACCACAGAAAGTGGACCTTCTCAATCTGGTAATGTGAGTAGCTTCTAGTGCTTTTATTTGGATTCCTTCCATAATCATGGCCTGTCCCTGGGCACTATGTCTCTTTGACTCTGTCTGGTAATTGGACTCTGTATTACTTACCTTGCTATCGTCCCTGGACCTTCTTGTTTGATTGTCCTTGCCTGCTTATCTATTATCGGATCGCTGGAGCCCTCATTTACCTTTTGGGGGTATTATTCTGCTTTTTCTTGGATTTGTTACTTTTGGATTTTTTCAATGAATTTTGTTGACCTTATCCCTTGGAACCATGCTGCTCCTGTATTCTGAACTTCTAGGGGGTCATTACGACCCTGGCGTTAAGGGTTTAACAGCGCCATAAAAGGTGTTGGCGCTGTTAAACCCTTAACGCCTGATTATGAGGTCCCTTTGCGGCTCCCGACCTTAACGGCTGGTCTGGACCAGCCGTTAAGGTAGGGACCCGCAAAGGGACTTTTGAGGTAATTACGGTACCGCAATTTGCGGTACCGTAATTACCGCCTTCCCCAGTCCCACAGTCCCATTGAGCCCTATGGGGCAAAAATGGGAATGGGGAAGGGCCAATGGTAAATGGGGAATTACCGCCCCGCCAACCTTGGAATGGGGCAGTATTTCCCCATTTACCATTGGCGGACTCGGTCCCCTCACCACTCTGTTCTTCTACTAAGATAATGGTCATCTTTGGAACCTGATTTTTCCAAAAATGGAAATCAATTTGGTTGCGGGTATCGTTCAATCAAGTGACAGGTGCCATTGAGGCTGACATAATTGGACTCTTCTTCATCTTGATGGGATAGTTTATTTGAGTACAGAGAACCTTGTTCACATAATCAATCAGAGGGGACAACCAGCAAAGAAAATTGTTCTCCAGTAAACATTTTCGGATTCGGTAAAACGGGGTGCACAGTGATCACGTAGATCCCAGGGTGTGCCCTCTGGAGCCACGACGATCAGCGGATGTTTCAGACGGTGTTGCCCAATTTTGATCTCCATATCTGCAATTCCATTGACAGAAATATACTTTCCATCAACATTTTGGAGTTCTCCTAGGAAAGATTTGAGAGGGATTTTATGACTCTCCCCTTTTCCCAGATTGAGTTGGTCAAATGTTTGTTTTGAAATCAAGGTCACTTGTGTCCCTGTAGCCAAACAGGAGCACAGAATCTATTTTTTTTAGACTCTTGTTCACAAAGTGTGAGGTATTGGACATTCCAGCATGAATATTCTTGATGTCATTTATTTTTTAACTTGACCTTGGGTCGTCTCCATGCATTGTGGCGGATCAGAAGAAGGATGCAGACTCTCGCAGGGCATCTTTAGAATAACTTTATTAAATGATATGGTGAACACCTTACTATCCCTTTCGTATTTGGGGTATACCCTATCTACTTTACTAACTGAGGAGCTGCAGGGCATCATGAAGCAAGACACAGACAACGGATTAAAAGTGTCAAGAATTCGATGTCCGCGTAGACTATGTATACCTCCGTCCCCATGCACTGGTCAGCAAGATTTGGGAATACTAGCTGACCGGTTATTGAGGCCACAGGTGACAGGAACAAGTGCACCGGGATCCCTGGTAGCTTCAATGGAAATAGGCATTGTATGGGTTAAACAGTACAATTCAGGACAATCAGTAATGGGATGAACAAACAACAGAGCACCTACCCGTGCTCTGCGTGGGAGATGAATACCTGGGGAAAAGATGAGCCTGGCCCCCCCGTGTGGATGCGAATCTTGTTCCTAAGGAGTTGAAGTGTCACCAGAAGGGATCAGATGTTGTAAGTCCCAAGGGCAATGGCAGGGAGGTCACCCAATTGTTCAGTTCCAGAAGGGCAACCCCAATGGTAGAGGAAGGTGACCCTGTGGCACAAATGCGAATAAGCTCCAAGGTAGAAGACAAACAGTGTTCCAGAAGCCTTCCATGGCAAAATCAGAACGTTAGGCAGTCCGTGTAGCAATCCAAAAGTCAAGCAGTTCAGTGTAATCCAAAAGAGCCAAAGAGCCATAACCGTGGGATAAGGCAGAAGGAAAAACAGTAACAGAGATCCGAGGGTCGAGGTCCGGGAAACACGTAAATTCAGAAGCACCACTAGCCGGTATGAATCACAGCTAAGAAGCACTGTGCTCGGCAACCAGTGTTCCCTTATACCCTTGTCATGGATGCACCTCGACGTGCGTGGGTCCGCAAGGCTGATGGGTCACGTGAGCGGACCCGCGTCACTTGTGCACCTCTCCAGAATCTGTGACTGCCGTAATGCCTCCATGGCAGTTTCCACCGTGACCAGAGCCACCAGGACAACCAACCCCGTGCCAAGGATGGGCCGCAACCCCAGACAGCAATAGGACGTGCCACTGCCCTGTGATCCGAATCGGGTGCCGCGCAATTGGCACCAGTGACCTGCTGTGGTGAGTGTGCAGCGGTATGTTGTGGTGCATTCCGTGTGGGCATGACAAAAAGTTCAAAATAAAATGGTTTATTAACTCAATTAACAGGATGGTTGAAGGCCTAACTTGCCCTATGCTAAAGTGGGATTTCCCTACCTGAAAAAAACAAAGGAAGGTCTGAGTCAGAAAGTTCAATTTAAAAGTCTGTCTGTGTCCAAAACCTATCCTTGCCCTCACAACTAAAGCTAAACAATGTGTAGGGATGTCAACAATAAAGAAATGGTGATCAAAACAAAGTACTGAGCTTGTTCCAGCTCCTAGCTTCCTTTTCAGCTTCCCTTCCCCAAGTTCGAGAAAGTTCCACAAGTCTCGGGATTACCATTCTCAAGTTCACAACAGTTCCACAAATCCTTGGGGTTCCCTTCCCTAACTTCAATGCAACACAGTTCCACAAATCCTCTGGGTTCCTTCCCCAAGTTCAGGGCAACACAGTTCCAAAGAAAAGGATCTTGAGGGCCCCGTCCGACAGCATTAAAGTTCATCAATCTCAGGGTTCCCTTCCCCAAGGCTTCAACTTGCCAATTTATACTTGGTTTCAGTCTTTCAATGTTTCAAAACAACTCCAAATCAACTTAAGACTCCTTATGGATAGGCTTAACAATTCAATCAGCTTACTTTTTTGGCTTTCACAATTGAGTGTTCCCTGAGTGTTCCCTAGGCGCAGTTGTCAGACCACACAGTCCACCCATTACAGGTCGTGCAACCAGGAACCCTAGGTTCTTTGGCCCACAAAGGTTGTTCTGTATCTGCCCCTGTGTGAATGTTCACACCCACTTGGCTTCTCCTTGTCAGCCTCTTGGCTTTGCCACAATGAGTCATATATACTTGGCCTTGCCACACTGTATTCATGCATAAAGTTCACTTTGTGGTGATTTTTACTCCTTTACCACCTTGCGGCCATGCTCTTGCAATTTTCCACTCTTACTCTCTTGCCTCTTACTTTGCTTTCAAACAGGCAATATCTTCTTGCCTCTTTGTTTTCAAACAGGCAAAATGTGCACTTCATATTCATTTGTCATCTTGGTTGTAACTTTGCCCATTAGGGTTTCATTCAGTTCGTTATTATAATCATTTGCTTTGCCACTTCATTTTCACCCAACCTGTGGCTTCGGGTTCATTTCATTAATAACATGCTGGTTGGTTCATTCGGCATTCGCCTTGCTTCCCCACAGCCCAAAGGAGCGCCCCGGTTCGAGTGACTTTCTCCCTTCACTCACCGTTCCCTGGTGTTCTCTCTGGGCAGCTGTGCTGTTCCATTTCTGCCCCGCCCTTTGGACTTCCTTTAACCGCAAGCCCTGCTCGCATTTCTGATGCTCTTCTGTCCTCACCGGCAGCTCCGCTTCGCTTCCGCGGACACTGGCAGCTGCTTGATTTCCTTTTCTTTGCCTATAGCTCCGGCTGCGTATCTCCGACCACGGAAACTTGTGGTTTTCTTACCGCCCGCCTGCTCCTGGGCTTCACAGTTCCTTGGGATCTGCCAGCATCCTAGCTTCCCTGCAAGACCCACCACTGCTGCCCCCTCTCAAAGCGTGAAATGCGTTGGTTTTCTTGAAACGCCCACCATGTTGAATTCACAAATTTTTGCTGGTGTCCGCGGACTCTGCAGTAAAAAAAAACCTGCAACATTGCACTTGTCAAACTCAACAAACAATCTCTGGGCAGGTGAGGGTGATGAGGATGGGATGGGATATGGCCATAAGAAGCAAAAAAACAGATGTTTTTCACTGTAAAGGTCAGCGAAAGGTCCGGATGTTCGCGAACAGTCCTATGAAGTTCACGGACATCAGTGCCTATTTCTGTATTACAGGGTTCTTGGAAAGCAGTTCTTGGATGGCCTATGACTTTGGCACCACTCAATGATACTGCATGCAATTTTGAAATTCTATTCTAGACCGTGTTCAGAAAGTTTTGGCAACATTTGGTGGGATTCTGTCAGGAGGGGGCAAAATTAGACGGGGTGTCCCAAAATATTGTAAAGGCTTATAAAAAGGTGCCATTTGACGAATCTACATAAAAGTTGGCAACATGATTTTATATCTGGATCTGAATGTTTGTGCAAAGTTTGGTGGGATTCTGTCAATAGGGGGCAAAAGTAGAGGGGGGGTCACAAACTATTGTAAAGGCTTATAAATGTGGTGCAATTTGACGAAACTACACAAAAGTTTGCAAAAAGATTTTAGATTTTAGATTTAGATATAAATGTTTTTGTAAAGTTTGGTGGAATTTTGTCAAGAGGGGGCTAAATTAGAGGGGGGCCTCAACATTTTTAGATGGCTTATAACGTTGTTTCTGTTTGACACATGTGGACAAATGTTTTCAGAAAGATTATAGATCCAACCTTGAATGTTTGTGTAAAGCCTGAATGGATTCTGTCAAGTGGGGGTTAAGTTATATAACTATTGTATGTGCATACATTTGAGACTTTTGAAAAAATGAAACATGGGTGGATTTCCAGAAAACCTGTCTAAGGAGCATTGGCAAGGACCTTAAAACATGGTTTTGCAAATGTGCCATGTTTTATTTTTTGACAAGTGTCATAATGTAGGTACAAAAAATAGTGATATACCTTTGGTGACTGAGGTATATAGTCTGTGGCCATTGGCAGTGGCCAGATTGACCGGGTCATGGAATAAGGTCATGACCCGGAACAATCTGGCTACTGGCCATGACCACGAGGGACAACAAATGGGGTTAAAGTGGCCATGTCCATCTGGGACCGGCTTTGTGGTAAAGTTATTCAAAAGTGGGATAGGTTTAAAAGGGAAGAAACATGTGCTTGTGGTAATATGGTCATAGGGTTCTCTAGTCACCTTCTGCAGGCTGCCATGGAAAGCGAAGAGGGGCCCTGTACGGAGCCCCGCCTTCCCTTTCCACGGTGGCCATCTTGGAAATGCTGCATGCGTCCTCCCGGTGTAGGAAGAAAAATCCTTATTTTTTAGCACCCCTGGTTCCTGCTTTGGGAAACCAGGTTGCTAATGGCCTTCATCCCCCATTGCAGGGGCTGGAACGGGGGATAATGGTCCGGAGACCTCGTTATGCACCCTGGCTTTGCTTGAGCTGATTTGGGCTGCCAGGCCGTTATCCACTGTTCAAGTCCCTGGAACAGGGGATGAACGCCACAATATTCCCATTAGCATAACACAAAATGCTAATGGAAATGTTGGAAAATCTAATTGAGTCTATGTACTTTACTGCGAAATGTAATGTAGATGGACTTTTATGATATATTATTTTTGCAGGAGAGCTTAGACCGAAAGGTGGAGAGGGAAATGAGGGAAGAGGCACCAAGCACTAATATGGATGGGCAGGTGGACAGGGGAAGATTTTGCGTGTGTGTTACTTCTGAGGTAGGGGGCAGTGTTTCTCATGCTCCTTGATTACAGCTTCAAAAGCACTTCAAAATTGCTTCCCTCTGCAGAATGTTGTGTTGTAATATATACAGAGGACTGTTGTCTTCGAAAAATATGGATCAACAGCCTCTTTTATTGCTTGCAAGGTAGCTGGTGGGATTTTGTGTCCCACAGAAGTAACCTGTGTGGTTACAGTATTGGTTGAGGAAGATGAGGTGGAGGAAGACAGCCTCCTACTTGCTAAGAATGGAACAACCCTTATGAGAGCATTGCGGCCATTGGATTTGGTGTGGCAGCACATGGAGGTGGTGCTGTAGGAGTACTGTCCAGGTAGTCGGCGACTGAACACAGTGCATTTCACTTTGGTAGCTTTACCCTTTGGTACATTTGCAACAGTGACAAAGCCTATTTACAGATGACAGGTGCAAAGACAGGAGAGTAAATGATACAAACAACTTAATTACATTGACAGTGTGTACGAGAGAAGATGATGATTGGGTAAGCGTGAGCACATGTTAAGGAGCGTTCGCTTTCAGCCACAGGATGGAGTTGGTCCTGAAAGTTTGGTAGGGTAGGGTAGTTCTCAGAATGGGAGGTAGGGAATTCCAAAGTTTAGCTGGTTTCACCGTAAAACTATTACCAGCAATTGTCGAGCGGTTAAACTTGGGAATAGAGAGGCAGTCTTTGTAGGCAATTCGCGGCGGTCTCAACGATATCTGTCGGTGGAATCTGTCGACCAAGTAGGTAGGTGCAGCATTATTGAGGGATTTGTGCCTAAGTGACAGAGTTTTAAGGAGAAGTTTATCATTGGTTGGAAGCCAGTTCTGTCGGCTAATCTCAGAGATGTAGTCTCTTCTGGAGATGCCTATTGCCTCTCTAAGAGCATTATTTTGGAGCGTTTGGATTTTTCTAGTAATAGTTTTAGTTGAGCCCAAGTATAAAGCATTACAATAGTCCAGGCGTGATAGGATGAGGGCTCTGGCTAGGATAGTGCAGCTAGTGTTCGATAGGAATGGTTTGGCAGTGCGGATGAGCTTACATGTGTAGGCTGTAGAGGATGCTCGTAAATTAACTTGTTTGCTGAAAGTGAGGTTTGAATCAAGGTAAAAACCTAGTGTTTTTACCTCATGTCCAACTTTGATGCTGTTGCCATCAATAGTGAAAGAGGAGTAAATGGGTCCTAGTTTTTTTAGACTGGATGTGGTGCCCAAGATTATGAGTTCAGTTTTATCATCATTCAGACATAGACCATGCGTGGCCATCCATGCCTGGATGATGATGTACACTCTATTCACCAAGGCCAAATCTGCTTCATAATCCCCAGAAAGCGGGAGGAGGATCTGGGTATCATCTGCATAGTTAGTGTAGGTGATACCGAGATGATCCAGATCATCAAAGAGGGGCTTGGTAAAAATGTTGTACAGTGTGGGCGAGACACACGAGCCCTGAGGCACACCGCAGGTGATTGGTATGGGATCGGCCGCTGCTGTGGGAGAGAAAACCGTCATAGTTCTACCATTTAGGAAGGATCTAATCCATGTAATTGCATTGTCAGAAAAGTGTGCCGCTGTGTTGAGGTGGTTACAGAGTATGGTGTGATAGACCAGGTCGAACGCAGCCGACAGGCCTAGGAGGAGGAGTAGGGCAGCTTTGCCATTATCTCTAAGCTCGTCAACTTGCGTCTTGAGGTTGATCAGAGCTGTCTCTGTTCCGTGTTGAGGCCGGAAGCCAGATTGTCTGGATCCCAGTAGGTGGTGTACTTCCAGGTGTTTTTGGGTTTGTACATTGGCAACCTTAGCCAACATATATAGCAGAAAAGGTACTGTCATAATTGGCCCGTAATTGGTTGGTATGGATGGATCAAGAGTAGTTTTTTTAGGAGTGGGAGTACTCAAGATTGTTTAAGATTGGTCGGGATAGTTCCAGTGGAAAAGAATGCATTAAGTCGTTTAGTAATGAAAGGAGAGAGGTTGCGGGCTGCATCTTTGATAAGCTGTGCAGGGCAGAGATCGCCCTGGCAGTTAGAAGGCTTCAAGGACAGGATAATTCTTTCTACTTTGAGATTAGAGACTTTAGAGAAGTTGAATCGGGTAGATTCGTTAGCCATGCTGTTCTCAAGTGTTTTGGGTTGGGTGGTGTCATTTAGAGAAGCTCTTTTGCTAGAAATATTATTTTGTAAGGTGGAGATTTTATTGGCTGGTGCATTTTGGATCTCTGAGCACCATTTTTTATCTTTAATACAGGTGTCAGGGGGAGCTATGGGGGTCTCTAATTCTTTGAGAATAGAGAAAAGTTCTTTCATGTTAGATTTGGCTTGGGATATCTGCGTATCGAAGGATGTGCATTTAGCTAGGCATATTTCTTTTTTGTAGAGTGATGAGAGTTTAGTGAGTTTAAGTTTATTGGCTGCTGAAGGTAGTTTTTTCCATGCAGCCTCACAGCTTCTTTTTTGTTACCTTAAGTCTTTTTAAGAAAGGCGTAAACCATTTATTCAAGTGGGTTATAGGCATACTTGGTCCGAATTTGAGGGGGGCAGTCGAATCCAAAGCGGTGGTCATAATTTTATTATATTCTTCAACCAAGGTCTCTGGGTCAGTATTGTCGGGGAGTGAGTTGAGGGTGGGGAGTAAAGTTGGGATAATCCTGTCTACAGTTATACTCTTCTTATTTCTGGTTAGCATAGGTGGAGCCTTATTGGCAGGTATTGGAGGGGGTCTGTTGGTAGAGAGCGTAAAAGACTTGTGAGCATGGAGCCTTCGCAAACGGAACCGTGGGGATTCTCCAATGAGAATTGGAGGGTGTGGTTTACTGGAAGTGGAGGCGCCATATTAATTGTAAATTGGATGCTGTGAGGCGACATGGACAGACGATGAGTGCTTATAATCGGTGATACTTTTGTGCGTGATCTGCACAAATATGCCATAGAAAGAGGCTTCGATAGTGACTTTGAGTTAGGAGTGCAGTTTCTTTGGGGGCACAGTGTATGACTGAGTTGGGTTTCGGGTGCATGGATCTCCTTTGCAAATGTGTTGCCTCTGTTGGTACAGTAGATGTGGTGGTCGTGCATTTTGGAGGACTACATTTGGGCTACATGCCGTGCTCACATTTGCTTGCTAACTTAAAGAAATTGATGACAGATGTGATCCAAATATTTCCAACTGCAAAGGTGATTTTCTCCTCGATGACACCAAGAGGACAATGGAAGCAGACCGGTGTATTTTGTCCACAGCCAGAGTTCGGGAGATGTTGGATGAACAGTAGCATGTGCGACTTTATGTGCAGGGCTGGAATGTTGTGCACCATCTATGAAAGCATTGTTAAGC
This sequence comes from Ambystoma mexicanum, assembly GCF_040938575.1. NCBI lineage: Eukaryota > Metazoa > Chordata > Amphibia > Caudata > Ambystomatidae > Ambystoma > Ambystoma mexicanum. Next base: position 646,827,322 of record NC_090937.1, read on the forward strand.
AGAAAGATTTCCAGTGGTTACTTCAATTGGGAATGCTGTTGTGTTTGCCACTCTGCACGATGCGTTGGAGAGAATCCTGTAGACATGTAAGATAAGCGTTAATCTTCAGTCGAGAAAAATGTCAGTAGGAGAAGCTAACAGACAGTGAGCAAAAGAGATAAAAACAAGAAGAATAATGTATGAATGCACGTACATAACAAACACTCAACAAAAAGAAAAAAAAGAAAATAAGTGCATTTAGAGACATTCCTTAAGACACACTCCCCACCGCTGTGTTACATTTACCCCCAACCCCTTCCCCCTCCCATGCCCCAACCAAAGAACCCTTGAACCCCCTCCCCCTCCATTTTCTAGCACGGTACTGCCGCACATACTGCAGGATTTTGAGGATTACACGTGGCACATCCGGCTGTTTTTACGATGACAGTTACAGCATTGGCACTGTGGAGGCTAAGCCAGTGGGCAATGTGGTTGCTGGTTGTGGTGTGTACCCAAACACTGACAGAAGGTCTGTTTGTACAGCTCAATGTAGGAGGCTATAGTGCCAGTGTGCAAGGTAAGGGGCATGCATACTTTTTGTGTGCATGCATGGCATGCAGTTGCTTACCGTTGCTAATATACATTCCTTGCTGCTTTCGTTGGGATCACTTTTCTGACATTTGTAGTGCATGCATTACAACGGCAAGACCTTATTGTGGAGTGTAAAAGGTACGTGGCAGGCATCATGTTGTTGTGTATGCAGTGTGTGCATTCTATCATATGATTTACTATGGTATTTTGTGCCATTTGTGTTGCGCCTACATACAGGTGTGTGAAGACACGCTGAGGAAAGGGAGGCGGAACGGAAGCCACCCAGACAAATGTTTTCCTGTAGGCCAGCTGACATTGAAAGTGTGCAAGTGAATGGGAAGGGGAGGGAAAAGTGCAGTACATGGAAACAATACAAAATAGAAATGCATGCACGTACGGCAGATGCTGGCAAGTGCAAGGATAAGTGTACACATGAAGTGGTGCCTGGACTGTGAGGGTTCTGGAGAGCAGTCCCAAAGTGCGGGGGTTGACAGAAGGTCAGTGCAGGGGTGCAAATGTAGGGAGGGAGGTGGGCTGGCGCACAGATGATAGGGTGGCTAGGAAAGAAGTGCACACTACTTTTCAGCCAGGAAGTGGGCAGGGGAGAGGAGGCAAATAAGAAGAAGCACATGGAAAGGTTTTTAGGTGCTTTCAAAGCTCACGATCTTTCTTCTTAAGGTCTATGGACACACAGAGCGTGTTCCAAAGTGAGGCCCCAGCAGAAGAAACACCACTACCACCATATGCTTGTGTGTAGAAGGAACTGATCCGGAGGGAGTAGGCGGCAGATGAGGGAGGAGCTGTAGCAAGCTGATAAGTAGCAAATCAGAGTGCAAGCTGTTGTGGTCCCAGGGACCATAAGGCCTTCTGCGTAATGCACAGGGCTTTAATTTGATTGTTCGCAGCCACTGGGAGCTATAGTAGACATTTTCGTCCACCAGCGATACGATTCCTGCCGTTGAGGTGAAGGACAAGTTGTACACTCCTTTTATGGATGAGTTGCTGACAGGGCACAGTGGAAGTTGCCAGATTTGACAAGAGCCTGTGGCAACAGTGAAGTGTACAAGACACCACAGCCCTGCAGACACTGACCTTTTGGTAAGTGACTGTACATTTCAAACATACATTCAGTGGTACCTTTAGTGCCCTCTTTGTACGAGCTATGTAGTTGATGGGTTAGTGGGGATCAATTTCTGTACCATTGTGGGATGGAAACAACAGAGTTCCTGTTTTGCTAAAGCAGTGTATGAAATGGGTAAGTGAGAAAGTTGCAAACACATACCAACAAATTGCCACTTCATGATAGCAGATGGGAAGAATTTCAGTATGCTTTGGCAACACGTACTGGACACTTAGAGGCAGATATCGTGCGCTGAGGCACTTATAACAGTGTTTTGCCCATATTGCCAAACAAATGTTCATATCTTTCTTTCATGGTCATGGTGCTTATGTGGATGAATGTGCATGTATAATCCTGGAATGTTTCAGTGACCTTTCCACTGGACGTGCTTTCGAATAACAGCACAAGTGCAGGCTGATTTTGTAACGGTCGAAATGAAGTCTTGTGGAGGACTGACACTATAGGATGCTGAAGTCTTGGAGGCATTGGTGGATGCGTGTGAGTAGTTAGCAATATGTAATAATGGCGTGGTTGGATGAGGATATTGGAAAGGGAAGAGGGACTGTTGATGATTGACTTGGCCACGGCTCTCACAATACTTTGCAAGGTGCACATGCCAAATTGTGCACTTCTGAACATGCTGGCAATGGAAATGCAATTGACCAATCAGGTGGTTAGAGTGTGCGTCACAGAAAAGGGTGGCCATATTTTGTTTCATTAGCCTGTGTAGTGCGGCTGGCGGAGATGGCGAGACAGACCGTTTTTATTGTGGGTGATCGCTTTGTGGTATATCTGCTCCAGTATGCCGTGCAAAGAGGACTTAATGCAATTTGAATTCGGACGAAGTGGAGGCTTTGTGATGCAGTGTCCCGGTCCGTACTTTCGACCATTTGCTTGCATAATGTGGACGAGTGGCCCCTTTAGGTACTATACACGTTGTGGCAGTGCCCTTTGGAGCTTTGCTTGTGGGTTCCATAGCTTGTGCAAGTGTGTACTGTAAACTAAAAAAGATGATGAAAAAAATGCAGCGCATGTTTGCCACCGCAAAGATGCTTTTCTCATGTATACCACCAAATCCAGCTTATAACTATTCCAATGCACGTTGTCAGCAGCCAGAGGTGGGAAGGCGTCTTAGCAACAGAAGCATGTGCAACTTTTTGCGTGATGCTGGGATGTACTCCTGTGACAATGACAACATTGGTTATCGATATGTGCAGCTTCTGAATGTAAATGGCATTGCATTGTTACCCTGTGGCAATGACATTTGGTTTTCAAATCTACAAGCTGCACTGAAGACGCTACTGTAAGAATGTGAGGCGCCATGCAACAAATAACAAATCTAAAAGCCTGCAAAAAGAGATGTTACTGGGGAAGGTGTTTTAAAAAATATATATTTTTAAAAGCCACCACTACAAAGGACATCCCCTACCTTGGTTGACACTTATTCCCCTACTCCCGCGTGCGCACACCTGTAAAGATTTGCTGTCATTGCGACAGTTGCAAGGTTGCACGTGTAACATATGCCCCTTTTGCACATGGCCATTTGTTATTTGGGACTGTGGAGGACACGAGATTGTGCAATAAGCTTTCTGGGTGTGGAGTGGACACATAGACTGTGGTATATGATATATTTGTCAACCTAAATGCACAGGTTGAGCTTATGGGTGCGTGTTGTACCAGCCACAGCATATGCTTTGTGGGAGAATTGCACATATATTACTTGACAGTGAATGGAAACCAGAGTCCGGTGGGAGTTATGTATACAATGTATCATGTGGGTATGTACGCGTCTGAAGCATGCACAATGAAGTGATAGCTTTTGATTTGTCTGTGTGAGACTTTGGTGACGCTCCATCCCGACGACATTATTGTTGTTGATTGTGGAGGGACAAATGCCTACTATGTAACATGATTTTCACTGGCCTTTATGCTGAGGGAGGCAGTAGGCCAGGTAATGCTCATGTTTGCAAACTCCATCATAATTTTGTATCCCAATATGCAGACACCCATGTGGACGCGTTATTTTTTATGTGGTCCGGAAATGGAGAAACTGCGGTACATGGTGAAGACGTGTAGTTCTGTCTTTCTAGAACTTGTGCAATTGCCATACTGTACAAATGGCAATGTATGCTTTCACAGCACAAACACTTTTTCCCACAAGTAGCATTCTAGTTGGTATTACTGCATTTCCGAAATCTGTACGCTCTCTACACATTTCCTTGCTGCACAGTATAGCAATAATCTTTGTGGTTCCTGTTGCACACTTGCGCTCTTGGAAACACACTGCAACACGCACAATCATCTGTACGAGCTGCCACCCATTTCTACCGATTGCCACTGCAGTGTTTTCCACAGTACCACTGTTCCTTCCATTTAGCACACAATTGTGTGGAGGGTATAAGATGCTTGTTGCACTGCCTTCCTTCATTGCGACTTGCATTGTGACACTCTGAAACAAGCTTTATATCATAAAGAGGCACAAAAAATATTCCTAAATGGACGTTATGGTAAAGGTGCGGTACTACAAAGATAGCCTAATTTGTAAATGCACTATGCGCAAGCTACGTTATGTTTACAGTGCATTACTAAAAACATGCAATTCACTAGCAAAGAACGTTATTACAGGGACGTTATCGTTAAGTTGCACTAGCAAAAACCTATGCGATTGAATGGAAAAACATTACAGGGACGTTATGGTTACAGGTCAAACTGAAACACCCCTGAAATTCGGCAGTTATAGTAGGCTAAGAAACCACAACACGCGCCACCAGTGTGCACTGCAAGGACTAACACTCTTGACATCAAAGATGCCATCACAAATTACATTGATGACATCACTTTTGACATCACATGTGTACCTCCTCATTTTTTGTTAACTGACATAAGTAGGCCAGATGCTTTTCTTCAATTCCAGTCAGGAAGTAACAAATGAAAAGGGTCTATCTTTGTGTGCAACACCCTTTTCATATGTTGTTGCACTAGTTTCCTCAGGGTTCACTCATATCATATGATACGTATAAATATAGGGGAAGAAGAAAGCCTAAAACACACCTATAATTTCTGTGCTTGAAGGTAATCAGTTATATCATGAACACTTTCTGGTAACACTGCTCTTTGTTTGCCTACTTTAAATTATTTTGATATGCTCATATTTGTATTCATTGTGGTGTCTTACTGTGTTCTATGTGGTAGTGCAATTATGAACTTAGTAAGGCAATGGAACCTACCTATTACAAGTCTCACAGCACCTGAAACTCTAAAACAAAAGCATTCATGATGTCAGTATGTCACATGGTTCATAGTCAAAACCTTGAAAATCAAAATGTTGAAAGTCAAAATATCGAGAAAAAGGTCGAAAAAAAAGTGGAATTTTTTTTTATAACGTTTTTATTTTACCTTTTTTTTTTTTACATACGAGAGCCAAAAAATAACTATAAATAAAAAAATAAATGATTCGACTTTTTTTTCGACTTTTTTTTTCAACATTTTTGTCATTCGACATTTTTATTTCGATATTTTGACTGCACACCATGTCACATGGCAGGAATGTACGATAACACTTCTCTGGGGCATGGTGCACCCAATGGCTACGTGTCCACATGACTTGGTTCATGTACTGTAAGGAAGTTTGTAATACAATGGTGTGTATGGCAATGTGTTGCTGACTGAACTACTTATCTCATGATAGTTGTTCAATGATGTTTGACAGTTTTATGCCACCATTACAATAACAATTCCTTTGTAGAGGCTTTCCATGACCACTAAATGCACATGTGATGTCCTCAATGTCCTCAGTAATGTCATCAATGATATTTGTGATGGTTTATAGTGATATAATCGAAAACAAAAAGGTCGAAAGTCAAATGGTCGAAAAAAAAGGTTAAAAAAAAAGTCGCATTTTTTTATGGCGGTTTTTTTTTCGAAATGGGGGGGTTACCCCTCCTTTTTTTAACCATTTTTTTTTATTCCAGGACCCCAAAATAAATATATAATTAAAAAAAGAGGAATTCGACTTTTTTTTTTTTCGACATTTATTTTTCGACATTTTTGTCTTTCGACCTTTCATTTTCGATATTTTGACTGCACACCATTTGTGATGGTATCTTTGATGTCATGGGTGTTAGTTCTTGCAGTGCACAATGGTGGTGTGACTTATGGCTGCTTAGCCTACCATAACTGGCGCTTATTATATATGTATAAATAGGAAAGTCCATTTGAGGCAAGTCACACATTCCTTTACGCCACGTAGTAGCCATTGCTGGAAGTTCACCTCCAGTTTTGAGCCACAATAGCAAGGCATTGTGGGTATTCAAACTAGCTAGCTCTCCCTCTCTCTATCTTTCTCTCTCTCTCTCTCTCTCTCTCTCTCTCTCTATATATATATATATATATATATATATTATATGGCCTGTGGTAGCGGCCATGTAGTTTTGGTTCAGTTGCTGAACTCATATGAAGAGCACTTTGTGGGCGGTTTATAACTTTGCTCCACCTGGACGAATCCTCACCAAACTTTGCATAAAAAATATATGGCTCACTATGAATTCTTTTTTTGCAAGGTGAGGTTTCGTTAAGGAGGGCAAAATTAGAGGGAGGTCCCAAAATATTGTAAAGGCTTACGCATGTGGTCACATTTGACGAATGTACCCAAACGTTTGCAAAGAAATTTTAGATGTAGATTGAAATCTAAATCGATTTTGTCAAGTGGGGGCCAAGTTATATGACTATTGTATGTGCATACACATTTGACAGTTTTCAAAAAATAAAACATGGGTGCATTTACAGCAAACTTGTGCACCAAACTTTGCAAAAAAAGTATATGGCCCACTCTGAATTTTTTTGCAAAGTTTAGTGAGGTTTGGTCCAGGGGGGGCAAAGTTATAGGGGGGCCCCAAAATTTCTTCTTCTTCTTTTCCCATAGACGGAATGGGGAAAAAACTTTGCTCACGCCTACAGCCCAAACTGCTGGACGGATTTTCACAGGATTTGAGGCTGGAACAGCAGTTTGTGTCCCGAAAGTGTGCTTTTGTATATTTGGTGAAAATCCGTCCAGTAGTTTTTTTTAAAACGACCAAAAAGTAGGTCACAAAAAATTAGTGATATCTATGTCCGCTCCGCGGACACACTTCCCTGTTCGCTTCGCGGACAGGACACCGATTGGCTAATTGGCTTGTGTCATGTCCTCGGACATGCAACGTGTTCGCTGATTGGATGGTGAAGAGCGTGAAGTGTGTCAGATTTATGGGAACGACTGCCACCCTGGATTCGCGGACAGTGGCCGGTGTCCATGGACATCACAGTAAAAGCATATTAAAAAACACAACATTGCACTTGTCAAACTTATCAAATAATCTCTGGGGAGGTGAGGGGTGATGAGGATGGGATGGGATATGGCTGCAAGAAGCAAAAAACTGTTGTTTTTTGCCGCGAAAGTTCGCGAACAGTTCAGATGTTCGTGAACAGTCCTGTACAGGAACGGAAGAAGACGTGGTTGATTCCATCTTCGCCTCCACACAAAGCATTTGAGAAGATTGTGTTTGATAAAACTCTATCAAGAGATCTGACGGGACTCACAGCATTCTGTCACACGGTAAATTTGGATGTATTCCACAATATGTGCCTAAAGTACAGGCCAAAGAGATTGAATTTCGGCATTCAAGGGATGAAATATAGGACATTAATAGCGGTATTAGCGCATAACGAGAATGTAGGCCGTGACCAATCAAGGACTGTGGGAAACCTTGGGATGCTTTGCTACAATATGGCCTTTACAAAAATAAGCAAAAAATGGGTGGTCAAGCCAGTATATGATGAAATGGAATTTGATTTTGTGAAAGATCTTATTATTAATGTTTTGGAGATGCATAATCATGGAATTGCGTGCGATTTTGTTCCGAGTACACATACATTGCTACAAAACATTGCCAACGTGCCCTGCCCACCTAAAACAGAGCTTGTGGAACAGTTCAAATCCAGGTACAAATGATTACCATCTGTTTTTTTGATCAACAATGTTTTTAAGAAGTGTCCAAATAAAGCATCCAATTTATCTGTAAAAATGTATCTTCTTTGTTAATTTTGTTTCTTCAACTAGTGCAGTTTTTACAATTGCCTTACAATCCCACAAAAGGCATGAGACCTAGGCTACATAAGTGAAGGTGTCTGTGACCTAAGCATAGGTGGGGCTATTGCTAGACACACTTTGACTCCTTTTTGTGTACCCTCTACTCCAATTTTGGAGTAGGGTGCATTCTGTCATTGCAAAGTTTCCCCTACCCCTCAGCAGCGCCACGATCATCGAGCAAGGTCAGCCCCCATATTATTCCTCCTGTGCCTGTGCATCACAATTAAAGTTCTCATGGATGTGGTGAGTCAAGATGTTGCAAACTAAGAATGTATCTTCATTCTGAGTGAAGGTCACCAGCTTTGAATTTTTGCTTGCGAGTCAAGGAAGCCCACGCATCGCACACACAGTTTAGGGTTCAATTGTTTTTTGCCCTTGAGAGAAAGGGACCATTCCGAAAGGAATTGAATTAAAGGAGGGGTGTAATAATGTAATATATGATAAGGTTATCCATTCCAAAACTGGACTAAGGAACATGTAAATTCAGTTTATGAAAAATTGTTGGTGCAAATGGAGTCTGTATTACGGTCTGAGTTACGGCAAGAGAATGGAAATGCTGAATATAATGTAAGTTTGACTTTCGACGATTTTATACCCGAACGAGCATCAACTTATCATTAGCTCACCAAATATTGCCGGGTTACATTGTACTTTTTTGTTCTGTGTTGCATATTGCAATGAAACGCAAGTACAACCTTTGTGTGTAGTGGTCTTTCTAACGTGCACATGGGCAGTCCAGCATCGAGATGCATGTAGACCACCACTCGGTTCACCCAGGTTCAACGCTAATATTTAATTAAAATGCCATCTATGTGCACCTTGAATTGTAGCGTCAGCTTCCGTATCCCGTTTAGAGTTGAACATACTACATAGCACTATCGTAGGAAGCAAATTGTGTAGTACTTTCCATGTTGTTTTCTCTCTGTTGACATTGTTTCACGTCTGTGCTAATCATTATTTTAAACTCTATGCCGAATTAATAAGTCAATAGATAAATTGTAATGAAGATCGGCTACTGAGACACATTTCTATTATGTTTTCGAAACAGGTACATTCTGCCATTCTGCTATTGTCATAGATTCCAGATGCCAACTGACAGGTTCTTAAACCGGCAGCTGCAGATACTTGTGAAAAACTGGATATATTTGACTGTTTTTTGTTCCGCTCGCCAAGGGCCGATATGCCCTTACGCTGTACCAGCGATTAGGAGCAACATAACATCCTTTACAGTGGTCTAGCCCCAAGTTGATGCACAAGCCCTGCAATTCACTGTGCGACCCAAGCGCTACTGTTACCCAAAACGAACACCTTGTGTAGCCAAAAGGAACAACGCGTGACTCACGATAAACATTTTCGGATAGCGAGCAAAGAAAATAAATTCTAATTTGATTGAATATGGCAATAGCGGATGATCTTGGAGCGTTTATTGTGAAATAAAAGTACTTTACAAATTGTAGTCTTGCTGTTTCCTTTTAAAGTACGGTTTCATATTCCGAATTGTGATGTGCTGTGTTGTGAGACTATGTGTGTTGATTTTTGGATTCTGCGTCACGTAGGTGATGACTGGGCGCGTTTGACTACGCTGCCCAGTAACGTCACAGAGAAAGGCAGAGAATATCACTAGGTTTGGTGATGCCAGGCTCAGGGGCGGGACATATGATTTAGTACCGCCAGGGCAGTTCACCTTAGGGTGATGCAGCAACGGATAAGATTAGCACAAGATGGCCGTGCCCTGCTGCAAGATTTCGCATGTGTACAAAAGAGGAAAACAAAGGTAAGGTGCATTGGAAATGTTTTTGCGATCGATCAACGTATGTTTAAAAATACATGCCCGAACCCTCGGGACAATAATATTTTCTGAGCATTGCACTTGTCAAACTTATCAAATAATCTCTGGGGAGCTGAGGGGTGATGAGGCTGGGATGGGATATTTCTGACCTGATTCCGAATTAGTTTACAAACTCTAGTGGGATTCTGTCATGTGGGGGGTCCCAAAATAATGTAATGGCTTATAAATGAGGTGCCATTTGATGAATCTACACTTAATTTGAGAAACTGATAATAGATCTAGATATAAATGTTTTTTTGCAAAGTTTGGTGGGATTTTGTCAAGAGGGGGCAAAATTAGAAGGGGGGTGCCAAAATATTGTAAAGGCTTATAAATGTGGTGCCATTTGACAAATCTACACAAAGGTTTGCAAAAAGATTATAGATATAGATATACATGTTTTTGTAAAGTCTGAATGGATTTTGTCAAGTGGGGGCTAGGTTATATGACGATTGTATGTGCATACATTTGACACTTTTGAAAAAATAAAACATGGGTGGATTTCCAGCAAACTTGTGTAAGGAACATTGGCAAGGACCTGAAAGCATGGTTTTGGAAATGTTCCAGTGTTTTATTTTTTGACAAATGTCATAATGTAGCTACAAAAAATAGCAGTATACATTTAGTGACTGAGGGGTTGCCTGTGGCCATGGGTAGTGGCCAAATTGTGTGGGTCATGGTATAAGGTCATGATCCGGACAATCTGGCTACTGGCCATGACCACACGAGACGAAACATAGGATTAAAGTGGCCATGTCCACCTGGGACTGGCTTTGTGGTGAAGTTATTCGAAATTAGGATAGATTTGAAAGGGAAGAAAAATGTGCTTGTGGTAATATGGTCATAGGGTTCTCTTTTTGCCTTCTGCAGGTTGCCATGGAAAGCGAAGAGGGGCCCTATATGGAACCCCTGCCTTCCCTTTCCATGGTGGCCATCTTGGAAAAGGATTTTCCTTCCTACATCGGGACACCACAGGCATCCCGGTTGAAGGCAAGCGTCCCCAACCAGCACGATCCTCTCCGCAATGAGAGACAATGATGGACTCTCCCAGAATGGGAATAAGGCCAAGACAAGTGCGGGTGAGCGTAAATGGGAGTTTATCAATCAGAATAGGGCATGCAAAGAACTCTGCAACCTCCGAGAGCGCTCTGTCTAACAATAGCAAAGACAGGCGTATATATTTACAAAAAACGTCCTCAAAACCTACACACTATAGGGGGCACAAGTTCAATGGGATTGGGTGGCGATGTGGTTGGCCTTGTCTGGAGGACGTCACTGGTCAGCCTCGTGGGTTGGGCCGGGCCTGGCAGGGCTGCTGGGTTCATCCGGGCGGTGTCGTCGTGCCACTGCGGCCAGTGTCAGAGATGAATATCTTTTCCTGACTTATGTGCCCTAGGCCATGCACACCGCAGTCGTTCGATTATTGCAATATTATCTTCTTTAGTAAATCTTTTAATAGGTTATTCTACAGGTTAATGCAACACAGGAGGAATGCACCTTGAGAGGGGTTTAACGGTGATTCGTCAGTACATGGTTACCAGTGTCCTGTTGACTGGGTACCATAGGTCGTGGGGCTAGGTCTTAGGGCATGGGACAGGCGGTACATGTCTTTTGTCTTGTTAGAAGTCGTTATGAATGTGCTGCTGGATGTTGCCATAGTATTGGGTGTCCTAATTTTACAGGGGCCATAAACCTAAGGTGATCCGGGGGGTTTGTGGGGTCTAAGAGAGGGCGCCTTGGATTTGTGTATTCAGGCGGAGGTTTACTACTGGGCTGTAAATAATGCAGGTGGATGGCCGTGGCCTTGAGTGCTGCAGAGGGGACTACAAATCTTTGAAGCGGCTCCAGCCTAGTTGGGGGAGGTGGAGCAGCGCGGCGCGGGTCTCTGCTCTATCGTCTGGCAGGCTCCACTGGGTGGGAGGGGGAATGGCCTTGCATAGACTCACAAAGGCATCTTCCTCGTGTGTTGCCGATTTGAGGTGAAAGCATCATAAACATTCAAATAACATACAATATTAATTGAGTCATTTCAAATCTCACATCTTAACATTGCTAATGCCTCTCGAATATAGCCAGTCCGAGCACATTATTTGTACACTATGTTTTAACAACTACAGCATTGTGTTATATACATATACATTTGCAGTACGTGAGGTAGTAGGTTGGTGGAGCACATAGGAAATGACTTGCCACCGTACAGGACGGTAGTGGAACAAAAGTGGCTTGGACTTACACACATGGGGGTGCATTCTCACGTGTCCTCCTCATGAGCCCCAGTATGGTTGCATTTGTCTTTCCTTGCACCCTAGCAGCATTAGTTTGGTTATGGCGTGGGACCGTGGGGTGTAAGCTTCTCAATGAGGCATATAACAAATAACCCCCCGGGACACTTTTATTATTTGCACACAACTGCAGCGGTGGGGGTGCTTCATTGCTTATGCCATGTGAGCATGTATTCTGCCCTATCTGTACGTTTTACAAATTTTCTAATGAAAGGGGTTTGTGGAGAAAATGCACGTATTACAGGTAGTTTTTGGCATTAGTATTTGGGAACTTTTGCTTTTATTAAAGGACCATTTTTCAGTTCTCTTTCCACCCAGGCTCTGCTGGCCGGGTCATGCTGTCATGCTGGGAGCAGCGATACACTGCGGAAGGTGAAATGTTACAGTGTTGGTATTTTACACTAGCTCATGTCCGTCTCGTTCGTGGGAACGGGCTCACAGCGGATCTGCCAGGGAGCTGCGGCTACAGGGATAACTGAAACTCTCCAAAGGTGGGGGCCGCGCTACAGTGCGCCGAGCTCACACCATCTTTATTAGACAAAATGGTTTCTGGGGCCTAGCTAAATTCAATACGTTTGGGCAATGTCTTCAGCAGGTGAGCCATCCACCACCTGGGCCCTGGTGGTAAGGAGGGGACGCCCGATGAGCCATGGCCCTCACCTGGGGAGGGGATGTAGGCAAGGGGGGTCTTTTGGACCAATCCTCCCCTACAAGGTGTAGGAAGGAAAATTCTCTTTTTTAGTACCCCGGGTTCCCGCTTTGGGAACTTAGGCTGCTAATGGCCTCCATCCCCCATTTCAGGGGCTGGAATGGGGGATAATGGTCCAGAGACCTCGTTATCCACCCTCGCTTCGCTTGGGCTGATAACTTGGACTGTTGGGCCGGTATCCACCATTCCAGTCCCTGGAACGGAGGATGAACGCCACAATATTACCATTAGCATAACGCAAAATGCAAATGGAAATGTTGAAAAATCTTATTGAGTCTGTGTACTTTACTGAGAAATATAAAGTAGATGGAGTCTATACTTTTTTTAGTTCTATTTTTTAACTGTGAAAGGTGGTTCCTAAAGGAAGATTTATTTTGTTTTTGGATGCATTTATTTGGCAGGAGAGCTTAGAACAAAAGGTGGAGAGGGAAATGAGGGAAGAGGCACCAAACACTAATATGGAGGAGCAGGTGGACAGGGGAAAATGTTGCGCGTGTATTATTTCTGAGGTAGGGTGCAGTGTTTCTCATGCCCCTTGATTACAGCAGTGGTGGTGTCTCTTGGGGAGGAGGGATGGCATTAGCTGATTCTATTTTAAGATAAATAGCAGTTTTGCTAAAAGTATGTGTCAGGCTCCAGCTCTACCTCCCCCTTCTCCTCACCTGAGTCCTCAGAAGTTAGGTCCTTGGGAGCAGTCTCTGCCCTTTGGCGGTTCTTCTTCTTGTTGGATGCCTTGTCCTTAAGTATCCGGGCCTTTCGCTTGTGTAAATAAGGTCTGGCCTCTCCGGAGGCCACCTTGACAGAGATGGGAATCTACCCCCGGGGAAACCCGGGGGGCCAGCCCCAACTTCCAGGGAAAAAGCCAGAAGGCAGAAAAAACCCTGGAGATCTCCTAGGTAGGAAGTGGTGGTGCAGAATGTCCAGAGACCAATGCGCTGCAGGATCCGCTCCCCGTCAAAGCTGGTTTGCCCAAACCCCTACTGCAGTTGGGGTAAGTATCACTGAGGTAAAAGGAGCGGAAGGAAGATAGAATGGAGGAAGTAAGACTTCCACGACAGAATGGGATGAAACTGAAAGGGCAACTTCTGAAAACTGGGATACAGTAAGAAGGGCTGCAACAGGGGAGCAGGTACAAAGGTCAGACTGAGTACGAGCAAGTACAGAGCAGAAGGAAGAAAATTAGGGTCAACAAAAAGGCAGAGGAACAAGTGAAGGCGTGCAAAGGCAATATAGAAGTATAGAAAGCGTTAGAGAGGAATGGCCAGATGCCGCAGTATTAGAAAGTAGGAATAAGTAGGAGGAGCCACATAGAGCCGCAAAGCTTACCGATCCAGAGAGCGGGTCGGCGGAGCAGGGAATGGCGGTAGAACACCAAAGCGGGAGGTAAACAAACAGACACCACAAACCGAAATGCAATAAATGAAACGAACGAAAGGCAAAGGAGAGCACAGGCGTGCAGAGTGAAACAAGAAGGAGCAAAGCAAAGGTATAACGCGAGCTACAAAATAGACTACGAGGAGCAAGAGAGAAAATACGAATACTGCAGGAGTAAACGGAGTGTCGTAGCATAGAGGCACAGATACAATGCACCGAACAAGGGGGCGGAGTCAGATTTTATAGGGGACTCCGCCATGTTAGGTGAGGACTAGAGCGTAACAGTGCAAGCATGTTAGTGCCTCCAATAGTTCCATAACTTCCACCTGTGGTTCCTGAGAGTATACCCCGTCTTCTCGGGGGGGCCCCCGGGTTTACCTGGGTGGAGGCGGTGAAAGCTCTTCAACAAACGGGGGGCCTGGATGTGGCTCTCGGGTTCCCAAGACCTTTCTTTGACAGGGTAACCCTTCCAATGAACCAGGTACTGCAACTTGCCCTTGCAGTATCTGGAATCTACCAGATAGGCCACCTCGTATTCTTTTGGAACATGGACAACTTGAGTACGCCCTCTATGGACAGGTCTTTGGAATGGATCTTCCTTATGCTCCTTTAGTAGTGAGACATGGGAGACAGCATACAACACACCGAAAAAGGGGGCAGAGTCGGATCTTATAGGGGACTCCGCCATGTTAGGTGAGGACTAGAGCGTAACAGTACAAGCATGTTAGTGCCTCAAATAGTTCCATAACTTACACCCGCGGGTTCTTGACAGTATGTACTGTGTACTACATTGTTAGTGGATGAATAGGAATAGGTGTTGGAGCTGTGCAAGGGAAATTTTGAAGTTGAAAGTTCCTAGATCAGTAGAAAATGCAGTTCCAAACTGTCCGTGAAGCACAGATCTTATCGTGAAGTACGTACGGGTTCTCGGACACGTCATCATGCCACGCGTCAGCATATGGTAATGTGGCACTCTCTGGAAGGTCTGCAATGAAGTCAGATGTTCGTAGACATTATGGTTAGGTTGCAGTAATAAAAACATATGAAATTCAATGAAAAAACTTTGTTAAAGGGACGTTATGGTTAAGTTGCACTAATAAAAACCTAGGAAATTAAATGAAAAAACTTTGTCAAGGGGACGTTATGGTTAAGCTGCACTAATTAAAACCTTTGAAATTCACTGAAAAAACATTGTTAAAGGGACGTTATGGTTATGTTGGACTAATAAAAATCTATGAAATTCAAAGAAAAAACTTTGTTGAAGGGACGTTATGGTTCCAAGTAAAACCGAAAACCCCCTGAAATTCCCCAGTTATGGTAAGCTAAGCAACCATAACTCACGCCACCACCTTGCACTGCTAAGACTAACAGACAGGACATCAAAGATGACATCGCAAATGTCATTGATGACATCACACGTGCATTTACTTTTCATGAAATGTCTGTACAAAGGATTCTTATTATAATGTTGACAAAGACATTACCCCATTACATGCCCCACACCTTTCTTGCCTACCACTCCTGCCTTCTTCCCAGTCTCACAATCCGCCTCTCCGACCCATTACCACGCATACTCTTCTGATGTCCCGGCTACTAATCACCTAGATACCTCCAAGCGGAACCCTACCAATATAAGTACCTCAAGCCCCACCTCTGGTCCCAGTACCTCTACAACTGCTGACCTTACTGTCTCTAGAACCACCACCCTCACCCCTATTGATCGGAACAAAAGACTCGGTGCCAGAACCCACCATAAGACCAGCATACCCCTAGTTAAGCGACCCTGCAAGACTCTCAATCACACTGCAATACCTAGCAATTCCACCCTTTCTACTCCTAAAGGAGCTCTCCTAAATGTTAGATCACTAGTCGCCCATTCCATAGAAGTAGCCGACATCATTCTAACAAACAATTTGGACTTCCTTGCTGTTACTGAAACTTGGTTGCATGATGCTGCAGGACCATCTCTCACCCTAGCTATACCAGACAACTATACCATCCTCAGAGCAGATAGACCTAACGCACGAGGAGGCGGTGTAGCTATCATCTTCAAGTCCTCGCTTAATATTAGACTAGCCTCGTCTCCCCCACTTAAATCATGTGAACATCTCACATTCAAATTACAAACGTCCCCTAAGAACACCATTACGATGCACTTAATTTACAGACCCCCGGGCCCACCAGGCTCCTTTGAGGAAGACATCACCTCACTAGTTGCCGAAAGCTCCAAACTTTCAGCACAAATGATTATACTTGGAGACTTCAATCTTGGGTTTAATGACCCCCTCGACGTCCCAGCCACTGCCCTGGCCACAGCATTAGAGGAGCATGGCCTCCAACAATTCTGCTCCAAACCTACCCATTCGAAGGGCAGAATCCTCGATTGGGTAACCGCCCTTAACTGCAACATTACCATGAAGGATCCCATACAGCTCTTATGGACTGACCATCATTTCCTCCCATTTGACATTAACACTAGCAGCCTAGTGTATAACAAGCCTGTTACCGCACCAGCCTGCCTAACTAGGAAAAAGAGTAACATCACAGCGGAAGCCTTAATACCCTTGGTAACCCCTATCCTGAACGCACTACCAGCCACAACTGACCTGAACCAATTGGTCAACGTCTACAATAATTCCATGGCCATAGCTGTTGACACTATTGCCCCACTAAAAATGCGCAAAGGGAAACCAAAAGCGCACCTGAATACATGGTACACCCCAGAACTTAAATCCCTCCGGCAACAAAAAAGTAAACTTGAAGCACTATGGAAATCAGCGCCCTCAGCAATTAACAGAACGAATCTCACTAATATCTCCACTTTCTACAAAAATGAGATTATACGCGCAAAGAAAGAATCGCTCAACTCCAGGATCTCGGAGGCAAGCTCCAGCTCAAAGGAGCTCTTTAAGATCCTAAAGGAACTAGAAAACCCCATTCCTCCCACGGATACTTGCACTAAAAATAAACAATGGTGCACAGGGATCCAGAATGCCCTTGTTAACAAAATTTCAGGGCTCCAGTCTAAAATTGACAATAAACAACAACAACTCACCTATGTTCCGACCTCCAGTCCCACCCCTCCCCCTCCTACAGCCTCCAGCCCAGGATTCACCTTCAAAAAGGTATCCATACCCGAAGTACAGAAAATCATAGCGTCATTGAAACCTTCGAACTGCAAGGGGGACAGCTGTCCCGCTCAGATTATAAAAGATGCTGCAAGGGATCTCTCCCCATTCATCACAAAATTAATAAACCTGTCTTTCTCTGATAACTCGGTCCCTAGTAATCTAAAACAATCCTGGGTCTTACCACTACTAAAAAAAACTACCCTCGACCCAGATATACCCACAAATTACAGACCCATCACCACTGTCCCATTCCTACTAAAAATTCTTGATAGAGTGGCCTATCTACAAATCCAGGATTACCTTGAGACAAACCATCTACTAGGAATTCGCCAGTCCGGCTTTCGTCCACAACACGGGACAGAAACGGCCCTGGTCGATCTCAAGTGCCAGATAGACGACCTCAAAGACAAAGGTAAAGCTGGCATCCTTCTTCTTCTTGACCTATCCGCTGCCTTTGATCTGGTTGATCACAAAATCCTGTGCAACCATCTGTCATCGGCAGTTCACTTCTCCCACTCCGCAATTTCATGGATCCAATCCTTCCTGGACAATAGGACCATGCGGGTCTTCTCACCCCTAGCAGCGGCCGACCCTATTCCTATTACTTGTGGTGTCCCACAAGGATCGTGTGTATCACCCACTTTGTATAACATTTTTACAAAGCCCCTATTCGACAAGCTGGACCATCTGGGTGTCACCTACACCAACTACGCAGACGACACCCAGATACTCCTCACCTTAACCGGCAACTATAATTCGGACGCCATTTGGATCAATGAAGTCTTCTCCATCATTCAGGCATGGATGGCCACACATGGCCTCTGCCTGAATGATGACAAGACTGAACTGCTCCTTGTCGGCTCACCCAACACCATTCGGAAACTTAGTCCTAGCTACACTAGCCTTACCATTGACGGCAACACCATCACTATCGCCAAGAGTGTAAAAACCCTTGGTTTTTACCTCGACACGAACACTAACCTAGCCAAACAAATTAATATGACTGCCTCAGCCACGGCCTACACAGGCAAACTAATCAGGGCCTGTAGACCGCTGATCTCCCCTAACAACTGCCTCACCTTAGCCAGAGCACTTATACAATCTAAACTAGATTATTGCAATAGTCTCTACGTAGGTGCCAACAAAACGGTAATCAATAAAC
This sequence comes from Ambystoma mexicanum, assembly GCF_040938575.1. Taxonomy (NCBI): domain Eukaryota; kingdom Metazoa; phylum Chordata; class Amphibia; order Caudata; family Ambystomatidae; genus Ambystoma; species Ambystoma mexicanum. Next base: position 646,845,622 of record NC_090937.1, read on the forward strand.
TGCAAGTTATACAAAATAATGCACTCCGTGCCGCCCTGAATATTCCCAGAAGAGAACATATTTCGGCTACCAGAATCGCATGCAAATGGCTTTCCATCCAACAAAAAATAGATCTAAAAACCATCTGCCTCACCTATAAAGCACTCAACGGCCTTGCCCCGCCCTATCTCACCAACAAATTCACACTAAGACAGAACACTAGAACCACTAGATCCTCTAATACACTACAATTGACTGTGCCCAAATTCTCCCTCAAAAGAGCTGGTGGTTCCAGCTTCCCAGTTCTGGCTTCACAACTTTGGAATACCATTCCACTGGATATCAAATCTACACCCACCTTCCAACCTTTCAGAACTAAGGTCATCACCTGGTTACTCAACAATTAACCTACCATGATTGAATGCATACCTCCTGCTTGATTGTATTTTGCACCATGCCAGCATATTACTGTCTATGCACGAATTGCTATATTACTGTCTATGCACGAATTGCTATCCTGTCTTGTATACCTTTGCTTCATCACTGTATAATTGTACCCTACCTTGCCTGTAACTCGAAGATTAAGCGCCCATATACCTTTGGGTCAGGTGCGCTATACAAATTAATAAACAAACAAACAAACAAACAAAAACGTGTCAAGGATCATTGGAATAAATATCATGAGCTGTTTAGTGCATTAAGCAATGCATTGATATAAATAGCATTCTATTATGAAGTTCTTTCCAGTATACTAAGCTACTCATGTATAAACATAAGCATTGTGTGCAGCATACATGATGGAGGTGCAATATTCATAATCTTGCCATGTTGAATAGTGAAATGATAAATGCTTTCTTATTAAAAATGTGCGTACTGTGCAACATGTAATAAGTAGCTAATAAAACCCACGTACTACTAATTTCATTATTACATACAAAACACAAAGACACAACAACACATACACATATGAGTATATACAGGCAAAGTGAAGTAAGAAAAAAAGCAGCATTAGTACCAGAAAGTGTTCATAACCTAACCTGATTATCTTTATGCAGAGAAATGATTGCTCTGTTTTGAAAGCTGCTACTTCCCCCTATGTATATGTATCACATGATGTGACTGGACCCTAAGGAAAGTAGTGTGAGTACAATGTATACAAATATGAGCATATATACAGGGAAAGGCGAGTAATGAAAAAACAACAAAACTATCAGAAAGTGCTGATAACCCAACTGATTATCTTCATGCACAGACAGGATTGCTGTCTTTCAAGCCTGTGTCTTCCTCTATGTATAGGTTTCATATGATGTGACTGGACCCTAAGGGAATTACTGTAAGAACATACTTGAAGGATAAGTCTACAAATATAGTACCTTTTGAATTTTTAGTTCCTGACTGTTACTGAACAAAATCATGTGGCCTAGATATGTCAGTAAGGGAAAAAAGAGGGAGCCAGACATATGATGTCATCAGTGATGTCATCAATGACATTTGTGATGTCATCTTTGATGTCCTGGGTGTTAGTCTTAGCAGTGCAAGGTGGTGGTGCGAGTTATGGTTGCTTAGCTTACCTACACTGGCGAATTTTAGGGTTTTTTTGGTTTTACTTGGAACCATAACATCCCTTCAACAAAGTTATTTCTTTGAATTTCATAGGTTTTTATTAGTCCAACATAACCATAACGTCCCTTTAACAAAGTTTTTTCAGTGAATTTCAAAGGTTTTTATTAGTGCAACATAACCATAACATCTCCTTAACAAAGTTTTTTCATTGAATATATATATATATATATACACAAATGATCATGGATGGAAATTAGTGTTTGTGTGTGAGAAATAAATGAGATTAATGCAGGCAGGTCAATTGTGTTTTTGTAGGCCAGCGGCCTGTGATTGTTTAACATTGTGGTGCCTTCCCCTGCATGCAGCTGAATACTACTTTTGTCTTGATGTGCCCTTTAAATTTAATTTAAATAAATTATAGTTTTGAAAATGCTACCTGTTTATTGCCCAGAATTGTGGGGTGGGGCCTTATATGAGAGGACATTATATTGGTGATGACCACCTAATGTAGAATCAAAACAAACCTTAATCAAAATATATCTGCACAGATTGTCTTGGGGGGGGGGTTCATACGCTGGACAAGGCAATCACAGAGTAAACTGAGTGAACTCCTATCCTGGAGGACATGCACCTTCAAGTGAAGTTTTTGTCGGACCTCACCTTTGATGGGGTTTAAGCTGCTGCTATAAATATGAGGGCCGTGGTTTCTGGCAGGCATTATCTGCATATCTGGGACTGGCCCTGGGAGGTTCTCAGAAGGGGACTGCATTGTAGCTGCCTTTTGACTGTGCTTCCTGGAGAACAGGGCACATGGGGTGTTTTAGGTGGACAAGCACACTAATAAGCTCTAGCATAAGACTAGAACGTTCTATTATTCTCAGCGCACAATTTTTCATAAACCTGGCAAGCCTCTGGCTTTATCTCAACCAAGGCACAGGCAGAAAGTGAGAGAGAGGGTTGATCCTGATTTCTCCAAAAGAAGCCTTGATAGTCAGCTGAGAACAGTGGGACACCATCTGCTTTATTTCTTCAGTGAGTGGGAATACTGGTCGTACAACCCCTGGAACAATTGAGTGGTGAGGCTGGGGAACAAGTTGGAACTCCTGGTTCCTCCATGCACTCTGGGTCCTTCATCAGTCCTTGACCCAAAGGTAGGCTCAAGAGGTTGGCTGTACAGTAGGGGTCCAGGAGTTGTTGGACAAGAGGGATGTCAGGTGTGTGGTTTGAGGGTTCTATTTGATTATCTTTCTGGGCCCATAGAGTTCTTACATATTTCAGTTAGTGATGGATTTGAGGAGTAACAACCAGTAAGTGGCCAAACATTTTTTCAAGATGTTTCCTCTAGTACAGAAAGGGGACATCATGCCCTCCATAGATCTTCAGGATGTGTACTTCCACATCACAATCAGGAGTTTTAATTAGCAGTTCTTACCGTTCGCAGTGAGGAGACCCCACTTCCAGTTCCTCCCATTAGGGTTGCAGACAGCCCTCAGGCTTCTCACAAAAGTCTTGGTTCAACTGGACATGGTTCAAGTCTTTCCCAACCTGGACGATTGGCTGGTGAAGATGTACGCCAAGGTTCAACTGGGGGTCAATATTGATTCTATGTGCTCTCACTTGACTTTTCTGGGATTCTTAGTATACTGGGGAAAGACTCAAATCTTTCTCTTTCAGGATCTCGCATTCCTCAGGCTCAGTTTTAGTCTTGCTCCTGATGGATCAGACTGTATGTCTTCATGATTTGTTGTAGAAGTTGGACAGGATAGAGATTGCATCCGCCAGGATGCTGCTCCAGGTACAGGGGCATATGGCATTTTATGTATCCATGGTGCTGTTTCAGTTGCACCTGTAGACTCTGGTGTCTCATCTTCAGAGGCTTTGGTGTCCAGCGTTGCAGGAAACTGAAGCCCTGTTGCCTGTGACCTCATTGCAGGCACACAGTTTTGTTGGTAGATGGATTTGGAACCCTGAAGAAAGGAATTCTCTCTGGTTCAACCCATTCCAATCATTCTTACCACTGATACCAACAGTATGGGGTTAGGAGCACCACTTGGGGAGTTCAACCTTCAGAAGTGGGCCTGAAAGGGGAGAAAGCCTTCCTCCAATAGTAAGGAATTGGCAGGGATTTCCAGGGCTCTGGTGTTTTTTTTATAATGGTACAGGGGCGTTCGGTGTTGGTTCAAACTGACTACATAACTGGTGTAGCCTATGTAAATTGGGAAGGAGGCGCTCAGTCTTAAGCGCAGAGGAACTGGCCACGGTTTTGCTGAAATAGGCAGAGTCGCAGCTGGAATCCGGATTGGCAGTACATATCAGGGGGTTGGGGGTTCGGGGTCGTGGAAATGGAACAGCAGACAGACTGAATTGGGTGTTTCCCTCCTCACACACGATTTCACTTCAACCAGGCATATTTTGAAGGACAGGGGTGAGATTTAGTTTTCTGTGCATGGATCACATTGCCACTCTGGAGAATGCCAAACTTCCTTTGTTCTCTCCAGGTTCCTGAGCAAGGGCGCTTGAATGGTGGATCTGAGGTCTGTGAAGTGGCTGGTGGCTCTGCCATATGCATTTCCTCCATTTGTTTTGATTCTGATACTATTGAGCAAGCTCCGGGAAGCAAGTCGGAGCTGATTTTTGTGGTGGCCTGTTGGCCCAAGACATCTTGATTTTCCCTTTTGGTGAATCTGGGGGTGACGCAAGTGTGGACATTCATGAGGTCCCCATCACCATTCAGGTCAGCGATGGGGGAGATGTGAGTATCTCAGATACTATGGTCAGTTTGGAATTTGAGTGGAGTGGGTGGCACAATTTAGGCTTTACCTTTGAAGTTGATGACTAAGTAGTGCAGAAAGCTGGTGAATCCAAAGTGTGTCCTGGTGTGAATAATGGAGTTCAGACACTGTTCTGTGGCATACCTGCAGAGCCGTAAAGTTTGCCAAGTGGGTTTGAAAAGTGCCTCGCCATGCCTACTGTGAGGGAACAGTGGGCAGCTGTTAAGGTCTCCAAGGAGACATGTGTGGTGTTCTTCTGAGGGGGAGAATCTGTTGGGATGCAAGTTGCAGTGACTTTCTCTATCCAAACCAGAGTACCATTCCACCTTGGATCTGCTGCTGGTATTGAGGTTTCTCCAGGTGCCATGTTTTGAGCCCATTGAGGAGATTGATGTGAAATTGCTGACTCTGAAGGCAGTGTTTTTGGTGGCTATTACTACTGCACAGAGCCTCTCCTGAGAGTTTTGCCAAAGGCTTCGCTGTCCTGTTTGTTTTCCTAAGGTGGCCCTAAATTATGCGGGTCTTAAGATATTGTGCTTCTAGCCTTCCACCTGAACCTTTTATTTATGTGTTTATTTCCAATGTGCCAGAGCCCTCAGTATTCAGGTCACAACATTCACACAAAGACATTTCTGGGACTGGACAAAGAAAATTCAGGGATCAGGAAGATTTAATCAAACAGCAAGGTGATCAGCTTTTTCCTGAAAACAGTGAGTATTTCTTCCTTGCAGAGGCTCTCCGGAAGGGCATTCCATGCCTTAGCATCCAGGACTGTGAATGATTTGCCATTTCCTCTTGTTCTCCTCACCCGGGGAGCTGCGATCAGGTGTGCTGTGCTAGAACATAATGTTCTGCTTGATTTATGCCGTGTTAGTGATTGTGTCAGGTATTCCAGGGTCTTACCATATAGGTATTTATGGGTCAGGAAGAGGATTTTGAATTGGATCCAATGAAGGTCCCTTCGGTAGCTGCTAACATGTTCTTTCCTGGTGATATTGGATATTACTCTAAAAAAAAATTTTTTAATTATCTGGAGTTTATGCACGCTCTCCTTACTAGCCCCAGTAAGAAGAACGTTGCTATAGTCCAGGCGAGACATGATAATTGCTCTGACCAGAGTTACTTGAGACATGGGGATTTATTTGGCACAACACTTTAAGGTGGTAGTGAGCGTTTTAATTAACATTGTTGACATGTGAATCGGAGCTTAAAGATGCACCTGTCTACCTCAAAACCTGAATATGCTTGGCTAAGTTTGTCCTTTGCTTGTTTTGAGCCAACGATCATAGGTTTCGGTAATGGAGCTATTGTGGCACTTCCAATTTGTAACCATCCATTCCCGAATAAACATGTAGATAGAGTTGAGATTGGCCAAGTCAGTTGTGTAATCTCCACAGAAGTCCATTATCAATTGGAGGTCATCGGCATAGTTGGTCAAATGCAGGCCCTTTGTTTCCAGCTGTTCACATAACAGTTTTATATATATGTTGAAAAGAGTTGGCGAGATACACGCCCCTTGAGGAACTCCATATTTGATAGAAGCTGATTTGGAGCAAGCGTTTCCCCTGCACATTTTGGAGTATCACTCAGGAAAGATTCTATCCATGCAATGACATCGCTGGAACAATTTCTAGTAGTTGCTAATGTTTTGAGCAGGTGGGAGTGGTCCAGCAAATCAAAAGCAGCTGAGAGGTCCAAAAGGATCAACAGCCCACCTTTGCTTTCATCCAACCTTTCCAGCATTTGGGATGTAAATTAATCAGAGCGCTTTCAGTCCTATGATAGCTCCCAAAGCCTGACTGTTTTGGGTGAAAAATTGCTGATGCCTCAAAATGAGACTGCAATTGTACGGCTGCGACTCTATCTAAGATTTTTAATAGAAATTGTGTGTTTGTAATCGGTCTTAAGTTTACTGGATCCTAAGGATTTAGACCAGTTTCTTTACAAGTGGGGTAACTGCCAATTCCATAATGGCTGTTGGTACATTTCTTTGTGCAAAGGAGGCATTGACAAATCTAGTCAGCAAAGGGGTGAAATGTTTTCTACTGGATAGAACATTTTTTGTTGGTATTATGTCTCCTGGGCAAGAAGTGGGCCTTAACTTGGCTAGGATTTCCTCCATTTATTTAATAGTGATGGTATGAAAGGAGAACCCTGGGAATACATTTTCCTTCCTGTTGCTGTTCTCAGGGTTTTGTTTGGGTGATTTTTCTACCTTGTTCTGCCAGCTCTGAATCTTATCCCATGCTAATAGAACTTTATTCTTAAAAGCTTTTTGAACATTTTCACAAGAGAGTGGGATAGGGCTAATGGTCTTTCCCAATTCTTGTACATTTCAAACAGTTTCCTAGTGCAATTGGCTGCCTTTTTAATTTGCTCGTCACAAAAATGATTTTTTGTGTCTAGGATTCAAACTTTGTCGATTTATTTCTAAGCCTTTCCATCACTCTCTGTTTTCTGCTGTTTTATTTTTGCCCAGATTCGCTCGGCCTGCCTTTTTTCTTTCTTTAGCAAACTTAATTTGGGGGTAAACAATTTTTGCTGGTTTGGGCGATCACGAACTGACCGCGATCTAAGCGAGGCATTTTTATCCAGTAGTGTGGAAACGTACTGCTTATATGCTTCTGCTCGTTTGCATGGATGGTCCAGGTCCGATAAAGAGGTTATGATGGATTTAAGGCAGAAGTCTAAGTATGTAGGATTAAGTTTGTTAAAATTTCTATTTAGGACTTTTTTTGTTGGGGCACGTAAAGGACTAGTTGTTTCTGGAAGGCTTACAGTACAATCTAAAATGGAGTTATCCAATGAACATGTTACGTATTGCCACCCAGTCCCAAATATGTCCCTTTACATGAGTGGGTTCTTGATTTTGGATCTGGATGTCCGTGTTGGCCAGTTGTAATTCCAGCTCAATGGCATCTTTATCCTTCAAGTCTCCTTTCCATCGGTTTAAATCCCCTAAGAAGATGGTGGAGGTATTAGGTTGATTCAGTGGGGCTAGGAGATTGATAATCTCCTCATTAAAAGATGGCATGTCAGAGGGTTGGCGGTAAATTAAAACAAAGTGCACACAGCTATTATTAGTAGGAGTAATTTTTATGTGAAGGATTTCACAGCCTGTGTACTCAATACAGGATTCAAAAAGTCCAAGCTCCTTCTTACTTATAATTGCTCCCCCCACGGCCCTTTTGGCGATTTTTACAAAAGGTATTGCATCCTGATGGAGTAGCTAGGTCATTTTCTTTTTGTAACCAAGTCTCTGTGATAAACATTTTATTTATATGTTTATATAGCACCGGAGCCTGCAGGCATCAGAGCGCCGTCAAGAGAAGAGGCCATAGCCAGGACCAGAATATTTTCATTCAGACAAGGTGGTTTTCAGTTGTTTCCTAAAATTCAAGGGGTCTTTTGTGGTACGCAGTGATGTCTGTTTTGTTATCAGTGATGTAGTCATGTATTTCTAAACCATGTTTTGACATCGAACAAGTGTTTATCAATGAAATTCTTGTATTTAGATTGAGTCCATGCGCAGCTTTCATCTAACTCCAGAGGACTTAAGGGGGAGTTAGTATTAGCTAGGTCTATCTGCACCGGTTGGGACAGAGCATGGTTAGCTATGATGTCAGTATTATTCTTATTAATCGGACTGATTGAAACAGAAGGATTTTCCCATGGATTCAGAGTCTTAGTAACATCATTTATCACGGATGCAGAAAACCTGGCCTTTGGTCTTTCCTTACCAACCGGGTGATCACTGTTATTGTCATTCTAGGGCTGAGATTTGAGATAATCCTTTCCGTAGTATTAGTAACATGAGGATTATTTGAGAGAAAAGATGTGTTGGTCACTTGGTACTCATTTAAGAAGCTCTGGACCAAGGCTTCTCACTGTAGCTTTTGCTACGCCAGAAACAGCACCATATCTTTATGCAGCCCCATAGTAAGGTCATCTTAGCGTAGGGTCTAATGGAAAGACTTACCCCTTGAAACAGGAGCACAGGATCTACTGCACGACCGCGTCCAGATTCGGACCAGCACAGTCCAGCCCAAATGCTCTGGCGCTAATGCGCTGAAAACGATGAAGAGAAGCCTGCGCTTGCAGGGAAGTGTAGTTTTTCTAAACCACAGGATGTTGCTCACGTGACCATTATCACATGTAGAGAAGGGTTGGAATAGACTGGATGTCCAGAGGGTGATGTATCTGTATTTGTATTTATTGTTTTATATAGCGCCTTAATCGAAGGCGCTTTACAATGAACAACAAAATATACATTAAACATGGAACAGTAGAAGCAATAACGGTAAACATGAGTCGAACCAGAAAATCAGCATGTAGAACAATTTACATATGAGAAAGAAGAGGAGACAAGGGGGGGTGGAGAAAGAAGGGGGAGAGAGAGTAGTGAGTAAAGTGAATAGTGGGGAGAAGGGAGATTTAGAAGAGAAGGGGAAGATAAAGAACAAAGAGGAGGGTAGAAGAAAGAGGGAAAGAAGTGTAAGAGGGGGAAGGGGATCAGGGAGGGGAATGAAAAAGAAGAGATTTCAATGAGGAGCGGAAGGAAGAATAGGAAGGGGAGGAACAGATAGAGAAAGGTAGGGAGTTCCAGTGAAAGGGGGCAAGGAGCTGAAAGGAACGGAAGTGATGCACATGTACATTAAGAAGACTGCATTGTTTCAGAAACCGGGCCATTTGTTTTTCACTTATGTGGCCTCGGGGGCTGGCAGGAAGGCCTCTGTGGTATCCATTATGTGATAGGTTCGGACAGTCATTTACATGGCCCATGAAGCAGTAGAGGTTCTGCTTCCTGAAAAGATTCATGGAAGGTCGACTCTAGGCATGGCGACTTCCTGGACGGTGGAGCAGGAACTCTCTCTGCAGGACATTTGCTCTCCAGCTAAATGGGCAGATCTGAATGCATTCATCATACATGATCTGCTGAATGTGCCCAGTCAGGCGGCCGGAGCTTTGGCACTAGTGTTCTGAATTCTGACACACACTGAAGAGGGGAGTGGGTGTACGTTGTTTATTCATAAATCTGGTGTTGGGGTGTGTGACAGCATACATAGGGTTCTGTGTGGTGTTTCATAGGCCGTATCATTGCTGTATTTGTTCTTCCACGTTTGTAACTACTGAGACGAGAAAGAGGGACATGGAAGTAATCCTCATTACTGCTAGTCCTACTCATCCTTGTCACAGTACTTATGTCTTGCCTCACCCTGCCAGTGGTGGATGGTAGGGTTCATGATCCTATGTGGTTAAATTGACTATTGTAGGGAGGAAAACATTATACATCCTGGATCGAGGGGCGGAACATTAAATTGGTTTAGATGGGTCCCTGTCAAGGAAGCTGGTGCCTCTTAAGTGAGTAGTAAGATGAGGAAGAGTAGGACTAGGAGTAATAAGTAATAAGTGTTTTGGGTGATGTCCCAGTGTGTGATCTCCCAGTCTTCCTTGAGAATGTGCCTTGTCCTAATCTCTGACCTAATCTCTTACCCATAGACAGCCACACCATTTTGGGATGTCATGTCATGTTTTGAACTTTGACACATGCCTAAGGGAGCCTTTGTCTGCTTTTGTAAGTAAATCTTTTTATTTTGTATTATTTATTTTGTGATTTAGTTATACATATTTATACATACAAATTACATATTTAAATATACATCATATTAATACAATGCAATACAATTAGCTAAAAATCTAGATTCCTAAATGTATCTTTATAGAAATGTGATATAATTAATTGAAAAACATAGCTCTCTTGATCTATTTTGATATTGCACACCAAACCCTATAAAGTGCTAGATTTAAAGACATATTCGCAATATTGATACAGATATTCCAGAGCTGGTCAGATTTAATATAGTCATAAATCCGAACTAGACTTCCAAAAGAACACATTCATAGTGGGTCTTTAGTTTTACATCTCGTGAGGGTGTGCCTATCTGTTTCCAAAACACCTTCAATTTTGCACATCCTACAGATTCTATCACTAGTCTGTACATTTAATTGACAACCCATATTGACAAGTATTGGCAATTGGGCAATACGGAACAATAATAAAAATTGGGGCACTGCGGAAGATGGACAACATGGCAAATATGGTTGGAGCAACTTAAACCTATGGGCTACATAGACATTGTTTTTATATAGTGTACAATCCGAGAGATGGTCATAGTTAGTGCACCAATCCCACAAACTTCTTTACAAAACCACTTTTCATGCGGACCAGCCCCTCCGTCCAGTCTGTAGACCACCCAATCTTCTCGTAGATAGCGTCCACATATTTCCTATATGGGTCTGAAGGGTTTGACAGTGACTGCATTATATGACCCAATGTTCTCAGAACTGGACACAGCGGATCTTTTAAGGCTCAGGCCGTTCCAGTCAGAGAGATAAGGCCCAATTCTAGCCGCAATATTTCAAGTAAGTACTTTTTATGTGGGAGAAAGTTAAACCTTTTTGTAAAATATTAACATTTTGGGCTGAATACTCAGGAGACTCCTAGGCGGCGGGTAAAGGGATACAACAGATCATCTACACTATCACTCGATGCCGTGCTTTCAGCCACTGTCTGCTGTTGGTGCCTGCTCCCACAGTGTGCCACAAACGGCTCTTCGGCATTTTCTGGTGCCACCATTACATGGGTGTAATTTACGGCGGAGCGGGGCAGAGTTGTCTGACCCCCTCAACTTTGGTAGTACTTTAGAGTATCCCTTACTTGATGATTCAGCCTAGCTGCCAACTGAACTCTACAGCAAAGACTTGCAAGTCGGGCAGGCTGTGTGAAAAGGTCTCTACAGCAGTGAACCTTACTTCAGCTTACAATGGCTTTAATGAGGTCTGTGTCTGTTAACAGTCACAGGGTTTTGACCTCCTTTCTCCTCCTTAGCTCAAAGCTACCTGTGCAGCCACCCTCCTGCGGGGGCTTGCTGCCCCCACTCACCTCCAAACTGTGAATAGGAGGCTGCTGTGTTCTAACGGCTCTTCCCCCAAGCCGGCCACTGTAATGCCTTGACATGCTGGCACAGGTGAAAGCGCAGATCTTTGTCAACTGGGAATGGCAGCAAGTCCTCTAATTTAACATAATGTTTGGGTGATAAAAGCTGATGGGGGCCTTTGCTTCAAAGGCCAGGTTTTCTGCATACGTGATAAATTATGTTACTAAGACTCTGAATCCAAGGGAAAATCCTTCTGTTTCAATCAGTCCGATTAATAAGAATAATACTGACATCATAGCTAACCATGCTCTGTCCCAACCGGTGCAGATAGACCTTGCTAATACTAACTCCCCCTTAAGTCCTCTGGAGTTAGATGAAAGCTGCGCAGGGACTCAATCTAAATACAAGAATTTCATTGATAAACACTTGTTCGATGTCAAAACATGGTTTAGAAATACATGACTACATCACTGATAACAAAACAGACATCACTGCGTACCACAAAAGACCCCTTGAATTTTAGGAAACAACTGAAAACCACCTTGTCTGAATGAAAATATTCTGGTCCTGGCTATGGCCTCTTCTCTTGACGGCGCTCTGATGCCTGCAGGCTCTGGTGCTATATAAACATATAAATAAAATGTTTATCACAGAGACTTGATTACAAAAAGAAAATTACCTAGATACTCCTTCAGGATGCAATACCTTTTGTAAAAATCGCCAAAAGGGCCGTGGGGGGGGGGCAATTATAAGTAAGAAGGAGCTTGGACTTTTTGAATCCTATATTGAGTGTACAGGCTGTGAAATCCTTCACATAAAAATGACTCCTACTAATAATACCTGTGTGCACTTTGTTTTAATTTACCGCCAACCCTCTGACATGCCATCTTTTAATGAGGAGATTATCAATCTCCTAGCCCCACTGAATCAACCTAATACCTCCACCATCTTCTTAGGGGATTTAAACCAATGGAATCCGGTACTGGAACCCTGTATGGAGGCAGCCGTGCCCTTATTAAGGCCACTTCCATACTCGTAATGAGGCCCTTAATTCCTCTAATTTAACATAATGTTTGGGTGATAAAAGCTGATGGGGGCTTTTGCTTCAAAAAGCTCCCACACATTTCCTTTCCCCGGAAATCTTCATCTTCTGTCAAGACCCTTAAATGCAGTCGCAAAATAAACCCTCGCCCCATTTGTGAAATAATGTATTTCCATGATGTCATGGCCAAAAAAGGGGGTTCTTTTCCTTGTTTGGAATGTCTAATTTTCTTTCATTTAGCATAATCACCAACTACAAGTTGTGTTTCTTTAAGGCTTCAAGTTAAGACACATATCCTAGAGGGGAATCACTTTCCATTCCATTACTAAATGGGGAATATTTAGCTACACTAAAAGTCCTTTTGCTTTATTTGTTTTTACCAGTATTTATATTTTTGTCAGATTGGTTTATTAAGTATAGAGATGTGGCCAATGAAGGGCCCAAATTGCAGACGGGGCTAAAATCCCAGCTTCTCAAATAAATGACGGTGTGTGATCATAGGCAAATCCATTTTTGTTACTGCACCTTTTCTGGCAAAATTGTTAGTTCGTTGAATTGCTTCAGCTTATAGTCTACACTTTTTCGAAAAAGCCTCAATCACTTTAAAAGACATTAAGGGCCTCATTACGAGTATGGAAGTGGCCTTAATAAGGGCACGGCTGCCTCCATACAGGGTTCCAGTACCGGATTCCTTCAATGAGGAATTACCGGGTCATTCCAACCTTGGAGGACCCGGTAATTCCTCATTGAAAAAACCCATCCCCATTCCCATTTGAGCCCCCATAGGGCTCAATGGGAATGGGAAGGGAGCTAATAACGGGCCTGTTATTAACTGGTTTTACCAGGCGTCTTTAGCGGGTCTCGCAAGGGAAGCTCGTAATAGGGCGTCCCGTAATGAACGATGCCGGTCCCGTACCGGTGTCAGTCTAGAAATACGGGTACCTCTACTTTGAGACCGCAAATGCATTTTGGTGGCCGTGGGCCAACCGTCTCATGCACGATATGACAAAATATAGGTTTTCGAGTTTGCCAATGAACGGCCATTTTGATGTAACAAGAATCGCCATTTTGTTTTCTAACCATTGCTCATTGCTTTCTGTTCCTATTGCTTTGCGGTATATTTTCCGCTTACACTGCTCGACTGTGAAACATTGTTGTCTGTATGTGAAAAGGACAAGGCCGCAGGGCCGGGAGGATAACAAGAGTTCGCTGAAACACAAACGTAGGCAGCGCCAGGAAGAATGCCCAGCTCCCTCCCGAGTGTAGCCTTGAAACAGAGCTGCAGGGCATTTAATCATTTCACAGCTGCCAGCCAGTCTTGTTATATGGTAGAATATGTTAGAATAAGACCGCTAAAGGCTTGAATTATGCTTTTCTTACGCCCCCCCCCCTTTGCTGATCCCACTAGAGCATGTCGGCTCCCAGGACGCGAATAGCACCTGATAGATAGCAAGTTCCGGAATGCAACTCCCCCCGTATGTGGTTCGCTTCCAAGAACAGGAGCGCCGTGTTCTATTCAATAACTGAAAGATGCCTTCGCACTCACAAATTGCAAATTGTTACTAGAATAGATGTTTGAAGGTGTCATAGTGATCGGAGATGTCTATCATCACACCAAGTTCAAAGAAACCCAATAAAGGGGGGTGTTAATCATGTCATAGCGGATTGTTTGATATGTATTTTGTATATATGTAACTGATGTACGTAATTCGCTCTCTTGCGTCCCTCGAGGTCTAGAGATACACGTTGCAGGGCGTGAGACCGAGTTGGCCAACTGAGACTTTGGGAATACAACCTCATGTCTGGCGTCTCTATCGTGTGTGGTGACTCGTCTTGTTTCCATAGACGTCAGGGACCCCTAGGGGCCCCTTTCAAGATGGCGCCCGAATAGGGACCCTCCCCCACTTGTTCCATCGCATAACGTTGTAATTGAGAAAGGCAGAGAACGGCGAGGACGGGACGATCGAGCTGGGATCAAGAGGTGTTCGGGGCATCCTGTAAAAGTGATGAGAGACTCCTTCGCAGATCTGCACACATCTGATCCCTGATCGATGTGCCTGGCTAGAGAACAAAGAGGTGAGGGTCCCGAAACGAGGCGGAAGCCAAGAAACGCAGACACAACGTCCTTTGGTGCGTCAGTATACAGACGACTTGATTTATTAGGTGAGTCATTCCCTGATTCAAAGCATCCTGATATTGGTTGAGAGTTGACTTTGCAAGATCAAACGCCCTAGGTAAGGTTGATTAACCAGGGGGAAGGTTGAAATATGCCTGGGGTATTGTCCACCCTAGCGGGGTTTTTCCGCTGTGGTAGACAATCTTTGGAAGATAGCCAAATTGTACCACCTGGGGGAACGCCGGCGTATGAGATGTATGTGAAGTATGGAGTGGGTGCGATAATATTCTGTGAGACTTGGCATAGGCAAACCAGAAAGCAACAAGACCATCAGTGGCCGATTAATGGTAGTTTTCAGATAGCGAGGATAGATAACCTGGAAAGGGTGTTGATAAGAAAGAAAGAGCGTCCTGCAGCATTTGAGACTATTAAAGACTGGAGAAAGGAAGCAATGCTCCGATTTAAAAGCAGAGCGAAGCATGCGCGCAGGCATAAATCAAAAGGTGAGGTAGCGGAAGAAAAAGAAGAGGAGGAGTGGACTGAGAGTCTAAGAAGGGCAGGCAGGCGTGACCAGTTCAATATAGAAAAGATATACCCACAACGAGAATTACACATAGCAGATGAATTGATAGAAAATATATTGACCCATACAAAACAAGGCCCAAGATCAGAAGCAAGACCAGACATGTCAGTAGCTATTGCCCAGACCCCGCCCGTAGCTCAAGCTCCCCCTCCGGTAGCTCAAGCCCTCCCACAACCACAGACTGCGCGTGTAACACTTCCTATTAGCCAACAAGGCCCACAACAGACACTCCCTGTTCCCATTGTCCCATCCGCCCCTCCCGCCTCAGGCACAGACTCGGTACCGTCCGTTCCTCCCGGGGTTGAAGTTGAAACCACGGGGGCAAGAGGCGGGACTGACCAACGGGGTTGCATGAGGGTAACCCGCAGCGCAATCAGCAAAGAAAGGAAGGTGGAATTGCAGCAACAGGCAGAGATGTATATAGACAGGAATGATGGGACGGCAACATTGGCTTCGATATATGACTTCCGTAGAAGCAACGAAAGACAAGTAGTGTTGGAATGCATGGGTGAATATTTGGTGGAGAAATGGAAACAGCTAATTGGGAAATTACCACCGCAGCGATTGTTAGATTTGAATGCATTAGCACGCTGTAGGGAGAGGGATGAAGAAGTGAGAGAACATGTGTATAGACTTTTTGAGCTTAAAGATGAATTAGATAATGATTATGCCGAAACGTTTACTGCACCTGGGTACAGGAGTAGAGATATCGGGAGAAATAGGAAGGAAACTGTAGAGCCATATATACAACAACGACATTCGATGTCGTCAGTACAAAGGGGCAACAAGTTAAAAGTATGTATTCGAGAAGCGTTTAGATGGATGTCAGATCCTAGTATTCCCACAATGGAGATACACAAGATATTTGATGAATATTCCATGCCCATGAAAAGAAAAGCGCTGCAGTCGATGGTTGAACATTTATTAGACAGAGATATAAAAAACGTATATAGAAGAGCACTAGGAGAAACAGCCCTATCGCTAGATCTGGGAATATTATTACACCTAAGAGAAGGGGGAGGGACAGTAAGTGGGGCATTTCCTATGAGAGAGGTCCCACCTACCTTTGTGCCCAAAGTGGAGGTTCCCGCAGTGGGCGGTGCAGCGGCGCAGGTGACACCAGCCCATTACATCGCCCAATATGTGCATGTCCCCTTTTCCAGACAGCAGGTGAACAACATAAAGCAGATGATTCCTGATATAAGAAAGAATCCTGCAGGGTTTTACAAGGAAGTAGAGTCCTGCCTACAATCATCCGTGCTTACCATGGGTGATATAGACCTAATATTCCCGGTGATCCTGCCAGCAGACATATGGAAACAAATAAGGAAGGTAGATGACACAACGGCCTTTGGCGCCACATGGGCGGACTTGATAATAGAAGATAGAAATAAAGTGGTTGGAGGGACACCAGGAGCGAACCTGGCGGCGTTACAGAAGTTAAAAATAATTGTGCCAGAGAAAAGAATCCAATGGGACAAATTGACTGCATGAGTACAAGGCAAAGATGAGTTGGCTACAGATTATTTTAATAGATTTGAAGAAGTATTCACAGACTTCAGTGGGCAGGATGTGTGTTCAGAAGCAGGAAAGAGGTTATTTGATGACAAATATGTGAGGGGGTTAAAACTTCCAATTCAGGATCTAATAATGACATCAGGGAGTGCATGGCAAGCAAAAATGTTGGGCGAAGTACTGCATATGGCCCAATATTATGAGCGCAGAGTGACTGCAGGAAAAGAAAAAGAAGAGAGGGATATGGTAAATCTAAAGACACAAGTATTAATGCAGCAAGTAGTAGGACGTAACAGAGGGCGAGGGAACGTACAAGGAAGGAGTAATTTGAATATGCATGGGGGAACAGTGGGACCGAATCAGTGTGCATATTGTAAAGAGGAAGGACATTGGCGAGCGCAATGCCCGCATCTACAGAATAGAAATGGGTCTGGTCAGTGGAGACAGCATATAGGACACCCAGGAGCAAATGGACCAAATAGGACTAGTATGCAGCAGCATCATAATAACGGAGGTAATCAAAACCAAGGCCAAAACCAAAATGCCCCAAACCAGAGTCAGGGACAGCAAAATCAACAATATGGAAATCAGAGTGGGGGAAATAGAGGGAAGAGTGGAAATGTTTTCGATATACAGCCAAATACGTATTACAGTAATAGTAATGATTACACATCGGACGATGTGTTATTTCCCCAATAGGACAGCCCAGGACAGGGGTCGGAACCAGTGTCTATTCCCGTGAATCAGAGAGGACCCTACGTAGAAATGAGAGTCGGGAATGAGGAGCACCGCTTTCTTGTAGATACAGGAGCACAGAAGTGTTCAATAGACCATCACTTGGTTCCGGATATACCACTGTCAGGGCAAAAGAATATTTCCGTAGGGTTCGCAGGTACACCAGTCATAAACCCAGTGTCCAAACAAGTCCCAGTTACCATAGGACCATTTACTGAACATTGTCCTTTCCTTCTAACAGAAAATTGTGGAAAAAATTTGTTGGGATTAAATTTGTTGAAAAAACTAGGTTCTGTTATACATTGCACAGCAGACGGAGTGTTTCTAACGATATGGCCACACGATGCCCCTGTGTCAGAATTCATGTCTGAAGCGTTACCAGGGGAACTAAGTAAAGTACCAACCTATATATGGGCAATGCATGACAACGATGTGGGATGTTTAAAGATAGAGCCAGTAAAGATTATTTTGAAAGAAGGTGTCACCCTACCGCGAATACCCCAATACAAAATATCGGTTGAAGGTGAGAAAGGTTTGAAGAGTATTGTTACTGATTTGGTGAAATTAGGGGTAATCGAGGAAATCACAGGCAGTACATGCAACAGCCCAATTCTTCCGGTTTATAAAAAAGGAGGTAATGAGGTATCATACTGTTTCATAATTGATCTACACGCATTGAATAAGGTAGTAGATCCGCAATTTCCTTTAGTGCCAGACGTCACTACAATATTGACAATGATACCTGTTTCAGCAAAATATTTTAGTGTAGTAGATTTGAAAAATGCATTCTTTAGTATTCTAGTGGACAAGGACAGTAGATATTTGTTCGCGTTCACATTAGGAGGATGATCATTTACATTTACGCGGATTCTGCAAGGTTATATGGAAAGTCCAAGTATTTACAGTAGAGCATTAAAAAAGAACAGCTAGACATGCTGGAATTACCCATGGGTTGTGTACTTTTGTAATACATAGACACTCTATTGCTAGCTGCAGACACAGAGGAGATTTGTAAAGAAAGCACTGTATTACTACTGTCACACCTAGCGGCACATGGCCATAAAGCTAGTTTGAAGACATTTCAGTATAATCGAAAGGAGGTGGCTTATTTGGGCTACCTACTTTCGAAAGGAGGGAGAGGACTAACGCCAGAATGCATAGAAAGTATTTCTTCTATGCCTATTCCAAAGACACAAAAAGGAGTCAGAGCCATAATAGGCATGGCTTCAAATTGCTGACAATGGATTGGTAATTTTGTGTTAACTGTGAAACCATTAGTGAATTTAACTAGAAAGGATGCGATTATGCCTTGGCAGTGGGATGAGAAATGTCAGAAAGCATTTGATGGATTGAAAACTGCATTATGCTCGGCTCCAGTTTTGGGTACGCTGAACTATGGAAAAATGTTTAGCCTATTTGTGTGTGAAAGTGAAGGATGTGCATTAGCGGTTTTGATACAGGAACAAGGTGGAAGAAATAGGCCGTGCGGCTATTTTTCTTCTGCGCTGGACCCTGTAGCGCGCACTACCACGATGTTTGCGATCTGTCGCGGCGGCTGCTGCGTCAGTGAAACAAACGGAAGGGATGGTAGTAGGGCACACTTTAATTCTGATGGTGCCACATGCCATAGACGTTCTATTAAATAGGACACAGACGCAACACCTCACCTCTGCTAGATTGACAAGATATGAGATTATCTTGTTCGCGCCCCATATCCAAATTATGATGTGTAGTGCTTTGAATCCTGCAGAATTAATGCCACTGACCTTAAAAGAAATTGGGAAGAATGAATCACCCCCCCCCCACGATTGCTTAATGGTCACTGAGGAAGAAACCAAGGGAAGAGTTGATTTAAGTGATATTCCACAGAAAGAGCCGGATGGAGAGTTATTTTGTGACGGCTCATGTTTTAAATTACCAGATGGCACGACAACTGCCGCATACGCTATCACTACCCTAGAGAGTGTTGTAGAAAGTAAAAGAATCCCCTATAATTCAGCACAAGCCGCGGAAATAATAGCATTGACCAGAGCCTGCGAGATTTCTGAAAATTTGAATGTGAATATATATACTGATAGTCAGTATGCTTTTGGAGTGGTTCATAACTTTGGTCGACTATGGGCTGAGAGAGGGTTTCTGACATCACATGGTGCCAGAATTCAACATGGCCCTTTGATTGTACGATTGTTGTCTGCACTCACGTTTCCAAAGCGCCTAGCAATAGTGAAATGCAAGGCACATAAAAAAGTAACATGCAAAGTAGGAGAGGGAACCGCGTTTGCAGACAGAATTGCGAAACAAACTGCCACTGATTTGAATACCAAGATGATGACGGTTCAGACAGAGGAAGTACCCTGTATGATAGAAGATGGAGTTGCGACTGTCAAAGAAATGCAGGCCGAGGCTACGGCCGATGAAATACAGGGATGGGCAGAGGGATCTGCTGAGTTGGATCTGGAGGGTTGTTGGGTGGACAAGGGAACTAGAAACTGGATGTTGCCAAATTTGTATGTGACTGCAATGGTCACAATGGCCCACAGCCCTACGCACATCTGTGCCAAGAAAATAATACAGCACCTTTCTACAGTATGGCAGAATGTAAACATAAAAAAGAATGCAGAGAGGTTTGTGCAGAACTGTATCACGTGTTTACAACACAATGTAGGAAAGGGAACAGTGACTCCAACAGGCAGTTTTGGCCCGCCCTCCATGCCATTTGAGGTAATCCATTTTGATTTCATAGAGATGGAGAGGTGCCAAAACTTAAAATATGTCTTGGTGGTGATCTGTGCATTCAGTAAGTGGGTGGAGCATATCCTTTGAAAGATTGCACAGCAATGAGTACGGCAAAAGTAATGTTGAAGGAGTACTTTTCCAGATTTGGCTTGCCCCGAGTCCTATGGTCTGATAATGGAGCGCATTTTGTGGGTGCAGCGGTATTACAGATATGTGCTGGTCTCCAGATTGATAAGAGATTCCATAGTTCTAGGCATCCGAGTTCTGCCGGTCTTGTGGAGAGGCACAACAGGATTCTTAAATCAAAGATTAGCAAGATTTGTGCGGGAAGCAAGTTAAGTTGGGTGAATGCATTACCAATAGCACTATTATGCATGCGTACGTCTGTACAGGCTAAAACTGGGCTCTCCCCGTACGAAATCGTAATGGGGAGGCCGGCAAATGTTTGGTGCGCACCTCAGCCAAAACGACTTAGTGAGATAGAACATCCTGTGCTGAGTACTTATTGTGGCCTTTTAATGCAGAAATTGCGTTTGATTCATCAGCAGGAGGCATTACCAGTTAGATACACCGGTCCGGGGGACACGCGCTGGAGCCAGGAGACTGGGTTCTGCTAAAAAACTTTGAAAGAAAGTCATCATTAGCACCCAGGTGGCGCGGGCCCCATCAAGTACTTTTGGCGACGCAGACGGCAATACGGGTGGATGGAAGGAAGTCGTGGATCCATGCCACCCATGCCAAGAAGATTCCAACTGCACTGAAAGACTTGCCTGACACTGATGACCGGAAAGAGACAACGGACCCAGAAACGAAAGAAACTGTTGCCAGTAAGCAGCCACCTAATCTGCCAAAACGAGAAGTGAAACTCGAAACAAAGCCTGAGACGATTGCCAAAGAGGGGGAAGGGCAAAGAGTGCCCCAACGTTGCCCAGCAAAATCGGCATCACTGCTGACCGACGCGAAATCTGCCTTGCAAATACCAGCAAAACCAAATTGTGTACCCCTTTGGCGCCCACCAGCACTTGCCAGCACGCCAAAGAACGGATCTGCATCATTGGCGCGGGGCACACCAGCACCTGCAGTAGCACCACAGGCTGACTTCAAGCCTGAATCTGAAAGTGCACTGGCACTGTTCACGGATCATACGATACCAGGAGCAAGGCGATACAACCTGCGGCCTCGGGAGACAAAGTGATCTGCAGTCTTTTTGGTGTTTATGTCAACCTCTGGTTCAGCTCATGGACGGAGAAGGAAGCAGAGGTGTAGAGGAGAGAAGCGTGAGAATTGTGCAAGTCGGACAATTCAAGACTCGCGGCTCCTCAGTGCGATCATAAAAAGTACATGTGTCCTGAACCAGAACTGACAAACTGGGCGCACATGGTACTATAGCAAGTGAGATAACCGATTAACAGTACATGTGTCCTGAACCAGAGCAGACAAGCTGGGCGCACATGATACTAAGGTGATAAGATAACTGATCAAAGGTCCTCTGAGCAGTAAAAGAAGGGACAAGTGATCTCGCCTAAAAACAAATAATCGAATCCAGGCTAAAAAGGACAGGCAGAACTGAACTGTGACAATTCCATTGAACTTATTAACATCAGAGCAAGCGCGACGAAGAAAGATATCCACAACGAACTGTGATAAAAAAGAAGAAGGACGACGAGAAACATGCCGGGACCGGTTCCAGCCTCCTTCTGCACCACCACCGCTGAGAATGAGTCAATTATATAGACTATAAGTTTAAGAAAAACGCATGGTAAAACAAATTGTATGCTGTTACTAACGATAATAATGTGCTTTATGAGCGTGGTAGCACCAATATCGACAGCCCTAATATTATGGTCGGTAGAAACAATACACCCATTAGAAATGTTTTTACCAATAATTAATATATCCACTACTGAAAGCCTGGTTCACGTGATCAC
The DNA here is from genome assembly GCF_040938575.1 of Ambystoma mexicanum. NCBI lineage: Eukaryota > Metazoa > Chordata > Amphibia > Caudata > Ambystomatidae > Ambystoma > Ambystoma mexicanum. Next base: position 646,867,528 of record NC_090937.1, read on the forward strand.
TTATACCCTACCCCCAATGGAAGAAAAAAACACAGGGAAGGTTTTGGAAATAACACCTCACTGCTGATAATGAACATGACACATGCAATCCTGAAGAAAACAAACTGCTGGGTATGTGCCCATTTACCACAGCATGCCGGAAAAGGAATAGGGTGGTATGTGCAGCCATTACCATTAAGTTCTGCATGTAGTGCATCTTTAGGTGCAATGTTCTATGGGAAATGGAATGAGAGTAATATGGGTCAATTAGACAGAATCAACATGAATGAGTTTGAGGAGATAATAATGAAGCCTCTGGGTTGTTCCATTTTCCATAAAGCACAAGTAATAGCCCCAGAGCCCACGAGGAAAAGTACACGAAAGATAACACGACAAAATAGACGAGATAGATTGTTGTCATGATGCCCGCTCCCGGGGAGCCGGTTCAAGCCCTGCGTCCCCGAAAGCGGACATCCAGTCCCCAAGGAAGGACCCAGCAACCCCATATAGGGGCCCTTTGGACAGTGTCCTGGCGCCTATGGCGCCAGGCTCATAAAAGACATCAGTCCTGGCGCCATAGGCGCCAGGCTCATTATGGGAGTGCTTGGCTGCACTTACCTGATGCAGACCATGCTGCAGGATCCCGGCCTCCTTGAGGCCTGAAAGGAACTACTTTACCTGTGGGACTAATTTACCATCCGGGCGTGGTCGGGGAAGGATACATACCTGATTGGAGGAAGGATACATACCAGGAACTTCTTCCAAGGCTATTTAAACCCCACCCGAACAGCCACACGTGCTTCGCGTCGTTCTGCATCTAGCAGCTGGACGATCACCGTGTCTGCTCCTGCATCCTGACTTCTGCCACGCCTGCCAGCATCCTGGATCACCTGCAAAGGAAGAGAAGAAGAGAACAGAAGAAGGAAAAGTCCTTACCTGCTAAATCCGCATCCCGGAGACATCTCGCTGACAATCCTGAAAAGGAAGACTTTTATTTAAAAGCTCATCGCGTCGATCGCTGAAGCATTGCATTCCACTCACCTTTACAGGGCGCCTCCATGTTCAGCACCTATCATCCGGATTCGCAGTCACGCCCCAGCGCCTAGGGAGAAAAAGACCAGAACAAAAGGTGAGAGAGAGAAGGGAATAAGGAAAGCTAAATCTCCATGTTAAGACTTACCTGTTGATTCATTCCCTCTTCATTTCGGGTCCGCGCCGCATCCTGGCATTTCCGGACCCCGGCCCCTAAGGGGAAAAAGAGACATCAGCGTTAATGAGCGAATGAAAAGACATTACCAAAAAACGCTCATTAAAGACTTACCTGATTTCTACAAGGATTTCACCTCTCATCTTGGGTCGTGCCTGTTCCCCGGCATTCCGTACCCCAGCCCCTATGGGGAAAAATACACTAGCATTAGTACATTAATGCATGGACACAAGGGGAACCTCTTATTAAAAAAACTTACCTGGAAGCAAAGCAAGTTTGGTTCTCACCAATCCGAAAATCCAGTGAAGTAACTGGATACCAACGCGCCCCTGCATCAGAAGCAGGATGGAGAGCTCGTCCTTCCAGACCCTAAGGTGAGACGCTACGAGGAATCACAGAAGGGTTTCGAGGAGGGTGAGAGGAGAAAGTGGGAGGCCGATTGCATTACCCCGCAGACAGTTAATCCCCTATTTTCACCTACAGAAGGATACTTCTGCGAGCCAGACAAACCAGATTTGGGGGCCCGGTCCAGTCCGTCTTCCGAACCCTGCGCATCACCTTAGAAGAGGTCACAGCAGCGCGAACCAGGCCAGCGCCTCTGTGGGAGTCAGGTGAGCGTTACAATTGTCCCCACCAGAAAAAACATCTGTAATGACGTTTCATGTAAGAACACAAGGGGACAAAGATGCAATTCCCCCATCTTACACAGTGAATTATAGCCCAAGAACTGTCCCTTTTTGTCTAAAAAAGAAAGGCTCTTTTTCAGTCGGAACATATACTGGTTGTATGAATACAGTGGTACTAAAATGGAAAATAGAACCAGTATACGTAGGTGATCCAGTTTGTTTTATATGTGGAGAGAAAGCATACCCTTGGTTGCCCAGAAACTGGGGAGGTACATGTTACCTGGGGCTACTGTTCCCAGGAGTATTCCTCTTAGAAACAGCAGCCATGGCCAGATTATCCAAAACTAGAGTCAAAAGGACTGACGAAGGTGTTTTAATAGCAACTGATGTAGCGAAATCATTCATTCCATTCTTAGGACAGATAGTGAACTCCTATAATATAAGGCAACTGTCCAGAATCCTAAAGAATACAATAAACACAACAACAGATATATTATTTAACATGACGTTGGAAGAAAGAGGAATCAGGTTAATGACGCTGCAAAATAGAATGGCTCTCGATGTGATCCTGGTTGATCGTGGGGGAATTTGCAAAAAAGTGGGATCAGCATGTTGCGTTTATGTCGATGACTATTCCCCCACGATCTTTGAAGCAATAAAGAAAATGCACGTTCTAAGCTCTGAACTCCCTACTGGAGAAGGGAGCTGGGGAATAGGATCTTCGTTTTGGGGAATACTACGATCTTGGGGATGGAAGTTGATCTCAATATTAGTAGTGGTGTTCGGAATATTGCTAACGTGCTGTTGTTGTATACATTGTTTACCCATAGTTTGCGCTGAGGTAACTGAGGGATGTACGGAAGGATGCATGCATATGATAACAAAGAAAAAACAACCTCATGATCGAACTAGCCCAGACCCAAATGAGATGAGAGCAGTAAAAGAGTTGATGGCAATAGATATTGATGAAGACAATGATGTACACGATAGCATGCAAGACTCAGACATAAGTACTTCAGATTCATCATCACTAGAGGAGGATTCAATAAATAGATGAGAAGTTTGGCATACGGCCAAAGGAGGGTTTGTCAGTCTAGAAATACGGGTACCTCTACTTTGAGACCGCAAACGCATTTTGGCAGCCGTGGGCCAACCGTCTCATGCACGATATGACAAAATATAGGTTTTCGAGTTTGCCAATGAACGGCCATTTTGTTGTAACAAGAATCGCCATTTTGTTTTCTAACCATTGCTAATTGCTTTCTGTTCCTATTGCTTCGCAGTATATTTTCCGCTTACACTGCTCGACTGTGAAACATTGTTCTCTGTATGTGAAAAGGACAAGGCCGCAGGGCCGTGAGGATAACAAGAGTTCGCTGAAACACAAACGTAGGCAGCGCCAGGAAGAATGCCCGGCTCCCTCCCGAGTGTAGCCTTGAAACAGAGCTGCAGGGCATTTAACCATATCACAGCTGCCAGCCAGTCTCGTTATATGGTAGAATATGTTAGAATAAGACCGCTAAAGGCTTGAATTATGCTTTTCTTACGGCCCCCCTTTGCTGAGCCCGCTAGAGCATGTCGGCTCCCAGGATGCGAATAGCACCTGATAGATAGCAAGGTCCGGAATGCAACTCCCCCCACCCCGTATGTGGTTCGCTTCCAAGAACAGGAGCGCCGTGTTCTATTCAATAACTGAAAGATGCCTTCGCACTCACAAATTGCAAATTGTTACTAGAATAGATGTTTGAAGGTGTCATAGTGGTCGGAGATGTTTATCATCACACCAAGTACAAAGAAACCCAATAAAGGGGGGTGTTAATCATGTCATAGCTGATTGTTTGATATGCATTTTGTATATATGTAACTGATGTACGTAATTCGCTCTCTTGCATCCCTCGAGGTCTAGGGATACACGTCGCGTGGCGTGAGACCGAGTTGGCCAACTGAGACTTTTGCTTTGCAATAAAACCCTAGCTTTGGGAATACAACCTCGTGTCTGGCGTCTCTATCGTGTGTGGTGACTCGCCTTGTTTCCGTAGACGTCAGGGTCCCATAGGGGCCCCTTTCACCGGCACCCTTCATTACGGGAGCACCTGGGTCGTAATGAGGCCCTACATGTTGTTACATTTATAATAGTGGCCTTTTATAGTAGTGCCCAATCAGGTATTCTTGCCAGGTCGCTTTGCATATTTTCTATATAATTTTAGTATTCTTACAACTTCAGAGTGTGAGGAAATTACATTCATTTTTTGTTTATGTGATTTGAACATTTTAACTGTTTGTAATGAAAATGTTGTTTCGTTTCAATGTGCTCTATGAGTAATTGCTAATTCCGGTGCCAGCTCTGTGGCGTACCAGCAGAAAGACTCAGACCAGAAGGCATACTTTACAGCAGTAAAGTTTATTTAAATCCTCATTGGCTCCCAGTGGCTGCAAGGATTCAATTCAAGACCCTCTGAATTGTCCACAAGGCTTTCTGGGGCCTAGGTCCAAAATACCTTCAACTCTCCCTCCGTAAATACCTTCCCTCTCGAGCTCTTTGCTCCTCCACCTCCAACTCCCTCAGGGTCAGTCGTTTCTCAAAGAAACAAGTTGGGGGTAGACCTCTGTCTTCGGCTGGGGCCTCCCTCTGGAACAGTCTCCCTGCCACTCTAAAACCTGAGGAGAACCATCTCCGGTTCCGAAAACACCTCAAGACCTTCCTCTTTGCTTCTGCCTTCGCCCCCCCTTTCCCCTGCTGATCTGTTCTCTCTTGGCACCGTGCAACTGGCAACCATCTGTCCTCTGAGCCCAGGTACCTGCTCACCTTGCCACCCTCCCGCACTGCCTCCGGGCCACCCCTTGCACTGCAGTCTATATCTGTACCGATACAGCCCCCCCTTTTCTTCATGCACTTATCAGACCTACTCTGTCTGCTGTATTAAACCCAGCACTTGCCACTTGCGGGCTGCACTACCACTGTTTGTTGCCTTTATTATTCATTTATTATTATTTATCTGTTTCTCCTTTGCTCTGCACTTTCCACTTCTGCCCCCTTGCATGCACTTTTCCCCTCCCCCGCTCCCATGCACTTGCGCGTTCTCAATGTCACTGGGCCTACTAAGATCATTGTTTTGTTCTCCCCTGTTCCCCTCCCTTGCCTTGGCACGCTCTGAAACACTTGTGTACGAGCGCAATCGAAATAAAATATCAATTCAATTCAATCTATCACTTAGAGAAAAACAACTTAAAAGGGTAAAGTGGGCAATATGGGTTGCCCTCAATGTTCTTTATTCTGCCATCTCCCAGTATTTCCAGGAATCTTTCCTAGTTTCAAGTTCCACAATTATTAACAAGTCTCCTGACTTTATTAAAGAAAAGGTTTTACTCCGAGATATATGTCATGAAATCTCAAGTTCTAATAAAAGTAAATTCTCGTAAATTAAGTTATAGTTCTTCAATCCTCTTCCACCAACTATGTGCAGTTCTCTCTTGTTTCATAGGGGTATGGATATCCCCCCTCCTAATATCTCTTTCTCTTGGAGTTTGTGTGCGGCTGTGAGCAGTTTGTCTGCTTTCAATGGTCGGGCTGGTTTATAGTCATTTGGTCGAAAACAAAAATGTCGAAAGTCATAATGTAGAAAAAAAAGTCGAAAAAAAAAGTCTCATTTTTTTTTCAATACGTTTTTTTTTTAAATGGGGGTGTTCCCCCCGCAACCTCCAACTCCCCCAACCCCCCTTTTTTTTATTTATTTTTTATTTTACCCATTTTTTATACTTACCAAACCCAAAAAATACATATAAATAGAAAAATAATAGATTCGACTTTTTTTTTTCGACATTTCTTTTTCGACATTATGACTGCACACCGGTTGGGCTTATAGGGCTCCCGGAACCCCTCTGGTCCTGTATGTCTGTCTCCATCTCTGGATCTGGTTGTCCCTCATAGGGATCTAGTCCCTTCGTTCTCTCTCCCATTCTCAAGGTCTGGTCTCTGTGCCTCCCTCTGCTGTGAGCACCCTCCATGCCTTCTCCATAGCAGATCCTGCCCCAGGAAGATGGCTTTGACCTGGTGTTGCTGGCGTTCTCCCCAGCTTCTGGGCATCCTCTCCTGAACGCAAGCAGTATTCTTTCTTCTCTCGTCACTATGTTGCTCTCTCCTTAAGGCCTGAGTGATTTCATATAGATGGTGCATATGTTCGTGCCAGCTGTTGCTATGTATCACAATATCATCTAAATAGACCCCTGAAAAATCAGATTATGATTTTAGTATTCCGTTCATTAGCCTCTGGATTGTTGCGGGGGCATGTAGCCCAAAGAGAAGGGCTTTGAGTTGGATGATTTGGACTCGATGCTAGCTAGCCTTTCGGTTGTAGCACCTGAGCTTCTAAACAGGGCTACAACCAAAACACCTACGGCTATAGCCCCCTCCCATCGATGCCTCTGCTCACTGTGCTTAGAGAGGCACAGCTTCACCTCACTGATGAGGCCCGATGAGGCCTGACTAGGCTGAAACACGTGTCTGGGGTTGCTGTTGGCACCCTTGTGCAGGGGAGAGTTGCCTAGCATTTCGGTGCTGGACTGCCGCAGTGGGTGGGACCCGACTGATATGCAAATGGTTATTTCTCCTCTGTGAAAGGTACAGTGAGCTAAAACGTGGTTGTAGACCCTCCCGAGCTGGCACCTTCCAAGAGACCAGGTTATTTGGCTGTGTTCATTCTCGGTAGAGGGGTCCCAGACGTCTTTTTGTGATGGGAATGTAGTTGTTTAATATTTCCTCCCTACTGTGTCCCAATAATAGACCAATGACTTTGTGGCCGGTAATATTGTTTAGGATGTCACCTAGACCCTGGGGAGATCCAGCACCAATCATGTTGTTCAATTCCTGTCCACTGTTTGGGATCATGGTGAGAATTACGTTCAAGGAATGGGGCTAACTGGTCTGCGTAGAAGTAACTTACCAGGTCTGGCACCCCTAGTCCTTGCCTCTCGTTAGCAGTCATCATCATGTGCCGGGAAACTCTAGGTGTTCTTTTGGCCCAAATGAATCTAAAAATGTGTGTTTGTAAATCCTGTAGGATCTTTTTAGGAATTATTATTGTAAGGACCTGGATCACGTGTAAGAGCCTAGGTAAAATGGTCATTTTTACAGCCGCAATTCTGCCCAGCCAGGCGATTTCATGTTATTAGGTGTGCTTTCAGATTTTTGCATCATTCTGGAATGTTCTTTCGATATAGATGTACATGGGCTGTCGCCAGGTAAATAATATAGAGAGCCCTGGATCCGATGAAAGCCATATCTCATTGTCAGAGTATTCCACCAATGCCGAAACTGTGATGTAAATTATTTTAAAGCCTGATACCTTGTGGAACACTTCTAGTCAAGATACTATGTTCGGCAGGTTGTGTTTGAATTATGCATGAAGAATAGCAGATTGTCCGTGCATATTGCTATCTTGTGAGGGGATTGGGCATCTTCTATAGCCCTTGTGTTTATGCTGGAACAAACCCTTTGATCTAATGGCTCCATAGATAATGCAACAAATAATGGAGACTGGGGATGGCCCTGATTGGTGCCCCTTGTTAATGATATCTGTTCAGATAGATGGGCATTCAGGTTAGTTTTTGCATACGTAAGAACGTAATTAGCCAGAACAAACTTCATAAAATTAGCCCTGAAAACAAAATGGTGTCACACTTTCTTAAAGTATGACCAGTTGATACGGTTGAATGTCTTTTTGGTATCGAGGGACAGTACTGCTAAGGAGGTGCCCTTCTGCTTTGCCCAATCAATAATATTGATTGCCATGCTAATGTTATCCTGTGCTTGCCTTCCAGGGATGAAGCCCATCTGGTCAATATGAATAAGGCCTGGAAGGACTGTTGCTAATTGTTTTTCCAGTACTTTGGAATAGATCTGGGCATTATAATTGAGCACTGCTATTGGTCTATAGGATTCACATTTTGTCGCTTCTTTCCCCGGTTTTATCAGCAGCCAGCGAGTCGCCTCTCCCATGGACGGTGTGATCACCTAAATGCTCAGACTGAAACAACTTTGTATAGTATTAGGAGGGTATTAGTGGGTTCATCGATTTGCATATTCCTGTCCTGAAGTGCCTCAATTGTATTTTCTGCTCTTTAAGCTTTCAGCTTAAAGGCCAACTGCCGCAATACTTTATTAGAAGTACTAAAATAAGGGATGAGACGTAAATGTCTAAACCCTTTCCTGCAAACCCAAGAATTTAGTTTTCTTTGTGTCTAATGTTTGCATTTTTTTTTGCACAAATATAGATGGTAAGTGGAGTAGGGGTATTAATTAGGAATAGGGGATTTGGGCAGGCTGCAGTGTTTTTTCTGTGAAAAAGTGCAACAAACACGGGGGAAAAGTTGACATTTACGGGATTCGCAGTAATCATATCGATTCCTAAAATAATAATGCTTCGTTTTTAATACATTACTAGCAAAAGTACCCATTCTCTGAACTGGTTCTGTAGACAGACATGATAACACTCTCATCAATTGGTGAAAATCAATGATCCTGTGGGTTGCTGTTCTGATTAGCTTATAGCTTGATGTGCTTTGCACCCTGAAGTAAACTGCACTGAGAATGGGCACGTGTGGCTGGCTGACATATCCTGGAGCAGACGTGGGGGTGGGGGAGGTGAGAGTTGGTGTGCTGCCGCACCTCTCGCCTCACCCTGGCATGGTGCAGTTCATTGCGTTGCATTGCTGTGCAAATATGTTGGACACCATGCATCCTATGCCCTTGAAACACCCCCTTGTTCAGGTGGGCTCAGAGGAGTCGACACTGCTTTCTTGTCTGTCCATCGAGGGTCTGCAAAGATTCTGGCGTTTCTCTTTTCTGGATCCCACCATAGTCCATTCCGGTTGTGCTGCTGATGGGTTCTCTGATTCCGGCACCTGGATCTGTGCACAGGGGATTTTGAGAGCATCAATAGCTGCCTCTAGTGAGGAGAATTGATGTTGAGTCCCTTCATACGAGAGCATTATTTTAAAGAGGTATCACCACCAATATGGGATCTCTCTCTGTTGCAACCAACTTGTGAGCGGCTTCATGTATCAATGCCCAAAGGTGGTTGTTGAGACTATGGGGCTCATTATAAGTTCCCCAGTCTGGAAAATATTCCGGTAATTCCAGCACCAGCATTTTTTCCAGACTGGGGAAACACAAATTTGCCAGTGGGGGCAATGACCTACTAGCAATCCCCCTAAAATAAATGCCAAATCACTGGCTCCGGTACTACCGATACGACTCCATGGAATGGGAATTTACCAGCTTCTCCGCTGACCGTAATATCCCGGTAATAGCATGAAATTGTACAGTGGATATGGTAACGCTGTTTTACCAGTATCCTGCCGGAATTACTGGCGGGATACCGGCACAACTATAATGAGGGCCTGAATCTTGAAAATGTTTAATGGGGGCCCCTCTGAAGCGTATATCACCTAGTGATCTGGTCTTCTGCAGGATGAGTTCATGCGACTTAAAGAAATGTAGCCTTGTCAGCACATCTGGAACAAGGGCCCTTCGCTGCTGATAATTCATAAAAACACCCTGTGAGTCCCGTCCAATGTCACGTCAATCCCTATTGAGCCCTCTACAATTGCCTTCAATAGGGCTCTGATATATTCTTCAAGATCCTGATTTGAGATTTTTTGTGTGTACCCCTCGAAAACTGATATTGTACTTCCATGATCTGTACTCATTGTCCTCATGTTTTTCTTCCATGTGGCAATGGTGATTTTATAGTTCAAGGACCATCTGCTCCCGACCCATCTGGTTATACATATTGTAAGGGATCAAGGAGAAGACCCAGATGCAGTAATCAGTTTCAAAATAACAAGAAGGTTGGAGAAAATCCTGTCTATCGCTAACTCTAAGAGGGGTGTCCCCTGCCTCAACAAAACTAAGAAGCATCTGTGTCAGGATGTTAAATAAAAGAGCATCCTCTGTCCTGTGTCCAAACCCTAAACTGTCCTCATACACTCTAAAGTTAACTCAATATAATGTGTACAGGGGGATTTCTGTAAGCTATATATATATATATATATGTACATATATATATATATATATATATATATATTTCTAGCTTTCCTTCAGAGTTCCAAAACATAACTGTTTGTGATACAAAAAGAAAAGGAATAAAAAAGAAGTTCTTTCAGAAAAAGGAGTCCTTCCTTCCACTATATTTCTTCTACTCTTTCAATATCTGTCCAGTGCCTTTGGTTTACGATCCACAAAGTTTCACTATTCAACAAAAGAAGAACTCTTTCCCTGTGTTTCTCTTCCCTTCAAAGGCTTTGTTTTACAAGTTCAGCAGGTACTACCTCTCCCTTGATCTTCTCCCCTTTTCCTTAGCTCCTCATCTCCTCACTGTTCAAATCTTTACTCTTAGTGTTTACAATTTTAAGGTGTATGAATCTTCCCATGAATTTCCTTCATACATGATTCTCTGATTGTTCAGCTTCTCACACTCAGTAGCTCCATTAGTTTTAACTTGCTACCATTCTTTCTTTTTCCATTAGCTCTTCTGTTTTTGCATATACCTGGTGTACCCTCCTACCAGGGTATTTGTGACTTTCTCATCCGTCCTCCAATAAGGGGTATGATTCCTCCCTTTTATACTTGTTTCTCGAGTTTCACAATTACCCATACACTTTGCTTCTTACTCCTGTTTTACTGTCCTGGCAGGATGTCACATTACACTTTAATATCTTTCTAGTTCACTTCTCTTTTTACTCCTAGTTTACTCTCCTTCCAGGATGTCAAATTACACATCTACATCTTTTAATTTCACTTCTCTTCTTACTCCTGGTTTACTCTCCTGCCAGGATGCTAAATTAGTAAGTCTCTTTTTCTTACTTTCATGGGTGTGAGTTCCAGAGTCACTGTGCGCCTGGTTCACCAACCTGCCAGGGCTTCTCCCTTCTCCAATCACTCTGTCTTTTATCCCCAATATTATATGTAACCAATATTGGGTCACTGACCCTTGTTTAGCAAAGTTTGTCTCAGATCCCATTCTTCCTTGCAAACATTTGACTTCTGCCCCTTTTCCAATACTGTTTGTATTTACATTAACTTCTCTTGGTATCAGGTAATATTATCCCCACCAATAATATCGCCATATATATGGTCGTCGGGAATGACCATAGGCGATATTATTAGAGGGGATATATTTGGGGTAAATGGGAGTGGGGTTGCAGGGGTGTCGCCGCTCCTTTTAAAATAATATGGGGGATGCAGGGGTGTCCCCCGCAGGTTCAATGGGTTAGTATCGCCCCAAAAATACAGTGCCATTTTTGTATGGCGATATTTTTGCGGGGATATTAACACATGGAACCCTTCTATTTTGAAGCACAAAACCAATATAAATGTTTCTTTGTGTTGTAGTCTTATGATCCCCATGTCCCCCGACCCCCTTGTTCTCTTTTTGTACCTGGAAACACCTGTGTATAGGCGCCATACAAATTTCCAATAATATAAAATCAGAGTAACTGACTTTTTACAATGATCATGGGCTGGCTATTAAATTTAACACTCGACACAGTGAGTACTTACGCAACTTTATTGTCAGTTACTTCCGAGCAGGTCTCGGAGGATAGCTCAGGGGCAACGTGCTTGCCTTGGAAGCAAGACGACACAGAGCCACACAGGTTTGATTCCCGGGTCCACGCTTAGAAACCTCTGGGTATTAAGCGTGTTACAAATAACCATCATATCATATATCATAGCCCCAGCCTTCATTCTCTCCTCTTTCTGGTTGAGTTCTTCTAACAACTTCTTTTCAAAGACATACATTCTACTCTTCAAGTCCCACATATTTTATGAAAGGAATCCTTTCCTTTTAACTATATACGTTCTCCCGAATTAACTATATACATGTTTCCTGTCATACTGCTATGTAACACTGGGCCTACGGAGATAAGTACAACCTGCTCGTACCTGTGTGGATATAGTGCCTCCACCTACCATGAGTAAATGTGGGGCATTCTCCAGGACTGCTCAACTGTAAAGAATGATTATTAACCCCCCCAGCTACTGGTATAAAGTGTCACAATTAAAGTCAGGAAAACTCAATAAACAGTTCCTCTCACAAGTATATTAAAAATCCCTCTTAGGGTAACTTTAAATTGCATAAAAGAATAAATACTTCCCAGCCTCAACTATGGGGCAATAGCTCTTTAATAAATAACCACAACTTTTGGCATACAATACAGATCTTAAATATCTCCATTAAACTAAACATGCCACTAAACACTTAAGCAGAATTAAATATGAATACGTTCTTAATCGGAGTTCACCAATCCATTCCACCGTTGCATTGTTCAAACTGTAGCATGGCTGCAAAACAAACCTGTGTATTGAGGAGTACTGGAAAATAAATGTCATCACATTACAGGGCTGATATTTAAAAGTCTGAAAAGGCTCTGAGGAAGTATGAGGAACGCTCTGCCCACACCTCTGGTGTAACTCTTCTGTGCGGTGCAAAGGGACGGCAGAAAGGCACCTTTGATCACACGGGCCAACTGAGGTGAGCACAGATGCCTAGGGCAGGCCTTGAAATGAGCTGATAGTATGTCTGGGAGCAGCAGTTCCTCTTTTCTTCAAATCTTATTTTTTTAACTCTTTCTTTATTGGCATTTCAGAAAAACAAGCACACATTCAGCATCCTGTGCCAACATTCCCTTGATCCCTCCCCTATCCTCGGTACACTCCAGCATTTTGCACAAATCTTCTTAGTTCTCTCTCTGAAAATCTGGTCTTTCCCTCTAAAGGCAGCCAGTGGGCTACACGATCTAACCCTGCAACCAGAGGGGTTACAACTAAAACTTACAAAGTGTACCCCAGGAGTACAATGTGTCCCCCTCCATAAAGTGCTTTATGCATACAGATAATTTGTAACAGTGAACAGGTAATATACTAAAGTTAGAATCCTTGCATTTAGAGAACAGTTTACATTGTAATTGTGGACCACACAATACTATGCCAAGACCTCACCACAACAATCTACTTCTCCTCCAAAGCCACAAACTAGATATAATCCTTCCTATCCAACTGAACAATGAGCGTCTTCTCCAAGAACGATGCAGCCCCACCAGCACGCGTCACCTGTGGAGTCCCTCAGGGCTCCTGTGTCTCCCTGACACTGTATAACATCTTTCAGATAGCCCCTCTTCGACCTACTGGATGAGCGGGTGTCTCCTATACATCTCTGGCAACTACAATGTCGACACGGATACTAGGAATTAAACATACCAAATCACCCAAACCTGGATGGGCCAACATGGTCTATGTTTAAATGATGAGAAAACAGAGTTACTCCTTGTAGGTACTCAATAACATCTAAATAAACGGTATAATGACTGCAAAGCCTTCATCATAGACGGCAAACCTATCTCAGTCTCCAAAGAGGTAAAAACCCTGGGGGTTTACCTGGACTCGTCGCTCTCATTAACATGACATGTGAAGGCAATTGCCTTCGCGGTGGCATACACAACAAAACTCATCAATTATTGTAGACCGTTCCTCACCTCCAAGAGCAGCCTCACGGTAGGCAGAGCACTTATTCTATCTAAAATCGACTATTGCAATTCCCTCTTTGCAGGATCAACCACCCGCAATATCAAAAAACTCCAAATAATACAGAACAATGCTAAGAGCAGCCTTGAACATACCTAAAAAAGAACATCTCATCTGCCAGACAGACAGCCCACTGGCTGCTGGTTTGCAACCGCATTGTTTTTAAAACCCTCTCACTAACACATAAATGCCTGGCCAAAACAGCCTCACCACACCTCTCTAACAAATTCTCTGAATCCCAATCCAGTAGACCCACCATGAAGGTCCAATCCCACCTTCTCGCTGTTCCCAGATTGAAACGTAAAAAGACTGGCAGCTGCAGCTTCCCAGTGGCAGCACTAACCACTGAAACATACTCCAATTAGCAATAAGATCAGAGGCATCCATCTGGTACTTCTGAAAACCTCTCAAAAAAATGGCTTTTTGCACGAGACCAATAATTCTCCGGGAGATTTCCTCTACTGTGCACTGATGCGTACCTTCATCTATGTAACTGCTAGCCCTATGGGGTCTGGGCACGCTCCCATGTAACTAGCCACCAGACCCTTGCTATTTGTTACTTGTCGATATCACCTGTCATTTCTGCCTCTACACTTTGTCTCTGTTGTACACAGCACACAGATGCCCCCGGGCTGGGAGCGCTGTACAAATGCCAAATAAATAAAATACATTGTAAACCCATTACACATGCAAACGAAAATATAAATTCTAATTTCTACATTTTTAAATGCAACACATGATTGTTCACACTAAACATGTGCCTTTCTCAATATTTCTCAGTAAAAATACAAATATGTGTTTTTAGTTTCCATTAGACTTTTCACACATTAATATACAAACAGTATAATACAAAACAATATAATACAAACATTAATTTTAACAGTCCATATTTACAGATCATCATGATGATTCATTTTTACAGCTATACAACACCAGCTTCCAATTCTAATCAAACATTCTAAAATTCAGATTTTCAACACATTTGTTCCAGAAAGTCATCATTCTATTAAAGACACAGTGGCAAAGGATTATGCTTTTCTTTCATATTTACTACTCAAGCAGCAAATGACAAACCAATAATATAAAATGGCAACAAAGATCAAAAACTACAACTTCCATTGGAGATAGAGTCTTTGGTAGTCCCAATATTATTGGTCTCTTAACTGACCATGTGAATAAGATAATCAATCAGTTCAGTCTATAGCCATGAACCCACTGAACATCCTCCTCCTCTTCCTTCGCTTGATTGAAATCACGTCCACTGTTAACCACAATCCCGTTGCATGATGAGAGTCTTTCTTCAATTCCCCGGTTGCTTGGAATCCACCATCATACCTAGCAAAAGAAAATATAGTTGGTGACTACGCCGAAAGAGGGTGGGACAATCGCATGCTTCCGACAGTTCAAATTTGATATAACTTTATGCATATACAACATTTAATACCTTTATAACATTTCTACTTCATACCCATTTATGCAGTTATACACCTTTACAAACAGTTTAATACAATGTTCAACATTCCTCATTGAGTATACGATTGACAGGGTGGGATAACACTTTACCTCCGTGTCTTTAATAGAATTATGACTTTTTGGAACAAATGTGTTGAAAATCTGAATTCTATATCAAGACTTTAGGCTTGGATTATGCTTGTTCAGAGTTTACTAATCACTAACAATACCATACTCTCCATTGGTTTGAAATAGAAAGTCTTAAAAGTTGATTCATTCGACCAATCTGTCGATTTCATAATGTCTTCTACTCTGGCTCCTACGTTAAAGGCCTTGGTGGCCATTGCTCCCCTCGCTGAATAGCACCGTACCTTACTATGTCAATGCCTGCCTTATCTATCACCCATCTCAGCCATCTGGCTATTGTAGCTGGTGTTACTGCCTTGTATGGATTGCATAGTGCTATTAATAATTGGGATACCCATGGTGGTCTTACTTCTCTCGTAATATCTTCATATGCTGTCAAACATCTACTCAGGCATAATTTAGGTTGCCCTGGAAACGAGTCATATGATATAGATTTCAATCCTGTCTTGGTCCTTCACGTTATGAGAAAGGTCACCCCATTCAGTGAAATACTTTTCTTGTTGATCTCTAACGCTCTAATGTCCGAAGATCTCTTACAGGACAGTAGACATAGAAGCATGGATAGCTTGGCTAAAATGGCCTTCCTGGATAATTCCGGGTTTTCTGGCCATGATACAAAAAGTTTCAAAACTGTGTTAACATCCCATAGTTGAATATTTATGTTTGTAGGGGCCTAGACATTTTCACTCCTCTTAACAGCCTGGAAATCAGGGGGTGTTCACTTATAGCGACCCCTTCAATCCTGGAGTGTACTGCTGATATTGCGGACCTGGCCGTATTGATGGTCCTATATGCTTTCCCTTGAGCTGCCATGTGGGTTAGGAAATTGGCCACATGGACCACATCTGTTCCATCAGAATGTATGTCCCTCTCCATACACCAGCTATTCCAGTAAGCCCATGCAGATTTGTAAGCCCTACATGTTCCTGGCACCCAGGATTCATTAATGATGAGCTCAGCCTCATTCGATAATCTGGGCCTAACCCAAGTTCCCCTGAAATCGCCCATGTGATCAGATTGAGTTTGCCTGTTGTGACTAGTGGATGGCTGAGGCCTCTGGGGTCCCGTACAATGAACTCGTACCTGGTGTCAGATGAGTACAAAGGCAGTGAAATGTGCACAAGATCACACAGTGAATAGCTTTGAGTCAAACTACATGCACACAGGAACCAAGACACATGTATACTACAACCCAGGAGTGCCAATAGAGTGTGACAATAATACAAATATGTGAAAAGGGATGTGGGGTAAGCACATAGAAGCTCCTTATGGTTACAAGGAAAGTCGGCAAGTTCCTTACCCACAATTGCTGTTACAGGTACTGACAGCACTAAGCCCACATACAGGGCAAGCAACGACAGGATCTGTGAACTAACACTCTTGATGGTAATGAATAAAGGTAACTTAAAACAGTACTCATGAGGACGAGAAATACCACTTGAATGTCCGCAAAGCCCACGAACCCTGTTGATCAAACAGGGACCCAGAAGGGCTATAACAGCAATGGGAGGATAACTAAATACTTAAGACCCAAGACTAGGGGCAAGTAGGAATAGTGATTACAGAATAGTGAGGAAAACATAGGCATTCACACAGGAGCTAGCTACAACAGCACACCACACCTAATAATCAATGGGAAATAAATGCAGAAGTGCAAGGGAAAACCTGGAATGGATTCTGTCGTAAAGCCCCGGCGTATTAAGGGGCAAATTGTGGCTAGCACCATGATGGGGGCATATTTAACCAGCAGATGCCACCTTTGTCCCTCCTGTAGGATCTTCAGGTGGGGGAAGGTGGCATCTGCTGGAAAGAAACCTGTGCTGCAGCAGTTTGGGGCCAAAGACTACATTTCCCAGCATGCTGGGCGCCTCCAGAAGTCTCCACGCTTCCTACACGGGAGGAACAGACACACAGAGCCAGCAAACCCACTTGGGAACACCCCCGCCAACGCCCTAACGTCTGTGCATGCGCAAACACATGACGCTTGTTCGCGCTCAGACTTTCCTCTGGGCGGATGCAACTTTGGAAGCTCCGGTTTGGCGAAAACTCTTGTGGGGCCGCTCCTCACCTCCAGACATTCCCTGAGGCCCCGCGAGTGCAAAGATAAGTAATCTCTCGGTGTACAACCCGATCCGAAGCGAGTGAAGCATATTTGGTGATTGATAATACGGCCGCACCTGGCTGCAAGATAAATGTTGAGAAAGTGCTTGGGTGCGTGACTTCTCACACTGAAGCGCCGTGACTTAACCCTGTGTGGAAACTAATACACGCATGGCAGCAGAGATGCACTGCATGCAGGATGCACTAATCCAATTGTTTTAACCCTTCAGACCACGTTACGCTGTGAGCGTGTACTAATTGTATTTTCTTCTGACAGACGCTGTGTGTTTCCTTTACCTTCTGGAAATCGCTGAAACCGGATTTGGGCACCGGACTTCAGAGCAGCAATCAGAGCTAAGTGTCGTTTGTTTATTTGGCGCGCTAGTGCATTCTAAATGTGAATTCATGGTGAAAGGTTAAAA
Source organism: Ambystoma mexicanum (assembly GCF_040938575.1). Taxonomy (NCBI): domain Eukaryota; kingdom Metazoa; phylum Chordata; class Amphibia; order Caudata; family Ambystomatidae; genus Ambystoma; species Ambystoma mexicanum. The sequence goes on from NC_090937.1 coordinate 646,885,042, forward strand.
GTGTGTGTACTGTAATTGGGGATCCAATTCCACGCTTTTGCATGTGCCCATTGTTCAGAGAGCAAATCATATGTTTGATAGGTGCAAGCACACAGTGGTGCTTGTTCTTCATTTGGCAGTTCTACTCATAGCTACTGTGTAGGATCAATCTAGTTCTCACTCCTGAATCTGTGTCAGAGGGTAAGAATCCTTTTAAAGATTGGAAGCAACTCGGTGCATTCTAACTGGGTGGTGTGCCTTCCAAGTGGTACATTCATGGTGAATCAATGTAAGGTGCAAGTATAGGTAGTTCTATGTGAGTGTAATAGAACAAATTCCTGGTGGTATTTCTCAAAGCTGACATCAAGTGTGATAAGAAGCTCCAAGGTCTGAAGAACAAAAGCCTAGGAGCATGTTTTCCCTGTTCTCCCCTTCCCTGTCCAGAACCTCTGCTTAATCCTCTTTCCGGTCTTCCTGCAACCCCCTACCTATCCAATCTGTGGACTCTAACCCTCTTTCCCCGTGGTGGTTGCGGAGGTCTGTGCACTTTGTAGTTCCAGACTCCAAAACCATTAAGGGGAGGTAGGAGTTTGTGCTGTTTCTGCGCTGGTCCTGAGATCTACACGACAGATTCCAAGAGAAAATAAAGGAACAGGAGCAGAGAAAACGTAATTACAAAGGCAAACCTCCCCCACCCCTCCAAGAAAAAAAAACAGGAAGCTAAATCTATAAAGAGGAAAGACTAAAGGATCAAGGTTTACAGCAGCAAAGAGCAAAGTCAAAGAAATATAGAACACAGGCAAAATATGCTGCACCAAAAAGGAAAGCACTGACAAATGCTGCCTGTACACAGAGGATGACAGAAAGGGAATCTAGGAAGCAGACATCACAATTAAGTACATTAAATTTGAAAGGAAAAAGAAATAGAAACTAGGAACTAGGCACAAGGCTAAGAACCAGGAACAAAGAACAAGGGACCAGTCACAAACAGGAACACTGCATCAATGACCAGCGCTGGACTGAAGCAAACTGAGGCTTTTAAAGCTGCTTAACGAGCACACGCCCTCAGGTGTGCTGCTTGCTGCACCTGCAGCCACAGGTGTTGCCTATCCTCCACCCAACCTTGTCCTGCAAGGGTGGAGATGAAACAGTGGGCCAGGCATTCTGGGAAGCATAGACATTTGATTAAAACAGCATGCTGGCTGCCGAAAACCTGGAATGGATCAGGAAGGGAAGTAGCTTGGAAAAGAAGGATTTAGCGCTCCCACTTCATCACAGCAAGGTAGCATAAGGTTCGGAAGGAAAGTCCAGTAGGGAATATACCCCAAATCAAGCCCCCAAGTGGTGGGAACGGGAGCTAAGGGAGCGAATCGTGCCACCTGAGTAGAGCTAATGAGTCGTGATAAGATACTTCCAGTAGACTGGGGAACCACACCTGTCCCCTCCAGTATGGAGTAATCAGAACTAGTGATGCTTTCTGCCTCCTCACCTGGGCTAGCGTCCTCGCAATCATGGAAAAGGGGGAAACGCATAATCCGTTTGTTGACCCCATGCTTGCAGAAAAGTGTCTGTTGCTTCTGTCCCTGGGTACGGCCTCCAGCTGAGAAAACGAGGTAGTTGGCTGTTCAATCTCAATGCAAAGAGATCTACCTGGCATGGCTCCCCCCCCCGGATCATCAGTTCTAGGAATACCTCTTTGTCCAGCTTCTGATCGCTGGCGTCTCTGAGATATCTGGATTTCCAGTCAGCCACTTCGTTCTGATGGCCTGGAAGGTACTCCGCTGTCACTGACACTTGTCTCTGAAGGAAGAGTTCCCAGAATTCCTTTGCCATTTCTGCCTATAGTCTGGACCTTGTTCCTCCCAGTCTGCTTATATATCTAACTGCTGGGACGTTGTCCATCTTGAGTAGGACACAGCATTGTGCCTTCTCCTGAGTCCAAAATTTCTCTGTGAAGGACCCTGCTAGCAATTCTAGACAGTTGATGTGTAGAGCTGTCTCCTGTTCTGACCACCTCCCTCCTGTCGACAGGTTCCTGCAACGGGCTCCCCAGCCCTATCTGCTGGCGTCGGATTCGATGACCAGGTCCAGGGACGAGCCAAATATGGCTCTCCCGTTCCATGCATCCATGTGATGTAGCCACCATTCTAACTCCTCCTTTACTTCTTGTAGATTGTAACATTTGATTTGTAAGATGCACCCCTCCTGAGGTGTCTGATCTTTAATCTCTGTAGGGCTCTGTAATGTAGAGGCCCCAGGAATATAGCCTGGATCGATTATGTTTATCGTCCCATTAACCTCGCAATGTCTCCCAGAGACATCTCTTTCCTTGATAAGGTATGTTTTATCTGTTTCTTTAATGTCGTTCACTTTGGGAATCAGTAAGCTGAGAGATCGAGTCTATGAACCCCAAAAATTCCATTGTCTGTTCTGGTTATACTTTCTCCCAATTTGTTAGGAAACCCAGATTCTGCAGTAGCTCCACTGTCGTCTGCACCTGTAATCAGAGTGTCTCCCTATCTTGGCCCATTATGCATATATCGGCCACGTATATTATGAGTCTTATCCCTTGACCCATGAGGTAGGCCACCACTGGTTTCATTACTTTGGTGAAGCACCATGGTGCGGATGCCAGTCCGAATGGTAGGCACCGAAACTCCCATGTTGCCTCTTCCCAGATAAATCTTAGGAATTTGCGGTGTTCCGTCGCTATGGGTACTGTCAGATATGCGTCTTTCAGGTCTATCCTGGTGAGCCAGTCGCCCTGAATTAGAGTGTCCCTTAGAAGGTGTGTCCCTTCCATTTTGAAGTGTCTGTATACTACAAATTCATTCAAACCCCTCAGATTTATGATTGGTCGCACCTTGTGTTTCCCCCTGACTAGGAACATATTGCTAATGAAACCTACTGAGGAGTCTGTTACCTGACTTATAGCATTTTTGCTTTCCAGCCCGCTCAGTTCTTCCTCTTATAACTGTATGTCTTCTTTATTTTATTTTTTTACTTTGTTTATTAAATGGCCATGTTATTAATCACATTTCACAGCATTGAATATATACAGTGTACAACATTGTTGATAGTAAACAGACATCTAGAGATTTTTGACATTATGGCGTGAGGGCACAAGGGGTGTCATCATCAGATACCATATGCATAGATAGCCTCTGAAAGGGGCCCAGATGTCCTTAGGGCGGTTTGTCACAAGCATGGACAGTACAAATTGTTCTTCACATTCGTTTACAGATGTTAGTGTCATGAACTTCAGATCACGCCCCTTTTGGACCTCCTGGTCCTTGTCTCAACGGGGCTTACATTCCGTACTACTTCCAACATGGCCGTCCAGAGCTGAAGCCCTTGCTAGCTCCATGCGCTGAACGCGGCAAGATCTATTTATAGACCACGTCTTTCGCGGCTCCGCGCGTCTCAATGCTATTGCAGTATAGCCCAGGCATGTGTTCGTAGCTCACGGTATTGTTTCCTTTGTCCCAGTGCTATTACCCGCTCCTGTCCCTTTCCCCCTTCCTGGTTCTGAGCATTTCTAGCCTTTCCCAGTCTCCCGGATTCCTGGACTCCGCGATCCCGGAACTAAACGCAACCTGGAACCAGATGAGACTCGAGCAGCGCTGTTCAAGACCAGGAGCGTTCGCAAAAAGGCAGCGATCGAAGACACCGGCAAAGACCGGATTCAGCTGAGAAGGGGGGGGAACTCCTTGACAGTTTGAGACGCCACCCGATCGAACCTAAAAACGAGATAGAAGCCGCCGTGCAGGACTTAATGCGACGCATGCAAGAATTATCAACCGAGGTTCAAAATCTTAAGGTGGAAAACGCTGCGCTCAAACAATTGGTCTTATCCCGGGATTCTGCTACAAAGGAGGATGCCCTGTTGGGCGGTATTGTTGACAAGTATGATGGTTCGACAAAAACACTTCGCGGATTCCTGGATTCAGGCCTGGTCCACTTTAGCTTTAAGCCCTATTATTTTTCGACTCCTAGGGCTCAGGTGGGGTTCATCATATCCCACCTTTCCGGCAACGCCTTAACTTGGGCAACACCCCTTGTTAACTCCGGGGATGCCCTCCTAGACGACTATGATGGGTTCATACAGGCCCTTAAAGGCATGTTTGACTGTCCAGAGCAGGTCTATACTGCCCAAGAACGCTTGCTGGACTTTCAACATGGCTCCCAAGATATGCTCACTTATGTGACCAGATTTAAACAATTGGCTAAGGAAGCAGACTGGTCCTCTGAGGCTAGTTTTACCCTGTTCAGGAGAGGCCTAAACGATGAGATCAAGGATGAACTGGCCAGGGTGGCCAGACCAAATTCATTCCAAGCACTAATGGACCTGGCCTTGCAAATAGACTTTCGCATCCAGGAAAGGAAGGCTGAAAGGAAGAAATCCAAGCGAAACCCACCCAAGATGTCCTTTGAGAGCTCAGGGAGAACAGACGCAAACCCAAGTCCAGCCCCAGAACCTGAACCCATGCAAATTGGAGCCCTTTATGGACCCATTTCACTTCAAGAAAGATTGAGAAGGATCCATACGGGTTTGTGTATGTATTGTGCTTCAGACAAACATTTGGTCAGGGAATGGCCTCTGGCACCTCCTCGGTGTTCGGGAAACGCCAGCTCCTGATCTTAAATGGAGCAGAGATTCGGGAGCGAGATGTTTGCTCCACATCAATTCTATCCTTGAACTCTCCTGGACAAAACAGTTTGGTGATCTACAGGCCTTCCTGTCGCCCTCCAAAGACAAGACCTATCCCATTCTGGCCTTGGTGGACTGCGGAGCTATGGGAATTTTCATTGATCAAGACTGGGTTGTTAGTCATCATATTCCGTACGAGACATGAAACACCATGAAGCCGGTGGAAGCAATTGACGGAAGACCCCTCTCTTCAGGACCCATAAGCCTGCAGACTAAAGAGATCCAACTTTCCATAAACCATCATCAAGAGCGGATTACATTCGACATCATTAAGTCAGCCCATTACCCCATGGTTTCGGGTATGCCCTGGTTACAAAAGCACAATCCGTATATCAATTGGACAGCAGGATCATTATTCCTGGGCTCAGAGTTCTGTATGTCCCACTGTCTATCCCTGGACCCCTCCTCAGCAACTCCTAAAGAACCACCAAGAGACCAAGAAACACCACTCATAGTTTCCAATATCATACAAGTTCCAGAGGCCTATCAGGGATATGCTGATGTATTTTCTACTGCCATAGTCCAAGCCTTACCCACTCACAGGCCCGAAGACTGTGCCATAGATACAGATCCCTCAGCTGTTATTCCCTTTGGCAGAATGTTCATTCTTTCCGAACCCGAGAAAAAGGCCCTTCAGGAATACCTAGACACTAATCTTGAAAACGGCACCATAAGACCCTCGAAATCTCCAGCGGGTGCTTCATTGTTCTTCGTTCCCAAGAAGGATACCAAGGAACTCAGATCTTGCCTCGACTATAGAGGCTTAAATCAATGCACACTCAAGGATCAGTACCCACTGCCCCTGATCTCGGATATCCTGGAAGCTGTGAGAGGAGCCGTAATATTCACCAAATTGGATCTCAGGGGTGCCAACCATTTGATCCGTATCCGGGAAGGAGACGAGTGGAAGACCGCCTTTAGAACACCCTTTGGCCACTACGAGTACCTGGTCATGCCCTTTGAACTAGCCAATGCCCCAGCAGTATTCCAACGTTTTATGGATAGGGTGTTCTCTGATATGTTGTTTCTCTTCGTCATTGTCTATCTGGACGACATATTGATTTTTTCCAAGGACCCTCTGAAGCATGAAGGACATGTTAAGGCAGTTCTACAAAGACTCCGGGAACATCACCTCTTAGCCAAGCCTGAAAAATGTTTGTTTCACGTTACCTCTGTGCACTATCTGGGATTTATCCTTAGTCCAGAGGGGATTGGCATGGACCCTTCAAAGGTAAAGGCCATTCTCGCCTTGGCCTACTCCCACGTCCGTGAAACAAATCCAATCCTTCCTAGGACTAGCCAATTTCTACCGGAAGTTCATAACCACCTTTTCCGAGATTGTACAACCCATAGTGGCTCTGCTAAAGAAGGACACCTCATTTGTCTCGTCAACATTACAAGAAACTGCATTCCAGCGTTTGAAGACCGAGTTCACACCATCTCCCATTTTGGCTCAACCCGATACAAGTCGACCCTTATTAGTGGAAACGGATGCCTCTAATTATGCTATAGGAGCAGTGGTAAAGCAGAAAATGGAGGAAGATTTGGAACACCCCGTTGCTTATCTTTCAAGAACCTTAACTCCTAGTGAAACACAATACTCCGTCCTGGAAAAGGAACTCTTAGCCATTCGCCAAGCCTTCACTGAATGGCGACACCTACTTCTGGGAGCCAGACATCCTGTCCAAGTCCATACTGATCATCGAAACCTTCAGATACTACAGTCACTGGAGTGCAGGAACAGTCGTCAGGCACGTTGGGCCTACTTTTTTGCCCAGTATCAGTTCCACATTGCCCATGTCCCTGGATCACAGAACCTGATCGCTGACGCCTTGTCTCGCCGACCTGACTACGTGACCACTGAAGATAAGGCATTTCCTAAAATGTTCTCTCCCACGATCTTCATAGCCCAAGCAGTTGATCTCCTGGAAGAAGTCCGATCACAAATTCAATCCTCGGAAATATGGAAGGACATTTCAACACGAAATCTCTGGAAATTAAGAGCCAAGGAAGGCTACTTATTCAAGGACAATGCACTACTCATTCCTACACAGAAGTTACAGCAAAAAATAATAAACCTTTGTCATGACACACTCCATTCCGGGCACCGAGGTATCACCAACACCCTCCGTCTTATACAGAGACAGTTCTGGTGGCCTAAAATGAAGTCTGACGTGCAGCAATACATCCAGACTTGTATAACCTGTGCCCAAAATAAACATGATAACAAAAGACCGGCGGGTCTTCTTCTGCAGCCCACTCTACCCTCTAAACCATGGGAAATCATCGCTACAGACTTCATAGTGGAGTTACCACCTTCCCGAGGATATACTACCATCATGGTCACCATAGATTTGTTTACCCATATGGCCCATTTTACGCCACTGATGAAACTACCCTCCTCTTCAGAGCTAGCTGGAATATTTCTGGAACACATATTCCGACTACATGGGCTTCCTTCCAAGATCATCTCTGACCGGGGTCCCCAATACATTTCACAATTCTGGAAACACCTCTGTCGGGTACTAGGAATCCAACGTGCCCTCTCTTCAGGATATCACCCCCAAACCAACGGAGCCACAGAAGGTGCAAATCAGACCCTGGAACAATATCTCTGATGTTTCGCCACCAAGGTCCAGGATGACTGGTCTCTCCTGATACCCGTTGCGGAATTCACTTACAACAACTCCAAACACTCAGCGCTACAGACCAGCCCCTTTTATTGTAGCCAGGGGTTCCATCCATCGGTCTTACCCTCGGTTCTTCCTTACCCTACACCAGTACCTACTGTTGACTCCTGGATCGAAACTCTTATCAACATTCACCGGGAGGCTAAAGAACACTTAGAGAAAGCCAGATTACAGACCAAGAGGTATGCGGATTCCAAGAGAAGACCAGGTCCTTCCTATACGGTCGGTGACCGAGTGTGGTTGTCATCAAAACTACTTCCCGACACTTGCGACCAAACAAGCTGGCTCCCCGCTACTATGGTCCATTTCCCATCAAGGAGATTATCAATCCTGTCTCATATCGAATCAAGCTACCTGACTCCTGGAAAAGAATTCATCCAGTTTTTCACACATCCCTATTGAAGCCCTACATCCAATCCTCTCGAAAATCCAGTAGACCACCTCCTCTACTGGTTGACAACCAACTGGAATACGAGGTGTCCCGGATTTGTGACTCCAGGTATAAGCGGGGCCATCTTCAATACCTAGTGGAGTGGAAAGGATATCCTCCTAGCGAAAGGGCCTGGGAACCTATTTCAAATATCAAGGCTCCTCGGTTGCTCAGAAGATTTCACCTAATACACCCGGGCAAACTGGAGGGAAAGGCCTTCGGGGGAAGCATGCTGTCATGAACTTCAGATCACGCCCCTTTTGGACCTCCTGAAGCCCTTGCTCGCTCCATGTGCTGAACGCGGCGTGATCTATTTGTAGACCACGCCTTCCACGACTCCACGCGTCTCAATGCTATTGCAGAGTAGCCCAGACGTGTGTTCGTAGCTTGCGGTATTGTTTCCTTTGTCCCAGTGCTATTACCCGCTCCTGTCCCTTTCCCCCTTCCTGGTTCCGAGCATTTCTAGCCTTTCCCAGTCTCCCGGATTCCTGGACTCTGCGATCCCGGAACTAAACGCAACCTGGAACCAGATGAGACTCGAGCAGCGATGTTCAAGACCAGGAGCGTTCGCAAGAAGGCAGCAATCGAAGACACCAGAAAACACCGGACCCAGGTGAGAAGGGGGGAACTCCTTGACAGTTAGTTCCCGGAGAAAATCATCTATTTTAGGTGCCGTTTAGCCTTCCAGCATTTTAATATACATTTCTTAGCCACGGCACATGCTACATTAAAGAGTCTTCTCGTAGTTTCAGCAGATTTACCGATAAATTGACAATATTTTCGCCATTGTTCATCTCCTATTGCGGCTCCCACATGTGTTTCCCAAGTCACTTTAATGGTGTTTTGAGGTTGGATATGTGATTGTATTACCCCATACAGATTGGACACACCCGCGTTCGTGTCATCATCGGACATTATAGCTTGTATGCATTCATGTGTGTATGGTTCTTTTGGGAATGTCGGCCATTTCTTGCTAAATGCGGCGCGCATGCAATGATATTGTAAGAGTTTCAACTGTCGGCCCCCAATAGTGTTTACAAAATCATCTTGAGTAACGTATTGGCCTTCCGGGTACATGTCCCGCATTTTCAACTGCTTATCTGGGTCCCACGTTTTTTGTAAAGCCTCAAAGATGGGGGAGAATCCGGGAAAGTACCATAATGGGGCCTCAGGGTCATATGGTGTCTCTATATTAATTTTCCCATAGATTTTCGACCATGCGTGGCCGGTGTCACTAACTGGGTCATATATACAGGGGTCTTTGTGGCGCACATTAAATATGACGGAGAGTAGTTCAGTGGTAGACGCTGCATATCTCTCTAATGGTATGTGCGTGGCAGTGTCATCTGGGTGATACTAATGCAAATTGGGCTTGTGCTGCTAAATAATATAGCTCGAAATTGGGTGCGGCAAGACCACCGCTTGTGTACGTTTCTGCCAAACTGTATGCCTTCTTTGTTTAGACATACATTTCTTGGGGGATTCCTCTGGTGTGGTGTCATGTAAAAATCTATGTGAAAACCTTGCACCATCTCTAGTACCCAGGTATCTCTGGATATAACATGCCAGTTTTTTATATGCTCTGCTAGTCTCCCCTTTACTGCTGGGGTAGCTAAGCGCAGGTTGTTTGCTCTCACCTGTGGGATTCTGTTGATAATCTCTATGTCACCAGCCTCTGCGCCTTCCGCTGCCCCTGAAGGGGAAGAAAGGGGTATGTTTCCGATCTTCTTGATCTCTCTACTGTGACCTATCGTTGTAGGGTCTGTTGAATGGGAAACAGCCGGAAGAGCAACCCCTTCCTCTGCTGGCCCTCCCAAAAATGTGTCTACCGAACACTCTCTTGAGAGACGCTTGAGCCTTATCCAGCACTGCGTAGGAATTTGCATATTTCGTTAGTTCTTTGATGAACAAATCCCCAAAGAGTTTCCCCTTCGCTGCAGTCACTGTCTTTGAGGAGGTTAATTCGCTCAGTTTTGGGTCTATTTTTACCAGTAGAGATCTTCTTTCGGTGGTAATAGCATAGTTTGCATTACCCAGCATACAAATGGCTCTCCGGGCCCACCCGATTATAATCATCGGGTCCACCGATTCGCTCTTCTCTCTGGCCTCCTCGCCCATCTGTAACATTTTAGTGAATGGTCCCACTGTGTCTAACATCTTGTCCTAGCATGAGCGTCCAGGGCCTATCTAGACCTTTCCTCATATCTTTTACATATTTACTCATAAATGAGACCATTTTCACATCTATCTTGGGTGTCTCCCAGCACCTTCAGGGAGATGTGGTCTTCGACATTCTGCCCTAATTTTGTTTCTAGCTTCTTTCGCCAGCGGGGCCCTCGGGCGTTTTTTAAGATAGGTTGCTATCGTTTTTCGGCAGTTCCCATTCGGAAGATTGGGGATGTATCAATGCCTCTGGGTAGGAGTCATTGCCTGCCCAGTCTTCCTCCATATCTACTTTTCTTTTCTTTGGCGCTTTACGGCCTTCTTCATCCAAGGATGATATTGAGTAAACTTCCTCTTCCGAGTAGCCATCCTCCCAACCGTCATCCTCCTCCGAGGTATCGGATGATTTATCTTGCCACCTGCTAGGTCCTGATTTGGCTCTCAGTTTCCTTCTTTTACCACCCTTCTTTTGGGGTGGTATGCCCGGGGGTATGGGCCTCATCTGCCCTGCAGGCTATTTTTCTGCCCCCTTTCACTCCCCCTGTGCTTTCATCCCTTTGATTTCCTCTAGCCCCTGAGAGAGCTTGAGCGAATCCTCCATCAGAGCTATTTACTTAGGTCCCTGCCCCAACAATGCTCGCAGGGCTTTCTGTAGGACCGGTGTCATTTCTGTGTGGCTCCTCTTTTGGCTAATACTAGCCTTACCCTCATCACCGGAGGAGCTCATGTTAGCAAATATACTGGGGATTGTATTATTGCGAGGAAGTATAATGCCTTGAGACTATATATAGAGAGATTTGTTTCAAGATAATATCAGATTTTACCTGAGACTGTGCCCGTCTTCAGATTAGAGCTGCAATGGCTCCCTGCTGCCTGCAGGGGCGCTGTTTTTCAGCGATTGCGGGTCGCAATCATGTTTTCTGAGATCTGCGTGATCTTTATACATTGTGCATTCCTTCCCTCTCAGAGTATGTAATCACAGCAGGAGGGATTGCTCCTACCAACATCCTTCTCCCTTCACTATGGTCCCCGGAACGAAGGAAGCGTCGGAACTGCATAGTCCTGTTGCGCTCCTTCCGTGACCGTGCTGCCCTCTGTGGGGCTCACAATATTGTTGTGGTCGCCGGAGCACCAGCCCCAACGTGGCTGCAACGTCTCCTGCCCCACTAAAGCGGATATGCTCCACCAAGCCATATACTGCGCGAGCATGCTAAAACTCTATTAACAAAACTACCATTCTAATCATTAACATATAAGAATTAATGGAAGTGTAGTTAACTCGCTGCCGAGCAGCAAAGAAAGTGGAAGTGGAGGAGGATGCTCAGTGTGGTCATGGCTATGGACTGGACTGATTGGTTATCTTGTTCACATGGTCAGTTAAGAGACCAATAATATTGGGACTACCAAAGACTCTGGGCCTGATTCATAGAAGTGTTTTATAATGGCGCAATCCCATAGGAAAATGTTCCATGAATCAGGCCCTCTATCTCCAATGGAAGAAGTTGATTTTGATCTTTTTTGCTGTTATATTATTGGTTTCTCATTTGCTGCTTGAGTAGTAAATATGAAAGAGAAGCATAATCCGAGCCTCTGGTCTTGACATAGAATTAATCTCATTGCTCTAGTATAAAGCATCCAACTAATACCACAAATCCAGGACAGCCATTTCCTCATATACAAAGTTTTCGTAATCATTACATTTTCCCAGAATTTAAAGGCACTTAAAATCAGCTAAATCGGATTTCCATTCAGGGTTCTTCTCCAAAACCATTCTCTCACTGAAAATTCCCTTTTTTTCAACAAACTTGTCAAAGTACAAATTTCTCCAATTAGTTAAAAATGGACATTCTAAGAAAAGATGTTTTACGGTTTCTATTTTATCTACATTCTTACATACCCAACGGAACATCTTTTCTTTGTTAATGTTAATACAACTCCCTAATACTTCTCCTGCTTTCAATCTATTTAAGCATAGCAGCATACCTTTTCTTGTCAGTTCTCTATTCTGGAACTGTAGTATACATGTTTGGCTAACCCTGTATAATGGAGGTGCGTTATTGTATTCTTTAGCCACAGTGAGTTTTCCCACATGCAACATTAATATATTTTTTTATTGTGCATTTTAGTCAACATTATGACTATTTTTACACAAAACATAAGAAAAAACAAACATTGTACAGATAAAAAGGGAAAGAAGGAAAACATGTTAATACTGTAAACCAGAAAATAAAAAGAGAAAGAAAACAAGAAAACAAAAACACAGCTTCTTTCCTTCTTATACCTCCTTTTCACAATCAAACCATTACCATTCACAAATGCTAAAATCACCTTTTCAATTAATTTCAATTCTTTCAGGACAGCTTTCACTCCCGCTGTTAAGAATGTTTCAAGTCCCTGGCTAAACGTTTGCCAGAACAGATTCGTATTCAACATTGTACCATCATACACAAATCTAGTTTATCTCTTCTGTCTAATACACCATGCAAAATTAATGTGCCAGTCATAGCTAAAGGCCTTTTTTAAAATCCATTTAAATCATTATTCACACCTTCTTTGAGGGCCATATGAAGATAAGCCTTTAGGATCCTGATTCACTTGGGAGAAGAACATTTAGGAAAGGAATGTTTAATTCACCTCTTATTGGTTGTATTGGCACACTGTGGGGTGCAGTCAGAGCTCTTCTCCACACCCTCCCTTCCAGTGTATGTAATCATTGTTCTTGAGAGGATGTATCACATTCCAATACATGCAACACTACAGCCGGAACAATGGCTTTATATACCGTGATTAGTGGTATCAATGAAAAAACCTTCATCTTCATCAAACCGCTTGAAAGCAGCTCTTATTCTCATAGCTCCCGTTTCCTTTATTTGACGCGTTCTAAGGTTTGATGTTATAGAGACCCAATTGTTTTGAAACATTGCCCCTAAAGAAGCACATACAAGTGGGAGGGCTTATCGCACTCCTTTCAGTGTGACACGTGAAGGCCACACCCACCGATGTTTTACAAAGGAAAAAAACCTTTTCTTTCAGAGAGGGAACGTTTGATGTCAGAAAAAAATTACATGAATAAATTGCATATCCGATGTTGTCACTCATAACCAACAAATAATCTGGACTTTTCCATTACTTGGGGCGCATGGGAGAATATTGTGTTGTTTATGAACATTTCTATAGGGATTATATTTGTCAGTGTGTTTTAATTATTTCTGTATATTGCTTGTAACTTCTATAAAACAGGATATTGTTGAAAGGCAGCTACATAGTTCTACCAACGCCAGCTAGGAAGATATGCAGTCAAATGCCTATGTTGCAGACTGGTCTAAATTCTCACTTAACTTAACTAAAGTACAAAAGCAGCTTCCCGTCGCATTTGAGTAACTCCCGTGTAATAACATTATGCCTGCTTTTAGTAACACTATTACGGAGCCGTTGTTCAGTGGATTTCAGTCCTACTATCCGAAAAAAGTAGCTTTTTACGTGGTCTCCTTTTACCTACGATTGTATGTTATCGAGCGTTGCGTCAGTTTGATGTGCCTCTATTGCAGTTATTACGGGAGCTATTGTGGTGTTGTGTAAAGCGTGCGCGTCTATTGGTGACCGTGTGACGTATTTGCAGTGCGCTTCTGTTAGAGAGAGTACTGGAGTGCCCGAGTCGCGTTTCAGGGATATGCTTGTATTACCAACACTACGGGCGACCATTGCGCTTCTGTTAGAGAGAGTACTGGAGTGCCCGAGTCGCATTTCAGGGATATGCTTGTATTACCAACACTACGGTCGACCCTTGCTCAAGTCAGCAAGCAATTCCTAACCTCTGTCTAGGGATACCACATATTACACAACCACGCCGCGACTCTGTAGTGCTCCGGTAAAAGAGACCGGCAAAACACCATGCTGGCTCAGACCGTGTTACGCCGTTGCTGGTTGGGCACCGCTCTCTTGGTCTCGCGGGGGTGTACGCAGCTTTGTACCCGGTCCACTGCCCCGCTGCAGGGGCAGCTAGATAAATTCGGTGGAGTCTCGGTGTCCCTGGACTCCTCTCACCCTCCGTGTCAACACCTGGACCCGGCATCGTTCCAGCGCCACCTACTGGGCAAGTGTAATTTGCGCATTTGCTTGTTATGTCCCACCAAAGTATTTATGTAGTACGGTAGTCTTGTTCCTAGTCTTTAATGTATGAGAACCCTTATTTCAAGTTTGAAAAGTGACGAGCTAGAAGCTGAGGACTAGAAATACTGACTGCCGGGAAACCACCGTATACTTCACAAGATTGTCGGCTCTTTTTCTGTTACCCAGACCGACACTAGCAGAGAAATAATCTCAGATGTCACTGAAATGTATTATATGAAATAAATGATAACGTTTAATGAGCCATGCTCTCGAACACAAGTTACAAATTAAATCACTTTCAAGTGTGTTGAAATAACAGACATCTCTTGTAATCCGTGCATTTGTTATGTTATAAGGCTTTTGTAGCACCGACTGCCATTGGTGTGGCCTCAAAGAGCTGTGGGTTGGGGGGACCGAGGACCCCGGTGTGAGATGTGGAGGAGGGTTCCAGAATGGGTGTGTGCATTTTTAGCCGGCACGAAGATAGGGGTGGTTAAGTCCCTCATGGCGACCCATGCAGATCTGGATATTGGCTGGGTGCTGTGATAGATTGTCAGGAGAGTAGGTGAGTCAGGTGACTGGTTATGCGCCCAGCTGGACAAAATTGTTTTGTGGGACCACAGCTGCATTCTATTGGCAGAGGTGATGTGGGTTGTGCAGTTGAGTAGTGATTATTGCAGATGTATGTGGTTTCTCCATTGAAATGTATTAAATGTGTCTTTACACTAGTACCTTCTTGAATGAATATTAAGGCATCGTATTGACGCATTGCCCAGCGCCCAGAGAGGGATACAGCCATGTACCTTTGTGGTGGAGTGCTATACGTACCAGTGAGGTTATTTAGCTTGCATCATAGGTTTTGACTGGATCCCTTTCCGTGCAGGCTTGGAACCACCCTGTTGTCTTCTCAGGAGATTCATTGCCTTCCTGTTTCGGGATGATTGTTTACCCCGGGGTGGAAGGTGAATGGAAGGTATAGACTTAAGGGTGGAAGAAGGATGGTGATGTGTTAGCTTCCTAGTGTGGGATGGGGGTTCCGCCAGGTGAGGTCCTCTGGGTGATACTGTGATGGAGGTTTGTTAGTGAAATGATTCTAAAGGGGTGGGGGGGGGGCTAAGGGCCCCGTTCGGGGGAGTGGCAACGGTGGCTGAGTGTGTTGTTGGTGTGTGGATGAAGAGTGCTCACGAGGTCGGAGTCCTCCGGGTAATGGAGAGTGTAGTGGTTAATGGTGGTGGGCGTGTGTGTGGGTGGTGGGAAATGGAGACCCTAATCTGAGGTGTTGGGGGGGGGGGGGGGAGTGGATACTGCTGTGAGATGGGAGTGGGGGGGCGGCGAGAGGAAATGCAGGACTGTGAATGGAGAAATCAGTCATGGAGGAGAGGGCTGATGACGGTCTTCTAGAGTCGGCGAAGGAGTCTGGGGTCTGACCTCTAGAGGAGCAAGGTGGATGGGGTCTGGTGTCCTTGCATGGTGAGTTATTTATCGGATTGAAGAGAGATTTCACCTCGAGGGGGGGTGGGTGTGTGTGTGTGTCTGGCGGCTGAGCGGGTGGTGGTGGCTAGAATTGCGGACACAGTTTAGGGATGCAAAGCGTGGGTCATGGTGGCGTGGATGAGAGGATTGAATGCGTGGGGCGATGGTGGTAGAGAGGTCTGGCTGAGGGATGGGGTTTTCGAAGGTGGCCTGGGTGAGACATCTGGGAGGTATGAGAGAGTGATGCAGGGGAGGGGAGATGGCCGGGTGGGTTGTGTCCTCTTCAGGGGGCTGGAAGAAGGAGGGTGAGGTGGCATGCATGGGTGAGATCTGCATGTGGGCGCGGAGGAGTTTCTAGTTTGTCACAGTGCGCCTCTAACTTTGGAGCTGCTAGGCATAACGGGGGAGCTGCATGCTTGACCCTATGGGACGCAGGTGTGCTAGTGCAGGAACTGTGCAGCAATCACAGTCTGTACTAGTGGGTTCCACAGTAGTGGGATTGGGGGTGCAATTGAAATGCTTATAGGAGGTGCTGTGTCAATGAAGTGCAGTGAGGTGGAATAGAGCAAGAATATGGGATTCCAGTATAACGCATAAAACCCTGCGGAAACAAGAGTGGTAGAATGGAACAACAGCAGGAATCCAGTAATGCAAACCGATAGAAAAACCCTTGTGGAAAAGTGTCAATTGGTGTTACTAAACAGCAGCGTAATTTAAAATGAAGCCAAGCCCCAACAATTTCCCTGTGGGAAAAATGCTAAGTAGTGGCACAAAACAGCAGCAACGTTTAAATGAGCTGAACCCAACAATAACCCTGTGGGGAGAATGCAAAGTGGTGGCACCGAACAGCAGCAAAATTTAAAACCAGATGAACCCAAAAAATCCCAGTGGGAAAAATGCAAAGTAGTGGCATAAAACAGCAGCGAAATTCAAATGAACTGTACCCAACAATAAACCTGTGGGGAAAAAGCAAAGTGGTAGCCCAAAACAGCAGCAACATTTCTTTTATTTATATATCGTATTATATAGTTAACAAAGTCAACTTTTTAAATACTGCATACATTTTAAAACAAACCGAACACAACATCAAATACCTAAATGCAAGTTTTACAATAATACATTCAACTAAGCCTTCAACAGAGAAAAATAACGCAGACAACTCCCATCCAAATAATTGAATACTGGCAAATTGAATACTGGCAAAAATAATAAGTTATTAAGTGCAGGATACATGCTTCATGGTTGCCACCAATTCCTATATTCCAGAGAATGCACAGACGGCTGCCATCCAAGTCATTCAACGCTGGCAAACATGTTAACAATCATTTTCCAAAATGTAGTTAACTACAAAATACAATCTTTGTGGTTGCCCACCATAAAGATATTCCAGAGGTTCTCGGACGAATGGTTCACCTCCATGCCTGCAGATGTGAAAGGTTGGAGTCCTAAATTAATCATTTGAGGGACAGACAGTCAACGGATGTTGAACAGACTCCAGACAGTCCTCACAAAGGCGACACCCTTTTCCAGCTCTTGGGATATTTAACCATGCACCAGCGTTCTTGCAGAATAACATTTTAGTTTCATGTTCTCCCAAACTAAGATATTACCCAATACATTTGTAATGTAGCCAGGGTTACTGTGAGGTTGGCATCATGGAAGAAGACGCAGACAACAGATTCAAAGTTGAACAATCTTTTACTAAAGAAAATGTCAGAATGGATTAAGATATAACTTGCCCTATGCTAAAGTGGGATTTCCCTACAGAAAGAAACTCGGGGACTTCAATGTCAGTAAGTTCAATATAAAAATCTGTCTGTGTCCAAATCCTATACTTGCCCTCACAACTAACAGCAAATGTGTCGGACATCAACTATAACTCAAAATAGTGTTCCAAACATAAAGTTATGAGCTACTTCAATCTCCGGCTTATTCGTCAGCTTTCTCTCCCAAATGTCAATAAGTTCCCCACAAAGTTCAATGTCGCTTCCTGTTAGAATCAAATGAAATATAGTTTATAAAGTTTCAGTTGCCCTTCCCCAAGTTCAACAGAGTTCCAAAGTAACTCCGTTCCAGGACACCAAAACCTAGGGTTCCCTTCCCCAAGATCATTGTTCATATGAAAAGAAAGCATCCTTGAGGCTTTTTGCCTTTTAGATGTACTTTGTATAACTCAGGGTCCCTTCCCCAAGTCTGATGGTTATCACCATTGGCTTTCGTAATTTCACCACAGGAAGCTTTCTTGTTAAAGGAATGGTTCGGTAAAAATTTTTTACTGTCCCTACGGGTCGGCCATGTGTTTTTAAGCCTAAGTCGCACGATTTTAGAAAAATTTCCTATGGACCGTACCCGAGTTTTCGTCCATTAAACGCACGCGAAAACAGGCACCAAGGCGCTGCCATTTTGTAATAATCCTATCACTTGCCGCATCGCCCTGGCTGACCTGCTTTTGCGGCACTAAATCATATCCCCCGCCACTGACATTATCAAAACATTCATATTCCCCGCCTCTCTCCGTGACGTTACGGTGCTGCGTAGGCAAACGCGCCCAGTCGTCTTCTACGCGACTTCACACAGAACCCGGAAACCAACACAGATCAACTCACAACACAGCGCGCCACAATTCGGAATATGAAACTGTACTTTCAAATCAAAAAGCAACACGGTACATTTGGTAAAGTACATTTATTTAACATTAAATGGTTATAGAATATTCAGCAATTGGCATATTAAATCGGAATGTGATTTTTTTTTTTTTTTTCTTCTTTTCTCTCTAGCCGCAAATGCTGTTCCGTTTTATCGTGAGTCACGCGCTGTTCCTTTATGGTACACAGGGTGTTGGTTTTCGTTAAAAGAAGCACTTTGGTCGCACGGTGAACCGCAAGGCTGTTCCATCAACTAGGCACTAGGCTAGCGTAAAGGTTGATATGTTGCTTCTAGCCGCTAGTACCGCGTAAGGGCATATGGGCCCTTGGCGATCGTCAAAGTTGTGCAGTTGTTTACGATAAGCTGCATCTGGCGGTTGAAAAAACCATCTGCTGGGGTCTGAAACTGGTGGCAGTAGCAGTAGGGTAGGATATACCTGTTTTGAAAACATAAAACTTATAATTAGTCTCGCCAGCCGATCTTTATTAATATTATTCATTTTATTTATTATGGCCGATCTGAAACTATTTGCTTTCAAGGATAGTGCAATGGAGTATGTTAGGCTCTAAAATCAATGCGAAAACTAACAAAATAAATCGAGGTTAACACACAATGAGAAACAACTGTTTGTCTACATGCGTGTGGAATGTGGACCTGCATGCCCATGTGCCCGGTACAAAGACAATCCCACAAACGTTTTACTTGCTCTTCATTCAGTCATTCATCCATTCATTAATTCTTCATTCCGGTATAAAAGCGTCTAAAGAGTTACTTACATTATATTTGTAATTTCCATTGTGTGTCTGTGTAATGCAGTCCGTAAATCCCACTGTGCTCTTGACAACGATTTTTCGTATGCTGAACTAACATGAATCTCGGTCTAGTTTCAGAATTTTCTGCCTTATCGTCTCTTACGTTATTGCACCCCTCCTTCAAATGAAGTCCTTTCGGCATAGTCCCTGTCTCTCAAGGTCAAAACACAATAGAACCTTATAGTGCCAGTGCGAGTTGTGGGCCTCTTCAGGCTGCCAGCTGAAAATGAAAGCCGCTGACCTTCACTCTAAATGAGCATACATTCTTACTTTGAAACATCCCGTGTAAAGCCATCTTTGAGAACTTGAATTTTCAAATCCATCTATGTACTAGGCCTCAATGTGCAAATGCGAACCTGCTTCTCTCCCATCTGCAACGGCTCGCTTGGTGCGTTCTGAGGCCCCCAATTTTGTCCTCGTTGTCTGCGAGCTTTGCAGCCCTAGAGAACCATAACTATGGAGACATTGACTTTTTGGGGGAAGGTCAGGGAAAGTATAATGTACCCGAGGAGTTGAGTTGAAAGCGAGATTTATTGTTTGTTTGTTTTATTATTTGCAATACGCAAGCCTCCCCTCGGTTAACAGTACGCAGCATTTACATGAGTTTGCGAAACTTAGTTACAGCAACAAAAATATATACATACACATATTGACAAGGTCAGCGATATGAGGTGAATAGAGAGAGAAGTCAAAGATGACACCCAGGTTGTTCTCCACACAGGATGGTGAAGGGAGGGGTTAGGGTTAGCATACTTTGTATGTACACTGTACAATAACATTTATTTACAAAAAGACAATCATATTACAATTATTTAAACCGGGATTTGTACTTCACAACCAGCTCTGCTTTGGGTGGACATGGCACAGTGGCAATGTTTGGTGGCAATGCATCAGTGCTCTGCACAGAAACGTTCAAAATTCCATATCTGTGCTTCTCGAGTACAGCAACAATAAGGCTTTTTACAAAGTCGAACTCCCATTTCCTCATAGACTGGTTTGATCACTCATTGCTTACTTCTTTTAGAAAACACCTTAGTGTAGCAAGGCATCCTTATATTACCCGTAGTCCTAGATTGTTCACGGCAGAGATTCTCGTAATGGGCCAAGACCGCAAGTAGAATCCTATGTTTCATGCCCTGTATGCTGAAATGCAAGCGCTTTGGCCTGTACTTTAGGCACATATTGTGGAACACCTCCAAACCTCCGGTGTGACAGAATTCTGTCAGTCCCCTCAAATCTTTTGAGAGTTTTATCGAAAACAATCTTCTCAATGGCTTTGTGTGTCGGTGAAGATGGAATCAACCACTTCTTCTTCCGTGCCTTCACTGGGGATAAAGGGCCATGTTCACATTGGTGGAAATGTAGGTTTTCTGACCAGCAGTGAACGTTGGTACAGTGGTGCATCAGTGACCGCCAGTAGTATTTCCACTGACTCTTCACAAGTTTTGGAGCTCCACCAAAGATGGTTGCTGATAGACTGGGACCACTGTGAAATACTTTCCAAACCTTTTTTTCTCCCTGCAGCCAAGATTTTCTTATTGATTGATTTTGCAAGATGCCATACATCAAATTGATGTTTAATATGTGGGAACTGCTCTCTCATTGTCTTGGCAATTGAAATGTGTCTGTCCGTGGCTATGAGGTCGATGTGCATTCCCCTCGATTGTAGATATTCCACTGATTTTATAAATCCTAGTTTCTCCATGGCCACTGAGGATGTACATTGTGTTACCTGCACGACCACCGAACTCACAATCTTCTTACTATCCATGTCCTGAAAGTGGTAGGTGCAGTACTTGGCAGAAAATCCAGGGCTGTCGCACTGTCCATCGCCGGCTAGCCTGAATCGTTTCCCTTCGAATGTACTTGCTAGAGACAATTGTTAAATTTTCCAAGCATCATTAATGGCTGGAAACAGATACTCATGTTGGTATTTGTAGTACTGCGTTTTAGAAATGAAATGAAGTCCCACAAACTGAAAGAAAGACTCTAACTTTCTAAAACTGGACCCACAAAAAAGTGATGTAGCTGCACACAGTAGATTGCCTGCTGGCAGCTTCCCAAGCATCGGTTGTGCAGACCATGAGAACGCATGATTTAATCTACAGGCGGCATGTATTGTGACGTTACTGCCTTGTTTTTGACGAGTCACATGAATCAATGGCCTCCGACATACTTTCCCTCTGACGGAATGCCCACATTTCAGCATACTTATAATATCCATCAAACAACTGTTGAATAGTATGTATTTGCCCTCTTTCATTAGACTGTCATCTGGTGTTACACTTGTTTCGGACTGCATCGTTGAGGACATTTCACCACAACTGAAAGAAATATCGCTGATAAGAAGTTCTAATGCGTCGTCGGGTGCTGCTGCTGGTTCATTCTCTGTCATTTCGACATCTGTTACTTCAGCATTGATGGGAGAACACAACATTGTCGACAGCTTTCTTGGTGGCAATTTTTTGGCGGGTGTAGATTGTGTGAATTGATCTGCAACTACTTCCGAGCTATCCTCAATACATTCAATATCATCTTCTTGTGGTGGTGCAGTCGCATTGTAGCAATGGTCCATTACAACTTTACTGGATTCTCCGGACACATTAATTTCATGTTCTGGCCATTGGAAATGAGCATCTCTAGTCTCAACACGCGGCGTCTGGTCTGGCAAGCAACATCTCTCATTCACTTCACTGTCTGTGTATGTATAGTTCGTAGACCCATGGTGACTACAGGACAGATTGGAAAAGGGATGTTCAGTTTAAACACAAGATAAAGTATAGTACAATTGACTGGAAAAAACATAAAATAGTCCCCAGCACAAAGAAATTCTAAAGTTATGAACTGTTTGTAACTAACCTTATTTTTGTTTCTTTTCTTTGCGACTTTCTTGACTCGATCTTCAACATCTGCACGCTGTTGTTCCGATTCGTTTTCGCATCTCTTCCCTTCCTCTTGCGCTGCAACGACTATATTTTCTGTATCCGCATAGACAGCACGGAATGAGGCTCCATCGACTCCCTGAAACATAGTACTTTCATTACTATGTATCACAATATTGATAACATAAAACACACGTGAGGACGAACACACAGGTACATTTCAATAGCTCAACGCGAATTAAACATTGTGTAGAACAATCAAACGACAAGTATTCGAGCTCTGATGACCTTGTTCCATGGAACTGTCACTATCCATACCTCTGGCTCTGTATGGACTGCCATGAATGATTGTATTGGAGAGGAGGCTTCAGCAACTCCCTGAAACACAGTACTTGCTTTAGTATGGTTTTCAGTATTGTAAACGTAACACACACTTGGGGTCGACGGCACAGGTACATATAAAGAGAGAACCACAAATGATGCATTGTCTAAAAGAATCAAGGAATATTTAAATGTGATAAGATTTAATCGACTTATTTCTCCGATTTCTTTACATCTGCATCATGTAAATGGGATCTTGTGATTGTAGTGGAAGTTCCATCGTCTCCCTGAAACACAGTACTTGCGTTAATAAGGAAGAAAGTATAGCAAATGGAATCACGTTATATGATCACGCTCGATGGAGCTGTCAGTATCCATACCTCGTGCTGCTGAAGAATATCTATGGATGTTGTAAATGTGGTGCGCACTTCCGAAAGCTGTTGCGCCGATTCGTATCCGCATGGTCCCGCTTCCACTTCCCCCTGGAATTACTTGAATGTCAGGCTCCGCATCAAGTGCGTGGGTTGACGCTTCAACAAATGCCTGAAAAATAGTATTTGCATTAGTAAGGATTACAATATTGAAAACACAACACACACTTGGGGTGAACCACACAGGTACATATCAATGGCTAACCACGAATGAAACATGGTGTAGAACAATCAAACGACAAATGTTCCAGTCCTGATGATAACGGTCGATGAAGCTGTCAGTATCCATACCTCGTGCTGCTGAAGAACATCTAGGGCTGTTGTCAATGTGGTGGACGCTTCAGCATCTCCCTGAAAGACAGTACTTGCATTACTATGGATAACACTAATTATAACTGAAAACAAACACCAGGGGACGACAACTAAGGTGTATATCAATTGGAAAGCATTACCCAAACAATTGGTAAAATAATCACACGATACATAAAAACTATTACTTAACATGCATAAAACAAGTCTGTAGCAGAATAGCGGAATAGCCAAGTATGATTACCTGATACGCGCTAGAAGTGGTTGATAACTGCAGGCACGTCACGGATGTAGAATGTTCTTGCTTCAGATTCAGTGGATAGTCAAGCAGTTGTAAAGGTAAATTATTGTTTGATAACGAAATGCAAATATTAAAAAATTGCCATGTAAACCGACAGAATACTTGAGAATAATGCTATTGAAAATGCGCAATATAGCACAGTTCCATGTGCCCATAAATAGATTTCCTTTGGGGGTTATAAAATCGAAAAATAATTTATTGATAAATGTCATTATTCAAAAAGCTATACACTCATATCAATATCGAAAGTATTACAAGGGACACAAAACCTAAAATATCAATTAATCCATTTGGCTACCTACACACTAATGCAAGGCCTAAAGCTAAATCCGGACACTTGACTCACCAGTGGCAGAATGTGGACGAATAGAGTTGGACTAGGGTTTGCGAGCAATTTTCCTGTCGTTCGTCGTTTATTCTTCTTTGTTACCCAAGATGTGGCGTACATGTTCGAGGAAAAGTGCCGGCTGCAGATGTGGTATCGATCACCCCTCTTGTCCTGAAAGACTTGCTGGACTCTACTTTCAAACTCTTCCGTTGGGTATCCGCAATGTCTGACCCATTCTCTTATTCGATCAACCGTTTTAGGGAATACATGCTTTGTAGTGCCTTCAGATTTAGCATGGGTCTTCGAAGGGCTAATCGAACAGGCAGGCATTGTTGAAAATTCTGAAAAGTAAATATCAAGATTATTATAAAACCTTGATGAAAAAAAAGTCATAAAAAAGTAAATGAACCATACCATGTTCAATGCAAGGTTTGTTTTGGTCGCCGGAACTATGACAGTTCATCATGTGCGGCTTAGTATTTGCATAAGTTACAGACATATTTTTTAAATGATGTGACTAAACTCTGAACATGTGACTCGTCCCTTGGATGTTCTGTCTTGCACGAGAAGGAAACATGCTTGCATTATAGACTGGACCCCCGAAGGATGCAATTCGATGACAATTGACACGCATGAAAATAAATAGATCTATTGATAGCATAACAATTGAAACTCAAGTCAATAGCAATGAGACCAATGACCATAGCACTATTGGGTACTGTAATCGCAAATAGATAGAAATGTAAAAATGACCGAAATATGACTAGGATACATGGCCTTACCTTGACCAACAAACAGTTGGATTCAGCAGGACGAGTAGTATGTTGCAGGAGAACAGGTAGATGGCCACAGGTAGCACACTGACGAGTTTGCTCGAAGCGGTCACAGATAGCACGATGACGAGCAGATTAGCATAGAGCTCAGTGCTTCTCAGGTGGAAGGTTCAGGAGTTGACTTGCAAAGCACGAAGATGTTCTCATGAGACATATCAAGTGGTTTATAAAGTATTAGAAACAGGGGTGTGTTTGTGAATGAATGACGTGTGTATGTCATGGTATTATGTGGTTTGCAGGGGGGGCTGCCTGCCTGGAGACACGGGGTCTGAGGAGGCCATGTGAGCGATGGCCCCTGGGCGTTGGGATAGCTTTTGAAGTGTGCATGCTGTTTGGCACCTTGGCCGTTTGCGCCCGTGACAGCCCCCCATGCCAGCGCTCCTCCCCGGGTGCAAACCGCATTTGATAGAGGGGGGTGGGATGGATGGGCCGGTGGGCGTGCAGGCAAGTGTGTGGGAGCGAGGGGCCATCAGGCCCCTCTCATCCTTTACTTCTCAGTAGAAACTCGGACCAAGTGCCTCCAGTAGTGGGTTCGCCCCTTGCCCTTATGTGATGTTAACTTTGGTTGACATTCGCGTAGATGGGTCCACTGAGCAGGACACTTTTGGTACCCCCTTTCCACTCCATCTTGGTGACCAGGCCTCACTGCGCAGAGCACATGGCCCCCACCCTCGTTCCCACTCTGACTGGAAAACTCCAGAGGTATTTGCAACAGCTAATAAATGTAACACATCGCTCTTCCTCTGAGATCACTGTCCTGCATGTGAACCAGCCTGAACTAAACACATAGCTTGTTCATCTCCACAAACGTGTCCTTGCCCATGCACCCTCGCCAGTGGAAACTTACTGCCATTCTGACCCTGTGTCCCTGCAAGGTATTCTCTTCATGTGCCAGACCACTGACCACGCCATGATGCCCACCTAGCAGATCCCCAACTAACATTAGACCCCTACTGCAGTATATCATTGCCTATCAATAACAAATGTCACGTACCGGAGATTCTTGTGAGCACAGACCCACACTTCAAACAGTGTATTATAGTGATCAAGACCTTTAACCTAAGGCCTGTATAATCCAATGTTAATTGATAGTATAGATATATGTGTGACTTTTATAGAGACATAACCGACTGAAAGACTTTGAACAAGTGTTATTTAGTGTTATTTAGTGCATGCATTATTGAGAATATATTATGTTAGCTTAGATAGTGACCACCCTGCTTCACAGCGACCTGACCTTCACCCATTCGGAGCACAGATGTCTGACGTCGATCCTTGAATGGAGACACACTTAATTCATTTAAAAAATCGAAACAACCATTGTTAAAATATATGTGGTGTTTTATTTTGTATCTTATTTTGATGACACAAAAATACAAGACTTTACACATTGTACAGGTCAGGTTGCAGCACAGCGAGAGAAAATCCCCCGTACTGATCGCTGTCACTTGGGAAAGTTTCTCTTATGGCACGAACGGCACAGGCGGGTATTACTCTTTGAACGCGGTGTCCAAGCCTCCCGTGATGCCACCATGTAAAGGAACGATAGGCCACCAGCCTGTACCACCTTTGAAAAGGAATGAAACAAACTGTTTTTAAATGACCAAGATAAGTTTAATAAACGTTTGTTGTCAATGACAATTCTTGTTATTAATGGCATTCTGCTCGGACAAATGCTATCTAGACACTGCACACTATTGAACGACTTTCATGCTTTACAATGATATGTATATGTAATTTTGGATATAGTAGAAGACCATGAAATGGGAGTGGCATGACAAGCAGAGTATACTTACTCGTTACTCGGATTACGAGGACGAACAGTTGCGTGTAGTTCGTGCATAAGCACCATCATTCTCCTCAACACAGACCGTGTGAGGCAGGCTGCCTTGAAGTCTGGCAGCTCGGTGATGCATTGCGGTCGTGGCTCGCCTTCCGAAATGTAGGCCACGCATCCCGAGTTTTCACAGCAGCAGCAGTTCTCGTCCTCTGTTGTCATTAGCTCGCACCGATTGCATGTGCACCAGGTGGAAACACCGTCCATGCGACTAGGTACAGACTCTTCAGCTGTTGAATCGTCCTCCCAACTGCCGTCCGAAGACCCATCGTTTTCGCGTGTTTCCCTTTCCAGTAGTTCCTCCTCGGTATACTCGGGCTCGTACATGTAGGGCATTATTGTAGCCATTCTGTGTTAAACAAACTAAAATAATTTATAGAGGTGGTACTGGTATCTGTTCACACGGGCTACAAGCAACAAAGGTAGCTGACCAGAGCACAGAAACGAGTCACAGAATACTCAAAGTAACACAGAGAGAGGAATGGAATCGAAAATCTACTGCTGTGTGTTGTGAAACGGTCTGTTTATACTTATTGAGGAAAGAGGCGTCCTGCCATTTCCATGGTGACACGTCATTAGCTGAAGCGCAATGAATGTTGACACGAGACGTGCTTTGGCGTAGTGAAATGGGTGGTACGTGTCTGCTGATGAAAGGCTCAGGGGCGGGGGATATGATTTAGTGCCGCAAAAGCAGGTCCGCCAGGGCGATGGGGCAAGTGATAGGATTATCACAAAATGGCAGCGCCCTGATGCCTGTTTTCGCGTGCGTTTAATGGACGAAAACTCAGGTAAGGTCCATAGGAAATTTTTCTAAAATCGTGCGACTTAGGCTTAAAAACACATGGTTCACCCATAGGGACAATAACAAATTTTGACCAAACCATTCCTTTAACATAGAGAAGTTCCCTGGTCTTGGCGCAGTTTTAGACCACACGGTCCACCCATTACAGGTCATGCAACCAGGAGCTTTCAGGCTTCTTTCAGAGTTCAATATGTGATTCACCAAACAGTTTCTTAAAGATCAGCTTCACAACTTTGTCACCTTGGTTTCTTAAAGCCTTCACTTTGGTTTCCTTGTTAAATTTTAAATTCATTGTTCATCAGTGGTGTTCAGCTTATTTTATTGTACTCAAAGAAATGGTTTGTCTGATTATCAAATTTGCTTTAATGTAGTTCAACATGTCTTTGCTCCTTAAAAAGGTGGCTTTTGCTCCATTCATTCATTCTGATATTCAACTTAAGTTTCTTTCACTACTTCATTCATTGTGGCATTTAATTGAAGAAAATTGGTTCAGCTAATTTAGTATGCTATGTTACTTTCACTTGTTTATTTCGGTTCTTTGATTAAATGTTGTTTGTTTCATATAAGTAACATTGTCCGTTTCGTTCAATGGGTGAAGTTACTTTCATTAGTTTCATTTAGTTCAGTATTCAATATAAGTAACGTATTTTGATTTGTTCCATATATTACGTTACAAGCTCATTCAATGCGTGAAGTTACTTTCATTCGTTTCGTTTAGTTTGCCATTCAATATAAGTAACGTATTTCACTATGTTCCATATATGGTGTTACTAGCATTAATTTCATTCGGCTCAGGATTCGGCATAAGTAACGTGCTTCGTTTCAGTCATTTGACCGGTATTGTATTTCTTCTTTGAGCGCCCCGGGTATTGTGATTGTCCCAGGCGCTTACTCCGTCGTGGCACCTCCTTTCTGCTTTTGGTTTCCAGGGGACAGCCAAATAGCCAGACGCTTCACAATGCACTCGCCAGGCCTTTCTTCGGGGCTTTGCCTTCGCCTTTCTGCAGCGCCTGCTGCTCGCCTGCCCAGCTGGGGAACCTTCGATCCGCATACACCTTCCGATGGGATTCCCAGAACCTCTGTTGGCGTATTGGCTTCTCGGCTTCTCTTCCCACACAGGTTCCACTCTGGTCCTCTTGCTTGGCTTCTGCCTCCGTTCTAATGCTTGCTCGCAGTGTCCCTTTTTATACACTTGAGCTTTACTAATAGGCTGCAGGTGTAAATTAAGGGTTTGCCTTGCTTGACTTGCCTGCCTACCATTAAAGCAATTAAGGCCACATGCCTGACCTACAGGCCTCTTCTTCGTCCCAGTATTTAAATGGGAGGTAATCTTCCTGGCTCCTAGTTGTATCTTCCTCATCTCTGTATTGTCATGCATTGTAAAGGGGGACAGAAGTGGAACACATTTATAATGATCCAAAAAGCTCGGGGGGTGGGGGGGCAGGCAGGGGGAGATCAGGTTGGCTATCCGGCGGATAAGTGGGATATCATGTCTCATTTTTATCATTCTTCTTCCTTTGTTTAACTTGTCTAATGTAATACTGGTTCCTACCCTTCTCAGAGATCATGGGACTGGATGAACAATATCCCATAAACTTCTCTGGTATAGGAGTTCCTTTTGGAAAGGAAGATATGGAATACTGTGTCTTACCCGTGGGCATCCCAATCCCCGAGAACCCTCTATCCATGTGATCCTCCCTCTCTTGTCCACCCACAGGGGTAGGATCCAAAAGCGATGGCCTTTCCCTGGCCACCCGCATAGAGGATCCAAAGGGAGTAGACGGAGAATACCCTCAGGTTTCTCCCAGTACCCTCTTGTTCACTTATATATTTGTAGAACAAGGCCGCGCTAGATTTAGTGGCTAGGTTTAAAGTTAGTTTCTCCTCGCTCTGCAAGTAGAGTAGCGCTTTCATGGTTGACCTATAGTACGGTAGTTTCATAGTGCATTACCAGGGGCAATAGCAAACCATCTGTCAGCCATGAGCTTAATCTGAACAAGGAAACTTCTGGGCATAAGACTTTTTCTAGAGAGTAAAGTATCATATATCAACAGATTCAGTGAGCCATTTGGGTGCGATGACCAGCTTCCAGTAAGTTATCAAACAACTCCAAGTAAGTTTCACAAGAATCGGCAGCAAAATTCGAAAGAAGCAATTATAGGACATTAAAGTAGTCTCCTACCCGATTTTAGCTACAGACGGGAGGCAAGACCAGGCTTCCTTGGGAGAGCCTGATTTCTAATATGGGTGACATGATTGGATGCAGGCTTCAATCAGGGGAGTGTGGGCGGTGCGAGAAGCGGGAATGGCTGATTCGAGGCGTTCCATGTCTTTTAGCAAAGGGGTTGGGAAATATGCACTTATGTTGACAGCCATACATGTACCTAGTGTCTGGCATTTTTGTATTCGCCTGCTTTGTAGACATGTAAAATGGGTAACGTTTAAAGCTGGGAGAGCCAGGGATTTCATGACTGAGACTGAGCCAGGAGACCTGGCATGGCACTTAGGGTTAAATGCAAACAGAGCAGGAAAAATATACACGTAAAAAAAAAGGGGGGGGGGGAGAAGACTGTCGGGATTCTTATTGGATGGTGGCATGAGGATCGTGGACTGGGGGAGACACAAATGGGTTGGAGGAGTGAAATTAGTGCCTGTACTTATTGAATTGTGGAACATGGAAGTGGGTCTAAGGCAGTGGTCTTCAAACTGTTTTTGGCCGGGGCCCCCCTGAGCAAAATTTGGGCAGGTCGGGACCCCCCAGAAATGCCAAATGGACAGTATGTATTGCACGCTGTCACCTGCTCCCATCACAGTCGCTGGGCTCCCTCATCCCATTCCTACCCAGTCCCTGGTCTCGCCCCCCCCCCCATCACACACCCTGGGCTCTCCCCACTCTGCTCCCACCACTATCCCATGTTTCCCACCCATTGTGCTCCCTTCATAGTCCCTGGGTTCCCCCATCCCATTCCCAACACAGTCTGAGGGCCAGTGGCGGCTGGTGATTTTTTTAAGTAGAGGGGCATAACTATTTCCCCCAAAAATGCCATAGCGACAGAGCATAGTGAGGGAGCCCGAACCAATAAAGGGAGGTTCGGGGGGGGGTTTCCCCCCTGTGAATTATTTTTAAATAATGGGTTACAATGTTGCATAGAGCATACTTTTAACAAAAAAATGGGTAAATAGCCAAACAGTTTGCAATTGGTGTTGGGGTCCCAGGGGGCAGGCATGACATTTTGTACTGGACATCTATGATAGATGTCCAGTAAAAAGATACCATCCCTGTCCCCTAGGCCCCACTGGGCCTAACACAATCAACATGATTATGTGTGTATGCAAGGCGCTGCACATTCATACAGCAATCACTCTTATCATTCACACGAGCATCCATCACCATACACTCCCTCATAACATACACATGGTTAAATAAAAACAGTGAACATAAACGTACCTTCTGCATTGGCCTGCGTGTGGGTGCTGAAACGCCCTGCTCCACGCTGCTCTGTCCGTATGTGCGAGGAGGCGCAGGAGCTCCCCCTCGGACATATAGACATGCAGTGCCCCAGCCAGCATTTCCAATGAGCTATGCAATGCTAGCGAAGCAAAACGCCCTAGCACTTGCATGGCTCAGTGAGCATATGCGGCTGGGGAACTAAACTGAACTGTCAAAGGGAAACCATTGTTTCCCTTTGACAGTTCAGCCAGCCCAGGAGCACTCCATCAGATGTAAAAAGCAGATGCGTGAGTGCTCACTGTTTCACTGGGCTGGCTCCTTAGTTCCTCCATAATGGGTGAGGGGCCACTGGCTGGGCGCCCCCTCACCATTATGGATGATCCGCCAGGCTCGGACTGGCCTATAGGGCAATGCCTGTACCAAAAATGTAAAATGCTACTGTGGGCAAGTCAAAATGGGGCACCATCTTGGCCAATGTGGGCCAGTTTGATGAGTTACTTAACTATGCAGTTAGTAATTTTGACCATTGTTGCTGAATATATCACAATTTACTTACATTTTAACACAAAGCACCCCCTTGGGTACTATTGAAACAGTGGGGCCTCATTACAACCCTGGCGGTAGCTATGCCGGTAAAACCGGCACGGGTTCCGCCAGAGTTGCATACGGGTCTGGCACCCGCGAATGGGCAATTACTGGGTCATGCTGAGCTAGGCGGACCTGATAATTGTCCTTTCGCGGGTGCCGGTACCGGTAGATCCCCATTCCCACTTGAGCCCCATAGGGCTCAGTGGGAATTGGGAGGTCAGATGCACCGGCACCGTTATTAACGGTGCCGGTGCATCCAACGAGCCCGCGAGCACAACTCGTACTATGGCGGTACGGTAGCAACGGTGCCGGTAGCTTACCGTCACCATTGTTACCGTACCGCCATTGTTGTAATGAAGCCCAGTCTGTGACCAAAGGAATTAATATCCATTTACAACTGCGGGCCACTTTTTAATTGTTGCCTGAGACAGTTTCATGCTTCAGCCCGACCATGTGAGCCACCCCTGCTCTTTTCTTCCAATCTAAAAAAAAAAGTAAAAAGATTTTTTTTTTAAAAAAAAAAAAAAAAAAAAAAATATTTCATGTTGAGCTCTCAGGACTCCCAGGGATGCACCCGCGGACCCCTGGGGGGTCGCGACCCACAGTTTGAATACCTCTGGTCTAGGGCAATGGTCTGCAACCTTTTGGCTCTCTAGACTTTTTGGACTACAGTATCAATTAGCCCCACCCACACAACAATGTCAATGGTACAGGTCCATTGGAGGCATAGTCCAAAACATCTGGAGAGCTGCAAGTTGCAGACCTCTGGTCTTGGAGCAGGGAAAAGGGATGGCAGCAACTGGTGTGGGGGTAATTCATGCTGGTATTTTATGGATGGTGGAGCAGTGAAGGGAGCAGCGGGGAGAGAAAAGGGGATAGTGGGGCTCGGGTGGAGTGGAGCAGGGCGGAAGGAGTGGAAAGTGGTGGCCTGCAGCACAGCCGTTACCTCACAAAGCGAGATAATACAAAGTTGCCACCAGTCAGCTCGCCAGTCGTTGCTTCACCCCTCAAGCCCCATGCCATAACATGAAGTGTTTGGATTCCCTGTCGTTCTCCAGCCAGTGAATGAGTGGCGTAGGGGCGGCAGTGCTCCTGTATCTGCCAACTTCACATCAGGAGAGAAACTTATTTTTCCAAATTGCTTTTATTGACATTTTACAGTTAAACAGTTAATCAACAGAAAACCAACATGACCCCGCCCCCTCCAACCCCCAGATTCCAGAATTTCACTGCTGTCTTTTCCCCTCCGTGATGAACGTCCACAGGGCCCCACTAAGATACAGTTTATAGGACCTTGAATACATTTACTCTTGATTGCCTCTGTTTGTCCACCTTTTCATAGTTCAGATTCCTCTTGGGGATCAATAATTCCCAAAAGCGACATCACCTTAGGGCACCAAGCTCTGCGCGTACCCTCCTTTAGGTATGCCAGGAGGGACGCCCAGTCGGTTGTAAATTGCATGTGTTGGCCCTGTATTAAGTATGAAAGGCATTCCATGGCGATCACTGACCAGATTTTTGCAACCCACTCGTGTTTTTTTTGGGGGGTCCTTCTTTCTCCACCATCGCGCCAATACCATTGCCTCAGACATCATCATTATTACATACAGCTTGCGGCCAGCTTTCGAGGGAATGTCAAGCAGAGTTCGGTTCAAGCCTATTGAGCCCCCAGATCTGTGGACTCGCTCAATGGCCAGTTGAATTTGACCCCAAAACATATTCAGTTTTGGGCATTCCCACCATATGTGAGCCCATGTACCCGTCCCCCCACATTCCCTCCAGCAAGCTTGGGTGGTGTGGGGAAACATCTTTTTCAGCTTGATCGG
This sequence comes from Ambystoma mexicanum, assembly GCF_040938575.1. Taxonomy (NCBI): domain Eukaryota; kingdom Metazoa; phylum Chordata; class Amphibia; order Caudata; family Ambystomatidae; genus Ambystoma; species Ambystoma mexicanum. Next base: position 646,917,965 of record NC_090937.1, read on the forward strand.
AGTGAGGCGCCACTGAAACATTAGCTTTAACCAGGTCTCTCGGATCTGGAGGGACTTAGTTAATTTTGATATGTGGGACCATAAGTATTGCCACTCCTTCTCGTCAATAGCAGTTCCCATGTCTGTTTCCCATTTCTCGATATACGTTCTAATTGGCGATGTTTCCCCCTCCTTGATGTATTTATTTATTTCGGCTATCAGGCCCTTATCCCCTGCATGTGTATCTAGATATTTTTCAAATGGGTTTATGGGGCGCAAGTCTGCCTGCTTCATGGTGGGGTGGGATAGCCAATGCCTCAGCAGGATATACCCGTATCTGTGTCTCTCCTCCAGGCCGAATTCTAATTTGCATTGTTCAAACTCTTTAACCTTTCCCCCGTATACATATCTCGAACCATCCGACAACCCCCTAGAAACCAATTGTCAAATGTTGCCGTTTTGCAGCCTGGGGTAAATTGTGGGTTTTCGAATAAGGGGGTGAAGAGGGTAGGCAAGGAGGTAAGATGCGCCCATGAGGATGCCCTATCCCATGCCTCCCCTGTAGTCGAAGTGATTTTACTTATGTACTTATGTACTTATGTACATTTGGGGAGATCTATCCGACCTCGGTTTCCACAACACTCCCTCCAGTTGCTCCGCTACTACCGCCCTATCCATAGACCTCCATGGTTTATCCCGATCATCCCTCTGCCAATCCCTAAGAACTCTTAATTGAGCTACTAAGTAATAGGCCCGGAAGTCAGGCTCTCTCATGCCGCCCGTGAAGCAGGTGTTCTCATAAGGGCTGCCGCCACTCTGGGGCGCTTAAGGTTCCAGATGAAGCGGGTTGTGGCTTTCTGTTAGGCTTTGAAAAAGGGGCGTGGGACCTATACCGGGAGGGCCGCAAAGAGGTATAGGAGTTGTGGTAAGACCGTCATTTTAAGGAAGTTGATCCGCCCCAGCCATGAGATACATAGAGGGCCCCAATCAGTCAATTTTGATTTAAACTTCTCAAGAAGGGGTGGATAATTTGCCTGGTATAGTTCTCCTATGGTTTTCGTGAGGAGGACCCCCAGATACTTTATTTTCATGTTTGCCCACCTGAAGGCATATGCCCATTTGATGTAGTGTTCAGAGGACGCTTGCAAATTGAGACTAAGGATCTCTGATTTATTAGTATTTACTTTCAGACCAGCTACTTGGACAAAACTATCTAGTTCCTCGCATGTCGCTGCCAGGGATATCTCGGGGTGGGTCAGTGTGAGAAGCATGTCGTCCACAAAAGCGGCCACTTTGTGGACGCGTCCTCAAATGGAATACCTCTTATGTTCCCGGCCATTCTTATAGCCTCCAGGAACGGCTCCAGATGAAGTGCATATAGCAGTGGGGAAAGTGGGCAACCCTGTTTTGTGCCCCTCTCCAATCTCACCGGGGTTGATATTTGATGTTGATAGCCAGACAGAGAGTCTGGGATCGATAGCTAGCACCCACCCAAGCAAGGTATTTTGGGCCGAACCCCATCTTAGCCATAGTAGCAAAGAGGAACCCCCATTCCACTCGATCAAAAGCCTTTTCGGCGTCCACCGCTAAGATGAGGGCGGGTATCCCCTTCAGCTCTGTTTTCTCGAGTAGGTGGGCCACTCTCCTGACATTATCCGCCGTCTGCCAGCCTTTGATGAAGCCCGCTAGATCGGAAATATTAGTTTGAGCATGATGGTGTCTAGTCTGGTCGCCAAAATCTTCGTATGGATCTTAGTGTCCACATTTATAAGCGGTATTGGACGATAGGAGCAACACTGTTTGGAATCCTTGCCCTCCTTACGTACGAGAATGACCTTTGCCTCGCCCATAGACCTTGGTAAGACACCCGAGGAGCCAATGTGATTAAATAGTTTGGTGAGGTGGGGGATCAGGAATTCTTTATGGCGTTTATAGAATTCGGCCACATAGCCTTCCGGGCCAGGAGCTTTATTCAGGGAGAGGGAAGAGATTGCCTTCCTAACTTCGTCTATAGTTATATCAACTTCCAATTGTTCCCGCTCTCCCTGTGACAGAGACTGAAAGTTCAGCTTTTCTAAGTATAGCTTTTGTGCGTTCGGGTCTGGGTTGTTTGAGGAGTAAAGAGTGGAATAGTATCAGTGAAATTCCCTTACTATCTCTGGGTTGTTAGTATGTGTTATACCTCCCTCCTCCTTAATTCTCAAAATTGTTTTGTTCCCCTCCTCCTTTCTCAGTAACCTAGCTAAGAGGCGATCAGATTTGTTCGCTTTGACATAGTACTTTTGGCGTAAGTGTAGAAGGTTCCGTTCTGCCTCCCAGGTCTGTATGAGAGTCAGCTGACCTCTTACCGTTCGGACCACCTTTGCTAGTGCCGGTATATTTTTCGCGGCCATTTGCGCCATTGCTTCTTTAAGGTTTTTGCCCAGTTGCTCTTCCTCCAGCCTTAATTCCCTTTCTCTTCTCGCCCTTAATGCAATAATTTTCCCTCTTATCGTGGCCTTTAAAACGTCCCACCATATTTGTGGCGATGTATCACCCTCAGGATTGTTCCCCGCAAAGTCCTCGAGCTCCTGCTCAATTTCCTTAGTTAAGATAGGGTCTTTGAAAAGTGGGGACGGGTATTGCCATTTCCACAGTCCTTGCGCACCCCGTGGTCTGGTTATCGTCAAGGCAATAGGGGCATGGTCCGAGATTGCAATAGGTCCCAGTGTGATCTCGGCGGTGTTCCCCAGTAATGAGGAGGACACCATATATAATCAATACGCGAGTGAGCCTTATGTGCATGTGAATAGAACGTGTATCCTATCTCGGTTCCCTGGGTCTCCCTCCAGGCGTCCACCAAGGCCAAGTCTTGGATTCTCTTCTTCAGGTCCCCAGAAGGAAGGTCCTCCCTGCGGTCCCCACATTGCTCTACTTCTATCCTTGGAAGGATCCCTGGCGAGATTAAAGTCCCCTGATAGAAGAATGCGTTCCTTGGCGAATTTGCCTGGTCGGGTTAGGGCCTTCTGAATGAAGGCATCTTGGCCCGTGTTGGGCGCATAGACTGTCTCTATCGTATAACATTCTCCTCTGCCCTCCAACACCACCGCCAGATGCCTTCCGTGGTCATCCATTTGCGATGCATTGATTTCCAAGTCAAACCCATCCCGCACCGCTACTACCACTCCTCCCTTTTTGGCTTGCTGCGTGGCCTGGAACAGCCTGGCATAGCCCCAGATCTTGACCCTATGCCTATCTTGATTTTATATGTGGGTTTCCTGTAGGGTGACTTTCTTGTAGGGTGACTGTGTGCGGTTTTTCTTTTCGGATGTACAACTCCACCTTTTTCCTTTTGACCGTTGAATTTAGGCCATTTACATTTAGGGACAGTATCTTAAACCTGTCTGACATTGACCATTGGTGTAGTATGTAAGCTGTAGTCTGGTCTGCTTGATATTCTGTTAGCATGGGGTTCCATGATGGCGGCTTGGTTGTACTGTTCACCTCTGGGGTCCACCGCCACTTCCCTTTTCCCTGGAAATCTGCCCCCCACACCCCCCCACCCGCTTCAACTTTTCCAATTTCCCCCTGGGTGGGTTCAGCTGGCGATCTGCCCCCCTTGTTCCTCGTGTAGTAGAGCCAGGCCTAGCCATGCCCTATAAACTGCCCAGGTCTTTAACAATACAGGATTTGTCCATCCCATCTCAAAGAACCCTCCCCCTCCCTTCTCTGCAGCAAGTATTTACGAATGCTTCTCTACCCCTGCCTCTGAACTTTAGCTTCAGTTAGCAAGGGCCCTCCCCGGCCTCGCTGTATCGGCTCTGCTATGGCTTCAGGGAAGCAGTGTTGGGTGAGTTTCCTGACGACTCATTTTGGCTGTTTGACTGGCTTCTTCCCTGGGGGTTGCCTTCTGTTTTCCGTGAAGAGTCTTTCCTGGACCGCTTTGGCTTGGCTGTAGACCACTACCAGCGTTTATGCTTGTCATGTCTGAGGGGATGACCCGCAGGGTGTGTTGGCGGATGCTCTTTGATTCCCAGCAGATCCAGGCCTTGGTTACATGTCTCGAACTTGTGCTAATTAACAAGGGGGGGTCCTTGCCAGAGGAAGGTTAAGCCAAATGGATGGGTCCACCTATACTTGATTTGTTTCTCTCGCAGGTATTTCAGGACCAGGCCCATCCGCCTTCTCTTATTCAGGGTTGTTTGCGAGAGATCTTGATAAAGAGCTATCTCAGACCCGTTGTATGATATGTGGCCTCCTTTCTCGCCATCTCCAGTATCTTTCCTTTTTCTTTCATTTCATAACTATGAAAGGCCACTAAAACGTCCAGAGGCCTGCTCCACCCGAGGCGGTCCCACTCTATGGATTCTGTCGAATTGTAGGTCTATGCATGAGCCCGCGGTTAGGAGATCCATGAAAATCGTTGTAAGGATTTGAACGAGATCTTGGGACTGGACAGACTCTGGTAGAGCCTTGACCCGAATGTTGATTGTTCTCGAGCGATTCTCTAGTTCTTCGGTCTGTAGCTCTACGTTCTAGGTGGGCTGGGTCAGGGTTTCCAGGAGATTCTCAGTTTTCCTCGCGTCTTCCGTCAGCTCCTGGATGGCCCACTCGTTAGTGTCCACCCTTTCTTCCACCTTGTTAATATCTCGCTTAATCTCCCTTATTCCCTTGGCTAGGTCTTCCCTCAATGTGTCCATCTGCTTCTGAGAGGCAGCCGTTATTCTATCTACCGCCTCGCCGAGGAATCATTTTAAGGCTGAGTAGGGGAGTGGTCTCTCTCACTGGTCCTGTGTAAGATCAGCTCCCTGCTCGCTCGCCCAGTCACCCTCCCGGTGGTCACCCTCTGATTCGGGTCCTTGGCCCAGATTTTGGTCAGGGAGCCGTCTTGGATCTTATTTGCAGTTTTAGGGGCCTGGGAAGGATCCTTCGCTCTATTCCTGGACATGTTGGGTCACAGGTCGAGGGGCTCGGGATCAGCCAAATACCCGACCGCTTAGGTGGTATTGTGTAAGGGGGAGGCAGGACCTCTAGGTCATTAAATAATGATGGCTGCCTCAGGTGAGCTTGGTGAGTGCCTCCTCCCCCACCTGCCTTTTTCAGTCGTGCTTGGGGAGCAACCGTGTCCAGCTGTGCACCCTTCACAATGTCCTTGTGCAAGCTACATTAGGCGCCGGGCCCTAGGTAGAGTCTGGGTGGCTTTGCCAGGAATTTTAACACAAGATCTCCAAGAAAATGAATGAAAGTCCTATCAACCCCCCATGAAGGGAGAGTGCACCAACAAGGATACAGGGGGACCCCTGGGTGAGGCAATGCTACTGTGCGGCTCTCTCCCTCTGCCCGGGTCAATGCGGGGAGAGGGCCAGAGGCTGCACTTGGTGCTGCACCGATGTCTCTAGGGCCAGCACCACCCAGGCCTCCCATGTCCCCGACACTCCTCCTGCCAAATGGGCTCCTGGCAGTGCTTCTATGGCGGTCACTCACTCCTCCGGCGTCAGCGCAAAACGGCTCCAGCAGAATAAGGACCGCCTGCCCGGTGTCTAATCTGTCTCTCAGGCCCGTCCGGAGGGTTGATGGTCGAGGGGGAGGTGGGTGGAGGTCGCCCGTGGTAGATATCCCCCAAGGGTCCCAAAGCTCCCGGGCCCCTTCCTCCAGTGCCCCTTCACAGCTGATGTCACCCGGGAGATTCGGGGGGCGTGCTTACTTCTACCCGTCGGGCCTCTGCGTGCCTGGGATCAAGCTACTGTGGGAGCTGGCGGGGGGCAGCGGCGCAGGGTCGTGAGTTCCTCCAGACCGCCTCGCTGGCGGTGCCCTCTCAGACTGCGCTCCCCATGGACCCCGGCCGGCGGCGAGCACTGAGACCGGATGGGGTGGTGGTCCAACCGGGACCCGGCGCTCGCTGACTGCTGCACCACAGAATCCATGTGCCGGGGAGGGCAGGGTGCTGCCAAATGTCTGCTTTTATTGCCGAGGGGATCTGCGCGGAACGGGGGGGGGGTCGGGAGTCGCAGTGTCTACCGGTCAGTGGCCATCTTGAGAGTCGGCAGAAGCTTTTTTAACAAGAATACACAGCTGGTGCAGGCAGCAGGTAGGGCTGATAGTTGGCCCCTGCTTTGTGTAGGCACTGGCCCAAAAGGTAGGTCAGGCCAGAGCCCCAGGTTTGACCTCTGCATATAGTGTTTAATCCTTTTTCTTTGTGGTCATTCTTTGAAGGTGACTCGAGAAGAAACAGTCTGCGCATAATTGGCCTTCCAGAACGGGAAGAAGGAGACTTGATGGAATTATTTCTAGTGGCTTGACTACAGAGTAAACTAGGCTCCAAAGGTCTCTCAAAGTGGTTTGCGGTAGAGTGTGTTCATGGGGTCCCGCACGTAGGCCCCCAGGTGGAGCCCAGCCTCGGCTGGTGGTGGCATGGATCTTCAATTACCAAGACCGTGATGCAATTCTTCAATCGGCTAGACAAAATGGTCCAATACGAATGGGCAACAGATCCATCCTGATCTTTCCTGAATATACAAAACAAATACAACAACAAAGACAAAACTTTGAGGAAATAAAAGGTATTATGAGAGAAAATCACATACTCTACATGCTGCTCTAACTGGCCAGATTGAAGATCATCCAAGGCGATAAACACTGGTTCTTCAACTCCCCAGATGAAGCATGGGAATGGTGGGAAGCAGAAGGCAGCTGGTCCACTAAATCAGTTGGGAATCAATGGAGACAAAAATTCTCTGAACAACGGAAACTCAGAGGATGACCATGCCCAAGACTAGGAGAACGCTGAATGGATAGCTCAGGCTTCGGGAGGATCACAGTAGTGGAAGGCGGCACTCTACAGATGACAGAGGGGATAGGGGTGGGGGAATGTACATGGACAAATCTGCCGATGAATCAGACCAAAGTGATGACTCATCAGTATCTCTTCAGTTGAAGAACACCCTAGATACTTGATACAAGATTTAGGCACCAACACACGAAACCTGCATGAGAATTTAGATGGTAGAACATGGGCGACAAAGGAGAAACTGAAGGAACTATATGAAGGGGACACTTCCCCGGTCCTCGTAATGGTTCCTATGCAGAGGAGCAGTAACACTGGAACCCAGATGCTAGTCGGCTGGTGATTTCCCCCCCCCCCGCCCCCTCAAAAGGACATAATCAGTCGTCAAGCGCATACATTGTATGTATTCCATACAGAGCACCCTTAAAGTTGGAGGGTATGCTCCAAGTTGTCTATACTGGTTTGATTGTTGGGAAATTGGGAGGGTAGGAGGAATGAAGGGAAAATAGGCAGGGGGCAGGGTTTCAACTCAGTCAAATGATTAAGGGACACCATAATTCAACCCCAGTAGAGGGATCCGTGAGAGTAGTTAAGGGAACGGGGATACTCAACATGGGGAGTCTGACAATACTAACCTGCAATGTGTTGGGAATGGGCCGCACCAAAAAAGAGGAGGGAATTACTAGAATCTCTGAAAAGATTGGCAGAACATATAGCATTCCTACAGGAGATGCATCTAACCGGGGCAGAACTTGAAAAAGTCAAAACAAGTTGGGGCGGAGAAGTATATGGCACACACATCTCATCTTATTCCAGAGGAGTCTTGATGTGGATAGCCAGAGGGCTCCCATACAGATCTCCAAAGTTATTAAGAACGAAGAAGGAAGAAAAATCCTCCTATTGGGAACCCTGGAAGGAAGGGAAATAAGTCTAATCAACACATATGCCCCCAATGTCGAAAAATGACACTTTCTGGGCGTGGTACAGCTTTTGGAAGGACATAGCTACAAGGAGGTGATATGGGATTTCAATTGCCGAATCAAGCCCAGTCTAGACAGATCGTGCCCCGTTGCAGCACACAAAGTCGCTGAAGCAAAGCATGTCAGATCTAGATTTGATTGACTTATGGTGGGAACAGAATCCTCTATGGCAGAATTTATTTTTTTATGGTTTTGTCAATGTTCTCTTGGTAGGCTGCTTCAGTGCTACAGTTTTTCTTCAATCTTAGTATTTCCCCATAGGGGATGTTGTTGATCACATGCCTGGGGTGGTTGCTGGTTGCATTCAAAATACTATTTCCTGCAGTTGGTTTTGCAAATAGTTTGGTTTGAATTCGACGTCACCATGCCTATGGTTATCAGTATATAAAGGGCACCTTAGCCACTTCTAACCTGTGTCTCGGATCGGAGACATCAGAATGTTGGCAGGCGCATTGTGGCTTTAAAAATTGGTATGCTTTTACAATTAAATAGACTTTGTTTGCCAGTATAAAATACTGCTGCATCCCACCCTCCTCCTTTTTTTCGAAATTTGCGGCATCATTGTGAATATCTGCACCTCATAAGAAGCTAATTTGTAAACTAGAAATGTATTTACTTTCTTTCTCCAACGTTTCTTTTGGGTACCCTGCACCAGCCCCAATTATTTACAAGACATTTCAGAGGAAAAAAGGGGCAACCACTGCAAATGTATTTATTTCACTAAGAAAAGAAAAATCTTCTCAAACTTTGATTTTGGAAATACTATAGGGTGAGTAGTTAACCCATAAGCCATTTATGATATAAAGACTGATTAAGAGTATGTGGCTATATATGTGAAAACCATGTTGCTGATTTGTGTTAAACTTACTGTTCTAGAGATCTCTCCTGATGAGCCATTGCAAAAAAGTGGTGAAACACGCGTAGAGAGAAAATATATTTTGGAAATTGAGAGAGAAAATATATTTTGGAAATTGAGAGAAAATATATTTTGGAAATTGGATAAAATAAACAAATTGAGGAAAAAGTTCAAGAGGACTTGACTGTTCATTTAAACCAGTATACCAGTTGGTGCACAAGACAATACCTTTTGTTTATGAAAAACAATGAAAGATCAATGCGTAATCGACCAGATTATTGTGCGGTCAACTGTGAAAAAACATCTTGGCTGGGTGAAATCTTGGCTTCCAGGTAAGAGAGAATAGTAAATCATGCTTATGAAGGTGTATTTGTAGACTTGGGCTGGATGCTACAAAGATAGTGCCTTGTAATCTGTTCTGGACACTCCTTGTAGAAAAAAGCATTCTCTCCTGTCAATTTGGATATTGGCCATACATCATGAAAATATCAATTTATTGTTTAATTGCACCCCTCTTCTCCGAAATCAATTATGACTTTTTTGAGTTCCAACCTGTTATGTTTTCAACATCACAGTGACATTGTGGATGGTGCAGACTTTGAATGGCTGAAGTTATAAGGGAGTGAATGAGATATTTAGACTTCAGTAAGATGCGAAAAACTGTAAATGCTACTGGGATTTGTATTTACATTTTTTTATTTAATAAACATTAGTACATTGTGGTGTTTGTTTTTAAATGTACTACGCGTTAAGGTTGAAGTTACTCTAGAACTTGCTTACAACGAATGATTAATATGAGAAAGTATGCTTTTTGCTGAATTGCAAATTATTTGTAACATGCCTTTTCTTGTATATTATGCGTGAAAGGTTTAATTTAAGTCAACGAACTTTATATGGTCAATTAAGTTGGACCGACGTGGGTGATATAAAGACTAATGGGAGTAATTTAAGGATTGACTGATGATATATGGAGAAATATCTGGCATTAAATCGGATAACAAGATGATGCTTTTGTCACGTGGATTTGAACTTCATTAGCACATGTTTTATTCAGTAACAGAAATGGACATGTTTAATTTAGTACCTTTTTGTAAGCATTTTCGAAGATATATCTTTTTTCGGTGATGTTTACATGTCCATTTTTGAATAAATCTCACATTCGACAAATTATTTTTGGGGAAATCACATACATCCAGAATTAGCTGTACCGTCACTAGACACAGTCAAAGCCTTCGACGCAGTAGAGTGGAGTTTGTTTTTCCAAGTACTAACAAGATTATGTCTAGGTCCGAATATGATGAAATTGATATGTGTGATATATCAAAATCCCCTAGCGAGGGTGAAAACTGGTAGGGAGGTTTCACCTAGATGGCAGTAGGAAAGGGGCACACATCAGGGATGCCCGCTGTCCCCCCCATCCTCTTTGCCCTATCACTAGAGCCCTTGGCAAATATTTTCAAAGAGCAATTTAGCGACACCGGAATAACAGTCGACGGCCAAACCCATGTAATATCTTTCTATGTGGCTGAAGCTCTCTTCTATGTGCATAATCCCTGACTCGACACACCATACATGCTTGACATGTTGCACCACATAGGTAGGCTTTCTGGATTCCAAATTAATATGGGAAAATTAGTAGTCGTCCCATTGGGTACCATCAAAGGGAAATTACAAGGGGACCTAAGTGGGCAAAAGGTGGCAAACTGAGTCTTTCAGGTATTTGGGGATACAGGTGCATCACAAGGTTGCATGCAGACACCTTTCAATATACTGTGGGCAGGGTGCTAACGGGCCTAAAGGACAGTATAACATTCTAGAAGAAATTGCCACTATCTCCAATTGGGAAAATAGCGATCTGTAAAATGGTTGCCCTACCGAGACTATTATACCTATTCACCAACATATCATATATGACTACAGAGAAAACTAGGCTCCAAAGGTTTCTCAAAGTGGTTTGAGGTAGAGTGTGTTCATGGGCCCCCCCCCCTTTTTTAAGGCACTCGGTAGCAACATTTCAGAACTTTTATGGGCCGACGGCAAAGCAGGGTGTCACTGAAAACGCTTCGGAGGAGACATCCAGATGGGGGGGGGTCTTACTCTCCCTGACCTTGAACTGTAGCTTCTCAATTACAGCATCAGGGATGATGAAATAGATAGGTAATTTCTGGGCAAGCCCCTAAAGTGTTTTGGAAACACTCCTGGGAGAAGCGGGGGGGTTTCAGGCAACCTGCATCGCACAGACAGTCCAACCGGTATGGAAAAGAACATGCAGTAAACATGGTGGCACTGTAGATCCCAAGATAGCAAGAATTAAAAGGGACAAAGGGTCAGACAGATGCACCCGAATGGGGTTTCGTACAGTGTGAGACTTGTTTGAAGGGGTAACTTTGATGCCATTCATAGAATGGGCAGAAATGTTTCAGATGCCTGGGGGACAATTCGTGAATTTTTCACACCTGACTATAACACTGGAGAGCAAGTGGAGCTCCATTCCAGGCGAGCCCCCTACCATGCCAGTCCTTCATACTATACTAACCATAGGAGCGGAACGACACGCAATCACAAGGATATACGCAGCATTACAAGATAGCGAGACATTACCCCACCTGAAAGTGAAAGAAAAATGGGAACGGGTCATGGGAGAGGTAATAGAGGAGAAAGCATGGACCAAGATTTGCCCAAGAATCAGTGACTGTCAAGGAACGCACGCTTTAAATTAATACAATGTAATATAGTGCACTGTGTTTATATAACTCCCCAGAAGTTACACATCATGAACAAAGTTATTACACTCACGTGCCCGAGATGCAAGGGGGGAGTTGGCTGGGTTATGGTACATGGTCTGGGAATGCCCAATAATAGAACACCATTGGCAGGCAGGACCTAGCGGTACAACAGCTTTCTGGGTAGACAACTGGAATGTTCACCCAGATCTGCCTAATGGGAGTGCTCCCGGAAGGTGAAAAGAGGAGCTATTCGAACAAAATAGCCAGCATCCTACTTTAATTGGCGAGGCGTCATATGGGCAGCTCATGGAAGTGCCTCAAAAGCCTGTTGCTGAGTCAGTGGTCCCAAGATTTTTTGAAGTCGGTAACAGAAGAAAAGGCAGTTATGCATGAAAAAGGGACAAGAGAGGAATCGAGCACCCTAGAGTTGGAATGGGGCACTTTCCTTAATGACTTGTAAACATCCCTGGACAAATTACCCCTGTGAAGGAATGAACATATGGACATTGGAACGAAGTGAAGGCATCATAGAATTTTATATGAGGGTCTCCACGAAGTTTGTGCTTTATTTGGAAACACCCTTAGCGAGGTGAATCATAATGGGTCTACTTAGGAATCTGAGATGGAACAGGGGGAGGGCAAAGGAAGGTGGGACAGGGGTGGGAAGTTATTAATGAAAACACATGCTTCTTTGCCTTCACTAAGATTGTAAAAACCAATAAACAAACGTTGGAAAAAAGAAGCTATCAATCCCCTCCTGTATGGCTGACTGAAACACTACATCTGTCAGCGGCTCCTGTTCCATTCAGTGTTCCCCGACAACCTCCCTGGGACCTCAAATCGTGCACTCCCAAATGAATGAACAGATGGTGTACGTGCTAGGATCTCGCAGTCTGTAACCCATCTAGCCCCATGGTCTGACATTAAGACATGAACAGTACGCGAAGCCAAGTGATGCACTGATGTGTAAAATGTGTATTCCCTTCCCAAAGGGTGCACGTCCATCCACACTTCCGTTTGCTTGTATAGACTGCTCATCTATTTTATTTTGCCTGCCATCTTTGTCGGTGGTCTCAAACTTATCTGTGCCTGGGTCAAGCACCATGTTAAAATCCCTTCTGCCCTCATATGAGCACACTTTCTTTATATTTGAACATACTTTCTTTATATTTGAACAGCTGCTGCTCCATCCAGTCTAAATATTCCAAACTGTCCATGTTCGGGGCATAGCAGTTTGCAAGTGCAACAGTGCAATTATGTATAGAGCCTGTGACCACCAGTGCCCTACCCTCAGGGTCTCTAGCAGCTTCCATTAATCGAAAATCCAGTACCTTATTTATCAAGATGCATAACCCCCCTGGAGAGAAAGGAGCAGGAAGAGTAATAGCGGTTACAACCCTATTGCTTTGCAAAGCGTGTTTCTGTGTCCGAGGCCAGAGGCGTTTCGTGCAGGCTATATCAGTATGGTGCCTGTTAAGGTATAGCAACACTTTCCTTGCCTTGAGTAACAATTGAGACCACTTAGTGCAATGCATGGTTATACAGTCTCGCACTCTCCAGCGGAGAGACTCCCATCAGGACGCGGCTCCAAACCGAGCCCCATTGACGTCGACTAAGCCCAGTCCTTATCTTCATAGCACGTCTCATTGGCTGCCCTCATAACTAAAACAATTGTATGAACCAACCCCACTTGGACCTCCACCTACAACCTAAACATGCCGGTGCATAGCTCCTGCCCTGTTAATCATCCCAATTGCATGCATACTTCGCCAGGGAGGTCACTCTGACCCACCGACTGACACCCCCCAGATGTACCATGTCTAACCAGCTTCTAACAGTAATATTCAATTTCTTCCTCCACTTTACTGGCCCACCATGCACACGCCCAGAGCCTAGCAGCCTGGATCTCTAGCCAGCGGTGAGTGCATTCCAGTCTGGCTTGGTGATCAGGGTGCCCCCAGCGGCAGGGAGTCAAGGAATTACCTGGCATCGTCTGGTGTATTAAAGAGCAGGGTCTACCCCTTGTGTTCCGCCCTAGGATTTGCTGGGAACATTATGTCGTACTTGATGCCTCTGGCTCTCATGACCTGTTTGGCGTCCATGAAGGATTTTCTTGAGTTCAGGAGCTTGTTGGAAAAATCTGGAAAGATACCAATTTGATCCCCATTGTATGTCAAGCGTTCCCTTTCACGTGCCAACTGCAAGGCAACATCCTGGTCCGTGTAGTTGAGCAAACGGTCTATAATCGGCCTTGCAGGGGCCCCATTGACTGGCCTCTTGCCTGTGATTCTGTGCGCTTGTGGCCCAGGAACGCAGGGGAGAAACTGACCGAGCCCAGTACTTCTTTCTGAAGCTGCTCCACAAAGAGTTCCATAGAGCGTATGTCACTTGCCTCAGACAACCCCACAATCCGAAAGTTATTTTGCAGAGATCTCGATTTTAGATCATCCTGCTTCTCAGCGAGAGCTTTCAATGTCTTTCTGACCTTTTCCATTTCCCGCGACACCAAGTTCGATCTATCCTGCATTGCTGAAATCCGAGTCTCTGCTGCATCAAGTTTGCCGTGTTTCTCTAAGCGCATTTTTATATGGTCAACTTTACATGTGAGAGAATCCAGTTTAGTGTCTAGGGTGTGTATCTCGGCCTGCAGCTGCACACACATCTTCTTAATATCCCACAGTTCCACCATCTCTCTGTGCGAGCGCCCCACCTGGGGATCCCCATCCCGAGGGGCTGACCCTGAAGATTTTGCTTTTTTTGTTGGTGCTCCTGCCCGGCATGTGATTTGTCTGTTTTGCCCATTGTTCAATGCTGCTCACCTGGCATGTTTTGGCGAGTTCAAGCTGACAGTTCTGTGTACTGATCAGACATCCTCTGTCAAGACCAACAGAGACCTCGACCCAGCTCCCACAGAGGGCTCCAAGACGTGTTTGTGAAGGGGTTTCAGCAATGTCCCAAGGAGTCCTATAGCAGGCCCCCAGCTCGGTACTGAATGCAGCCTCACCAAAAAGTCAGTGGGAGCGTGTCCGACAGAACGAAATGCTTGAAGCCAGGAAGATCGTCCAGCCCCCCAGGTCAGTTCTGCTGGCCAGGGTGCCCGGGGCCAGCACTATCCTTTTTTCAGGGGCAGCCCCCAACATCTGCCATCGGCCTCCCGCATGCGTGGCCCAATGTGTTTGCCTGTGCCACAGGCCGTCCCAGGCTTTCCCGCCCTATTCACAGAATCCGTCTGTCACTGTCTGCAGATGGTCCGGGCGTGTCCGCCGCGCCTCACTCGCCACTCGGCACACATGCCGGCTCCCAGCCAGACACGCCCCGGCTGCCAGCCAGGGATGGATATGGTCGCTTGTTCAATGAGGGTGGCCCCAGATGCCTCGCCAGAGTCTCAATTTAGGGACAGGTGAGGAACTCTGTGAGAGATCCTCCCATCGCTTCCCGCTCCACCACACTGTGTCAGCCAGCCTCTGTAACATGACCATCTTTCTCTCTTACGCCCAAGGAGTGGCCCACTCCCCAGTGCGCACCATCGTTCCCATATCATAGGGGGTTGTGCAGCTCTGCCATCAGCAATAGACACTGCATCAGGTTCCCCACCTTCCGGGGTGCTCTGTAGCCATTACGTGGAGGCAAGCTATACCTTTATCGCTAGCATTAGGATCTTTTAAAACTGATTTATGGAGGATGTTAAGGAGCTCAACAGAGAGCGGCTATCTTTGTTGGGCCCCTGAGCACCGACATACATGTTTAATGCTTTTGTCAAATATCATTCACTTAGCGCACAGGGCAGCGGTTCCATTGCAAGTGCGAAAAGCAGAGGTGACCCAGAGCAGCCTTGCCTGGTTCCTCACATCTTAAAGGGAACAAGAGGACGCCGTCAGAAAGGACTCTGGCATTTGGATCCCTATCACAGTAGCACCATGTTTAGGAATGGTCGCCCCACACCTACCTTCCACAGCAACAGCAAAAGATTGTTCTAGTCTAGTGAATCAATTGCTTTCTGAATGTCCAGAAGTGATCCACGACTGGCAGCTCAGGAGGGGCAATGTGATGCATAATTGCAAGCAGCCTACGCAGATTGTGATGGGTAGTTCGCCCAGGTGCAAAACCCGACATGTCCAGCATCCGTGGTAACGAGCAGCTCGCCAATATTTTGCCATAGATTTTGTAGTCCACGTTTAACATGGATAACGATTGGTATAGCTCACACTCTGGCCAATATTCTCCGGTCTTCAGTAACACTATTATATTGGCTTCTCCCAAGGAATCCGGTAAGCTCCCTTTTTCAAGTGAGAGCTGATATAGCTTATGTAGTTTGGGGATCAACGTATCTGGCAAGTGACGGTAGGATTCAATATTCAGACCATCCGGGCCTGGAGATTTGCCTAATGCATCTCACTCAAAGCTTCCTTGATCTTGTCTAGCTCAAAGGGTTGCCCCTGCCATTCTCTGTGGCCATTTGCCAGCCAGAGCATAGCTACCTCATCCAGGAAAGCTTTGATCTCCTCCGACCTCTTTGCCTCAGCAGATGTTTAGAGGTCTGAGTAGAACTTCCAGAAACGTTCATTGATCCTGTTCAGTCCATGCAGTACATCCCCTTTCTAGCATAGTATTGAGCCTATCAAGGTGTGCCCACTCTCTAGTCAAAGGAGTCTGGCTACTAATTTCCCTGGCCTTTCAGATTCACTGTATCTCCTTGCATCTTTAGCTCCATAGAGGAATTTAATCTCGTGGTCTGCTAGCTTTTGAAACCTGTCCTTATTATCTATTATGTCTTGAGCAGTAGCCTTGTGCGGGCTCTTGTTGTATACCCCCTTCAGCAACCCCTACGTACCTTCCAGTGCATACAACCCTCTCTGAATGGACCCACGGATGCATTGTTCCTTTCGAAATGCAAATCCCCCTCATAGATGCCTTTTTAAAAGAGTGCATAATATACAGAAATCCTCTACTGATCCAAATAAATTCCTATATCTGGATCCCAGTGGGTTGTGAGAACTCTTGATCCGCGATAGAGTCTCTCATAAACCTCCATGCTGGATGGATCTTATGTGAGTTTCCCAACTCCAAGGAAAACCTAACCGTACAAGGTCCGATAGTGTTGCGCCAAATATTATGGCAAGCCCAGCCAACAGTCTATGCATGTGGAACTGTTGTGTGCTGAAGAATAGGTGTATCGTTTTGCTTTTCTTGTGTGAGCCTTCCAACATCGTAGAGGTTAAACATTGCCATCAATCCCTTAACCTTTCTGGCTGCCCTGGAACGGGCGGTGGCGGTAGAGTCCTATATTTTATCGAAGATCTGGCAATTTATTCATCACGTGCCGTGCTTTCATCTCCTCCTACGAGCAAAACAGAGTCAAAATATGGAGCTCATTTCTCCTAAGGATTTTGAATAAACTCGGGCGTCGTGTTTCGAGCCTTACACATTAAGAAAAGTGATGGTGTGTCCCAGTATCTTGCTATCGACCAAAACATAGCAGCCCTCTGTATAAGCAATACATGTTGTCAGTGTAAAGGGCACTTATTTGTGTATTCAGGATGGAAACCACCTACCCACCCCCCATTTGCATGCTGTCGATTTATGCTGCTCATCTTGCAAGTGTTGGAAGTGGAAAAAAGGCACTAGTGGTACTCTGGCTGCATCCAAAAAGGCTGGAGTCGGATGCACGGACTGTGTTGGGGAGGGGCAGATAGGTCAGGCCAGGGCATGACCTTCAGTTTGCAATGTTCAATGGCTCCTTTTGCATTGTGGCTAAACTAGACATTGCCTGGAATAATAAACTAATGGCACTAGATTCTTCCTTGGCAGAAATATCAAAACAATATATTCGAGGGGATTGGGTCCTCCGACGTATTCCATATCTATGACATGTAATCACCACAGCTGTGCTGCTTTGGAAACTTTTTCGGCGTCTGCGTCCTGCGTCGATGACGTCGATGCGCCGTCGTCGAGGACCTCCTCCGACGTCCAACGTCATCCGATGTGATAAGTAGGACGCATGACGCCCATAGCCTCAGTTCCGTTTTTTCCGCGAACGTGTTGCTTCGTGTTTCTCGGTTCTAAGCCTCGACTCTTTGGAGTTCTGTTCTTTCTGGTTCTTCGAACCTGTTCGTTTGTGAATTTCCTTCGGCGATGTCTTCCACTTCGTCTTCAACCCTGTGTCCGGGCTTTAAGAAGTGCGGGGAGTGTGGGTCCAAGATGTCGGTGACTGACTCGCACGACGCCTGCCTCTGGTGCCTCGGGGAGGCCCACGACACGGATGACTGTGTCGACTGCCAGTCGCTCACGTCCAAAGCCTTACGCGAACGTAAGAAGAAGTTGTCGGTAGGTCGGGTGTCCAAGCCCCGGAAGTCGAAGTCGGCGGGGCTTTCGACGGATGATTCGAGGGGTGACTCTCTGCGTCATCGTCGGAAGTCTCGTCGGTCTTCTTCTAGGAGTGGGTCTCGCCACTCCTCGGCCTCTTCGAGGCATTCTCGAAAGCGCCGTCACCGGTCGCCTTCCGGGTCCTCTTCCGAGGATTCTGCACGGCACGTCGGTTACCCCACCAGCCGTGCGACGCCGGAAGAATGGGCTTCCTTCGGGAAGAAAATGTTGGCGATTCTTGAGTCGCAGGGTACTCAGCCGTCCGCGCCCCCGAGTGGGGTCGGCCGTGTGAGGTCGAGAGACGCCGCTCGCAAGAGTGGTCGGCACGAGTCACGGGAGCGGTCCCGTTCGGACAAGGAGGCTCGTTCTCGCCGTACCCGTTCCAGGTCCCGGTCCTCGACGCGTTCGAGACCGTGTGCTCCTGTGAAGTCTTCGAGGAAGACATCGACGTCTGAGGCGTCGAGGGCGTCGACAGGCTTTCTCGAGGCTCCGGCTTCGAGGGCCTCGTCGAAGCCGTCGACGATCAGGTCGTCGAGGGACACGCTCGGGGCTCCGGCTTCGAGGGCTGTGTCGACGCCGCCGATACTGGAGGCGCTGCATCTGACGTCGATGCCGATTTCCGACGCCGATCCTCTCGGCGCCGTTGCCGGTTTTCTCGGCGTCGGCGCCGATTCGCTCGACGCCATCGACGCCTTTCGTGTCGGAGGTGCCCCGTGTCACGGGTGTACCCCCTAGGAAGGCTCTGGTTAAGAGCAAGCACTCTCGGGTGTCTTTTCGCCACCTGGAATATATTTCGGAGGCGGATGAGGATTCTGATGGCCTGGTTCCTAGTCTGGTGCCAGATGAAATTGTCTCGGGCCATAGTCAGTTTGACGATTTGAGGCAGTCACTGCATGATGCCAGTGGACTGGACACCTCTCCGGAGGTGGAATTTTGTAGGCCTGAGCCTGGCTCCCATGCCGATTCCTCGTACCGGCGCCTTATGGCTAGGGTGTCTGAGTATCTGGGATGGTCTGCTCCCCCAGGGGAGTTTGTGCAGGATGATCTGACGGACATCCTTGATGTTGGTCCCCCAACTGACCCGGTTCTGCCGTTCCATATGGCTTTACAGAGAAGGGTGGCGGCGGCTTGGACTGCTCCGGAGAGTCTCCCGGCGGTGGGAAGATCCTTGTCGCGTAAATACCGTCCAGCCAGTAGCGACCCCTGCTACTTGACCAGGCACCCCACTCCGGAGAGTTTGGTGGTGCAGGCGGCCACGGCCCCGGCAAAGCAGGCGTCGTACCCTACCATCCCTCCTGATAGGGACGACAAACGTTTTGATGGCTGGGCGAAGAAAGTGTTTTCTTCTGGTGGTATGGCGCTTCAGGCGGCCAACTCCATTTGTGCCTTGTCACGTTTCACGCACACTCTGTGGAACTGTGTTGCGTTAGCGGCTGAACATATTCCCGAAGGGGAGGAACGGGATGGTTTCCTTGCTATGGTCCAGGATGGTAAGGATGCCATGTGTGAGTCCGTTCAGTCGGGTCTGGACTTGGCTGAATGCGTCAGTAGGTCCATGGCGGCGAGCACCGTGATACGCAGGTTTGCGTGGTTGCGGAAATCGGGGTTTGCTCCTGATGTGCAGTCCCGGCTCCTCAACATGCCCTTTGATGGTGAACACCTTTTTGGCAGCAAGGCTGACGAGAGCCTTGAGTGGTTGCAGACCTCAAAAGCTGCAGCGAAGTCGTTGGGCGCTGCAGTTCGCCAACCTCCGCCTTTTCGTCCTAGGGGACAGCAGTGGAGGGGTGGTTCCTTTCGCTATTACTCTTCCTTCAGTAAAGCGAGAGGAGCTGGCAGTCAAAGAGGCCATCGCAGGGGTACCAGAGGTGGACGACAGGGTACCCGTGGTGCCAAGGCCGCTCGGGCAGTTGCCTCTTTGCCCTCAGGTAACGCCGCAGCCGCTCCCACTCAGTCGTGAGGCCATGTCCCATGGTTCGCCGGTTGGGGGAAGGCTGGCGCAGCATCTTGTAGAGTGGCAAGCCATTACTTCAGATGTGTGGGTTCTGGAGATCATAACCCACGGCTACTGTCTTCCTTTTCGGCACAGGCCTCGCGACAATCCACCGGGGAACCTCTCTTTGCAGAGTCCGGATCCGCTCCTTGCGCAGGAAATTCAAGCCCTGCTGGAGAAAGGCGCCATAGAACTGGTGCCTGTAGCGGAGAGGAACAAGGGATGGTATTCCCCTTATTTTTTGGTTTCGAAGAAAGACGGGGGATTGAGACCCATCATGGACTTGCGCGATTTGAACAATCTCCTCAGGAAGGACAAGTTCAAGATGGTTACTCTCTCTCAAGTCCTCCAGGCCCTTCAGCTTCAGGACTGGTTGGTGTCACTCGACCTCAAGGATGCTTACTTCCATGTGCCGATCCATCCCAAGCACAGGAAGTACCTGAGGTTCGCGGTTGGCGACTCGCACTTTCAGTTTCGGGTCCTGCCGTTCGGATTGACCTCCGCCCGAGGGTTTTCACCAAGCTCATGGTGGTGGTGGCAGCGCATCTCAGGCAAGGGGGGATTCACGTCTACCCCTACCTGGACGATTGGTTGATCAGGGGGAGCTCTCCCGAGCAAGTCCTGGATCATCTATCGATCGCCTGTCGCTCCCTTCACAGGCTGGGCTTCTCCCTCAATTTAAAGAAGTCCCATTTGACGCCAACGCAGCGGCTCCAGTACATCGGAGCAGTGCTCGACACTTCCCTGGGGCAGTGTTTTCCTCCCCAGGTGAGGGCTCTTCACATTCAGCAGATGGTGCACAAGTTTCAGCATGCCCAGACGCTCCCAGCGTTCGAGTTCTTGAGGTTGCTCGGCCTCATGGCATCCTGCATTCTTCTGGTGCCAGAGGCTCGCCTGCGGATGAGATCTTTGCAGTGGGCACTCAAGACGCAATGGTCGCAGTCCTCCGGCAGGATGTCGGACTCGATTCAGGGGCCGTCCTCGGTCGCCCGGGACCTTCTGTGGTGGGCCGTCGAAGGCAACTTGATGAAGGGGGCTCCATTTTGGCTTCCCTGGCCGGAGGTGACGATCGTGACGGATGCATCCCTCACGGGATGGGGAGCTCATGCCAACGGGCTGACAGTCAGCGGTCGTTGGTCTCCGTCGGAGTCCAGACTCCATATCAATCTGTTGGAGCTGAGGGCCGTCAGGCTAGCCCTGAAGGCTTTTCTGCCGTCTGTGCGAGGGAAGAATGTCCTGATCCTGACTGACAACACAGTGGCCATGCACTACCTCAACAAAAAGGGGGGGGCAGGGTCACTTCCTCTGTGCAGAGAGGCGATGCAGCTCGAGTTCTGGGCCATCCAGCAGGAAGTTTCGATCTCGGCAGTTCATCTGGCCGGTGCCGAAAACGTGACGGCGGACGCTCTGAGCAGGCAGAGCACGATCTCTCACGAGTGGGAGTTGGCTCAGGAGATTCTCCTGGAGATCTTCGCCCTTTGGGGGACCCCTCAAGTGGATCTCTTCGCCTCCTGTGTCAACCGGAAGTGCGAAAGGTTTTGCTCGCGGGAATTTCCTCCGAAAGGAGCCTTGGGAGACGCGTTCGTGGTGGAGTGGTCATTCCCGCTGCTGTACGCGTTTCCTCCAGTCCCCGTCATCCCGCAAGTGCTGCGGAGGTTACGGAAGTTCGGTTCCCGGATGATCCTCATTGCCCCGGCGTGGGCTCGGAGGACGTGGTACCCGGACCTTCTCGACTTATCCATCTGCCCTCCACGTCGTCTTCCCTACCGAGACGATCTGCTCTCACGGGAGGGGGGTCAGGTTCTCCATCCAGAGGTCAGATCCCTCAACCTTCACGCTTGGTTTCTGAAAGGTTGAGGTATAAGGATTGGGACCTCCCTGAGGACGTGATGGAGGTGTTGCTTTCGGCCCGAAGGCCGGCAACAAAGTCTCTGTACCGTTGCCGTTGGCGTAAGTTCTGCGACTGGTGCAGAGTTCAGAATGTGGATCCTTTTGCATGTGACATCCCCATGGTTCTGTCCTTTTTACTTTCTTTGGCCCACAGGGGCTTGCAAGTGGGTACCGTTAAGGGTTACCTGGCGGCGCTGTCCATCTTTAAGCGCTCGTCTGAAGAGTGTTCTTACTTTAAAATCCCTTTGATTTCACAGTTCCTGAAAGGGCTCACTAATGTGTTCCCTCCGTCACCTTTCCTGGTGCCCGGTTGGGATTTAAACCTGGTTCTTAAGTTTCTTATGGGTGCTCCGTTTGAGCCTTTACATTCTTGCCCTTTGAGGCTGTTGACTCTGAAAACTGTGTTTTTAGTTGCGGTTACTTCCGCTCGCAGAGTGAGTGAGTTACAGGCACTTTCAGTTAAGCCTCCCTTCACTGTATTTCACAAGGACAGGGTTGTCCTTAGAGTTCGTCCTTCTTTTCTTCCGAAGGTAGTGACGGAATTTCATTTGGCCCAGAAGGTTGTTCTTCCGGCATTCTATCCTCCTCCGCATCCTGGTAAGGAAGAGGAGAGGCTCCATAGGCTTGATCCTAGGAGAGCTTTAAGCTTTTATGTTTCACGCATGTCCCGGGTCAGAGTGGATGATCAACTCTTTATGGGTTACGCTGGTAAGCGTTTGGGGCAAGCTGTGACGAAACAGACTTTGTCTCGCTGGATTATTTTGGCCATCTCGGAGTGCTACCGTTTGGCGGGTAAGGACCCACCGGCTGGCTTGCGGGCCCATTCTACCAGGGGTATGGCTGCGTCTACTGCCCTGCAGAGGGGTGTTCCTATTCGCAACATCTGTGATGCAGCCACCTGGGCTTCAGTACATACATTTGTACGTCACTATTCCCTTGATTCCATCCGAGCACAGGATCTGGCCTTTGGCAAGGCGGTCCTTTGCTCTGCTATTTGATTGGCTATTCTACATTTTGATTCTAAATTCTTTCCCTCCTCCTTGCTTTGGGAGTCTGTCATAGATATGGAATACGTCGGAGGACCCAATCCCCTCGAAGAACAAGTTACTTTCTTACCTGGTAACGTTCTTTCGATGGGATGGTCCGACGACGTATTCCATATCGCTCCCGCCCGGCCTTCCCCGCTGCAGAATTTCTTTTGCGATTGCAGCTTACGTTCCGCAAGGCTTTGTGTCTGACTGGCAGTTGACTTATGTCACACGTTCTGGGGGAAAAAACTACAACTGAGGCTATGGGCGTCGTGCGTCCTACTTATCACATCGGATGACGTCGGACGTCGGAGGAGGTCCTCGACGACGGCGCATCGACGTCATCGACGCAGGACGCAGACGCCGAAAAAGTTTCCGAAGCAGCACAGCTGTGGTGATTGCATGTCATAGATATGGAATACGTCGTCGGACCATCCCATCGAAAGAACGTTACCAGGTAAGAAAGTAACTTGTTCTTCATAAATATAATGTATCTTTTTTGATACAATCAACCTTTCAAAGCTCACAACATATAAAGCGACAGTACAATATAAAAATCACCTTAAAATTATCTTTCAGTAGTAACATTACATAAACAAGTAAAACACGAAAAAGAACATAAGTTTTACAAATAAAACCGAAGCAAAAATTCGTCCTCAATATCCAATATATACAAATAAGAAACATACACACACACAAAAAAAAAAATCTTTGACCCAACTGTACATGCAAATTAAACAATTTACTAGTTGACACCCTATCTTTTTAGAATTTTTTTATTATTGTTCTCTTTGAATCATCATTTACACTAAAACACACTATTACAAATTTATTTTAAACACACGTTGGCATTAAATGTGAACTGTCAGGCTTTATACAATGTCAGGCCAAGCCAACTCCAGCACTGCCGCCTACCTTCTCGGTTATCCGACCCATGAAGCGTGTGTCAGTTGAGGCTTTCGCCTCCACTTTGTCCACCCCCCTACCCCCTTTTGGCCGACTCACACTCTGACACAGCCCTTTCCATGCTCCACTCTGCTATATCTGATACTCTTGATGTTCTTGCCCCTGTCATGAGGATCCGCTTAAAGCCCAAAGCCAAGTGCAACTCGTTATGACTCGGACCTCGTCACCCTTAAATGAAAGTGCAGGGTGGCTGAGAGGAAATGGCGTGCTCCCTGTACATCCTCTTACAAACTGGCTTGCCGCCTGCTCCAAAGGCAATACCAGCTCTCTGTCCACACCAAGAAGCAAGCCCACATCCAAGCCTGCATCTCGGCTGCATCTAACCAGTCGGCCGAACTCTTTAAAATCTGCAAGGAGCTGGCCAATCCTGCTGCAGTATCTACCTCTCCTGTCTCCTCCCAGGCCCTCTGCACGGCCCTGGCTTCTCATTTCATCTCAAAAACCCACAACATCCTGTCCTCTCTCTCTTCCTTTCCTCCTCCGTCTGCTCCCTACTCTTCCTCTGGCCTTTCCTCAGCCACCTCTCCGCCGTGCTTCTCTCTCTTCCCCCCTTCTCCTCAGACGAGGTTTCTAGACAAGTCCGATCCATGAAAGTCCCGTCAAAACAGGTTCACCCTTGTTCCTACAAAACCATCAAGGAGCACATTGATACCCTGGCTCCTGCTCTGGCTGATTTCTGCAACCACTCCTTCGCCACTGGAGTCTTCCCTTCCCCCCCCTGAAGCACTCCCTTGTGCACCCTCTTCTTAGGAAACCCTGTGCCGACCCTACCTGTCCGGCTAACTAGCGCCCAATCTCCATCACTCTTCACTTTGAATCTGTTGGCTGTCTTCATGACCATCAGTCTGGCTTCAGAGTTGCCAGAAGCATGGAAACTGCTCTCCTGAACATCAAGAAGACCTGCTCTCCAACCTTGACTCCAACACCCCCTGTGTCCTCATCTTACTTGATCTCTATTCTGCCTTTGGCACAGTCAACCATGCCATCCTGCTCAACCGTCTCTGTGACAACCTGGGTATCACCGATCAGGCCCTGGCTTGGCTGACCTCCTTCCTCTCCGATCGACCCTCCCAGGTCCAACTTGGGTCTTTCCTTTCTTCTATCTCTGTGGTGTTCCCCATGGGTCTAACCTCTCTCTCTCTGGCTGTTCAACCAATACCTGGCACTTCTTGCCCACCGCATTGCTGCTCTCTGCCCCAACTTTCAGTGCTATGCGGATGACACTCAACTCATTTTCAGGCTCCCTTCCGCCACAACTTCTCCTTCTCTCATCTCCGTCTGTCAGCCATCCAGGAGTGGTGTGCCACCAATGATCTCTGCCTTAATACCAGTAAGACCGAGATTCTCCTCATCGGCACACCTGTTCCCTCCTTTCCTGCCACTCTCTGGCTGGCCTCTCTTGGCCCTCTTCCTGCTCACACCTGTGAGGCTAAAAACCTCAGGGTCATCTTCAACTCCACACTTTCCTTCTCTCCTCACATCTCTGACTTCTCCAAGAAGTCTCACTACTAGCTGCACCTCCTCAGAGGTATTCTTCCTTTCCTCTCCTTCCCCAAGAAGCTCACTGTCTCCGGAGCTCTGGTTCTCTCTAGGCTGGACTACTGCAACAGCCTCTTTCTAAATCTGCCTGCCTCTACTCTCCGCCCTCTGGAACCCATCCAGAACAGGACTGCGAGACTTGTCTTTGGCCTCAAGCCCAGGGATCGTATCTCTCCAAGACTGAAATCTCTGCATTGGCTCCCAGTTGCTGCAAGTATTAAGTTCAAAACCCTCTGCATTATCCAAAAGGCCTTCTGGAGCCTGGGACCTCAATACCTTCAACTTCTCTTACTAAATATCTTCCTTCTCAAGCTCTTCGCTCATCCACCTCCAACTCCCTCAGGGTTAGTCGCTTCTCCAAGCAGCGAGTTGGTGGTAGATCTCTTTCTTCTGCTGGGGCCTCCCTCTGGAACAGCCTCCTTGCCTCTCTGAAACTTGAGGAGAGCCATCTCTGGTTCCGGAAGCACCTCGAGACCTTCATCTTTGCTTCTGCTTTCTCTCCTCTTCTCCCCTGCTGATCCCCCCCCCCCGGCGGCTGAATCTGAAACTGCACTGGTTTTCGTGGCCACCCTCTGATCTCGGGCCCAGGCCCTCCTGCTTTTGCACACCTGCACTGCCCCCCCTGGCAACCTTTGCACTCGGGGACTGTTCTGTATCCCTACAGTCGCTAATAGCACTTGACACCTGATGTCTGCACTTACCACCAGCTGGCTGCACTTCTATTTATTCTATATATTTTGTATATTTATTTCACTGTTATCCTATGTACTGCACTGCCCCCTCCCCTTTGCCCCCTGCACTTTTCCCCTTCGCCCCTCCCCTGCACTTTCGCAATCTGAATGCATCTGCCCTAGTAGGATCGCTGTCTCTGTCTTCCCTCTGTTGTCCCTCCCTTGCCTCGTCGCGCCTTGAAACACTTGTGTATAGGCGCGTTATAAATGCCATATCATATCCTATATTATAGCAGGTAAACATTTTATTTTCCAACATGAATAGTACAGGAAGTTAATCTATGACAGCTGACAGTTTAATGTTTATTTTTAATTACTTTATTTTTTCTCTTAATACTTTTATTTGTAAGTAACAGTAATTGAGCAAAACAGAAATTCTGTGCTTTAAGCAAGCCCATACCTGGGCTTTAAATGCAATACTCTTTGTAGTTGCCAAAATTCATCTCGCTGCATTCACTTCAATTGACTCCAAACATTGGCAAAGACAACAGATATGGCTTTTGTGTAGACATGGTATAGGCATTGGCCAGGTACTGTCATAATGGTACCTGAACATAGGACGCAACAGCTGGAACATGTTGTGATTAGGCATACGAGTGTCTGGCATATGCCTATCTAATATCTATACACAAGCCAAAACTGTTGACTTTGTCAATCTTTGTTTAGACAGGACCTCAGTGTAAGGAATATAAATAAATCAAGTGGTTGAAGGCACAGTTGTTTAAGACATTTTTATTAAATCTGTAGCACTTTTGCAGCTGCAGTTAAGCCCTTAATTCTTAATTTTCAGCAGACTACTTAGAAATAACACTGACAGGACAATGTTTGAGGTTACTGCTTGATAGAGATAGCTCAAAGACGTCCCATGAGGATATGTTTTGGGCAGGGAGGGAGGAGCAGGTAGTGGGTTGGAATTGCTGTGGGACCAAAATGGCCATAGGGAGTAAATGAGTTGGTAAACAAATAAACCAAACCCTCAAATTGTGTGTCCCTCCTTGAATGCCCTATCCTTCAAACATTTTCTACAGTGCAATACTTTGGGTTTATAAGCACCCCTAACAGCCAAAACTAAAAAAGGACTGAAGTAAAACTACAGTAAAAGCAAAGCTATGTGGTTAGGTGTCCCTCTATTTGTCACCCTGGTTCTTGGCTTCCTTGGGAGATGCTCCTCTGGTCCACCCCTTGTCTGGTCCCTGACTCTGTGGCGAGTCACTGTAAAAAAACAAATTGAAGGCTTACATTTTCTCTGTGCAGTTTCTGTTTAAAGCACACTTTGAAAGCCTCAAATTACCACTCTTGCATGGTGTGTTAATGCAATCAACTTTGCCATTGATTTGAGAAAGATATAGTAACAAAGCTGCTTCAAAATCACTCTGCCCCCAACCCTAACTGAAATTACATCACACCACACAACCTGTTCACCGAAAAAACACAGGTTACACAATGGAACTTACACCATCTGAATGCATGTATGTGTGCTATAATTCCCTAAACACCAACCTTACCCACCACAGATAAACCACAACTCCCCACACTCCTTAAGCACCACTCTGAATGATCCACAGACAACCACACAAAAAAGTACAGTAATAAACTGGAGTGCACATTAACTACTGCTCCAGACAGCTCACAAAATATGAAAAACCTACATTGCATATAGCTGCTTCTTCATATCTGCACTCATCAACATTGAAACAACACATTCTTGCCCTGGTCCCCTGCTACTGCATTGGTCACATACCCCACTGTTTGCAGTTTCCAAAGTTCCTAGAAAGTGAGAACATGGCAGTAGGTGTGCTATAAAAGATGCAATATAATAGCATAACAGGACATAGCAAAGAGTTTCCCTCATTCTCTGTGGCGCAGTACTCGGCATGGCCCACGGCATGGCCCACGCAACTGGCAGCAACCGTAGGGAACATTAATGTTGGCTCAGCCACAGTTAGTGTACCAAAGACTCTATTGTAGCGTACTGACTGGCAGAAGGGATTCTATCTTTGCCTGTCAAATCAAGTGATTTAGGACTTATTGGTACACTGGGCCTCCAGTGCACCAATAATGAAATTCTAGGTTATAGCTTTGAGATCCACTAACAGAGGAGCATGAGTGTACACTATTTTCTTCCTACTTATTAAATCTGTCCTGTTGCACCCATTGATTAAGTTCACACTAGTTGAAATGGGGATTCCAAGTTTTGTAGGTAAGTCAGAGTGTGATTAAATAATTGACGCGGATAATACTCTGGTTAAACAGTGAAGCAGGGATTTTAACCCACTTTGCACATTTGACTACATAGCTACCAAACTTTTCTTGATATATATCTTTACGTTTTGAATTACAAGACCTACAATAATACTATTTTATAGACTTTACTTACAAAATACACAAATTACATAGTAAAGCCACATGGCAACGTGCAAATCATTATAGCAACATTTTAAGCCAAAAGAATATCAGTGTGGCTTTAATTTTCACACCCTGAATGGTAAACTAGTCCCAGAATGCAAGATAAAGCAACCCTGAATAATAGATTTAACCCCACTGAACTTTCAGTGCTTTAAGACACACAATAAAAGAAGTTGTGTAATAAACTCAGATATGTTATGTTATTTGGCATTTGTATAGTGCCTACTGCCATTGTTATGGCTTGAAAGCATGTGGAAGTAACGCCCTTGGGGTACCAAAGCCTGATATCTGAGAATTGAAGGAGGATTCTAGAATGCTTTTGTGCATTTTTTGCTGGCTCGAAGGTAGGTAGGGTGGATAAGTCCCTGTTAGCGACCCATGTAAATCTGGGTAGTGGATGGGTGCTTTGATAGACTAAGAAAAAAGCCTGTTGTTGCCAACAGGTAACCCACGTGCACTCTTAACGGACGTAGTCCTTCCAATAAGTTCCGCAAACTATCTATAAACAATTTTTACATTCAAAACACAAAATGTAATAGCATGGTCATAAAAAGAAGAAATGATAGTTGCCAACTCGCCCGCTTCCTGGGCATTAATTGGTTTCGGATACAAAATTCAACCAGTATTCTTTGCAAATCAAAAGCAAGTGTCTTGTAACCTCTCATTGACAGTTAGTGCAGACTAATTTGGTACCGTCAACTCAAACCGTTTTATCTATTAGCTGACGTGTTTTGGATATAACATTATAGCCATCTTCAGTGCTTTGAGCTGTCCTTCACTGTTAAAATGTTCACCTACAACATGTAATATGTCATAGTAAACCGCTATGTTCCTTACCATTTTATTTTTGCCTTAATGCTGATGTGTGATTTTGTTTCCCTTAATAACATTATCGCAATGTTGACAATTGCAGCAGGGTTGCTTTCCTGTGTGGCGTTCATTGGATCTTTTTGGAAGTACCGTACCCGCTCTCACTAGCGTGTTGCGGAGGGCGTGACTTTTCCTGTAGGCAAAAGTTGGTAGTTCTGGGAAAAGTATTAGTAAGGTTGGACTCATTTGCATCATGGCCCAGTGTTGTTTGATCACTTTCTTAATTCTAGCACTCTGTATTGAGTGTGTTCTAACATGTAGCAAGGATGGATTAGTCTTGGCCGTTTCAGTGTCAGTAAGGACTCTCTCGATATCTTCTGCACTTTCTCAGATATTCCTTTGATCAGATCCTTATTGTATTTACTTTCTAGAAGTGTACCCTGTAATTCTTGCACCTGTCTTTTGTACTCCCCTGTGTCGGATATATTTCTTCGATATCTCATAAATTGACTCAGATGTACACGGTCAATCGTTCGTTTGGGATGTGTAAGAAACCTGAGGCTTTTCTCCCTGGCTGTTACTGAGGATCCTTTGTTCCGGTGGCCAGGGGAGGGCCATCGTTCTTGGATCCCAACCCTAGGAGCGGACGAGCGAGGGAGGATTACCTGGGCAGGAGGGAACTATGGGAGACACGCCCATGGGAGAGACATGGTATTCCTCCCGTTCTGATATACCCTACCCATTGTCATGGGATATTGTCAGCAGAGTCCCATCATACCCCAGTAACTTTCTGTAAGAAAAAGGAGAAAACGACCAGGGAAATTAAACCCAATAGAAAATCCATTCACCCATCACAAAACATTTACCCCGTTCATCCGGACAAAAACCTACATGGTTTTTCCATGATCGCCAGGAAAACCTACAAGTCCCACAATTCCTACTTCCATTCTAGAAGTCCAACTATTGGGACAATGAAGAGGCAGACGGGAGTCATGAGGATTACCCATAGGAATCAATGGGCAATGGATTCCTATGGGCCGTCTCCATGTTATCCCGATAAGGAGGTCAGTGTGTCACATAAGGGGGTAGCCGCCTAACTAAATTACACCATACTCTAACTTATGTATGTGGTGGGTATTATAAAGAAAAAGGGTGGTCTATGCAGAAGTAAACCTATGATTCATCCTAGTGATGTAATCTAACATCCCCTGGGGGGTTGAAAACAAGACAATGTACTTTGTATTGTATAGGCAAATTCTATTACAAACAACCAGTTATATACGGTGCAGTTTATTTTTAATGCACTCAGTATTCTTTAACAAAACAACAAAAACGGAAATGCAGTGTTCTGATATAAAAACAAGAGTTTTTCAAGGTAATATTAGAGCATCAGTCTCAAACAAAAAAAAGAAAAATTACTTATAACATCATCATTTGCATGGTAAGGTTCTTTTACCAGCAACAACAGGGTAACACTTGTTTTAGTTACAAATACGGTTTGACAGATTATTTAACAGATTGTTTTCCCAATTGGGGAGCTCTGTAGCACAAAATTAAGCAGGACAGAGTGGTGAGTGTTAGTAAGGTTGTGTACATTTACATATAGGGGGGCAACAGTTTGCCTCACAGTATTAATGGTGAAACCTCTATAGTTGTACACTATTATGCAGATCTATAAGTGACTAATCCTCAGTCGGTCTACGTCAGGAAAAGAAAAAATTCCCAAAGATGTAGGTTGGGTCTACAGTGATGTTTCTGGACCCTTGGACGTTTCGGCTTCCAGTGTGGGTGCCTTCATCTGGGCCAAAAGGGGATTGTATCTCCCTATAGGTGATAAACAAGAACGAGGGAGGGGAGGTGTTAGAGACTCACAGAGAAAAACTGTACCGTAAATTGGTAACAGTCTGCTACATACAGAAGAAAAACCTGTATGGCTAAAAGAGAGGGGAGCTCTCATTAAAAACAAGGAGAAAGGTTGCCAACCTGAAGCATGGGTCCGGACGGGGAGAAAGTGAGAAGATATGGACGGGGGAGGAACGTACAGCAGTCCTGTCTCGAAAGGCTGTGGTGATTCAATGGCTGCAAGGCGGCAGGGTCCGAAGATCCTAAGTAGGGTCCCCACCTAGTAACAGAAAAGTACCAGTGTGTAAATCAAGAGTGGTGAGACCCATGAGAAGGAACAAATCCCACCAAAACTATGAAAACGGAGAGAGAAAAGGAAAGTGGAAATGGTGGGAAAATGAATTTCCTATCTGAAACGGTGTGGACTGGACACCTTCCAGTAAGGGCCAGGACAATTGGAGGCCCAACTGAAACCCTGGGCAGGCAGGGGGCTGCAAAACCAGGGCCCAGCACAGATAGGTTGGGGGGCCACAGTTTCAGAGGAGAGCCCTTGTAACAGTGGGCGGTTGGAATTTCTAAAATGGAGGGCAAAACAGGGGAGACAAAAACAAAGAAAAATGCCATTAGAAATGGACGAGCCTATGTGCTAGGCTAGTGTAAAATAAGGGAAAATACCCTAAAAAATAGTAGCGTACAGGTGGGGATAGCAGGTGCCCTTTGCTGCTTACCTGAAGCGTTCAGGACAGCAATCCGAAGTAAGGCTGTGGGGCTGTGGGGCTGTCGGGCAGCAGAAAGCTGCCTATGAGGGCTGCG
Source organism: Ambystoma mexicanum (assembly GCF_040938575.1). NCBI lineage: Eukaryota > Metazoa > Chordata > Amphibia > Caudata > Ambystomatidae > Ambystoma > Ambystoma mexicanum. The sequence continues at coordinate 646,949,647 of NC_090937.1, forward strand.
GGTGCACGTAGCAGCCGTGTACCGAGACGCTTCCCAAGTGCGCATGCGCGGTGGAGAGCATGGGGGAGGGCACTGCTCCCCCGCGTGTGCGCATTGGCATTGCTGCGGGGGATGCCACTAATCCCGCGCACATGCGTGGTGCAAAGGAGAAGGAGCCGTGAGTAACGCTACTCCCATGCGCATGTGTGGGTGGTAGCTTAATGTAAAGAAACCAGGAGAAAGCTGCCTGGCCTTCCCCGGGCGCGGCAAAGGGGAGAAGAGGGGCCCAGCTGTCTGGAGACTGTCGGCGCCCTCATGGTGGCTCCTCGCAACGATGAAGGAGCCTATGGGAGGCAAGAACTGTCTGCCAAGAGAGCAGGTGGGAGTGTACGGGGGGGTGGGGGTTTGAGAAAAAGGGAGGGGAGGGAGGGAAAGAGTGAGGCCAAACTATGGAAGGTGCAAATGTCAAAACCAGAAAGTGGTGCACCTATAAATAAACAATGAATAATCAATTGTATATAATACAAAAGCAATTGGAGCACAGTTTGGATAAATTAAATACACTTCTGACCAAATGAAGCAAAAACTGTTTGGATAAATGAAATACACTTCTGACCAAATACAGCATAAACAGACAAATAATTCCAGCTGGAGAGTCAAAGGAACATATTTTTCAACCTGGGACCTCACTAACTCTAGTAAAGGAAGAAAAGAGAGCTAGTCGGATGTAAGGTATGGCATGTATGGAATTGCCGGAATGGGCATGTTACCAGGAGGTTGGAAGTCTAAAAAGTAAAAGGCAGCCCCCTAATAGTGCCGGTTATCCAGTGGTGCTGCCTCATTGAGGCCTGTTTCAATGGAACGCAGCTTGAACACCCACCATGCTTCTTTGTAGTTCAGGGCACTGTCACATTTCCCGAATTTTGTATCTTTTCAAGTACCCACCACTTTAGCTGGTCCTGGTTATGCTGTTGTTCCAGGAAGTGTGGGACCAGTGGTGCTGTAAGCGTCCGGCATCTGATCCTGGATCGATGTTCCACAATACGTTTGTGTATTGGTCTGCTGGTCTGGCCTACATAGCGGAGGCCACAGGGGCATTCGATCACGTAGATTACATTGGGAGTTTTGCAATTAGTATGCTGGCGTAACGTCCAGTCTTTGCCTTGAATTTTAAAGGTCTTTATCTTGTCAGTGAAGCGGCAGACCGTACAGTTCCCACATGGGTAGTGGCCCATGATTTCTCTAAGATTCCAAAGTCCTGTTCTCTGGGTCTTTTTTGGAAGTCTGGCATGCGTAAGCCATTCACGGATGTTCTTGGAGCGTTTGAGGGCCATTCGGGGTGGGGGTTCTCCGGGTAGGACTTGATGAATTAGGGGCCAGAATTGCTTAATGATGCTCTTAATCCTGTTGGTGTTTGGTCCAAAAGTCGTAACACAAGTAATTCTGGTGTTCTCAATGTCTCTGTTTTTTGGCTCAAATAGTGTTTCACGTGGGATACAGCGCACCCTTTTTCTGGTGTTTCTGAGGAGTTTTTTGGGGTACCCTCGCGCTGTGAGTTTAGACTCCAGAATGTCTGCGTGGTGTTGATATTGGCGGATGTCTGAGCAGTTACGTCTCAGCCTGAGAAACTGTCCGAATGGGAGATTAGTCTTGAGGCTTTGTGGGTGATTGCTCCGATAGTGAAGAAGGGAATTCCTGTCAGTCTCCTTTCTGAAGAGGGTACACGAGAGTTTAGAATAGTCAATTTAATGAGATGCGAGGTACATAGAGGTTAACTATGACATAGTACGTGTTGTAGGTGAACAGATGAAAATACAAGTGAACATTTTAACAGTAAAGGACAGCTCAAAGCCCAGAAGATGGATATAAAGTTATATCCGAAATGCACTGGCTAATAGATGAAACCCTTTGAGTTGACTGTATCAAATTAGTCTGCACTAACTGTGAATGAGAAGTTACAAGACACTTGCTTTTGCTTTGCGAAGAATACTGGTTGAATTTTGTATCTGAAACCAATTAATGCCCAGGAAGTGGGCGAGTTGGCAACTATAATTTCTTCTTTTTATGAACATGCTATTACGTTTACAGTTTTGAATGTACAAATTATTTAGAGAGTGTTGGTGGAATTTATTGGAGGGACGACGTCCATTAAAAGTGCATGTGGGTTACCTGTTGGCAACAACAGGCCTTTTTTCCTATAAGCCTGGGGACTACACCCATATGCACCAGAAATGACAAGAGTTCATCTGAAGTCTAAACATATCAGTGGTACAATACTAGTTACTGCTTCTCCTATCATACTTTTTGTATGTGCTTTGATAGACTGTCAGGAGAGTAGGCGAGTCAAGGAGACTGATTATGTGCACAGCTGGACCGAATGTTTTCATGGGACTCAACTCCATTCTGTTGGCAGTGGTGATATGTGAAGTTGAGTGGTGAATAATTGCAGATATATGCGGGTGGGTGGTTACAGCTAAGATCGATTGTGATGGAGTGCTATACGTACCAGTGCCTCAATGCTGATATCTTTTTAGCATGAGGTTATGTAGATTGTATCATAGGTTTGACTAGATTCCTTTCCATGCAGGCTAGTTACAACTTTGATTGTCTCCTCATTTGACTCATCTGGTGCCCCCGCCTTCCTGTCTGGGGGTGAGAATCACCCAGGAGGTGGACTAGGTCAGTCAGGGTGCAGAGGGGAAGAGTCAGATCTTGAGCACCTTCCGTAAAGCGAGGTGATCCTCTATACAGCGGATGCTAAATGGAATTGAGCACCATATAGTGTGAGCTTGGATGGTGAAAGAGGATCCCCTATTCTGCTTGATTTAGCAGCTGGGATGACAAAGAGGAGAGCAGGGCTAGATCTCAGGATTCTGGTGAGCCTGTAAGGGAGTACCTCTGTGTTGCAGGTATTCTGGTCCTGGGTTGTTCAGTGCTCATTGGGTGATGCACATTACCTTGAAGGTGGATCGATGCCCGATCGCCAGTGAAGCACACAGAGAGCGGGTGTGACGTGTTCTCTAGGTACCATGCAATTTATTTAAATTTAATTGATTATATGGTAAATCTGGCCAAATTCGGCCAGCACCATTTGATCGATTTGGTAATCAATACTGAACATGGGAGCAGGGGTAGCGGGGGTGTACCCCTCTTCCTGTGGATTGGAGGCGGAGGACGGGAACAAAAAAAGAAGACCCTGCAGCTTCAGATCTGACCTGAGTTAGAGGGGCGGAACTGACGCTGCCGGGTCAGGAGAGGCAGCAGACGTTCAAAAGGTAAGTGGGGCAGGGGGCAATGTATTTAGAGGATGGGGGGTCAAAGTTTTGCTGGATTTGGCTACTCAAAATTGTATCCGCAGTGAAATAGACCACAGTCCATTCCACCGCAAATAATTCTGCCACGGCCAAATCTCGTACATCCGTTCTCTAGGGCCTAGAGCACGAAGGAGCATTGCTGCAGGGTTTTGTACCCGTTGGAGTTTCCTAAATTGTGATGCGGGTACCCAGTAAAGGGTGCTAGCGTAGTCTAAGCTTGAGAGGACGATATCCACGATCGTGGCAACTCTGTTGGAAGGTCAATTAGGGGAGGATGTGCTGGAGAATGCGTGAGCGTAGGTAGCAGATTTGTGTTACTGAGTTGATGTGGTGAGATGGTGTCAGGTCTGAGCCCATTGTGCACCCAAGGTTTGTCACTGTGTTGCAGGTGGAGGGGATGGGCCTAGTGAGTGCAGTCAGGGGGTGGGTTGGGGGAAGAGGGCAGTCTTCCAGCAGATTGATTTAAATTTTTCGGTGGTTGAGAAGGAGGTACTTGGCAGTCATTCAGTGGTCAATTTCTGTGTGGTATCATGTGAAGTTGGGGGAGGAGGGAGGAGGGCCCTTTGGGATCTTAAAGATGATTTGGGTGTCATGTGCATAGTTGTAGCAAGAGAGCCTGTGTAAGCGGATGAGAATGGGGAGGGGGCACAGGTAGAGGTTAAAGAGTAGAGGGGAGAGAGAGGCGCCCTAATGAACTCGATGTGAGGAGAAGGGAGGCATGTGTATTATTTGGAATATGTTGGGGAGGAAGGAGGAATTCCACTTCGGAGCTGCTTCCCTGATACTGAGAGAGTGGAGTCTGCCCGTGAGGGTGTGGTGCTGAAGGCTGTTGAGAGGTCGAGAAGAATTAGTGCGCCACAACCGTCCGAGTCTGTGGCTCTTTTGAGATCATCCCAGTTGGAGACTAGGCACGATTCAGTTCCTCGTAGGGGTCTGAAGCCGGATTGGGCAGTGTTGAGGAGGAAGGTTTTCTCTGAAAAGGCAAAGCTGGGTGTAGGTTGTTCGGTCAATTAGTTTATCGATAAATCAGTTGTTTAAGATAGATCTGTAGTTGGTCAGTAGAAGGGGGTTGATGTATTTATTTTTCTTTTGCTTTTTCTTAGCTGGGGTTTGATGTACAAGGTCGTGAATTCAGCTGGGAATGGGCATTCGGTGAGAGATGAGCTAATAATGGATCTTGCGATGTTGCTGGCACAAGTTGAGGATAGGATTTCTTTTAGAAGAATAGGAGGACAAGTGTCACCGGGGGATCCTGAGGGGTGGCTGTTAGCTAGTAGCTCTAGAAATTCAGGGTGGGAGATAGGAGGGAAATAGCAGAAAAGCCAGTGAGTGGAGGACGGTTTTGAGGACCCGTCATGGATGCTGGGCAGTGGGGCGTGAGCAATGCTAATTTAGTGAAAATTGCAAGTTTCTTTCCAGGGTTATGCTGTGGAAGTGGTCGGAGAGAGTCACAGAGTTATTGGAGTGGGAGGGGAGGAGGCAGTGCATAAAGTGCCTTCAATTCAGAGATTATCTTGTGGGGTTCCCTACAGGTTTTAGGGGCATTGGCTATTCTATCAAGTAGTGTGTGTTTTTTGCTCTGCTTATTTCTGCCTGGCAGGCTTTGAGGTGCTGGCTGTAGGCTATTCCATTCTGTGACGACGGGTCTGCCCGCCATTTTCGTTCTAGCATGTGGTTCTGGGATTTGAGGGATTTGAGAGCTGCAGTGAACCATCTGGGGGAGCGGCTCTGTCTCTTAGAGAAGGGTCTGATAGGGGTGGGTGGGCTCAGAGTTTCTGGGAGCCATCGGTCAAAGTGGTGGATGGAGAGCTGACCCGATTGGAGTGGTAGAAAGGACCGGGAAGCAAGTAGGGAATCTGACAGATCTACAGATCTGTAGATCTGTCGTGGGAGGTTGGGTAAATGTTCTACAGTCTAGAAAGTAAAGGAGATAGCTTTATGGTCAGTCCAGACTAGTGGGTGATGCAGAAGAGAGATGATGAGTTCAGGGGTGCTGAAAATTACTTCTAGGGTATCACCTGCAGAGTGGGTAGTGGTGAGAAACCTGAAGGTGTCTCACTCGCTAGTCCCCGAGAATCTGCATCCAGGTGGCCAGGACACGGCCATCGCTATTGGATCCAGTTCCTGGGGGTGGACAGTGTGGGAGCAACACCTGGATGAGGAGTCTTCGGGGAGTGGAAGTGGGACACTGAAGGCTAAAACGCAGTATCCCCTTCCTTATGACATCTTTTCCCCATCCTTTGCAGAACTTTCTTGAACTTGGGGAAGGGAACCTCAAGAGATGTGTGGAACTGTTTGAACCTGGAAAGGGGAGCTTTAAAATACGCCAACAGCTGGAAGAAACTCGGAGCTTTGTTTGGAACTCTATTTATTTTCTTGCTGATATCTCTACACGTTGTTAGCTTTAGTCATGAGGGCAAGTGGAGGTTTTGGACACAGACTTTTAAGTTGAACTTTTTGACTCAGACTGTCCTTAGTTTGTTTAGGTAGGGAAATCGCACCTTAGCTTAGGGAAAGTTAGGCCTTCATCCATCCTGACATTTAAGTTAAATAAAGAGAATTTGTTTAATTCAAAATCTCTTGTTGGTGTCTTGCTTCATGATGCCTTTGCAGTACCCCCACTCCACCAACCTAGTAGCTAATTTGCTGTAACAATCCCCAACCGTCCCCCTCCCGCACCATCACCCCAACTAAACAGTGGACACAACCCTCCCAATGAACCAATAAACCAATTAGCTAGTACGCTTACGGGGGAGTAAGCTCCAGCTCTAACCTGCTGACTGTAATTGCATCTGGAGAGTGCCAGCAACATGAATCTGGTGGCAGTTTTATGCGCTTGATGCCTAACAACAAAGTGTCCATGGCCCCTGCAGACATGTATTGGGGGCCCCTGTGGGCACTTGGTTTTAGCTAGTGCACCTGTTCCTGCTGAGGTGAGTTTCTTTATATTGCAGAAAGTCCAAAGGTGTGTGAAAGAAGTGGGCTTTGTTCATGTGTATGACTTTGAGCTTTGCTGGAACGATCGTTTGATGTTGTATTTTATGTTGTCTAAGGGTTTTCTTGATGTCCAAGAAAGACCTGCGTGCGGCTTGAACTTGGGGGCTGAAGTCAGGAATAATTTGATTCTGTGGACTTCCATACTTTATTTCATTGAGCTCTCTATGCTTTTAAAATCAGGTCACAGTACCTGTTATTAAAAATGCATGCAATTATCGGTTTTGGGCACTAACTTTGAGCTGGTCTGGGACCCAACGATCTATGGGCCCTCTCGATTTGGAAATGCTGGGAAAATACAGGACCCTTCAGAAGCTCAGGAAAGAGCTTCTACAAGAACATCTCCAGCGGGTCATATATCACAGTTTCATGAAGTCCTATACTTCTGACATTATTACCTCACAACCGCAACTCTAAATCTTGGTTTTTGGCCCTGATCTCAGCAAGTTCTTTATTAACGGATGTTAACATTAGTTTGTGAGTGTCTGCTTTAGCGTCTGTGTTTCGCCTCATTGACACGTGTGCAGAGCAGCTCCACCTTATGTTGTGATGCTTTCACCCTCATTGTTAATGCGTCTATCTTATTATCCACAGATTTAATAGCTGATTTAAATTCCTTAAAGAGTTCAGTTAGGCAAAGGTCCTGTTGTTCCTGTGGTCTCTCTTGTGGCATACTGTGACCAGGCAGTACTTCCTGGCTGCTCTGACTCTTAGTTTCAATAGTTTGTCTCTGCGCCGTTGGGGCAAAGGCCTCTATTTTAGCCTGTTTTTTGGTGTGATTTGACTCTGACCTGATACGAGCTGGAGTTTCCAGTCTACACTGAACAAGGTGGTCACCACCTGTCTCTGTTAACTGAGTCCCCAGGTATTGTGAGCAGGATATCTCTGTGGGCCTTTCCTCCATTATCCATGCCAACTTTATGAGGGGGTGGGGAGACAAAAAAGAGGACGTAGCACAGCTGACCAGTTTGCTTGATGAGGGACTTGGACAGTGCCCTCTCCGGTGTGGAGCTGCGGGCAGTCGTAGATGCCCAACATGAGGCAGCCACATTCTACGATGCAAAGCTTAAGGCCCAGGCCTCAGCCTCCATCCTCCCAGCCCAACTGGTCCTGTGGGCTATCTCCATGCTGGCTGTGCCCTCCACTGCTTGCCGTGCCCTGCACTTTGTTGCGGAGGATGAACACTCCCTCTGTTGATCTCCTTGGGGTGGCCCACTACTCAATGTCACAGGTTCGGCTTAGGTTCCCTGGTCCCCCTGGGTAAGGCAGAGGAACCCTGTGCCACGCGGCCTGCTGGCTACTGGTTCGGCGAATGCTGCCCCGCTCACCACTTGCAGCGCTTCGCCGCAATGCTCGTGGACTCGCAGTACTCTGCTGCTATTGCAGCCTCCGGGGGCAGCTCTGAGCAAGGACTATGAATGGCTCACGTTCCCCAGCTCACCTGGTCCGGCGTGGAGGAACCCTGCGCCATGCAGTTTGCTGGCTGCTGGTTGTTGGTTCAGCAAGTGCTCCCCCATTCACAACTTGGAGAATCTCTCTGCAATCCTCGTGCACTCGTACTGCAGCCTCCGGTGGGCAACTCCGAATGAGGATTTGAACGGGCTATGCAGGCTAAATGCAGAGATTCGCTCTTAGGTGGCAATCTTGAATGTGGCACTCTAGCGCCCCCCTCCCCCAGTTTTCACCTGGACTTCTCCTAACCTGTCCAGACTCTTCCCCCCCATCTCATGAGATGGTGTTTGATTCTCTCTTCCGGCAGGGAAACACAGACTGTATTTTTCGTTGCATGCTCCTCTCTGTGAAAGCAATACTGATTAAAGTGGGACAGATGGTAAAAAAACAATCTAGCCCTATTCTAAAGGGGAACTTCCCTACCTAGAAACTAAAACTAAGGATCTGTCTGTGTTATGCTGTCGGTAACTGAAAAACCGTCATTGTATCTAAAACAACCTATCCTGACCCGCTCACTTATAAACAGTAATAAAAGGTGCAAGGTAATATATTTAACTTGATGTTGGCAAAAGTGTTCAAAATCAGAATAAGAATGACACCAACAAATATGTTCTCCAAGGTAAAGACCCTTGGATCCAGACAATGGTCCCCTTCCCTGGATTCTTAAACAGGATGTCTCTTTAGCTAACACTTCTCAAAGTTCTTGTTCAACTAAAATGTTCTGTTCAGGCACAACATTCTAACAGTCTTTCTTTAAAAGTTCTTGTAACTTTGCAGATTACCTGGCATACTCAGCTGCAGGAATCTTTATACAAATTTCAGCTGCTTGGTGTACTCGCCTGCCAGGACTTCTCTTTAGGGTTTTCAGATCACCTGGTTTACTCTCCTGCCAAGAATCTTTGTATAATTTCAACTGCCTAGTTTACTCGCCAGCCAGGACTTCTTATGTGTTTCACAGTTCCTTGATTCAACTTCCGCTCCCTGGGGTATTCACCTGCCAGGGCTCTTATGCATTTCACAGTTCTTTGAAATACCACAATAGCATATACCATGTGGCGCTTGGTATATCTATGGTAATATTTGCTCAAACCTCTCCCCCACATTGTCATCTCGTGCATCTATGTTAGATTGGGGTTTGCATTTGTGCTTTTCCTTGTCTGCATTCAAAAAATGTTCTTATTGGGTGTTAAATCTGTACTTTGCCTTGACCATATTCAAACAGACTTTCCTTTTTGTATATTTTCTGCATTAGCAACCTTGTACCATTCAATTACTTAATGGGGCTCTTGTAGGAACACCCCGGGGTTCCCAGCTGCCTGGGGCAGACTCACTGATTTCTCCCAGCAACTCCGATGCTGACCGCACTTCTGCGGTGTGTATTCTGCACCCACTAAGCAGTTCTGAGTCTACAGATGCTCCTCCGGCATCCAGCCCGGCTCCAGGGTCACCTGCCAGCTTGCTGTCTTGTTGAGCAGCCTGACCACCAGGAGCGCCTACACTGCTCTCGGTGTCTCAACAGCCCTCCTTAATCACACACAGCATCTCTCTCCCTGTCCCGCCTGTCTTCTCTGCTTAGTCAGCTTTGTCTGTGTGCCCCGCATTCAGGAGCTTTAGCGTGGATGGCAACATCTCCTCCGTCACTGCTTGCATGGCCTGCCTTGCTTCCAAAGCCTGAACTGCTCTTCACCATAATGCGGTTGCCATCTTTAAATGTCCCGCTCATTGAGAGGTTTGGAAAAACAACTAGTTTGCATGTTGTACTCAGAGTTCCTGTTACTCTGCATAAACTCCCTTGTCCTCATCCTCATCCTCATCTCGGTATCTGAGTGGTAATGGGAATTGAAGTCCATAACTTTTTTTGGACTTAACCCCTGGATGGTTTTCTCACAGATTTCACACAAAAGGTAGTATTTGTGAGTTGTGGGTATTTGGGTGAAAGGTGGAGGCCTGACTAGAATGACAAAAGGCCAGTAGGAACTCTGGTATCGGATGGTCTTCCTCATTGGGCAGTGGGGAACACTGTGACTCCTCCAATGAAGTCATGACATGTCCCTGGTAGTTGTCTCCTCCCATGTGATCCTCCCTCATGTAACCACCCCCCAGGGTCAGGATCAGGTAGCGGCTGCTGGCCCCATGCCACATGGTAGGAAGTCACCTCCGGGGAATCCGTGAAGGCTCCATTGTATCCATCGCATACCACTGGCGGAGGTAGAATATGCCAATTCCTGGGCAAGCCCAGATGCTCTGAGACTACTATGGTGGTGATTTGGCACAGTATAAAAGCAATTAACATAATGCAAGCAGTGCTCCCCCTTTGTTTCGTTTTTGCTGACTGGCCGCCTGGTTCACCTCCAGAGCCTTACAGGTCCCAGCCTCCCGCCCTCTGGGTCTCTGCACTATGTTCAGCAATATTGCATTTTCAGCAATACTGCATTTTCAGCATACGCTCCATGTGAGGGATAACCTCTCTGCACTTAACCCAGGGCCCTGCTGGACTGGACACACTTACCCTCCTCCCCCGCACTTCCAGCTGTACACTTGCATGACCTGAATTTACTAGGCTAGTAAGTTCTGGCCTTTCCCCACTTTTGTCTGCCCTCCCTAGTTTGGTTGCGCCTGAAACACTTCATGCACTTTCACTAGGAGAAATGCCCTGAGGCCCAGTATGTTAGTTACTTTTTGTTAGATCATTCGGAAACCTCAAGGGCTAAGAATGACTATTGTATCTCCTTGCTCCCTTCCCGCCTTGAAGCGCTGTGAAGCATTTCACTTGTGTATAAGCGCTGTCCAAAGAAACAATTACCAGTGACCAACTAGTACATCTGTTTTCAAACATATTTAATGGGTTAGTTCTGCATAGTGCCCCTATGCCACGTAACCCCTTCAGCCAGTCCTGACTTCAACTATCTCCACTTCACATTCTGGGACTTGTCATGTATTCATTCCCCTGACACCCATTTTACATATCATGACTGGCCATTGTTTGCAGAAATGACACGGGGCTGTTTGGCAGCACAAACAAATCTACTACTATTCCTACACCTTCAACATACCTTGTAGCACCAGTTTATGAGCCTCCTCCTCCTCCCTGATTTAAATTGTATGTCTGCTGGGGGCATTAAAATGTACTTGTGGATTCCAAGATGGCGGCTGAGCCGGGAAGACTCACGTGAGCGTAGCTCCGTCCCCCAGCTCGGGCCGCGACAATAAAGAAATTAAATAAGCAGACATCGAGCCCATCAAGACTCGCCATCCTCCCACGGAAAGAGAAGAGGGGGCGAAGGGTTGCCGGCACGACCAGCTCGGAGGCGATCGTCTTAAAATTCCTGATCAGCCCGGGACTGCCTTCCCACCAGTGCAGAGCCTTTGACAAGAGCCGAGATTCCGCGCCTGCCAACCGCAGTGGCGCTTCCGGGACAGGGCCAGCGAACACTCCGGAAGCAGCAGAGCGAGACTCGAAGGAGAGGACCTGGACCTCTGCCGGAGTGAAAGCCAGTGGAGAGACGAGAGACCAGGCCGAGGACGCCGCCTCGAAGGGACCCCACCAAAGAGAAGCAGGCAGGATCCAAAGCCGTTGCAGCGCCAGCAAGAAAAGCACCGGACGAGAGAGAAGCCGCCCGGGAGAAGGAGATGGCCAAGCGGGTCTGGAAGAGAAGGTTCCAGAAGCAGACAGTGGGGAGCAAATGGCGGAGCCCAGCGGTTGTCGACCGAGCCCAGCGGCCCGACCGAAGCTACGAAAAGCAGGTACGAGGCAGGGCAGAGTACCCGGGACAAGCGGGGAGGGAGCCCCCCCCAGGCACGGAACGCTGAAAAGAGGGCAACCAGATTAAACACAGGGGGCAGAGGTGGAGGAGAGCCTCGCCCCCCCCCCAGATACATAAGGGTCCGAAACCGAGAACCTAGTCCTCCCCTTTAGAAACAACAGAGACACGGACCCCCCACCCGGCAGCTCCACTAACGCACAGGTACACCGGGAGAAGACCCGCAACATTACCGCTCAACCGACCAGGGGGGAGCGCTACTGCCCCCCGAGGAACAGACCCCCAGGCACACACTACAGACTCTCAACATCAAGAGCCATAGTCGGGGCGGAAACCCCAGCAGGCCTCAAGAAATGGGACATACCTCACACCAACACTCAAGAAGCGGTGGGGCACAAGCCTTAGCAGGGGGGAAAACAAATCTACACGACGATATCCGGGCCCGGAAGGCCCGAAGAGAGAAACACATCGAGGGAGCGCACCGGGCAAAGAATTACACACATGTCCAAAGCTAGGACGAGGCTTGGGTCACAGGCTTCGACAAACAAGAGGAGCCAAGCAGGTTCAAGATCTGACCCAGGTTTGGGGAATAGGAAACGCAGTATTAAAGCAATCTAATAAACGGAAAAGTAAAGGGGGAGACCCTATAGAGCTAAACGAAGACTCAGACATGGCCTCACGAGATGACATGAAAACCTGGTTTAAGGAATTTCAGACCAGTTCATCTCCTCAACACAGTCACAATTTGATAACATGAAGGGAGAACTGAAACAGGCAGTACAGGAACTAAAGAAAGACATTGAATCCCTAGAGGAGAGGACGGACAACCTGGAAAAGACGGTCCAGAACATGGACGAAGAGACGATCCAACAAGCTGAGGCACAAGACCACCTCGCACGTCTGGCGTTGGAACTCGAATCACAATGCAAAGACTTGGAAAACAGATCTAGGAGATCAAACGTACACATCAAAAATATGCCGGAAACCGTAGAGGATAAAGATCTTCGCACAGCAGTACAACAAGTATTTCAAGTTATATTAAAGGACGACCCCAGGGAAGACATTCACATTGATAGAATACACAGGGTAGGCCCTCGGAGAGCAGGGGACCCCGGATCCAGCCCTAGAGACGTTCTAGTGGCCATCACACGCTACACACAAAAGGAACAAATCCTGAGAAAGGCCAGGACATTGGAACAAATAAGAATGAAAGGCAAAGAAATACTTCTGTTCCAGGACTTAGCACAATCCACGCTCCGAAAGAGAAGAGAAATGAGTCAGCTAACCAAAATCCTATCCGAAAAACAAATCCGATATAAATGGACATTCCCCTTTGGCCTTCTTTTCTCTTGGGAAGAAAGACAACATCGAATCACAAGATGCGAAGGGGGTCTCAAGATCGTGGGAAACCAGGAACATGAGTCAGACCCCACAAAAACAAGGGAACCCCCAAAACAACGAAGACAGCCAAGGGGATGGCAAACGGAGAAAAGAAGAACAAGACTCCAATCACGCAATCCAGATTAAATCCAATCTCCCAGCAAAAGAACCTCCCATGCAGGAACGGAGAGAGAGGCAACATGGGCACAGTCACTTTAACGAGGGCAAGTGCCGAAATGTAAGCGCGGCAGAGCCCCGGGACCGCCGTGAAATCTGCACCACAAGCAGGGGTTAGGAGCCCCTGCGAACAGACACCCTGAGATGTTAGAGGGCATGGAGCAAAGGCGTAAAGCCGGAGCAACCATAGGGCCCAGGGCCCTCCTCAGGGACAAAGTTGGGGGGAAGGAAGGAAGGAAGGGACGGGGGAGGGGAGGGAGTTCAGGGGGAAGTTTGGGGGGAAAAGACTCAAACACCGGTTTGAATGCACACCTCTGCGACCCACAGGATGGACCCAGTAAGAAACACCATATACATAGGAAAGAATGGGGCTGAACATCTTAACATATAACATCAGAGGGCTGAATACGCCTGTGAAGAGAAAAAAACGGAACACTTCTTACACAGAGAGAAGTTTGACATAATAACGCTCCAAGAAACACACATACAGAAGAAGAGGAAGAGCCTACTCCAGATAAGAGGCTACAAACAAATTATTCAATCCAACGACGAAGAGAAAAAAAAGGAGTACTCCTAGCCTGCGCTAACCATCTACAGGTCCAAATCAAAGAGACTTTAGCGGATAAAAACGGCCGCTACGTCTTTGCGAAGGTCCAGATGGATAATCGCAAATTAACCATTGCAACCCTATACGCTACAAATACGGGCCAAGAAGGATTCATCACAGAAACTATCAACAAACTAGAAAACTTTGCAGAGGGAGAGGTGGTCCTGACTGGAGACTTCAACATAGCATGGAACCCAACAGAGGACCGATCGAATCCCAAAACTTCCCAACAGGGGACCCCATCACCAACGCTCAGACAGGACAGGCGATGCAGAACTTGGCACTAGAGGACGTGTGGAGAATACTTAGGGATCAACCCAAGGATATGCATACCACTCACACGTACATGATACCAGCTCGAGGATTGACTACATTTGGGCTACAGGAGCCCTAGTCGGAGAAATTCAGGACATCGAAAAAGGCACAATATCACGATCAGACCATGCTCCACTGTGGATCACCCTTCCGAATCTGCGGAAACAATCGGGGCTATGGCGCTGGACTTTCCCCAGAGAAATGATACAAGATACAGCGACAAGAGAAATAATCAGAGAAAAAACAGAGGAATACTTTGAGCACAATGATACCCCGGACATCACCCCGAGCACCACGTGGGAAGCCTTCAAAGCTGTGATAAGGGGACAATTAATAGCGTTCAAAGCACAAAAAGATAAACTCTTACACAAATGGGAAGACAAGCTGGGAGAAAAACTGGAAGAAAATTACCAAGAACACCTCCAGGAAAATTAAGAAAGCATACCGACACATCCAGAGTCAGATAGACCTGATAAGGACTAAAAGAGCCGAAATGCAATTAATGCATACAAAACACAGGTACACAATGAAATCAAATGAAGCAGACAAGCTACTAGCACGACAACTAAAAGGCAGACGGCAAGATCAAACAGTGAAAACCCTGATAGATGGACAAGGAGTAAAGAAAACCCAAACGAAGGACGTAAAAGAAGTATTCCGAGAGTTCTATCAGAACCTGTACACGTCACAGTGCCCGAACAAAGAGGCACAGGCGGCATTTCTGTCAGAGATAACGCTCCCAACAGTAATGCCATCAGAAAAAGCATCCCTCGACGAACCAATCACGACAGATGAGGTGGCAAAGGCAATAAGAGACCTTCCTAAGAATAAAGCTCCAGGGCCGGATGGCTTTATCGCCGCTTTCTACAAAACATACGCGGAAACATTAATCCCCTATCTAACTACTCTATTCAACACTTTCAAGACAACGCGCAATATAGCCGCTTCTATGAACGACGCAAAGATACTAGTCTTCCATAAAAAAGGGAAAGATCCTGAAAACCCGGGCTGATATCGCCCTAATCAATGTCGATGCCAAACTTTACACAAAGGTCGTTGCCAACAGGCTAGCACCCCTGCTCCCCAAACTAATCCACCAAGAACAATCTGGATTCATCCCTAATAGGAAAACCCACGATAACATAAGACGAATTGTACAACTCATAGAGAAAATGGGAATCATGGAAATCCCTTCGGCAATAATAGCATTAGATGCGGAAAAAGCATTCCACCGGGTAGAATGGTCCATGCTATTTGCTATACTATGGAAATTGGGCATGGGGAAGGACTTCATCAACATGATTCGGGCCAATTACAACTCACCGATGGCCAGGATTGCAGTCAGCGGGGAACTCTCAGACCTCATCAAAATAGGCAGGGGCACAAAACAGGGATGCCCCCCATCACCCCTTCTATACGCAATCTTCCTAGAACCCCTTCTAGCAAAAATCAGAGCGGCCCCAGACATAAGGGGCATAGAAATGGGGGGGCACACGCGTAAGACGGTGGCATACGCGGACGATATGTTGATGACCCTAGCAGAACCAAGCACGACGCTCCCCCTCCTCATCCAGCAGATAGACGATTATGGAGTGATCTCTGGGCTGAAAATTAATAAGCAGAAATCATCGGTAATGGCTCTGGCGGGAGACAAAGATGAAATTTACAAGACAACTAAAGACCTACAACTACAAAGGGCCGAAGAAGGAGTGAGATACTTTGGAGTAACCTTGACACCACAGATTAAAAACCTCTACAAAGGGAACTAGCCCAAACTCATAGACGTAAAAAGAGATTTAATCAGATGGAATCCACTGTCAATCTCATGGTGGGGCAGGATAACGGTCATCAAGATGACTATATTACCCAGACTGCTGTACCACTTCCAAGCTCTCCCCATCCGCATCCCGTCAGCATTCTTCAAGACCCTTTCCAAAATAATCACAAAATACAATGGCAAAATAAAACACTGAGATTGTCACAACAGGCGCTCACAGCACATAAAACAGATGGAGGAATGGCGCTCCCCCACTTTAAGAAGTATTATGAGGCGGTACAACTGTGGGTTTTGCACAAATGGATCACGGACACTTCAGAAAAATGGTGGGAGGCACAGGATAGAGCCGTCGCAAGATCAAATCTGCGCCACCTCCTATGGAGGAAACCCGAGCACAAACATCAAAACATCAAACTAAGCAAAGTCGTGAGTACCACCATGGAAATGTGGAACAGAGCAACTAAGAAGGAAACCCTAACGAAAGATCCCGCCCCCTTCATACCAATTTTCGATAACCCAGACTCACCCCACCCCCCCTCCGTACAGGTAAAAGGATCTTTTCAGAAATGGCGCGAAGCGGACTGTACAAAGGTGGGAGATATGGTAGAGGGACATCAGATCAGAACCTTCACAGAATGCCAGGAACTGCTGGGCCTCACGGAGAGGGACAGATATAACAGTACGAACAGCTCCACCACTGGCTCACAACACCAAGAATAACAAAGGCATGGACAAGGGAC
Organism: Ambystoma mexicanum; assembly: GCF_040938575.1. Lineage (NCBI taxonomy): Eukaryota > Metazoa > Chordata > Amphibia > Caudata > Ambystomatidae > Ambystoma > Ambystoma mexicanum. Next base: position 646,966,143 of record NC_090937.1, read on the forward strand.
CTCACCCCATTTGAGACTTATATGATGACCCAAACGGGTGAAACGACATTTTTCCTCTCTTTACAAGTTCTTAAACGTCCAAGAAGAAAACATCACCTGGCAGTACATGAAAAAGTGGGAAGTAACTCTGGGGAAACAAATTACACGGGATCAATGGACTTACCTCTGGCAAATAATCCCGACATGGACACGGGCTATACAAACGAGGGAAGCCTGGACTAAAGTGATGATTCAATGGCACTTTACGCCGGAGAGAATCCACAAAATGTTCCCAACAACGCAAGGGAAATGCTGGAGGGGATGCGACTCCATGGGAAGCTGGAGACACATCTGGTGGGACTGTAAAGAACTACAACAATTCTGGGTGGAAGTGAAAACGCAGATGCAGGTAATCTTTGAGGGTGCGGCCAACCTAGGAGAAGAAATATGGATGTGTGGCATGTGGGCCCCACGAGACAAGTCATTCACAAAGACACAAAAACAGAACTTTATGGGCTTCCTTATAGCAGCATGGCTAGCCATAGCGCAAAAATGGAAACAAAAGACCCCTCCAACCACACAAGAATGACTCCATAGGATATGGACCTACGTAGCTATGGAGAGGCTCACGTATAACCTTCAAGGGGACAGACAGAAGTTCACTACAGATTGGGGGGACGCCATAGACTACCTGCAAAGCGATTACATGCTGCAATGTGCCCTCACAACATCCGCATTCTTGATATGATTGTGGGACAATGTTGTGTCCCGATGTTCATGTTTGAAGAAATGCCAATAAAAATTATTTAAAAAAAAAAATGTACTTGTGGAAAAGGCAGATGCAGATTTAATACTCCGGGTGGGTAAAAGGAGGGGGGATGGTAGGGCGCTTAGGGTAACTAAAGGAACATCTTAAAAGATTGACAATGTAAATAATAGGTATTAGAGCTCAGCTTCAGTATGCAGTAATGCACCAATCCAAATTCCCTAATGTGACCAGAGTGCATTTTTGTTGTATTTCCGATGTAGCAGAAAAATCAACAGTGTGTCTTGGTTACATCAATCTATACCTTTTTAGATCCTGGCCTAACTTAGCCTGGAAAAAACACAAAATCTGCTTCCGACTTGTGCTTTGATAATTAGATCCTTTTGTTGTGTTACGCACAAGTATGTGTTAACACACATCCTGTGACCAAAGAATTAATGAGATGCCAACATTGGCATTTAACATTGCTAGATGTTTTCTCTCCTCTGATAGTAACTGCCCAAGGGCGTCTTCCTCCCAACAGCAACATTTCTACCACCTCCAAGAATATTTGTTGCTTCTGTTAGCTTTTTATTGTACATATTCATTATATTGCTATCACAGATTTGACATTATATTAGCAAGTAGGGTTTCTGCATAGTCCAATACTGTTGGGGCTCTATCTTTCAATACAAGACTGTGTTCCTATAAAGCAAGTGGTGGCCACTCAAACTCCCGACTGCCCTTCACATAGGTTTAGAGACTCGGACCGTGTAGGGATTAATCCCGATTGGTCAGGATGCACCAGATGGTTCATGTATGGTAATAGCCTGTTGGCGATAGCCTTGGCGAACACTTTAATGTCGGCATTGATCAAGGATAGAGGGTGATAGGGTGTAGCCTGATGTGGGGGATTGCCTGGTTTGAGTAGGACTGAAATGACCACGGCCCGTAGAGAAAGTCTGAGTGTTCCAGTGGTCAAGGCTTCCTCCCACATCTCCAGTAGCTTGGAGGCTAATTCTGATGTATGACACTTCTACAGATCGATCGGAAGCCCGTTGGGCTCAGGGGCTTTGCCTGCAGCAATCTCCTTTATCGCCCTTCCGATCTCCATAAGTGTAAGAGGGAGTTCTAGTGCCTCCCTGCTCTCTTGTGTTAGTTTGGAGAACAGAATCGCATTTATGTACTGCGCCATTTCTTGCACAGTCACTTGATCTGTGCTTCTGTACAGGGTGGAGTAGAATTCTAACACATCATTGATCGGCTGGTCCCCCATGTATGTTACCCCATCTACCCCAGAGATGCTAGTAATGGGTTTGACATTGTGTTCAGGTTTGATCAGTTTGGCAAGGGTTTTGCTAGTCTTGTCACCCTACCCATACATCCTGGCACGTGTAGGGTAAGTAATATACAGTAGTTCCCTCTCTGCCAGCTGTCTAAATTCATTGAATTGCGCCTACAAGGATGCTAAGGTAGCCTCACCTGGTAACAGAGCAGGTGTTTTTTCCAAGGATGTCAACCTAAGTTCGGATCGCTTTAATTCTGTTCTTATAACACTTAGAGCCCGTGTGTCGTTGACAGTAAATGGCCTTAACCAAACCTTAAATGATTCCCACACTAGGGACATGGAGCCCACTGAGCCCTCATTACGAAAATTCATTGATGTGGGCCCTTAGGGGATCCAGTATTGCAGTGTCTTGCAAGTGAGCTGGAGGCATTCTCCAGAGCCTAGGAGTCTGATTGGGGCTGGCCGAAATGATTTCCACCAGCACTGATGCATGATCGGAGTCTATACGCGAACTTGAATCGTGCACAGTTGAATGTAATGTAAATTCCTCCCCAGAGGATGCAACTCTCACCAGGCATCAACAAGGGGCAGGTACGCCATCCGCTGTATTATTGTATGCGCTGCCCTAGTGAGTGTCCGCTGAGCCCTAGTGGTTCTGTCCATCTGTAAATTAAGGATAGTTTTGAAATTGCTGCCCCAAATAACCTTGGTGTCATCTAATGGCATTATAAGATCTATGATGTACAGCTAGAACTCTGTGTCGTCCACGTTTGGCCCGTATATGTTAACCAGTATGACTTCTTGACTCGGCAGGGACCCCCAAATGATCACATACCTCCCTATAGGGTCGACTTTGGATCTGGTTAGTTGGAACCGTGTGTTTTGGTGGATTAGGGTCCAGACCCCCCCCCTGGACTGTGAAGAATAATCAGTACTCAACCACAGCGGTCCCCAATCCCGAGCAAATGTGTCCATGACTCTATGCAGGGCGTGTTTTTCCTGTAGCATCAGGACCTGGATTCTATGCCTTTTTAGTATAGGGAAGTATTTTCTGGCCCTTGATCGGTTTGCTCAGCCTCCTGATGTTCCACGTGAGCAGCCTAACCGTTCGGACCGATCCAGCCATCACCCTGATGTGTTAACAATTGATATACAAATTCAAGTGAGATGTAGAATATGAGAATGAGCTCAGCGCAACTGTCAATTTTCTGTTTAACCCTTCCCCAACTACCGCCCCACCCTCACCATCCTTCCAACTGGACAGTGTGTACTCTCTCATGAACATTTAAATCTGCAGCAGTGGGGGCATTGTGTAGCCCCAACCAACGTCATTATACCATTAATAGGAGTGAGCCGCACTAAATGGCTCTAATGGACTTGTTGGGCGTCCTAGTATCATATCCAACTGGAACAACTATGAGCATTGCGAGCGTTAAGATGAATAACAGCACCCGTCAACCGTTGTTTGCTTGAGCCGGAATGTTCTGTTTGATAGAAGTCATGGCTTCCTCCAGGGTTTCGAAGAAATTGGATCTGCCGGCATGGTGAACCCTTAACTTCTCTGGGAACATCATGGCGTACGGGATCTCCCTGTCTCTTAAGAGCTTTCTTCAGGTGGTTGTAGGTACGCCAGGCCGCCTGCACACCGGTGGAAAAGTCAGGGTATATATGGAGCCTGTGTGCCCTTTCCACAAGAATTTGCGGAGAATATTGTGCCTCCGGAAACATTATGCGAAATGCATCCTTGAGGAACACATTTTGCGCACAGCTTTCAGAGACTTCTTGATGTCCTCCAGGTCTTTGCCATGCGCTGACAGTGTCCTCGAGCGCACCCGCTCTAGTTTCTGACGCAGGGAAAGCATGCACTTTCTTTCTGCAAATCGGCCCTTATGGAGTCAGTATTATTGCTTATGTCATCAAGCTTGCCATTCGCCGCCACAAATCCAGCTTGCAATGCTGTCATATAGGCACCCATGGGCTTACCTGAGGGGGTCGGCGCCTCTGCATAGGTTTCCTGGGAGTCCGCCATGTAGTCTTCAGGTCTTTGCACATTTGTTTAAGCATGCATGGGGCCCTTTTCCCTTTTGCGCCTCCTCGAGTCATCCCCTACACTTCGAGCAACTTGCTGATAATGATTGAGGTGGAGCTGCACTGTGTATAAACTGCAGCACAGCCAACAAGGTAGAAAAGGCAGATCATCTACTGGATGTTGTATGGCTCTGCTCCCACAACTGGGGCTGTGCTATAAAGGGAGGTGCAATTTCACGCCTCACTCTGTAGGTGTAGCGTGGGCGAGAGAGTTGTTGCATGCTTCTTATGTTGGTCTCCGGTGTTATCAGTGCTGCAGTGTCAGCTACTCACGTGGCGCAGTGCAGGGAGTTCATCAGCAGCACCTGTGTACTCGGTGCGGTCATTCACAGGGGGGGTGGTCTCATACCCTGCTTGACCTGCGCACAGAAGCCGTCTCTCACTTTATGCACCGATACTGTTCCTGGATCATGTGGTGTCCATGCTTTAACTCTTGCAGCATCTTTGTTTCGTGAGGGCTGCCGGGGCGATCAATATTTTTCTCTGGCAGGATTTTGGCACCCTCGCAGCCAGTTATCTATGTTGCAGAGCTTCACCCGGTCTGTGAAGGGGATGGCTGCTTTTGGTGGACACTGTGTCTCCCAGAAACGAACCAGGATGGCTGCCAGTACGCCCTGATGTGGCCGCTGTGTGTTGTCTGTGAAACAGCCCACCGCTCGGCCGCGTCGGTCCAGCCACTTTTGGTGCGCACACCGTTGCACTCCAGGGCAGCCTTCAACGCAGTCTGGCACGGCGCACCGCTATAACACACCTCCCAAATGTACACTATCTGGTGGCGAAGGGGCTTGCTGCTCAGCCGTTGTGCTTGCAGCAGTCCTAGGACCTGTCAAGCAGCAGGATATTCTCAAAAGGATTTCATGAGGTGCGGAGCTCCATACTCGGGCGGCCCTTTTCATTGGCTCACAACAGCGCCCTGACAATCCGTAAATTGAAAATAAACTGCAATAACCTGCTGCTCTTTTGATTTGATTTATGAATAGTAATTGCATATGCAGGGCACAATACAAAAATCATGAAGCTTGTAGAGGTCTGAGAAATCAAATGAGGTTCCTCTACGCAATCAAACTTTACAAGAATATGTTCAATATTTGTGCTGTGAGGAAAAGTGAGAAATGTAACCACTCTTCCCATTGCTCCATTGACCAGACCAATTTCTACATTCAAGTTCCTCTTTAACATTACTCGTGCATTGAAGCACAGTTTTAAAACGGATTCTGGACCTGCTGTTTTACAAATTGAATTGTCTAATTTAATTAATCAAGCCTTTTTTCTTTTATGGCATAAGATGGCCATCTAAAACATTGCACAATTTTATCTCTACAATGTCTTGCTTCTCGGAGAGCAGCATTGTAGAGTTTAACTTGTCACACACTCTAAGTGTACCCATCAAAGCAACACAAGACATGTTCTTTTCTTGAAGAGTCAGCATGACCTCTGGTGCAGTGCAACTTGTATGAACCATGTTATAAATCAGTTTCAGGATACCCAAGTTCCTGGAATTCAAAACAATTTCAAACGTTGAAATTACCAATGCTACCTATAGTTGTTTGACTATCCTTAGATTGCAGCATCTTGAAAAATGCTTGGACTTTCACAGGAGTTAATTGTAACAGCTCCAAAAACAAGGACATGTTTACCTCCAAACAAAACGTCATAGTCGGCCTTCAAGACCTCTTGCATTCGCAAATGAATGAAAGCTAGCATCAAGTTAGATACCATGCTTACTTGATCTATAATCAATGTATTTAATTTTCTTAAGAATTTCCCTACTTCTTTTGTTGCATGTGATACAAGTTTTCGATACTCAAGTTTATTATCATGCTCCACTGGTAGCATCAATAATCGATGTAAAGTAACCCCCATGTTTAATGCTGCTAAACCTGTTGAGCAGTTACAATGAGAGAGAGCAATCAATCGCATTGTGTATCATTGCTCCCAATGTATGAATAAAGATCTTCCTTTTCCCACATGTCCACTAACATATATCAGTAGAGATCCGTATTGGACACAGGAACATGCATGCTTGTAAACCGTGTAAAAACCTATCTTGGATTTTATAATACACTTTCTTCTACTCTGCATTAAGTTTACTTACTAATGTATCATAATTTGCATGTGCAACTTTAGTCTGTTGCATTGCACTTTCTACTTCTTTCCTGACAAGTTCAACATCAGTCTGGATAATTGGCTTGCCTAAAATATTTTGACTTCCTGCTGCAGAACCTTGACTGCCCTCAGGAGTCTCTTTATCTAATCCAGTTGCCAAATGTGCTTCTTGACATAGTTTTTTCCAGTAACACCAAGTAGTGTTTGAACTTTGGATATGTAATTATTTTATTTGCAAAAAATGCTTGTTCAAAAGTTTGAGAACTCCAAACCAAATCACTCTCTGCCTTCCATGAGAAGAGCAACTGCAAAAGGCAAAAATAAAATAATTATCTTTTCTCTGCAGTTTGCTAAGACAGTTTCATGTGATTGAGACGAAGCTTTTCATTTCTCACTAGGCAGCCAGTACATCCATGTACTTCAACCCATCCTCTGTCATTGTTTGCTTCAATAGTTCGATATGAGTAGCGTTCTGCTACTTCATACAAATAAAGATCTTCAAACTCTGACAAACTCTGACAAACTATTTGGAAAAATAGGTATCAATCAAGTTGGTTTTCAAGATCTCTGTACTATCAGGTACTCTTTCAGCTAACTGCTGAATTTCACTCAAATGCTTCAGTACCCAATTTCTTGTAGTAGCCGGGACCAAGACTTCACCATACTACACTAATGCTATGTCCATACAGAGCCAAACTAGTAAGTCGATCTGCAGCTACGTAGCTTCCCCATTCTCTATGAGAAAGCATCTTCAGATCACAGCTTAGAAGTTTCTGACTAAAGGCCTCATCATGAGTTGGGTGTTAGCCCTTAAATCCAGCAGAAACGGTATTAGTGCTGCCAATACTGCTCCCCCGGATCACGACTGCAATCCAGCCGGCGCTGTTCCAGCCGGGCGCTATTCCAGCCAGCTGCAATATCGCCGGCTGTTATAACACCAATAACACAACGCGCCATCACAGAACTATCACAAGTGGAGTATTGGTGCTACTAGTGCTGAAAATACCCCCAGCCGCCTGCTGGAGGTAAAAAACACACAGGTGAGAGTAACAAAGCCACAGGTGGAAACAATGCACACAAGAGGCCTACAAAAGACCCACCCAGGCCCCAAACATGCTACCCAACAGCATTTTGCCATTAGGAGCAGGGAGGAGAGAGCAATAAAGGCGCAGGTGCAAACAATGCACACACGAGGCCTACAAAAGACCCATCCAGGCCCCAAACGCACATCCCAACACCATGTTGCCATTTGGAGACAGGAGCCTTGATATGGTCCTCTACATGCCTGGCGGAGGAGGAGGAGGAGGAGGAGGAGGATGATGATGAGGAGGAGGAGGACCCCCATCCTCAGGGTCAGGCCTTCACCTTGGGCCCTGACTGATGGTCAGTTGGTAGCCGAGTACAGGCTGGACAGGCTACCATCACCCAGTTGCTTGTCATAATCCAAGGTGACATTGGTAGCAAAATTGCCATCAGCACTGCTGTGCCCCCACTTGTGAATCTGGTGTCAGTCCTGCAATACCTTGGGACGGGCAGCTTCCAGCACACAGTTGCCATGATGCATGGCATGGCCCAGTCCACATTTAGTGATGCACTGATGCACAATGTGAACGGACACATGGCATTGCCCACCACCCAGGCACATGTGAATGAACTTAAGGCACAGCTCTATGTGATTGCCCAAGTGCCCAAAGTGATTGCAGCTGTAGACTGCACACATGTTGCACTGGTTGCGCCCTGGGACCATGAGGCAGCATACCGGAATCGGAAGCATTTCCATTCATTGAACGTGCAGATGACCTGTAGTCCAGACCTGACCATTAGCCACTGCATAAAAGGTGTGGTCTTGCACAGGTGAATGAGCAAGCCGGGGAGGCATACTGCAACAGAGAAGCCAATTGGCTGGGAACTACAGTAAGAAGGATCCGGAGGAGAACAGCGTGCCGCAACACTGGCCTGGTGTGAAGGGCTGCAGCGTGACTAAGGAGCTGTGTCTCCAGACAGCCGGTATCCGTGCAATTGCTTGTTCACTTGGGCCGTGTGCCAGGCCCAAGCATGCCTGAGGGGCAGATGGTGAGACACTGACCTCGACCTATAGAATCCAAGAGAAACCACTCGCCAGCACTACGCTACCCGATGAGTTTTACATGAGAGAGAGAAACTCTGGAGCGTGCGAGTGGCTGGAGCGGGAAAGGGAGAAAAGCAATATTTGTAAAGTGGCATGGAGTGGAAAGCGAGAAGGACATTTTAAAGGAGCAGAAAGTAAGAAAGAAGAACCAAGCACGCTAGTGGCACAGATGAAGGAAAAGACACATTAGCGGCCCATGAATAAAAGTGATGTCCACAGTAAAAGAAAAGGGTGCAAGCGACCCGGGAAGAAGGAAACGCATGCATGTGTGCACGGAAGAGTGAAAGAAGTGTGCAAGAGGCTCGATGGGAAAGACGGTGCAAGTGTGCATGGAAAAGTGAAAGGAATATAGACGGATGGAAGTGGTGCAGGGAGCACCTGAAGATAAAAAGTACAAAGGAAAGCAAATGTAATAAATAAAGAGGGGCAAAGGATCAGAAGTCACTCTAAGGAAGAACAAAGAGCATGGCATTTTTCAAAAGCCTCTGATTCTACCCCATGAAAGGATTGTATGTGAGAGAAACTGTATATAAGGAAAAGGTACATCCTGGCAAGTTGAATTTGCATTTGAAACTAGAGAGGCAAAAGCTTGGTGACGGGCCCCCTGAGAAGCCTACAAGGAATTAAGTTTGGGGACGGAAACCCTGAGAGGCCTACCAAAAAAAGCAAAGTGCATCCAGATAAAATTGACTTTTTGTTTGAAAGCTGGAAGGGGCAAGAGCTTGGGGAAGGGAACCCTCGGAGCCCCAACCAAATTGGAGACTTATTGTTTTAGTGTTGAAAGGGGAAGGGAACCCTGAGAAATTTCAAAAGGAACTGCATTATATTTCTGTTGTGGTATTTGGAACTTGAACAAGTTGAAGTTTGGGGAAGGGAACCCCAAGGAACCCAAAGATACTGAAGGTATTTGAAACCGCTACCAGGGCTCTGTGGAGAAGTTTTTACGAACAACCCGTTTTGATTAAGCACATTTTTGTGACATTGACCAAACTACACCTGGGTAGAAGACCACCTGAAACCAACTTTGGTTTTCCATTTTCTGTTGAACCACCATTTCCTTTTTTAGAGACTACCCATCACATTTGTGTAGCGAGTAACTTTACTTTTAATATTTATACCGTGCAGACCATGGACCCATAGGATTAAGGGCGCAACAACCAATAAACGGAAGGACAATGGGAAGAGAAAAAAGACACCCTAACCAAAAACCTATCTTCAGAGATCGTCGAACAAGGATCACGTAAACAGGTGAGTTTTTAGCTTCTTCCTAAATAGTTCTGTGGACTTTAGGCACCTCAGCTTCAAAGGCAGGCCATTCCAAGCTTTAGGGGCTGCGTTCTGAAAGGACACCCTTGAGTTCTTCAAGGTTCTACACCTAGGAAGAGCCAACTGATCAGAATTACTCAATCAGAGTTCTCATATACATTTTTTTCTTTCCGAAGATCCTGAAGATAGACCGGCATCTTGCCCTGTTGACATTTCTATGTGATAACCAGGAGGCGAAACAGACATCTTAACTCTACAGGGAGCCATTGCAGAGCATGTCTAGCCGCCGAGAAATGGTCCCTACGAGCAATTCACGTGACCACTCGCACTGCCCCGTTCTGTATCACCTGAAGCCTGTTACAATCTGTTTTGTTGATGCCATACAACAGACTACAGCAATAATCGATCTTGGCACCCACAATTGCCCTTGCAATGGTCTCTGCATTAGCTTGGGTAATAAAAGGTTGAAGGTGTGCCAAGAGCTTAATATAGTAAGATGAAGATGACACCAGGCTACCTACGTGCGCCTTCATGTTTAGGTGTTTGTCCAAAATGTTACCCAACGTCTTAACCTTCTTTAGAGTGAGTATTTTAGAGTCCTCAATATGAAAGCTATCATAGGCTGGACCCAATATCTGTAACTTATTTGGGGTCCCAACAATCAGAAACTCTGTCTATTCAGAGCCAAGTTATTTTGGACCATCCAACTCTCAATGAGGGTGTAACCCTTGTTCAGCTGTGCTTAATAAGTTTCATGTGTTCCAGAGATAGGAATGACACACTGAGTGTCATCACGGTAATTCGTAACCACCACCCCCCCTCCATACCCCAAAGAGCAAAGATGGGTGCTGTAAAGATGTTGTACAGACATTGTGAAATACAAGACGCCTGAGGCATGCCAAATTTAACGTTAAGAGGTGATGCTACTGCCTCCTCATGGAAAACTCTACTGTCCCGATTGCTTAGGAATGAGGATATCCATTGAGCCACTGCCGACAAGAAATTGCCTACATCCCTCAACCTGGTGACAATGATGGAGTGATCCACCAGTTTGAAAGCCACCGACAAATCTAGCAGCATCAAAATTGAAGCCTTTCCCTTGTCCGTGCGTTCCAATAATCGGGCCTTGAGTTCCAGCAACGCGTTCTGTCCCAAATCCCTGCCTAAATCCAGATGGACGGTTATTAAGGATGGAAAATGTATTAAGGTGATCCGAGATTTGGGCATACGCCACACGGTCGAGGATTTTAAGCAGGAATGGTGTTAGCAATAGGTCTGTTATTAAGCAGCATTTCCGCAGCAAACCCAGGTTTTTTAATAATGTGAGTTACACAGGCCATTTTTAGTTCCTGGGGCACTATGCCTTCCAAGAGGGAGGCATTAACAAATTTGCAGATGGCATAGCAAAATGAGCGAGCAGGTTTTAATGATAATCGGCGAGCATGGATCACCTTTGCACTTGGGGGTTTTTAAATGTTCCACTATCGTAGCGAGTTCCGAAACCATTGTGGCAGAGAAACTAAATTGTTGGATAAGAGGACATCTAGAGAAATCCACATTCGCTCCTTAGGTTGACTCACTTTTTTTCGGTCAATGTATGCCTTGATTCCTTTCAGTTTGCCCTGCTTAGCATCATGAATAGCAGAACATCAGGCCGCATCCTTAACTAGTAGACCTGAATCATGATTGAGCAGAGTTTCCTGCTCCTTCAGAATCTTGAAAAGCTCCTTCACATCTGAGTGGGCACTCTGTATTCTCGTATTAAAGGATTTATTCTCTCGCAACTACAATAGCTAACTTGTATTATTTGGGCTCTCCTTTATAGGTTGCCAAGGTTAAAGGAGTAGGACTCTGTTTCCATTTATAAAAATGTTTAAGAGCGGAGGCATTAAGACACATAAGAGTTCCAGGGAGAACCAGGAATTACTTTTTTATACTTTTGCGCAATCTCTTTTTCAATGGTGCCAACGTATTGGAAATATTATCCAAGGAAGAAGAGAGAAGCTGCAACATCTCAGGAGATTTTATATTCGAAAAGTTCACAATGTTTGGACTCAAGAGGGGTTCAATCCGCTCCAGTGTGAGATTCTTAAGGCTTCTAGCAAGAAACTTTTGAGTCTTCCCCCTTTCCTTTTTACATGAAATACCACCTGCACTGTAAAGTGCACAAAGTAATGATCTGACCAAAGGCAAGGCGATACTCGAAAATCCTTGGAAGCGACATTGAGAATAGAAAGCCAATCCGGGGTATGCCCCTTACAGTGGGCAGATACATGAATCTTTTGTTTAAAACCCAGATTGGATAAAACCATCTCTAAGTCAGAGGCCAAGTTATCTTCCTAGTGCCCTAGCCACAAATTGAAATCCCCCAATAATAAAAAAACTAGTATTACATGTCAATAATGGATGGAGGTAATTAGAAAGGGCAGAAGCAAAGTCCTCTGCTGCCGAGGGAGGCCTAGATTCAGTATTGAGCCCTATTTTAAAATATTTGGACTCCATCCCCTCAGCGAGTTGCCCATTGATTTCCCAAATGGTAAGCAAAGATCTGAAGATTAACCCAAAGCCCCCCCCTCCCATCCATCCTATCCTGACATAGCATACAGTACCCATCTGGAATAGCTAAATTCAGAGAGGGGCCTGCTGCGCTATGGCCCCAGGTCTCAGTAATAGCACACATCAATTTCATTATCTTCAATATATGTAGCTATTTCAACAGCGTGTTTCACCAAATACCTAGTATTTAACATCATAATCTTAAAATCGGAAACAGGAATCATTTTGCTTCTAAGGAAGGGAGCACCACCCCCCCCAACCCCTCCTCAGGAGCAAGGCCACCGTTCCTCTGAGCCGTAGACACTTTCCCTGGGGGAGGAGTGCCCCCTTGAACCAGGGCAGAACCTCCTTGATTAAACTCTAAATTAGAAGCACAATCTTGAGTGTCACTAGAGTCCTGCACAACCGGCGACTCGCCCCTTCCAGTAGTGGGAGATATGGGCATGGTCGCTGTCTGTACAATGGTGTTCTATCAGACAAGTCTGCTACTGACACTTGTGGACAGTCCAGCGGTGGCACAGCGATAGCATAATCCTGTGTAGTGCCTATAGTATTACAAATATTTTGACGCACCAAAGCTCGGCCCTCTGTTCACTGTAGTCGAAAATATTTCCTGCAGCCGCAATAGCGGCTAATACCTCCGCAATGCCGACGTTTACAAAGGCGACATGAGAGGTGCCTGCACTTCCTGCCTTCAGGCACTTCACTGACCGCCACAGGCCGCTTGGGTTCTTGCTCTGGCGCTCCCGCATCGAATTTGCAAATTTCTATGGCACGAGAACTCCAAGCAGTCTGGGCAATGTAGTTTGGTGCAGGGCGCCTAACGGAAGAGCGTGTTCAGCAGTAGGAGGACTGTAGTAAGGGCAAGCGTAGGTCTAGACACAATTGAGACTTTTATTTTGGACTATTAGACAGCGACAGCCATTAGAAGCATCAGTTAAGGGAACAACCCCTTTAGAGTTAGGGCCAGATAGGCATTGCACCAACCCAGGAACCTTATTAAATAAAGGTTCTAAAACTAACACCTTGGAGTCTGTCTCTCGCATACCATGCCTGTCTCACAGTAAGGTTTGGCTGAGTGTAGAGAGAGTGGAGGTAGAGTAAGTGGGTTGGAGTAGAGCGGGCAGGGGTACGCTGTGCAGGTTAGGGTAGAAAAGATCAGGTTGGGGTAATCTTTTAATGGAAAACACTTATCCCACTTTATCATGAGGCTCAATTGGTTAGAGAAATCTAAGTTTCAAAAAGTCTAAACATATTTACAAGGGCAGAAATATTTGGTAAGAGATACAGTTTTCAAGGGAAAGTTTGTTCAGTAGGCGGAAAAAAGCTACCTTTTGTTATGACGGTAAATTATTAGGTAGGAGCCAGATTTCACAACCAGGGAACTTTTTGAAACGTAGATTTCCTCTAACCAGTTGAGCCTCATGATAAAGTAATGTTTCTAATGTTTAATCATGTATATTTGTAACTACGTAATCAAAGGAGCCTTGTGTACATTTACAAATGTGGAGAAGTGTTTTCCAGTAAACGATTACCTTCTTTACATTTTGCAAATATAATTTGGCGTTTACGCAAAGTCTACATTTTTGCTTCACTTCTTTGTTTTTCACACTGTACAGTAGGTCCCAGCTGCAATCTTAATCTCTTTAGTATTGAGTTTATGGCCCTTTAGTAATGGGTTCGCAGAATAACTGAGTCCAAATAACCAAACCAACTCAGGAAGATGGCAAAATACTGTTTTATTATCATTATCTAAAACAAGGAGTTGCAACGGCTATCAACTGACGTTAGCTCAATTTCTCTCAGCGATCCTTTCACAAAACATGGACTTTGTACTAAAAATACTTCAGAGGTGACTTCATACTACGTGGCAAATCATTAAAAACCTACTAGGGATTGTGATGAGTTTAAGGGGAATATCCAAGTATATATTACATAGGAACTAGGATTGTGATTGGCTGCCCACTGCCAGGTGGACAATATATGCCTACCTCTAAAACATGTCCTTCTTAAAATCATTAAGGATACCGTTTTCAATTGGTCTTCAAACTATAAGGTCCTTCATTATACAGACCTCTACAATTGGTTGGCACTCTTGTGCCATGTTTTAAAACTCTTTTTATTAGCATTTGTAATAAAACAACAGAAACACACTTAACATCCCTTTCCCCGCCAAACTCCCCCATTCCCCTGTACCCCTTCACGTTTGACCGAGTTTCTATTAACCCCTGTACCGATTCTTCCCTGCCCCCTCCGTTTTATCTCCACCAACCCCCTGCCCTCTATCCTCTGAAAAGCAGACCAAATGGTAATCCTTATCCCTCCAGAATTCTTTCTGTGACATTTGACCCCCCCCACTCCCCTTCTTCCCTCCCCTCTCCCTTCTAACCCTCCTCCCACTTCCCTTTTGTCTAATGGTGATCTCAGATCTTTTGATATGCTTAGGTCGTTCAACATCTGACTCCAGTCTGCTGTTAGCCCTTCATCTTCTGCCGGGTCATGATTAGCATGCAGTATTTCCAATTCCGCCACCCCCTATGAACATCCCCTGCCACAGCGTCACAGACGGGCCTTGTGGTTGCTTCCAAGCTATAGCCATTCAGCATATTGCTAAAAAAAGAAGGAATCCCACTAACTTATTCCATCACTTATGTCTCTTCCCTTCCGACAGTTTTCCCCACAGGCATACTCGTGGGTTGCACTCCAACCTTGTCCCTAACAATTTGTTTATCCCTTTAACAATTGTTTCCCAATATCTTGCTATAATTCAGCATTCCCAGACCATATTCAAGTATCCCTCTGGACCTGCTCCCACCTCTTTATCCATTCTTTTGTCAGATATCTGGGACCCTCCATCCGCTTCCCATTTACCAGTCACTTTCTGTTCCTCCTGGGGTACCTCCTCTTGTAGGGCCTTATAGATGCGAGAGATTTTCGCATTTCACCTTGCCTGCTCCAGTAGTACTTTCAATAACTGGCTGGCCGGTGGTTCCTCAGGTATTCCCTCCCATAGCTCTGCTAGTCTCTTAACTACTGCTCCATATGCCAGGAACAGCCCCTGTGGCAGCCCGTATTTTTTGCACCATTCTGAGAATGTTGGCAGTGTCCCTTCCACAAATAGGCCCCCCACAACCCTTTGTCCGCAGCCTTTGTGCTCCAACTCTCACGATTGCCTGTCTTAGCTTTTGGGTCCGAGCACCAGGGCAATGCCCCACTATACAATCTCTTAGGTCGCCTCCTCTGAATATATTTTCCCACACTTCTCTGACCGCCTGGAACGCATTTGTCGCCCCTTTGTTTCCTACCGAGTCTCACAACATTTCCGTCCCAGTCCGGTGTGTCCATAGATTTTTCACCAACCCTTTCAAAGCCTCTTCACCTGACTGCCCCCATTCCATTAACATTTGCAGTTGTGCTGCTATAAAGTAGCACTCAAAGTTCGATAAACTGAGTACACCCTCCACCCTTGGGCATCATAGCGTCGCGAGTGATACCCTCCTCCTTCCCTTGTTCCAGAGTAATGCCCTGATTCTACCAACTAACATTTTTTAAAAACCTTCTTAATCACATATGGTATATTGGTAAAGTAGTAGAGCAGTCTCAGGAGTATCACCATTTTGCCTATCACCACCCTTACCATAAGAGAAAGAGATAACCCTTTCCAAAACTGTATGGAGTCTCCTGTTTTAGATAGCGCTCTCCCTGTGTTATGTACAAATGTTTCCTCTGTTTTGTGAAATATATGGATAGCCAAGTACTGAAATAATTCCATCTCCCATCTTATCCCCCAGTCTGGCACATCCTCCTCTTTAATGTCTCTAAGACCTCCTAACTGGAACAGTAGGGACTTTGCCTTATTTATTCGAAAACCTGATAGTTTTTGAAAATTCCCCAGGACCTCTAGCAACATTGGGAGATTCTCCATCCGGTTGCCCACGTACATCAACAAATCGTCCACATCGATTGATACCACGTTTCTCACTCACCCACCAGGATTTCAGCCTCCCCCAACTCCCGTCTTATATACCCAGCCAGTGGTTCCAGAGCCAGTGCGAATAAAATCGGGGACACCGCACACCCCTGCCTCGTCCCTCTGCCCGGCACCCATCGGTCAGACACCCAATCATTGGTTCTCACCACTGCTAATGATTTATTGTACAATAGCCCCAGACATCTGGGAATTTTCGTACCAAACCCAAACCTTTCCAACACCCAGAATAGCCAGCTCCATTCTAAAGAATCGAACGCCTTCAAGGCATCGAAACAAGCCAACCCCATTCCCCCACCTGGGTTTTGACCTTGTCCATTACATGATGCAGTCGGCTGATATTTCTTGTTGTGTTCCTTCACCAAAAAATTCTGCACTGGTCTGGATCTAGTCTATTCGCCAGGATCTTTCCCAAAATGTTTCCATCAATGTTAAAAATGAAATGGGGCGATAAGACATGCACTCCAGTGGGTCCTTCCCTTCCTTCAAAAAGGACTGTTATAATAGCTTCTCTCATGGTTTCAGGGAGGGTGCCATGCTCAAATGCCTCCTCATATACCCTCTTAAGCCATGGGGTCGGGCGATCTACATATTCACAATAAAAGTCTACTGGCAGCCCATCACTACCCAGGGCCGTACATTTCTTCATCATTCGCAATGCCCCACTTATGTCCTCCTCCTCTATCGGACCCCCCAATTCCTCCCTCCGGTCCGCATCTAGGTGTGGTAGTCAGATCACACAGAGGAATTTGTCCGTGTCCACCTCCACCTCCATTCCCTCCCTGGTGTATAGTTTCCTATAGCATTCCTGAAACACCCTGTTAACTTGTTTCTGGGTACCTGTCACAACCCTCATCCCAGATCCCCACTGGCAAGTCTATTCGCCAGGTGGAATCAGGACTCGGATCTCAAATAAGAACTGGCAGATACTTCCCAGGACCTCTTGGGCCCAGTCCTGGTGCCTTTGGCACCAGGCTCATAGATCGTGAGAGACATGTGTCCAGGAACTACTTTTTTAGGCTATCGGCCAACATGGAGGCATCCACATAGCTTGGTTCTAGGAACCAAGCTATGCGGTATAGTGTTTTGGGTGTGGTGGCCTAGGGACTACTTTATCTGGACTACTTTGTGGAGGCTATTTAAACCACACCCGGACAAGACCACACGCTTCCGTTACTTTGCAGTCTGCAACGTGACGCTCACCGTGTCCAGCTACCTCTCGAGCCTGGGAGACCAGCACCTGCAGAAAGACAAAAGAACATCGTTAGCAGCAGCATCTTACCTGCATTCTCCATCTTCATTCACTCTCAGCTCCTGAACAGATCCGTTGGATCAGCGCGCCTCCCGTACCGAAGAACCTGCAAGAAGCGAAAAGACAACTTTAAAGGAGGCATTAAAGACATAGCAAGGTACGAGCTATTTGAAAGGCTTACCTGGCTGGTCGTCTTCCGGTCGGCATCGCTTCAAGAATCCACACTCGTTGAGAGCATACCGCGACCTACAAAAGAAGGAAGAAACAGGTCAGCGTATAAAGACATCACAGCGCAGCGCGCTTACTTACCACATCGTAGCGCTCGTTGGGCATCATTACCGGCGTGATCCAACTTAGCCAGTTCACCTCACGGACGCTCCGCACACCTAAGGGAGCAGAAACAGAGACATTACCACACAGAAAAAGGCATCCTGGAATAACAACTCAAAAACAGCAATAAGACCTACCTGAAAGACATTAAGCGGGTTGCTGTCAGTGAAGTAACTAGACTGCACTCGCCCACGAAAGGCAACGCGCCCCTGCCAAGAAAGCAAGACGGAGGGCTCGCCCACTTCTACCACAAGGTGAGGAGAGGGCCCACAGGGGCTGCGGGCACGCGGGAGGTGGGGGAAATACTACCTTGGTCAACCCGCCCTAAACACAGCCCTCCTGTATTTCCAGGCGGAACTTACACCGCAGACCACACCTGGGAACCGTAGACAAGGATACCAGTGACCAACTGGCTGGGTGGCGTCCCCGTGGATTTCAGGTGAGCGTGACAGTACCCACTGGCTCACCTGTTGCATCCCTGATTTGGGTTATAGTACGGTATGGACGTTCCCTATCTATTAACCAGGCCATTGGCTTTCCCGATTTTTCTCCTTCTCCATGCTATCGAACATCTTGTTTGCTACTGTCAAAATTTGTGAGATCCATCAGGGCCCTGTTATATGATGATAGGGCCTGGGCCAATCTGTCACCAACCTTCCCTCCTCTAGCCACTTCTCAATCCAATTCCGCCACTTGCTTTTTAGCCTGCATCAACCTTCTCTGCAACCTTGTGCCTATTGTCGTGGATATGCAAACCCCTTATAGTTGCCTTAAAGGCCTCCCATAATACCCCCACCAAGGCCACTGATCCTGTACTTTGTTCAAAATAGTGTTCTATCCCTCCCAAGAGCTCATTCCTAAAATCACTATCCTTCAGCATCATCCCCTGCATGCGCCACATCCTTTGCGGGGGTCTCTTTCCCGTTCTGAGCAGTTTCACCAGTAGGGGGGGGGAGTGGTCCGATAAAATACGTCCTAGGTATTCCATCCCTTCAAATAGATAATAGTTTTCCCTACCCACCAGCAAGTAATCCAAGTGAGAGTAGGACCCATGTACACCAGAATGATATGAGAACCCCCTCTCCTCACCATGTGCCTCTCTCAACTACTCAACAAGGTCTAACTCTTCCATCACCCTGTGTAGTGACTCCGTCATCTGGCCCTTATGGGGACCTGACCCCGTACCATCCAATTTAACGTCCAATTGACAGTTGAATGCCCCTCCCCATACAAACAGGCCCTCTCTATACGATTTTCCACACATCGTTCATCCTGCCAATTTCCCCAAAAGCACCACTGTTCTCCCCATTTCATCTGTCAAGACCTTTTTGACCTGTAGCGGGCACCCCTGCCACACCTATGTCAGCATCCCCCTCGCCTGTGAGGAGTATGAAGTACCATCACTTGCCCTCCCCATTCTCTCCCTAATCTCACCAGATTGGCCCTAGTTAAATATGTCTCCTGTATGAGGGCTACCTGTATCCCCTGTCTTTTCAGAAAAAAAACCCACTCCTTGTTTTTTACGGGTTGTTCCCAGCCCCCAAACATTCCATGTTCCGATCTTCAAGTCTGTGATCCCCGTTGAGTTTTCTAGGTATAATCTGCAGCTCCCTCCCGATCTATTCGCTTCCTACCTACATCCCCCTCCTCTCTGCTCTTCTGCTATTTCCCCTTGCTTTTTTTGGTCAGCGTTCCCATCCCCGGGGCCTCCTCTCAGTCTCACTTCCACATCTTCCCAACAGTCCCTCCCCCCACAATTCCCTTCCCCAACTTCACACAACTCCCCGTATCCCCTACCCACTCCCACAGTCCCCCCCTTCGCTGACCCCCTTGATCCGCCCTCACACCTCTCCTTCCTGCCTCCCCTGTTCTCAACACCCCAGTCGTGCAGTCCACATTCCCTTAATCCCCTGTGAAAGAACAACCAGGTGTACAGGGGCATCTCCCTCCCCCCGTTCCACCCATCCCAGAAAGCGAAAAACCTACTAATGAAGAGTATCTCCCTCTTCCTTCCACCTATCCCTCCTCAAGCAGGTGTCGCCCTCTCTACCTCAACACGCATCACCAATGCATGCCCCCACTCTCCCTTTCCCCTCCTGAATGAGTACATTCTCCAAATCAGGTCTCTCCCTCTGCTCTAGGCTTCCTGGGCATCGGAAGATGTGGCTAGACTTCAGCCAGTCCCAAACCTCCTGTGGCAATGCAAAAAAACAGGATTTCCCTTCCACCACGATCTTGAGTTTGGCTGGAAAGAACATCATGTATCTGATATTCAGTTCTCATAGTCGTTGCTGCTCTGCGTCATAAGTTCTCGGTTATCGCTGTACCTCCAGTGTAAAGTCAGGGAAGATTCGAAGCTTAGTGTTACCGATTGCATAGTAGCCCACCCTCCGGGACTCCTGTAGAATTGCAATCCTGTCCCAAAAGTTTACGATCTTAGCAACTATCACTCTCGGCTGCCCTCCCGGTGGTGGGGCTCTCCCTGGCACCCTGTGAGTTCGTTAGACCTTGAAGAGCTTTGAGAGTCCCTTCACCCCCAATGTGTTCAGGATGAGATCCTCCACGAAAAGTTCCATGCTCCTTCCTCTCTTTCAGGGATCCCCACCATCCGGATGTTAAAGCACCGGGCCGTCCTTCCGCATCATCTGCTCTTGTTTTGAGTGTCCGGGTAGCTCCCACCAGCCCCACCACTTGATTTTTAAATTGTTGCACATCATCCTCCACTGTGCTCACCCGCTGCTCCAACTCTGTGACCCTCTCACACACCTTCCGCAGGTCCGCTCTCGCCAAGGCCACGTCCACCCCTACCTCCTTAAAGCTCCCCTCCAGGGTGGTCTTGGTGGCTTGTAGGACCGCCATCAGGGCCTCTAGAGTCACCCCTCCATTCCCTGCTGCAGCCGCCCCATCAGGTAGCAGATCCCCTCTTTCCTGCTTTTGGTGTCTGCTCTTGGGGGTCAGTAAATTTGTCGATCTTCTGTTGTCCTTTCACCATTTTGGCAGCCTCTGTTGTCCTTGTCCCCAGGCTGGGGCCTTTACCGTCCACTTTCTCCAACTGGTTTACCCTCGTTCCAGGGCAACCCACCGTCGTGGCTTCACCCAGACAGATCCGGCTCCCTACTTTGCTGCTTCCATGTCTCCCCTTGGCGGTGGGCTTCGTTTTAGCGCCCAGTCTTTCTCGTCTCCAGCTCTGCACTGTGTGCCTCAACACAGACCCAGTCCGTCTAGGCCCTCACTGGGCCCGCAGCCTACGTGGCACTTCTCCATTTACTGCAGCCAAGATTGTACCAGAGTGGCGGCCTCACACCCTTGCCTTGGACCCAGTCTCTCTGACTGTTTTCCTTGGCCCTTGTGGGTGTGTCAATGTCCCCCTCCTCCACGCTGCTGCTATGGGTGTCTCCAGGTTGGGGTGCCACCTGCAGACGGCTGTCCTCACCTTACTGGTTCCGGTCGTGCTGCCCTGTATCCCTTACCGGGTCTGGAGGCATCGCTTATCTGGCAGGTGCCGTTGCGGTCCTCTCCACTCCCCTACTGCTCTTTATCTGTCCCTGGATGAGGCGGTCCTGTATGTCTCCCAGGGACCGCTGTGTGCCTCTCTGTACCTCACCGCTCCCTGTCCCTCACCAGGACCTCTCCTTGCCACATGGGGGTCAACACGTCCCTCACTGATGGTCCCGCCTATGCTCCTGACTTGGCCTTTCTCCTCTGGTGCCAGGCAGCGGTTCACTCTGCACTGCAAGCCGCGGGTAGTAGCAGGCTCAGCACCGCGCGGTGGCCATCTTTGCCTCGGGTCCTCCACGTTGTTGCCTTCCGTCCCTCATTGCTCATCAAGGCAGTATAGCTGGCAGGACTTCTCCCAGTCCGCAGGTCGGGGGGCTTACTTTGTTTATGTTCCGTTTTCTCTTTTATGAGAGGATTTTAGAGGGATTTCTCGGGCTCCGGAGAACTAGGTGTGCATGCGCCGGCAGTTGGCCACGCCCCCCGCTACTGCCATGTCTGGAACATTCGGTTTATTTAGCACCATGTAAGCCCAGACCCAGGTGCAGGGAGGTGGGCCTGACTCTCTCCCCACCCAATCAGCCCAACATCTCTCATCGCACATGCCATAAAGATTATCTTTGAACTTGGCTTTGCAAAGTATCCTTGTCTCTAGGAACACATGGGAGTGCAGGCACTCACTATCGTTGTTCTAGGATTCCAAGTTCGACTCTATTTTCATCCTTGGCTCATGTGACAAGAGACCACTATTTGGTCAATTTTGCACGTTTTAAATGTCTTAAATTAATAAAACTTGGCACTCTTGGTGTTCTTTCTCTGCACCTTAACAAGAGACGGTTCATCCTTCGCACGTTCACTCCTTTCAAGAATAGATAGCCGACATTGGCTGCTCCAGTTTTGATACCCAGCCATACAGCCTTGCTATGCAGCTCCATGATTTCAGCTTATTCTTGCTTCGACACAATTCTCCCCTTCTTCTTCATGGGTCTTGGCTTACTAAAATTCATGATACCAATTGGCGGCTTTTTCTGCCTTCTATTCACTACTTGAATTCACTGGGTTCCTCCCTCTCACGCTTCATAGAAGGCCAAACGATAATCGGAGGAGACTTCAACAGCGTTCCTACCCCACAAGAGACAAATCGCACCCCCGACTCCGAGCGACTTCACCCAGGCGCTGTGCCTCCTCCAGATGTTCCAATCTTTAGAGGCGGTGGACGCATGGCGGGTGCTCCACCCCACCAAAAAAGACTTCTCCTTTTATTCATACGTCCACCAGACCTTCTTGAGGATCGACCTCCTCCTAACCTCCCCCCAAACTCTGGCTTTTGTCAAGGAGGTATCCATCAGCACGAGAGCCCTATCTGACCATGCCCCAGTGATCCTGGAGATCCGGGCACAGAACCCTAAATCCGACAGCCCACGCAGATGGACTTTATACGACCCTATCCTCAATGATATAGCAACAAGGGACAAGATCGCCGCGAAATCCATCAAGAACTTCTTTGAAGAAAACCCAGCTTCCGACACCTCTGTGGCGAACAACTGGGATGCTATGAAAGCAGTAATCAGAGGCACCCTGATCGCCCAAGGAGCGGCCTACCATAGGAACAGGCGACAGACTCGGATAGCCTTGGAGGAAGAACTAGGGGCCGCAGAGGAAGCCCATAAGAAAAAAGGCTGGTCCCCTAGGACACAGAGCTATGCGTACAGCCAGGAAGAAATTGGAAGCCCACTACGCGGAACAAACCGCCCTACTCCTGGCCAAGGCCAAACAATCATACTACGCGAAGAACAATAAGGCCAATAAAATCCAGGTGTCCAAATTGGCCAAACTAAGACGAACCAATATGATCGCAGGCCTGCGTGACCCCAAAGGAGTTGTCCAATATTCGGAACCCAAAAAACAACTAGCGGTGGACCACCTCACCAAGGTCATGACGGCCACCCCACGGAACCAACCACAACAAATGGAATAATTGCGTAAAGCTGCACTGCCTCGACTTCCCGACACAACAAGAGAGGAGCTGGAGGTGCCCATCACAGAGGAAGAGATTGGGGATGCCATTAAGTCACTCAAAACACAAGCCCCGGGCCCAGACGGATTCTCGGCCAGGTTCTATAAATTATTTAGACCACAGCTTATTCCCCCCCTGGTGACACTTTTCAACTCCTTCAGGGAAACTTGATCGGTAACCCCCTCGATGCAGGAATCGACCACCATCCTCCTGCCCGAAGGACCTGGCCTCATACAGGCCGATTGCACTATTGAACATTGACGCAAATCTATACTCTAAAATTCTGGCAAACCGCCTTGGTCGCGTCTTACCAGAGACCATTCAACCAGACCAGGCAGGTTTCATTCTGCACCGGGCGGCAGGAGATAACATCCGGAGAACCCTAAACCTAGTGGACCTTGCTACCCGGAACTCCCACAAACTGGTCTTAATGGCCCTAGATGCGACCAAGGCATTCGACAGGGTGGATTGGACATTTATGAAATAGACCTTGGGGGCCTTCGGCTTTGGGACAGCATTCCAAACAATGGTCCTGGCTAACTATACAGGCCCAAAGACACTCCTGAGGATCAACGGACATAACTCGTCCCCAATCCCCCTGACTTGCGGGACTAGATAGGGCTGTCCGCTGTCGCCACTGCTCTTCGCTCTGACCATGGAGCCCTTCGCCCAAAGAATTGGGCAAAACAACCAGATCAAAGGCCCGCAGGTCGGCCCTTCGCAACATAAAATTGCTCTATATGCCGATGACGTCTTACTCATGCTCTCAGAAGCCAGCTCCTCCCTGCGACACGCGCTACACGAAATGGCCAGCTATGGAGAGGTATCTGGCTTTTCAGTAAACTTCGCCAAATCAGTGGCCCTAAGCATCGGCCTCACCCCAGGAGAACAGGAACCACTGGCTAAGATGTGCCCAATCACGTGGGAAAAAAGGGCGATCCCCTACTTGGGGGTCTATATCCCAGCAGACCCGAAAGACACATACAAAGCGAACTTTCCCGGTTATTCGGAGAACTGGAAGGAGACCTGAAACGCTGGGCGACCCAAGAGATTTTGTTGCTGGGACTCATAACCACGTGCAAGATGAACCTCCTACCGAGGTTCCTTTATGCCTGCGCTTCCCTCCTGGTGGCGATCCCGGCTCCAGCCCTCCGAGACCTACAGAGGAAGATGCTGAAATTTATCTGGAGAGGTAAGAAGGCGAGAATCCCCCTAAAGACGCTACTGGGGGGGCTCCAAACTGGGAGGACTGGGAGTCCCGGACCTACAGGGTGGCAGCCCAACTAGTACAGGTCCACGCGTGGCAAACAATTACAAACCGCCCCAGATGGGTGGAGCTGGAGCAGTCACCAATGCCCCTACCCTTGCCATTCTTGCCACACATCCCACCTCCCTCAGAACGCACTGGGGAGACCTTCTCCTGGCAACCAAATACACTCTAAGTTCCTGGGATTGGGCACTGAAACAAAAGGGGTTTCCGAGAGGACTGAGCCCACAATCCCCGATCTTTCATAACCTGGCTTTTTCGCCCAGAGCGAACCCCTGCAAGTTCCAAAATTGGATAAACGGCGGCCTTGAAACCATAGACCAGCTGTACGTGGGAGAGGCACCCCTCACATTTGAGCAATGTAAAGAAAAGTTCCAACTCCAGGAAAGGGACAGATACACTTATATCCAACTGCGTCACTGGTGTGCTCACCCCCAAACTCGGCAGGCGGCAACGCGTCCTCCCACCGCCCTGGAACTAACACTCAGGGACCTCCCGGCCCATGGGAGGGTATCCACCCTCTACAGGCGATTTTTGGGCGACTTCCTGAGCACGAGAACGCGCTGCATGGCCCAATGGGAAGCAGACCTGGATCACCCAATAGAAGACCAGACCTGGGTAGACATCTGGACCCGGACGCACGCCTCACCCACCTGCATCACCAACAGGGAAAGTGCATAGAAAATCATGCTACAGTGGTATTACCCGCCTCTGAGACTTCATCACATAAACCCCCAAGTGGACTACTTCTGCTGGAGAGGGTGCGGCCACCCAGACTCCTTTTTCCACATGTGGTGGACTTGTCCAAAGATCCAGCAATTCTCGAAGGCATGCCTGGGGACCATCGCACAAATCACCGGGTCAGCGATCCCGCTAGAACCGGAGCCAATCCCCACGATCTACCCACGTGCCGGAAATAGAGCAAAACTGCTGACCCAATGCCTACTAGCCATGAAAACGGTGCTGGCCCACGCCTGGAAATCCCCAGAAGGCCCCCTCATGGCCCAGTGGTGGATGAAACTCTGGGACATACTGATTGTGGAAAAGGTAACAGCGGCAAAGGTAGGAGCGCTCCACAGATTCCAGAACATTTGGGCCCCAGTATTGGAATACGACCAGCGTTTCCCGGCCCTGACCTATAAATCCATTAACGCACGCTGGATCCTGAGGGACCAAGAAAACCCCGAAAGGGACACATAGATGGCGGGGCGTGAGGCAGACGGCTTTAGAAGAAGGAATCCGTGCCTGGGAGCTGGGGGGTGGAGGGGAAGAGAGTAAGAAAGTGTCTGGTGGTTAACATGCTTAAATGATTGCGCAAGTTGTTATGTAATTGTCATCCTGCCTTGATTTAAAATAAACAAAGTTTAAAAAAAAAAAAGAAAAGAAATCGAGAGGGGAACAAAAGGATTCGGGCTGGCCGACATAGAGCCTGTAGTTGACCCCGAGGTGATAAAGGTTCCCGTTCAGGAAGATGATACTGAAATCATTCCTGATGTTAGCCTTCGCTCAGCAAAATGATCCAGTCTTAGCGGAGGCCCTCCTCAAAGTTATTCCTGAGGGTGATCGGGAGGGGGCCATGTTACCTTTGTCACAGACTGCACAACGGCTAAAGGAACACATGGCCGTGGTAAGATCCATAATTCACTCCCATTTAGATAAGTCCCAAGAAAAACCTTTTTAGTTGGTCAAACTGTTTTTAGTGATTTTTGCCTACATCCGAGCACAAAATGCTTTCCCGTTGGCATGGTCCTTATAAAATGTGGGGAAAACTGGACCCTGCAATTACATACATGCTGTGAGGGTTTTCCCTGCCTCAAAGTAAACTAATGCAAATGTCAGGAAGCCCGAAAGTAAAAAGTCTGTCACTGTTGTGTCAAAAACCTAGTTCTGTCCTGAACTCTTACAATATAAAATACCTGTGCAAGAGTATTCTTTACTTGAAGAAACGGCATTCTTGGCATTCTCAATAAACAGAAAAGTTCCCATGTTCACTGGCAGTAAAGTGGTGAAAAGAAATGGTCAAAAACACAACGTTCCAAGACTGGGATGGCGCTGCTTTCCCCTAGACCTATTCTTCTATTAGGATGCTGGGTCACAGATAAAGTAAAGTATATTATATTTTCCATCTTTATATCTTATTCACTCGGGATCCCTCTCCGCCAAGTATAGGATTCACTTTATTATTCCCAAGGTCTTTGTCCCCCTGGTTTCGAATCTTCAATGAAGGTATAAGTCCCAGACTCGCAAAGGTGGTTTGGGGTCTTCCCTTGCCAAAACTGGGAGATTCTCAAAAAATGTCTATTTCACACGGTTCCAGACCCTCTTGATTTTAGACCTTGGTTTCTGATATAGGTGCGGGTCCCAGACTCGCACAGTGGCATTACTCCCCCTTGGTTCACTCTCCCGCCAAGTGGATAACTCTCTTCCATTCACTTTCGGGTCCCAAACACTCTCTCTTGGGTGCAGGTGCCAGACTCGCACAGCAGCGTTTCTCCCTGTGAGAAACCTGACGCTGTCTCCCTGGCTAGTCCCCGGGGATCCGTCATCCAGGTGGCCAGGACACGACCATCGCTATTGGATCCAGTTCCTCGGGGTGGATCAGTTAGGGAGGATCACCTGGATGGGGGTTCCTTGGGGAGTGGCAATGGGACACCGATGGCCGAGGCGCGGTATCACCCTTCTTTTGAAACTTTTTTGTCCCCATCCTACCGTGTAGGATATTCCATAACACTACCCTCCTTTTTCCACACAAATACTTTTGCACAACACGAAAGACAACAGACTTACACCAGAGCCAGTTACCTGACGTGTCCCAATACCAGGGTCAGGCAAAGTCAGGCAATTGAACAGAATCACACATACCTGACGGCCCTTTCCCTTCCCCACAGGGATAAAAGGTGGAGCACAAGACAAGCAAGGCAGACTGCATGATGGGAGAGTTAACTCAGCGCGGCAGTTCAAGAGGAGGTGGAAGACGGCGAATACCGAGAGGGTGACGAGGAGAGAAGTGACCTTACCATTTCCTATCAAGGCCTGTGAAACCTCTGCGGACGGAAACATAAGACCGCAAACAAAGGCCAGCGTGTGTTTCAGATGTCAATGGTACACGCGACCCTCCTCCGCTGAGAGATGCTTGCCTGAGTTGTTCCAACATTGACTCAAAGGAGAAGAAAGCCAAGTGGTTCATCACAGACGAGTCGAGGGGGAGTCGATAAGAAACTTGGCTGTGTTGAACACAAAGTAGCAAACAGATAATTTAAACTTTGGAAAGCTTAAAGAAACTGTTGAGAAAGTGGGGGGAAAAGCCTGCAACAGAGGCGTCCGGCACCACATGGGTGCTCACAGAGAAAACCCTGGGCGATTACCTGAAGGTAGAGACCATCATAACCAGAAGGCCTTGGGAAGAGGTGAAGAGAGGTCAAAGTGGTCATAAATGGGTCTTGTAAAATCCTCTGTTCCGTCGAAAGTCTTTGACCAACAGATGATTGTGAAAGCTAAGGGAGATGAATCCTGCATGGTGAAAAGTAGTACATGAACAGTACGGTGCAAAGGTTGGCAGGAGGGAACCCGGCGCAGGGACGCTCACGAGATGGGGAAAGTCTAAAGTCCCATAGTGAAAACTGTTTGGCAAAAGCTGATGAGAGTGAACCCAGCAGAGGGAAGCCGACAACCAAGGGCAAAGCCTGATGAACTGTTTAAAAGACATTGAAGATTGCAAGACCATGGGAAGTGAATTGCCCCCCTTGTCACATTGGTCCAACCCCCCACCGAGCGAGATCCAGGGGTGAAAAGTCATCACCCAAAGTTCGTTGAGAAAAGGAATTGTTTAGTGGTTTTGTGGAATTCGACTGGTAAGGGGTCTGCACCCAGAAGAGGGGGAGTCGGAGTGAAGCCGTCACCCAAAGTATATGTGAACAGAACTTTGTGTTTGTTGAATGTATCAGGCCTCAAAGGCAAGAAACCTTTTCATTACAAAGAGACTTAACTATCGAAGAAACTGATTGCTGATACAGAACTGCTAGCTCGTGCTGGGAAGGCTCGAGCGTCCCACCTTGTCCCATGCTAAATAAACGTGTTGAAGGGAGACCTTGAGGCAATCACATCCTGACTTATAGAAGAAAGTTTTCACAAAGAATATTTTCAAACCCTCTTTTTGTAATTAGTTGTAAGGAATAAGAAATAGTTTATATTAGTATAGGCCCTGTTACTTTGACAAGACGCCGCAAGGACTGCCTTATTTTGCATTTGATGGTTGACGCTTGCTCCCGTCTTAGATTTAGGTTTAGGTTAGGTATGTTTCGACCCTTCATTTACAGTTTAATAAACACCTTTGAACTGTGATCACTTGTGTCTGTCTTTACTGTTGCCACCATGAGTTCCTTACATCCCCCTTGGTTCACTCTCCTGCCAAGTGGATAACTCTTTCATTCACTTTCGGGTCCCAGACCATCTTCTTCCATTTTTAGATTCACTCTCGAGCTTCCCCGGACCTCCAACACCTTCTCGCAATCCTGCATACCTGTTTTCTTCTTCTTGAACGGTACCAGCGTTTCTCCAGTCTCTGTTGTTCGCTGAGGCCCTGGCAGCTTCTTGGAAAGTGGCAGGGTCTGCAGCGCTTCGGGCGGCATCTCCCTTTGCCCGGCTGCACGTCCTGCTTTGCAAGTGGTTCACCAGAGTCCGGGTTGCCTCGAGGGAAGTACTGGCAACAGCCCAGTAGGTCCTTCCAACTTGGACCTTTGTCAGGCTTTCCTGTACCCCGGTCCGTGGCTTCCCGTTTGGCTTCCGTCTGTCTGTTCTCCTGAGGCCCATTCTCGTGAGGCTTGTCTCTCAGCTGTTCGACAACTGAGTTCCTTTTGAACTCCCACGTCATCCAGCTGCTTGCATTCCGGCATTTCACATCTCTAGATAAAGTAGACTGCCCACTTGGTTTCCTCAAAGTGATCTTCGTCACAGTACTAGTTTTCCCCTCTGAAGCAAGATACTTAGGATTCTTGGATATTTCAGATTTGTCAAGTGCATCAAGATGGTAAATCTTGCAACAAAGTATATTGGTTCTCCCTACAAGGGGGGATGGGAAGGATTTGGTGTTGGAGAAGGGGCTGGGGTTATCGGGCAGAGAAATACCTTGTTCCCTGAAAATAAACGTCCCTAATTCCAAAGGGGGCTTCCCGCTCTATTTGATCCTCCCTCGGTGCTCCATCCCAGGGGGATTATTGTACTGTGGACGCACCGCCATTACCCCATGGAAATGGTCTCCTCCTAGGGAAGAAGGGACGACATCCTCCGATTTGTCATACACTCTAGAGATATCGTGGGAGGTGATGATAGTGCATGCTTTCCCCCCTTTCCTCTGGTCCGCTAGGGACTCTGCACATTTTTGGGAAGCGGCACAGTGCACAGTATCTTCATAGCCCCCTTGTGGCAGACCAGTTTCTGGTTTTCTTCAGATCTAATTAACCTGTCTGAAGAACCCCCTCTATGTCTTGCCCTTCTTCCCAGCCTACTAATCCAGCAGAGAAGACAGATTGATCACGGCTACCCATGATCGCTGAATTTAGCAATGTGGCACTTGGAGTCAGGGCATTAATGAATCTTGACCTCTCAAAGGACAGTGTACAGATCATTGAAGCAGCAAGAATGGTCTCACAAGGTCACAATACATGAGAAAATGACTTGGGTTTTGCTGTTGGTGTCTAGAGAAAGAAAAGACTCGGCTGAGGGCCTCGCTGGGAGATGTACTGTTCTCCATTTCTAGGGGCTTCGTCAATAGGATTGAGCTGTGCATGATGAACCTTTCTGCTTTGGGATTTTACCTGGGCTCTGAGAAGCAAGGTTTTCAATCTCCAATCCTGTGATGAAATGGCATTCTGGCAGTCTAAGTAGAGTTTCACTTTCGGTTAGCCTTTCTCATCCCAAATGGGACTTCGACATAGTTTTCAGTGCTGTTTGTCAAGTCTTTCGAGCCAATGTGCTGTGACATCAGCACACATCAAGCTGCTATCCTGGAAAGTAACTTTTCGAGTAGTATTCATATCGGCCAGACATGCACGCGAAATTAAAGCCTTTTTCCGCTGAAAAACCATTTGCAGTGTTCCATAGAGATAAAGTTGTACTTCAAACTCACCCTTCCTTTTTACCGAAAGTGTTGTCAGAGTTCCACATCAATCAAGCGGTTTGTCTTCCTGTTTCCTTCTCCAACCTGACCTCAAAGTTGAAAAAAAGGTTCTTCGTTCCCTGGACGTCAGGAGGACCCTGAAACTCTATTTGGACTTCAGGAAATTATCCAGCTTCTTGTAACATTTGGGAGAGTAAACAAGGGCTCCCCTGCATCCAAGGCAACAATCGCCAGATGGGTTGTGTATTCTCAAATCCTGTGCCATCCATATGCTGCCACAACCCAAAGGCTTGTGTGCTCATTTGCTCAGGGCCAGGGAGGTGTTGGTTGCTTTTTAGAAGCATGTCCCTTGGGATCCGATCGCAAAAGCGGCTACGTGGGCCTCTCCACCTGCTTTCTGCAAACACTATTGTTTGGACTTGAGCACAAGGCAGATATTCAGCTTGGAGACGCTGGTCTTAGGAATCTTTTCAATTAAAGGGTTCAGGTTAGGACCTCCGCCATCAGTTAAACATTTGGGAATCTGCTGTAAGAATACCGTAAAGGGGACGGGACATAGGAGTAAGGAGAATTTACTCACTGTAGTGACTGCTCTGTTCCTGTTCCATAGCCCTCTTTCCTCCATATGCCAGCCCCCATGCTTCTAAAATTCCATAACTGCAGTCGGAGCCCGACCTCATGGCGTGTAAAAGGATGAAGAGCTAGGCCCAGAGGTGGGGCTTGGAAGATGGGGCCTGTTGGCACGCATACGCAGGGCCCGGTGTAAAAAAAAAAGGACACTTTTTGGGTGCTACAAAATCGCTCTGGTCCCGTTCCGAAGGACAGAATGTCACATAAGTATGGAGTAAACTGGCCTATGGATTAGGAGTATAGCAGTCTCTACGGTGACTAAACTTTTCTATCCTGACCATATCACTGTAGATCCCTCTACTCTAGTATCCTTATCGGCCAAATGTATGGGTTCTTAGAAATTGGCAAAACAGAGGTATAACGTACTGTATTAACTAAAGGTTTTATCAGCAAAGTGAGCAGATCCAGACTAACAGCAAAGTTGCCTACTTTAGAACCAATGGGTTGGGTCCTAAAGTAGGTTCTTGGCTTTCACAGTCAAACAAAATTGTGTGGTCTAGTGGCTAAATCATAGTCGTTGGAGCCAGAATGTCTGGATTATGTTAATGCTCATAAATTCAGTGTAGTATGGCAATTACTATGCCCCTGTTGCTGCTTTTCAACCCCTCTTGTATAACCAATCAAAGTACTGTCAAGGCAGCATGCCTTTATCTTGTCATCTTAATACCTTGGTGCACTTGCCCATTATCAATAGCATACAGTCTCAAGTTTCCAGTGGAAATTAATTGAAAAGCATAAACTGACCAGTTATACAAATCAATTGATGTCCCTTCGTATGATGTCAGTGATGGGTCAAGGGTTCTGTGTCTCCCCATGGCACCTATGGTTTTGTGAAGTAATGCAATTGATTGTAATCTTGGGTTCTATAGTGTACACAATTGTGTGATCTAGGGGAAATATATTTAGCTATCTGCTTCGAAAATGTGTATGTAACAAATGTAGGAAGCACAGAAAAAACTAAAAGCCAGACATCAGTATGAAGTGCTATTTCAAATGAAAAATCAAAGGCAAGAGAAGGAAACCAGAGCAATGTAGTGAAGTAAAAATGTACTACTTTGAAACCAGAAGTACTGGATTCTAATCTGTGCTTACCTTCTTACTGAAAGGGCTTTGATAATGGGCAAATTACTTCACCTCCCTGTGCTGCAGTTCTCTCATATGCCCATTGTTTGTGTATCCTCGTATACAAATTAAATGTCCTTTTTGCACATCTATGGGCACCTGAAACATCTCCCCTGGTTTGAATTCAAGTGATGGTAGCCTGCCTTTCTCATCTGTTTCTGTCTTGGAACAGGGGTGGACGGACCCTGGCAGACTGAGCCCTGCCATTAAACTAGGCTGCCTATCTTGTGTTTTGATGACTTAACTTGTGCGTAGTGTAATTTCTTTCCACATGCCAGACCTGCACTCACTGGAACCCTGTAATCCAAGATTTGTCAAGCAAGAAAAGATTCCGACAATTTGTGAAGTTTCCCACAAACGTGGTTCCCTGGTAGGGGTGTGTTTGGCACACCTGCTTGCCACCCTGTTCTAGTGAAAATGTGATTTCAGGTCTTGGATTACATTTTGCTTTTCTAGATTTGGCCTGGGATAGACCCAATTACCAAACTGTCTCAGTTCCATACACATTAACCCAGCCGTCTACATTTTTGTATTCAGGAACACCACACTTTGATGCCGTTATCCTGCATCATTCCTTATTGGCTTCCAGATTTCTACTATGATGTTCTGCTTGCATATCCTACCACGTTAGAGTTTCTTACACTTTGCATTCCATGTATGTTTCCTGTGGGTCTCTGTGCTTAGACCTCTTGAAAAGGTGATAATGTTGCAGTAGTTGTTCCTGCATTGATCATCCCCCTTGTTTATACTGCTTAAAGGTGGACTACAAGACTTACAGCTGCTTGCTCCCAGTTAGCTGATCTTTGTGGAGGAGCCATCTGAGGGGATGTGGCCGAGAAACTCAGACTGGACTGCTCCCATTGATGGCAATGCCAAGCCTGATTTGATCCCTTTCTACAAAGGTGAAAACAGGCTAAAAACATTGTTGAAGAAGCTGATTAGGAGAATACCAATGGTTGAGATTAATTAATTAAAAGTATTAATTTCCTTACTTTGTTGGTGCATATTGTTGGTTATCATGCATGTGGTGCCTCCGCATAGATGCAGCACTTAGGCTCGCCCAGGGATGATAGCCAGTACCATGGCTGCTCAGTGCCAATAAGTTGATCTATAGGTAGAAGCCACCAGCACAAATATCCTCTGGAACCAGGTTCTGCCTCAGTCAGTGGCTCCTGGAGTATAGATACATGCAGCCTACTCTTGTGATGCCTTTGACTCTTTTTTCCTGTGAGATCTGAAGCATGATATGCCATATTATTTTCCTGGCTACAAACTCTGCTCCTCTCGGCCTATATGGGGGATAGGTGGGTACTAATGCAGCTGCTTTGCAGTGAACAGAGGACTGCCCCAGCCCAATTGAGCCTATATTACCAAATGGATGGGAACTGTACATCTCCCCCTGTGCCCTATGTCATTTCTGGTAAGGTTCTGGATAAGAGGTCAAGGTAAGAGAGGAAGATTGCCACAAGACAAGGGGCTGTCCTGAAATATGAGTTCTGGCGGACATGGATTGATCCCACCCCAAGGACCCCTTTGGTGCCAGAGGCTGGCGCCATTCACCTGCGACTGCGACACAGTGAACGTTTCTGACATGTGTTCATTTGCATTTTCTAGATTCTGTCAAGCAGTGGAAAGCGGACGGAAGAATAGCAGTCTGGCTCCACATTCCCATCCAGGAGAGCAGGTTCATCGCCAGTGCAGCGTCAGAGGGCTTCACGTTCCACCATGCAGAATCAGGCTCTGCCACGATGGCCCTGTGGCTCGGGGATGGGCCCAGCAAACTCCCAGGATATGCTACCCATCAAGTCGGTGTTGCAGGTTAGTTTGGACCATGCTCTTCACACTTTGTTCTTCGCTTCTTCTCTGGGACACAACGAGTGTACATCCAAGACAAAACTTCCGTCAGTTGTTTGATAGTGATAACCTTTTACAGCACATTGAATAGATTTCCTTCATTAGATTTATGAAAATATTTGGATTAATTGTTGACATGTGGTTAGTAGGTGTCTCGTGCAAGCCTTCATCTATCCCATTTAACCTAGGTGTTCATCACAAACATTATCTGAATGGCATAGAATCCTGTGACATGTAATCTGTACTGCTTCATTGTGTCAGTGGAATATTAGTGTTGGTTCTTTACAGGCCATCATTACAATGGCAACAAACTGGAGTTCTGGGGTCATCTGACAAAGGCAGAAGATGTTTGCAGAAGCTCCCTGTGCCGATCCCGGTGCAACCTAGGCT
This sequence comes from Ambystoma mexicanum, assembly GCF_040938575.1. Taxonomy (NCBI): domain Eukaryota; kingdom Metazoa; phylum Chordata; class Amphibia; order Caudata; family Ambystomatidae; genus Ambystoma; species Ambystoma mexicanum. The sequence goes on from NC_090937.1 coordinate 647,000,759, forward strand.
GATAGTGGGAGAGTGGCTCTACAAGCTGCGGACTGAGCCATGACTGCCACTGAGAAAGAGGTCTGCAGATGGCAGCCCCAAGAAGGTGAGGGAGGTGTTGGAGAATCCATTTTAGAAACGGGTCATAGGGCATTCATGGTTGTACAAAAGCTAGGATACATGCAGATGTGTGAGAGCATGACGGGCAAGCATGACCTTGTGTTCTGCGGTTGTATTGCTTCGCAAATTAGATGCAATGCATGCTTCACTGCTCTGATACTAGACAGGCCAAGACTGCAATCACATCATGACATTCCCTGCGAGCAAGGATGGACATTCTGTCAAAGTGAAGCATAGCAGGAGCCACCTGACATCACTCTGACAGACATTCTCATCGGGGCTACGAGTACATCACTAAAAAAAAAAGCTTCTGGGGAATGAATCATCAGCTATACAGGTAACAGTTGGTACAGTGCAAGCATATTTGTGGTCCCTAATAAGCACAATGTGTGACATGGATGCAGAAAAGTGCTAGAGGGGTGCTGAACCTCCCGTGAAACCCAGCAAAAGAGTGGGCACTAAACAGAGTGCTGCTTTGTGTGGGTATAGCGGTGGTGTGGAGAGTGGTTTTTTGAGTCCCAGGCCGGGCACTGATGCAGACTACTTGAGTGCTAGAACGGGCACTGGCGATGAATTTCTCTGTATAATTTTGATGCCACTATCCTATCCAGCTAGGGGGAGACACTGTCCTGGAAACTACCGAACATAAAATTACGACCACAATTCCAGTCAGTACTTGGTGAAACGATTATTAAGTGGAAGTAGAGGCGGAAAGGATCTAAACAATACATAAATGCAACATGTGGTGCAAACTATGATGTGAACAGGAATTCATAGTTTGGGCAGCAGGGGCCAAGAACAATGTGAGAATCTACCTTAATTGATCATGCAGGAAGAGGTAGGCTGTAGGATGAAGATTACCCCCTACATACTGTGTAGGGAGTCTTGATTCTATTAAAGACAAGGAGGCGAGCATTATGCTTCAACTTCTTTTATTACTACTCTTCAGCAGTTTCAACAAAATAACAGAAAACAACTGAAAATGATCAGAACCACTCATTTTCTTTTTTCTTTCGATTAAAACTACATTTTCCTCTGTTCTCTGTATTCCTCGACAGTCCCTGCCCTGTCCTGTCAACATGTCACTTCCTGTGTATTATTCCTCCTCTTCTTTGGATGCTCTGAACTGTTTCATAGCTGTAACTTTGAACCAAACGAACGTTCCAACAAAACTCTGGCTTACAACTGCCTTGGGTCCGCTGCTATCCTGCCACGTCCTATCGCTCTTTGTGCTGTTTCGCAGGTCACTCTCGCTAGCTCAGTTAGCCTTCTGATCCTCTCCTGTGTAGCATGCAAGGCAACATCATTGGGGTGGACGAAATGTAATGGCGTTACCGCTGTATTTAAGGGCTACCTCTGAACTCATGATGAGGCCCATTGACCCATAGCATGTTGGGGAAGGTGCAAGATTCAGCTTTAAGGGCAGAGTAAAGAAGGCCTGGTATTAAACACTGAAGACAGACACAAGTGATCATAGTTCAAGGGTGTTTATTGAACTTCAGTGGGTTGGCTGAACGCCTATTTAACCCTAGGTTTAAGGATGGGTACAAGCTACAACCATCAAATAATTAACACAGTCCTAGTGGAGTCTCTGTCAAAATAAAAGGGCCTATACTAATAGACCTATTGCCAATCCTTACTTCTAAATACAAATGGTGTGGGATAACAATGTATGCAAAAGAAAAGTGTTCAAGAAAGAATATGTCAGGATAGTTGAGCAGTTGCTTCCCTTCCCCGTGTTTTCAGCACAGGACAAGGCGGCACCTTCGCGTTTTGCACACACTCTGGCTTCTCTGCCACAAGGATACAGTTTAAAGCATAGGTATCAGGCCCTTCTAAGCCAGAGTCTCTTTGCCATTCAAAGACTCTTTATTGCGGAGGGCCCAACATAGCAAACCAGCATTAAAGTTAATTTATTACCAGGTTTTTCTCATTCATAAGTTCTCGGGTTCACTATTCCACATGGGTCTTTCTCCTTAGCACAATACTCACAATTGGTCTCCCTCAATCAGGCTCGGGCCTCGATCTCCGTCATTTGGGCTCGAAACCCTTAACACAATGTTCTCAATTGGTCTCCCTCGTTCGGGCTCGGACCGTGTAAACAAATTGAAGACTTTTGAGTGTGCAATCGATTTTGCTTTAACCGTTGCAGGACCACTTCGATTCACTTAATTTCCCATTCTTATCTTTTACTTTTCCTTTTTATCACTTTTAGCTGGACACCTTAAAAAGACCTTCAATTGAGCACACTAGTGGTGCTGCACCATTATGTCACAGGTGTTGTTTCTTTCTTCTTAGTTCAAACATCCATCAGCAATTCAGCTTTCTCTGCGTCTTTCCTCAAACGCATTACAAATCTTCCTCTTGCACTCTATACAATGTTGCCACTTACAACATTGACTTCAAAACAAACTGTTCTTGTGTCTGTTTACCCAAATCACTGGCTGTGTTAATCTTACTGGCACTGCTTTAATCTTGGAGCCAAGGACGGTACCACATCGGCGGCTGCTCCTCCCCGACTTGATCAGCCATGCAGGAGGCCCCCCCGTGTATCTCCGACACACAATACAGGATTCTTTAGTCTTGTTTCCTGGCCGTACACCTTTCAATCCATAGGACTTCGTAAAGTAAATGTTTTCTGCCGAAAAGGTCAAGGATATCTCCCTTCTAGTGCACCCTTCTTGGTTTGCAGTCTTTCTCACCTCGGCAGCTGCCATCTCGAAAATTCTGTTCCTTCATGTGCTTTGCCTCGCTCAGAGTGTGCTCTCGTGCTCAGCTTTTTATCCGTATGGGGAAGCTTAATGGAGGTCAGGTGTGAGTGGTTAGCATTAGTTGCCTGACCTTGCCTGACCATAGTAGTGGGACATGTCAGGTACAATGCTCGGGTGTGAGTCTGTTTTCTCCAAGAGCAGGGTGTCCATGTGAAAGTGTTTGTTTTTGTAGGGAAAGGGGGGGGGTAAAGTTCCTAAATATCCTGGGAAGGGGATACTGTGTCTCGCCATCAGGTGTCCCCACTCCCACTCCCCGGAGACCTCTCGCCCAGGTGATCCTGCTGCATTGGTCCATCCCCCGGAACTGGATCTAAAAGCGATGGCTGTGTCCTGGCCACCTGGATGACAGATCCCTGGGGACTTATCGGTGAGATGTTTTCTGGGTTCTCACAGCAGGCAGGCACAAGCAAAGGGTTATGTGTCCGTGAAGACGTTATTGCCTTTGCTAAGCTGGCCACACCAAAAAAGGTGAGAGAAGGTATAGAATGAACAGGAATCATTTTTCCTGAAGAGCATAACTTGCCATAGAGTATTTAGCCACAAGATAACACTGCACTTAAATGCCAAGCCCATGGTGCAAAGAGTGTGGGGCATACCTACCACCACAAGACCACTGACGAAACTGACGCAGGAGGGAATCATTGAGCAAGCCATAGAATCTGAATGGGTCTCTCAGTCATAGTGCGGAGGTCAACGGACAAACTAAGATTATGTGTGGACCTTCCCACATTAAATTGATGGGCCATCCTTTACCATTGCCCACCATACATGAAATGCTGGCCATCATAGGTGAGACAAAATGATTTCCCCCAAATTCATTAACACCCAGATTCAACGACCCTAAAAGCATTCATTACGACTGAGTGGCTATACCATCATGTTCATATTCCCTTTGGTTTGGTACCAGTACTGTCTGTTTTTCCAACAGGTCATATATCGGCTCTTTAATGGTGAGAAAGGGGTAGTGTTTTTTTCAAGATGGTATATTCATGTTTGGGGCAACAATGGAACAATATGACAGCAAGTTGGACAAACCCTTGCGCAGTGGCATGACGCAAAGCAAGGAAAAATGCAGGTTATCAAGACAAAACGTACAGCATTTAGATTAGGTTTTATTAGTGAATGGTGTGGAGCCTAGAAGAGACCTAATAGAAACATTCAAAGAACCATGGAACAAAGAACAACTCATGTTGGACCTTGGAATAACACAGTATTATTCCAAGTTATTGCAAAACTGCACTGAGAACACAATCAAATTGAAGTCCGTGCTACCAATGGGCAAGGCCTTGGAATGGGAGGAATCTTGAAGTGAAGAGTTCAGGGAAATGAAACTGTGTATATAGAAGGCGTCCTCTTTAAGGAAATATGTGCATGGCAGGAGGAGGATCCCGAGTATGGATGCCAGCCAAGTAGGGTTGGAAACCGTTGCAGTGGAAGCAATGGATGAAAGACGTGTTGCTTTACTTTCAGGCTTCTGAAGGATTCTGAATGCAACTTCCTCACCATTGAGAACTTGCTAGCTTTTAAATGGGCTATTCATACATTCTTATCCTTCATGTGGTGCCTGAAGTTTGAAGTCTGGACAGAGCACAAACCCCTTCAGAGAGATCCCATCTACCAAGGCGTTAGACAAAGTACTGCACACATTCCGAAATGGGTTCATGGCACTTAAAGAGCACAGGCTTGAAGTCCCTTATGTTCTCGAAGCAAAAAAGAAGACAGTGGATTGTTTTTTTCAGACTGACATCCAAGATTGAGGATGGTATAGAAAATAAGAAACCAGTGTTTTAAAGGAAAGTGTTATCAGAACAGGAATGGACAATTGCAATTGAAGAATTAACAGAAGTGAGAGAATACTGGCAGAAGGTGGGATGAAGCATCTGGGGTGAGATAAGTGGTGGCAAATTAATGAGGATTTGCATGTAATATGGAAGGGGGCATTTTGTGGAGAGGAGAGTAGGTGGTTCTACCTATTGGTGTAAGTCAACGCTTAATTTGATGTAAGTCACAAAAGACATCAAGTTATTGTAAATTGGAAACAAATATTAAGGGCTGTCAATTGGTGGACAGGCTGTGACAAAGATTTCTAATGGATACTTTCCCACCCGGGATCGTTCATCTATGACATCCCAGTCCCAGCGAAGCTGTTCTCGCAAACATTTCCACCACCAGGGGGCACACATAAACTCTGTGTCAGCACCTTTCCGACGCCTCTACGCGCCCCGTGCCGGATAAGACATCGGGGCCAGTATATATAGTGGCGCTGTGCCCCTTGACTTCAGTTCTTTTTTTCACCGCGCACTCTGTTTGCTAATTGGGAACATGCTTGTTGAGCTTGACGAATTTTTCTAACAACGCCATGCTTTATCCGTCTAAGGCCTCAGGTTTTAAGCCGTGTGTGCATTGCAGCCGACAGATATCAGTCTTGGATCTGCACCGGATTTGCCTATACTGTTTGAGCGAGGAGCATGACGCCCAGGACTGCGGGTTGTGCCAGTCTATGCACCCAAAGGCCCTACTGGAAAGGGCGGCAAAGATTTTCACCTTCGTCCATAAGGCGAAGTGTAGTCTCTGCAATCTCAGTCAAGCTTGCATCATGTAGATCGGTGGCCTAAAACATCTACCTTCCCGTCTCTTCCACGGGACAGGCAGGGTAAGAGGTTGGATGCATGGGGCAAGAAGGTGTTCGTGTCAAGCAGTCTGGCAATGTGGGGCGTGAATGCCTCATGCACCTTGGCAAAGTTTTCCTTCGTCCTTTGGACAGTGGTGGCCAATGCAGCCAACACAGCCCCAAAGGGAAAATGAGGTGCGGATTCCAGGCCGTTGTCTCTGATGGCATGGAGGCAGCACACCAAATGCTGCAATCAGGGCTGGGCACAGTGGACTGTGTGGGTAGGGCCATGGCCACCAGCACGGTGGTCAGGTGCCACTCCTGGCTAAGGATGTCAGGATTTGCCACTGGTGTCCAAACCAGATTTTTTGACATGCCATTTGACGGCAACAACCTTTTTGGTGCCAAGGTTTACGATGCCCTCTAAGTTTTAGTCGTTCAAGGCGATGGCTAAGTCCTTGGGGCTTGCCGTGCAACAGCCCTCTGCCCAACTGTCATTCCGTAGCAGAGGTTTTTGCCCCATCACCACCTTTGCCCTGAGAGGTCATGGTCAATCTTCCCCGGGAAATGGAGAGATGTAGGCGAAGATACGCCCAGAGGGGGGGGTCATGCCCGCGGCCTCTGGCCCCGTCGTGCGCCAAGCACCAAACCTCAGTGATGGGTTTTACCACACGTCTCCAGTGTGGGGGCGGGGGGTTCTGCTTGTTCAGCACAGAATGGTCAGAGACCATGTTGGACGTTTCTCCAGCGATCCCCGGACCACGGTCCCCTGGCTACCCCCTTGTCTCTGGACCCCATCCTCCTGCAGGAGGTCCATCAGCTTCTGACGAAGAGCGCGATCTAACTGGTTCTGTGCTCAGAACAAGGAAGGGGGTGGTGGGTGCCAGACATGGAAAGAGGCTTGTGCCCCATTCTGGATCTGCAGCTGTTGAACATATTCTTACGCAAGGACAAGCTCAAGATGGTTACTCTAGCCAAAATCCTGCAAGCCCTCGATCTGCAGGACTGGTTGGCTTCCCTGGATCTTCAGGATGCCTACTTCCATGTGCCAATTGATCTAAAGCACAGGATGTACCTGTGATTCATAGTGGGCGACCAGCATTACCAGTTCAAGGTGCTGCTGTTCGGCCTTTCTTCAGCGCCCAGGGTTTTCACCAAGCTGCTGGCAGTGGTAACGGCTCACCTCAGTGGAGAAGGCATCCATGTATTTCCCTACCTGGACAATTGGCTCATCCGAGCTTGTTCCCCAGAGCTAGTGTCGGAGCATCTACTCTTCACATGCACTCTGTGGCACAGTTTGAGCTTTTCCCTGAACTTCAAACCGTCTCAGGTTCTGATATCCCAGTCCGTCTGATTTATTGGGGCAGACTTGGACACTTGCCTGGGCAGGACCTTCCCGCCCTAGGATTGAATGGCAAACATCTTTCGGATTGGTCAATGTCCTCCAATCACAGGAACAAGTCTCTGCCTCGGCTTGTCTGCGCCTTATGGGCCTCATGGCCTCCTGTATCCTTGTGGTGCCAGAGGCGAGGCTGCACATTAGATCGCATCAGTGGCTTCTCCATTGCCAATGGTCACAGTTCCAGGGCCACATGTCAGACCTTATACAGTTCTGAAACTAAGTGGCCCAGGATCTTGCATGGTGGGCTGTGCGGGACAACTTGCTGATAGGCTCATTGTTTTGTTAACCTTGGCCCCAGATGATGGTGGTCACGGTGGCATCCCAGATTAGCTGGGGCGCTCTCCTGTCAGACCAGACAGTGAGTGGACTGTGGTATCCTGCAGAGTTGAGGATCACATCAATTTGCTGGAGTTGAGGGTGATCGGGCTAGCTTTGTCGCTTTCCTCCCCTCTGTGAAATGCAAGACTGTGCTCATTCTAACGGACAACACAGTAGCCATACACTACCAGAACAATCAAGGTGGTGTGGGGGTGCTGTGCAGAGAAGCAATGGGGTTCACCTGAGCTTCTCTACAGAGAAGCAATGGGACTGTCGTTCTGGGCTCTGGAGAACAGTGTCTCTCTGACAACAGTTCATCTGGCCAAACGAGAGAATGTCCCAACGGATGCCTTGAGCAGACAGACTTCGGCCTCCCACAAGTGGAAGCTCTGTCGGGAAGTTCTGGAGGAGATCTTCTCCTTTTGGGGGATTCCTCAATTGGACCTCTTCGCTTTCAGTGCCTACAGGAAGTGCGAGTTGTTCTGCTACGACATTATCTCGTCTGCCAGCTTTGGGGGGGCGCACTGATGGTCAAGTGGACTTTTGATCTTCTTTATGCGTTCGCTCAGATCCCTACCATTCTGCTGGTTCTCAGGAGATAGCGCCTGTTCTGAACCACGATGATCCTGATTGCTCCAGACTGGGCATGGAGAACATGGTATGCAGAGTGGCTGGACTTGTCCATCTTCCCTCCCTGGCCCCTTCTGAGGAGGGTGGAATTGCTCTCCCAATCAGAAGTGCAGGTCCTCAATCCAATCCTCAGCAGTCTGAACCTTAATTCTTGGCTACTGAGAGGCTGGGATACAAGGAGTTGGATTTATTGGACGACTTCCTCTATGCATTCCTTTCAGCTCTGTGGCCCGCCACGAAATCCATTTATGCCTGCAGGTGGTGTACATTTTCAACGTGGTGCCGGGAGAGGGACATGGATCCTTAATCCTGTCCTCTTTCCCCTGTGTTGGATTTTCTGCTATCTTTGGCCCAGGTGCGCCTGCAGATAGGCACTTTGAAGGGTTACCTCGCTGCTATTTCAGTGTTCAAAAGGTCCCCAGAAGAGGGCTCGTTTTACGCAATCCCAACTGTGATGCAGTTCTTGCGAGTATTGTGTAACCAGTTTCCTCCCCGCCAGTTTGTGGTTTCAGCTTGGGATTTGAATTTAGTTTTGACGTTTGTTATGTGTGCTGCGTTTTAGCCCCCTTCACTCATGTCTTATTAGATTGCTCGCCTTAATGGTGATTTTCCTGTTTGTCATCACTTCTGCGAGATGGGTCAGTGAGCTCCAGGCATTGTGTGTTTTACATCCCTATTTGTTTTTTTCCAAAGAGAAGGTGACTATGAGTGAGGCCCTTTCTGCCGAAGGTGGTCTCGGATGTCCATCTCTCTCAGAAGATCAATCTTCCTGTTCTTTCATCCGCCTCATCCTGCCAAGGCAGAGAAACGATTCCATCCACTGGACTCAGTATGGACCCTGTAGTTCTACGTCTCTCAAACTATCGAAGCTAGGAAAGATGACAAGCCTTTCGATGGTTACACTGGTGCTCGTACTGACAGGACTGTGACCAAACGGACTGTCCAGTTGGATCATTCTCTGCATTTCAGAATGCTACGATCTGTCTGGGTAGAATGATCCTGAGGTTCGCCCTGCAGAGGGGAGTCGTGGTTCTGGATATTGTCAGTCGGCATTGTGGGCATCTTTTCACATTTGCTAAGCATTATTGCTTGCTGAGGACCAACGTGCTGACCTTGGAAGCAAACACGAAGCAACACAGGTTCAATCCCCGTGTCCGGGCTTAAAAACCTCTGGGTATTAAGCGCATTATAAATAACCTATCATATCATATCATATATCCCTTTTGGGTCAGGATGCCCATTTTGGTATGGATGTCCTCCGGGGTTTTATGGTCCCTCCTCCAGGTTTATGTGCTGGTTTGGGAGTATATTATAGATGAGGAATCTGTGGGAGGAGATGATCCATTAGAAGAACAAATTACTTACCTCTCTGTAATGTTCTTTCTGATGGATGTTCCTCCCATGGATTCCTCATCGCCCTCCCTTCCTGCCCCTCTTGTGGGAAGCTAGTACACCATCTGTTCTACGGACCCTCAGCTTCAGAGTGCTAAGGAAAAGGGTGGTGCTGAGGCTATGGTGCATGGCACTCCTATGTATACTGGCCCAATGTCATATCGAACGCAGGGCACATGGAGGCGTTGGACGGAGCAGACGCAGAGCCACGCTGCACCCACTGGTACCCGAGAAGTTTCCAGAGAACAACTGCGCTGGGATAGGGATTTTATGGAGGAGTCGTCCATGGGAGGAACATCCATCAAAAAGAACTTTACCAAGAGGTAAGCAATTTGTTTGTTTAATGCAGAGTGTGCTATTTGTGAGACGTAGATGAGGTGTGTACATCATACATGCTACCAATGATATTAACACATCCCAAAAATTCCCTGAGAAGTGGGTGGGATTATACATTTTGATATTGGTATGCCATGATCTGGGTCTGAATATTACTTAGTATTTATAGATCACATATCGAAATGGGTGGAGGTCCAATTCACCAGAGAGATTTATATATTTGGGGGTTGCAGCTGCATCTTCCCTCATCTCATTGAGGGTGATGGGGTGCAATAACTATGGCATATGTGTGATTTACAAATACCAACCCAATATCAATCAACATAAGGTAAGCTAGTCGCCGTGGCTTGAAATGAGCTTGAAATGAGACACCAAATGTTTAATGGTTTCTTTAAAGATATCATTGTCGTTATCATTTTCCTCTCATTTTATAGGTGGCAAGTGGGTTTTGATGGTCACACCACAGAAAATGGAGGCGATGTGCTCCCTACAGTGAACTGATTAACGTGGCTGCCAAACACTGCAGCAAGATGTTCTATAGGCCGCCACTGAGCACAGGCACTCTTCCTCAGGAGTTGTCTTTTTCCTGGACTTGCCTCTATGGTGGTGATGGTGGCTGGTGGCTGTCTTGAGGTTGTCCTCTGTCGGGTGTGTGTCTTGTCTGCCTGGCGAGTGGCATTGGCCATTGTGAGCCAGCAGTCTGGCACCTGCCCAGCCTCTGTATCGTGTCCACCAAAAGTGAAATGGGCATTGCCCATGTGAACAAGGCCCTGCCTGTGCCCACTGAGTGTCCCCACCTGCAGAGGTGCAGCACTGCGAGAGCCTTGTGTGCCACATGCTGTCCTTAGCACTGACACCTTTGCATGTGTGTGCCTCCCTGGCCTCACGACTAGTCCTCAGTACTGTGGCTTTTGGGCTGCAGTCCACACCACTAACCACTCCCTGTGCTGCAGCAGTGCTGCCAGTTAATACAGTTGTGCAATAGTGCTCTTGTCATGAAGGCTGACGGAGCAGTGCGCAGGCATGGCCAGCATGAGCATTCAGTGCTGTCGCCTTCTGGCTCATTGTTATTAATGCAAACGGATCACCAGCACAGCGGAACCACCATACCTATTCAGGTTCATGAATTACAATGAGCCAGCTGCGTTGCAGACGGAAATGGCCAATGCTACATTGTTGTTGCTTGTTGTGTGACTATGATTGACTGACTGGTAAAATAATAAAAGTGCCAAAACACCACATTCAATCACAAACTCGGTCTTGGACAATAAATGTTGGCTCTCTGAAAAAAAGTGCCGGGTCTCAGCCTTGTCAAACTTCCCCACAATTTTCACACTGTGCAGAGCGACATATAATCTGTACTGCTGCATTATGTTGAGAGGAACATTGCAGTGGATTCCGGTATCCCAAGTTCCACTGTGTCAGCTGGTGCCGTAGCAGAGCAGATAATCCCTGTGGGAGTCGCTTACTCTGTACTGAGTAAATATAAGTAAGCATACTGTTGTATCTTGAATGTATGAGTCTGACTGCATGCAAGGTGAGGCCTCTGAGAATGCTGTGTGGAATGTGGAGTGCTGGATGCCTGACTCAGGATACATCACATACCCTGGAGGCTGGCCATCACAACCTATCCAAAGCAGCTTGTGTGAATGATGGAAGTCTTTTAAAAGCAGCACCCATTTTCTGTGACCTGAGATTACGGACATATGTAGTTCCCTCTGTGACCATTATACGTGTGCATTTAAGGTGATATTGCTAGTAGTATGTGAGGCAGTTGGTACCAAGTGAGTTCTTTAAACTTGTTAGATATTTATTTGTTGGTCCAAACCCATGGGCTTCCCGTAGTACACACTTTATAAGCACATTAAAATATGAGTACAAAGAGTGAATGATGGAAGCATAGTTGGGCATGTCAGCATAAATATGTAATATAAAGGTCGAGCATCTGTAATAAAGTCATCCATGGTGAAGCTCTAAGCAGAGCAAAACCCGCTGGAACCACCTGCTGGACTGAGCATGCAAGGTATGCTGCCCCAAGGTCGGGGCATTCCATCAAAGGAAACTCATCACAGTCACTGCAAAAAAGAACCTGTATCATAAACAGAACTACTGTTTTCGGTAAAAACATGTAACTGGAGACTGAAGTATGAGGGGCTGTTGGTTTCTGTGCTCCTCCCTTGTTCTGTACTGACTACATGTTTTACTTGCGAGTGTAAGAGTAAGTTATTGGTTAATAGTAGGATGCTCTTTTATCCACGTCCATAAGTAAGGCGACTTAAATTTTTACAATGATCTTTCCTCTTAACATTGATTTCATAAAGGTGTGTGCAACAATGCGTTTCCATACCAGCGTTGTGTGGTCCACACCCTGACAATACTTCCCTCGAAGAATGTCTCATTTCTCCCTCAAAAGCCCAATTAGAGCCAGAGAAAGTGCCACGCTGCTGCAACTCAGAGCTCACACTGGGGCGGATTAGGAGTTTGACTACCATGGACCACTATGGAATTACCACCACTTTTACTGTGCCGCTCAATTATGAGTCGCAGTAATAGTCGACGGAATTTCCGCCTTTTATCTGCAGGAACAGAAGTAAGTTAATTCAGACAGTTGCTGGTAGTTACTCAAACCAGTTTAACTAAATCGTGATATAAATCACAATACCATATAATAGCAGAGTAAAAACGAATAGAAGTAACCTGAGGAAGGGGGTGGCTGGACAGAGTGGGTCAGCACTAGAGACCCACTCAGATTCTGTTACTATAGTAACAGCAGCAGTAAATGCGCATGCACTTGCTCCTGTCAGGTATAAGGGTACAATAACTTACTTTTTCCTTCCGGAGCCGGCAATAGCAGTAGCCATACCCGTTGAACCTGCAGCCCCTACAGCGCCCTCACTTAAGGTGCTAGCGTCTCATGATTCAATGTCATTGGATGACATTGACAGTAACTCCTTATTGGACTTGTGCGTATCTATCCAACAGAGCAAGCAGGGCAGTGGAGGTGCTTGAAACCGCAATTGGCCGACCTACTGTTCTGGATGCCCAAGTGATTTAAACAGTCAGGCCCCATGCAGAATAAAGATACAAACCACCTATCCGCTTCCCCAAACTTGTTAATTGATTCAACTAGGGAGGCCCTGCTGGAAGATTCGATACCTGGGGTCACGCACTTCTCTGAGATTCAATCATTTATGGTCTGCATCCAGTTTGCAACGAAAACTTTGGTAAACCTCTGCAGGTGAATACATGACCACCTACTGCCTCCAATAGCAGATGTGGCCAACCCAGTGATTATCAAAGATTGGCGGCCCTGTGCAAGCTTGCCAGACAAGAAACCTATGAACAAGGCTGGTGATACTTCTCATTCTAACTGAGGCAGCTTCTATACCTCCTACGGATATCCCAGTGAAAAAATCCAAGAAAGCTCGCAGGAAGGCGGCACTCAAAGTGTCAACGGAAACAGCAGGGCAATTTAACAAGCTGGCTGATTGGTAACAAGTCGGATCAGGAGATATCTGCACAGACGGAACAACCTGACACAAGCCTGGATACAAATGCCTCACTGATCAGTGGAGAGGGGATTGATAACAACCAATTTGCCATGCAGGGCGCCAGCTCGAAGAGTGACAGTTAAGCAGCAGCGGCCATTAGAAGTTGATTCATTGAGAGATCATGTACCCGGGGAGTACAGATTTGCTTTTGAAAAATACCAACCAAAAATCCTGGGATAAATGGCTGTGTCGCTCTGCTTTCTTGTCACTTCTTTATCAAGTACCACAACTGCGGGTATCGGTGTCTGATGATTTCCACTTCGTTGAGCGGCTAAAGTGTGTCAATTCGAATGTGCCGACTGTCCACTCTGAGCACATGGATACTGTCCACTTGCTACGCAATTTTCAGACCCACTTGTTGACTGTGGAGCTGAGCTTGACGTAAAAGCTGATACAGTGGATCAAGTCTTAACATTCACTCAAGCCGCTTGCAGTTTTCGGAATATGCCAACAGAACTCCTGGACTATAAATAGGAGTAAGACTCAGATAATGCTATGTAATGCCCAAAAAATTGCATGTTATGTTATGTTAAAGGTATTTATATAGCGCACCATCACCACCGGAATTGGTCCCTAGGCGCTCTGGCGGACCTATATACAAGGAGGAGCGCGAGTACGGTTAGTCGGGAGGAGGGGAGTAGGAGAGTGGGAGAAGTGGTGTGCTGTTGGCAGCTTCAGCCTGGTATACACCGAGTGCTGGGCTTGGTGCAAGTATCGGATCTGGCGAGACCTTGTGTGCTATGTGTGCTGTTTGTGTTTTTGCTGTGGTGTGGTAAAGTGCGTGTGGATTGCTGGGAGAGAAATGGTTGTGTGACTTTTGTGTGGGTTAAGTATGCAAAAAGTTGAGGGTTGGGTTAGTGGGGTCTGTGTCCTGATGCCAGGTTTGATGTCGGGTACTTCTGGTCCCGTTCAGGCTGTATCCCTGTGGGTGGGGTTGTTGTGGGTTCCTTATGGGCCGACTCGCTGTGCTAGTGCTACGCTGATCCAGTTTTATGATAGTGACTATTGTATGGAGTGCTTCCCATCGCCTACCATGGAGCGATAGGTGTGTCTGAGCCTTTTCTCCGGGTGTGGAGCTGGGTTGGTACCATCTATTCTCTTGTTGTCTAATGTGGCACTGGTCGGTTGAGGCTTTGAATAATTCAGGGTCGGAGTGCTGTTGGGGGTGCGTCCTAGTGAATCTGTCTAGGTCAGCCTGTGTATTCAATCGTTAGTTTCCTCCTGTCATGACTATCTTTAGTTGGTTCTTTGGTTTCCGAAGGGTGACTTCCTTGTGTTATTGTTTAGTTGTAGTTACTGTGTGATGCTGTCTTGTGTTTCTCGCTGTATCTTGGTGGACATTGTGTAGTGTGGGTACTTATTCTGTTTCTCACCCTCTGGATTGGTGCTAATGGTACGGGATTTCCTGTTGGCTAGCTATCTGCCGTGAATAGGTCTGTTGTGGGTGGTTATAGTTTGGGGTCATGGTCCTGTTGATGAGTCGTCCGGGTGTTTCTGTCCTTTGTATTGCTATGTAGTCAGTCTATGGTCCTATTAGGGCTGTCTCCCAGTAAGTCGTCTGGTATGTCGTGGGATATTTCCATTGATTGCTTGGTGTGGATCAGGGTCTGTCTCTTCATTCATCTATGTTTTGGTTGTGTGTGTGTGCCCCTGTGGCAGGGCTTTCTAGTTATGATGTGAAGAGCCAGGTTTTGAGTAGTTTCTTGAATAGTAGGTGGTTTCTTGTGTTACAGATGTAATTTGGGAAGTCGTTCCAGGTTTTCGGTGCTTGGTGGGAGAAGGAGGATCCTCCAAGTTTTCTTTTGTTGTAGGGTTTCAGTTCCAGGCGGATGTCAATTGTTGATCTGAGCGTTCTTGTTGGTTGATGTAGACGCAGTTTGTCTCTCAGGAACTCCGTGCCTTGGTTGTGTATTGCTCTATGCGTGATGCACATTGTTTTGAATTTTATTCGTTGTTTTATTGGTAGCCAATGTAGTGTTTTCAGGGCTGGTGTGGTGTGTTCTCTTCGGGGTAGTTGTTTCAGAAGCAGTCTGGCTGCCACATTTTGTATGCGTTGTAGTTTTTTTATAAGTCGTTCAGGCATGCCCAAGTATAGGCTGTTGGCGTAGTCTACTCTGGACATGATGAGGGCGATTATGGTGGTTGTTTTGTTGGCGAACGATAGTAACAGTAAGATCCTCTTTGCTGCTCGCAGGAGGAAGAAGCATTTCTTGAGGAGAGCGTTTACTTGTGGCTCTAGCATGAGATTGTCTATCGGAACTCCCAGGTTTTTTACAATCAGCAATGGTGTTGGGGTTGTCCCGAGTTCCCTTGGCCAAGGGATTAAGTAGTTTTCTCCTCCATTTTTTGTGACGATCATTATTTCTGTTTTGCCTGGGTTGATTTTGAGGCAGTTGGAGTTCATCCAGTTGAATACATCGCAAAGGCAGTTTTCTAGTGTTGAGTTTATTTCCAGGTTGTCTTGTATGTTGAAGATTTGTGTATCGTCGGCGTCTTTGTAGCAGTTGAGGCCGTGGCTTTTGATGATTCTGATAAGTAGATATAGTTATATGTTGAATAGCAGTGGGGAGAAGGATGATGCTTGTGGTACTCAGCAGGTGGAATCTCTTGGGGTGGATTTGAAGGGTTTCATCCATACGGTTTCCGTTCTTTGTTAGGAAAGATTTGATCCATAGTAGGGCGGTGTCTGTTATTCCGATTCCTTCTAATCTTGTTATGACGGTGTCGTGGTAAACTGTGTCGAATGCTTCTGATAGGTCTAGGAGTATCAAGGCAGTGCTGTTGTCTGAGTCTGCGTTCATTTTCAGATCGTCCCATATTGAGAGGAGAGCTGATTCCGTTCCTCTCATTGGTCTGAAGCCAACTTGTGCCTGGTGCAGTAGGCCGTGCTCTTCTATGAATTCTTGGGTCTTTTTGTATATGTACGTTTCGAGCAGCTTGGCTGTGTACCGGATTTTGGAGATGGGTCTGTAGTTGGAAAGGTCCTCTACGGTTCCCGCTGTATCCTTAAGTAGTGGCCTGTTGTATGCAGTTTTTAGGGCTTGTAGCACTTTCCCAGTTGCGATTGAAAGGTTGAGGACATTCCTGTGATATTCCATGGGCGCTCTTTGTTTAAGAATTGATTTGTATATGTCTGGCGCGCAGGGGTCTTCGGGAGACCCTGAGTTATTGCTTTCATTCACCAGTTTGACGAATGTCTCCACTGTTATTTCTGGAAAGCTTCGTAGTTTGTTTGGGTGTTCTTCCTGAGTGTAGGTGGGGAGAGTGGTCAGATCGGGAGGTCTTCTTTGTATGGTTTGTTGGATGTTGGTGATATTGTTTTTGAAGTGGTCTGCAAGGTCATTGCATAGTTTTGTGGACGGAGTGGGTGTTTTGTTACATGCCCAAGCTAATCATCCAAGGCACTAAAATCGACTATGCGGCTCATTACAAGTACCTAGTAGTCGAGTTTGAATAACAAGGTTACAAAACATGCATAGAGATTTGCACAAGGAAGGCGGAACATTTAACTTCCCAAATAGATCAATTTGTTGAGAGAACGGGAGGTTTCACGTATGTGGGAGCTAGTCGTCTCTATTTACAATGCCTAGTACCGGCTATCACCTATGCAGCTAGTCGTCTCTATTTACAATGCCTAGTACCGGCTATCACCTATGGTCTCGAGTGCTTGACCAG
The DNA here is from genome assembly GCF_040938575.1 of Ambystoma mexicanum. NCBI lineage: Eukaryota > Metazoa > Chordata > Amphibia > Caudata > Ambystomatidae > Ambystoma > Ambystoma mexicanum. Next base: position 647,017,544 of record NC_090937.1, read on the forward strand.
CTTAGATTTAAAATGCCTTCAACAAATTGAAGGAAGATTTTGGAGAAGACTCCTTGGTCTTCCTAGCTGTGCACCCATGGCCATTATTTGCCTTGAGTTGGGGATTTCCTCTCTTAAAGCCATGGTTTTGAAAAAGCAAGCACTCTGGTATATTAAAATGAGTAGCCTAACGAACCTTCTCCTATATAGTTTGGGTAAAGCAGTTAATGAGAATGGAGGAAAACCAAACTATAAGGAGAGCATGGTACGGTTTGAAAGTATTGGATGGACTCCCAGTTGGGAGGATGGCTATTACGCATCAAAGAAATCTCAGACAGACCGACCTATGGGATTGGTGTAAAAAATGTTTCATATTTATCAACGCATAAGAGTTATAACTTTGTCACTGACATGTTATACTCCTATATGAAGGCACAGCCTTACTTAGTCATATGACCCTCTAAACATCTTCGGACATTCATACTTGTGTTGCACATAAACTGCCTCCCTGTTAAGTTCTATAGGTCCGCCACCATCTCTGCCGGAAGAAGAAAGGTACTGTTGTATATGCCAAAACCTGCTAGTCTTGGAGACGCCTAAACCTGTCCTCGGGGAATGCTTAGAATTAGGCCCTATATATCTATATATATATATATATATATATGAAATCATTTAGATATATTTGTATATCATCTTGACACAATTAAGGTTCTGTCCTTTTGGAAGCGATGTATAAATACTAAGAACAGAACCTTGCAAATGGCACTCTATAGAGTTTGGAGCATGGTGTCAAAATAAATTGGCCTTGGATGATTTGGAGTTATCTAAATAAGTATTTGAACATCCCGTGAGGGTATCTGGTGTGTCTAGGTATTTTGCACAGGACATAAGAATGTTGTTTAACGGATGGAATCATGAATTTTGTTTAGGAATGTTACTGCATAAATGCTGCATTTTAGGTTATATGTGTTTTATATTTGTGTATTTGAATACGATTCAATACTGTGATATGTTGGAATTGATTAATCGATTCATTTTTATATAAACTATAACACACTAAAAATAAATACATTTATTTTAGTCCTCAACCTAAACCCCACAGAAATGGTGTTTACTCTGAACAGTGACACACATGCAACCATTGCTTCTGAAATGGCCCTAGATGGCTTCTCCCCTTTAGTCAGACCTTGCACCAATTCCTTCTGCTTCAATGTCATCTTGCTGCTCACGTGTAACACATCAGCTAGAGATTCAAACATTCTTGTATTCAACTTATTTTACCCTATTTTACAATGAAGGGCCAACACCCTTTTAACTTGGCTTATCGAGTTCAAGGTCAGATCCTGGAAGGTTGTGTTCCGTGTTTGCACCTGGCTGATAAATGAAACTTTGATCACATCACTATATCAAGCCTGCACTGCCCCCACCCTACAATCCTGCATCCATTTCCAGATGTACTGCATCACCTTTGCAGTCTTCACCGTTAACAAACGAGGCTAGCTTGCAAGTAAGGTGCCTATCTCAGGGGTCGATATTGCCCCACCTTGCTGGTTCTGTTCATTACTGCGTTTGATCGCGCTTGTTTAAATTGAACTGTCGCTGGCACCTTACCTGCTTAAGCTCCAAGAGGACTACAATCTCCATTTTACATTACAGTGCTGGGCATGTGCCCTTTCAACCTGCAACAACCAGTGGTGGAAATGGAAAAAAGTTGTTGGAGGGGGGGGGGCCCACAAGGGCGGGGTGTGGGTGGAGTTTGGTGGGTGTGTCCGAGGGGGGGGTTTAAAGGGGGAAGAGCTGGCAGTTGACCTCTGATCAAAGGAAATGTCCAAAATAATAGTTTAAAACAGCAATATCAAACATTCTGGCACAAAAGGAATTAATGGCCATGTGCAGCTGTGGGCCACTTTTGCATTGGATCAGAGACAACTTTATGCCCCAGTCCAACCCTGGCAGCCAGTATGCAGACACAGAGTTGCATAAAATGTGCCCACAGCATCACCACACTTTTATTCCGTGCACAAACCAAGACAAGACAAATTACACAGGGTCACCGGAGCAAGCCAACATTAAAATCTGGCCTCTGAAATATGCAGCACCTCACATAATATATAACTTATCGGATGTGCTGCATTTTATAGAGGTCAGATTTGAATGTCTGCTGGCTCCGTGTATCTCTCTGGTGTTTGTTCTTAGTTGGTTATACAAATAAGTATAACCAAAACACCAGAGACAAAGGAAACAGGTGCACAATTAAAATTAAAGCACCCGAGGGGAGAGTACAAAATAACAAAAATGCTCTGTGCAGTGTGCACAGTTCGCTTGCACCGTGGGGCGGATTAGACTCCGACGGCTCTGGCCGGATCCTGAGATCCGGCTACACATCTGTGCCGGTTCTCGGATCCGGCGAGAGCCGGCCCAATGACCAGCGCTGGCAACAACTGATTATTTAAAGAAGGTGCCCACACATAAGCAGCACTGCTCCTTGTTGTTTCTGTTCAATATTAAACAGCATGATCCAATGCAATAATGAATTGCCACTGGAACCTTACCTGCTTAAACTCCAAGAGGACTGCAATCTCCATCGTACATCATGCTGTGGGGGCAACTGCTGGGCAATTGCCCTTTGAACCCGCCACAGCTGATTACTTAAAGAGGGTGCTGTTACAACGCAAGTTGAGGGGGTTGCAATGATGAGCCAGGAGACCAGGTTGGGTTAAGAAACTTTAGTGGGTTTGTGATACATAAGTCACAGGCAGGATAAGAACATAAGAGAAGGAAGCATCCACCGGTCCCCCCTCTGTTCAGTTCATTTTCCAACTGAACAGGGAGAACCTTGGCACTCACACCAAAACATTCTAAATGGAACACTATAATACAAGCATTCCAGGCACATGCTCACATATACTTAGGAAACAGCTAATGAACCAGGATAGGTAAGACATAACACATCTCCCCCCTTACATGACAATACAATGAAGGAACGAAACGGAAGGAAAAGTCATAAATGGACAATATATCTAAAAAAAATATCCTTCCATATCCCATCCAGCAAACCACTAATAGTCATATACTATTCCCTTCCAATTCCATGATATAGCTAAAAATAGCTAATCCACTACAAGACACTCGCCAGAACCATAATGGTCATTTATGGAACTCAGCTACAGGGAACCAGCTCACAATCTAATAAACAAACCTGACCACCTACATCATATCATTAACCCTGTTACAACATTCTCCAACATCAAAAGCTTCTTGAAAGAAACTACAGGGTTAATATCCTCTATCTGCCTATTGCATATCATTTAGAGACACAAATTGCCTCCACATAACATCCTGCTGAGCACCAACCACATTATCGGTGACAAATAGCACCAATGTTGATACCCAACCAAATGATCAATCATTAACTAACACATTGACACAAAAAATGTGCCAACATAAAACCAGGTCTGTAACCTAGCTACTAACCTTGAAACACCAATGGTCACCACTGAGCACATTAACATTTGAACCTATGTAAGTTCACTACCTGAACAAGAGAATGCTCGCCACAACTAAGCATATTAAACATAGGCATGCTTAAACGTCAAGGAACTAACCTATTACTACACAATGAGCAAACCATGCTCTCATACTGGCAAACAGACTTTCACACAACCACAATTACACAGCTGACTTATTAATAACCTATACAGTTTGTTAAATAAACTAATGAACGAATTCAGCTTGAAAAATTTGGGAATATAAAACGTTTTAAGTTACACCACCATAGCGAGTCCCAAAAATCATGCTTGCAAAGTTCAGTTTTGACATATACCTGTGGAAAAATTGTTAGGTTAATAAAAACATTGTCAAAGTGAACATATCAAAGAAATGCAGTAGTTCTATGGCACTCACAATATCCACACAAAAACAACAGGACGAATTCAGCATAACAAATTTTGATAATCCGAAAATTAGGTGCGCCGCAATAAAAGTTCAAAATGTTATGCCTGCAGAGTCTTTGTTGATATGTAGCTGTGGGTTAGTTACTGCAAACTACACTATACATTTTATTACCTGCCATTTCTTTTGGTTGCATTAATTCCATTCCATTATCACTTAAAACCTGCTAAAAACATTGGTGCCATAGCCATTTCCAATTAAAACTTGCCAATAACCAACATTGGCACCATAACTTTAGGTCCAATGCAATTACTAAAACACTTGCCAAACAAAACACATTGGCACCATAATAAAACACTGCTTATTGGCACATAGCCACCATGTGGCTCCAAAAAATAATTCAATTGCCCACCCTTGGGTAACACTCATGCTTACAGTTTGGCACACACCAATCTATATTCACACCAATAAAGAGACCCACAGCACATGGCCACTGTAAATCAACACACACAAAAAACAGGAAACTCCTTTCCCAGAAGCATGTTATAGAATGCCATATAACAAACCATAAAACCTACACCACAATGCCTGCAAAATGTGACCCATGTTTTCATATATCACATTCCCAAAGTGATGATTTGCCTTCATTTTCATTTTCCAAACAACATTTTAGCATGTGATGGCCTTTGCATTTACAATATAAAGAAACGTTGCATGGGTACATTGCATGTTGCTTTCAACTCTTAAATATCAGCTCAATAAAATGGCAATGTCACAAAAAAAAATTGCAATGTACATAAGGCAAAACATTTTGAGTTCGCACATTACACTTTCAAGAAAATCAAAAGGCAGAAACACTTTCCTGAAGATCCGATCAGACAAAATGGAAATGCTAATAGAAAATAAATGCCTGCCGCTTTCATTTTGATAGCCTTGAAATGCATCCTCCAGTTATTGCAGTACATGTAACGTTCCAGTAATGCCGAAGGTAATGAACAGTCAATCCAGCTGCGCCTTTAACTCCTACTCAGTGTTAATATGACTTGCAGCCGCTCCTTTTTACAGCATGTTCAAACGCAGCTTGTAAAAGTCTTATGAACGTGGGCGTGATGTCAAATGCCCGGCTACTTCTATGCGCATTATCGCTGGAGCCACTTGCACTGCTGATAGGCAGAGTCTCTCTTTTGTTCCCCTGACCCCTTGCTCTGCCAATAACACGCCATTGACTTCTTGTGACGCGCCAAACTAAAAATGCGCCTATGCCTTCATATATTAAGAAGCCATTGCTGTGGCAGATGCAGAACAAATGAAAGTGAGCAGCGCTTCCCCCCAAAATCACTATAAATGCCCCGCACTAATCAGTCATGCAGGACATGGGGCGCGCTCACCTTGGGTCTGGAGGGTAGGAGGGGGGCCGGTGGATGCTTCTGGTTCCTCACTCCTTTTTGGTGGGCAACTTCCTGTGTCCTTTCTTGCTGCTTTTCAGCCCCAGGTACACCTCAATCACCAAAATCCTCGTTGCCAGTGTTAAAACGCAAGTTGAGGGGTTGCAATGATGAGCCAGGAGACCAGGTTGGGTTAAGAAACTTTAGTGGGTTCGTGGTACATAAGTCACAGGTAATAAGTTACAGGCAGGATAAGTACATAAGGGAGGGAAGCATCCACCGGTCCCCCCTCTGTTCAGCTCATTTTCCAACTGAACAGGGAGAACCTTGGCACTCACACCAAAACATTCTAGATGGAACACTATAATACAAGCATTCCAGGCACAGGCTCGCATATACTTAGGAAACAGCTAATGAACCAGGATAGGTAAGACATAACAGGTGCCCATGCTGAAGAGGCGTGCCAGTGATGCGCGCCAATCGCGTCGCCATCATGCTGTCAACAACGGGCGACCGTGAGCATGGAATGGAACAGCTGGCTACAAAGGAGGCAAATGCGGCCAGCCTGGAGACCACGGGCGCGCGCACAGAGAGGAGTTCTAGCAGGGCACGCCAAGAAGTGGATTTGTCTCTGGCGCACACATACATCTAGTGATCTCCCACCCATGTCATCTAAAAGAAACTTGCTAGTAAAATCAAACGGAAAGACAAACCTCTCCGAGGACAAGTTAGTGAACATTCTTCCAACATTAAAATCACACACTGCTTCATTAAAAAAAAGTGTTCTGTGTTACATTCTTCCTGAATCAACAACGTCAACATAACACTGGAATGTCTAAGCACCAAAATGACTGAATCAATCATCATGAAATGGACAAGGTTGCTCCTACACCGACCGAACCCGCGGTGTGAGGGCGTAGTTGGTACTGAGGGCACGGGATCTACATTAATTGGCCAGAGTATGACACCCATTCCGGCCGATAACAATCGGGACAGTGACGCAGACATTTTGACACATCAGGACGCAGAGACTGCATTGGAGACTAGCTTACTTTGAACTCCACCCTCCCCCTTGAATAATTCGACTGTTCGGGAGTCGTTAAATGAATGCCAGGAAGCTCGTGCCGCCGAGCAAACTCGGCCGGGTGTTGGTGCTAGGCCTGTTAATTTAGCACAACCAATATTGTTGGAGAATCTTGGTAATCTCCCTACACCTATTGAGGATAATGGGTCACACGTTTCATTAACGTTAGGTGACCACTCGTCGCATAATCCATTATCTTCTACTCTAAAACTGCAAACCCTGGATTTTCTTCTCACTTCTATGGTGAAGCATCGCAAGCTCATTTACTGAGAAGTAAAAATCCACTCGGAATCTCTGATGCTAATCTCTGGCCAACTAAGCATTAAACCCCGGATTGCAGATGTGGCATGCCTCATACCGAAGACCATAACACGAGATGAAGGGCTTGATACAGCAATCGGATTTGGTATTGGTGACGCCTCTTCTCGGGATCCCAGAAGCTCCCTGGAATCCACTTTGAATCTCATAGAGGAGTCCCCATAGACCTTGCCAAACAGGTTGGTAAACGCTAAAATCAATCAGGTTTTGCTGACCAGTGAACACGCCATCCCTAATGGTAAGAACAAGAAAAGGAAAGTCGGGACTAGAGTAAAGAAAGTGGTACAAGCAGCAAAAGAAGTTATTATTTCGGAATCTTCTGCAATGGCGCTCATAACTGATCAAGATGGTATCTATTGAGTGGCTAAGAAGACAGAGCCGTAAGACAAAACCCATTACCACTAGAGCTATGCAATCGAAGTACCAAAATAAATGTATTAAGGAGCGAACCACTGAAGAGGTGAGCATCCGAAACTCATCTTTTTACCAAAAGCAAGGGACTTTTTGAAACAACCTGGGACACTTAATGACAGTGAGCAGGGGCTTTGCTATGTTTGTAAAAGATCCGGGGCTAGAGCCCATTGCAAGTTTGGACGTCACATGACTACATGATCTGAATGTACGTGCTGCGTTGCAATTTCAAGCGTTAATTGTGCAAACTATACTGCTCAAAATGCTCATTCTCATTTGAAAGATTTGCCAATCCAAAGACTGAACATTCATCCGTCAGTGCTATGTAATACTTTGAGGTTATATAAGACAAAGAAAAGCCTTTGGACAGGACAGCTAAAGGCTTGGCGTGGATTGAAAAATTGCATTTAAGCAGCAACTGGAGAGATATCGGTTTGCTACATAATCCTTGTGGCCATTTCTACACAGTTTCTGCCCGTCGACCCCTCCCTGTCCAAAACACCTCCTCATTGGAACTCTTTGAGCTCGCTTTAATCAAGTCTTCCCATCAAACTTTGCCCTCAACATGCCTGCCAGTGTTTTTTTTTAAAGTAGTCATCTGAGAATTAATGACTTAAATGGAGTTGTAAATGAACTACAGATGTACTAAAATGTCTTAACCAGGTCTGCCTTCAGCCACTCGATGTATAAGCGGTCAACGCATCCTTCACTAAAGTACTGTTTAAAAGAGGTATTGGCAAAGCCAACAGTTTTGGATTGGTTACAGTTATTAGGTATTTGCCAGCCACTGCTATTAGAAGCCCACTTTGCGCCTCCCACTCTGTAACTCCAGGTGTCACGTCACAGATTGCTTATTCACAAAACTAGATTCCATGGATCTGTGAGCTGTTGCAAGGGCTGGCTGTGCATACATGATTATCGGGCACGTTCCCAACTTCCCAACACTCAAGTATTGAAACTTGCTCAGGGAACCCATATGATAGAGGGCTGCTGTGCCAATGTGATCTGCTCTCTACCAATGTAAGTGCCCAAAATGCCTTTCTACGTGTGATCCGCAATAAAATGAAAACTGAAATGTACATTATGCAACGCACGCTGCTTTCTTTTTCCAGCATGGAAACGCGGTGTGGGGTGTGTAAGGGACACTAGCAGCATTGCGCTGTCTTTCCCCTGCAATCTGCAGCCAGTCTCTGACAAGGGGAACCAGGTGCCTGAGGAGGCATAGCAGTCTGGCCGCATGGAAAGGGTCATACCTTTGGAGAAACCGGGCTGCGCCGGCCTTCCAGTGTGTAATCCTGCCCATTGCTAAAGATTGTAGGGATTCATCTGTTTGCTTATGTGTACTCAGCGGCTTATCACTGGGAGATATTGTTTAGGGGGGAGGATGTAACGACGGCCCTCCTTCGTGTTTTGCATCACGACTTGCAATAAATGAGTGTACGAACAATGCAGAAACTATGCCCGCCTCCGACACCCCAGTCTATTTTAGAAGAGACAGCATGGGCATTCTAAATGGAGTAGGCTTAGACGTGTAGGAGAAAAACATTATTAGGCAACAAATATCCAGAGCAATCAGTTTACTTTAAAGTCAACCTTATTGATCATATTTTTGGTTGAGAAATGTTTGTTAAGAATAAAAAAATGGCAATATGAACTTTCAATCTGTGTTGTGAACGCATTTGAAGCTACTTTCAATATAATCCAGCCCAAAGAGTTAGTGATAATGGCGGGTGCAATGGGAGTCGCCCAGCGTTTCAGTGGCCATGCTGGGTTTGGGCACATGGACTAGCACTAAAATGACCTGTATTTGACTTTGTTGGGAATTTTGCATTTTCATCCCTCACAGAGCGCAATGCCGGTCTGGATTGCATACCGGGGTGGTCAATGGACAGAAAAGAAAGAACACAGTCAGGACGTCTGAGTTTGTTAAGCCCTGGATTCTATGACAAGACTGGAGGCGAGCATTATGCTTCAACTTCTTTATTTACTACCCTTCAGCAGTTTCAACAAAACTATTTCAAACCAAACCAAGAATGTTCATATGTCCATATAACTTTCGTCTTCCTGAAACTACAAATCCCAAAGTCTCTGTAGTCCATCCTTCCAGCTCAGCTATGACCACATCCTGTCCCTGAGCTCCTCCTCTTCTTTTACTGCTCTTCATGCAGATAAGTCACGTTCTCTCTACTTCCCAGTTAACGTGTATATGCATTGCAATAACTGATGTCTAGATACTATTATTTGACTTTAGGTAGCATAACGACCCTGATATGCCATAGCTTCAGTGAGTTTTATGAGGAAGCGCGAGCGTAGGCTCTACTAGCGCACAGCGATATTCGGACGGCAGCGGTTCGAGTTTTCTCGAAGGACGGCGTACCACTCCGAGGACGCAGTAGGAGCTCCGGCAGCCGCCTTGGCCCCGTGCCGTATTCCCGGCACTTCAGGGGTGCGCCGGCGAGCCGCGGAGCTCCCAGAACCCGGCTGGCCCTCCCCAGGAGGTAGCGCAGTTTTCGCTCGGGCGCTGGCCCCCTCCCTCGCAGAGGCGGGGCCAGGCGCCGGGAAAAAAAAAAAGGAATCCGTCAGCGGCGGATAAGGAGCGCTGGCCCCCTCCCTCGCGGAAGCGGGGCCAAGCGCTGAGCGCAGACAGCCGCCAAAGGCTGATAGGAAGCGCATCCCTCCCCCCCTCCCTCCTTCGCGAGGGCGGAGCGTGCCGAGGGCCGAGCCGCGTCGCATTTAGACTGCGACGCGGACCGAGACACCGGCTCCACTGTGTAAGGGCGCAGGAGAAAGCTGAAACCCAGCCGAGCGTGTGGATTGAGCTGGCTAACAGCACACGAGGCAGAAGCCTCATAAAGACTGTCAGTGAACCAAAGCCACCTCAGGCATAAGAAGTATCTCAGTAGTCCGGTGCAGCCACAAAAAAGAAAAAAAAAAAAAAAAAAGAAAAAAAAACAATTTTAAAGAAAGGGAATTTGGAACCCTGATAAGCAGCTACTAGGAAGTGGGCAGCGAAGACACCTTCTCACAGGTACCAAGGCACAGAGCACCCCTTGTCATGTCCGAATTCGAATGGAGCGAGGAAGAGCAGCCACTAGACCTGGCGGCCAGTTTCAAGGAGGTGCTGGGGAGTTCCCTAGTAGATGCAGTGGCGCAAGGGGTGAGACCCTTACAGGAGAGGCTGGAGACCCTGGAAGCAATGCTTCATCAGCCTAAAGAAAGCACCATGAGGACTCGCAGCTTGCCCATCGAACCCTCAGGGACAGGGTATATGGTGAGTATCCAGGCCCGCAAGAGAAAAGCCTCTGCAGACCCCCAGGGCCCTTCAGATGGGGCGAATGATAAGGCCCCGGAGGTCGCCGACGCCTTCGCGAAGCTTAAGAAAGCATATTTGCAGCGTCAGGCCGTGCCGGACCTCACGACCCCCTCTCCTGGGGAAGAAAACGAAGGAGATGATGACCTAGACTCGGAAGAAGAGTCAGAGGAGGGAGTTCTGCCTCCTCAAGAGCCGGAGGACCCAGTCGAGGAAGATTGGGCCAAGCCCAGCGGGGGGAAGAAGACCCGCAAAGAAAAGCACCTCGAGGAGGAGCAAGACTATATGTTCGATCCGGATGCCATTAGAAATCCGAGATCATCCGACTGGCAGCCTTCTCCGAGAGTGGCTCAATATATGACGGCGAGGCTGAGGAAGGCCTTAGGTAAGGAAGTGAGACAGCGTCTACGAGCAGAGTGCCCCCGACCTGATCTACCAGGGAAGGTGGCGGAAGCTCCCGAATTGGACCCTAAGATGCTCACCTTTGTCTCAAAGACCAATAAAGATCCCCGTAAATGGATAGACAGATCGTGGAAGAGCTGCCAGGAGAAAGTCCTGGACTTAGCCGGTCCCCTCGCCAAGATCATGGACCTAGCAGAGAGGGCAAGGGACACGGGCGAAGAGGTGGACCCAGAAGCCCTAGCAGGTTGGGCGCAGAGAGCGGTTTGCCTACTAGGTAACGCGAACTGTGCCATAGCCTCCGAGAGAAGAAGAGGACTGCTTCTAAAGATAGACTCGAAGCTTAGTGACCTGGCATCCTACAAGGCTGGAGAGGCCGCCCAAGGTTTCCTATTTGGGGAGACATTTGGAAAGGAAATGGGCCGCTTTGTAGGCACTTACGCCTCACTGGAGAAAAGCGCAAGCATCCATACGAAAAATCTTTCCACAGAGAGTTTTTGCCGGGACCGGTCGACACAGGGGTCGCTCGACCGGTCGCCAGCAAGGAGGTAGAAGACCCTCGAATTACAGAGCACAGTATTGGGAAAACAGGCAGCAAGACACGTTCTTCCCAGCCAGAAGTCGCAACCCCAGAGGGCGACGAGGAAGAAGTTTCGGACGAGGCCAAGGGTTTACACCAGGTGAGAGCGAGCACCTATCCTCCGGTGGGAGGGAGGACATGTATGTTCTGGGGAAACTGGCGCGCGCTTTCCAGCGATGCCTGGATTTTGCAAACCGTCAGAGGTCTGCAGCTAGAGTTTATTCAAGATCCAGTACAGACCGCTATCCCCCAGCGCCCACACTCAGCAAAAGCGGAGCAGGAGGCTCTCAATGCAGAACTAGTGCAGTTAGAGAAGAAAAGGGCCATAGAAAGGTGCCCCGGGGCCCCGAGCTTTATCAGCAATATGTTTATCGTTCACAGGAAAGAGAAAGTACGCCCAGTGATCACTTTGAAAGAATTGAATGGATGGATAGTCTACCATCATTTCAAGATGGAAGGGATCCATCAGCTCAGAGACTCCCTGAGAGAGGGGGACTGGCTGACCAGGCTAGACCTGAAGGACGCATACCTTACAATTCCAGTACAGGAACAGTTCAGGGGATTCCTAGCTTTTCGCTGGAAGAAACAGTTCTGGCAATTCAGGACATTGCCATTCGGGCTGTCGACGGCGCCTTGGGCGTTCACGAAGCTGATGAAATCGGTCGCCGCAGCCATTCGAGAGAAAGGCATTCGGCTGATTATATACTTGGACGACCTGTTGCTTCTTGCAGAGGATCGTCAGGCGCTGGAATACCAGACGAAGTGGGTACTAGACCTGCTGCAGTCCCTAGGGTTCCTAGTGAACACGGAGAAGTCAGATACAAAGCCAGCGCAGAGGTTAGATTTCCTCGGCTTCATCCTGGATACAAGGAAAGCCACCCTGGAGCTGCCGGCGAGGAAAATACGAGACATCAAGAGAGAGATCAGAGCATGTCTAGCGAAGAAAGTGATTTCTCTAAGAATCCTGGCGAGAGTAGTGGGCCTCCTAGCAGCCTCTATCCAAGCCATTTTTCCGGGTCCCTTACACTACAGAGCATTACAGAGGCTAAAGATAAGACACCTGCAGCAGGGGTTGAGGTATCATCAATCGATACCACTAGATCAGGAATCTATAACGGAACTGGAATGGTGGTTGCAGAATATGGACGCCTGGAATGGGCGTGCCATATTCGGAGACCGGCCGGACCTCGTGATAGAATCGGACGCCAGTCGTCTAGGATGGGGTGCCCGGTGCAGAGAGTTGCAGACGGGAGGCAAATGGAGTGTAGAGGAGCTCAGCCTCCACATAAACTGCCTAGAGCTCCTAGCGGGCTCATTCGCGATAAAGACGTTCACAAGAGACAAAGTGAAGTCTTGCGTCCTGCTGAAGATGGACAACATTTCAGCAGTTTGCTACATAAACCACTTAGGAGGGACGAAGTCCAGGATGCTAGCCGAATTAGCGAAGGATTTCTGGCATTATTGCCTGAGGACAGGGACGTCAGTGACGGCAGAGTATCTGCCCGGAGAGCTGAATGTAGTAGCAGATTGGAACTCGCGATACCTCACGGACTCCAGCGATTGGAGGTTGGATCCAGAGGTGTTTCAGAGGTTGGTCCAGAGATGGGGGCCTTTGCAGACAGACCTGTTTGCGTCGCGCCTGAATGCACAGATACCCAGTTATTTCAGCTGGAGATTGGATCCAGACGCCAAGGGTACGGACGCGTTCCTACAAGAATGGGCAGGCGGCACGCATTACGCATTCCCTCCATTTATGATGCTGAACAGAGTGCTGGCGAAGTGTCGGAGGGACAGAGCGGAGCTAGTACTAGTAGCACCGTTGTGGAAAGCGCAGGTGTGGTTCCGGACGCTGATAGAACACCTGATAGATCTGCCGAGGGTCCTTCCGGAAGGAGAGCGATTGCTCACGGACCCAGCTGGGCAGTGTCATCCTCTGAGAGTGAGGGGGACACTCCCGCTCATCGCGTGCAGGATATCCGGAGACGATGGGAACTGCCGGGCATTTCGATGCAAGCGGCGGAACTTATTGCCGAATCCTGGGCTCCATTGACTAGGAGGAGCTACGACGCGGCTTGGGCCAGGTGGACGGATTGGTGCAGAGGGAGAGGTTTTCATCCCATTTCTGCACCTGTAGTAGCCATTATAAATTTCCTAGCACACCTGTTGCATAATGGGAAAGCTTTCCGTACTATCGGAGTATACAGATCAGCGATCTCGGCAGGTCACAGTCCGATTGAAGGGGTGCCAGCAGGCGAACACCCAGCAGTATGCAGGCTTATTAGAGGGGCTAAGTTCAGAGCGCCACCCGCTCCCAAATATACAGTTTTATGGGACGTGGCGAGAGTATTGAAATTATTGGAAAGCTGGCCGAGAGATAGATACTTGTCTCTCAAGCAGTTATCAGGTAAACTGGCGATGCTGTTATGTCTCATATCCTGTAAGAGGGTATCGGATGTTAGGGCTTTAGAGATTAATAGAAGGACATTTGGACCAGAAGGGGTGACCTTCATAATAGTACAAAGGACTAAGTCGAACACAGCCTCAGTGCACTATCCCTATTGTCCAAATAATAACAAGTGGTGTGTAGCTAGTTGCATAAAAGAATACGAAGCCAGGACGGCAGAGGTGAGAGCGACAAACGCGAATCAGTTGCTAATAGCGCGCAGGAGGCCTTTTCAGGCGGTAAAGACAGCTACCATAGCGAGATGGGTTAAAGAGGTGATGCTAGCAGCAGGTATTGATTTGAAGCAGTATGGGGTGCATTCAGTGAGAGGGGCCATGGCTTCTAAAGCATACAGGACGGGAGTTCCATTGCAGGATATTATGGCAGCTGCTGACTGGGCGAATGATCGAACTTTCAGGGTATTTTATCTTAAACCATCTGAGAGTTTAGCGAGCACAGTGTTGGGACAGCTTTGAACAAGCATAATGCTCGCCTCCAGTCTTGTCATAGAATAAAGATTACCCCTGCTAACTGCGCAGGGAGTATTAATTCTATTAAAGACTAGGAGGCGAGCATTAGTTCCCACCCACAACAGTTTGATAATCATATTGTATGGTAATAAGATGTGGATATGATGACAAACTAGCTGCCACCCTGATGTTTGTTTATGTTCTCTCCAGGGGAGGAGCAGAAGAATAATTGATGGATGAACTAGAAGGATTAAGCCGTGGTGAAGTTAATTGTTGGAGTTCGTGAAGTCCTTGCTCGGTTGGCGGGACGAGAAAGTTTGGTTACAAGCCATTCAGAGCACGTAAAAGAGAGGAGGAGCTCAGGGACAGGATGTGGTCATAGCTGAGCTGGAAGGATGGACTACAGAGACTTTGGGATTTGTAGTTTCAGGAAGACGAAAGTTATATGGACATATGAACATTCTTGGTTTGGTTTGAAATAGTTTTGTTGAAACTGCTGAAGGGTAGTAAATAAAGAAGTTGAAGCATAATGCTCGCCTCCTAGTCTTTAATAGAATTAATACTCCCTGCGCAGTTAGCAGGGGTAATCTTTATTGGCGATCCAACTGCGCGTGTGAAGGATATGGAGGCCAGTAAGACCCACAAAACACCTGCACTTAAAAAGCATGGAAGTAGTAGTGGGGCGGTTTTAGCTGTCTGCCATCGTGTTGACAACAAGCCGCTCTACTTCTGAAGTCGCGGCTCTGGGTTCTCGCCATAGCTGTGCTGCTGCACACTAATCCAATTGCGATCAAAATGTAAAATATTGGATTTGCGCACTGTATTTCAATTCACAGGCCTCCCACTGTCAGCACTGCAGCATGCATGCACATCTAGAAACACAGCTTTAAAGATGACTACCAGTAATGTTATCTTTAAAGCAAGTCCAATAAGCACGTGATTACAGCTCCTTGAGAATAGCATTCCGGCATCAGGTTTTATTTACTACGTTGTCAGGATTATTGACATGCTTCCCCCCATTAACACATTCTGCCTGAACGTGTGTAAACAAAGCTTTGCACACATGGATAGACGTCGGGCTCTGGTCAAGGGTGAAGTCTTACGATGGCACATTTTCACCTGTGGGAGTCTGATGCTCGCTTGAAGTCATTTAGAGCACTCCAAAAACATATTTTTATCTAAGTTGCAATATAAACGTATCCACTTTATAGAACTGTTCTTAAATGACAAAAGTGTATTTATGAGCTGGAACCATACAACAACGTTTCCCCTTTGTAGAACGTTTCTTACGCTTCTTGTCAGTTTATCAAGGTTGCAGTGGGTTTGCTTGGGCATTTCCGGTTTCATTAATCGCTTGGCAAGGTTTATGGCCCCATGATGATTTGTCATTGTGATAGTTGTATGCCTCTGATCTCTAGGGAAATTTGGCATTCTGCTTCTTTTCTCTGCAATAAACGTTCTCAAGTTTTGTAAATGTAAAGTGTTAGTTGGCCATGCCACCGGTGCTCTTTACGCACCCCGCACCATAAATAACTCCATATAAAAGGGCAGACCATCACAATTAGACGTCAGATGTGATTGCGTGACCGTTCATCTCTACACTTATGTAATCATCACATACAGCGGCGGTGCGAATCGCATGTAAAGGCTAAATGCCAGCCAAATTCCAAACATAGGCCTAGCATTAATAAAAATGACAAAATATTACCTACCTAGGTGCGCATGGGGGGGGGGCACGGGACGGGTGGGTCACAGGCAGGTGGCAGCTCTGAGCTCCTCACCCTAGAGCACTGTCTGCAGCAGGCACGGAACGGCGTCTCACACCTGCCTGCTACTGTGCATGCGAGGGAAGAGACTCGGGGCACGTGCGTTTAAGGCCCGGGCGGTGGCTCCCTACAATGCGCAAGCCGAGCCCCGGACAGTCAGCAGCAGCACGAGTAGATGCAGGCCTGCCCAGGAGGCAGCAATGTACGTGAGGTGTGCTTTTGAGTCCCATTTAATTTATTTAAATGGGATCTAATCACAAACAAACGTTGCTTCCTCCTGGCCTGCATCTACCGTGCTGTGTAATGTATTATAACTAAAGGATGATCGATCACCATGACACAACTCCTCTAATTACCAGGCATCATGTTCGGGGCTATCCTTTGGTTGTAGCACCCCGATTTTCATCCGGGGCTACAAGCGAAGGATCCGGGGCTATAGCCCCTCTAGCCCCCCCCCTTTCCCCTCTTGCGACGCCCCTGACATTGAGAACTCTTAATCAACATACATTTGATGAAGCTACTGAATGAAGCTACTGATTTAGCTGGCATTGACCTTCTATTTAGCACAAATGAAATGGGCCCACCTTCGAACGCTGTCTAACATGAGGTGGAAACTGTGTGTACGATAATGGACAGTGGGGTTCGTTACAAGTATGGCGGTGTGTGAAACAATGTCTGGTAACAGAATTACCAACACTTTTCCTGCACCACCATACTAATTGTATGGCCCTGGAGTGCGAGATCTACTGACAGCATGCTGCTAGAGGTAAATCCTCCCACTTTCTGCCTAAAATCGGTGGAATTACCAATGGACTAAAAAAATGGGGATTAGCTCTGCCACTGCCACTTGTAATCTGGCAGTAATTCCGCCAGACCAAGTGGCGGTAACGGTAATTCCGCTGGGTGGTATTCCAGCGGATTTACTGCCAAACTCATAATGGAGCCCAGTGGAATTATTGTGGAGCTACTATTCATGCTGCTCATAGACCAGGCCTGCTCTGGACCGACAGTGTGAAATGGTGGATCCCTTTCTTTCGCATGCTACGACCATCATGCCTGTACAAACAACCAATAACTACAACCTGTGCTTTTCTGGAGTGGAAAGGTCTAATACCCCAGACCCTGATTGTGGACTGATGCTTCAGAGTCTCTTTTACCAACCTGATTCATGCATCCTGAATAGTAGCGCAACTCTTAAACTATTACATCTTTATTTATTCGCTTCGTATGATCAATTCACATGACATCCAGTTAGTTGATCGAATCGAAGATGAACTTAAAGCTTGCACTAGAGTTTACTTTACTCTCAATCAGTGACAGCGACCATACTCTCCTTTTGATAACGACTTTCTTAAATTAGGATATGAGTGTGGCGGTATCAAGCAGGAGCGACCACAATCGCATCTTAATACTACTTCAGGGGCTCACCTCAACTTGAACAATTCAATGCCGAAAGGTCTTCTAACGGTAGAATGAAATGAAGTGGGAATTAGGAAAACATATGTTAATGCTGCTCGTATCACAAAACAGGTAGGCAAGGAGGAGGCTAGTTGGTCCTTTTTGGCTGGGGCTCTCCAACCAAGAATCATCTGTAGACCATAGCCTGTACAGTAGACTCCTGTCTTGAAATATTACTGGCAAGAAGAAGGTTTATTGGACAATATTGTTACATTTACGGTTGTGGCCCTACAGGAAATATGGGCTACTGGTTCTCTCATATGTGAGGGTCGAAATCATATTGAAACCTTGGCGATTGCAGGCCCTAACTTTACACCAAAGGGAGGTTTACTGCTGAATCAGTTATACATCTGCAAAGTTGTTCTTGACTCTAACTACATGTTGGCAGGGTTTATCACGGGCAGTGGATGGGTCATTAAACTGGAGTTTTGCTGATCAATATTTATGATCCACCAGGGTTGGGTTATACTTGAGAAATAATGACTACAATTGAACCTCTAATAGAGGAGACCCTCAGGTGTGGCACTATAACCACTCTCGTTTTAGGGAACTTAACTGCTAAGATACTATATTCTACACGAGAAATTGGAAGCAGTCTTAGGTATTCCTAATGTCCAACTTAAAGAACTGCAACATAATGCCCAAGAGGACAAATGGAAATTGTTTAAGAAGTCGCATGGCATGACCATGTTGAATGGGAGAATTAGAGGAGACATTTGGGTGGTTTATCAGAGTCACAGCAAAGAGTGCTTCGACTCTGGACTATGTTTATTCATGCTCGCTTTGTTTTCCTCACTGCTGGTTTAACTATACTAAGCAAGGAAGAGAGTGATAATTTACCCCTATTACTTGCGTGCCATTCCAATGACAAGCTAGTCCCAACAGCCTCCCTTGGGGAACCAATTGATAAATTAGTCATCAATAATGTTGGGACCCGAATTATATGGAAACCGTCTCATTTGACCAAGGCGAATCATTACCTCACTGAAGCAGTCAACCTTCTCCTTGTTCAATCAAAACTTAATGGAATAGACATTGTTGATTGTCACCATGTGGTGGTTTTAAATAAATTACTTATTGCAGAAAAGTTCATGCAGAACTATTAAACTTTGGTCTGTGAGGTCGTTAAATGTACTTTTTATACTGAGTGCCATACTTATAATACTCTCCCTAACACATTTATACATGGAAAACTCCACAAACATAATTTTGACATTATTATTGGTGATCGCAAACGCACCTTAAGAAAAGGACTAATGCATGTAGTTGGGGAAGGTAACGATCCGCGCTTGACTAGCAGTCGCTGTAATTTTCTGAAACGTTACCAGCGCTGGTTGCGTACTTGTCAAAATGAATTAAAATTTGAGCGTTGGAGAAACCTGATTGCATTTGTAGGTAAGAGGGATGAGAGGGCATTCTGGCAGGCTATGAACTATCCATCTAGTAACCCCAACATGTTAGTTGGAGCATCAAAGGCTGCGTGGGAGAACTACATTTCTGAATAACTGTAAACAAACTAATGCTATCTAATGGAGCCCACAATAAATGGCAATTCCAACATGAACGTGAAGACATAGGGCCTCATTATGACTGAGCCGGCCCGGTAAAAACGCCGGAAAGAATGCCGGTACGACCAGCTCTGGCATTATCGGACCGGCTCACTCCTAGTCTGCCGGTAGGGGCAGTGAACTATGGGCAGGCCCGACCTGCTGGGAGTTCAGGCCCCTACCGGTAGATAAATCACTGCTGTTTAAAACTGTGCCAGTTATTCAGTGTTCCCATTTCATGGAGTCCAGTAGCACCGGCGGGTTACCGGCCGACTTTTAATGAGGCCCATAGTAACTTTGATTAAACATAGCAAGTACTTGAGAGCCCCCGCTCTTGATGGGGTCTGTAACACCCTTATGAAACTAAATCCGGTCAAATTGGGTGCAGTTCTGTACCTGTTCTTTCATTCAATTAGTTTTACTGGGAGTCTGATAGGTTATTTATAACGCGCTTGGACACATAGGTTATTTATAACGCGCTTGGACACAGAGTAGCTTTGTTTCAGTATACAAGAGAGGTACCAACAACTGCCCCACGAGCTATCACATCCTGGCAATGTCTGGATGCGCCAGCAAATACATTCTCTTGATGGATCTATGTGATTACTGCGCATCGGGATATTGTTAATCCGAAAAGATTGAATCGTGAAATCCCGTTGCGCAGTGATCACAGAGCGTTACAACAGTAGGAAGAATCATTCAGCTACTGTGCAGGACTTCTGGAACTTATCCTCCTTCCAAGTTATTCATCCTTGGCAGTGGGTCTCGACAGGCATCTGTTCCCTCCCCCTAACGGTGGATGGAGCTGGTGCGGCAGGGTCTTTTTTTCTTTTTTTTTTCTTCATTTTTTAAAAATAATTTTCTGTATTCTCACCCGCTTCCAATGTCATGGAAGCGGGGGACACCCTCGCAAGTCCTGAGGCCCGTAATGCCAAACATGGGGAGTAGGGGACACCCTCGTCACCACCGCTCCCCATGTTCGACATTATGGGCCTCTCTATCCCGAGCCGAATGCGCAATAATTGCGCACTCAGCTTTTTTTTACCCGATCATTTTGAGGCATATCTCTCTAGATTGCTTGTAGAAGAAATAACATCCTGGCAGAAAATAATCAGATTCTCCCCTTCAACTAACTTTGCTTCTGGAAACGGTGTACCGCCCATTGATAACATCATGATCTTAACTACAATCATTGAGAGCGCATGATGCTACAACCTCTATATGTGGTCATGTTGGATGATGAGTGCGACCAAGCATTTGCCCGGCTAAAACAAACCCTCTCAGAAGCATCTGTCCTGGCGTATGCAGATCCACAACTGCCTTATATTCTACATGTAGATGCCAGCTACAACGGCCTGGGTGCAGTGCTATATCAAAAACAGCCGCTGATTGAGCTCCTCCAAGATGCACTATCCTACATGCAAGTTAGAATTCTTGGCCCTAAAGTCGCCTGTGACTGAAACACTGCATGACTACCTCTATGGGGCCACTTTCACAGTGAAAAACAGACAGCAATCCGCTGACCTACATCCTTAAGTCTGACATGTTGGATGCCACGGGACATCGCTGGCTAGCGGCCTTGTCCAGTTAAAATTTTCAATTGGAGTATTGTCATGGGATCAATCATTTCGACACTAACGCCCTGTCCAGAAGACCCTCTGGCGAAGACCGATCAGAGTCTATCTGCGTCGAAATGGCATCCGTGGCAACCGTAAAAGCCATTTGTAAGAGGGAAACATTTCAGCAAGCTGAGCCTGCGCGTCTTATCGACTGCCTGGGGGGGACAGTAGAGAGGATTTCTCTGAGCTATTGGGATGCAAACAGCCTCATGGCCCCGGAACTGCCTAACATAACCCAAGCTGAATTGAGGCAGGCAAAGCTGAAAGACTTGGAACTAAGGGAAATTATCAAGGCCAAAGAAAGTGGAGCAGATGGACCATCCAATAGTATCAACAAGGAAAATCAACAGAACTACAGCAAAGAATAAGAATGTATAGTCCTGAAAGGCAGAGTGCTGTTCAGGGAGAGCCAAATTCAAGGGCGACTTATTCACCGGCTTGTGCTTCCACACTCACTACGTTCATTGGCACTGCGTGCCCTTCATGATCAACATGGTCACTTACGAAGCAAACGAACACTGGAGTTAGTCCGAAGCCGATTCTTACTGGCTGCGATTGGGCCCTGAGGTAGAGGAATTCTGCTGCACATGTGCCGGGTGCATCGCCAGAAAAACGCTCCGCCGTCCAGCCGCTGCACTCCAACACCTGCAGAGCTCTGGGCCCATAGATTTGGTCTGTGTTGACTTCCTGAGCCTTGAGCTAGACAGCAGTGGAACTCAAAATGTTTTGGTGGTGACCGATCACTTTACATTGTATGCCCAAGCATATCCAACTAAAGATCAGAAGGCTACCACAATAGCCAAGGTACTTTGGGACAAATTCTTTGTTCATTATGGATGGCCAGCAAGCTCATCAAAGAACATATGCATCTAATTGGGGTAAGGAAAACTCGGACCTTCCCCTACCCCCCTCAAGGTGATGCGCAAGCTGAACACTTCAATCGCACCTTGTTGAGTATGCTGGGCACACTGACGGCCAATAAAAAAGTCAAACGGAGTCAGCACATGTCGACGTTAATGCATACATACAAATGTACGAGGAATGATGGCACTGGGTTCACTCCGTATCAGCTGTTTGGGAGAGAAGCCAGGCTGCCCATAGACTTGAGTTTTGGTGTCTCTTCCAACAGCACTGGTGTAGAGAACTACCGCAAATATGTGAGAGATCTTCAAGAACAATTAAATCAAGCCTTCTAACTGTCTCAAGCCGCTGTTGAACATAATGCCAGACAAAACAAGAAGAGATACGATGAAAATGTTAGATTTCACAATCTACGACCTGGTGATCGGGTACTCATCAGGAGCGTAGGCAAAAGAGGACGCAACAAGTTGGGGGACCGCAGGGAGTCCCAGCCATACATTGTTGAGCGACAATTAATGAAGTTCTTCTTACATCATGCAATAGGATCATCAGAGGTCAACAATTGGAGGCATGTCACAAGGAGTACCACACCCAGCAAGGCCGAGTACGGTGCGGTCTGTAGGCCCTAGCCTACCCATTTCAAAAGAAGAGGATAATGAGTCAGCACACCAGGAGGTCGGTGGCGAGACCCCAGGGATACAGTTCTTGCCAGAAGTGGCAGAAGAGAGCCAGGACGAACCCGAGAACACTAATGTGGCCTACTGGACAGAAATGGAAGACACAACTTCAGTGCTTGCAGGTCAAATAGTGCATCCTGAAACTAGGAGGTAGGTAGTTCCTTCTGGAACCACTGTGCATGTCTTTCCACCACAGGAGGATCCTATGTAGTGTTTAGGCTCTGGAACTTTAGACTGACCTCCAGCATAAATGGGAAGCACAGGAGAAGTGCCTGAAACTCCTTCGGAGACCGAAAGTGTGCCCACGAGGTCTCAACTTGAGGTCAAACCCATTAGAATGTTGAGCTATGATGCTTCTGGAGAAAATATGAGACTACTAGAAGGGGAATTCCCTTAAAGGTTTCTTGTTGTGCAAATTCGAACATGCTCATGCCCGTCACCACTACACAGCCATGCTGGGATGTTTCGATGGTATGAAGTGAAGCTGGCATTTTTTTGAGCCTTCACCTTCTGGATAAGATAAACCCTTAGGGACAAGGGCTTTGCCTGACTAGAGGGTGAGTGTATCCCTCCAGTAAGATTTCAGGTTCTAAAAGCAACTCTAGTACACAGGTACCACTGTACAAATTGGTTCTGATGTGTTTATTTCGCTTTTAGCCACCTGAAATGTAAAGAGAACAATGTAAAGGACATGCAACTTTATGTAAAGATGACCATGTTCCCAAAGGAACAGGGGAGTATTAGCTTTGCGCCATCGGGGTAAATTATCCTCTGTTGTGTGTTCTTCTAAAAAAAATGAAGGACAGGAGGACTTGTGTTTGTGTTGTCCGTGTTTGTTTGTGGGCAAATGTCATTTTCAGTGTTCTGTTTTTTTTGTGTCGGATTTCTGGATGGGGCCTGAACTGCAAAGTGAAAGGGACTGGCCCATTTTCGTTGGCAGGGGAGACATAGGCGCACCTGAGGAGAAATTACGTTAGAGTTACCGCTGCCCACCCTGGCCAGAGAGATAATGGTATGGCGTGGGAGCTTGAAATGCCTGCGTTTTAGAGACCTGGAGAGAGACTTCTGGGAGAGGGGTAAGAAGGAGGGTTGCCATAGTCCTCGGGTGCCGTCTCTGCCCTGTTTAAGGCCAGCGCGGCCTGTCGCCTGTCGTTTCCCCTCCACATGAAAAATCTATGTACGGCAGAGGAAGGGATCGAGACCAGCAGAGCAGCGTTGGCCGTAGAGAGAGAAGAGAGAACCCCCAACGGGTGCCAGTTTTGTGGCTGCTCATTTCGTAGCAGGCCTGACCGGCCTGTTCTGGGGTTGCGCTCCCAAGGGGAGCTGAGTCACGAGTACAAGCCGCATTCCCCGGGCCGTGCACAGTCGGTGGGGCTACCCCAGGCCAGTATCCTTTTTGGTTCCCACAATGAGGTAGGAAAGGAATGTAGGGGGGAAGAAGTGTTGCCGAATGGGCGAGTTGTGTGTAGCTCATATTGCTCCGAGTAAGCGCGGGGAGCCATTCGGCTGGGTCAACACAAAAAGAAAATACAAAGCAAACTGACAGACCATGTCTCTCTGTCACACATGTCTAGTTTGGGGTGCTTTTGCTGGAAACGTACACTTTTGCTCTGCTTCGTTCTCGAGGCACACTAAGTGTATGTCTTCAGTGGTACTCGGTTCAGGGAGTGGGTGGATCAGTGAGTTATGGTGAGTTTTTTTGTTTCTCTGGGGCCATTTCTGAGTGAATTTAGAAATCTGGCAGTAGGTGGCATTATTTCATCAGGAAAGGAGTTTAAGGGACTTAGCTTTTGTCTAAAACAAAAACGCATTAAATAAATAATATAGACAGTCGGGGTTGTGCGCCTGAGGTAGGTTGTTTACACAGCAAAGACTTGACCCGTCACCAGAAAGCCCTGCTGGACATTATTTTCTTCGCTTGCGGGATCCCTCTTAGTCTCTGGTCAAAACCCTGTCGTGGTCTGCCAGCTAAATGGGGTGGGAGTTGTCATTTTGTTCGTAAGTGTGTTTGAGTGTGAGTCGATGTATACGTGGGTAGACTGTAGCTACCCAGGTCTGGTCAGTATACTGTCATACTAAAACTCCAGTTTACGTTCTTGTTGTCAACATCAGGGACCAGTTGAGGTACCAGTGTCGCATCAAATGTCAATGAATTGAGGTTACACAATTATTTATTTATTATATGTCTGAGGTCCAAGGGCCCAATTGTAAAGACTGGAGGGGGATGTCTGTACTTCTGCTCTCTATATGGTAGAGGAGAGGCACAGAGGACCCCAGCCAAGATTCTCTATGCGGTAGCTATGGTCGAGCAATCAAGGCCTAGTTTCTCATGAGGTGATTCAGGCGGGTTCTTAAGTACAGTGTAGTCCCCAAACCCCCACAAAGGAATGTCCACACACTGTATTACTGAAAACACAGTCTTTATATAATTAATATTCAAAGGTATGTACACTATCACAATAAAGCACTGTGTACTCAGAAATCAACAATGGTAAATATATATAATTCTAAAGTGGTACCACCAGTATTATCAGATCTCATTAAAGTGCATCAACTATACTGTTAGAATGTCACACAGATCGATAACAAGGAAACCAGCAATAGAGGGAGGAAGGAAATCAAGATGGTTGACACAATTGGCAGAATACTGGCCCTGTACCACTAGACACAGTTCTGTGTGGAGATTCCCCCACCTGGGCAACCTGTAAAATAAAGGTATAGCACAAGCTCAGTCCAATAGTCTTATTCCATCCTATAAGGTTTCTACCCCCCCCAGTATACCTGGTGGAGCAGAGTTCTTCGAAAAAAGCGTTGACGGATCCTACTTGAGTGACTCCCTTTAAAGCAGGAGTCACGGATCGTCGAGAGGCGTTGAAGAAGGTGAACTTGACGTCGATGAGAAGGTCGAAGGTGCCGAGACTACGGCTGCGATCCAGGCGGTGCTCGTCCTGCGAGGATGAGGTGTGCGGGGCACCTCGGTGATTGATTGTTCTGGACCGCAAAGAGCTTCAGAAGAACTGTGGCCCAGCAAGGGTGTCGAGTCGGCAAAGTCTTTGTAGTCTCTGGGTGGCGGGAAACCCACCGGCGGATTCTCCTCGGCGCTTCGGCGGCCTTGACTTTCTCCGGCGGGACAAAGCAGTCGACATTGCGGACTAGGGAGTCCTTCGATTCAAATGTGCTTAGGCAAAGGAGCGGGCGGCTCCGGTCGTCGGCGGCAAGGCGTCAAGCGGTCCCCTCTTCTGGGGCAACACGACTTCGACGGGCCTCCAGCGGTTACACAGACCTGCAAACCTTGGTCGACGGCAATGGACTTCGACAGCGGCGAAGTCCGGGTGCTTCACTTCGTTCTCCTCAGTGGTCCCGTCTCGGGAAGGCAGCCTTTCGAGGGTCTGACTTCCAGGGAGCTTTGGCGAAGGTTAGCGGTGCTCGATGGTCCCTCGGAGCACGGGAAGAGGGCGTCTTACCAGGTCCTCTCTCGGATCAGTCCTTGACGAGTTCGGCAGCTTTCAGATCGGGTCAAAGCAAATGCAACAGCAAGTCTTCTTCCAGCTGGGCGTCGAGGATCAGCAAATCCAGTGACTCTTCAAGTGTCGACACAGCTTCTGAACAATTTCCAGTGGTGAGAGGTCCCCAGATATACTATCCGGTCTCTCATCCACACTGCTGGGTCACACTCAGCAGCCAATCATACAGAAGGGCATTCATGCAGTCAGTCAGTCAATCAGGCACACAGTGCATTCAGGCCATCGTCCTCCCTCTCAGACACTCACAACAAGGAATGTGGATTGGGACAAGTACCCAGCCATTCAACACTACACACTGCATTCAGGCCAGTTTCGGGCAGGGCTGTCTCCTTCTTTGTCTCTCATACCAGAAACCAGACAGCCACACCAAGAAGTGCATATTGGTCACACTCCATTCACCCAGGTCCCACCCACAGGGTACCTACAACATACAGTCACTGGGAAGGCTCCAGCCAGTCTGGACTGGACTTCACAACAACACCATATATGGAACTTCCACCCAACAGCCAGTCAGGGGGAAGGGACAGAGTCAGGGCTTCCCAGGACTTTGGGGAAACAATGTAACAGGCAATAGAAAGCAAGAGGCCACAGGGGCCATCTTGTTTTCCATCAGGAATCAACTGATTCCAGTGGCAGGGCCTGGGTATCCCAAAATGGAAGATACTCCGAGCACCTGTCAAATTCAGCATGGAGCTGCCACCAGCCCATACCCTGCTCTGCAGGCCACCCACAGGCGCCCAAAAACATACACTAGGGGCACAGGGTTGTATCCCCACCCACAGGTGCCATAAGGGTATCCCATGGGTCTCTACACCAAACCAAAAGAGAGAGAGCTGCACCGCCAGGAGTCCCACATGAACTCCTGCGCGGAAAACACGACAGAACACACGATAAAAAGGCAGTAAAGGACAAGGATACGGAGGCCCTGTCCCTCCGATGCATTTCCAGCATCACATCAATCACCTCACATCAAATGTCATTGAATTGATGTTACTCAATTATTTATTAGATGTCTCCGGTCCAAGAGCCCAATCACCTCACATCAAATGGCAATGAATTGATGTTATGTATTCATTGATTTAGGCCATTTCTGGACTTTAAGCCACCAGCCCATGGGCACTGTATATACTTATGCATTCATTTGTGTCATATATATTTTCGTGTTTCATGGCATTTACTTAATTAAAGAATACACTTTGAAGCTTGGGGAAAATTGGTTTTTGGACTCTGTGTTCAGCATGGATCAGTCTCACTGGACTGCTTTTCGGAGTGCACTCCATCAACTTTATACTGAGGTATAAAGCAACTTTATATATATATATATTTATAAAAGGGCTGTACAAGCATTCCCAATGAAATAAGGCTTTGTCTCTTTATTTATACGGGTTCTAGAGCCCACGGTCGATCAGGCCTGGTTTATATGTTGTTCACAGGCTCTACCCCTGGGTTTCAGTTTGCACATGTGTGCAGTAAGGTGTTAGTCCCCCGATCCTGGTTTACCTACAGGTTGCTGTTTACTCATTCATACCGCATGTAGGGCAGAAACACCTTACACAGAACTACACGATCTAAAGATCAACGTAGCCAAAATAAAATAATGGTGTTCGATTGTAGTTACTATGGATTTAAAACTGAATTGGGGACCTCATTTAGAAAAATTTGATCTTCAAATTAAACAGTAATTAGGTGCAAATAAACAGTGTGTTTGTTTCTCCCTTTCAGTTCTGATAAAGGTGTACGAAATGAAAATTCTCCCTAAATTTATATATGGAGCAGTAATTTTGGAAGGGAAGTGAGAAAAATACCTTCTCTGCTAGGAGAGTAGTAATATGAAGTCCTTATTGAACCTCCCTTCTAACCTTCTAGGTGAATATCCAGTTTGAGAGCTGGACAGTTAAACTACAAAGTTGTTGGTCGGGTTTCAGAAAGCCAAATATATTTGACACTTGGTTAATCCTGGACCCAAATTATGGTAGAAGCCCTTACAAATCGAAGTTGCGAGGTTGGTCGTATACAGTAAAAGACCATTTGTACTGCTATTCGGGAAAAGGGAAAACACTGGGAACCAATTCTGGGAGTGAATTCCACCCAGTCCACCCTAAAGAAATGTAAGATGGTATTCAAGGGTTATCTTGTAGATCTTGTAAAAGTTCAACGCTGGACTGATCGGTTTACCAAGACTAACATTGGGGATTATATCGATGTTTGACTTAATTCTTTTGATGCTGGAATATTTATGATATCTTTTCCCAACTCTTATCTCAGACTGGAATACCTGAGGCTGAAATGTAATGTTGTGAATACGATGACAGTTCTTGGACGTAGGTCGAAATTAAATAGACTAAGGTGCACATGCAGAGTATGTGGAAGTAGCCACTTAGAGACTGCCAACCATTTCTTATGCTATTGTCCAGCCTTAACTTCTGAGCATACAAGTACTTTACGAGTGATGGGATCTGTGAATATATACTGTGGTGATCCGTCATTAATTTGGAGCTTGTTCTTAGAAGGAACTAGCATTCCACTCATTTATCACTTGACCACATTTTGGCTTGAAATAAAACGTTAGTTGGCACAGTTCAATGCAATTACAGTAAGCCAAGATTAGGCAAAGTGTTTTATATATGGTAATTATTGTAAACCTTTTGTATTCCTCCTTCTGTGCAGCTGCATATTTTCATATTTCAATGATTGACTGTTGATGCTGCATTAATCTTTTGTATTTCATTCATTTAAGTGATTGTGTTATTTTTATAGAACGCCTTTTGGCTGTACTATAATAAAAAAAGAATGAAGTAGATGTCGTAGCTTCCAATGAGACCCTTTCCAGTTTTCTCTCACCTCATGAGACAATCTTGCGAACCATAGAAAGCAGCCCTTCTGAATCCCAAACTGCTTCCTCTTTTCTACAAAAGTGTGACAACCGTCATGTTCATGCAGGTCACCTAGTGATGAACAACCAGCACAAAGCCATGGCTTCAGATCAGACACATCTGTATTTGTTTCTGAAAAATGGCAGGGCCCCTAAAGAACACTGTTTTGCATACAGCGGCGAATTAACTAACAGCCAGGCAATAGGCTGCTGTCTAGGTCATTACCAATATTAACTGGGGCAAGAGCTTGTCAAGCTCTTTGAAAATAGCCGCTGTTTTATGAACCAAGGCCACTACAAATCCGTGCCCACCCAACCAAACATAGATAACGGTAGCCTAATCCAGAAGTCCATAGCAAGAGCTAATCCAGATATTTCTTTCCTCACATTATGCAGAAATGTATCTGTGACACTATGATAAATCCATATTCCTAAATGGGTAAACTTGGTGTGGCTCCATGGAAGGGGAAGTACACAGGGAGAGATTCAGGGTAGCAATGTTTCAGACTCTCTAGTACAAGCTGGATTTCCTCCAATTGTTCTTACAGACCGATTATTAGCTGTAACATTCCATCTTTTCCAACATGACTCCCCTACCAGCTAAAGCCGCTCTCAGAACATTAACAAAGGCTTCCATCGCTAGTCTGAAAAGGAGCAGCGACAGGGAACCCCTCTGTCGTTTACCCCTATCCACCCTCCAGCTATCATATATATCATCTTTGGTCTTAATCCTGGCATATATGAGGATATAGAGTAGCCCAACCATGTCACAGAATACTGGCCCAAAATGCATCACCTTTAATGCATGGAAGAGGACAGTTCATTAGACAGAATCTAATGATATTTCAATGCTTAAGAAGGCAGTGACCTGATCCTAACTAGATTATTCGAATTTGCTAACAGCGTGCATCATTCTTTACACATTGTGCGTAGTATTTACAGTGTTTCAGGCCAGTATAAACCTTGCTTAGTTTGTATGCATTAATACCAACTTGTGGGGCTGAAGCCTCAAAGATAGGATTTTGCTGAATATTGTGGCACACACATTCAACAACGATGGGGCTCTTTATGACGTGTAATCGTGCCAAGATCCAACTGTGCATCAGTTGAAAAATATACAGACATGCCTTTTCAGCATTCACCCCATACTGTAGAACAAGCTCTATGTAAAGCTGACTCCCCCTGCTCCCTTATTTCATGAAGTTGCTGCAGACTCCTCTGATGTGACCATTCTATCCCTCTCCAAGTAAAACCTAATTATAAATGATCTTTGAGTCATTTACCTAATTGCAATGTTTAAATGTCTATGGTATGCTTTGCCCTTTTGTACTCCTTTCCTATCCTATCTACTGTATTCCAGTGGGATCTCTAGGGTAGGGCCAGGAGGCAGGTGTGGGCCTGGGTGGCTGTGCTGGCTGTCTCTATAGCGAAATCCAGCACAGAACAGAAAGGGAATGCACTTCAGGGCTAACGTCTCAGGACAAATATAACAGGAGGCTGTTCAACCTGTGCAGCCCACAGCATTCAAAGAGGCTTGTTTGGGAGAGGGTGTTGCCATGGCCTGGAAGGTGTGTGGATTATGTTGCGGGGAGTGGGAGGCAAGGGGGGTGGGCAGGTTACCAGGTATGGGGCTTGCAATCTTGGTGGTGGTGGGCAGGATGCTCGGTATAGGGCATCTGCTCTTGGTAGTGGGGGGTAGGTCAGGATGCCAGGAATGTGGCTTGCCCTCTGGGTGGTGGGGGAGTGGTGCCAGGTAAGGGGCTTGTGCTCTGGGCAGTGGGGGGCAGGATGCCGGGTATAGGGATTGTTCTCTGGGTAATGTGAGGAGTCAGAAACGAAAGCCAGACACAAAGTTGTCATGCTTTTGGCTAAAGACATTTATTAAATGAAATGGGCTGGGAACATGCCTCTGTGACCCTGCACTAAGAGGAATGTCCCTACTTAAAACCAAAAACTAAGGCACTGTGCCAGGAAGTTAGAAATCAAAAGCCGTCCTTGTGTCCAAACGTTCTAACCTGACCCTCACACTATAAACAAAGTAGCAAAGTGAAAAGAGAAATGTCTTTAACCTGACGCTGGCCAAAAAGTGCTAATACATCAAAAAAGCTCCAATAGCATTTTTCTCCAAGGTTAGCTCCAGAGGGGCTTCCCTTCCCCTGGATTCTTTAATGGTTTAACAATGTCTCTTGGACTAACAGTTCTTGAGGTTTCTCTTGGTTCACAACAATTGCAAAAGCTGATTGACCTTATTAATCCTTCTTCAACACAAGTTCCTTCTTTATTCAATGAACAGTCTTATCTTGTCTGTTCGTATATGTTTACACTTTGCCTGGTGTACTCTCCTGCCAGGATTCCTCTTGCACTCACAACAACTACTTGCAACCTCCTCGTATACTCTCCTGCCAGGAGTTGTCTTGCATTCACAACTGCCAGGACTTCTGTTCTTCAACTGCCTGGTATTGGCTTGCCAGGAATTTCTCAATTTGTGTTAGTTTTTCTTTATCCGCAAAGGTGCATATACCGTTCTGGTTATGGTATATCTACTTGTTAAAGCTTTCTCCACTTTTGACATTCAATTCCCACTGGGTTTCCAATTGGTGCTTTGCCTTTTTTCTTCAAAACAATTCCTCTTTGTATTTCACGTTCCATAAATGCACAATCTTCAGATTCTCTTTACCATTTAAACTTTTATTAAGCTCATTTCACTTCGCACCAAAAACAAGCACATCATAAATGGTCTTATACAGAAAGGAAGACAACAAAGGTGGGAATAACACGGTCACACCTCTATTATAGCCATGTAAGCAGTTCTTCTAGTGCTCATGGTGCAACATTGCAGATGATAAACACAGGAACAGTTTATCGGGATAGGAATAAGAGATCGAAATTACAATAAAAACAATAATAGAGAGACAGTCCTGGTTATCTCGCAATGTGTTAGACTATGAGTCTACACAGTAATAAAAAATCTCACTGTAATGACCGCATCTAGCGTGGGAATCAATTCATAAACAGAATTATCAAATTAACACATTGATAGGTAACCAGGACTGTATCTCTATAACTTCCAAGCAGTGTGGGTTCACCTCTACCAACCTTTGACCCCGCACATAAGAATTAGGACTACACGATTAACAAATAGAGCTTAGCGCAGGAGCGTTCAAAACTAGAGCCCGACTTCTTTCTAATCTAAAAACAATAATAGGATTCAAAAGAAAATACTCAACAACTATGAAACAGGCCAAGAACATTTTCAGATGCAAATCTCAGTGTCTTCTGGTGGTGCCAGGGTTTGGTTCAAGTCGTATTCAGTAACATATAAATGAAAATGATGCCATCTCGTGAGGCCTCTGATGGATATTGGGGTTATCGTGTTCACTTAATTATTAGTGGGGCCCAGTCAGACCGGAATTGTGGCATCCGCTTCTGCATTGCCCCATCAATTAATGATCAGATTCTCTTAATGTTCAAAACTCTCTTTGGCGCTGTCGCCGATATGCCCTCGTGTCCCCATGCTATTCTGGCCAATTTACCAGTTCTCAGTAGCGGTCTTCTGCCAATACCTCTCCCCAGTCTGGGTGACTCTGACGTCTCTCCAACCTCTTCCGTGGTTGTGCTGCTGCATGCTGCCTTCTCCTCGGCACCCGATGAGGACCGCACTGCCTCACTTGCCCGCTTAAAGGATAGTTCCGGGACTTTTTTTTTATTGTCCCTACGGTTCGGCCATGTGTTTTTAAGCATAAATCGGTAGATCGTAGAAAACTTTCCTATGGACCTTACCCGACTTTTCGTCCATTAACGCACTCGAAATCAGCCGCCATTTTCTGATAATCCTATCATTTCCCCCCATCGCCCTGGCTCACCTGCTTTTGCGGCACTAAATCATATCCCCCGCCCCTGAAACAGACTATCAAAACATTCATATTCCCCGCCTCTCTCCGTGACGTGACTGTGCTGCGTAGGTAAACGCGCCCAGGCGTCTTCTACGCGACTCCACACAGAACCCGGAAACCAACACAGATCAGCTCACAACACAGCGCGCCACAATTCGGAATATGAAACTGTACTTTTAAATCAAACCGCAAGATTGTAAATTTGGTAAAGTACATTTATTTGACATCAAATGTTTAGAGAATATTCAGCGATTTGCATTTTTATTTGCTCACGTTCCAAAAAGTTTGTTTTGAGGCACGCAATGTTCCTTTGCTGTACACAGGGTCTTAGATCATCTCACAATACAGCGCCACAATTCGGAATATGAAACTGTGGTTTAAAAGCAAACGGCAAGATTGTACATTTGGCAAAGTACATTTATTGGACATCAAATGTTTAGAGAATATTCAGCGATTTGCATTTTTCTTTGCTCTCGATCCAAAATAGTTCGTCTTGAGGCAAGCGATGTTCATGTGCAGTACACAGGGTGTTGGTTTACGATAAAATAAGCTCTTCGGTCGCATTGATAATCGCATGGCTGTTCCAACAACGAGGCACTAGGCCACCACAACGGTCTGTATGTTGCATCTAGCCGTTAGTACCGCATAAGGGCATACTTGTACTTGGCGATCGTCCCATAAAATGGTCAGGGTGGTAACGTTGTTCACGCGGAGAAGC
This sequence comes from Ambystoma mexicanum, assembly GCF_040938575.1. Classification (NCBI taxonomy): domain Eukaryota; kingdom Metazoa; phylum Chordata; class Amphibia; order Caudata; family Ambystomatidae; genus Ambystoma; species Ambystoma mexicanum. The sequence continues at coordinate 647,050,749 of NC_090937.1, forward strand.
AACTGGCGGTTGTAAAAGCCATCCGCCGGTGTCTGGTACTCGTGACACATACAATAATGAAGGATGTACCTGTTTTAAAAACATAAATGAAATTAGTCTCACCATCAGATCTTTATTAAAATTATTCATTTTATATATTAGGTCGGGAAATTATTTCATAGCTAGGACAGTGCAACTGGGTATTATACGTCAAGGGGGGGCTGTAGGATACTGAGACAGTCCCCCAGTGCAGGGGTTGACAGGGAGGCAGTGCAGGTGGAGAGTGGAAGGGCCCAGGACCGAGGTCGCAGACAGTGGACCAGTTGTAGCAGGGGAGAGGGAGAGAGAAAGCAGAAGCAAAGAGGAAGGTTTTGAGGTGCTTCCGTAAAAGGAGATGGTTCTCCTCAAGATGCGCGGTACAAAACAATATGCCACATAGAACGAACAAGTACAACTTAACCCGTCTTTAAAGCTACTGTATAGTAATTAAATTGCGGTATAAACTCATCTAAAGAGTTACTTACATTATATTTGCATTTTCCATTGTGTCTGTGCGTAGGGCAGCCCCGAAATACCACTCCTTCTATGCCGACGTTATTTCTTCTAATGAACGAACATTAAATGGCTTTCGTTTCTGAAATTATATTCATTATGGTTTCTTACGTTATTGCCCCACACCCCCAAAAAGAAGTCTTTCGGGATGGTCCCAGCCTGTCAAGGTCAAATAACAATAGAACCTTATACTGAGTCGTGGGCCATTCCGGCACCCGAGCAAAAAATCAAAGCAGCTGACCTTCACTTTGAACGAGCACACATTCCTAGTTAGCTACATTCAGTGTAAGGCCATCTCACAGGACTCACAGAGCAATCACTTTTATTTACATAATACATAGCTACACATATTCAATGGGCCTGCGACATGAGGAGACTCGAGAGAACAGACAATCAAATTACAATCATTTAAACCGTGATGTGTATTTCTCAATGAGCTCTGCTTTAGGTGGACATGGAACAGAGGCAATGTTGGGTGGCAATGCAGTTGTCCCCTGCACAGGTTCGTTCACAACTCCATGTATGTGCCTATCTAGGACATCAACAATAAGTCTCTCAATAAACTCATATTGCATATCCTGAAACACTGGTTTGATCACCCATTGTTTACTTCTTTTAGTGAAGGCCTTATTGTAGCGAAGCGTCCCTAAAGTTCCGGTCGTCCTACTTTGTTGACGGCCAACATTATGGTTATGTGCCAAGACCGCTAGAAGAGTCCGATTTATCATGCCCTCCATGCCAAAATGCAATCGTTTTGGCCTGTACTTTAGGCACATATTGTGGAACACCTCCAAATCTCCTGTGTGGCAGAATTCCGTGAGTCCCCTCAAATCTCTTGTTATAGTTTTATCAAATACAATCTTTTCAATGGCTTTGTGAGTGGGTGATGAAGGAATCAACCACTTCTTCTTCCGTGCCTCCTCTGTGGACAAATGGCCATGTTCACAATTGTGGAAATGTTGGTTTGTGGTCCAGCGGTGAACGTTGCTACAGTGTAGCATTACTGACCGCCATTTTTCCAGTAGAATTTCCAACGACCCTCCACATGTTTTTGAGCTCCACCAAAGATGGTTGCTGATTGACTTGGACCACTGTGAAATACATTGCATATCTTTTTTTTTACCTGCAGCCGACATTTTTTTATTGATTGTTTTTGCAAGATGCCAAACGTCAAATTGGTGATTTATATTTTTGTACTCTTCTCTCATTGTCTTGGCAATTGAAACGTGTCTGTCCGTGGCTATCAGGTCGATCACCATTCCCTGCGATTGTAGTTCTTGCAATGATGCTACAAAGCCAACTTTCTCCATGGCCACTGAGGATGTACTTTGTGACACCTGCACGACCACCGAACTCACAATTTTCTTACTTTCCATGTCCTGAAAGTGGTAGGTGCAGTACTTGGCTGAAAATCCTGGGCTGTCGCACTGTCCATCACCGGCTAGCCTGAACCGTTTGCCCGCGAATGTACTATCAATAGACATTTTTTCCATTCTCCAAGCTTCGCTAATGGCTGGAAATAGATAATCGGTTTGGTATTTGTAGAACTGAGTTTTCGCAATGAAATGGATTCCCACAAACTGAAAGAAAGACTCTAACTTTTTAAAACTTGAACCACTAAAAAGTGCAGCCGCTGCACAAAGTAGATTGCCTGCTGGCAGTTGCCCCAGCATGGGTTGTGCAGACCATGAGAAAGGATGATATTTTCTACAGGTGGCATGTATTTTAAGGTTAGTGCCTCGAATTGCACGAGTCACATTAATCAATGGCTCCCCACATACTTCCCCACCAACCGAATGCCCACATTTCATCCGAATAATAATATCAATCAAACAACTATCGAATACAATGAATTTGGCCTCTTTCCTTATACTGTCAGTCTGCATCCCAGCTGGTTCGGCCTGTAACGTTGAGGACATGTCACTCATATGAAAGGTAGAATCTCTGATATCGTCTTCCGCTATGTTCAGTGATATTGATGGTGTTTCATTGTCGTCCACTTCATTCTCTTCCATTGCAACATCTGTTCCTTCTCCGGCGATGGGTGAATAAAACAATTTCTTCAACTTTCTCGCGGTCTTAGTTTTTGCGGGTGTGGATTCTGTGAATTGATCTCCGACTGCATCCGAACTACCAGGGGGACATTCACTATCAATGGCTGGTGGTGGTATAGCTCTGTTGTCAATCACTTCATATTCTTCCCATTGGCACGATGCATCTCCAGTCTCAAGTCCCTGCCAAAAGGTTTGACAAGCAACGTCTCTTGTTCGCTTCACTGTCTGTGTAGATCTAGTTCGTACACCCACTCGCAACTAGAGGACAGATTGGAAAAGGGATGTTCAGTTTAAACACAACTTACAGTATTGAACTATTAACAGTGAAAAACAACATAATATAGTGACCAGGACACTAACCTTCTTTTGCTTTCTTTTCTTTGAAACTTTCTTGCCTCGAACTTCAACATCAGGACGCTGTTGCTCCGACTCGTGTGTGCATGTCTCCACTTCCTCTTGCGCTGCAACGACTATATTTTCATGATAAGCACATCGATCACGCACTGACGCTCCATCGACTCCCTGAAACATAGAACTTTCATTAGTATGTATAATAATATTGAAAACACAAAATGTACTTGGGGACCAATACCCACGTACATCTCAATAGCAAAACACGAATGAACGCTTTGTGTAGAACATTCAAACGACAATTATTCACGCATTGTTGATCTAGTTAGATGGAACTGTCAAGATCCATACCTCGGGCTCCTCATAGACTTCCATTGATATTATTGAAGATGATTCTTCAGTAATTGCATTAGTATGGTTTTCTATTTTGTTAAAAAGAACATAAACTTTGTGCAGGCGTCAACGGCTCATCTAAATAGACCTGCACAAATGATCAGTTGTCTAAAATAAATGATGGATATCTAAATATGATTCGATTTGCTCGATCGTTGGAAGTGTCACCACCCAGAGATCTGCATCAACTACTAGGGGTGATGTTCTTGTAGAAGAAGCTCCGTCATCTCCCTGAAACATAGTACTTGCGTTAATAAAGAAGGAAGTATAGCGGATGTAATCACGTCATATGATTTCGCTTCATCGAACTGTCAGTATCCATACCTCGAAATGCATAAGAACATCAAGGGACGATGTAACTGCGGTGCACACTTCTGCAAGCTGTTGCGCCGACCCGTAACTGCATGCTCCCCCTTCTTCTTGGACTAATGCTCCATCGACTCCCTGAAACATAGGACTTTCATTAGTAATGAACACAATATTGAAAAAAGAAGACACATAGGAGGGCGACGACAGAAGGACATATCAATGGCTAAAAACGAAAGAAACATTGTGTGTAACAATCACGCTACAAGAATGCAAGATCTGATGATCTCCATCGATGGAACTGTCCGGAAACGTACCTCGAGCATCTGAGTGACATCAACGGTTGTCGTCAATGCGTTGGACTCCTCGGCATCTCCCTGAAAGACAGTACTTGCATTATTTTGGATAACAATAATTATAACTGAAAACAAAGACTAGAGGACGAGTACAAGGGTGTACCATTAGGTAAAATAATTACACGATAAATTAAAACTATTGATTTACATGCCTAAAACAAGTCAGTGGCAGAATAGCTAATTAAGATTACCCAATAGGCGCTTGAAGTGGCTGATGACTGCAATAACGACACGGATGGAGAATCTTCCGCCTTCATATTGAGTGGATACATAAATGGGGAAATTATTGTTGGCTAATGCTACACACTACCGCAAGGCCGAGAGATAAATACGTAAACTTGACTCACCAGTGGAGGGATGTGGACGAATAGAGTGGGAATAGCGGTTGAGAGCAATTTTCGCTTCGCTCGCGGTGTGTTCTTCTTTATTAGCAATGATGTGGAGTACATGTCTGAGCTGCAGATGCGGTATCGATCACCCCTCCTGTCCGCAAAGACTTCTAGGACTCTACTTTCAAGCTCAGATGGTGGATATCCGCAATATCAGACCCATTCTCTTATCTGATCTATTGTCTTAGGGAAAACATGCACTATAGTACCTTCAGATTTTTTATGGGTCTTCGAAGGGCAACCGCCAATGGAACAGGCAGGCATTGTGGAAAGTTCTGAAAAGTAAAGATCAACAATTCTCTATGAATACCAATGTGTTAAAAAATTAAATGCCACATAAAAGGTTCAATGCAAGGTTCGTTTTGGTTCTTGGAACTATACACGTTATTCACATGCGGATAAGTATTTGAATAACTTTAAAAAAATAGAAAAATAATTTGACTAAACTCAGAACATGTGACTAATTCCTTGCATGTACTGTCTTGAACGAAAAGAAATTGGACGCAAAATGATTATGGTACATGGCCTTACCTTGACGAACAAACAGTTAGATGCAGGGATCAGAGTAGTTTCTTGTCGTAGAACAGGGAGCAGTTCACAGGTTGCAAACTGACGAGTTTCCTCGAAGTGGTCACGGAAGTTCACAGAGACGAAGAGCAGATAACCAGCACCTTCACGGGTTGACTAGCAAAGCACAAAGAAGTTCTCATTAGAAATATGAAGTGGGTTATAAAGAATTCGAAACAGGGGTGTGTTTGTGAATGAATGACGTGTATATATCGTGGCATTATGCGGTTTGCACGGGGGCGTCCAGCATGAGGGGGGATGCTTGGCAGTAGACACGGGGTCTGGAGGTAGACATGGGAACAAAAACCCATGCTCTATAGACCACTTTGAAGTGTACATGGTCTTTGGCACCTCTTGGCCTTTATCGCTCCCTGACAGCTCCACTTGCCAGCACAAGTACCCCGGTGCGAACTGCCTTTGATAGGGCGGGGGGTGGATTGGGGCGGTGGTCGTGCAGACAAGACACAGGAAGACTCGTGAATGGTGACACACTTATGTGGATTGCAGGGGGGCGTCCAGCGTGAGGGGGGATGCTTGGCAGGAGACACAGGGTCTGGAGGTAGACATGGGAACAACAACCCATGCTCTATAGACCACTTTGAAGTGTACATGGTCTTTGGCACCTCTATTGGCCTTTATCGCTCCCTGACAGCTCCACTTGCCAGCGCAAGTACCCCGGTGCGAACTGCCTTTGATAGGGCGGGGGGGGTGGATTAGGGCGCTGGTCGTGCAGACAAGACTCGTTTGCCGCAGGGCCTCACCAAGGAGAGGCCATCTAACTGCATGTAAGAGGCAGGCTGAAGGATCTAGTACATGGAAGGCAGGGGGGTGAGTTTATAAATACCTCAGCCTCCCAGGAGAATATATGGGTGCAGTTCACCCTGGAGACCCTGGATGCCTAGGCAGTTAGTCAGCAGCAGGCTGGCCTGTGGTGGCAAGGCGGCACGGGCCAGAGGGGGTCATCTCTGTACCCGGTGCCCAAAAGGATGATTTATTATGATCAACCATATTGATTATTTACCTATAACCATGTTTTGTATCAATAAAATCCAACGGCCTTCCTTTTATTGCCAACGCTTGAACAAAGTGGTGTGGTAAGTATTTTTGGGGGAGGAGGCAAGGCCGGGAGGCTTGATGCCAACCCGCAAAATAACATATGTATGTCTGCTGCATATGGGTTCAACGGTTATGTGGATTGAAGGTGGGCGGCCAGCGTGAGGGAGGATGCTGGCCGGAGACATGTGGTGTGACAAGACAAGGCACAGGAAGACTATTCAATGGAGACACACTAGATTCATTTAAAAAATCAAAACAACCATTGTTAAAAATATATGTTGGGTTTTATTTTAGATCTTAATTTCAATTGAACATAAATAATAAACATTACACATTGTAAAGTTCCGGTTGCAGCACATCCAGGGAAAATCCGCGGTATTGTCCAATGTCGCTGGGGAAATGTTGTCTAATGGCAAGTACCGCACAGGCAGGTATTACTCTCCGAACACGGTGTCCGAGCCTCCCGTGAAGCCACCAAGTGAAGCAACCAGCCTGTACCACCTGTGAAAAAGAAAGATGCAAACTGTATTAAAATGACAAAACTTTCTTATCACTGTCGATTCAGGTAAAAAATGTCATTCTGCTTTGAAAAAAATTCTATCTAGAAAATGCACAATATGGAACCAATTTACATGCATTCGAATGATATGTAGATGTAATTTTATATGTGGGAGACGACCATGAAATAGTAGTGGCATCACTGACATCACAAACAGAGTATACTTACTCGTTACTCGGATTACGCGGACGAACAGTGCCGCGAAGTTCGTGCATAAGCACCATCATCATCCTCAACACGGTCCGTAAGAGGCAGGCTTCCCTGAACTCTGGCAGCTCGGTTATGCATTGCGGACTTGGCTCGCCTTCCGAAATGTAGGCCAAGCACCTGGAATTTGCACGGCAGCAGCAGTTCTCCTCCTCAGTTGGCATTAGCTCGCACCGATTGCAAGTGCACCAGGTGGAGACGCCGTCCATGCGACATGGTCCAGGCTCTTCATCCGTTGACTGGTCCTCCCAACTGCCGTCCGAATCCCCATCGTTTTTGCGTGCTTGCCTTTCCAGTAGTTCTTCCTCAGTGTACTCGGGCTCGTACATATACGGCATTATTGTAGCCATTGTGTGGTAAAGAAAGTAAAATAATTTACAGAGATGGTACAGGTGTTCACAAGGCCTAGAAGCGGCGAAGGTAGCTGACCAGAGCACAGAAACGAGTCACAGAATACTCAAAGTAACACAGAGAGAGTAATGGAATCGAAAATCTGCTGCTGTGTGTTGTGAAACGGTGTGTTTATACTTATTGAGGAAAGAGGCGTCCTGCCATTTCCATGGCGACACTTCATTAGCTGAGGCGCAGCGATTGTTGACACGAAACGTGCTTTGGCGTTGGGAAATGGGCGGTACGCGTCTGCTGATGTCAGGCTCAGGGGCGGGGGATTTGATTTAGTGCTGCAAAAGCAGGTGAGCCAGGTGATGGGGGGGAAATGATAGGATTATCAGAAAATGGCGGCTGATTTCGAGTGCGTTAATGGACGAAAAGTCGGGTAAGGTCCATAGGAAAGTTTTCTACGATCTACCGATTTATGCTTAAAAACACATGGCCGAACCGTAGGGAAAATAAAAAAAAAAGTCCCGGAACTATCCTTTAATGCCCAGGGTTCCTCTCGCGGTTCCCGGGGTCTCCACCGCAGGTCCCTCTTGCAGCACGCTTGTCCTGCTCCAATGGCGAGCTTCTCTGGTCCGCAACACAGACTCACGCCTCCAGCTCACCGACTTCAACAAAGAGGTCACGTATTCTTCTGAGCTGCTTTCCTTAGTTCTGTTACCATATTTAAAGATCCCATGTATCAGTGTCTTTTTCCAACAACTAGCACGCTCACTATGCTTGTCTTTCTGCATCAATTCCCTCATCCTCCTTGTCTCAGTACTTGGGTGGTTGTGAGAACTGAAGTCCACTGATGTTACTTGATATTTAGCATTGGAAAAGGTGTTCTTAACAATTACACATGGCAAATCAGTTCTCAATAAAGCGAGGTTGAAGCTTGTGCTGCTTGGACCAGAAATGGAAGATTGGGTTGAATGATGTTGGGAAAAGGTTTTACTACTCTCCAAAAAGGGGGGGGGGGCAGATATATGGTAATAGCTGTTAGGGTATTAGGGGGTCCTCTACATGGGCAAATGGGGGGATATTATGTCTCATCCAATGAAGTCATGACATCTCCCTGGTAGTCGTCCCCTCCCATGGTATCCTCCCTCGTGATCCTCCCTCATATAACCGCCATCAGGATCAGGTAGCCTTCCCCTGGCCACATGGGAGGAGGTTACCGACAGGAGATCCGTGATGACTCTATTGGATTCATCACCATAGTGGGGGGGGGGCAGGATGGCAGGTGTGGGGACTTTGCTCTGGGTAGCAGGGAGGGGGCAGGATGCCAGCTATGGGGCTTGTGCTCTGTATAGTGTAGTGTGGAGGAGAGGGGGAGGGGAGCAGGATGCCAGTTATGGGGCATTTGCGCTGGGTAGTGGGGGACAGGATGCAAGGGAGGGGGCTTGTGTTCCGGGTGGTGGAGCCAGTATGCCAGCTGTGGGGTGTGTGCCCTGCATAGTGGGTGGTAGGATGCCAAGTATAGGGCTTGTGCTCTTCGTAGTGGGGAACAGGATGCCAAGTATGGGTTTGTGCTCTGGTGATGGGTGGCAGAATGCCAGTTAAGAGGCTTATGCCATGGGTAGTGGGGGGCAGGATGGAAAGTATGACGCTTGCGCTTTGTGTGGTGTGGGCAGAATGCCAGTTATAGGGCTTGTTCTCTGGGTATTGGGGGCAGGATGCCCGGTATGTGGATTTTGCTCTGGGTGGTGGGTGACAGGATACCTGGTATAGGGCTACTGGTTTGGGTGGGAGGGGGCATGAGGCCAGGTATAAGGCTTACAATCCTGGTGGTGGGGGTAGGATGCCAGGTAAGAAGCTTGCACTCTGGGTGGTGGGGGGCAGGATGCCATGTATAGGGCTTGTGCAGGGCAGGATGCCAAGTAAGGGGCTTGCGCTCGGGATGGTGAGGCAGGATGCCAGGTATGGGGTGTGCGCTCTGGGTGGTGGGCTGGTAGGATGCCACATAGAGGACTTGTGCTCTGGGTGGGAGGGTGCAGGATACCAGGAATGGGACTTGTGCTCTGGGCGATAGGGGGGCAGGAGGCCTGGTATAGGGCTTGTGCCTTGGAATGTGGGGGGAGGGAAGGATGCCAGGTATGAAGTTTGCACCCTGGGCGGTGTGGGTAGGCTCGGATGCCAGGAATTGAGCTTGTGGTGGTGTTGGGTCATTTGAGTTGACTTGTGGGGCTCTAACCTACATATGGTGCCTCTTCAACCATAACATGGCATTATTTGGGCATTTGTAACTGCACTTGACATATTATTGCAGCCCCTGCAAGGCTAGGGTCAGGCTTCGGCAAGTCTGGCATGGCACTGTTGGAAGTGACTTTATGCTGACTGTGATTAAGTAGAGTTGTTTGAAACTGGCAAGGCAATGCTTAACTGGCAGCTGGCACATTTTTGCTGTGTTTAAGTGAACCATGGTGTATGTAAATGTTACCCCAGGCAGGTTGGTACTTTTATCACCAACTCCCTGTTAGTGATGTGCGGGGTCAGAAATGAGAGACGGACACAAAGTTGTTGTATTCTTGCTTAAAGACATTTTTATTAAATAAAAATGGGTTGGAAAAACGCCTCTCTATCCCTATTCTAAAGAGGAACGTCCCTACCTAGAAACTGTAACTAAGGATCTGTCTGTGTCAGGGTGTCAGAAATTGAAAAGCCGTCCTTGTGTCCAAAAAAGTATCAGAATGACTCCAACGAAAATGTTCTCCAAGGTAAAGACCCTTGGATCCAGAAGATGTTCCCGTTCCTCTGGATTCTTAAACAGGATGGCAAAATGTATCTTTGGCTAACAGTTCCTTTGTGTCTTCACTGGATTCACAAAGTTCTTGTTCAACCAAAAAGTTTTTCTCATGGATTTCAGAAAAATGGATTTCAAGATTAGAGATCCCAGTTACCTTTGAACTCTTAAATGGTTTTTCTCCTGGGCTTTACATGAAGGCAAATCGAGAACAAAAGGTGTTAAATGGGAGTTGTGAGGGGTTGGGTGGAAGTTGGGTCCCGACTAGAATGATGTTGAGAAAAGGTTACTTGTCTTCCTCTGTAGGGGGGAATAGTTACCTGACAATAGGCCCTTGAGGTCTTGAGGGTCAGGGGGGTTTTCTCATGGAAAGGGGGGAAAAACTGTGACTCCTCCAATGAAGTCATGACATCTCCTCAGTAGTTGTCTCCTCCCTCATAGAACTGCCCCCAGGGTCAGGATCATGTAGTGGCTGCCGTCCCCTGGCCACATGGGAGGAGGTCACTGCTGGGAAAACAGTGATGAGTCCATCGGATTCATCACAGTGAGCAACACGGCTCACCCTGAATTGAGAGCTTCCTGCACCATTTAACACTAAGGTATACTTTGAAGTAACTTGGCAACTTGGTGGTAACACCTTGCAACTCATTCTGTTAAATGCTGGCACTTTCAAACCCAACACTTTGTACTGCATGATATCCTGGCACAATATTAAACAAACTGGTGTCATTTATACTGACCTATGATGCATAGTTGGCATTGTACCTACAGTTGACGCATTGGCATCAGATGTATTAGAATATTTAACTTTTCAGACAGAATTGCTTGTAAATACTGTTTTTTTTTTTTTTTTTTTTTAAATTCAACTTTCCTCTCACATTGTGCTATAGAAATGCACAGTTTGTACCTCTCCTGTGCCACTTTGGGCTACTTCGGCCACATCAGTTTGGGAAAAGCATTAACCTCTCCCATTTATAGGTGGCCCCCAACGTTTGCCTGTGGACCCTTCTGGCCCCCTCTAAATTTGATTGCTGGAGACGCCACTGCTGTATTCATGTCATACTTCAGTCTGTAAAGTGCTCTGTTGCTGCCTAATGCCTGTACTAAATATCATTTTTTTTTAAATTACATATTTTATTGTATTTTGTTTCTTCAAAACAATGATGTACAATGCATAAACATAACTTACATGCATACATGAAGGCACTGCAGTTAGACACCATATTTAGTTTAGGTACATTATCACTTGTTATGACGTGTTATGACAGTTCCCGAGTTGGATCCTTTTCATATTTACGAATATTGTGTAACATGGTCCCTTGGTTTGATTGTTTCTTTACATAGTCTGTTCCCATCTCTGCCATATTTTGTCTGCCTTCCTCGGGCATCCCCTTGCTTGATGGACTCGACGCTCCATTAATATGCAGGCGTCTACATCAGCTGGTCATACTGAGGGGTGATCTCTGATCCCCATAGTTGTGCGATTTTTGGCCAGCCCTGTGGTCGTTGAGAGCAGGAGCTTTTCGAAGCGACCCCCAGGAGAAGGAGTTTTGGTTAATTTGGGTCTGGCCGGCCAATGACCTTTGACAGCCTTTCACAACATTTTTTCCAGAAGTACTGTATTTGTGTTCATTGCCATAGGATGTGGTAGAAGGTCCCCTCTTCCTGTTTACAGCGTAGGCATTTGGCATCTCTGGTTTTGCCCCAGTTGTATAGTGCAACTCGGGGGTAGTATATTCTGTGAAGTTCTTTCAGTTGCATGAGTCGGATCCTGGCTGATATTGCTGTCTCTCTGGGGTACATTAAAGTTTATATCCATTCCTCTGGTAATAGCAAGCCCACATCCTTCTCCCATTTTGCTTTCAGACTATACATTTCTTTCGTGGCAAAGGAGGAGATTGCATTGTACATAGTAGATGTGGTTTTGGCTTTCACGCGGTCTATGACTATGTTCCTCTCTATCGGTATGTTTGTCATTTGTTTGGTGAGCGCATGGGATAGCTGTGTGTAATGATAGTTTTCAGTGGGTGGGAGACCATGAGTGGCCTATAGTTCAGCAAAGGGTATGATTCTGTCTTCTTTGATCACTTTCTGGAGAGTTAGTATTCCCGCTGTTTCCCAGTTTGGCCATTTAGGCAGTTTAAGTTCCCTGAGGTAGGCCTTGTTCCAGAGGGGCTGCACAAGGGTGATTTTGTTTTCCCAACCAATGTGCCTGTGAGTTTCCCTCCAGATTTGGGCCGTGTGGGCTGTTATTGTGCGGGCGAGGGGGTGGCCCAGAATATTATTTCGGCTTTCGATTGGGGGTATGCCGTGTCTTGCTGCTTTTTCCACCTGTATGTGCGGTAGCTCTGGATTGCCGTGTAATATATCATTTACTGTCGCCATCTGGCTCGCCCAGTAGTATATTTGGATGTTTGGGAGCCCGATTCCCTCCCTCCCACACCGATCGTTGAAGGGTACTTAGAGCTATCCTCGGATGTTTCCCTCCCCATAATAGTTTCCGTAGTGTCTTATCTATTTTGAGAAATTCCGCTGTGGGGATCTGAAGGGGGTCATTTTGTAATATATATAAGAAGCGGGGGAGAGTGAGCATTTTGAAGAGCGATGCTCTTCCTAATAGTGTCAATGGCAGTGATCCCCCCCCAGTGGCCTACGTCCTGTGCAAAGCGCTTCACTATTGGATGTAAGTTTTGGGTCACGTAGTCTTCCAGTCTGTTCCAGATCAGAATGCCCAGATATCGGAATTGGTTCAGTTCGATTTCATATGGGGAGCCTTCGGGAGGTATACAGTCTACTCCTTTAACTGGGAAAAGTAATGATTTGGACCAGTTCACTCTCAGGCCGCTGAATGCACCGTATTTTATCAGTATTTGTGTAACTATAGGACAAGAGACTGCCGGATCGGCCAGGTAAACCAGTAGGTCATCCGCGTAGAGAGATACTTTGTCCTCCCATGTTGGATTCCATCGGAAATCAGACCACGTCAATGTGCTTCGCAGGATCACCGACAGTGGCTCAATAATCAATGCGAACAACATTGCCGATAGTGGGCAACCTTGTCTGGTACCTTTCCCCAGTTGAATATTACGGGAGGGCCATCCATTCACTCTCACTTCTGCTATTGGGGCGTTGTATAGGAGCTGGACTCAGTTTATGAATTGTTCCCCGAAGTTCATTTTCCTCAAAATTATCCATAGTGCCTCCCAGTGGACCGAGTCGAAGGCTTTTTCAAAGTCAATGGCTAACCGCGCCAATGACTGTTGTATGGTGGGTGCTCTTTCAAGCGCTAAATGTAGCCTACAGATGTTCATTCTCGTAGATCTCTGCGGCATAAAGCCACATTGATCTGGGTGGATCAGTGATGTGATTACCGCCTGAAGTCTATTGCATAGTACCTTCGCTAGCATTTTGGCTTTGCTATTGATTAGGGATATGGGCCTATAGGAACTACATTCGTCTGGGGGTTTGCCCTTTTTTTGAATTACTATTATGGTGGCCTTACGTAAGTCTAGCGGGAGTATTCCTTCTCTTTTTGAATGTTCAAACATATTGAGCAGGTGGGTTGCTATATCTAGATGATTCATTTTTTTCCAAATGTCAAGTGGGAAACGGTTCGGGCCTGGGGTTTGGCCTGATTGAAGTTGGGAGATGGCTGTTGATATTTCTTCCTCTGTTATTTTATTGTCTAGTATACTGGCTTGTTCTGTGGTGAGTGTGGGGAGGTCAATTTCATCTATTGCAGTATTTTCTATTGGGGTATTCGGGGGCTTGTATAGCTCTTCGTAATATTTGCGAAGCATTCTGCTATCTCCCAGTCAGTTGAAACTAGCTCCGCGTTTGTATCTTTAATATTTTTGACTTGTTGATGCCCTTCATCTCGTTTTTCCAACAAGCCAACAATTTGCCTGCTTTCTCCCCTGTTTCATACAGACGTGCCTTCGTGGCTCTGTGCCTTCTTGGCAGTCTAATGACAGATTGTGTAGTTTCTTCTGCGCTAGTATCAAGGCTCTATTTGTCTCAGGTGTATTGTTATCTAAGAGTTGTGTTTCTTTGTGTGCTACCTCCTTTACAGCTTCTACAACTTGTTCTCGGTACGCCTTTTTCTGTGCTGCTGTCCATGAGAGGATTTCTCCTCTCAAAACTGGATTATAAGCCTCCCATAATGTTCCGGGGTTGTCCACAGAGCCTACATTCAGCTCAAAATAAGTTGAGGTAGCTTTTTCTATTTTTTCCTGTAGGTCCGGGAACCCCAGGTAATAGTTGTTAAACCGCCAGGTAGATGGAGGACGTGGTCTTTCTATTTCAAGTTCTAGTATTAGTGGGGAGTGATCAGATATACCGCGCGGAAGGAGGGGACGCGCTATGCACCTTATGGATATTCTGAGCCAGTAGGAAGTAATCTATCCTAGATAGCGAAGCATGCACGCCTGAATGGAAGGAGTATTAGTATTCTGTGTAGGTCTCGCCATACATCTCTCAAGCCCAGCGCAGAGACAAAGGTGACCAGTTTGGTGCTGGTTGTAGGATTCCTCCCTCTGTGTGTGCGATTTGGTGTGTTGTCCATAACCTCATTGAAGTCTCCACCTAGAATCCAGGTATTGGCTGTATTTGTGGCAAGGATGGGAGTCATTTCTGCTAGTAGTGTAGCTAGGAGTGCCGGTGGGGAGTATATTGCCATAATCACCAGGGTTTGATTCCATAATGTAGTGTGTATGTATACATATCTACCTCCGATGTCTTGAGTTACTTTTGATATTGTGAGTGGGTGCCTCTTATGGACTAGTATGAGCACCGCTCTAGCCCTCATGGAGAAGCCTGCGTGTATCGCAGTGCGATAGTTGGATCTCTTACATGTCGTTCCAGCAAGATGTGTTTCAGTTAGGAGCACTATATCTGGTGTGCGTCGGTTTATATATTGCGACACCAGTTGTCTTTTAATACCGGATTCTAGTCCGTTAACGTTCCATGTCATAAGTGTCAGGTGTTTGTTGGTTAGCACAGTTTGTGGCGCCATTGGGTATCTGGGTGTTGTGGTTTCTGGATGTGTCTTGCGGGGTGTGATTGTCCTGCGGTTGTTAGGGTGTGTGTTGTTCCTGACTCTTGTATTTGGTGTGATCACAATGCCTCTGTATGCCAACCGGTGAATAAAAAACTCATTCCCAACTCCCCCCTCCCTATACTCCAACCCCAACTGAAGCATCTGTCGTCCCATCGTAAACTTGTGAACTATTGAATTGCAAATCACATACATTCACCCTTTACTAGTCAAGTTTCCCGACCTGTGTATGGTCGGTGCTGCTTGGCCGCCTAACACACTCACATTTTGACGTTGTTTGCACACTTCCACGTCAGGGGCGGCTCGGGTTGGCCCGCCAGCTGTTGCGCATCTGTGATCTGTAGCTCCATTTCGTTTCAAGAGTTCCGTTGCGTATTCGCTTCTAAAAGGTTGTGTTAACATTTATAACTGCAGTTCCCCTTTACTCATTTTCTTCTTGTAGCATTTCTTCCGGTTGGTGTTGTGCTCCAATATTTTGTAGTCTCTCTGTGCGTGGTCTGTTTCTTTCGCCCTCCTTTCCTCCCCTTGTACTCCAGTCGCCTTCTATATGTCTTTCGGCCCAGTTCCACACTTCTTTGGGATCCGTGAAGTGTACCGTTGTGCCATTATGGAATATTTTAAGTTGGGCTGGGAAGATTAGTCCGTATTTGATTTTCATTGATTGCAGACGCCTTTTGAGTGGATCGAAGGATTGATGAGCTTTTTGTACCTACCTGGTAAAGTCAGGGAAGAAAGCAATTTTGGAGCCATTGTAGGCGATGGATTCTTTTTCCTTGCCATCTGTAGTATGGTGTCTCTGTCTCTATAATTTAGGAGCCTTGCGATGACTGCATGGTTGTGCTCCTGGTATGGCTCTTCCAGTTGGTATGCAGTGTGCACGTTCAATTGAAAACATTTGTGAGAAGGATTTC
Organism: Ambystoma mexicanum; assembly: GCF_040938575.1. Lineage (NCBI taxonomy): Eukaryota > Metazoa > Chordata > Amphibia > Caudata > Ambystomatidae > Ambystoma > Ambystoma mexicanum. The sequence continues at coordinate 647,066,606 of NC_090937.1, forward strand.
ATTTCGAATAAGTCTACGAGCCACTGCTCGAGGAATAGTTCCATGCTTGCTTATTCTGTTTTTTCGGGGAGGTCGGATATTATTGCGTCTTGATCTCCCTTTGCTTTCGTCCACTCTCCCTTCCAGGATTTTAATGCGTTCCAACATGCCAGACATGTGTCGATTGACACCCCGCAGGTTGTCCTCAATCTCTGAGATGCAGGCTTCAGCTTCCCTGGTACGTGAGGTAAGTTTTTGCAAATCGTGCCTCAGCAGAGATACTTCAGCGCCTATACTGTCGATTTTCTTCTCCATTGATGATCTGGAGCTAGCTATGGCACCCATTACGTCTCTGAGGGAGATGTCGTCTTCGGTGTTCTCCGGTTCCGTTGATGCAGGCCGTTCCCACGAGCGAGATAGTGGCGTGGTCATGTATTGCTCTATTCTGCTCTGTGTGGAGGTTTTCCTGGGTTTGTCTTTCCCCATGTTGTAGTTTGTCGTTGTGCAGTGGGGATTCTGTTTCGTTTCGTGTGGGGGGAGGTCGAGCAGCTGGCAGTGTTGGCTTCCAATTGTCGTTCGGTGTCTTGGATTTATTGTCCGCAGAGTTGTGGGACTTAGTGCTATGACGGGAGGCGTCGGCCTGGAGCTGTGCTATTGTGGGCTCTTGCTTTATTTTGTCTCTGGTCTCTGTGGTGGTAGTGGGGCACAGATGTTTTCAGTGTGTGGGTCCTTATTTTTGGCTGTGTTTGCTGAGGTCGCGTGCAAGTGCGTGTCTCCTCACTGCTTTAGTGTTTAGAGATTTCCCATGTCTATTATGATTCGGATTTGGAATGCTTCCCCTTTTTATAGTAGTGTGGATTTATTTGTTACGTTTGGGTCCAGCTCCTGGAGGGACACCAGTCTTGCAGTTAGGTAGGTGAGGCAGTTGTCGCGTGTCCCTCCAGGTTGTGGGGCCCCACTCTCCTTGTCTCACGGGGGAGCTTTTTTATTCCGTCCTCCAGTACTCAATTTACACATTGTATTATTTATCAGTTATTGAGGGACACGCTTAGGTGTTTGCAATATGTCCTGTCCATCAATATTGGCTTTTCATACTTTGTGCGGCCCTATATGGGTGTTATTAGGCAGTTTATATGCCCCTGGTGCAGTCACATGCACATCTATTTCTGAGTGTGTGAGGGAGCTGCCGTCTCCTCGTCCTCGGTATCTCCCCAGACCCCTCCACGGGCCCGTGCTGCGGTGGTTCGAGATGACCAATGTTCTGTTTCTTGCAGCACTAATCGATGTTCAAGTGCAGTACTCGATGCCGGTGGCTGCTTCTCTCAGGTTTCTAACAGCAACTCCCTCCTTGGTTCATCCGCTAGTGCTGCAGTGGGTTTCTGCGGATCAGGTCAGCGGTGATCTGTGGTCTATGACCTTGGGGCTCCCAGCTTACCGTCAGTGGCGTGGCTCACGTCGGTTGTACGGCATGTTGGTAGCTTTACCTGTTCCCCTTCCTGGGTGTTGATTAGAGTGTCTCTGCGGTGCCTCAGCTGCCTTTTCCGCTCCGCGATCTGGCAGCACTACGCACACCCTCTTTCGGGAGTCGGTGTGTCACCACAGCGGGGGCCCCCCCTGGCTCGTCGGGGTACACAGATTAGCACCGGCAAAGGCTATCGGCTGGAGCGCAGACCGGGGCAAGATCCCTGTGCGAGCCTCTCGCTTAGTCCCCTCCACCACCGCTCTGCCGCGAGTTGCAGTCCGGCCGAGGCACCCTTTTCTCTGGTCGTTTGTCGGCGCAGGGGGAGCTCGTCAGGAGGGGAGCGCAGTTCGGCCTTCTCTCACTCGGCCGTTATGGCGGCCATCTTGGTTGCAGTACGGGTTCAGGCACTCGTATTTTCCAGAGTCTGTACCTTTTTCCCCACGCACCGATTTTGCTCCGTAATGCTGTCCGCTGTTGTCGGCTCTGTTGTTTGTTGGATCAAGATGTTTTTACTTTGCTGGATCAGTATTTTCAGGATATTTTGCAGGATCTAGCTGGCGGCCCTGGAGCAGGGAGGAATCGCGTCCTCATTGTGTGCTGGGTGGCCACGCCCCCTAAATATCATTTATGAAATTAAACGAATATAAATCTAAAGCAAATGTCATAGACTTCAGGTCGATCACCTGGCTGGTCCTGGACCACGTGTCACCCACAGGTAAAAAAGAATAATTTGTACTACATTCACTGTCTTGTTTTAATTTGAATAATTGGCCACGTATGATGTAAGAAGTGGATTCATCTGGGATGCAGTACAAAGTCTAACTCATACATAACAGTGAAAAAAGTCACCATGGGCCCAGTTGAAGGAATTCCAGTGGTCAGATGAACCAAAATGACAGAGAATGCATACACGTCTCTCTCGCCTGCCTGTGCAATTTTCCCCCGTGGATGGTAGTCCACCCTGCCTGCTGAATCTATTCCGGAGGGGAAATATTGCCCATCCCCAGACCATAATCAATCCACCCTGTCCCTCTTATTACTTGACACACGTTCATTCACGGCACATGCCGCCGAGGTGTCTCACTTGCTATCTGACTGCTGTCCATCATTGCTGGTCCTTACTGAGACCTTGCTCCCGGAGTGTTCAGCACCTGTCTTGACCCAAACTATTCCGGATGATTATAAGATTATCCATCTGGATAGGCCACCACCTCAGCAGGGTGGCATTGCTGTCCTCTTGAAATCTGACCTTCTGTGCACACAGCTTTGCTACCCACACACATTAAATATGGAGTCTCTGCTGCTTAGAGGTGTCGTCTCCCCGACCTATACATGCTACATTATGGTCATATACCGCCCCCCTGGCCCGTTTTCAGGGCTATTGGACCCCTTGTTGACCTCATTGCTGATCTGCAAACCAAGTATTCTAACTTAAAAATACTTGGTGACTTGAATTTAAAGTTCAATGCTCCCAGGACATCTGCTCTTGATGTGTTATTTGATGGTCTGAGGGACCTAGATCTGCCCCAGCAAGTGGCCGGACCTTCTCAAAAGCATGGTAACATTTTAGATGTTGTTTTTGCAAACACAGCCTCTCTCTCTATTTAGTTGATCACCACTTGGCAACCTGTATAATGTATGTCACCCTTGCTCTCCCGAAGACCCGACAGGAGCGGGTCTGGCGTTGCTGCTGGCAGTCGGCCAACCTACAGAATATGGCCTGTGCTGTTAAGGACAACTGCACAGCAACTATAGGACCATCTATATCCTTTTTAACTACTTCACTCTTGACCGCCGCCAATGAAGTCGGCCCCCTGCGCTTCTTCTGCGCAGGCTGCCCGCCGAACCATGGTTTTCAGATCAGCTGAAATCTGTCCGCCTAGGGGTTAGGAAATTGGAGCGCAGGTGGCGCTCTAAATATGACCCTAATGATCGACTCAATTTCAGGGCTGCGCTCTCTGTTTTTTCGGGGGCCATCCTAATGGCTAAGAAAGCCTACTTTGCCCAAAACCAGGCTAAGGCACTTTTCACGGTTATTAAGTCCTTATCCTCTGCTTCCAAATGCGCTCCTATTATTAAACCAACCCAGGAGCTATGTGATTCCCTATCTAAATTCCTTATGAATAAGGTAGCAACCATTTGTGCTAATATTGTGAACCTCTCCAGTATGGCTCCTCCGCATTCCATCGATGGCCCGCACAGCGCTGGCCCCAGTCTGTCCTCTTTGCCGTTCTTTGCTGAGGACCTGGTACTCAACACTATCCTGGGAATTAAGTCCTGTACCCCCTCCGATCCGCTACCATTGGCAGTGATGAAGGAGGTCTTGGTCGATCTTCTCAGTGAAATTACAGCGGCTGTGAATAGCTCACGTCAGTCAGGGTTTATCCCCCCTGAACCTTAGGCTGCCCTGGTCATTCCGTTGCTGAACAAGCCATCTTTGGACCCCGTTCTGCCCTCTAATTTCCGACCTATTTCTCTTCTTCCATTTCTGATGAAGCTTCTTGAATCACTGGTTTCTCCTATTCTTTCTTCTTTTCTTGAATCTTCCAGTTTCCTTGACCCGGCCCAGTCTGGCTTTCGTCCGGGCAGGGGCACGTAGAGTGTCCTTGTCTCTGTTCAGGATACATGGCCAGGCTGGTTGACGGCGGCAGTTGCGGAGCCCTGATTCTTTGATCTGTCAGCGGCTTTCAACACCGTCAACCATGTCTTCCTGCTCTCCCGTCTTGGCCAGATTGGTGTTTTGGGTCGGCATTGGCTTGGTTTGTCTCCTTGTCGGATAGGTCCCAAACTCTCTCTTCCTCCTTTCACCTCCGAGTCCTGCCACCTCAGCTGTGGTGTTCCTCAGGGGTCTGTCTCCCATTCTTTTCAATATTTATATCTTCCTGTTGGTGTGCCTCATCCGCTCCTTTGGCGTCGGGTGCTATTCGTACGTAGACAATGCCCAGCTTCTGATCCGTCTCGACCTCGATCAGGCTGAGGTGTCGGCGTGTCTTAATAAGTGCCTGACGGCCGTGGTTGAGTGGATGGGCCGCAACTGGTTGAAATTGAATGTTGGTGGTGGGTTCTCCCCCTGCTCCTTCACTCCGGATCTCCTCTTTCTGGCCCTCCTCTTTGGGCCCACTCCAGGTGCCCTCTACTAAAGTAAAAAATCTTGGGGTCCTTATGTCCGACAACCTCTCAATGGCATGGCACAAATGAAGAGCAAGCACAGCTCTGTACTAATTTGGAAGAACTGGATACTTTGGATTCTTCCAAAAGAGAACCAAGGGAAACCCAACAGCTTAGATGTATGTTGGAATCATAACTTGGCCAATAAAAATGAGAGGATACTGTCTCCTGGGTTTTCCTTCACTCAACGAAATGGCCCTGTGCTCAAGCATGCCTTTGAGCAGGCCATCATCTTCAATGACGAGACTGAAAAGAAAGGAGTCTCGTTCACTGACCAGAAAAGCTTTCTCTGGCTAGGTGAAATGTATCAAAAAGGGGATGGTAAGATTTGCTTTCGACAACTAAATGCCCCCCTCCCTCTTTCCCTCCCCAACGCACCCTACCCTTCCCCTTCAACCATTTCAGAAGAACAGGATGGAACATGTTGGTGCCCATTTTGGCAGATTGACAGAAACAACTTGACTGTTAAATAGGTTTGACTGCCTTTGCTTCTTTTGTAACATAAGGAAAGTGTGAGATGAAGTCATATAATGGTTATAGCTTAGCTATGGTGAGGTCTGTAATGCTAATACATTACCCATGTGACATTGTCTGGAACACCTCAGAAACATATTTTATTGAGCACGATGAATTGGCAGTGCCACACTCCTGGAAAGTGCAGAATGGACCATTTGTTTAATAATGATCAGAAAACAGTTTGTGTTGTTTTGTCTTTCTCATTGGATAGGAAAAGAACCTGCATATGCTGCCTACTGGGTAGTTTAGTGGATAGTGCCCCAGCCTGTAGCGCAGCAGACCAGGGTTTTATTCAAGGGGTGGGTTTGGAATGTATGTTAGTTTACTATGTCTGTAGTACAAGAGCCTTAAATGAAAATAGCGTTTGAGGCCACTGTCGTCTTAATCGGTATCCTGCTTATTCTGTCCAGCTGTTGTGGCCATGAGCCAGTTGGCCAACACATGCAAGCCACTTATAGGATTAAAACGCATAAAGTGCAGTGATGATGGTAATTCTTATAAAGTGCCCATGTGTTGTGGTGGTCTAGAACACCTCAGAAACTAATTTTGACCGTCACATGGAAATACTAGTGCTGTGCTCATGGAAGGTGCAGAATGACCGCAGCATTTCTTTAAAAGTGGTTTGAAAATAAGTTATTGGTTTGTTTAATCAACGGATGTTCTGTGAAAATGTTGGACTGTGGTGCTTATATAGAGCTTTTGTCTATGGGTTCAATGGAGGGGAACCTTGTAGCCTGGCATTGTTGGTTCAGAGGTTTTATTTGGTAATCATATCTTTTATTAACAAGGTTTGAATACATGTTAAGTAGTGCAGATTGCCCAAAACCTGGTTGTATCATGTAAAGAATGTCATAGTACATAAATAAAGATCACAGGTGAGCCGGGAAAGGGTAATGTCAGGCAATAGTTCCATCCTATACCTAGTGGCAATGAAGCAACACTCCAGGGCAATACATTGTTCATCCCTCCCTCATCTCCCACCCATCCCCCCACACTTTGTGGAATTTCCAAGGACAGGACAACCTCTGGCATTATAAATTTGCCTTTCCTGGAACGCACACCTGTCAACTTCTGCAGCCCAACGGCTCAGGCTTGGTCTTTCCACAGAGCCCCACATTGCAGCTATGAGCCTCTTCCCAGGCGCTACAGAGAGGAATGTTTTCTCATGTCTGGTAAACTCCACTTCCCCCCCGGATTCCCAATAGCACCACTTTTGGGTCTTGTGGAAATTGAGACCCCAGCACCCCCAATATCCTGCAAATGCATCTCTGCCAAAAGTCCTGAATTGGGTCACAGCTCCACAACATGTGGAAGAAGGTACCCTCTGCCCTCCCACACCTCAGGCACACACCACACCCCACTGTACCATCGCTGCCCGGGAGGTACTACGCCTGGTGTAATATTTTATATTGGATTAGGCAAAGCCTAGTGGCTACTCTGATGTCCCGCAGAAACATGAGTGCTTCCACCCATTCCTCAGACTTCAATGGACCCACATTCCTCTCCCATTTCTCTTTAAGTCGGGACAGCTCCAGGCTCCAAGTGTAGTGCGTTGTTAACATTCAATCACGCTACAGGCACTAGCAATAGTAAGTGTGAGGGTGCTGAAGAAGGAAGCTGACACAAACTAATATATAAAAAAAAGGACCTCACTATCCCTAACTTCTTAGAGGGGGTTTCCCTGCCTCATCACTAATACTAAGGGGTCCATCATAATGTCCATCAAATTAATCTCCACCGTCTTGTGTCCCTCACACTACAACTAAAAGATAAACTAACAAAGTTCCTTCTTTAAGGAGAATGGCTCCCTTTTCCTGCTTCTCAGATAATGCCAAGAAGAATGTTCTCACAACAAAAATACCCAGTCTTTATATAAAGTCACGTCCAGGAGAATGGCTCCCTTCTCCTCATGTGGATTTCTACAGTTTCTAGTAAAACCAGGGGGGACGTCTTCCTTCCCCTGGTGTCTCCAGCCCAACTCTCAATTTAGGGCCAAGGGAATGCCTCCTTTCTCTTGATATGTCTTGGAACAGTTCACAACAAGGCCAGGCAGAATCACTCCCTTCTCCTGGTATTGCTTGGTACAGTTCTTTCTCACTGCTTTCAGCTTGATGCACACTTTGCCACTCTGTTTTTTTTTTTTTTTTATCAAAGTCCCAAATCTTGATGTTGTCCCAGACCCTTCTCTGGTGGTCAGTGGTTTTCTCGTTCCCACTGTGAGGAGGAAGATGTCCTCTGATGCTTTCAGTATCTGCTTTTGGGTCCTTGACCCTTCTGGCACTGTTGTTAGGGTCCCAGAACCTTGTTGTGTTTGTGGTAGGGTCCCTGACTCTTCCCTGTGATTAGTGGTCTTATTTCTGCCACTGCTGCTTCTTGGGCTCTGATTAGGGTCCCTGAGCATGCTCATATTTGTGGTAGGGTACTCGACCCTGTCCTGGTGGTCAAAGGATTTCTGTCTTCCACTGACACGAGTGCTGTGTACATTTCAAAACACCAAAAAGCTAGTAGAGATCGTCCTTTATTGATTTGCTTGCTGGGTTTTGAAGGCAAGTCCCTTTTTACGCACACTCCAGAATAAAGACAACCATCTGGGGAAATAGGGGAGGAGATAGCGTTGCAAGGATAACAAAGGTTTAAATGTACAGAATACATATATCGGCAAAGGACTCTGCTGCTCGAGAGTGCTCTAGTTAATCTAAGGACAAGCAGATGCTTTAAAAGCCATGTGGCGTCATCATATACAGTAAGAACTGGTGGTACTGCTTGGTAGAACCCTTTAGATGGGCCTGCTCCATAGGGGATGCCAGGCTACAATTGGTTAGTTCTGTTGCGTCGATCAGGATCCACGTGGGTCAGCTGGGCTCATCTTAGTCTTGGGTGAAGGTCAGGTTGCTCGTATAATACATTGTTACATCTAAACTAACAAGCTAAGCTCCCTATTCCATCACTGTTGCATGCACCTGGGCGGCACATAAAATAGTGCCGGGGGAAGGGAGGATAAAATACAGTCGTGCTGACCCACACATTCAGGGCTTCGTTGATAATGCACTTCCCGCACTCAAGGTCTCCACTCTGGGTTTGATCTTTAATTTATCCCTCCCTGTACCTCGTGTTACAAACACTATGTTTTATGCTGGAAGAAATACAGTTGTGCATGCTTGAATCTTTTATGGACACTTGATTTGTGTTAGGACAGGAGGGTTGCTTGCTTATCATCATAGAATGCAGAGGTGTGGGGGTCGAGTCAGTGGTGTGGGACTTGCTTTGGGCTTGCTGGGTGGGGGTCAGGGGCCTATTGGCAGTTTAGTGGAGATGAATGGATGCTTCACGGAGCCTGGTGTTATCTCACGCTCTAGCAGGGCGCATTCCTCTGAAAGATACTAAATGTTTGCAACAGTGGAGGGACAGGGGGGGGGAGTGAACTTCTGTGAGAACTGGCTGTGCAGATTCATTCTACCTTAATGAGGTTGGGCCTAGTGAAGTGCGACCATGGGGTTTGGTGGGTGCAGGGCGATCATGAAGGCCTGTGCTTCATGGCCTACTGCAAAATGGAGTTTTGTTCGATGTGTTTTCTAGTGCCGCACATCTACTGTTGGTGCTACATTGCTTCTACATTGTGTTTTATGGTGCAGTTTTCTCCCCCCTCATACACTATATCACTTCATATGGGGTTTGTATCACCTAAAAGTACCTAAGGGGGTGGGATATACTCATTTCCACCCCAACAGTTGTCAGAAATGTTACAATTGCTGAGGGAGATGCTGTTGGCGTATGTGAGAGACATGGTGGTGATCGCTTATGTGAAGCCTTCGATGAAAGAGCTGTTGGACTTTGGTGGTCTGTAGATGAGGTGGAAAGTTACTGCGTCTGTCAGGGAGAGCGAGAAGTGGCAGGCAAAAGATCTGATGGTGGTGTCAAACAGTTGGGTGGATGGACATGATGCCTTCTGCATAATAGCGAGGTTCCGCTCATCTTGTTTGGAAGGTCTCGCTGTAGAATACTGTAGCCCATCGGGATGATTACATCTAGAATGTTGGTGGGGGTGAATGTCATCCAGGTCTCGTTAATGAAAATAGCATCCAGTTCATGTGTGGTGTGGTGACAAATCCCTTATTTCTGTCACTTCTGCCCCAAGGGGTCAGGGAGGTGAGGCCGCTACCCAACAGTCCCACTGGGGTGGTGATCAGTGGGAGGATTACATTGAGATTACCCCCTCCACAGGAGAAGGGAAGACTATCAAAGGAGAAAGCGGTATGTTAACCATCATGCATTGCTCACCCACCAGCACTGATAAGGGCCAGCTATCCACACCCTCTGTCTCCTCTTTCTTCAGTAAATTACTTCATGCATGGTAACCCTGTCTAGAAGATAGAAAATACTGTGACTTGGAAGAGTGAGAAGAGATGGTTCCAAAAGTACTGACACAGAGAAGAACAGGGCAATTAAGAGCCATACACAGAACCAAGACAACCAGGTATTCGCATAATTGACCGAAAAACATTTGACCTAAAACATTTGATCTTTTTTTTTTTTTAACCTGTTTTCAGTCAAATTTAATTAAATATATATTTAGAGGTAGGTAAGGGTATGGATTAGGTTGAGGGGATTTGGGAGGGCTTGCAGGGGGACTCAAACCGACAAACTTTCTGGTTATCCGCAAGGTGAAAGACGGCTTACCTTAAAAAACAATGAAGGAATCTCTTCAGGGTCAGTCCTGCCGCAGAGGCGCATCAAGCTAGTAAGCGAAGCCGCCCAGGGATGACGCTCTGCAGATCTGGGCACAGAGTGAGGAAAACCGGCATTCAAGAAGGCTGAACAGGCTCACCTGAAGGCTGGGAAACCTTTCTGGTGGCAGCAAGGAAGCCATCCAAGTGGTCCAGATGAGATCCGACGTATGGCGAGAAACCAGCTTGGTAGAACCGCCGAGAGTAGACAGCGAGAGCCCAGAGGAAGCCAAAGAAGCTTGCCGGTGTTGCAGAAAACCGGGACCCTTGAGGATCAACACGTATAAAGATATGCAGAGGGGGACTGGGAAGGCACGGGGAAACCCTAGAGGCTGCGGTCGGGAGGAAGTGCAGAACCATATTCCTCGTTGAGAAACAAAACATACGGGGTAAGAGAGCAACCCAAAGATATCAGAAGAGAGACAAGGATCTGGGACCCGATTGGAGATTCATACATGCAAATGAATACCTGGCAGGATAGTGAACTGGACCTGAATAAGAGACATTGTTAACATAAAGTGGGGGCCTAGGACCTAAAGGTTAAAATGTTTGAATAACTGTACATGAGAAGCAATGCCTGGCAGGTTAGTGAACCGAGTCTGAGAAAGAGACATTGTAAATCGGAGAAAGGGGTCTGAGACCCACAAAACCACAAGAGAAGAACAGGGGAAGAGAGAGAGCGATCATTTGGCAAAGGTCAGAAGAAGGCCAAGTGAAACTTTCTTTAATCAAAGTCAAGAAAAGACGAGGAGAAGAGAGCGAGACATCTGTTGGCCAACGTCCTGGCAGGATAGTGAACCGGACATGAGAAAGAGATATTATGAACCTGAAAAAGGGGTCTGGAACACTTAAAACCACAAGAGAAGACCAGGGTAAGATATCCTTAGGCAAAGGTCGAGAAAAGAGGAAAGATATCCTCTGTTAATAATCCAGACATCATTGCGACTGCGAAAGAGAGTCTGGAAGAGGCTTGGGGAAGGGAGACATTTTCCCAATCTTGGTGCCAACTATATAGAAAGGACTAGTGACTGCCAGCGGAAGGAGGACATTCCCCCCACCAGTTGCGAACTTCCTATTTTGACTGTTGAAAGAGAGCCTGGAAGATTCTTGGGGATGGGAGACACTTTCCCCATCTTGGTGGAACTATATGGAAAGGCCTAATCACTGCCAGGGGAAGGAGGATATTCCTCCATCGGTTACGAACTGCCTAAAACCATCCAGAAAGAAGGAGCCACCCTTCTGGAGTCAGGGCGAGAGCTCTTATTTAGTTTTCTTTTGAAGTATAAGGGACAGAAATGGGTTTGGGACAGAGGACAGTGGACTATTTACTTTTGATGGACATTCCGACATTATCCTTAGTTTTGTTTGAGGCAGGGAAACCCCTGTTAGTTATAGGCATAGGTAGGGCTCTTCCTTATTTTTCTGTTAAATAAAGGTTTATGACATCACGCATGCCACCTTTGTGTCCCTCATCTACTTCTGCACCCATACAGTGGCAATGAGGTTTGCAATGTCTGCTACAAGTTTGATTGCATCAGTTTTTGTGTAGTGGTGTATGATGGGCGTCTATGGTTGTGCGATACAGTATCCATGATGTTGCTGTTGAGCGGCGTGGTTCGGCGATGAGTGGTGATGGGCTGTAGGTACACCTGATGTTAGAGGTATTCAAACAGGGGGCGTGGCCTGATTACCAGGGGGACCCAAGCCTGAGATAAAACAGAAAAAGGGGCAAGAATAAGCTGGTGTGGGATGGGCCATGCACGTTTGTGCATATCTCAACCAAACATGGCCCAGGCGTGGGGGTCAGAGGGCATGGCTGACCCAGGAAATAAACACCTTGGGAGCGTGTTCTCTATCCCATTCCAGAGAGCGTGCTTCCAAGGTGTTTGAATACAGTCAGAGGAACGAAACAGGACCGGGATTATACGAGGTAAGGAGGGGACCCTGGTGTTGTTTTTGGAGAGGATGGGTGGCCTTTGGGTTGTTGTTGGAGTGGGTGCAGGAGCCCTGGGATTGGTTTTGGAGCAGGTGGGGGTGTGTTGGGGTTACTTCTGGAGCAGGTGTGGGGCCCTGGGATTATTTTTGGAGCAGGTGGGGGAGCCCATGGTTTCTTTTTTGGAGCAGGTGCCCTGGGGTGGTTTTTGGACTGGGTGGGGAATCCCTGGGATTGTTTTTGGAGCCGGTGGGGGAGTCCTGGGATGATTTATGGAGCAGGTGGAGGGGCCATGGGGTTATTTTTGGAGCGTGTAGGGGTGGCTTTGGGTTGCTTTTGGAGCGGGTTGGGGAGCCCTCTGATTGTTTCTGGAGAAGGGCCCTGGGACTATGCAGGGAGTGGGGTGGGGAGGAGCCCTGGTACTATGCAGAGAGTGGGGTAGGCGGAGTCCAGGTACTATGCAGGGAGTGGGGTGGGGGGAGCACAGGGACTGTGCTGGGAGCAGGGTGGGGGTGCCCAGAGACTGTGGTGGTAGCAGTGTGAGGAGAGCCCAAGGACTTGGGTGGGAGCAGGGTGGGGAGAGCATAGGGACTCGGGTGGGGTGGGCAGAGCCCACGGACTGGGCTAGGAGTGGGATGAAAGAGCCCAGGGACTATACTGGGAGCAGGGTGTGGAGATGGCACCCAATAGTTCATAGCCAATTGGGTTTATTGGACTTGTGGCATTTTTTGGGGGGTTTGGCCTGCCTACATTTTTCTCAAGAGGGGCCCAGGCAAAAAAAAGTTACAAGACTACTGTGTTAGAGGAGCTGGTCCTTCCAGCCTGAACAGGTCCAAACTGGTAGGGTCCTTTTCTTTGTCTGCCCTTTACTTCAGATGTCTGGGTGAGAGACACCCTTAAGAAAGGAACGAAATGGGAAGGGCTAAGCAGGTGAATGGGGCTTACTCACGTGACCTAAATACACTTGCACCAGCAATGGCGTAAGGGGGGGCCGCAGCCCCCGCAGTGCGAGGGGCCCCGCTAGCACATGTCCTCGAGGGTGCCACAATTTGTTTAAAAAATATATATATATTTTGTTTCAAATAAAAAAACATCTTTTTGAATTCACTCTGCCTTCATAAAGAAATGATTTCTATGACAGAAATAATTTCTTTATGAAGGCAGAGTAAATTCTAAAAGAAACTATCTTTTTGAAGTCCGAGGGCTCCCCCCCAACCCATGACATGAAGACCCCAGGCTGGAGGCCTCCATGCCATGCGGTGGGGGGCCCTATGACTTAAAAAATGTTTTATTTTTGAAGTCACTGTGCCTTCATAAAGAAATAATTTCCGTTATGGTTCGGTCCTTAACGGAAATAATTTCTTTATGAAGTCAGAGTGACTTCAAAAAGAAACAATGGGCTTCATTATAAGTATGGCAGTCCGGAAACAACGGTGCCGGTAAGCTTACGGGCCACGTTGTTTCCAGACCGGCATTCTACAGGCCTGCCTGCCGGAGCCAGCGGCCATGGTAGGCAGACCGTCACAGAAGCACAGGCACCGTTCACAACTGTGCCAGTGCTTCTTGTGTTTCCCATTCCCATAGAGTCCTTTGGGATTCTATGGGAATGGGGAACTACAATTTACCGGGCTGCCATGGAACTGGGATGTCAGGTGCCGGTAAATCATTCCGAGTCTTTCGGCAACCCGCCGGTAGCACCGGCATGGTTACCGCCAGACTCAGAATGAGGCCCAATTTCTTTTTGAAGAAATAGGGCTCCCCGGGCTCCCCTCAACCTCATGACGCGTGCATGTGAGTGTATTTTGAAAGGGTGTACACTTAAATATGTAGGTGGCTGCCTGTGTGAGTGTATGGTAAAAGGGTGCACACTTAAATGTATGGGTGGGTGCCTGGGTGTGTGTGCCTCTATGGTGAAAGGGTGCACACTTAAATGTACGGGTGGCTGCTTGGGAGTGCCTGTATGGAAAAAAGGGTGCACACCTAAATCTATGGATGGCTGCATGGGTGTGTCTGTATGGTGAAAGAGTACACACTTAAATGTATGGATGGCTGGGTGTGCATGGAGCCTCCTGGACCGTTGGTTTGCCCGGTGAAGCCCTGCTGCTGTGCTGAAGCTCTGAATTCACCTCGACTAGAGAACACCTGCAAAGGACGACTCCTCCCGTTGGGTTGGTGGGACCAATCGACCGCAAGACAAGCTTATCTGCACATCCTCTCGGAGCTGGCTAAACTCCCATTGCTGCTGCAGGAACCGAGTGCCAGGGAGAGGCACACTGGAATCGAGTGAGTATCTTTAAGTTGGACCCGAGCTCCAGGAAGATCCTCCGGACTTCCAGGAAGCAGGCCTGACCAAGCCCGAGCCACCTCAACAGAGTGCTCGACCCCAGATGCGAGGTAAGTCCAGAGTGCTATCCGAGAACCACGGTGGTGCAATTTGTGAGCGAAGCGAGGAGCTGAAACCGCGAAGTGCCACTGATCTGAAGTTTGCCTGTTGCCTACTGACCTTGCATTCGTAGTGCAGGAGCCCACAGACGTCCTCCCTCTTGTCCCCATGAGTGAGGCCCAGGAAAACCAGAATCTGCAGACCTACACAGGAACAGAAGCCAGCTGGAACCACTTTCTTCTAATCAAAGGTACTGTAAACTAAGGGGTTGCTTACCTCTTGTCGTGTAGCCATGTAGGAGTCTCGGGAGGATAGCTCAGAGGCAAAGTTCTCACCTTGGAAGCAAGATGACAGAGCAACACAGGTTCGATCCCCGGGTCTGCGCTTAGAAACCTCTGGGTATTAAGCACGTTATAAATAACCTATCATATCGTATCATATCATACGTAAGCTCTGGGACAAGGAAGAGGGACGTAAAGGTAATTCTGGGCCAAAGAGCTGATTTTGGAGTTTGGGGTAGGTGGTAGGAGGGAGAGGGGGCGGGATTGTGCGATAAACCATAATGGTTGTCCATGTCCATGCTAAGCAGGAATGATATGTGGTATTAGTGGCTAGAGAGTCATTTTGGTGCAGCCAGTCCAGTCATTCCTCAGTTTAGTATGAGTTTTTTTTAACTGTGCATTTCTGATAAAGCCGTCCTGCTAAGTGTAATTAACTGACTAGACTGGCGTTTGGGTGCTGCCAGTCTGGCAGTTTCTTACTGCTGCATTGTATATTTTTCTGGGTATCTTTGATAAAATTATATGATAGAAATCATTTATAAAATGCATGTACACAAGTGTTTTCCAGGCGCAACAAGACAAGGGAGGGAAGATAGAGGGAGGACAAGGCAAACGATCTTACTACGCCTTGTGACATTCAGATCGTGTAAGTGTGAGAATGAGAAATGCAAGGGGAAGGGGAAGTGCAAGAAAGAGGGGAGGGGAAAACAGGGCAGTCATGCTCTGAGTAAGTGCAGCCAGGACAGTGCGGCTCTGGGTAGTGCAAGGAGAACAAGAGACTGTAGGGTTAGACCCTAAGTGCATGATAGGCCAGGAGGCAGTGCAAGGGTGACTGATCAAGAAAGAGCCTGGGTTCAGTGAGACTCTGAAGGTAGCCAAGCAACCAGTCAGTACAGCAGACAGGTAGGCCAGCAGGGGAGGGAGGGAGAGAGAGAGAGAAAGTAGAGGAGAAGAGGAAGGTTTTGAGCTGCTTCTGAAACTTTAGGTGGTCTGCTCAAGTTGGAGAAGTACAGGGAGGCCAGAAGTAATGCTGGAATCAAGGTTAGAGAGCAGATCTGCACGGGTGTTCAGGAGAGCAGTTTTTCCGTGCCTCTGGCAGCTCTGGAGCCAGACTGATGGTAATGTAGACAACAGATTCAGTGTGGAGATTAAGCTGAGAGATGGCCAGCTTTTCCAGAGTTTGTCCAGGAAAGGGGTGATGGAGATTGGGCAATAGTTTGCCGGGCATGTAGGATCGACAGATGGCTTCTTGAAGAGTGGATGCACAAGGCAGTGCTTAAGGAGAGGGGAACATTCCAATGGTGAAAGAGTGATTACAGAAATCGGCTAAGGCTGGAACGAGGGTGTAAATATGATCCTTGATGGTTCTGGAGGAGCAGGGGAGCACCTGTTTGGAAGACACTAGATCGGACTTGTCTAGAAACCTTGTCAGGTGTTGTCAGAGAGAAATAGGAGAAAAGAGCAGGAGAGATAGAGATGGCCAAAGGGGTGCAGGGAGAGGAAGAGCAGATAGAGGGCGGGATGTGCTCAGTTTTAGCAAAGAAGTGAGTGGCAGAGCCATATAGAGGGCCTGGGAGAGCACATGAGATGTAGAGGCTGCAACAGGATTGACCAGTTCCTTTCAGATTTTAAAGAGTTTGGCCGTGTTGTTAGAGGCTGTAGAGACCCGGGCTTGAATGTGTGCTCTCTTCTTGATGAGTGTTATTGCTTTGACTGGCATTTTGGTGCAACCAGTCTAGGTATGTCTAAATGTGACCTGGCATGCTTTACTGTAATGTTATTAAGTGTCTACACTGGTCTACATTGTGCAGCCAGTGGGACATGTTTTCAATGTGGCATGGCAATTTTTATAGCAAAGCATTAATGTTCCTATGCAGTGTTGGTGACTTGCATGTTTTGGATTGTTGTTACCCTACAAAACAATTGCAAACACTCTGGCTTTTTAGCCAATTATTCTCAGAAAGTGTGCTGTATATTGCATGTGAACACTTATTTATATCTTTCTCTTAGTACAGTGCACGGCTTACCACTTCAGCAGCACGTTCGTGCGTATTGTGCAAGCGTGATAATCTAGGCCGGCCCAGAGTGTGGCACGACCCATGATTTGTTGCCGAGTTGGGCTGGCGGGGGGGGGGGGGGGGGGGGGGGAAACCCCACATTTTGTGTTACGCCACTGTGCACCAGCTCACCAACTACCAAGGCTTGTGGGGAGGTTGTTGCAAAATACCTAAGAATGGCTTGTTTTTCTAATTCCAAGCAACATTTGCAATGTTATGCATAACGCCGACCTTCACAACTTATGAGCATAAGTGTAGTTTACATTTATTTTTTCAGTAAAAATGATAGCGCATGAAACTGGCAATTCCAGAATTTACTTGAATGTACAGCGGTAGCTTGTTGGCCTTTTGAAGTGTATGTACTGGGTTCACCAGATTAACACCATTTTGATGCTTCCCTACAAGGCAGCAGAGGGCAGTATTGGCATACAAATTCCTGTTGGGCTCCCTTAAGAAAACATGTTTGAACATGTTTAGAGAATTCTGATAAGGCTGGCAGATCAAGTTAACATGATTTTAATTCAGGCGAGGTAACTCATTCACCATGCGAGGAGCGTAGGCGAACACGTTTTTTGTTACTGACGTGCACTGAATTGTGACAAAAGATGTCTCTGATGCTGATTCATCAGATCCTGTGATACAATGATAATCCGCGACATGAATGTATTTAATCTGCCATATTCAGCACACCTCTAGACTTCCTGGTTAGTAATATTAAATCTATCCGGAGTTCTAGTCGCGAATCACTGTCATTGGTGGATCTCATGTTTGTCCCTTCTTCCGAGAAGTTTTCAGTCAACAATATCCAAGCGCATGCTAGCTTCTCCGTGTTAATAATGTATCTGCTCAAATGTGCTATGTGGAGAAATGTGGACATTCTGGGCAAAATTCAACCACTTCACCGGTTTCGTCTGTGCAGTGAAATGGGTAATTTCGGGCATGTTTCTGCCTGAAACTTTGAATTTTCGGCAGAAACTACGTGCAATCAGTGCACACATTTCAGCAAAAACTTACATTTTGTGTTAATAAGTCATAAAAAGTGCCATATTGTAAAAAAAAATTTCGGTCCACCGGCAAAATAAATTGTCACATTCTGCCAATTCTGCTTTGCTGGTGGTAATTTCACTGACTCCTTGTCGTTGGTGGTTTTATCAGACAGTTGTCAAAGCCAACTGTGGCCAAAATCTTCCTGTGTACTTCAGTTTGGAAACTCGGGATCAACAGATGACCAGTTTCTAGGTTATTTATTATTGTTACGGACAGGGGTGTTGCTAAAACATCCAGGGCTATGCTAATTTTGTGACTGTCGGGACTCGGGGCTAGCTAGCCTTTTGGTTGTAGCCCCTGAGCTTCAATCCGGGGCCGCAACCAAAAGACCCGGGGCTATAGCCCCCTCATCCACCCCCCCCTAGCAACGCCCCTGGTTACGGAAGGTAAGGTTACCACTAAGGTATTTTGGGGGTCTAAATGGACTGAGCCCTGCATCTTGCACACAGCCTGTCTGGGGCAGAGTAAAAATCCCTACTTTGCTCCTAGGCGGTAGGATCAGCTATCCAAATCCTTCCCAACTTGGAGCTCATATTTTTCAGTGGCTCCTCTGAGGTCTTGTTTTCTGTCTTCTTGAGTATTACAACAACAGGAATTGGAGTGTGTTGCCAAGACACAGCAGTGCCTCACAACATAGTATTCTCCCTTAACAGCATTCGAATGGTGGATGATGATAAATGGGAGGTCAACGTCTCAAGCAGATGACTGTATTTATAGTGAAAGACTATGGAACCAATGGGCAGTTTTTTTTAAAAACATTTTTTAATTTATTTATGAATCAGCGCACAGGAAACGATGCATTAACCATGATTATATCTCACAAAGCGGATCAGACAAAGGTGTCCCATCTCCCACCCCCAAGTTCCCGAATAGGCGATGATACGTGCCTCATTCGGCCAGAGCAGGTGGCGAGCCCTCTCCCATCGTATAGAGGGCTCTCGCGATCAAGCGTGGTTTGAAGGTCAGGGCCGGGTAGTTCTGGTCATAGTCCAGGACTCGAGCCCAAATGTTGGTAAACTGGTGGAGCAGTCCCGCTTTGGCTGCCGTGACCTTTTCTGCTATCAAAATGTCCCATAATTTAAGCCACCAGAGGATCATCAGGGGTCCTTCTGCGGATTTCCAGGTGCAAGCCACTGTGATTTTGGCAGCTAACAGGAATTGGGATATCAGCGTCGCTCTCCTTCCCGTTCTCGGGTACGCGTCCGGAAGCGCGATCCCAGGAGGACCTGCTCGGGCGTCAGGGGGATTTCAACATGGGTGATGTCCCGTATGGTAGCCAGGCATGGGGTCCAAAACTCCCTTACCTTAGGGCATGTCCACCACATGTGGAAGTAGGAGCCTGGGTAGCCACAGAAGCGCCAGCAGTGGGGATCCAGGGCCTGCTGAAAGTGGTGGAGGTGTAGGGGGGGTAGTACCAGCGCAACAGGAGTTTGTGGGCGCATTCCCAGTTGGTAATGCAGCGAGATGCTGTGCGTGTTGTAGCCCAAACGTCAACCCATGTGTGGTCCTCAATCGCATGACCCAGGTCCATCTCCCACTGGGCCATGTAGGAGGGCCTGGAATGGAGGGGGTCTTCTTGCAGCAGTTTATAGAGGGTTGAGATCTTTCCCCGGGCTGGCAAGTCCTTCACCGTGAGCTCCAGTGGGGCAAGGGGCCTTGTTGCGGCTGCAGGAGTTTGGGGGTGG
This sequence comes from Ambystoma mexicanum, assembly GCF_040938575.1. Taxonomy (NCBI): domain Eukaryota; kingdom Metazoa; phylum Chordata; class Amphibia; order Caudata; family Ambystomatidae; genus Ambystoma; species Ambystoma mexicanum. The sequence continues at coordinate 647,085,841 of NC_090937.1, forward strand.
GAGCACCAGTGCCTCAGTTGGGCATAGGTAAATCTGTCTCCCTCCGTTAGCTGGAAGATCACTTTACAATGTGCGAAAGTGAGGGGAGCGTCCCCTTCAAAAAGCTGCCCCAGTGTTTCAAGGCCTCCTGCCACCCAGTTCTTAAAGTTCTATGGGCGAGCTCCTGGGGTGAAGGCGGGGTTGAGGAAAATTGGGGAGGATGCGCTGAAGCCTCCTGGGATGCCCCCACGTCTGCAGGCCCACTCCCATGCCTTTATCGACTGCCTTGTGGCGGTCAACACACCTGGCCAGCTGCGGCGTAGTGTGGTGGGAATGAACGGGAGGAAGCGAAGGGGGAGAGGGAGGCGGATTGTTCGATCTCTACCCATTTTGGGCGTCCGGTGGCGAGATCCCATGCTTGAAATCGGGCCAGCTGCGGTGCAATGTGGTATTTTTGAAGGTCTGGGACCCCTAGACCTCCCAGTCTCGTGTTGGCCATCATCGTTCTTCGAGGGATCCGTGGTTTCTTGCCCTTCCAGATGAAGCCAATGATTTTCCTTTGGAGCCGTTGCAGAGGGGGGAGGGGGATCGCGGTTGGGAGGGCAGCGCAACCGTAGAGAAAGCGGGGAAGGAGGTTCATTTTGCATGTCGTTATGCGCCACAACAAGGAGATCTCCTGTGTCTGCCATCGAACAAGGTCCTTTTCCAATTCCGTGAAGAGAGGGGGGAAGTTGGTTTGGTAGACCTTCGCTGGGTCGGCGGGGCTCTGAACCCCCAAGTATGGGATCACTTGGGTGCTCCATTGAAACAGGCTGTGGTTCTCTAAGGCTTCCCTTTCACCCGGTTGCAGGCCCACTCCGAGGGCCGTCGATTTGTGGAAATTGATAGCGAAACGCGAGACCCTCCCAAAGGCCCGGATTTCAGCTAGGGCCGTCCTCATGGAGTCTTTGATATTCGTGATGGTCAGCAGCACATCCTCCGCGTAGAGGGCAATTTTGTGTTGGGTTGTGCCGATCCTCAGGCCCGAGATCAGGGGATCCCGGCGGACTCACTGGGCTAACGGTTCCATGGCCAAGGCGAAGAGCAGGGGGGATAGTGGACATCCCTGTCGCGTTCCGCATGTGAGAGGAATCGAGTCCGACAGGTGGCCGTTGACTCTCAGCCGGGTTCTCGGGGCCTGGCAGTTCGCCAGAGTCATCCTCATGAAAGTCGGTCCAAAGCCAAAGGCCGCTACGGCGATGGATAGGTAGGGCCAGTCCACCTTATCGAAGGCTTTAGTTGCGTCGAGAGCAATCAGGGCTAGTTGCTGGGAGTCTTGACGTGCAACCTCTATTAGGTCTAGTGGCCTGCGAATGTTGTCCTTTGTTGATCTATGGAAGATAAACCCCGTCTAGTCCTTGTCTATTCTGCTCGGGAGAACAGGGGCAAGGCGGTTGGCCAGGACCTTGGAGTAGATATTGTTTTCCAAGTTCAACAAGGAGATGGGTCTGTACGAGCTATTCTCCTGGGGGTCCTTTCCGGGTTTGAGAATCAAAACAGTAGTGGACTCCTGCATTGATGGGGTGACGGTGCCAGTGGCTGCAAACTAATTGAAGAGGCGGGTCAGAGGGGCCACTAGTTGAGGGCGGAATAGTTTGTAGAAGCGTGTGGAGAACCTGTCTGGGTATGGTGCCCTCGGCTTTAGGCTTTTGATGGCCTCCTCAACTTCCTCAGTGAAAATAGATGTCTCTAGACCCTCTCTCTCGCTTCTGGCTTGAGCAGCGGAAGCAATGCCTCCTGGATGTAGGAGTGTTGCTCGTCTGGGTCCCGCGGGACTGCCGTCATTATTCCCGACTGGTGGGCGACCGCCAGCCGTAGTTTTTCGCACTCCGTGTAGTGGATCTTCCCTTGTGTGTCGCGTAGGCCCTGGATGAAGTTTCTGCTCTTCTCCTTAGCCAGCTTGCTGACCAGTAGTTTGTTAGCCTTATTGTTATGGGCGTAATACCATTGTTTGGTCTTGGTCAGCGGGTTCGCTGTAGCATCGGCGTAGTGCGCCTCGAGCCTCTTCCTTGCCATTTGTAGGACCCTATAGGATTTCGGGGACCAGCCCTTATGTTTATGGGCGGCTTCGGCCTTGTGGACCTCAGCTTCCAGGACAGCATGGGCTACCCGCTACTGTTTGTGGTACGCGGCGCCCTGGGCGATCAGCTCTCCCCTAAGCACCGCCTTCATGGCGTCCCAGGGATTAGCCGGGGAGGTGTCCTCGTTGGGGTTTTCCGCAAAAAAGGTTTTGATTGTTCTGGCGATTGTGTCTCTCACTGCCATGTTCCCCAAGATAGGGTCGTACAGACTCCATTGGCGGTGGGGAGGAGGATCCGGGTCGTGCGCCCGCAGGGCAAGCGAGACCGGAGCGTGGTCCGAGAGGATCCAGGAGCCATTCGTGACATAGTCCGTAAAAGTCAGGATCTGGGGGGGAAACTAGCAATAGGTTGATTATTTCTCTTCTGGGGATAGCACTCTCCTGGAGTCAACGACGTTTAGCGTGCAAAATAAGTGGAGTAGGGCTGTCGCCAACTTCAGGTCCCTGGCTGTTTGGGGGTGAGATCTGTCCCTGAGGGGGTCCGGGACCCCGTTAAAGTCCCCACCGATAACTACTTGCCCTTCAATGAATGGAAGCAGGGAATCCTCCAGGTCTTGATAAAATCCCTCCTGGTGCTCATTTGGGGCGTAGGCAGAGACGAGGGTGTAAAGTTGGCCGAAGATAGTGCATCTGACCGCCACAAAGCGGCCCTCGCGGCAACTCGGCGAGTCCAAGATCTGGGGTTTTAAGTCCTTAGCGAAGAGGATAGCGGTGCCTCCCTTTTTGGTTCTATTGGAGGCCAGGAATTGTAGTGGATAGAGTCTGCTTCGTAAGCGAGAAAAGTCTGCAGGGATTAGGTGCGTTTCTTGTAAGAAAGCGATTGAGGTCTCCTCCTCGTGCAGTCTTTGGAGGATTGATTTCCTCTTCGGGGGAAGAGTTCAGGCCTCTGACGTTTAAGGTGGTGAGCTTTAATTTTATATGCGGGGGCTGGTGCTCCAAGTCTGTGTTTTCTGCGGGGGGGGGGGGATTGGGAACGGGTCAAGTCAGCCATAGCTGTGAGAGATCCGCTGCATTTGGGTTTCCTGTGGCTGAAGGATTTTTAGAAATGGTCTCCAACGGGAGATATGAACTTCCAACGATGGCCTCCAACGGGAGGACCGAACTGTGACCGGGGGGACCGATTTTGATCTGTCGGTGGCACCCCCGGCCACCCAGGCTGTCACCGGGTGACATCGCCAACATGGTTGAGATTCTCTCCAGGGGTAATATGGTGGCATCCACCCTGGAGGAGGGTATGGACCGCATGGGGTCCACGGCGAGTTTAAGAGAATTTTGGTGGTTCCTGCACTAAGTGTGCCTCAGACATACCAGCCTGTGTTATCTCTGTTTATGGCTTCTCTGCACCCTTGACCATGGGGCCCACTTCGGCTTGGGAGAGGACGCGTCCTGCACAAGGCTTGTCTGGCTTGAGTGCAGATCAGTGCCCCCGGGGGAGTCCGGGCGGAGGATTGACGCTGCGTCCTCAAGGTGGCTGATGGTGCGGGGGGTGCCCTTGTACGAGAACTGAAGCGCTGTGGGGAACAGCCATCGGTAGCAAATCTGTTGGTCCCGCAGGAACAGCGAGAGTGAGCGAAGCATCCTGCGCTTCTGGAGGGTTAGGGGGTAGAGGTCCTGGAAGATCTGCAATGGGGAACCTTGGAAAGAGAGTTCATCTGTAACGCTCACCTGATTCTCGCAGAGGCGCCGGTCTTGACTGGGCGACTACCGTATCTTCAAAGGTGATGTGTAGCACCCGGTTGGCTCTTTGGGCTGGACCTCTGTGCACTGTATGCCTGACGTGTAGAGTAAGATGTCTGCAGATAGAAAATATGGGGTTAATGAACTGGGGTTATTGGGGTGTCCCTATCTCTTTCCTCTTCTCCTCTCCTGTAGACCCCCAAAGGTTAACGCTCTCACCTTAGGTAAGTGAATGCCGAGCTCTCCATCTGCCTCGGGGCAGGGTGCTGTAACCAGTTTCTTCACTGGATAGGTAGCGCAGGCCTCTTGACTAGAGGACTGCTGTCCGTCGTTTACTGCACGAACGGTAAGTTTCGAGTCATTCAAATGTCTTTAAAGTCTTTAGTAATGATGTCTCTTGTTTTGCAGGGTTCCGGCGATGGCGGATGACGGGCTGAAGTGAGTTGAAGATGGAGCCCGTGTGATGAATAGAAGCGCCTGGAAGCACGTAAGTAAGCGCTTGTTGCCTGCTTCACGATGCGCTCTAACTGTCCTTTTATTTTGCAGGTACGAGTTCGGAGCGGCTGCAGGGTGCCGGAATACCCACTGGATTAGATGTGGAAAGGAGTAATGGCACGTGAGTATTAAAGTTCCCCAATGTCTTTAAACGCACCTTGTTTTGTCTTTCAGATGCGGGATGCAGCGCCGAAGGCCTCCGGAGCGTGCGAAGAGATGGTAAGCTTTTGTCTTTCAGATGCCGGAATGCAGTGTGAAGACCTCCGGAGCGCACGAAGAGTAGGTAAGCCTTTGCCTTTCAGATGCCGGAATGCTAACCTGTTCTTTCTTGTCTTTATAGGTGTTGCTGAAGACTGGATTCAGGATGGTAAGCCTTTTTCCTTAGGCCCAGGACTGGATGCAGAAGACACGATGAGCGTTCTGCTGCAGAGGTTGCAGAATAACGCAAAGCAAGATTCATCCACCGGGTGTGGTTTAAATAGCCTCCTGTAGTGCTTAGGTGTCTCCTTCCACAGCAACGCCTAAGTAAGAAAAGAGTTCCTGGTAAGAAAAGAGTTCCTGCCTTCCAGAAGAGTTCCAGTGTTCTGAATCTAGGGAGTGGCTCCAGCCCCACCCAACAGGAAAAGTAGTTCCAAACAGAAGAGGATCAGAGGCTCAACTGGCAGGCAAGTAAGCAGCATGGTCTGCTGCAGGTAAGTCCACCCAAGCATTATGAGCCCGGCGCTTCCAGCGCTGGGACTGGGCATATTTATGAGCCTGGTGCCACTGGCGCCAGGACTGGGTCCAAAAGGTCCCAATTGGGACTGGTTGGCACTCGGAACCTGGGTTATGGATCTGCTTCCAAGGGAGTTGGGGAAAACCCTGACCTTTTGGAAGCAGAGATCATGACAGTACCCCCCCTCAAGGCCCCTCCCAAACCGGGCTTCTCCGGGGGTTTTGGCTTGTCAGGAAATGTTCGGTGAAATCTTTTGATTAGGCGAGGAACGTGGACATATTCAGCAGGTTCCCAGGATCTCTGTTGGGGGCCGTAGCCTTTCCAGTCAATTAGGTAGAATAGTTTAGATTTGGAGATCTTGGAGTCCAGAATGCTTTTGACTTCAAACTCGAGTTCTCCATCAACTAGGATAGGTTTTGGAGATTTGGTTAGTCGGGTTTGAGGTTGCACGGGTTTTAATAGAGAGACGTGGAAGACCGGATGTATCTTCATGTGCGGGGGCAAGTCCAACTTGACCGCTACTGGGTTTACTATGGTAGTGATGGAATAGGGACCAAGGTATCTTGGGTTGAATGTGCGTGGCCCTTTTAGAGATAGATATTTGGTGGATAACCAGACTTGATCCCCTACTTGATAGTGAGGGGCTTCCTTCCGATGTTGATCTGCTCCTTTCTTGTATTGTTCTTTAGCCATTTGAAGGTGAGAAACAGCTTCCTTAAAGGCTTGGGTGATTGTAGAATGCAGGTAGTCTACTGCTGGTGTTTCAAGATCTTGGAGGGGATCCAACTCCGAGGTTCGAGGGTGACTGCCGTACAAAAGAAAAAACGGGGTTTTCCCAGTTCCCGAATGGACAGAGTTATTGTAGGCATACTCGGCTATCCAAAGGATATCGTTCCAAGTTTTTTCAGTTTGTTGCAGCATGCAGCGTAAATACTGTTCCAGAGTTTGATTGGTCCTCTCGGTTTGTCCGTCGGTCTGAGGGTGGTGACTGGTCGATAGTCTCACATCAATTTGAGCCGACCGACAGCAACTTTGCCAAAAATGAGAAATAAATTGACTACCTCCATCCGAAATTAGAACCGAAGGAAAACCGTGCAGTCGGACGATGTTTTCGAGAAATTCTCGGGCCAGAGTTGCTGCTGTTGGCAAGCCTTTGAGCGGAATGAAATGCGCCATCTTGGAGAATAAGTCCACGATTACTAGAATCGTATTGTATCCGGAGCATGGAGGTAGATCGGTGATGAAGTCCATAGAAAGCGTATGCCAAGGGCGAGGTGGGATGTCAATAGGGCGTAAGAGGCCTGCTGGTCTTTCCTTTTGACTCTTGTTTTGGGCGCATACTCCACAGGACATTATAAAGTCTCTGATATCTTTTTTCCAAGACGGCCACCAGAAGTAGCGCTTGATCTTTTCTGAGGTCTTGGCTATACCGGGATGACCTTCCATTAAAGAGTCGTGATAACAAGAGATTACTTTTTTCTGTAAATCTGTGCTGGGTAGGTATAATCGTTCTTGGAAATACAATAAGTTGTCCTTTACTGCAAAGTCCTTTCCCTGCAGGTGCCAATTCTGTATGTCTGCTGGAGTTACAAGTTGCCTGGCTTTATCCTTAACTTCCTCTATGGATTCTGTGGCGATTACACCCAGAATTCTTTGTTCGGGAATGATTGGTACAGGTTTAGGGTTGATCAAGTGTTCTTCCACTCCCATCCGAGAAAGGGCATCGGCTTTACCGTTCTTTGTACCAGGTCGATAGGTAATTATGAAGTCAAACTCGGCAAAGAATAATGCCCAACGGAGTTGTCTAGAGGATTGGGCTTTTGCGGTTTTCAAATATTGCAGGTTTCGGTGATCCGTAATCACAGTAACGGTGTGTCGGGCCCCCAGCAGATAATGCCGCCAAGCCTTAAAGGCAGACTTGATAGCCAGAAGTTCCTTGTCAGTAATCGTGTAATTGACTTCAGGAGGCGAGAATTTGCGGGCCAAAATGCCACGGGATGCAACTGATTGGTTACCGGGTCCTTTTGTGATAGAACTGCCCCCATGGCAAGGCTTGAAGCATCAGTTTCCACGATGTAGGGGAGTTCGGGGCGAGGGTGTTTTAAGATTGGTGCAGAGATAAATTTAGTCTTCAAATCCTGGAAAGCTTGTTCCGCCTCGGTAGACCATTCAAAACGTTTGTTTTTCTTTAACAAGGCAGTGATGGGCTGGACTATTCGAGAGAACTCGGGGATAAACCTGCGGTAAAAGTTAGCGAAGCCTAACATGCTTTGCACACCTTTTACGGAGGATGGTGATGGCCATTTGAGAACTGCATCGACCTTCTTTGAATCCATACGCACTCCGCCGGACCGCCAGGTGATAATATGAATCCCAAGAATTCAACTTCAGTCACGTTGAAAACACATTTTTCCAACTTAGCGAAAAGTTTGTGTTGACGCAATCTTTCGAGGACCATTTTCACGTGTTTCCGATGTTCAGATTCCGATGAAGAATAAACGAGAATGTCGTCGATGTAAACAACAACACACACATCTATGAGCTCTCTGAGGACATCGTTCATAAAATATTGAAAGGCGGCCGGGGCATTGCAAAGTCCGAAGGGCATGACCTGATATTCAAATAGCCCATACTTGGTGCGGAAGGCCGTCTTCCATTCATCGCCCTCTTTTACTCGTACCAAGTGGTAAGCTCCTCTAAGATCCAGCTTTGTATATATGCATGCTTTTCTGACTTGGTCCAGGAGTTCAGGGATCAAAGGTAACGGATATCTATTCTTAACGGTGATCTGGTTCAGGGAGCGATAATCGATACAAGTTCTAAGGTCTCCTTCCTTTTTTGGAACGAAGAACAAAGCTGAAGAGGCAGGGGACTTGGAAGGACGAATAAACCCATTTGCCAGGTATTGATCCAGGTATTGTCGAAGGTGAAGGTTCTCAGGCTCGGTGAGGGCATAAATTCTACTACAAGGAGGAGTAGATCCAGGTATCGGGTCTATCTGGCAGTCATAAGACCTATGAGGAGGTAGAGAGTTAGCCTGCTCCTTCCGGAAAACATCTTGGTATTCTAGGTATTCGGGAGGTAACTGGGGAGTCTCTGAAGAAATTGCTGCCAGTGCAACACCAGGTGGAGGGTGACAAGTAGAGACACATTCTGGAAACTGGACCGTTCTTGCTCGCCAATCGATCAGAGGATTGTGTTTCTCTAACCAAGGTATTCCTAGAATAATCTGGAACTGAGGGGCCTTGATCACATCGAACACGATCTTCTCATGGTGTCCATCTTGACTTACTAGCGTCACCTCTTGAGTGGTATGCGTTACTGGCCCGGAGGCTATCTCCGTACCATCCACCGTAGTAATGACGTCCTTTACAGCCTTGGGACAAAGAGTTAGATTCATCCTCAAAACCATTTCATGATCCACATAATTGCCGATGGCACCGCTGTCGACGTAAGCTTCAATTGCATGTAATCGATCTGGACTATCAGGGCCAATGAGGACCATAGGTATCACGAAATGCGAGGTCACGGAACTGGTTTTCACGCTCGGCAAGAGGACCTCTATTCTTGTCGGGCGAGGTTGTTTCCCTGCTCAGAGTTTGTAACTTTGGTAACTGCAGCTCCTACTGCCTTCTTGGCAGGTTTCACCGGACAGTCTCGAAGAAAGTGCCCTGAGTTTCCGCAATATAGGCATAATTGCAACTGTTTCCTCCTTTCCCGCTCCCTTTGTGTTAGAGGACCTTTCAGACCCCCTATTTGCATGGGTTCCCCGGAGTCTACTCCTTTGGAAGGAGTTGGCGGTTTGGAAAGTACTCGAGCATCAAACTTGGAACGATCGGCCTTCCTGTTCTGCAGCCTGTGATCTATTTGAACGACCAAGTCTATATAATCCGAACAGTCTTGTGGGGGATTCACTACTTGGGCTAAAACGTCTTTGAGCTCTCCACGTAGACCTCTATAAAACAGCGTAATCCTTTTGTCCTCAGGCCATTGAGTTTCCACTATTAGTCTATTGAAAGATGCAATATAAGCCAAAAGGTCTTGATTACCCTGTCGCAACGAAAGAACCGGATCATCTTGATTAACTAGAGGGATCGACCAGTCTGCCGCATTGCCACTAAGGTACGAAAGTAGAAAAGCTACTTTAGCTTGAAAAGTTGGAAAGGCTGCTGGCCGGCATAAGAAGTGCAACCGGCACTGATTGATAAATACTGCAAACCTCTTTGGGTCACCAGAAAATCGTTCGGGCGGAGCCAGAGGTACATTCCCAGGTAGGTTGATCTGCACTGGATTCATAGAGGCTGTTGAAGGAAGATTTGCCCCTGATGCGGGTAACGGGGTCTGTCCGGCTTGTGACTGTAGCACTTGTCTAGCAAGATTGTCTGTTCTCTCCTTGGAAATAATTAGTTCCCTTCTTAGAGCATTCGTTTCCTGACGAGCTGCATGCACTTCTGCCCTTAGTTCCCCAAGTAACCGGGCTAGGGGGTCAGTATCCGAGGTTTCCATAGCGCCTGGGCGAGAGTTTTGCGGTAGGCTTTGCGTTCTGTAATGCTCACCTGATTCTCGCAGAGGCGCCGGTCTTGACTGGGCGACTACCGTATCTTCAAAGGTGATGTGTAGCACCCGGTTGGCTCTTTGGGCTGGACCTCTGTGCACTGTATGCCTGACGTGTAGAGTAAGATGTCTGCAGATAGAAAATATGGGGTTAATGAACTGGGGTTATTGGGGTGTCCCTATCTCTTTCCTCTTCTCTCCTGTAGACCCCCAAAGGTTAACGCTCTCACCTTAGGTAAGTGAATGCCGAGCTCTCCATCTGCCTCGGGGCAGGGTGCTGTAACCAGTTTCTTCACTGGAGAGGTAGCGCAGGCCTCTTGACTTCAGGGGACTGCTGTCCGTCGTTTACTGCACGAACGGTAAGTTTCGAGTCATTCAAATGTCTTTAAAGTCTTTAGTAATGATGTCTTTTGTTTTGCAGGGTTCCGGCGATGGCGGATGACGGGCTGAAGTGAGTTGAAGATGAAGCCCGTGTGATGAATAGAAGCGCCTGGAAGCACGTAAGTAAGCGCTTGTTGCCTGCTTCACGATGCGCTCTAACTGTCCTTTTATTTTGCAGGTACGAGTTCGGAGCGGCTGCAGGGTGCCGGAATACCCACTGGATTAGATGTGGAAAGGAGTAATGGCACGTGAGTATTAAAGTTCCCCAATGTCTTTAAACGCACCTTGTTTTGTCTTTCAGATGCGGGATGCAGCGCCGAAGGCCTCCGGAGCGTGCGAAGAGATGGTAAGCTTTTGTCTTTCAGATGCCGGAATGCAGTGTGAAGACCTCCGGAGCGCACGAAGAGTAGGTAAGCCTTTGCCTTTCAGATGCCGGAATGCTAACCTGTTCTTTCTTGTCTTTATAGTTGTTGCTGAAGACTGGATTCAGGATGGTAAGCCTTTTTCCTTAGGCCCAGGACTGGATGCAGAAGACACGATGAGCGTTCTGCTGCAGAGGTTGCAGAATAACGCAAAGCAAGATTCATCCACCGGGTGTGGTTTAAATAGCCTCCTGTAGTGCTTAGGTGTCTCCTTCCACAGCCACGCCTAAGTAAGAAAAGAGTTCCTGGTAAGAAAAGAGTTCCTGCCTTCCAGAAGAGTTCCAGTGTTCTGAATCTAGGGAGTGGCTCCAGCCCCACCCAACAGGAAAAGTAGTTCCAAACAGAAGAGGATCAGAGGCTCAACTGGCAGGCAAGTAAGCAGCATGGTCTGCTGCAGGTAAGTCCACCCAAGCATTATGAGCCCAGCGCTTCCAGCGCTGGGACTGGGCATATTTATGAGCCTGGTGCCACTGGCGCCAGGACTGGGTCCAAAAGGTCCCAATTGGGACTGGTTGGCACTCGGAACCTGGGTTATGGATCTGCTTCCAAGGGAGTTGGGAAAACCCTGACCTTTTGGAAGCAGAGATCATGACATCATCTTTTGATGAAATGGCTTCCTTGGTGGTGTAAAAGTGAACTCTTGTGATTACATCCGGAGGGGGGTCTGTATCGGATCACCGGCGGGGGCGCAACCGATGAGTGTGGTCAAGGAGGAGCTGCGTCTCATCTAGATCTGGCAGCAGGGACTGAAAGAAGAGGCTTATATATCCGGGGAGCTCTTTATCAGGGATCGCAGAGGGCACTTCGCGGATGCGGAGGTTGTTGCGCCGGCAGCGGTTCGCCAAGTCCTCCTGCTTGAACTCGAGGATTTCGGTTTTGTCCATTAGTGCCTGAATGGAGCGTTGGACCTCCATTAATGTGTTGGAGTGATCTGTGGCCAGTTCCTCAGTCTCCCCCATCCTACGTTCGATGTTGCTGACCCGTTGTTCTGTTTGCTCCAGTTTGGTCGTGAGTTCCGCCATGCAGGACCTGAATTCCAACTTGATGTCGGTCATGAAAGCTTGGAGGTCCTCTTTGGTTGCGAGCGACCCTTTATCTTCGGTGGATTTCTGGGGGGAGAGTTTAGGGGGGTAAGGTTTTAAGGAGTTTAGGTTTTCTTTCCCCTCTCCGGGGCCAGCAGCATGGTGGAAATGTCACTGGATTTAGTCGTTTTTAAAGCTTTAGACGTGGCTTTAGGGTGAAAGACTGTTCCAGGGGGCTCGGCCTGGGGACTGCGCAATCCCCTCAAGGGCGATAGAATACCTTTGTGGCGCAGCTTCGCGAAGTAAAGTGGTTGCAGGTCCGCTGGTCACCCTCTGTAGGCTAGTTCAGGTTGCAGGAGTCGCAGGCAGGCTGCCTCTGGCTGGAAAGGATGGGGGGTGGGCAGGGGCGCCCCAGGAAATCAATAGCGTGGCTTGATCAGTGGGGGGGCGCTCCTGCGGGCCACAGAGAATCAGGGCTCTCTCCGCAGCACTCCCCCTCCCCGGGCGATGGTGATAGCTCCTTGTCACAACGGACGATGAGCTGCAGGAGTCCGGGGATGATATGTGTCTCCTTGTTGTCTCGAGCGACAATGCGGGGAAGCTCGAGGATTTCAGTGGTCTGGAGTGTGGCCGCCAGAGGGACGCGACAGCCAGCCCCAACCCGATCGGCACCGGCACTGGTGCCACGGAGCCGGTGGCAGCCGATCCCGTTTGGGGGCCCCCCCACCAGGGGGAAGCCCACTAGCCGACGAGGAGTGGCTCCCAGCTCCAATGAGGGAGATGCGGCGATCCCGCAGGTCAGGCCCAGCAGGGCCGAGGCCCAGGCAAGGTGGCCGGCTTCAGCGTAGGGAGGAGGGATCGCACAGGACTAGAGACCCCAGCCGGAAGAAGAGTCAGAGGGCCGGCTCCGTGACCGTAGGATGGGTCAGGCTGGCTCAGCCACCGGATGGAGCACGCAGCTGGAGATGCGGGCGTCCCCCACACGAGTGCTCGGTGCGGGCGGCCCCGCGCTGATGCTGGATGGTGCTGTCGGGGAAGGTAGCCGGCGGGGAGAGGGAGAAGGAGCCGGAGCGGCTCAGATGCAGGCAGGCCCGTCTGCGTGGAGGTCCGCTGCGCTGCTGTCGGGCCATAGGACTCGGGCCAGCTGGTGGTGAAGGTGGCCCCCACCAGGGAGCCAGGCGGTGCCAACGTCGGCGCACAGTCAGTCGAGCTGGAAGGGGTCCGATCCACGAAGCTAGGCCCCGGCAGACGAGATGAGGCTAACGAGCCGTGGGGGGAGGGGCACACAGTTGTGGTCGCCATCTTGGGAAATGCAGCGCTGGCGCCGGAGAATTGTCTTTGCAGTGTTCCTGCAAATCTGAGGCCGTTAAGCGCCCAGGTTGCCGCCAGCGACGCAGGAGAGCTTCCAGCATCTCCACTCAAGTTCTGCTGACAATTATCATGGCAGGAACCGAGGAAATCACGCTAACGGCCGCAGAACCATGCGGAGGCCATCAATGGAGCTGCCACATTGCTGGGGCTCCAAGCCACACCCCTAAATATTGTCACCAATAGGCAGTTTTAAAAAACGAGTTGAGATTTGTTTAGGTTTGTATACCTTTGCAGGCTGGAAAATGTATTCTATGGGAAGGTGCCTACTCGGGAGGTTCTGCAACCACGTTTTAGCTCACTGTATGTTTCACAGAGGAGAAATATTAATTTCTCAGATCCTTCAGGCCCTCCAGCTCCAGGATTGGATGGTATCGTTGGACCTTCCAGATGCTTACTTTCATGTCCCAATCCACCACAAGCACAGGAAGTACCTGAGGTTCGCCATTGGCGGTTCTCATTATCAGTTTTGAGTTCTGCCATTTGGGCTGACCTGCGCCCCAAGGGTTTTCACCAAGTTAATGTCAGTGGTTCCAGCAAGTCTCAGAGGCGGGATTCACATCTACCCCAACCTGGACAATTGGCTGATCAGGGCACGTTCACCCGAACAGGCCCAAAACATCTCTGTATCTCCTGCCATCCCTCCACAGACTGGGCTTCTCCCTCAATTACAAGAAGTCTCACATGATACCATCTCAGAGACTCCAGTTTATTGGCACAGTCCTGGATGCATCTTTGGGAAAGGCCTTGCCCCCCACCCCCTGAGGTGAGGGCTCAAGGCATTTTGCAGATGGTCACCAAGTTTCAGAGTGCCCATCACCTTCCGGCCTTCAACTTTTTGAGGTTGCTCGGCCTCATGGGATCCTGTATTTTTCTGGTGCCAGAGGCTCACCTGGGAATGAGATCCTGTCAATGGGCACTCAGTGGTCCCAATCAGGCAGAATGTCAGACCTCTTTCAGATTCCGAGCAAAGTCTGACAGGACCTTGTGTGGTGGACATGCAAGGACAACATTCTGAAAGGAGAACCTTTTTGACAACCATGGCCGGAGATAACAGTAGTGATGAACACCTCACTCATGGGGTGGGGAGCCCACATCAACATTCTGACAATCAGCGGTCATTTGTATCCATCGGAGTCCTAACTACACATCAACCTTTTAGAGCTGTGGCCAATCAGACTAGCGCTGATGGCCTTTCTGTCCTCTGTATGGGGAAAGAATGTTCTGATAAGGATGGACAACACGGTGTCCTTGTACTACCTCAACAAGAGAGGAGGCGTAGGGTCACTATCACCGTGCAGAGAAGCAATGCAGCTCTGGTTCTGGGAAATTCAAGAAGGAATCTCTCTATCAGCAGTTCACCTAGCCGGAGAGGAGAACACAACGGCGAATGCTCTGAGCAGGCAGAGCAACGTCTTCCACGAGTGGGAACTAGCTCAGGAAGTCCTTTAAGAGATCTTCACCCTTTGGGGAACCCCTCAAGTGGATGTGTTTTCAACCAGTGTCAACTGGAAGTGCAAACTGTTTCCTCCAAGAGGAGCTCTAGGGAACACGTTTGTAGTGGACTGGGAGTTTTCACTCCTGTATGCCTTTCCTCCAGTCCCCGTCATTTCTCAGGTGATCACAAGAATGAGAAAGTTCAGGAAATCCATGATCCTAATTGCCCTGAATTGGGCCAGGAGGATGTAATACCTGGACCTTATGGACCTGTCCATCTACCCTCCAATATGTCTTACACAGAAAGCGGATCATCTCTCGCAAGAGGAGGGTCGGCTTATCCATCCAGAGGTCAGGACACTCAGCCTTCACGCATGGTTTCTAAGAGGCTGAGGTACAAGGATTGAGATGTCCTGGATGACTTAATGGAGATTTTGCATTCGGCCAGAAGGCCAACCACAAAATCCTTTTACCGCTGCCTTTGGAACAAATTCTGCAGCTGGTGTAGGGCGAAGGATGTGGACCCTTTTCAATGCGATACACTTACAGCGTTATCTTTCTACTTCATTTGCAAATCTCGGGCTCCAGATTCGAACAATCAAGGGTTATCTAGCCGCATTTTCCATATTCAACCACAACTCGGAAGAGGCATCCTATTTTAAAATACCCAGAATAGTTTTTAGCAGCAGTGGTGGAACAGAGCTCAAAGCAACTCTACAGGAAGATTCTGCAGACGGATAGTCTTCCAGTATATCAGGTGGTGGTGGCAGAAATTAAGAGCGGTGGCTGTAAGCCTCTCAACGCTTGCGCAAAATGCCTCCAAGAAAAATTACATGATCTAGCATGCACTTAAGTTTCACTCATCAACAATCCTCAAACAGTGAAATCTCAAATAGAGCTGCAAGACTGGATCACCACGAACGACAAAGCCTCAGCCAATAAGCTCCTAAAGCATCTTCCACCTCTGTTTAACAAAGTAAAAACCCCTCTGAAGTACTGCAAAAAATTCCCGGACAAAACACTGAGGAAACTCTTCATGAGAGCCCGCTTAAACTTACTTCCTACCTGGGAAGTTTTGGCCATCAGGCTATCGGCTGCCTCAAGCGAGTGTTGATTATGTAGAAATCCTGAACAATCAGAAACCATAAGACACCTACTCATGGTATGTCCCCAAATGATCAAGGAGAGAGAGGCGTACTTATCACCACTTATAGCAAACTTGACCACCATAGATGAAGAAGCCTGCTGGAGTGGCTTAATGACTGGTGAAAGTGCCAGATGGACTATGACGACCGCTAAACTTTTGGACCTGGACCTTAAAAAGACCGAACAGCAAATGCTAGTGCCAGAAACCTCAAAAGTGTAATTGTTTCCCCGTCACTTTGTCCTTTCTCTCTCTGCTTGACCACTTTTACTCTGTGCTTCTAATTTCTGGTATGACTGCCTAAATAGATTGTGTTCTTCTTCTTCTAAGCAAGTGGTGCCCTAAGTACAAAATAGCAATTCTGTTTCCTCAATGATACTTGTAAATTACTTAAATGATTAAACACAAGAATAAATAAAAAATAAAAAAAATAAAAATACCCGTAATAGTTCGAGTTCGTAAAGGAGTCACAAATTTGTTTCCTCCTACACCATTCCAAATATCAACTTGGGACCTTACCTTGGTTTTAATGTTTTTGATGTGCGCGCCTTTCGAGCCTCTCCATTCCTGCCCTTTAAGGCTGCTAACTTACAAAACCATTTTGTTATTAGCGATAACATCAGCCGGCAGGGTTGAGTTGCAGGCATTATCCTGTAAACCTCTGTTTACTATTTTTTACAAGGATAAGGTTGTCCTTGAGGTCAAACCCTCTTTTCCACCTAAGATTGTGTCGGATTACCATTTAGCACAGAAAATTGTGCTTCTGGCCTTCTATCCTCCACCTCATCCTAGCAAGGAAGAGGAAAGATTACTTGGACTCGATCCAAGGAGAGCTCAAAGCTTTTATATTTCAAGGATGGCAAAGTTGCGACAACCCAACCAACTTTTCATTTGATACACAGGACACAAACTAGGTCTGTCAGTCACCAAACAGACACTATCCAAATGGATCATACTGGCAATTTCGGAGTGCTACAGGCTAGCTGGGAAAGATCCCCAGAATGTTTAAGGGCTCATTTAGAGGGGAGTTCAAATAAAGGACATCTGCAAGGCAGCTACCTGGTCCACCTTCCACACATTCATAAAACATTGAAGATTTTGGCAGGCAGTTCTATGCTCCATTCTGGACAAACAATAGCTCTCAAATTCTTACTCCCTCCTCCAAAAGAACCTAACGCTGCTTTGGGAGTCTACCATAAGATGAGGAATACATGGGGTGACACATTCCATTCGGAGAACAAGTTACTTACCCCTGGTAACGTTCTTTCGACTGGATGTTCCTCCTCCCTCGCGCCTTGAACACTTGTGTATAGGCGCATTACAAATGCCATATCATATCATGTATTCCTCATCGCCCTCCCAACCTACCCCACTGTAGAATTTCTGAGCTTTAAACCTTGCACTCTTTTAAGGTCTTATAATTTAAAGGCACTTATCAAGGCCGGTAATTCTGCATATGAGTGGTGAAAAAAACAGAACTGAAGCCAACAGGCGCTGCGCATGGTATATATACTCGACGGTGACGTCAGCTGAAATGGAAGCCCTCGAGGGACATCAAGTCGACTGTCTCGAAGCACAGCACCCTCTGCCGATAGAGAGGTATTTTCCGAATCAGCTAAAGCTGGAAGCAAAGATATCATCAGATGAGGAATACGTGGGAAGAACATCGAGTAGAGAGAACATTACCAGGGGTAAGTAACTTGTTCTTCTGTGTCTTTAATAGAATCAAAACTCCCTTGTGCTGTAAGCCTAGGTAATCCTCATTCTATGTCAAGACAGGAGGCGAGCTGTATGCTTGTTCAAAGCTGCTTAGTACTGTTGCAGCTAATGCAGAACCTGGCTTAAAATAGAACGTATTTAATGTTGCATTGGAAGATCAGTCAGATGACTTCAGAATATCTTGTAAAGATACGCCTGCAGCGAAGGATTTAGAAGCCATTGCTGCTCTAGCAGAATGCGCTCCGAATACACTTGAATCGACACCTGCCAACTCCCTAATCTCCCTGACCCACCTGGCTATAGTGGCGGAAGCAACTGCGTGAAAATGTTTTCTGCATACTATTAATAATTGATGCACTCCCACCGGCATGACGCCTTCTCGTAATCTTTAATGCACTGAGCTACACAAAGCTTGGGTTTATTCGGAAAACATGGATAGGAGATCACTTTGGACACATTCTTCGTTTGTTTGGCTATGCTTAATGCCAACCCGTCGGGGTAGAAGATTTTCCTGTTCACCTCCAATGCTTTAAGATCAGACACTCTCCTGCAAGACACTAAACAGAGCAACATTGATAACTTCCTTGATAACTTAGTGACAACAACATAAGCCGCACCAACAGCACATGAGGACTGACATCGATCTGGCACTCACACCAAAGCTCAGCACTCGGTGTATACCGAGTTGAAGCTGCCAAGAGAACACCACTCCTCACTATACTACTCCCACTTCACCTACTAACCTATCCCACCTTCTCGTTTGCAGATCCGCCAGAGCGCCTGGGGACCAACTCTGTTGGTGACGGTGCGCAGTACAAATACCTTAACATTTAACAGACAACTGGTCGTTCTCCGGCCAACTCTGGAACAACCGAAATACTGCGTCTACATCCAAAAACACTGAGTATCTCGGAACTAGAGGATTGTGCAGTTTCACCCCTCGAAGCGATTGAACCACAGCCAGGTGCTCCCCGACCGGCAAAGTGTCCACTTTCTCGTGTCCAGACGAAAGGGCTGATCTGTACACCCCTATGGTTTGAATGCTCGGCCATCCTGGGACAGGCTTGGCAAGAAATTGAGTACCTGCACTACAAGTGCAGAAACGGGATGAACACTCTGTTGACCGCACCATGCTGCACCATTGCTCCTAAGCGTGTATAGTGCCCACGACTCTCTAATGAACTCAGTAGTGAGATGCAAAAACCCCGGCAGCTCTAATCTTTTCCTGAAATCCTGCAGGATAGCAGCTGAAGAATACCTGCCCTGACTAACGGGGTTTCCTGACTGGACGGGCTCACTAGCAGATCTCGCTGAAGTGGAATCATCCTCGGAAAAAATGAGGAAAGTTCCATCAACACTGGAAACCAAGCTTGGGACTTTTATAATGGCACTACCACCACTACCTCTGCCTCCACTCTGCAAACTTTTGCTAACACTCTTGTCAGCATAATGGATGGGGGAAAGGCATAATGGACTGGCTCTGCCCAACTGTAAAGAAAAACGTCTGTCCCCAGGGCTCCTGAGTCCAACCTCCAACTGAAATACCTGGGAGTCTGAGCGTTCAACCTGGACGTGAAAAGATCGATGTCCATTGGTCCCCAGACTTCCTGCAACTTCGCAAAACTACTGGATGAAACCTGCAGTCGCTGGAGTCCACTAGGTGGCGCAAGTTCCATTTTGCCAGCACAATCTGCTCCACGGGAGATACTCTGCTGCTACCACTATCTTCCTCTCTAGGCAGTTATGCCAAAAGTCCTTCACAAACTCAGTGAGCATCTTGGACTTTGTACCTCCCATACGACTGATATACCAAATCATGGCCAAGGGAGCTCTTTTCTATTCTCAATTAATTTAAAGGATGCACTTCTACTCTCCTTGCACCAGCAGATAATATTTGGTGCCAACGCAACCATGACAGTTTTGTTGACAAGATATGGAAACATCAGGATAACTTAAGTGTTCAAGTGTACCTTATTACCCGCCCCTGCGGTTTCTGGTAGAAACAAGCCTGAAACATCTGTCCCCGATTCCTTACTCTTCACTTTCAAAACAGTCTCGATAGAGGAGGTTACCAATGTGGTTCATAAACTTTTTTTTTAAACTTTCTTTATTGTTTTAAGCAACAACCAACTCAACCAGGCAAATAATCCCCCTCACCCTTCCACCCCATCACCCCCCAACAGTAGACTCACAACTTCACCGCCACAGACCATCCCCACCATTAGGAACGTACACCTGTCTCTGCCATACACCCAGCCGTGTCCAAAGGAGGGAGACCACTGTTCATGCCTTACTAGGGTTGCAAAGTACATATTCTTCTTCCCCCAATCAGTTGGAGGGAGATCCAGGGGAATGCGTAGCCTGCATCCTGTCCATTTGGTATTGTCTATATGGGGGCCAATAATCAAAATGGTTCATAAACTTAAACCCACTTCGTGCAAAGGC
The DNA here is from genome assembly GCF_040938575.1 of Ambystoma mexicanum. Lineage (NCBI taxonomy): Eukaryota > Metazoa > Chordata > Amphibia > Caudata > Ambystomatidae > Ambystoma > Ambystoma mexicanum. The sequence goes on from NC_090937.1 coordinate 647,105,318, forward strand.
GATATTTTCCCTGCATCACTTTTCAAAGAGTTTATTTCCACCTTGGCTCCTTGGGTTACTAGATTTATGAATCACTCCTTTCATGGGTCCAATGCACCGGAAAACATTAAAGAGGAGTGGGTCACGCCCCCTGTTAAAAAAAGACAATCTGGACCCTGCAGAGGCCGGAAATTACCGGCCCATAACAAATGCCGCTTTTATGTTACAAATACTGGATAAAATAGCCTATATTCAGTATCAGGAATGTGTAGAAAATCCATGAGATCTCAGCTGCCCAGCAGTCAGTTTTTTGACCGAATCATGGGACCGAGTCGACCCTACTCAACTTGAAATCACAAATTGCCGGTCTCATTGATGGGGGTAACGTAGCATTACTTCTGTTATTAGATCTATCCGCTGCTTTTGACCTTGTTGATCACCAACCTTTGGCAGATAGACTAACTACGGTGGGTAGATGCTCTCATTCAGCTACAGCTTGGTTCAGCTCCTTCTTGGGCCCAAGAAGTATGAATGTTTCTAAGGATAATTATATCTCTTAACTGCTCCGTTCTTACTCGCGGTGTCCCCCAGGGGTCTTGCCTTTCCCTGTTACTATATAATGTTTACTCAAGACTTCTCTGTGATCTTTTGGCTAAAATGGGTGTCTATTTAGCAAATTATGCTGACGACACACAGATTGTCTTCGAACTCTCTGTGTATATTGATGACTCTAAGTATATTAAATACATTTTCCCAGAGATTATAAAATGGATAGCCTTGAACGCATTAGCTCTTAGCAATGCAAAAACGGAGCTTTTAATTTTTGGTACCCCACAAAAAACGGAACAATCTCGATGCTAGTTACGACAAATGTATCATTGCTCAACATTCTATTTCTATTTCCAAAACTGTCAAGACATTGGGTGTCTTTTTTGACCCCCGTCTATCTTTCAATCTTCCGGTCAGCTTTCTCAAATCATCTCGCTGCTATTACATACTGCTACTTTGGCACATCCACCCTTTTCTGTCTAAAACAAATCTTGCCATGATAGCAGCTGCTATCATAAATTTCAAATTAGATTATTGCAATAGCCTTTTAATAGACACTTCTCAGACGAACATACAAAAATTGCAAGTAATCCAGAATGGGGCAGTACGTGCTCTCTGCGGTCTCAAACGCAAGGCACACATTACGGAAGCCAGAAGGAGCCTACACTGGCTTCCTATTCAACACAGACTACAGCACAACGGCTTAGTCACAGTATTCAAGTCTCTTCATGATAAAGCTCCCTCCTACTTGATCCACCAGGATTACGAAGAAACCCATTGAACGTTCATTATGTTCAAATGACACCACTCGCCTGATACAACCACGCTCCACCCTCAACAAAATTGGCGGTGCCAGTTTCAATTTCTAGGCACCTTCCATATAGAATGCCCTCCCCAAAAACCTAGCTGATAGTGACTCAGCAGTCTTCTTTAAGAAGCACCTGAAAACTTTTTTTTGTTTGATGCTGAATGCGGCTGATTGATTTGATCTCAGTCATTTTTTCCCTAATAAGCCTCTCTCATTTACTTCCTCGTATTATGTGGCTTGCTTTTATGTGTTCTATTTTTTCCTGGTTCTTTTTCAACTGTCTTCTATGTGTTTTCTTCTGTGAGCGCCCTGAGGCCTTCAGGTTAGTGGCGCAATATAAACAACTAGATAGATACCTACTGCAGGGATCTTGTCCATCTTCAGTAGCATGCAACAGTTCACCGTGACTCTGGCAAACGTCCTTACCGCAAACAAACTTGCTAACAGCTCCAGAGAATTTATGTAGAGCTTCAATTCCTCTTCGGACCATTTGCCTCCAGTCTCTAGTTCTTTGCATCTGGCGCCCCAACCAGCCCTGCTTGCATTGGACTCTAATACCAGGTCTGGGACAATACCGAAGATGGCACACCCATTCCACGCCTCTATATTGCAACCACCATGTCAACTCTACCCTTGCTTCCTCATCTAATGGTACAAACTGATGATTCCTACACTGCCCTGAGATACTTGATTTTTAACCTTTGCAAAACCCTTTAATGCATAGGCCCAGGGAAAACTGCTTGAATGGACGAAGCCAACAGCCCCCTACTTTAGTTGGATTCCGAAGCAAAATATCCATCTCCCTGATCACTGACCTCAACTCCTTCCTGATTGCCCTCATCTTCTAAGGCAGCAGTTCCAGAGTTGCCTTTGTCGTGTCCATTATAAAACCCAGAAACTCCAATCTCTGGCTGACTTTCAGCTCCGACTTGTCTTGATTGATCAAAAACCCCAGCAAAGTGATCAGTGCACATGCCCATTGCACTTGTTCCTGCAGCGCTACCTTGTCCTATGCTAGGGTAAGGATGTCGTCCAGATACACAATGATCCTTACTCCTCTGCCCCTGATCATCAATGCCACAGGCTTCACCTTCGTGAATTCCCACGGCACTGGGGCTAGTCCAAAGGGAAGGCATTTGAACTGCCAACTCTCCCTGCAGAAGTTGCAGAAATGCAGAAACGTTTGATGTTCCGCTGCTATGGGGATAGTAAAATAAGCATCCTTTAGATCTAGCCTTGCTAACCAGTATCCCTTCCGGAGCAAATCCAGGAGGAGGCGAATCCCCTCCATCTTGAAGTGCCTGTAAACCAGCCACCCGTTGAGCTCCCTCAAGTTGATCACCGGTCTCGACTTTCCTTTCCTTTGTACCAGGAACTGTGCGAAACCTGAAGGTGTCTCACCCACTAGTCCCCAGGGATCTGTCATCCATGTGGCCAGGACATGGCCATCGCTTTTAAATCCAGTTCCTGGGAGTGGACCAGTACAGGGGGATCACCTAAGTGAGGGGTCTTCAGGGAGTGGGACGCCAGGATGTTCAGACAATGTAACCCCTTCCCTGCAAGACCTTTACCCCATCCTATCAGATAGGATACTTGGGAACTTAAACCCCCCGCACCTCCTTTCCCAACACAAACACTTTCTCACAGACAGCTCTCTATGAGAGAAAACAGACTAATACTCGAGCCGTTTACCTGACACGTCCCAATAAAATGGTCAGGCAGGGTCAGGCAATTGCTGACCATTACACACACCGGTCTTCCATTACACTTCTGTCATGATCTCTGCTTCCAAAAGATCAGGACTTGCCCGACTCCCTTGGAAGCAGACCCATAACCCCGGTTCCGAGTGCCAGCCAGTCCCAATTGGGACCTTTTGGACCCTGTCCTGGCGCTAGTGGCACCAGGCTCATAAAGATGCCCAGTCCCAGCGCTAGAAGCGCCGGGCTCATAATGCTTGGGTGGACTTACCTGCAGCAGACCATGCTGCTTACTTACCTGCCAGTTGAACCCCTGATCCTCTTCTGTTTGGGACTGAAGTCTAATTTTTCCTGTTGGGTGGGGCAGGAGCCACTCCCTAGGTTCAGAACACTGGAACTCTTCTGGAAAGCAGGAACTCTTTTCTAACCTAGGCGTGGCTGTGGAAGGAGACACCTAAGCACTACAGGAGGCTATTTAAACCACACCCGATGGATGAATCTTGCTTTGCGTTATTCTGCATTCTCTGCAGCAGAACGCTCATCGTGTCTTCTGCTTCTGATCCTGGGCCTAAGGGAACAAAGGCTTACCATCCTGGAATCCAGTCTTCAGCAGCACCTGTAAAGACAAAGAAAGAACAGGTTAGCACTACGGTCTTCAGTGGCAGCGCATCTCTTACCTGGTCCATCGGCTGTCACCAACGCCTCGCGCTGCATTCCGGCATCTAAAAGACAAAGGCTTACCTACTCTTCGCATGCTCCGGAGGTCTTCACACTGCATTCCGGCATCTGAAAGACAAAAGCTTACCAGCTCTTCGCACGCTCCGGAGGCCTTCGGCGCTGCATCCCGCATCTGAAAGACAAAAGAAGGTGCGTTTAAAGACATTGGGCAACTTTATTACTCACGTGCCATTACTCCTTCCCACGCCGAATCCAGTGGGTATTCCAGCACCCTTCAGCTTCTCTAAAGCTCCGAACTTGTACCTGCAAGATAAAAGGGACAGTTAGTGCGCATCGTGAAGCAGGCTACAAGCGCTTACTTACGTGCTTCCAGGCGCTTCTATTCCTCACGCGGGTTCGATCCTCAACTCTCATCAGCCCGCCATCCGCCATCGCCGGAACCCTGCAAAACATGAGATAGCATTACAAAAGACTTTTAAGACATTTGAAGTGCCCAGAACTTACCGTTCGTGCAGTTAACGACGGACAGCAGTCCTCTGAGGTCAAGAGGCCTGCAGCCTTATCCAGTGAAGAAACTGGTTACGGCACCCTGCCCCGAGGCAGATGGAGAGCTCGGCGTTCACTTACCTAAGGTGAGGGCGTTAACCTTTGGGGTTCTACAGGAGAAGAGAAAGGGAAGAGGAGAGAGGCACCCAATAACCCCAGTTCATTAATCCCATATTTTCTATCTGCAGACATCTTACTCTTCGAGTCAGACATACAGTGCACAGAGGTCCAGCCCAAAGAGCCACCGTGTGTTACACATCACCTTTGAAGATACGGCATTCACCCAGTCAAGACCGGCGCCTCTGCGGGAATCAGGTGAGCGTTACAGAACGCAAAGCCTACCGCAAAACTCCCACCCAGGCGCTATGGAAACCTCGGATACCGACCAGCTAGCCCAGTTACTTGGGGAACTAAGAGCAGAAGTGCATGCAGCCCGTCAGGAAACGAATGCTCTAAGAAGGGAACTGATTATTTCCAAGGAGCGAACAGACGATCTCGCTAGACAATTGCTACAGTCACAAGCCGGACAAACTCCGTTACCCGCATCAGGGGCAAATCTTCCTTCAACATCCTCTACGAACCCAGTGCAGATCAACCTACCTGGGAATGTACCTCTGGCTCCGCCCGAACGATTTTCTGGTGACCCAAAGAGGTTTGCAGTATTTATTAATCAGTGCCGGTTGCACTTCTTATGCCGGCCAGCAGCCTTTCCAACTGATCAAGCTAAGGTAGCTTTCGTGCTTTCGTACCTTAGTGGCAATGCGGCAGACTGGTCGATCCTTCTAGTTAATCAAAATGATCCGGTTCTCCATGATTTTCAAGCTTTTCAGCTCAGTATGGAAAAACTGCTTGCAAGACATTCACAGGGGCAGGCCTTGGACAATGAGCTCCTTTCATTGCGACAGGGTAATCAAGACCTTTTGGCTTATATTGCGTCTTTCAACAGACTGATAGTGGAAACTCGATGGCCTGAGGACAAAAGGATTACGCTGTTTTAGAGAGGTCTACGTGGAGAGCTCAAAGATGTGTTAGCCCAAGTAGTGAATCCCCCGCAAGACTGTTCGGACTATATTGACTTAGTCGTTCAAATTGACCACAGACTGCAGAACAGGAAGGCCGATCGTTCCAAGTTTGATGCTCGAGTATTTTCCAAACCACCAACTCCTACCAAAGGAGTAGACTCTGGGGAACCCGTGCAAATAGGGGGCCTGAAAGGACCACTAACACAAAAGGAGCGGGAAAGGAGAAAACAGCTGCAATTATGCCTCTATTGCGGAAACTCGGGGCACTTTCTTCGAGATTGTCCGGTGAAACCAGCCAAGAAGGCAGTAGGAGCTGCAGTTACCAGTGTCACAAACTCTGAGCAGGGAAACGACCTCGCCCGACAAGAATAGAGGTCCTCTTGCCGAGCGTTAAAACCAGTTCCGTGACCTCGCATTTCGTGATACCTATGGTCCTCATTAGCTCTGAACATCCGGATCGATTACATGCGATTGAAGCTTACGTCGACAGCGGTGCCATCGGCAATTATGTGGATCATGGAATGGTTTTGAGGATGAATCTGACTCTTTGTCCAAAGGCTGTAAAGGACGTCATTACTACGGTGGATGGTACGGAGATAGCCTCCGGACCAGTAACGCATACCACCCAAGAAGTGACGCTAGTAAGTCAAGATGGACACCATGAGAAGATCGTGTTCGATGTGATCAAGGCCCCTCAGTTCCAGATTATTCTAGGAATTCCTTGGTTAGAGAAGCACAATCCTCCGATTGATTGGCGAGCAAGAACGGTTCAGTTTCCAGAATGCGTCTCTACTTGTCACCCTCGACCTGGTGTTGCACTGGCAGCAATTTCCTCAGAGGCTCCCCAGTTACCTCCTGAATACCTAGAATTCCAAGATGTTTTCCGGAAGGATCAGGCTAACTCTCTACCTCCTCATAGGTCTTATGACTGCCAGATAGACCTGATACCTGGATCTACTCCTCCTTGTAGTAGAATTTATGCCCTCACCGAGCCTGAGAATCTTCACCTCCGACAATACCTGGATCAATACCTAGGAAATGGGTTTATTCGTCCTTCCAAGTCCCCTGCTTCCTCAGCTTTGTTCTTCGTTCCAGAAAAAGAAGGGGACCTTAGAACTTGTATAGATTATCGCGCCCTGAACCAGATCACCGTTAAGAATAGATATCCGTTACCTTTGATCCCTGAACTCCTGGACCAAGTCAGAAAAGCATGCATATATACAAAGCTGGATCTTAGAGGAGCCTACCACTTGGTACGAGTAAAAGAGGGCGATGAATGGAAGACGGCCTTCCGCACCAAGTATGGGCTATTTGAATATCAGGTCATGCCCTTCGGACTTTGCAATGCCCCGGCCGCCTTTCAATATTTTATGAACGATGTCCTCAGAGAGCTCATAGATGTGTGTGTTGTTGTTTACATTGACGACATCCTTGTTTATTCTTCATCGGAAATCGAACATCGGAAACACGTGAAAATGGTCCTCGAGAGATTGCGTCAACACAAACTTTTCGCTAAGTTGGAAAAATGTGTTTTCAACGTGACTGAAGTTGAATTCTTGGGATTCATATTATCACCTAGCGGAGTGCGTATGGATTCAAAGAAGGTCGATGCAATTCTCAAATGGCCATCGCCATCCTCCGTAAAAGGTGTTCACAGCATGTTAGGCTTCGCTAACTTTTACCGCAGGTTTATCCCCGAATTCTCTCGAATAGTCCAGCCCATCACCGCCTTGTTAAAGAAAAACAAACGTTTTGAATGGTCTACCGAGGCGGAACAAGCTTTCCAGAATTTGAAGACTAGATTTATCTCTGCACCGATCTTAAAACATCCTCGGCCAGAAATCCCCTACATCGTTGAAACTGATGCTTCGAGCCTTGCCATGGGGGCAGTTCTATCACAAAAGGACCCAGTAACCAATCAGTTGCACCCCGTGGCATTTTGGTCCCGCAAATTCTCGCCTCCTGAAATCAATTACACTATTACTGATAAGGAACTTCTAGCTATCAAGTCCGCCTTTAAGGCTTGGAGGCATTATCTTCTGGGGGCCCGACACACCGTTACTGTGATTACAGATCACCGAAACCTGCAATATTTGAAAACCGCAAAAGCTCAATCCTCTAGGCAACTCCGTTGGGCACTATTCTTTGCGGAGTTTGACTTCATAATTACCTATCGACCTGGTACAAAAAACGGTAAAGCTGATGCCCTTTCTCGGATGGGAGTGGAAGAACATTTGATCAATCCTAAACCTGTACCTATCATTCCCGAACAAAGAATTCTAGGTGTAATCGCCACACAATCCATAGAGGAAGTTAAGGATAAAGCCAGGCTACTGGTAACTCCAGCAGACATACAGAATTGGCATCTGCAGGGAAAGGACTTTACGGTGAAGGACAACCTATTATATTTCCAAGAACGGTTATACCTGCCCAGCACAGATTTACAGAAAAAGGTAATCTCTTGTTATCACGATTCTTTAATGGAAGGACATCCCGGTATGACCAAGACCTCGGAAAAGATCAAGCGCTACTTCTGGTGGCCGTCTTGGAAAAAAGATATCAGAGATTTTATAATGTCCTGTGGAGTATGCGCCCAAAACAAGAGTCAAAAGAAAAAACCAGCCGGCCTCTTACGCCCTATTGACATCCCGCCTCGCCATTGGCATACGCTTTCTATGGACTTCATCACCGATCTACCTCCATGCTCCGGATACAATACGATCCTAGTAATCGTGGACCTATTCTCCAAGATGGCGCATTTCATTCCACTCAAAGGCTTACCAACAGCAGCAACTCTGGCCCGAGAATTTCTCGAAAACATCGTCCGACTGCACGGTTTTCCTTCAGTTCTAATTTCGGATCGAGGTAGTCAATTTATTTCTCATTTTTGGCGAAGTTGCTGTCGGTCGGCACAAATTGATGTGAGACTTTCGACCAGCCACCACCCTCAAACCGACGGACAAACCGAGAGGACCAATCAAACTCTGGAACAGTATTTGCGCTGCATGCTACAACAAACTGAAAAAACTTGGAAAGATATCCTTTGGATAGCCGAATATGCCTACAATAACTCTGTCCACTCGGGAACTGGGAAGACCCCGTTTTTTTCTTTTATACGGTAGTCACCCTCGAACCTCGGAGTTGGATCCACTCCAAGATCTTGGAACACCAGCAGTAGACCACCTGCATTCTACAATCACCCAAGCCTTTAAGGAAGCCGTTTCTCACCTTCAAAGGGCTAAAGAACAATACAAGAAAGGAGCAGACCAACATCGGAAGGAAGCCCCCCAATACCAAGTAGGAGATCAAGTTTGGTTATCCACCAAATATCTACCTCTAAAAGGACCACCCACATTCAACCCAAGATACCTTGGTCCCTATTCCATCACTACCATAGTAAATCCAGTAGCGGTCAAGTTGGACTTGCCCCCTCACATGAAGATACATCCGGTCTTCCACGTCTCTCTATTAAAACCCGTGCAACCTCAAACCCGACTAACTACATCTCCAAAACCTATTCTAGTTGATGGAGAACTCGAGTTTGAAGTCAAAAGCATCCTGGATTCCAAGATCTCCAAATCTAAACTATTTTACCTGATTGACTGGAAAGGCTACGGTCCCCAAGAAAGATCCTGGGAACCTGCAGAATATGTCCACGCGCCTCGTCTAATCAAAAGATTTCATCGAACATTTCCTAACAAGCCCAAACCCCCGGAGAAGCCCGGTTTGGGAGGGGCCTTGAGGGGGGGTGCTGTCATGATCTCTGCTTCCAAAAGATCAGGACTTGCCCGACTCCCTTGGAAGCAGACCCATGACCCCGGTTCCGAGTGCCAGCCAGTCCCAATTGGGACCTTTTGGACCCTGTCCTGGCGCCAGTGGCACCAGGCTCATAAAGATGCCCAGTCCCAGCGCTCGAAGCGCTGGGCTCATAATGCTTGGGTGGACTTACCTGCAGCAGACCATGCTGCTTACTTACCTGCCAGTTGAACCCCTGATCCTCTTCTGTTTGGGACTACTTTTCCTGTTGGGTGGGGCAGGAGCCACTCCCTAGGTTCAGAACACTGGAACTCTTCTGGAAAGCAGGAACTCTTTTCTAACCTAGGCGTGGCTGTGGAAGGAGACACCTAAGCACTACAGGAGGCTATTTAAACCACACCCGATGGATGAATCTTTCTTTGCGTTATTCTGCATTCTCTGCAGCAGAACGCTCATCGTGTCTTCTGCTTCTGATCCTGGGCCTAAGGGAACAAAGGCTTACCATCCTGGAATCCAGTCTTCAGCAGCACCTGTAAAGACAAAGAAAGAACAGGTTAGCACTACGGTCTTCAGTGGCAGCACATCTCTTACCTGGTCCATCGGCTGTCACCAACGCCTCGCGCTGCATTCCGGCATCTAAAAGACAAAGGCTTACCTACTCTTCGCATGCTCCGGAGGTCTTCACACTGCATTCCGGCATCTGAAAGACAAAAGCTTACCAGCTCTTCGCACGCTCCTGAGGCCTTCGGCGCTGCATCCCGCATCTGAAAGACAAAAGAAGGTGCGTTTAAAGACATTGGGCAACTTTATTACTCGCGTGCCATTACTCCTTCCCACGCCGAATCCAGTGGGTATTCCAGCACCCTTCAGCTTCTCTAAAGCTCCGAACTTGTACCTGCAAGATAAACGGGACAGTTAGTGCGCATCGTGAAGCAGGCTACAAGCGCTTACTTACGTGCTTCCAGGCGCTTCTATTCCTCACGCGGGTTCGATCCTCAACTCTCATCAGCCCGCCATCCGCCATCACCGGAACCCTGCAAAACATGAGATAGCATTACAAAAGACTTTTAAGACATTTGAAGTGCCCAGAACTTACCGTTCGTGCAGTTAACGACGGACAGCAGTCCTCTGAGGTCAAGAGGCCTGCACCCTTATCCAGTGAAGAAACTGGTTACGGCACCCTGCCCCGAGGCAGATGGAGAGCTCGGCGTTCACTTACCTAAGGTGAGGGCGTTAACCTTTGGGGTTCTACAGGAGAAGAGAAAGGGAAGAGGAGAGAGGCACCCAATAACCCCAGTTCATTAATCCCATATTTTCTATCTGCAGACATCTTACTCTTCAAGTCAGACATACAGTGCACAGAGGTCCAGCCCAAAGAGCCACCGTGTGTTACACATCACCTTTGAAGATACGGCATTCACCCAGTCAAGACCGGCGCCTCTGCGGGAATCAGGTGAGCGTTACAACTTCCTAACACCGATGGCATGAGAGCACACGCTGAGTGAGGCAAAAGCAGTTCCAAGATGGCAGTTTAATACAAGGTGAACGAAGGGGGGATTGATCGCAACCTTTTCAAGGAACCGTTACTTTCATGAGCCTTGGAGAATAGAAAACATAAGACCAGGAAACAAGGCTGAAGAATCCTGCATTGTGTCGGAAGTACCCGGGACTCTCTCTTGCCGACTGCCAAGACGGGGAGAATCCATTGCCACCATGGAACTATCCTTTGCACCTACAAAAAAGTCCGGTAAATTGGGCAGTGTGATACCGGACCGGTCTGTGTTGAAGCCAAGGTTGCAAGCGTCAACATTGTATAGTGAACGCTGAAGCGAACAGTTTATGTAGCGTATGTGATAATCAACACAAGTAAAATTGAACAGATGAATGATTGAACTTTGAAGCCAAGATACGATACGTTAGGCAGAGTGGTCCAGCACCACGTGCATGCTCATTTTGAAAGTCTCTATAAGGTATCCAACAGAAAAGTTACAAAAGCGAAAGAGTGACAAAGAATGGTGAATCGAAGTGGTCCTGCAACGTGTCGAGCAAAAATCCTGTGCACAATCGAAAGACTTTGATGTTAATAGTGTAAAGAGAGTTGATGACAAAATGGATGAAGTTGGTTTCAGTCCGACGGAGGGAGATCAGCTCAGAGCTTTTTGGTCAAAGCAAGTTTGTGTTTAAAAGTTACATTGACATTTGTCCTATCCCAGCAGAGGGAGACTAATTGAACATTGTGTTGAAAGGATCTGAGCACGGCTGAGGGGGATCCGGGGTGAGCCGTGAATCACCCGAGAAAGAATATCCTACGAGAAATTGGATACGTGAAAATCCTGAGAACATTGTGTTAAAGTGCATCTGAGCCTGGCTGAGGGGCATCCGAGGTGAATAGCAAATCGCCTGAGAAATTGAGTACTTGTGAAATCCTAAGAGGAAAAGAACTTATTGTTTGTTGCATCAGACCCTCTGAAAGAAGAGACATTGAAAGGCAAAGAGACTTGGGCACGGACGGCCCTGATGCTAATGACTGAACTGTATCCTCGTGCTAGAGAAGCCAGAGACTGTGCTAGGCTCCAATGTACCGCATTGTCTCGTGCTTAAAACGTGGGAAAAGGAGGCCAGCGGCTTGAACATCCTGACATTTAATTTTCTGAATACTTCTTTTTTTTTTTTTTAATACTGTTTCCCACACTATTTGTATTTAGAGGCAAGGATTGGTAATAGGTTTATTAGTATAGGCCCTTTTATTTTGAAAAGACACCACTAGGATTGCGTTATTATTTTGATAGTCGTAGCTTGCTCCCCTCTGCAGATTTAGGATTAGATAGGCATTTTTCAAACCCTCTTTGAAGTTCAATAAACACCCTTGAACTGTGGTCACTTGTGTTTATCTTACTGTTGATACCATGCCTTCCTTGCAGAAAATATTGCTGAAGAAACCGGGCCTCTCTACTGTGCTGTGCTGTACTGTGCCCTTGCTCAACAGGCTTTAGGATCTCTGCTTGTAATAGGACTGCTTCATCTTGTGCCGTCTGAATGGGGCAGGGTTCTGCTCCCTGCCTGGGGGCACCTGTGAATTCTAACATTAGACCTGTCACTGCCTGCAATACCCAGGAGTCGCTTCACAATTCCTGTCACCTCTTTAAAAATACTGCTGTCCTGCCCCCCACTGCAGGAAGCTAGCTGCATTGCGCACTTACCGCCTGAGGCACTCCGTTGCCTGTAGGAGCCTTGTCTTCAACGCCCTCTGGAATGACAAGTCCTGGTGGGGGAAGGTGTTGTGCTGTGTGGTGTCCTAGTATTGGGCCCTGGTTCCTTGAGGCCTCCGTTGCATGTTGAAGCGACCAATAGCGTGGCCTCTATGCAGACCATTCTGGCAAAAACTCCCGGGGAAGATTTTTCTGATTGAGGCCTGAGCTTTCTATAACAGCTCTACAAAGGCGTCCACAAAGAGCATGCCTTGCGCTCCTTAACCTGCTTCATATGTCGGTAGATCGCAGAGTTTACTATGAATCTTTAGTAACAAACTTCGCTTCCTTTCGGAGGAAAGCATGCAGTTGGTATTCCTTAGAAGACATGCTGCTCGGGGGCGCTGTTGCGCCGAACGAAGATGGCCGCCTGATGTCAGAGCTCTGAGCCGGGAGAGTTGAAGATCCCGTCCCAGCACCCTTCCAGTGCACTTGTGCAAACCCACGCTCGCGGAGCGGACGTGTGGAACCTTCCGCTATCCCCTGGCTGAGTCTGGTGCCCCAGCGTTGCAGCTTGAACCTGGCGCGGCGCCCGGCATTGAATGCGGACGCTGGCGCTTAATCTCCCCGGCCCGCGGCTCCGGCGCCTTCGACTCGCTCACGTAACTTTGAGCGCGGCACGGCGGGCCTCTGCGGGGGGAGGGGCGCTGTGCTTTCCTCTGTCCTCCTCTGGGATCGGGCCCTGCGCGGCCACAGACAGTCTCTCTGGACCCCTCCGGCGCTTCGTCCGGCTGCTGCTGCCGCGCCTTCCATCTGCGGAACTCTGAGACGCCGGGCGGCGTCGGGACCTCTGATCCCAGCTTTTAGTGGAACTCCTGCCATCACTGTGATCCCGGTGCCGCCGCCGCATGATTACCCTTCCTCTGCTGCCCCCCTCCTGACGCCATGCTGGCCGCTTCGAGGACCAGGTAGAGGGGCACGGGGGGGGCTCTACGCTGTGACCCGCCGGGTGCTTGATCTTCCCGGCCCGGCTCTCCTCTCTGGCTGGGGGCGCGGTGCTGCGGCGGCCGGCCCTGCTGGTCCGCCCGTTGCCCTGCTCTGGAGGGCCTATTGAGCCGTGCCCTGGTTTTGCAGCGGCCCTTCACGGCCAACCCCTGAGGACTTCCTTGTGCCGTTGTTGGCCCCGTGAGTCTACCCGGCTGGCTCGCCCACCTCCCCTGTTTTCCTCTCCTGACTCCACGTGGGCCGCGCCGGCGGCGCGGCTGTGGGGCTTAACTCGGCTCTGCCCTCCCGGCTTTCTCGCGACAAAAGAACTCATGAACTTGCAGTGATCATACTGTCAACCAATTCATCTCCCCGAGGTATGTGTGAGGCATCTGCCTTATTCAGTGAAATTGGGGCTGGACCTTTGGTGGCCGGATTGCACTGGCCTAGACTTGCACTATAACCTGGCGCTTTGGAATCTCCTCACATGCTGCGCCTCCTTCTCCTCGGGGCTCGGTGAGGACACACTTGGCATCCCCCCTCTACTTGGTCACGCATCACCCGCCCAGGGGATGATGGTCCCTTGTCCCTGAGCTCCCCCATATTTACGTCAATTCAGCTGTCCCTGGGATTAGCATTAATCTTGAAGGCCCGGACCCTGGTTCAAATGCCTGCAGTGACGGCGTGCATGTGGGACTCTACAAGTTCAGCCTTATCATTCTGGCAGCTGTTCTCCGCCTGTGGCTGAGGTCTTAATACAACAGCCGGTTGCTTGGGACCCTCTGACCCCCCCCTGCACACCCACGTAAATAACCGTATTGCTGACGGGCTGCGCCTCCCTTCTGGATAGTGACGCGGACCCGACCCATAGTTGCCGGCCCTGTCTGGGTGGACCGGTCCCAGCTCCATTTCTACATCTCCCGTTGTTACTCCCTCCCACGCAGGGGCCCCCCCAGTCTTTGCGGGTACGGACACGCGCTCCCCTGGTGGCGCTACTCGTGGTTCCGTCATCACCATGACCAAGGGGGCTGGAGCTGGTAAGAAACAAAGTTCGCTCAACATGTTTGCAAAAACCCCGTCCAAGGCATCCCCCGATCCGCCTGAGGAGACACCCATGGTCTCGACACCCTCAACCTCGGATGACTCACAGAGGATGCTTGAGTACATGAAGGAGGGATTTACCGCACTGCACACCAAATTGGACAACATGAGTGGTACCATCTCGTCTATTAAAGCTCATATGGAAAGAACGGACGGCCGGGTCGCCGAGGTTGAGACCAGGGTGGGTGTCGCGGAGGATGACCTGCTGTCACTGCGGGCTGCGGTATCTACACTTACTAATCGTGTCACAGCGGTGGAGAGGAAGAATGATGACCTAAAATCCCGCTCTAGGCGTAATAACCTGCGTATCATTGGCATTCCGGAGGATAATGTTAAAGAGCCCATGGAGGACTATGTAGAGCGTATCCTTTTAACTGTACTCGATGCCCCGCAGCTCTCCTCACACTTTGCGGTCGAGAGGGCACACCGCTCTCTCACTGCTAAGCCTAAGCCGGGCGCGCCTCCCCGTCCCATCATCGCCAGGATCCTAAACTTTCGGGATCGAGACGCATTGCTTCGTGCAGCCAGAGCCAAGGGTGAGCTGCGCTTTGGCCCGGCAAGAATTCATCTGTACCCCGACTTCTCGGTCACAGTTCAACAGGAGCGAAGAACCTTTCTTGCTGTAAAAAAGAGACTGCGCGACCTGGGGGTCAAATACTCCATGCTCTTCCCGGCGAAATTAAGGATTGAACACTTGAATCAGACCTTCTTCTTTACCATCCCAGAGGAGGCATCGAAATTCATTGATGAACACTTTCCCGGTTGATGATTGTTTTTACTCTTATAGCATGGGGCGCCCCGTGGCGGCCCCCCGGCACACGACGTTGGCAGTTGGGGGGTCGCCACCGCCAGGTCCCCTATGATATTCATGACCTCAGCTAACTCTTGACCACTGGTTTTGCTCTTGCTGTCTCCAGTGCCCCCCCTTGAGGGTCCATCATTTGTTTATAAACGGCTCTGTTGTGCTCGGGTGGCCTTAGCCCCTGCGGGGCCCCCGGCACGTAGACTGTGGTACTGTTGACCACGGGCACCTGGACCTGACTGTCTGGGCCCTGGCCCCACTTTGATCACAAGGGTTTTTTCAGTTCGCCTCGGTCTGGCTGCCGGGGACCCTTAACTGTTGCATTCGCCTTGATTTGCTGTTTGATCCGTTTGCTTATACGGCACTTTAGACCTTTAGCCGTTCCGATCCTGATATTCTGTACCCATACGGCTCCCGTGAGCCACCACTATGTTTTCTTACCTATCACTATTGCACTGTGTATTATCCTTATGCTTTCTCCGGTTTCAGCATGACATCGCTAGGCTGACTTGCAGCCCCCCAGGTGTAGATGCCTAGTATTTTGTTGGTGTTGTTGTTAACGGGTTTGGGTTTCTTCCCTCGAGTTCTGGGAGGGATGTGGGTGGGGGAAATGGGGGGAGGGGTAGTTATTGTTGAAAATGACTTGGCAGCCACCAGGGGCACCACATGCTGTACAGCACTACATCACACACACACGGCTGGAGATCCCTCCACGTCTGGATCCACGGACTTTCCCCTTTTAGATGACGCACTCCTGTTACTGTATCAATATTCCCAATTAAATGGCAAGTGAAGTCCTGACGTTCATGAGCTGGAATGTTCGTGGTTTGGGCAATCATAAAAAAATGCGCCAGATACAATTATACGCAGAACGCCACGGGGTCAAAATTCTCTGCTTACAAGAAACCCATGCCCGCTCTGAACAATGTGACCGGTTCGCAAAACAGTGGGGTTCCCAAAGATATTATACTAACTATTCTACCCAGAGCCGTGGCACACTCACTCTGATACACAGAAGTTTGAAATTTGTGTGCAATCACTCACGTATAGACCACCTTGGCAGATATGTCCTGCTCGTTGGCACACTACAGTGCCAAGAGGTAGCCATCCTAAACGTCTACGGTCCCAACGTTGATGATCCGGACTTCTATTTACACCTAGCCTCACTCCTGGAAGGATATCCCTTGATCCCGATCATATGGGGAGGAGACTTTAATACTGTATTGGACGTTACCCTGGACAGATCGGGCACAAGGCCTCGCCAACTCTCCAGAGTGGCCTACACTATACTTACCATTCTTCCACGTCTGACACTGGTTGATTCTTGGCGGTTAACAAACCCTGATGCCCGAGAATACTCATTCTATTCCAAAGTCCATGATTCCCACTCTAGAATAGATAGATGGCTCATCACCGACAGGTTAGTTAGGTCACTGTCTCACCAGGTTATCCTTCCCAGAACACTATCTGATCACTCACCTGTCGTCATCTCGCTAGACTGGGGTCCTGACGCCAACAGACCTAGGCAGTGGAGGTTAAGCTCCCGCACGCTCCTTGACCAGACCTTTGCGGCCGAACTCGAAACGTCCATTGAAGAGTTCTTTGAAGTCAACACTGGGTCGGTGACAACTTACGCCATGCTCTGGGAATCATTCAAGGCATATACGAGGGGTGTGGCTATATCCAAGGGAAGTGGCATTCTTAAGGGGATCCGCGCTGACCTCTCCGTTAGTGAATCAACCCTTGCCGGTCTCGAGGCTCAATACGCTTTTAACCACTCTTCAAGCACTCTTTCGGCCTTGGGATCGGAACTAGATAACTTTCGTGCCCTGGCAGAGCGAGAGGTCAAATTCCTAGAGTCCCCATGTTTGGCGAGGAGATACGGCGAAGGTGAACGCCCCGGCCGTATGCTAGCCAGGCTGCTCCGTCGCGAACTCAGTGCTCCCAATATTCCGGCCATAGCAAGATCGGACGGTTCCATGGCCCTGTCCCCACAGGACATCAACTCCGAATTTCTAGCATTCTACACATCTCTATACTCCGAGACCAATGACCCCCCCATTTCGGAAATAGATTCCTTCCTAGACTCTCTCCCTCTCTCCGTTTTATCTTCCGAGGCTGGTGCCTCTCTGGAGAGACCTATCACGTCTGAGGAGATTACCGAGGCTATCGAATCACTGGCGTCTGGTAAGGCCCCTGGCCTGGATGGATTGCCCATTGAATTTTATAAGCAATACAAGTCACTATTGGTCCCGCACATGTTGTGCCTCTGGGGGGAATCTTGCGAAAAGGGTATACTCCCCCCCCCCCCCTCGCTTCGGGAGGCATTGATAATGGTTCTCCCCAAACCGGGCAAGCCCCCCTCCCAATGCAGCTCATACCGCCCCCTCTCCTTGATTAACAGCGATGTTAAAATTTACGCTAAAATGTTAGCCAACCGTCTAGCCCCTATTCTGCCCCACATTATTCATCCTGATCAGGCAGGGTTTGTCCCAGGAAGGTCCACATCCTTAAATTTAAGAAGACTCTTTAATGTGATTAGCAGGGTCAGCCCCACCACGCAGGCGGTAGCAGCCACTCTGGACATGCAGAAGGCCTGCGACTCGGTCTCTTGGAAATACTTGTGGCGGGTCCTTGTGAAATGCAAGTTTGGTCACAATTTCCGAACTTGGGTTAAGCTGCTTTACACCTCCCCTTCAGCTAGAGTCCGTACTGAGGACAGATGCTCCGCCCCCTTCCAGATAGCCAGAGGGACGCGCCAGGGATGTCCTTTCTCTCCACTAATTTTTGCCGTCGCCATCGAACCATTTGCTGACATGATTCGCCAGGCACATGCCCATAGGGGATTACGCACGGCCGGTCAGGCTGACATAGTTTCTCTGTACGCAGACGATGCTCTGCTGTACATTCGTTCACCAGACATTAACCTCGCTCCTATCCTTGCGGACGTCGCCAGATTTGGTGACATATCGGGATTAAGAGTGAATTGTTCCAAATCCACACTGTTCCCGCTCGCTGATTGTACGTGTCCCCCCCCGGATCTGTTGGGTTTCTCCTGGTCTCAAACTAGTTTCACATACTTGGGGGTCGAGGTGTCCCGATCCGTAAAAAGACTGCTCGAGGACAACTACTCGAATTATCTAACGGCCCTGTCCGGTAAGACGTCTAATTGGACCAAGCTCCCCATTTCATTAGCAGGTAGGATCAGCATCCTTAAAATGGTAGTATTACCCCAACTTTTATACCGCTTCACCAATCTACCCGTATGGCCAGGCGATACATTCTTTAAGTCACTACGTCACATTACAAATTCCTTCCTTTGGCACTCAGGTGCGGTTAGGCTTACAATTTCTACGCTTACCACCCCGAAAGAACTTGGGGGTTTTGGCGCACCGGATTTCTTGAGGTATTGGGTGGTGGCTCAATCACAATTCGCCACCCATTGGTTTAATGCTACCGATCCCCCCCCCGCATGTCCGACTCGAGAAGCTATCTGCTGCTGACCGAGTGCTGGGTTCCCTCATTCTTAAGTCTATACCAGCTGACTCCGACTCGGCAGACCCAGTGACATGCACCTCTCTAGCGCTCACTAAACTTTGGGCCCTGGTTACCCCACCACGGCCATTCCATGGAGACCTACCGCTTTGGAACTTCCTCCCGGATGTCTCACCTACCCCGCTATCCACTGTGACCCGCTGGGCTGAAGCCGGCTTCCTGTCGCTCCGCAATATTTACGAACAGGGCAACTTCGTTGAGTGGGCGGACCTCCCCCCATCCCTCAAGCGCCGGCCCACTGCATGGCTACAATTTTCCTCCCTTCGTAGGAATCTCAAATTCAGATACCCTGATTTCCCCACAATACCGCCTGATGACTCCATAGTAGCGGAACTCTGCTCTTACCTATCCTTTAGGGGTAAAGTGTCAAGACTATATGCACTGGTGCAATCTAGAGCAGTCCCGGCCTTCACTAAGCTGAAGCACATTTGGGAGGTCGACCTCGGGGTGGAGATCAGTGATGAGAGGTGGTCTCGAATGTGTGCTCGCACTCAAGATGTCTCCTATAACTCAAAATTTAAGCTTATACAGTTTAAGATCCTGCATAGATACCATCACACACCGCATGTTCCCAGATTCCCCCTCCAGTTGCCCCAGATGCGGCACGGAGCAGGCAACCAACATCCATATGCTCTGGCACTGCCCACTCCTATCTCAATTCTGGATCGAGGTTTGCTCCACGCTATCAGACATACTGGAACACCCCATTGCCCCTACCCCACTACATTGTCTCTTTCATGAATTCCCCCAGCTGGGCCGGAAATCTAGGAGGCTAGCGGGTCTCTGTATGCTGCTGGCGGTCCGCTGCATTCTGTTATGCTGGCTCCGTGCCAGACCGCCTGTATATTCACAATGGCTTAGATCAGTTACGTGGGCTCATGACACTGAGGAAACCTGGAGTGCAATGCAACATCCGCACTGTCGGCCAATGGATGTCTGGCAAAGCTTCCGTGATTACATGGCCTCCTTGCCTTCTCCTTCATGCTCAGCAGATGTCTCTCTCAAAAATGTATAACGAAGTGTTTAACAAGTTCATCTGTTACGTCTGATTGTTTCAAATGCTGATATCTAGTTGGATCTATGAGTTCCCGCTCCACGGCCCCACAGTTGAACAGTCGTGTGTTGCTGTTGATGTATATTTATGCATATTTACTTTTGTTGTTTTAGCGGCCATGTGGCCGCCCCTTGCTCTGTCTTCCCAGGTGTGTTGTCAAGTCAAACAATAAAAACAAGTTTAAAAAAAAAAAGAAGACATGCTGCTCGCTGAGCCCAGCTAGGGAGCGTCGGTGCATCCATAGGCTCTCATGTGTCTTTGAACCTCTCTGGTAGGTCTATTATTTTAGCAATAGGCCCGGCCAAGTCCAGCAACTTGCCCTGACAGCCTTTCCAGGCTCGGTCTACTCCTTTCCTGACATCTCTTCTTGCCTTTGTGACAAATGTCACCATCTTCACGTCCATTTGCCGTGTGACTGTGACCTTCTCGGGCAGCTTCGGCCGCGGGCACTTCGCCCTCATACAGAATCTCACCTTCTTCTCCAGCAGTTTCCTAATCTGCTGAGCCATATATAAGGCCACCTTTTCTCTGCATTTTCTCTGGCACTCCTGCTCCTTTACTAGCTAGGACAGATTCCAACACCTGCAAGAAGTCTTGAATTGGTTTAACTCCTTGGAGACTGCCAAGACTAAGGAGTCTCTAAGACCTTTACTTAGTGATAAGTCCCTGTCTGCATCAGGGATGTGCTCTGCAACCTGCTGCTCACTCCTCAGATCTGTTGGGTTTCTCCTGGTCTCAAACTAGTTTCACATACTTGGGGGTCGAGGTGTCCCGATCCGTAAAAAGACTGCTCGAGGACAACTACTCGAATTATCTAACGGCCCTGTCCGGTAAGACGTCTAATTGGACCAAGCTCCCCATTTCATTAGCAGGTAGGATCAGCATCCTTAAAATGGTAGTATTACCCCAACTTTTATACCGCTTCACCAATCTACCCGTATGGCCAGGCGATACATTCTTTAAGTCACTACGTCACATTACAAATTCCTTCCTTTGGCACTCAGGTGCGGTTAGGCTTACAATTTCTACGCTTACCACCCCGAAAGAACTTGGGGGTTTTGGCGCACCGGATTTCTTGAGGTATTGGGTGGTGGCTCAATCACAATTCGCCACCCATTGGTTTAATGCTACCGATCCCCCCCCCGCATGTCCGACTCGAGAAGCTATCTGCTGCTGACCGAGTGCTGGGTTCCCTCATTCTTAAGTCTATACCAGCTGACTCCGACTCGGCAGACCCAGTGACATGCACCTCTCTAGCGCTCACTAAACTTTGGGCCCTGGTTACCCCACCACGGCCATTCCATGGAGACCTACCGCTTTGGAACTTCCTCCCGGATGTCTCACCTACCCCGCTATCCACTGTGACCCGCTGGGCTGAAGCCGGCTTCCTGTCGCTCCGCAATATTTACGAACAGGGCAACTTCGTTGAGTGGGCGGACCTCCCCCCATCCCTCAAGCGCCGGCCCACTGCATGGCTACAATTTTCCTCCCTTCGTAGGAATCTCAAATTCAGATACCCTGATTTCCCCACAATACCGCCTGATGACTCCATAGTAGCGGAACTCTGCTCTTACCTATCCTTTAGGGGTAAAGTGTCAAGACTATATGCACTGGTGCAATCTAGAGCAGTCCCGGCCTTCACTAAGCTGAAGCACAGTTGGGAGGTCGACCTCGGGGTGGAGATCAGTGATGAGAGGTGGTCTCGAATGTGTGCTCGCACTCAAGATGTCTCCTATAACTCAAAATTTAAGCTTATACAGTTTAAGATCCTGCATAGATACCATCACACACCGCATGTTCCCAGATTCCCCCTCCAGTTGCCCCAGATGCGGCACGGAGCAGGCAACCAACATCCATATGCTCTGGCACTGCCCACTCCTATCTCAATTCTGGATCGAGGTTTGCTCCACGCTATCAGACATACTGGAACACCCCATTGCCCCTACCCCACTACATTGTCTCTTTCATGAATTCCTCCAGCTGGGCCGGAAATCTAGGAGGCTAGCGGGTCTCTGTATGCTGCTGGCGGTCCACTGCATTCTGTTATGCTGGCTCCGTGCCAGACCGCCTGTATATTCACAATGGCTTAGATCAGTTACGTGGGCTCATGACACTGAGGAAACCTGGAGTGCAATGCAACATCCGCACTGTCGGCCAATGGATGTCTGGCAAAGCTTCCGTGATTACATGGCCTCCTTGCCTTCTCCTTCATGCTCAGCAGATGTCTCTCCCAAAAATGTATAACGAAGTGTTTAACAAGTTCATCTGTTACGTCTGATTGTTTCAAATGCTGATATCTAGTTCGATCTATGAGTTCCCGCTCCACGGCCCCACAGTTGAACAATCGTGTGTTGCTGTTGATGTATATTTATGCATATTTACTTTTGTTGTTTTAGCGGCCATGTGGCCGCCCCTTGCTCTGTCTTCCCAGGTGTGTTGTCAAGTCAAACAATAAAGTTTAAAAAAAAAAAGAAGACATTCTGCTCGCTGAGCCCAGCTAGGGAGCGTCGGTGCATCCATAGGCTCTCATGTGTCTTTGAACCTCTCTGGTAGGTCTATTATTTTAGCAATAGGCCCGGCCAAGTCCAGCAACTTGCCCTGACAGCCTTTCCAGGCTCGGTCTACTCCTTTCCTGACATCTCTTCTTGCCTTTGTGACAAATGTCACCATCTTCACGTCCATTTGCCGTGTGACTGTGACCTTCTCGGGCAGCTTCGGCCGCGGGCACTTCGCCCTCATACAGAATCTCACCTTCTTCTCCAGCAGTTTCCTAATCTGCTGAGCCATATATAAGGCCACCTTTTCTCTGCATTTTCTCTGGCACTCCTGCTCCTTTACTAGCTAGGACAGATTCCAACACCTGCAAGAAGTCTTGAATTGGTTTAACTCCTTGGAGACTGCCAAGACTAAGGAGTCTCTAAGACCTTTACTTAGTGATAAGTCCCTGTCTGCATCAGGGATGTGCTCTGCAACCTGCTGCTCACTCCTCGGGCGAGGGACTTGTCTGATCTACCACAGGAGATAAACACCAAACTTCGAGAGTGGTAGGGTTCCCTGTTGTAGAGGAAGCTCAGTTGCTATCTGTGGCGTTAAGAGGGTTGTACACGAATTGTTCGTTTTACAACTGCTCGAATGACAATTGACCTTTTCACAATTGACCGAATTGTGAAGGTCAATTGTACCATATATGTGGGGGGAAACCTCCCCCACAACCCCCCACCCAACGCCAAACACCCCAAAACCCATATATATATATATATATTCGGTCAATTGCGACCCTTTAAATTCGGTCAATTGTTCATTCGAACAATTGTAAACGAACAACTTGGGTAATACCGTTAACAGAGGGAGCAGTTTGTTTGTTCGTACAATTTTCTGTCCAACTGAAAGAAGTGGGAACATTCAGCATTCTCAGAACTCAAGGAGAAGATATCAAAGGGTTGCCAGCAGAGGCGTTGCTAGGGGGGGCTGAGGGGGATGAGGGGGCTATAGCCCTGGGTGTTTTGGTTGTAGCCCCGGATGGAAGCTCAGGAGCTACAACCAGAAGGGTATGCTCAAGATCAGCTCCTCGTGGGCTGCAGGCTTCTCTTGCCCTTACAGTGGCAGTGCTCCAAGTGGTCTTGCCCTGCTTTTAACTGTCTATGCTCCAGTCCGCCAGTACCTCTCACCTTCAGTGGTGGTTGCAGCGTTGTGCCTCAGCGGTACATCTCTGGCTCGATGTTCCGCCTTTGTCGAAGCTACAGCGTTATCCACCCTGTCTCTGGATTCCACCCACCACAGTGCTTGCTTTGTACTCGGCTCCTTCTTCTGAGCCGCTCCATGTGCCTGCGTACCGCACTCTACGGTGCACTACTTGTTCGTCGGTCTTTAGGTTCCTCCCAGCAACGGAAGAAGAAACTTGATTGGTGCTCACTTTCCTCAAAAAAGTGACGACAAATAAAAGTCAGAAATCGAGCCTTCAACATTAAAGGGGCCCGGTAAATAATTGCATATTGGAAAGGGAAGATGGGGTGTTTTCCTTCTTCGGGAATTCCTTATCCGTAGAGGTGGGTCACCCCCACTGGGATCCTGCTCGCCCTGTCCCCTACGGAGGGTGTTGCATAGCGGGTTTACCTCCATTTTCCCAAATGGGGTGGCTCCTGAGCTGAAGGTGTAGAAGAAGGAGGCGAAGGGAGAGCTGAAGATGGAGGAGGAGCTAAAGGGGTGGATATAGTGAATGGTGCAGAAGGAGCTAAAAGTGCAGAACAATTCAGAGGAGGTTAAGATGGGTGAAGGAAGGTTGAAGGAGGTGATAAAGAACAAAGAAGAGGAAGGGATTGAAGGAGGTAACATCAAGGAGAAGGTGGGGAGAGTACAGAAGAGGTTGGAGGAGGACATGAAGGAGGTAGGAATAGAGAAATATAAGGAAGAAGGAGAGAGACTATTTGAGATTTAAGGACAATGTCTCACTGCCCATTTTCTGGGATGAGTAGGAGGAGGAACACGTTTGTGGCAGAACAGTAAGGATATCAGCCGACAGGCAGCTCAAAGGTCAGAGGGAAGACTTGGATACAGGCCACCAAGCACAATTGAGCTTCAGCTAGGAGAGAAGGGATGTAAGACCGGTTTGGTCCACAGGGTCAGGCTCCTAAAATAGGCTTTCCGTCTGAGGAGGTTACCAAGGACGCCACTGGGACTGCACGCAGGCATCCAAATCAGCACTATTCACCATACAGGTTCCAAAGATCCCGCTTCAGGGAGCCGCAGAAATCAAACCAGCGCCCCACACTACCTTTCTACGCTACCAAGCCTGGCTAACTACATGAGCAGCATACAGAAACTAGAAATCCATGTGGCAAGCCCTTTTCTGAAGACACACGTTGAGATAGCAGCTGCCTCCCTCTAAGGGAGCTCCTTAAGAGGAACCTATTCAAGGGAGAGACACCTTGTCCTGGCCCAAGAAGAAGGCTATTTCACTCACAAGCCGAAACGTCTCTGGACGCCGCAACCTGGGTGCTGAAGCAGTCCTTACCAAGAACACTTGTTTTTTATTTATTTATTGACGTAGACCTACAACTAGGTCACCCTTCTGCCTGGCATATCAGACTTCAGTAAGGTCCTGAGTAAGCAATGTGACATCTAGCACTTTCCAGAATTAACAGAGCCCTTCTCTCTTCAAGAGCTCTTATTTATCTAATTTCCGATGAGTTTATGTAACATAAGGATGACACCTGCATATGTCGAACTAAGACATGTACAGTTATCTGTCATTGGTTGATTTATGTTGAAGGCACTTTTTTTACTGTCCATTGTGTAATCGTTGTACTATGACAAATGAGACAAAAAAGTCATATAGAAAATAGGAAAATATCTTGTTCAAAAAAGCTTTGCTAAAAGAAAAAGAAAAGAGAAAAAAAAACAGCAAAATAAAAAAGGCTGTGCGAACTCAAATCACTTTGAGTGTTCTTCCATTAACATTAAGGTTATAATAGACAGAGATATACCTGTCAAGTGAAACATGAATAAATTAAATATTTTTGCATGACACACCCCAAAGACCTCCCATTGTGTAGTACCCTTGAAATACAAGCAAGCGGTTGTCTCAAGCGAGTGGTGTCACTGTATAGGTGAAGTGCTTGTCGTTAATCCATTTCGATGAAATAACTCATTGCAAAGGCATTCACCATCCTTAGTCAGAACTGATATGCCATTGCATCTGAAAATATGGAACAGTCCATGTGTGTGGATTGGGCATTTTTGGGGTCTGGCTCCTATGCATGGGTGTATTTGATGCAGCACCACCCTTCACTGCCCCATGTAGGTGGCAGCTGCCATGGAGGTATCCTGTCATTGGGAGAGTCGCTCCTTTCACTATGACCTGTCTCCTAAGGACATCATGTATGGGACTAGGTTGAATGACCCAGTGCAAAGTAGGGTATTTGATAAGGCACAGGATAAAGGCAGGCCATGCCTAGAGAGTATCCACCCACACACGAAGGATATAATAGATTAGCATTATGGGATGCGTTAGATGTACAAGGATAGTGGGGTGAACCTCGGAGGCTGGTTCCCAGGAACGGTTTTCAAGACTATATCCTTTCCAATCAATTAAGGCAGGGGTCTGCAACTTTTGGCTCTCCAGATGTTTTGCAGTACAACATTGCATCATACTTATCCAGTATAGCCAATGGTGAGGTATCATAGGAATCGTAGTCCAATACATAAGGAGAGTCGCAGGTTGCAGATCCCCGAGTTATAATATGGGAAGGGTAAGAAGGTTTCAAGAGGCAGGTATGAATACAGGATAGTGTAGTGAGAGTGCAAGGATAGTGTAATAGTGACAGGTTTGTGATGGCAAAAGGCCCAAACCTGTAAATTATATATATTTAGTGGAAAGCCAACCCTTGTTGTTTGCAGAGTATGGGGTGTGTCGAATCGTAGGAATTCATCCCTTCTCCCCAAGGGAGAGCCGCCCTCCCCTGTGAGACAGGCGAGGTGAGCCTGCTCCGCAACACCCTTCCTAGGGGTGAAGGCAAGTGGGACCACACCAGGCGATACTCCCCCTGTGGGGTCAAGGACTCATGTTCCTGTGAGGAACTCCCTAAAGATTCTGGCAAGATTCTCTCTTCAGATATATTCTACCATGATACATATGAAGAAGGAACAAGAATATGTTATTGTACACGTGAAAATGTGGATGTCCCATTAAATAGAAAAAACACCATTTAACTGGGACTAGAAGCAGAAGGCAATACAGATATATATAGACAGAGAGAGATATACATATATACTCTCAGACACACGCTGGTGAAAGCCCAGAATTCTGATACAACATAAAAGGGAGGAGACTGGGGACGTCCAAGCACCTGCAAGTTATGAATTGGTTGGCGAGCCGAGAGGACTTCAGGAGGGCACGTTCTGGAAAGCGGAGAGTAAGAGAAGGAGCGACCGGTGACGTGACCATGAAGCTACTGTGGTGAACCAACGGTCCTTGCAACAACACCGAGACCCCTACACTGCAGGAGCCGTGTAATGACCCTGTGCATCGTATGCCGGAAAGCCATCATAGAGGACATTGTCAAGCATGAAGACTGAAAGAAGACAACAAGTCTGCCAAGTGAAGAGAGAAACCCAACCAGGCTGTAAAAAAACCTCCAGTGACGCTATCCCTGAGGTTGACAAGTAATCGGGAAAGCGGGAGACCTGGGAGGTAAACGGATAATCGTTATCCATACATTAATGCTTGTCTCAGTCAGGGTAACAAGAATGATAGTAACAAGAGCAAGTGAAGTAAAGGAGAATCATTACAAAAGAGTTCTTACTTGGCTCAGTCAAGGTAAAGGGACAATAGAAGCAAGAGCAAATGAAGTGAAGGTGAAACACTACCAAAGTATTCATACTCGTTTCAGTCAAGAGAAAGAGACGGTATCCGAGAAAGTAAGAGAAGTGAAGACTAATCATTGCCAAAGTGTTTTTACTTGTCTCAGTCATGACAAACAGCAATACTAGAGAAAGCAAGATAAGTGAATGAGAATAACTACAGGAGTGTTCATACTCGTCTCAGTCAGGATAAAGAGATGCTAACAAAGAAAGCCAGAGAAGTGAACGAGATTGATTGTGAGAAGCTTGAGATCCGTCTTAGACAAGACAAAGAGACAATCAAAAGAGAAGTGAAGGACAATTGTTATACGAGCCCTACTACACATCACAGCCAAAGTATAAAAAGCCTCAGCAAGGAAAGAGTACAGCTCTAAAAGAAGAGTGATAAAATCACTCATGAGAAGAGAGTTATTAGTTAAGAGTCAGATTCCATACAGAGGAAAACTAAAGCACAAAGAAGTATTGAGAGATCTAGATCACTTGATCAAAGAAGTCACAAGAGACTATTTGAAAATCGGCTATTGACTAAAAGCTTTCAAGAAGCCAAATTCCGAAGACTGAGTCGTTCTCCTGTCCTTAGTTCTCGGTGGACATATTCTTTTAAGACATTCACGGACTAACGAGCACCTTAGCGGGTTTATTAGATAAGGACAGATAGGCATTTTCTTTTCTTTATTAAGGACCAGTTTATACATTTCTTATAAGAGTCTGTGTACTTCTTCTGACCCGCCACAAGGGCTCCTTTGAAGTGTATAATGTGCATATTGTTTGTAGTCGGGTCGTTTATCTTTTTGGGGGTGTGCTTGCTTCTGGATTTTGACAAGCATGCAAGAAGTCTCCACTGCGGCCATTACTCAAGTCTAGTCCGTGTAGATGGAGGAAGCATGTCAGACTGTAATCTGTTATTGTAGTGGACATGTTGATGGAAACATTTTTGATGTTACAGGGATCGACATTGGCATGCAGGGAGCAGGAACTAAAAGTAGCTACTCAGTAAATCTTGGGCCAGTATTTTTGTTGCTAGCATTCACTCTATCTGTGTGGCAATACATTAATCAGTTTCTGTGTACATTCCTGTTCTGTTGCTTAATCTACCTCTATTGATATCCATTCGCTGCCACAACATATTTCTTTCTGCAGACACCTTTTTCTCTGCTACCCCTCCTTGTTTTCTCTCGCTCTTTTTCCTACTCCTGCAGTGTTTCTTTTCGGGTGAAGAAGTTGGGTAAGATTTTAGTTACTTTTGTTGTACTTTTTGGTAACACAGGCACTGAAAGAGGGATTCGCGTAGCTGGAGCAGAATGTAGCTCCTGGGAGTTATTGTTTCTAGAATATGACCAGGAGCTGTATGACTGAGGCCATCAAAGGAGTTTACTTTGAATCAACTAAATGATGATTCAGATTATATGGAAAATGGCATGAAAACGTGGATACTGATTTATTTAGTAAATTCATCTTATGTGCCATGTGGTTGCTTTGCGGGGCCCGGTACAGCTAGCTTGCCTTGGAGTTAATTTTGTTTTATTTATTTTATTCGCATTTATTGAGCGCGCAACAGCCCGGAGGCATTGTGGTGCTTGTTACAGTTTTCTTAGTTACAGGTAAGGTGACAATTGCAATTTTCCGTACAGGCATGAAAGAGAGCAGTGCATACAGCGGATTAAATGAAGAGGGAGGTTTTGAGTTTATTTCTGAAGGCAAGGGTAGAGTTTTCAGCTCTGTCTGTGGGTAGAGCGTTCCATAACCATAATTTAGCGGCTATGTAGGGAAAGCCTAGCCCACCAGCTTTAGCCCTGTTGATGTGAGGGGTGTGTAGTTGATTAGCGTAGCTAGTCCTGATAGGTCGTGTAAAGGTAGATTTAGTTATTGTCTCTGCTAGATATGTTGCCGCTGTCAGGGTGAGGCATTTGTGGGGGAGGATTTTGAAAGTGATGCACTCTTTAACCGGGAGCCAATGAGCTGCCTGTCTGGCATGGGAGATATGTTCCCTTTTAGGAAAGCTTAATGCTGCCCTTAGTGCATTTTTCTGTGTGATTTAGAGTCGGTTTCGATTTTTTGCAGATGTACCTGCTAGCAGGGCATTGCAATAGTCTAGTTTAGCCATAATAGTTGCTCTTGCTATTGATAGACAGTTGGGCTTGGATAGGTATGGTTTGCGTTTGAGTTTAGTGGTGTGCGCTGAGGCAGAGGTGATGGCGCTGAACTGCCTGGTCATGGACAGCATGGAATCTATGTAAACACCTAGTGTCTTCACGGATGTGGAGATAGGGATGGTCGTATTATCAATGGTGAAGTTGGTGTACAGCTTGTCGAGTTTGGCTAAAGTAATTTTTTGACCTAGTATGATGTGTATGTAGTATGAGTTAATGTGTTTTTATCAAAGTGGACAACCTGCCGAGATGGACCTGACTTGCCTAAACATTAAAATGCTGGTCTCACTTGAAGTTTATATTGAATCAGAATGAATGCATATTGTAGGGTGGTCACTTAAGGTAGCTCTCCATTTTTTGCAGTAGGAAGGCTTCACAGACTAGAACACTCATCTTGGCACATGGGCACGGGATATAAAACTGGAGTACTAACCGAGACTTGTCACTGTGAAAGGTTTTATTTGAGCAACTGTCCAGTTATTGTCTCTGACACTTCACAGATGTCTGTAACCCCTGGTGCATTAAAATAAAGTCAAATAGATGTTTGACCGAATCTTTGCAGTATGTATGACGAGGAGTGTTTTAGTCTGTAATTTCCATTTAATCTGTCAGACCCACCTTTACAAACGAGCACAATATAGTTTCCTGAGTAATTGCTTGTATTGCCTTGCCATGATCGTAGTGTACAGCCCAAAGAATGTTAATGGTGCAAGAAGAGATTAAAGGAAATCAATACTACAATTTTGTTGTCTCAAAATATTTAGACCCAAGGCTCCATAATAAGTAGCATTACTTTCACTGCTAACTTGACAGAAAATGAGTGAGCCCTACTTCGCTTTCAAAAGCAGTATGGAATGAGAACGATTATGGTTAAAACTTTTGCAAGCCAGGTTTCACTTTCGAAAGTGGTAGCAAGTGGTGTTGGTTGGTGTTCTGTGGTGGACGTCTGTGGAGGAGCCAATTTCAACAGAGGAGCTGCACAACGTCCATCGGGACAAGAGGAGCTGCACAGCAACGCTTCACCTGAGAGAAGGCACCTGGACGGAGCAGGAAGAAAAAAAACAACCATTGGAAAGAACACGGAGTTTGGCAAATGGCAAGCATGGACCGTCCGACGGCAGCAAGAACGAGAAATCAGGTGAGAAAGCGGCTGCCTTCCCTACCGCAGCCCACTGTACTTCTATCTCCCTAGCCCCTCTGTAATCAAGCACAAACTGTTTACAGCGACGATGAGGGGGCGGAGACTCCTGTTAATCATGTAGGGGGAGATCACCAGCAAGAAAGCGAAGTAGGAAAGCAACAACCAAATTCTTTTACTCCCCCTAGAGCGTCCCTGCAGTAGGAGGGTGTGATTTCAGTCGACTCTGCGGCGGATAGCCCTTCAAAAGAAGTGGGTTTATTAGCAGCGAAAAGAAGTATTACTTCGACCCTGACTGAATCAGATGAGCAAATTGACCCCCAACAAGGGGTGGTGGCCAATAAGACAACGGACCCCTAAAGACCGATGCCACCTTCGGTGGGTAATCTCGCGACCCTTAATAACTATTCATCATGTGAAGGAAGGGTGTTGACAGACCCAGAAAAGGAAAATTGTATGGTCTTCATCGCAGAGAAGCTTTTTGGAACCCTGTGAGGAACCAGGGCGCGACCTACGTATGGAACCTGAGAAGTTACAAGAGTAAAGGATAGCACCGACCTGGTGTTAGCTGAGGTAACTGTCCCCCAATCAAACGACGCCCAATCAGGTGGGCGGCTAAGTAACAATCTGGAAGAAGAACTTGCTTTAAATCTTGAAACTAATCTGTCAGTCACAAAAGGAGGATCGGTTAGTGGGAAACTCCAAGGCTGACTGGACGGGACTAATAGCTGCTAGCCTAAACAAAGGCCTCTGCTCCAATCTGAAGGATTCTTTAGTTAACTGCTCAGACATTATTGATGAGCAACATGCCAGATTCTTATATGAATATGGCCTACAGGGGGAGCGCAAGAAAGTTGATTTCACTTGGCCTTTATCAGTGGAGACCCGACCAGTGCCTACCCAAGCCCTGAGGAAATTAAATTTGAATCCTAAGCAACTTTGAAGGGATGGAAATGAGAGCCCCAATTGGGAAGATTTAGATGATTGGGATGTGGAGGAAGAGGATGTATGGACGGAAAAAAGCCTGAATAAGTACAGAATACAGCTAGAAAAAGAAAAAATGTTGGATACCTCTGATGAATTGTATTCAGTCATTGGAAAACCAAAAAGGGATGCTCAACCCAACTACTAAGATCAGAGATACTGATACCTAGTCTAACGCCGCTTTGGCAGAAAAATGATCTCAAGACGTAACAGCATTAACAGGAAGAATTGCCATAGACAAACGAGAGTCTCTCCTTTAAAAATGGGAAAATTGCCTCTTTGAATGATGGAACACTACAGCTATCGGCTAAAAAGATGGATGTACCGGCAGGGCCCTGGGGAAGCACTAAAGACATTCAACACCTCAAAGGAAGTCAGGAAACATCAAAACTGCTGGCCTCTACGAACAGCGGGCTAGAGAAGGACCCAGGTCTGATAGCCCAATCAATAAAGGAGCAAACACTTGAACGGGACGGGATTCAATCAGAGCAGGTGACCAACAGCAAAAAGGAAACTGCTATTGACATAGCTCATATGCAGAACACCGTGATGGCGGCACTGACTATCTCACTATCCCTTTTCCTGAAATTATACGAGGCACTAAATACCTCACTACAAGATCTACAAACTGGAAATGAGAAGATGGGAATCAGTTACAGAAATTGGAATGCTTCACAGAGAAAATGGACTCGAGATTAAATAGTGAAGCTGAGCGTAGCAATAAATGGCATATCGGAACTTGCGCGCAGGGAAGCAAATGACAAGTCACAATTATTGGAGGCATTCATTGAAGACTGCAGGTGGATAAGACAATGTCACAAAAAAACTGAGGAAGCCATCCCTTTTGCAAATAGACCTGTCGGTTAAAAGTCGGTTAAAAGTCTGACCGCAGATGAAGGGACATCTAATCTGAATTTGGATCCAGCGCAATTGAATGAACAAGGCTTGGGGAAACTACCGAATATTATAAATGTGCAACCTCCATTAACGAAAGGATCAGATGATCCAGCCCAGATCCAGCGGAAAAAGGAAGCAAAGGGCACAGTTCCGAGAGTGGACGGAAAGGCAGTCTGCCCAAAGATCCAAGGGGTGAGATTGAATACAAACTTCCCAATTTTTCAAGGATCCGCAGCCTCAGATATACCCATTGCGGAAATTCAGAAGAAAGTGGGGAAGGGAAGCAAACGGACAGAGACAAAGGCCCCTGAAGAAGTGGAGAAGAAAGAGAAAAATATGAAAATCCTTAAAAAACAAAAACAAAAAACAATGGATCGCAAGCCTTCCTTAGGAACATAAAAACTCCCCCAAAATTAAAACTTAACCAATGTGCAAAGAAGGCAAGAAGAGAAATTGTCATTAGAGATGAATCAGCATTGACTAATATAAAGGAGAAACCTATATAAATACTGGGTGAGAGTGATGAAAAAGACTCAGATGAAGAACAATCTGAAGCCGATTTAAGTGACCTGTTGGAAGCCATTAAAAAAAACAGGCTGAGGAGGAATGGAACGATCTAAATTCAGATGAATGGGAAGAAATTGAAGGAAATGTCCGCAAAGAGTTGGCGAAACCACAAACAGAAGAGAAACGCCCAGATCAGAACAGATTAATAAAGCAAGATGGAAAACGGGAACCAAAGCTAACTGATGAAAGAATGAAAGAGAAAGACTATCAGATGGCAGATTTCCTAACAATGGAAGAAAAAAGAAAGAAATATGTGAGATCTGAAATCAAAGATCGCCCGAAGTGGAAGAAGGTTCCTATTGAAGTAAATCAGGCGGAAAGTTGGATAAAAGAAAAGGAAGACAAAAAAATAAGAAATGCTATGATCAAAGGGACCCACAGAAGATAGATAAAGCTCCCCCAAAGAGTGAGGCTGAAGGGCATAAAGTCCGACTAGCAAGTACAGTTAATCACTCAAAACGAATGAGCCTGAACGGAGAAAAAGTGGTAAACATATTAAGGAAAACCACAAAATTTAGAAACTGATCTTCAAATGTCATCAGAATAGTTGAATTTGAAAGCGAACAGAGGATCGATGCAGTAATACCACATTTGGCATCAGTTGAAGTCAAAGATAGTCTGTTAACTGTGAGAAAGGAGCTGGATCGAATGGGCTATGAGCTATCAGTCTATAACGAGAGTACTGCTAAAAGTGGTATTAAGGACAAACCTAGGTACTTTAAACCCCCACGGAGCCCATCAATCAGGGAATTAAACACTAATGATCGACATATTGGCGAGAGGAATCAAGAAAGAAATAACACCCAAAATGCGACTGGATGACGATCAAATTCAGTAGAGAAAAAAAAAGTTAATTGGAATCTACTGTTAAGATGAATATAAAGAACCAGGACAAGCTGGCTGAAATCCCCAGGCTCATGGTCGACAACTTGAGAAAGCAAATAAAGATCTTAAAATCAAGGATCCCAGTGGGTGAACACACGCAAGACTGGGCGTTGATGGCGGGAACCCTAGCTGCAAATAAATCAAAGTAGAATGAGAAGGTCGGCGGTGGGAAGGGTCTCCTTTGTGCGTCAAGGAACACCTGTGGCTTTCAACATCTATATTCAGGAGAATAGCAGGAGAAGAGAAATGGAACCAGAAAAAGAAAAAGTAAAGAAAGTGAGAAAAAGTGAACAATACAGAAAACAGCCTTCTTTGTAAAAAAAATGTATTTTGTTAAACACAAATAAAAAAATAAAAAATATTCAGGAGAAGACCAATTCCTTGATGACTACGAAATTGTCTGCCTTCAGGAAACGTGGATTGAAACTAAACCCCTCTGTGAGAACTACGAGGTATACATAAACCCAGCTAAGAGGGGAACAAAGGGGCATCCGTATGTTGGACTATTAACTCTAATCGAAATAGGGATTGGTCTCAAGATAGTGGCCCATTGTATCCCAAATCTCTACATCCAAGTTCTGGAACTTCTGAAACAAGCGAAGCAAAGTTTAATAAATCTCCTATTAATAAATACGTATTGGAGTGAAAACATCCCAAAACCAGAGGGCTACTTAACCGACATCACGAGAGAAGTTGATAAAGCAATGCTCCATGAAGGAGATCAACTAATAATGATCTGTGGGGATCTGAGTATAAAACTTGTAACCAAAGGTGGGAAAGTGATAACCGCCTCCCAGCTCAGTGGTAGAGCATTACGCTGGACAAACTAAATGGAAATCAGGGACATGAGAATGTTGAATGCTCAGACCCCGGGTGATCTAAGAGGTGCTGACACCTGGCACTCGGGCACAAGTGAGGTGTGCCTGGACTATTGCTTCGTGTCCGATAAACTATTACAGTGGATAAAGTCCTTTTGAGATCAAAAAGACAAGTAAGAGTGACCATGACCTACTGAGGATTAAATGGACTATACCAATAAAAGAGACACGGCCCATGATGTCAGCAAAAGTAGAGGTAGCCTGGGGTATGAATAGGCTACGGATACACCTAAATGCACTATCAAAACTGGTGAAGAACTATGATAATTTCATCTATGAGAACCTACAAGAGGTGGACTACCGGTGGTTGTTGAAGGAGTTTATAATACAGAAGGGAGCAAATAAGATGCCAATTATCAAAAAGAACCATGCCTATAATATGGAGGTGGTGTTAAAAAGAAAAGAACATAGAGCAAACCTAAAAAGACTGAGAATGTCTGAAGTGGATGATAAAGAGCGGCTGATTCGGGCACTGAAACAAAAGTATAAAAACTGGAGGAAAGCTGCTGAAGTAAAGCGAGCCCAATTTGATGCTGAAAAGATGCTAGTAATAATTTCTACTAATAATAGTAGAAACCTTTGGGAGATCATCAACCACAGGGACAATTTCCAAGCAGCGATATGCATAACACAAGTCTCGGAAGAACAGTGGGTGGATCACTATATTGCACTTTTAGAGAAGGAGCCGACGGTACAAAAGGCTGTGCAGGAGAAAACTACAAAGCCATGGAATATTGAATTTGATCGAGAGGACATCTTAAAATTGATCAGGAACCCTAGCCAATCGAGGGTGGCCGGACCCGATGGTATTTCCAATTGTACCATAAAAGCAAATAAAGATCGCTGGGCAGATTTAATAATGCTACTATTCTCACAAGTGCAGAAAACTACCATATTCTTGGAAAGAAGCAATGATCATCCTGATTTTCAAAAAGGGAGATCAAAGCAATCCTGTCAATTATCAACCAATTGCTCTTCTCGACTCAGTAGGGAAGTTATTTACAACACTGCTGCTTCGAGACCTTAAAAAATGGGCAATATCGACTGGGATCCTAGACAAGAGACAAACTGCCTTTACAGCTGGAGTGGGGACTTCACTGAATTTATTCATCCTGAATTTTCTAAAGCTAAGAACGTTTGATTCCAGCACTAAGCTGTACCTGGGATTTATGGACCTGGAACAAGCGGTCGATGCAGTAAATCAAGAGCGTCTATGGGTTAAACGAAAGAAATGGAACTGTCCTCCGGATCTATTGGAGGCTATCCAAAGCCTGTATACGAATACAACCATACAAGTATGTTTAACCAGGGAAGGTGCTCTCACGGAAAAAGGTTAAAACAAATGGAGGCATAAAGCAAAGGTGTGCCCTGCCCCAATTTCTCTTTGTGCTCTACATGGTGGACTTGGGAGACTTAGTGAGATCCGAGCATTCCCCTCCCGCCCCGCCAAGATAAACAAAGGGTTGATACCTTGGATCATGTACGCAGACGATCTGGTCTTTATAGACCAGGCAGAAATCAGTCTGCAAAGAAGACTAGATGCCTTTAAAAAATATTTAGAAGAAAATGAGATGCGGGCAAATGAGAACAAGTCAAAAGTTATGAAAATGGAATCTGCGCAGAAGAAAATCCGAAAGGGGAAGATACCATGTTGGTATATCAATGATAAAAAACTGGAAAATGTGGATTCTGTTACCTATCTGAGAGTCTTAATCAACAAGAATGTCAATGAACAAGGACAATTGAATTTAATCAAAGACAAACTGAAAAAACTGACAAACCAGGGGAAAGCCATTCACAATCGTTATGGTCAATTTTCACTGGCCCCTGTATGGACTTTCTATAAACAAAAGGTGGTGGAAGTCCTGGCCTATGGTTCAAAATCACTCTTCAATCTATCTTGGAAGGTGTGGGAAACCTTTTGAAGCTTACTTTTGGAAAAAGATCTTGAGACTGCCTAACTCACTGCCTACTTATATGATCAGGTATGAACTACGATTGGAATTGTTAAGATATATAACTATGTGGAAGACCATCTCCTTGTTTGAGAAGTGCATAACCCCTACCCCTGCAATACCTTTTGAGATCCTGAGC
Organism: Ambystoma mexicanum; assembly: GCF_040938575.1. NCBI lineage: Eukaryota > Metazoa > Chordata > Amphibia > Caudata > Ambystomatidae > Ambystoma > Ambystoma mexicanum. The sequence continues at coordinate 647,141,989 of NC_090937.1, forward strand.
AATAACAGAATTTCAAAGGACAAATACCTACAAGCTTGGGGATTGTGCTGCACTGAATATTTGAGAACGAATGGGATGGATACTGAAATGTTAATAAAGAATCCCACCAAAGTAAAATAACATTTACAAAGGAGAGATTGGATTGAGACATTAATGATGAGAGATCAATCTAGAAACGGTTACTTCCCAGTCTGGGAATGGAAGGCGTTAAACCAATTACCTAGGTATTTGGCCAAATTCCTGTCCCCCTTCTACTGTGATCTACTGATGAGATTCAGATTGAACATTCTGCCCATGAGAGAAGTTCAACTGCAGAGAAAACAGATAACACATGAGAATGCATTCTGCTGCTTCTGTGGCAACCATGATGAATTGGAAACAATAAAACACCTACTGCTAAACTGTAAAAGCCTTACCCCAAGTAGAATATTTTATTTTGAAGAATACATAGGACTCTTTGAGGGAAAAATGTTGGTGTAAATGTTTAAGGTTTAAATGTAAATTAACAATAAAACATATAAAAAAAAAATTAAAAAAAACTTTGGCAAGCCAAGTTTCACTTTCACAAAAGCTGTTCCTACGGTTTATAAAGTTACTCCCTCTTTTAGTTTGGTGGCACACTTGCTCTGCCATTGTTAAAACTAATCTTTGCTGTCGGATCTTCCACGTTAATACTGACAGCAAAATGTATCCATCTTCACAGGAGGCTAAATCTGTAGGCTCTGAAACCAGTGGCTGCTATTAGCTTTCATTGAGATTGCCAGGAGCTTTTTTTGTATCTCTTCCAGGAGCTAAAATGAGTGCCCAACATTTCAGACTCTGCTGTTGTCATGAGCAAATTATGCCACACGAAGGAGCGGGACCAATTCACCTTTTTCGGCGCTGCTGAAACAACATAAATGCTGCTCAAGGTCTTGGTTGCTATTCTGATTGACCATTGGTTTGTGGATGAGATGCGGTAGCAGTTCATACACACGTTACCAAAACCTAGCAGTGACCTGTGATCCTCTGTTACAAATGATGTGTTTAGGTAGTTCATGGTCTACAAACGCCTTGCCCAGAGTCTCATAAAACAGAACTACGGACATTGGGATGAATTTACTCATTTTAGATGAGGTGTCTACAGTGTCCCACATTGCTGTGTTGGTAGCATAAGGAGACGTGAATTGAAATCCACAAATAAAGGGTGACATGCTCTAGACGGCGTAGGAAGGGTCATTGGAGGTCCATATGTGCAATGATGTAACTTTTTGCTTTGTGCACATACATTACATTGAAAAAAGGCAGACATCAAGACCACCAAGACATTAGTTACTGTCGAGGTTAGTCATACCGATCAGGCTTTTTTCAGAGATAACCATTGTTGTCCAAGCATAGATTGGTATGCTGTTGGAAGAAAAGATGATGTTGATGGATGTAAGGTCTTTTATCACGTCCTATTCCCAGCATATGGGGAGACCTACAGCTACAAAGTTGCCTGGTGCACATATTGGTAGAGATTCTGGTTTGCAATCGGTCTTTGCATAATGGATTGAAAGAACATCTACTTTTCTGTGTTGGGATCCTGGACAATAAAATGAGCCAAAATGAAAACGAGCAAAGAAAAGCATCGAGTGGGCATGGTGGGGGATCAGACGTTGAGCCGCTTTGAAACATGCAAGATTTATATGGTCTGTAATAACTTCTACAGTATGATCGGTTTCTTCCAAGTTCTGACCCCAATGGGAAACTACTCATTGATTGCCAACAATCTTTTAACCTAGATGGTGCAAGTCTTTGTCAATTTTGGTATGTTTAAGTGAATAAAAGGCAATTGGATGAAGGACTTCCTCAGTGCCATGTTGGGAAAGCACCACTGCTAAGACCGTATAGGAGTTGTCGGCCTCTAAGATGTAGAACTGTTATGGATTGGGCCAAAATGGCAGAACAACATGGAGATTATGGGTTTGGAAGGCACGTTCTGTATTCTGGACCCATAGAAGCAAGGCATTTTTTCATGTCACGGAGGTCATGCAGATTATTTTGGACTACATTGGAAATAAAGGTTTGCAAATCCGAGCAATCAATTAATTTTGTGGACAGTGTGAGGTGTTGGTCAATCCAGTACCCTAGTATCTTTTTGGGATCCATGACATCCCTTTGGGATGACCAGACCTAAAACAGGATCTCCACTTCAGAAGAATGAAACATAACTTCTCAATTTTTGTGAAGAGTCTGTTTCTGAACTCTTCATACTCCTAGGATTTCTCAGTCATGCCCCACATGTGACTGGTGGATCTGTGAGTAGATCAAAATGTCTTCCAGGCATACTGCCATATAGACTGTGAGATCTTGAAAAACACAAGTTATAAAACTGTAGAATGCCTGAGCGCCATTTTAAAGCCTGTACGGAATTACCTGGTATCTGAAATGGCTGTTTTTTTATTTTTTATTTAAAGGAAGTTTTCAATTTGTCGCCTGCTTTTATGCAGGATAGATTCTGTGTACCCATTATATTGGTTTTAATGATAAGGAATGCGATAATTCAAGTCAGGATTTAGGCCCAACGTGTATAGTTTGGAATTGCTTTTGTCATAAGCTCTTCTAGGTCACAATAGTGTCTATACATGGTCTAAAATCACCCTTTTCCCCTTGGAAAAAGAACTTCAGCATTTGACTAGATAACTCCTTTTTGTGAGCGGTCAGGGAAACATTCTCGTCTTTGGACAAGGAATACATTTTGCCATAAAATGAGTTTCACCTTTAGACAGTAGATGGAACAGTCAAATTATCGATGAGTAGCCAAGGTCTTAGCTTTGACATGACTAAACACATTACTGAAACCATGACTCTCCGAGGCTGCATGACTGCGAGCAGACTGACCTCAGTTTTTCCAGTCAGTATTTCGATGGTTGGTGTCTCGTATGGGGTTCAGTGATAGGGTTTGTCCCTTGCAGCCCACTCAAGCGTTTTATAAAGACAAACGAGGGTTATGTCAAAGTGCAATCATTGATCAGGTCAAACTGTGTCGTTTCCTGATGCTCTTTGCTGTGCACGCCTGGGATGGTGGTTTCATGGGTCATCTCACACTTACAAACACTTGTGTACAGGCGTGTTATAAATGACGTATAATATCATATCATATCTCAACCGTGCAGTGGCCCATCCACAGAATGCACTGGTTCTGTGTTGATTTAAGTAGCACCAGGAAGTGTCTTTGTGTTAAAGGTCTGCCTCATGTAGTTTCTGAAAGCCCTGAAGTTCAATAGAGCCCAAACCTCTACTTGTCTGGGGGTCCCAAGTCAAGTGCACATAATAACGCTCTTCAGAGGCAGTGGTTGTCAGTGGTAGGTTTAAAGATTTATGGCCCAGTGGCAAACACAAACCTTCTTCTGATCCATGTTTCCCGAAAGTAGTTTAGAGCAATTTCAGATGAGGTGAACCGACGAAGCACAGTGTATGCACATATGTTCTTGCCTCCTGGATTCCTCTTGTCCCCAGAGAGGGAACCTCCTATGCTGCCTGACTGCATAGGTCCAACCGGAGTTGAGCTGGGAGGAGAGGGATATTGGTACAGAACACATCGGATTAGGACGTGGTCACATGGTGTTCTCTCTATGGTGGTCAATCTGGAAAGTCCATTATAGAAGTATGGATATGGTAGTGGGTGTAGGGGGGCGATGGGCAAGTGCATCCTGGATTGTATACCTCAGTCCGTGCTGGGACATGGTTATTCGGGATACTGCTGAACAGTTGGTTTCAGCCGTCACCTGTTTTGAGATGTGCCATATACTGCCATATACTCCATGAGATTGTGTCTTGCGCCAAAAACTCAATAGTTTCATACTTCTGGCCTGACAGAAGTATTATTGTTCAACCATCATCTTAAGTTCCTTAATAAATGGGGAGAGAAACTAATCCTAGGTAACAGTGACCGAAACCAAGGTGTCCCCTTTGGAGACTGGTGACAATAAAGATGACCATGGCCTGATCTATGGGAAACATCCCTAGTTAACTAAGGGAGTGGGGCAAACACTACATTGGGAAAGCTCTATTTTTATTGGGTTCCTCATAAATGTGTCAGGTTAAAGGTGGGATACAGACACTGGTGCAGGATCATACTAATTGGGACATTATCTGGTAAACAAAACACGAATTGTTGAGCCCCCGGAACCACTGAGGGTACAGGGTCATCTAGACGTGGGTGTGTGTCTGTGTCTGTGTGTAAAGCCTCTGTTGATACTAACAGGGTGCATCCAGGCTCTGTGGCTAATTCGAGTTATGATTTTACTCAAGTATGCGCCCATGTCATTTTTACCAGTTTTCCATGGCAACAAATCTGGTGCTTTTGGCGACTTTTGCAATCTGTCCGGGATACAAGGTGGCACAGGAGTCATGTTTTTTTAAAACATAAAACCAAAGGAAGATTAGCATCTCTCCAAGAATGGAACTGGGGGAATAGTGATATCCCAGGAGGAGTCCCAGTGAGTAGGTAGAACCGATGTGGAAATCTGTGTGACGCAGGAAACCTAGGAGAGAAGCCTCTTTTGGAAAGCTGGATTCAGTATCGGTTGTCGGGGATTGTGGGATCCCAATTAGATATACAGCTAAATTTGGGCCATAAGGGGACTAGTATTACAGTGTCCCTAGAGATTTGAGCCCTTAATGTGGGTTGGGGAGTACACCCCAAAACATTCACATTGCAGAGCATACCTGAAATTAACAAGTAGTTGCCCTAAGAAAGTGAGATGTCACTGAGCAGATGAAGCGCTGGTCAGGATATACAGCAACCTCTGAACTTTGACGGAACAGAGCATGTTACAAAAGTATTTACAGTTGTCAGAGTCAGCATTGCTATGCGCTTGCATTTGGAATTGTGTATATGGAAGCTGACATTTCGGATCCATCTCCTGCCTATGTGTGCCCTTTGACCGTACAGCGGAGCCCTGCACTGCCCCACCAAGATTATTTTTTTTTATTTTTTATTATTTTATCAACAAAACTCCAAACATTACAAACGTTAAAGACATCCACATTTATTCTTCACATCATTATTTCAAATTTAAACATTTCGGTCCTCCCCACTCCCGCCCCCTTAACTCAAGCCCCTGCTTCCATGTCACTGTCCTACTTTATCTCCAGGCGTTTCTACTTCAATTATCTCTTCCGTATCATCTTCACTATGGTCGGCCTGGGAGGGTCCTATCATCAAGGCCATCAGTTGTCTCCATGCTATTAGGGGTCCCACCTCCTCCTCCCCCCCCCTGCTGACTGCTTCATACCAAGCAGCCATTTCTTCCTCTGCCCATTTCATGAGGTTCGCCCACCACTTCTCAATTCTAGGCCGTTGGGCTGTCTTCCAGCACATTGCAATTCTCCGTTTGGCCAGAATGTAGGCCAGGTCTTTCATCTTACTGATGTGCTCCAGGTTACGTGGTCTGGTGAAACTCCCCAACATGCATGCCCAAGCTAACTCCACCTCCAAGGTAATTCCTTTTTCCGCGAGGCGTATCCTCGGCTCTGTCCAAAACCTCCCCACCTCCGGGCAAGCCCAAAACACATGGAGCATCCCCGCTTTCTCCAGCATGGGGTCTGGCATGGATTCACATGCTCATGAATATTCCCCGTTGTCAGGCTGGGAATCCTCAGTAAAGAAAAAAATCAGTTTCAGGTTTGTTTCTGAACTGTCTTTCTTAGTAGTAACCAATCACTGGTCTCTGGGTTATACTGCCCCAGCCAATGACTGCCTTCTGCCTAAGCCCCTCCCCTTGCAGCCATCCTCAGATTTTTACCGCACGTTCAAGTGTTGGGAGTCCTCGTGCTATAGCTCTCGAGCTTTTACTGCGTTTTGCGATTTTTCAAAGAGTTAATCTCATTTTTTCAGTCAATCGAGCCTCAAGCTCCACCGTTTCTACTTCCGATCAACGGGGGCCCGTTTCGGAATTTTCTACGCCCCCCAAGGGCGAAGTTTTTGTCGAGTTACGTTTCTTGGAGGATTCCAGAAGACCTTGAGGCCTACCTTGTGGACATGGCCCAGGACAAAGGAAGCTCGACACCCGGATCCAAGCTGTTCAGGAACTGCCCTGGATGCAGATTGCAGAATGTGTTCAAGGAGGACGAGCATTCTAGATGACTCTACTGCCTTCACGAAGACAAAAAGCACGTGGAGAAGGACTGTGCATTTTGCAAGAACATGTCGGAGCGGACCATGAGGGATCGGCGGATCCGCCACACCAACTGGCTGGAAGGGAAGAGGCCAGCGGTAGGTGAGAAGAAGAGGTCCCAGCGGTCTTCTAAGTCCGTTGAGGGTGCTCCGGCGATGGGGGCCCAACAGAAGGCTAAGCACCGTGAGTCCGTGGGCACTGGGAGCGCCGAACGGTCGGGCTCCTTGGCTGCGAGGCAGGGCGCACTTTCACCGACGCCATCATCCATGAGCCAATGCTCTGGCTCGGGGAAGAGAAAGTCGGAGAACCCGGGTAAGCTTCTGGAGAAGCCCCGGTCGATCCCGACAGAAGCAGCCGACGGGGAGCGAGGCGGTGACCCTCCCCCCAAGCTGAAGGCCTCAAGCGCGCCAAAAGTCGTGAAGGCCCTGATTCACCCGGTTAAGGCCTCTATCGAGGGAGTCGTGGCGGCCTTGGCGAAGCCTGTGGAGGCGACGTCGGGGCCCAGAGTTTCCCTGCCACCGCAGAGGGAATCCTCTTTTCAGCCCATCGATAAGACCCCCGTGAGAACCCCAGTGGAAAAAGAGGGGGGGGGCAGTGGCCATCACAGACACGGATTCAGCCTCTGAAGAGGAACTGGCTGGAGTCGTGAAGATCCTCAACAAGAATTTCGGGGAGGTCCGGTCCCACGGGAGGGATCCCGACGAGGCGGATGAAGAGAGTGACGGTGGTGCCGACGAGGTTCCCGTGGAGGCGGAGGATTCCACTCCCCAACCATCGCGCACGTCGCAGCCGCTACACGAGCCTCAGGACAACTCGGGAGCCATCTTGATGGCAATCCAGGCCTTATGTACGGAGAAAAGGACGAGGTTTCCCTTACCCCCAACGGACGATCCAGCGGAACCTGGCCTGTCGGGGAGCCCTCCATTGAAGCGGAGGAGAGTTCATCCACTCCCGCCCTTCCAGCCCTCGTGGCCCTGGCAGCCTTCATCTCCTTCCCCTGACACAGGAACAGAGACGGCCACGACGGGGACAGATGACGGTGGTGACGACGGGATGGCCCTTCCATCACCACCTCTTTGGGCCTCCCCGCCTGACGAAATTGGCTCCTTTCATGCCATGATTGCCAGGGCATCCGAGCTCTTCGAGCTCTGCCCCGAAGAAAAGAAGGAAGGTTGGTTTCCTCCATCAACGGCGTGAGGCCAAAAGGAAGATGGTCCTCTCGGTCCCTTTTCTTGACGACATCTGAGACGAGGGGCTGTTGCTCCTGAAGAACCCGTCCACAACCCCTGCCAAGAGAGACCGGTACGAGAAGAAGTGCCGGGTCCTGGATTCCGCCCCTCTGTGCCTTAGGGTGCAGCCGACCCCGGATTCGGTTTTCTCGGCGGCGGGCAAGAAGAAGACGGCAGGGGCTACGGCTTGGACTTCAACCTCCCCCCGGATGGTGAGGGGAAGAAACTGGATGCTATGGGGCGACGGGTCATCTCGTCGGCGGTGACGATTAAGGCGGCCAACTCCCTAGCGATTGTGGCCTGCTACGACAGGGAGCTTTGGTATAAAATAGCTCCTCTGCTGGACTTCCTCCAGGACGACAAGAGGGCGAGGCCCTGGAGATCCTGCAGGAAGGCAAAGTGGCATTGGACCACACAGACCTTGCTGATACCGGTTTCTGCCAGTTGGGCAACAGTGTTCGTCTTTGGCGTGGTTGGCTCAAGGCGACAGATTTCCACCAGGATGTGCAAACCAGAGTTTTGGACATGTCCTTCGTCGGGAACAACCTATTTGGCAAGACAGTGGACGAGTCGCTGCAGGCCATCAAGGCCGACACGGAGACGGCCTGGGACCTGGGGGTTTTGCAGCAACGACTGCCGCCGTTTCGGGACTCTGGAGGCAAGCAAGGTGCCTCCAAAGGATTCGGCGGTGGCTCCTCGACGTACCGCCAGGCGGGCCGCTCCTCGTCGCAGGAGGCCTACAGAGTACGCGGCAAGTCAGGAGGATCTCGTCGTCGTCGCCAAGGAGGCCAAGGCGGCAAGGCCACTGCCGAGCAGGACTGAACGGCCGTAGCATTGGGCCCCCACCTGAGCACCCCGGTGGGAGGCCGGCTGGCGAAATTCATCAGCGTGTGGGAGTCCATCTCCACCGACCAATGGGTGCTGGATGCCCTGGCCCGCGGGCACACTCTTGAGTTTCTAAAGAAGTGCCCCCGCATTTCACCCGTGGCCAGGAAGGAAAACCACGTCCCTCAACTGCTGCTGGAAGTGAGGCTGGGGCAGCTGGAGGAGGGTGACTTCCTATTGTCGCTGGACTTGGAGGATGCCTACTTTCACATCCCCATTCTAAAAGGACATCGAAAGTTTCTCCGATTCGTAGTCCAATGACGGCACTACCAATTCAAGGCCCTTCCCTTTGGATTGAAGTCGGCGCCCAGGGTATTCACCAAGTGCCTAGCACCAGTGGCGGCACGGCTGCGCCTGCAGGGGATCCACGTCTACCCCTACCTGGAAGATTGGCTCATCTGAGCAAAGACAAGAGAACTCGCCGTCGGGCACACACCGAAGACAGTCCAACTGCTCACGGATCTGGGTTTCTCCATCAACTACACCAAATCCCACCCAGTTCCGTCGCAGGTTGCACTGTTTCTGGGAGCCAAGCTCGACACAGTAGCGCGACTGGCCTCCCCGTTGGAGGAAAGGACGAAGGCCATCATGGGCAAGGTGCAGCGGCTGTTGGCCATGGATGTGGCCAGGGTGAGGTCCATCAAGTTCCTTCTCGGCATGATGTCCTTGTGCATCTCCCTAGTGCGCCTGTGCAGACTGCGGATGTGGCCACTGCAAGAGTTCCTCGACGCCCGGTGGATGCAAGCGGCGGGCAGCTTCGAAGACAGGATCCCGCTCAACGAGACCTTCCGCCAAGCGATCCGGTGTTGGGGAGCCCGCATGCATCTGGCAGCGGGTGCGGACTTCCAGACCCCGACGCATCAGGAGATGGTGACAACGGATGCCTCCCTGGAGGGGTGGGGAGCGCACACCTGAGATCGCCACGCAAGAGGCCTTTGGCTCCCGGAGGAGAGGTCACTACATATCAACATCCTGGAGCTCCGAGCCGTGTTTTGAGCTCTCAGGTCGTTCCTCCCGTCCCTTAAGGGCAAGGTGGTGAGGATCTTCCCTGACAACACCACCACAATGTTCTACATCCAGAAGCAAGGAGGCACCAGATCCCCGGCCCTATCCAAGGAGGCCCAGGATCTGTGGCACTGGGCCAGCGCCCAGGGGATGTTTCTGGTGCCCTTCCACGTGGCAGGAATAAAGAACACCATCGCAGACTCGCTCAGCAGGGAGCTGCGCTCGTGCCACGAGTGGGAGCTGCGGCAGGATCAAGTGGATCGGCTATTCCAACGATGGGGCAGTCCCCAGATCGACCTATTCGCGACGACGGCGAACACCAAGTCCCAGAGGTTTGCCAGCAGGTTTCGCCAGCCGGGGAGCATGGGCGATGCCTTCTCATTCCCCTAGTACGGCCTGTTCCTGTACGCGTTCCCGCCGTTGCCGTTGTTGCTGCAACTCATCAACCAACTCAAGAGGTCCCGGTGCAGGATGATCCTCGTTGCACCTGCGTGGCGGAGACAGATCTGGTTCCTGGACCTTCTGGACTTGTCAGCGTCCCCCCCCCCCCAGTCAAGCTGCCGACAGACGCGGATCTCCTCGCCAGAGAAGGAGGTGCCATCCTCCATCACGTCCCAGGGTCGCTGAACTTGCAGGCCTGGCTCCTGCAGCACTAGAGTTTGGAGGGTACGATATCCCGGCGGACTGCAAGGAGGTGCTTGCAAAGGCCAGGGCGACCTCACCTCTCAAGTGCTATGGGCATAAGTGGAAGAGGTTTTCTGTCTGGTGCGGCGCACAGAAGATTAACCCTCTGCAGATTATGGCCCCACAAGTGCTGACGTACTTATTGTCGTTGGCCAAGGCGGGGATGGCCCATGCCTCCATCAAAATCCATCTGGCGGCTATCTCCCGCTACACCAGAACTCTGGGGCGCTCATCCCTGTGGTCCCATCGCCTGGTGAAGGAGTTCATGTAGGGACTGTTCTGATCGTTCCAGCCGGTGAAGGCTCTGGCCCCGGCGTGGGAGCTCAACGTGGTGCTGACCAGGCTCATGGAGCTGCCATTCGAGCCTCTGCGTTCTGCACCGTTGAAGTTCCTGTCGTGGAAAACAGCGTTTCTTGTGGCCATCACCTCTGCACGGCGAGTGTGAGAGATCCAGGCCCTCTCCTGTAAACCTCCGTACCTGACTTTCCATGAGACGAGGGTGGTGCTGAGGACACACCCCTCCTTCATGCCCAATGTGCCGTCGGACTTCCATCTCAAAATAGGTGTTACCTATTTTCTTCCCGTCGCATTCGTCGCCAGCCGAGAGGACTTTGCACTTGCTGGATGTAGCTAGAGAGCTGAAGTGCTACGTAGACCGCACAAAGAGTTTTCGGAAGACATCACAGCTGTTTGTGAACTTTGGACCTGTGAACCAAGGGAAGGCCCTCTCAAAGGCTTCCATTTCCAGATGGTTCTCCGGCTGCATCATGCACTGTCTCCGGTTGGCAAACCGACCGTTGCCTGGCCGTCCAAGACCCATTCGACCAGAGCGATCGCTGCTACCACGGCGTTCCTATCTGGCGTGCCCCTGCAGGACATCTGCATGGCTGCTATGTGGAGGTCACGAGATTCTACTGCGTCGACCGGGATTCCAGGGAGGAGTCCAGAGTCGGCCAAGCAGTGCTGCGCAACCTGTTCGCCTGAAGGTGGGTCTGGTGAGGAGGTAAGAGATGCTTAATGTTGAGTTGATGAAATGCTTAATGTTGAGCCTTGCCACCTCCCGTGGTTGTGCATGTGGCACTGCTATGTATTCTTGTATTCATGAGCATGTGAATCCATGCCAGACCCCATGCTGTAGAAGGAAAAAGTTACTTAGCTGTAACTGTTGTTCTCCAGCATGGGTCTGGCATGTATTCACATGCAAACCCTCCCTCCTACCCCTCTGCGGCTCTTCACTTGGTCCTACTGCCACTTTACCTGCTACCAAATCTGAGGATGGCTGCCAGGAGAGGGGCTTAAGGAGAGGGCAGTCATTGGCTGGGGGCAGTATGACCCAGAGACCAGTGATTGGTTACTACTAAGAAAGACCGTTCTGAAACGAAACTGAAACTGATTTTTTTCTTTACCGAGGATTCCCAGCCTGACAACAGGGAATATTCATGAGCATGTGAATCCATGCCAGACCCATGCTGGAGAACAACAGTTACAGGTAAGTAACTTGTTCCTTCTCCTCCCCGCACCGTGGGCATTTCTGTGCCGTCGGGCCTCCAAACTTGGCAATTTTATTGGGGGTCATGTATGCCCTGTGAGTGACATACAATTGAATCTGCTGAAGCCTCGCATTTCGGGACACCTTCTTATGATACCTTTGGGCTCTGTCCCATTGCCCATCCGACATGGGTTCTCCCACTTCCTCCTCCCAGTCTCGCCTCAGTTGGAGCAGCTCTTTTCCCACTCTAGTCCCCAGTAGCTTGTATAGACGAGATATTTCATGCCCACCCTCCAAAATATCATACATCGTCTCGATGGTTGCGTCGGGTTGTTCCATGAGCACTGCCTCAGGCCAACTTTTTCGCACCAGTTTAATAATTCTGCTATAAGTAATGTGTTGGCCTTTATGCACCCCGGTGTCCTCCACCAGTCTCTGGAAGTCCAGTGCCACCCCCTCCTGCCACATATCCCCAAGGGTCGCCAGGCCCATCGGTTCCCAGTATCTGCGGATCCCTTTTATCATTTGGGGTCCTCCCCGCATAGTGCCACTAACGGCACCTGAAGGGAGAATGGGGTTGGGTTTCCCACTATTTGCCATGCTCTGCGCCATATTTCCCAACCTAGCGCCAGCAGTCTCGCCATTCCTAGCACCTTTGGTTTAGGCAGCCACACTGTCTCTCCAAGGAAGAAGGGGGCAGGGTCCTTATACAATAGCCTGGCTTCGGCCGTTTCTTCTTCAGACAACCACCTGGCCACATTGCAGCTGTCCCGCCAAATAATATAACTCAAAGTTCAGCAGGTTTATACCCCCCGTCACAAGAGTTTTGTAGTTTCCAAAGGGCCACCCTGTTCCTGGAGTTGTGCCACAAGAAACCCCTGCACAAGCTGTGGAGTTTGACAAAAAGCGTTTGGGGATCGCATACGGAATGTTTACGAAAAAATGTAGCAGTCTGGGCAGGACTACCATCTTAATCAAAGCCGCTCTACCCATCATGGCCAGGGGCAGTCTGGACCAAAACCCCATTCTATTCTTAATACCGTCAACCGCCTTTACTGTATTGTGTTTGTGTTCCTGCTCAGTCGTGTGATATATATTGATTCCTAAATATCGGAACGTCTCGATCTGCCAGGGTATTGGCAAGACTGGTAGGTTCCTAGGCAGGGTGTGTCTGTACCTCCCCAAGGGGAACATGCTTGATTTCTTGGGGTCCATTGCTATGCCCGAAAGGGTGGTGTAACGTTCCATCACCGCCAGGACATATTGTAGATTTTCCTCTGGGAAGCGAAGATATAGGAGTATATCATCGGCGTACAGTGACATGAGATGCGACCCCCCCGCAGTATGGATCCCTATCTCCCCGTACTGTTGTCTTAGGCAGATTGCCAGTGGCTCTAGCGCAAGGATATACAGCGACCAGGGGCAGCCCTGTCAAGTGCCCCTGCTGAGTTGCCATTTATCTGAGATTGTGGCGTCTGTTTTGACCCTGGCGATTGGGGAGCTATATAGCATTTTAACCCACGTCCGGTATCCCTGCCCTATTCCGTATTCTCTCAGAGCCGCCAGCAACTAAGGCCATCTCACCGAGTCAAAAGCCTTAACGGCATCCAGCGAGACTATTACCAGTTCACCGGGGTCCTTCTCTGTTTGGTCAATAATGTGGTGGAGTCTCCTATGATTGTCGGTTATGTTCCTGCCAGGAACGTAGCCTGTTTGGTCGTTGTATATCAATTTGCCAATGACTCGCTTAAGCTTGTTTGCTAGCGCTGCTGTGGGGATTTTGCTGTCCTGATTAAGCATCGATAGGGGTCTGTATGACCCGCAGTCTGTGCTTGGCTTACCCGGTTTTAAAAGCAGGATGACCACCGCCTCCCGTAGGGACTCCGGCAACCTGCCGTGCTCAAACGCCTCGTTAAGCATGGCCAACAGCGATGGGAGCACCTCTTGTTTGTACGTTTTATAGAATTCACTGGGGAGCCCGTCCGACCCCAGGGCTTTGCACGTGGGCAGGTGCTGAACCAATCTCTCCAATTCTTCTAACATTATTGGGGCGTCCATGTCCTCCTGTTCCTGATCATCTAATTTGGGCAGGCCTATGTCTTCCAGTGTTTCCTGAATTTCTTGATCCATCCCTTCCCCTGCATCCCCATAAAGACATTTATTTTATCTAAGGAACCCCTCATTAACTCCCTCTTGGGTGTCCCAGCACTGACCTTCATGCCCTCTGATTTCCCTGATTGCTGGCCGTGGTGTTTAATTTTTTATAAAACTAGGCCAACAGCCTACCCGGCTTGTCTCCACCCGCGTGTTGCCTTTCGACATATTTCTTGTAACTCAGCTTGCATAGTCTATCCCAGTGCTCACTGCTGGCTTGGTGTAACAGCTTCATCCTTTCCTCATCCTCCTGTGAGGTGCCCCCCTTACGCATTATGCCTTCCAGCTCCCTCTCTGTTCCTTGCAGCTCCCGCTCTATGCCCCCTTGGATCCCTCTGGATTTTGATATGGCTACGCCCTGTATTACTACTTTGAATGCCTCCCATAATGTTCCCACCGATTGAACACTACCTGTGTTAGTGTCAAAATACTCAGTAATCGCCTCCCTCAAGTCCTCCCGGAATCCCTGAGTCCTGCAGGACCTCAGCTCTGAGCTTCCACGTCGGGATTCTCGCTCTAGGGGGCTGGTGTCGCCATTCCAGAACCAAGGGGGAGTGGTCTGAGAGCACTCTGGCCTTGTATTCCGCACCCGTCATCTCTCCTACCAGCGCCGAAGCAGCAAACATGTAATCCAGCCTCGTGTGCAGGTTATGTGGGGCCGCGTAGTGTGAGTACTGCCTATCTGCTGGGTGTAACTGTCTCCAGATATCTTCGAGTCCAAAGTCTCTCAGTAGGGCCTGTAGTGCCTTTGCGACCGGAATGGATCTGTCTGGGTTACCATCTGATCTGTCCATTTTAGGATTTAATGTACAGTTAAAGTCCCCTCCCCATAAGATTGTGCCGCCCAATAGGGGGCCAATTTTGCCATAGAGGGTCCTAAAGTAGGCCGCTGTATCTTGGTTAGGGGCGTATAAATTTATAATGCTCACTTCCCTGTTTTCCAGCATCCCCCTCACCACTGTCATTCTGCCTTCTGGGTCTATCGTGGTCTGAAGCAGTTGAAATGGTACATGCAATGCCACCCACGTGATGACCCCCCTTGCGTAAGCTGAGTATGTGGCTCCCGTGGTACACCCTCTCCACTTTCTCTGGACCACCCCCAGCTTCTCCCTAGTGAGATGGGTTTCCTGTAATAGTGCTATGTCAATCTTCAGCCTTCTTAGGTACATCATTACTTTATTCCGCTTCAAATAGCTGTTGAGGCCCCTCACATTCCAGGTCACCACCCTAAGGCTACCCGAGGCCATCTGTGGGTTGTCCCGCTTCCCCTCCCAGCTTCCCCCTCCCGCCTGGTTTGACACAAGATTGGGATCGTTCCCCTCCCACTCCCAACAAAACTCCCCAACTAGCCCCCCCTGCCCAACTATGAAAACTGAACATAACCCCTTAACCCAACCCCAACAAGTGCCCAGCTCCATCCCTGGATCTCATGCTCCCCCGCGTTTGGTCCAGCCTCAGAATGCCGAGTGCAGGACCCAGCAGGGTGTCACCGGTCTACCGGTGACCCAACTACTCTATTCAATGTGGGGGTATGAGGGCTGGTTCCGTTAGGCTCCTAAACCGTTAGCTAAGTTCCTTGTTCATAAGGATCCTGCATATATGTGTGTCCCTTATTATATTTAAGTCCCAATGTCTTAGACGGCGACGCTCTAGGTGCCACAGTCATGTGTTACTTATCTGCGCCGTCTTCCTTCTGGATGCCCGGTTCCTGGGGGCAGCTCTGCATGTCTAGCCATTCCATGGCATCTTCCGGGGTTTCAAAAAACAATGTTCTGCTCTTGTGGAACACTTTTAATTTCGCCGGGTAGATCAGCATATATTTGTGACCTGCTTCATGCAGCCTTCTTTTCACGGCCCCAAAGTTCATGCGTCAACCTTGCACCTGCAGGGTGTAATCCGGGTATGCAGTTATGTTTGCCGACACCCTCTGTATCGTTCCGCCCTTCCGGAAGTGCTCAATTATTCTCTCCCGGTCCCGGTAGTTCAGGATCTTAGCTATCACCGGTATGGGGGGGGTTACCGGTGGTGGCTTCCTCATCAGGGACCTGTGCGCCCTTTCCACGGCAAACCCCTGGGTCAGCACTCCCCCCGGTTATCTCCTTCAGCAGCATTGATTCGATATATTCAGTAGGGTTAGGTCCCTCAGCTCCTACAGGCAGTCCAACGATGTGTATATTATTCCTTCGGGCACGTCCCTTCGCCTCCTCCGCCTTACTTTCCAGGTTGACGACTTGCTGTACCAGAGCATGAAGTTCAGATTTGTGGGCTGTGCATGCCGCTGTGTTCGGGGCCACCTCTTTTTCTAGGTCACCTGTGCGTTCAGCCAGCGCTCTGACGTCTTGCCGGAGGAGGTTCATCTCTTCTTGTAATGCCCCGACTTTGAGCTCTAGTGCCGCCTTCAGCTCGTTTACGGCCAATCCTAGTTTGGTTTCCCAGGCCACTTCTAGGTCAGCGATCGCAGCGAGGATCTCCTGGTCTCTGCCCATAGTATCTATGACCCCGTAGGGGGTTTTGTCTTTGCTCCTGGCCCCTTCTGCCCCTGGTGATGTTCTAGCATATTCGTCAAGCGTGGGTTGCTTGCCCTTCGCTCTAGGCAGTTTGGTAGTCATCTCGGTGTATCAGGGCTGTGTATACGGGCTCCGCAACGTGTGGCCTCTGGCCTTCGTTAGGTTAAACTACTTCTGGTGCCAGGGCCCTGGCAGGCGGTATTAAGAGATTCCTTATAGAGCCAAATCTACTCCCAGAGTGGGCTGTGTCCTTCCACGTAGTTCTTCTTGGGCGAGTCTGTCCACTCAGGCTGCGCGCTCCAGCCACTGTTGGTCCAGTCCCAGGGGCACCCACCCCAGTGCTTATGGATCTGTTTGGGTACAAGCACTGGCCCAACGTATGTCAGCCTTAAGCCCCGCCAGGTTACCGTTGCCTCCTGCGCTCGGGCAGTACCTGTGGAGCTCAGCGCCAGGAACGCTTCACTGTGCCCCCCTATTCGCCTACTGCTTAGGCTAGGGGGTGTCTCCTTCCCCTTATAATGGCTGTGCGCTGTTCTTAACCCTGAGGGGCTTGTTGACAAATTATGAATGTCTGCAATGTCCGACTACTCTGTGTGGGCGCCTCCCTTGCACCCAAGTGCTCCAGCGCTGCCCCAGCTTGCCTATGGGGCTGGACTCCTCTTTATGCATGTGAAGCTGTTCCTACCTCTTGATTAGGTCTTGTAGTCCTGCACGCTCCCCAGCCGCGGTGCTCTGTTCCTTCGCACCACGTTGGATTGGCCTGGCTACAAATGTAGCGGCCGCTTCTCGTATCTCCTAGCGACCACCCCTCCTGGCGCGCGTCTTTTGCAACACGCTCGCCGAGTCTGTAATGACGGAGACAATGTTGCACTCCGAACAGGCCCGGCTTCTTCCTTGTCCACACAGAGCGCTCCCCACCGCGGGCAGACCCCGCCCGGTTTACGCCGGCACACGCTGGCTTCCCAGATTACAGAACTGCAGCGCCGCACTGCAGCACCAGCTGCGGGCCCTGGTCTGGGTGCCCAGCTCTCCCGGCTTTCCTCTGGCACAGTCCGCCCGCAGGCCAGTCTCTCCTTTGTTCGCCGGCTGTTCAAGCGGTGGCCATTTTCCCCTTGTGTGCCGCGGACACCAGCGATCCGATGCAGGCTCCGGTTGCCTCTTCCACACCGGCGGTCCGCGTGTTGTCTTCACACAGTATGCTCCGCTGCTTCCTCTGCACGGGCATCTATTTTGTGGGCCAAGTGATGCAGTTGTAGCGCGATTTACACAGGATATTGCTCGGATCAGCCGGAGCCCTAGTCGGAATCGTCATCTTACATGGCTTCTTAGCCACACCCCCGCACTGCCCCACCAAGATGCAAGTGTCCCATCTGCCAGTGTGGCCATGGAGGTGCCATGCCTCGGGGAGGGTGGCTCCTTTGGTTGTATACCGGTCTCCTAGGGGCATCATGTATGGAACAAGGTAAGCATGTTGTGCTGTTCTGGTGGAAAGGAGGTTGTGCCAAGCAGGACATGGGTCAACACAAGCCATACCCGACAGTCTCAGAGCCCTTGAATGTGTAAATATTAATATTTTACAATTGAGAAATGTGTGTCTGTTACCTCTATGCAACAGACGTACATGCAAAAGGTGCAGACTACTGGGTGGTGGCCCAGACCAACCTGGCCTTTTACTATTGAGTGACTCCATGAAACTGGTGCTGAATGAAAAAGGGTTAACATGATAAAAGTTCTTGAGTTTGAATCGACAGTGCAAATGGAATAGTTACTGTGCAAACCTGGGGATGCATTGAGGACGGGTGGAAGTGGATTTGGGGGGTTGGGGATCTGGGTGCAAAACCAATAATACAATGGACAATGAAGAACCAATGCGAAGTAACTAGCAAATAAAACACATTCCCAATGAAGCAAGGTAAAAGGAAACTAAATGTGCAAACAAGAAGACTACATGCACAGGAATTACTGATTACTGACATCCAGGATATCAGTCATAACTTAGTTTTAGAATTAGTTAATTGGCAGAATACAATGCAAAGTAAATGTAAATAATATGCAGCATCGTAAAATAACATACAAGGTCAGTGCAAATGATAGACAAGAAGGCAGACAAATATTCTAGCTAAATGCAAATGATGTAATACAAGACTAAATAATTGCAGCTCACTGTGACATGGACACGATGATATGAACGTAGTATTTACACAGTTGAATGGGGAAAAACCTTGATTCAGGTTGTGTATTACACAGCCGGAGTAAATGCAGACAGTTCCAAATATGTAGGGGGAATTCTGTATACAGAGACCATTGAAACTGTTCAAATGAAATACTGTACGCTTTAACTTCACATATTTAGAGTATCATACTGAATTATTCAAACAGTACTTAAGGGGGAATACTGACAAAGTCAAAAGCTAAGGTACTCTGGACAAGGTTGGCAGGGGTTAACTTCGAGGCTAGGCAGAAGTGTAGCCCGACGGCTGGTCTATTGCACAGCGTGGAGAAGGAGCTTGCCAGGGCCCCTAGCAATTGGGAGACCTTTCTTTCTCCTCTGGTCTTCAGACACTGCAGCTGGCATGGTGCAGCAAAGGGCAGCAGTGTTGTGGATCTTCTCCCTTGCTCCTCTCTGGTTCTCAGACTTTGGAAATGGAGCAGCTCTCCCATAGTCTGAGGTAGGCTGCGGTTCTGTTGGGGAGACAGTACCTAGCAACCAGGCCCCCTGCAAAACCTGATGCAGGAACAGCCCCCCTTGAAGCGGGTCTGGAAAACACATGGTGGTGCAGGATCATGCTCCTATGGAGGAGGCAAAGTAGGCATACCAAACCAGGGCATAGGTCAGCTTTTCAAGGGTTTGGAAACCAAGTATAGGTGCAGAAGGGTTCAGGAAGGATATGCCAAGCACCAAACCCTGGTGTGAGTGCAAGAAGTTTGCCTTTTTGACTGGCAACCTGGTGAAAAAACAGGGAGAGTGGAATTCAAATGATGCAATCTGAATATGTCTAAAAGAATTACACAATGGTTTATGATAACGTTTATTGATTGATTAATTCAGCCACATATGCCATGCGCACCAAAAAGGCAGCATGAGGTCAGAGGGGGGCATGGTCCTCCTCTTCCAGGTTTCAGGAAGTCTGATAACTCAGTGTTAAGTGTAGGAGAACAACAGGTTACGGGATGAATGGGTTGCAACATGAGTGTTACATTTGAGCTGACAAACAAGCTAACACAGGGCAAAGGTGGGGTCCGAGGAGACATGGTGATTCTGAGGGGTTTCGGAGTTCTGAGCCGAGGAAAGTTCCAGCTCTGCTGAGTCATTGTCCGTTGAAACATTTTGCTGTTCGTTCAAAAACATGGCTGTAGATAGACTTCAAAATGCATTCAAATCACACTATTTCTCATAATTCTGCTAATGTCAAAACAGTTATTAATGTTCACATACATTGTTCTCCTGCCACCTGCTCTTAGGGCAGGCCATGTCTGACTGCATGTTCATAATGACTGTACTGGCACACCGTCGTATAACCAACCTGGGAAGATCTGGGGACCGACAGACCACTGCAGACACCCTGTTCTTGCAGCCTGTATTTCGCAGGGGCCTACATATGCATGATTTTTTAAAGGGCTATTCATTATTGTAAACAGAGATTGTTATGCAACTTTCTTGTACAGCAGCATTCCTCAGTTGTAATGTGTCAGTACCACAGTCTTTGATTCAGACAACATCCCTCTTGCTCAGCAAACATTACAACTTATTTTTTCGTCTACTGTCTTTTCCATTGATGTTGTCATAAAGAATAAAAGACTTGCATGTAGGACTCAAGCAAGGAATAATAACACACGACAAGCCAGGGCTGATAGATAAATACATTCTTATTATGCAGAAGATAAACAGCTTCACAAATGGCAGCTGAGATTTGGAGAGAGCGTTATAACAAGTCCATGGAATTGTCAGAAGTATCTTTGGCCCTCGTGCAAAGGGGGCAGCTTATATAGAGACACCACTAATATGAAAGCACATTGGCCCGACTCCAGGTGGGCGCTACCTAGACAGGTTTGCATAACGATAGCGGATTCTTGCACCAGCTGCTGTCGTGGCGTCGGTAAGCCTTGCGGTTTCCTTGTATCCTTTTGTATCATAAGGTCAGCTAGCATGCCGGCGCACAGAAGTGTGACGTCTGGTTGCTGTGCACTAGCAGAAACACTGCCAGGCTGGGCTGCAACATGTGATCCCTGCAACGTGTAAGATGATATACATGGCTATACAGAATGGGCCTAATGCAAGCAAATGATCACATATTCTGCAACAACATCATAAGAAGACTCAAACATATTTGTTGCAAGTTCTATTAATGCTGGGGGTTCTGGAAAGCACGAAGTTTGCTTTTACAAATAATTACAGTAATTACACTTGCAGAGCTGTTTGGAGGGAAGTAGTTTTAGGGGTCATATGGAGGGCAGGGCTCTGAAGATGTACATCATTTTTTATTTGAAATCCTGTTGCTTTCGCCTGTGCACAACCCCTGTGTATCGCTTTGTGTTTCAAAAGCATGTATTATGTGTAATGTTAAGTCATTAAACTGACACAGCTGCACTTACTCTTCACCTCTGACGCAGGCATGAGTTCAGCACTCGGGCTCTGCCAGAGCGTTATCCAAATGCCAAAGATGGAAGCGTGTTTAAGGAAAATTGCTTTAATCGTTTTTGTTTGATAAACAGTTTTTTCTGGGATGATGACGATTAATAGAATACACTGCTACCAAGGCTTTTGCTTTGCCTGTTATTTTCAAGAAAGTCAAAAAAAGCAATGAGTACTGGGACTTCTGCTACACTACTGCTCCTGGACACGCTGAAAACTAGTTTGCGGTCAAAGTAGTAAACCCTTTAAAAATGTTACAATTCAATACATCAAAAAATGAAAGCTTAAGGGTTGTCGATTCTCATGCCTGCTCCACTGTTTTGGGTCAAAGTTTCAGGGAACGTGGTACCCTCGCAAGGTTTTTTCCACAGCGAGACATCTTTCTTCACAGTATCTCTTAAATATGAGCGTATACCTTCCTTACAATCGTCTTCACTGCTTTGTTGCTAATTAGAAGATGTTTGATAAAAATGAAATGTGCGAATGTCGAATGTTTTAAAAGAAGGTACAAGCTCGTCATACATTGGCATTTTTGGGTGTGTGAATTGACCTCATTATAGTCTGCTTAGGCCACATGAACTGACTTCAGGAGTGGCCATTCCACTCCAGAAAATCACTGGGTTTTGCCATATCACAGTGTTATCAGAAATACTTGGCCCGACAGCCTCCGTTTACTTCGACCACGAGTTGGGAGGATCTACCGTGCACAGTGTGATACTGCAAGGGAACGTTGCCTAGGCGGCATTGTTACGGCATGAACAATCTTCCAACACAGGGACATTAAACTGGCAAACAAATTATAAGTAATGCCAGCAAACTCTGCCACACTTTTCAGCTGAAGACCTACAGTTGATCCAAGTCACATTTGGGGTCCTTGAAGAGGAGCTGGAACAAACTTCCATGAGTTTGGCTAACTGTTCCATGGAATCTGGTTCCTTCACTCGCACGAGGTATGCCAACACATTGATGAAACAGTGCACCCAATATCCCTCAAACACTGGTGCATTCCTTTCCATTTTAGGCAGAAAGTGGAAGAGGAATTGCTGAAGCAGGAGGAGGCAGATGTTATATAGAAATTTGATGGACCAACTGTGGGGTGTTGCCAATAGTGTGGCACACAAACCCAGGCGATAACACTAAGTTTGCATATGCTTTGACATGCACCTATCAAACAGAGCTGTAAAGAGGAAAACGCACCCCACGCCCACTCTTGAGGACCTCCTGGTGGATATCCAAGGTGGCAGACACTTCTTTAATATAGATATTACTGCTGGGTACTGTCAAATCCTGCTGCTCAAAGACTCCTGCTACATCAATGTTCTTGTCGCGCATAGGTTTCCACCGGTACAAGCATTTGAGCTTCGGGTGTTCACAAAAGCAGAGGTTTTTCCAAACACAATCAGAGGGGCAATTGCTGGCATCCCTGGGTCTATCACATCAGTGATAAAAATCCTGATATTTGCAAAGATGCACGCTGGTAATCTTCCAATGCCTGCAAGCAGTGCTGCATAGGCTGACAGATCAAGGCCTCACACTCAACCAAAGCAAATTGAATTTCTTAAGGACAAGCTAGGATTCTTTGGATTTGGATTCCAGAAAGATGGCATCTCAGCTGACCCTCGACAGGCCACAGTCTTAAAAGCTGCTCCAGGCCCACATAACCAGTCCGAAATTGGGAGTTTTTTTGCACATGATTAGCTATTGTGGCAGATTCATCCTGAACCTTGCCTACCTCGCTGAACTGCTACACCACTTCACACGAATGGCTGAACCCTGGCAGTGGGGCGAACATCAAGCAATGGCATTCCAGATGACCAAACATACCCTGGCGGCAGACACTACAATGGCTTGTTTCGACCCAAGACAGCAGACAGAGTTGGTTGCCTAACCCAGCGCAATCAAGGTGGCTATGTAGTCCCAGTAGCTTTTGCAAGCAGCATATGAACGTCACCAGTAGAATGATATTTGCATAAAATTGAGAAGGACGCTATTGCTTGGTGTGAGGGTGCTGCCATTTTGATCTGTACCTCTATGGTAGGCCCTTTAAAACATGCTCAAAGATCACAAGCCCCTTAACCAATATTTAACGGATCAGAGCTCCATCCTCCACCCAGGATTGAGAAATTAATCCTGCAACTACAGGCGTTTGACGGCACAGGGAATCCGGTGGACTTCCTGTTATGCCATCCTTATGAGGTGACGGCCAGAGAGATTAAAGCAGCCATGCACCTAGAACAACATATGAACATTGTGGCAGTAGGCCATATCCCAGAAGCATTGTCATTAAAAGAATTTCCAGGATGCCACTGCTGGCGACGAATGCAAATGCATAGAAGTGATAAAACAGGCAATCACCACAAGGACATGTATACGTTTCCTGCAAGCCCAACAACACTGCACGGATCCCTGATCCTACTGAAGAAGGCACTGTCCATATCTGAAGAAGGTCTGCTGTTAAGCAGCTGTTGGATTGTTGTGCTTAACCACAAGAGTTGTTTACTTGGCACGCATAGAGTACCAAGGCCAAAGCAAAACCAAGATTCATCTCTGGGAGAAGGTATAGTTATGGGGACTGGAGCAGGCTGTGGATGCCATCATATCAAGCGCATCCTGTGCCAGGCAGCTGGCCTTTACCCATGCCCAGTACCTATCCAATTCATGGAAAGAGACAATGCTCCCTGGGACCATGCAAGGACAGACTTTGGGTCAATGCCCAATGACCAATACACCCAGGTGGTCATCCACAAATTCTTCTGTAATCTTGAGATGGAGAGAGTGAGTTCCATGGCAGCAACATCGGTGATGACCAAACTGAAGTAGATATTTGCAATGCATGGACTGCCAATCTCCACAAAAACAGACAATGGACCTCCTTTTCAGAGAGAAGTGGAACAATTCCTGGCAAACCTCCATATCTGCCATGTGGGAATTACCCCATGCTGACTGCAAGGCATTGGGGTGATTCGCCGATGGAGGCTCTAGGGCTGCATGCGCAATTTAAAGTCACGAGGATAGCTGCTGATGAAGCAGAAAACCTGGAGGGATCACTGTTTTGATTCCTCCGCAAATACCGGACATCAACCCATTCATCCACACGGTGTGCGTAGACAGCCTCTTCCTGCACAGGGCCCCTCCCACCACCATTCCTCTGCCACCAGAGTATGACGAGCAAAAGAGTGCCACACGCTGAGAAAAATGCAACAATGCAGAAAGCCAGCAAAGGCAAGCATGTGGCTCTGCTCTCACCACAGGAGATGTCCTCCTGAAAAACTCAAGGTCACAAGGAAAATTCTGCATACCTTTTGACCTGCATCCCCTATGGAGAGCAGAGGCTCATTCCAGTCACGCATGGCTTATCGCACATTAAGGCCCTGAACGAATGTTCTGAGGAGGGGCTGACCCCGAACGAAAAGCCTGATGAATAACATGAGATGGGAAGCAGCAGGGGGATGGAAGAGCCAACCCAGGCGGAGAGGAAAGAGCTAGCATCTCCAAATGCTTCCTTACATAGTGAGGATTAGATCTAGAAAACACTGCACCCCCAAGGCACAGATATCCCACGAGAAGTCAGAGGCAAGCACAGGGCAAGTTTCAAGAAAGGTCATTATGGGGTTACCAGTACAAGAACAATAGGCCAAGAAGCAGCTTAAGCTAAGCCCATTTGTTATGATGTTGAAGCACGGGAGATGTGATACTGAAAGGGAATGTTATTTTTTTAAATTTCTTTTAATTATAATTGATTTTAACTGTATTTACCAGTTTTTAAAAGTTGCATTTTTCTCCTTATGTCTTACTTACTTGCTTTCACTTTATCTACCCATTTGCACTTTTAGTTGATGGTTAACTTCTGACAGTTAAGAAGTTGACATCCCATCTCGATCATTCTTTGTCTTCTTTCTTTGTTCCGGTGGAGGAAAAGGCCTTTGGGACGTATTCATTTTGTAAGGTCTAGAGCTAGGATCTCAATGAAATTCCAAACTGCGATGACTGGTTTCCGGTTAGCACCATTCATTAGACCGGTCCACCAGTAGTCCACATCCATGCTACAGAAATCTGTAAACAGGTTGCCTATATGTATCCTTTGGTTTGATGAGAGGCCCCTGCATTCAAGAAGCAGAAGTCTCAGGGATTCAATTACGTTCATGTGGTTACAGAATCTACAAGAACTTGCCCTGGTTTTATCTCTGATAGGTAGGATTTCATTTGTTTTTAAGATGTTCAGTCTGGCTCTCATGAAGGTCGATCGCAATTTTTTATTCGGAAATTTGGACAGGTAACTTGCTGGTTCGTTGAGTTTTTGAATGTTGACTGGCAGGTGTCTTGTAGACAGTCTCGTTCTTTTTGTTTTTTTGACGTATTCAATGGGTTGTTAATTTGTCTTTTGAAATTTCAATTTCGTCCAATTTAGTTCCCTTAGACAGTTCTTCCTGAATGATGCCATAGATTCTTTCTTTTGAAGTTAGAATTTTCCTAAAAAGCATTAGGCCATTGAGCTCAACTATAGCTTCCAAGGAATTTAGACCTAATTCTCTTCTGATTAACACTTCTGGTGTCGAAGGTGGGAGACACAGAACCGCCCTCCAAAACGAACCTTCTAGTTTTTTCCAGAAGTCTGCACAGATCCCTGGCATGGCCTCGGCTCCATAAATGATTGCCGGAACTGCCGTGGCTTTGTAAAAATTCAGGCCAGCCTGGAGAGAGAAAAGCAACCAAATTTCTTGTCAAGTTTTTTCGTTTGGCTAATCAGGCTTTTCGTTTTCATACGTAGGGTTTCTTGCATAGGTGTTTCAAGATTGTTTTTACTGAAGGTTACCCCCAAGTAGCGGAAGGATTGGACCTTTTCCAGAGGGATTCCTCCCAGGTGGCAGCGTTTGGATTCTTTTCTTTTGGCTGTTTTTTCCAGGGTCATTACATTTGTTTTGTTAATATTGATCTCCAAGTCATTTAATTCCAGGTAGACTTCTAGATTGTCCAGTTTTCTTTTAAGGCCCACCGTAATTTGATGTATAAGAATGATGTCATCAGCGTAGAATAGCCTACTTATTTTTTCATTGATCACTGTTGGCGGGAAGATTCGGATAGATTTTTCAGAGTCTTGGAAATCACCAGTGCAAGCTCTGTAGAGCGCAGGAGCCTATCGACACCCTTGTTTGACTCCTCTATACGCAAGTATGCTCTTTGAGAAAAAGCTGGCTCCACTGAGCCATACTCTCATTGAGGTGTCTGTATAAAGTTCTTAATTGGTCAAGAATGGCTTCCGGGCACTTCCAATTATTAGTTTCTCCCCCAGTTTGTCTTTGTTGACTCTGTCAAATGCTTGGGAAAGATTGATGAATGCAAGTGAAAGACTTGGTGAACCTTCAATCACTTTGGCCTCAAGTATGCTAAGGAGCATGATGTTCGCTGATGTTGATATGTTCTTAGTAAAGCCAGTTTGCAAGGGATCAAAATCTGCTGAAGAAGCCAAATAGCGTTGGAATTTATCCAGGAGATTTTCCCAATGCTGTCCAGTAACGCTATTGGCCGATAGTTACATGGGTCCCTTTTGTCCCCTTTTTTGAAAATCGCAACAACATTAGCTGTCTTCCATGAGGATGGGATAGTGTTCGAGATGGCGCAGGATTTGAAAATGTTTGATATCAAGAGAGCCCAGACCTCGATGTTCGCTTTGAGATCTACATTCGAGAGCCCATCCGGACCGGGGGCTCAGGATGGTTTCAATGTACCAATTTTAAGTGTAATAGTGTGTTATCTAGATAGTGTCCCAGTTGACTGGAGTAGGTTTCATTCTTCTTGATAATGTTGGCAATTGGCCAAACAGGATTGAAAAGTGTGATATCCAGGTTTTCTCATTCACACTGTTTAGGAGGGAATCTTGAGTTAAATGCCCCCTGCAGATGTTACAGACAAAAATGCATTAGATTGTTTCCCCACTCAATGTTCTCAGCATATTTTCAGAGTCTTCTTGGTACAAGTTGATTTTAAAGCCCTTCAGACAGTTTTTGTACTTTTTTTTGGCTACACTAGCTTCCTCGATATTGGGCTGTGTAGGGAAGTTTTTGGCTTTCTGAATAAGCTTGTGGAGTACTCTTCTTTTGACTTTCAAAGTTAGATTATTTGCGTGATAATGACCATTGTTCTTTTGGACCCCCCTCGCTGGAATCTTGTATGGTACTAATAGAGGGCAATAATCGAGGTTGGCCATATCTGCCGCATCGTTAATACTTGCTTTAGCCTGCAGATATTTTGTAGTGATGTCATTGATTGCAGATGTCTTTAATCGTAGCCGGGTTCCCCCATAGTCACTAACCGGACTGGTCATCATATATTGGTTCCCCAGGTTGACTTGTTCCCAAGTAGCTTTGAGGAGGTTGTGGTCACTGTTCGATGTACGTATGATCTCAAAAGCCATAACGCTTGCCAATAGGTCGCGGGAGAGATATATATGATCTAGCATCGATTTATGGCCTCGGCTTTCCCATGTTGCAATTACAATGGTTCCTGGATTCAAAATGCAATGTAAGTTATGCATATCATTAGCATCCATCCAAGTGGTCTAAAGATTGCGTCTTGCCCTGATAACCCATGGGAAGGTCGGGTGGTAGACCCTGACTGTATGGAGGCGTTCAAGTCACAGCAGATTATAATGTGGTCAGCTTGTAACTCATCTCTGGACTCGTCTAGTAGAGCTTCGATTTTAGAGATGATCAGATTAGAGGATGGATCCTTTGGGTTCCAGTAGACGTTGATCAGTAAGAACTTTTCCATCTACTTAGAGTTTTTAAGCAATTGAGCCGGTGTCCATGAGATTATGATGGCCAATATATGGGGCTCACGCTGAGGGTTTTCTCCAAGTGGAAAGCCCTGCCTGTACGGATGGCAGTGTTCAAGCCCGCTCTTGGTCTTCCTAGTGGGCCTCTGATCGTCTGGGAAAAGGCCAAGTCGATTGTAGGTTCATATGTAATCCATGTTTCTTGTAGACACAGGACTTCGAAATTGCTGAGGTTCACATCTGAGATACTTGTTAAATGCGTAAAACCTTGCATGTTTCACGATACAATATTTATTTGGGTAAGCACCTTGTTTAGGAGACCCTTCAGCAATGGTATTTGCGCACGTTGTCGCTGAAATTTTGATTGGTAGAAGCGGCCTGGTCTAGCCAAGACTTCTGGCAGCCAATCGCAGTTCGTGTTGTTCTTTCCAGTGGCGGGTCCTTTACCTATGATTTTGAGTGTGTCTTGGGTTATTGTAATTGTCCAGTTCTTTTGTGGGCCATGAGGGTCCTGTTCCTTTTCAAAAGACATACCAAAGTCAATTCTGGAATTACTTTTAGGTGAGGGCTGACTGCTAGCAAAGCCAGAAGGGCAACGAGAGGGGTTCCTGTTGTAGCGTTCCGCTCCCTTCTTCCCTCGTTGGACCCTCGGGGTTCTATGTTTATCGATCTTGCCTGGGGAAATGTATACCGTAGCCCCAACTTCCTCTTTTTTCACTTGTCTCGACGAGCTACGTTGACTTCTCTTGTGTTGTAGGGTGTTCCAACTTTCCCTAACCACAACTTGTTCCCTGGCAGATCAACGGGGCCCACTCAATGCGACTAGAGAAGCGTTTCTAAAGATCTTTGGCCACGCTCTTGGGGACAAACTCTTGTTATCAGATAGATGGTTTATTTCCTTGAGGTCATAGCCTAGAGTTCTTAGTTTCCTGCTGGCTTCCCTCATCAGATTTTAACCTGCGGGGCTTCAATGTGTAAGTACACTCTATCCGTCACGTTGTTGTGTGGAAATTCGATGATATCAATGTCATCCGTGGTGAGTGTCTTCAAGGAAGGAGTATGATGTAGGAGTGCCATTGTCGTCCTCTGGTTTAATGTAATGTGTTCTCCATCGTCCAGCATATGCTCGAGAACGAACGAGCGCGATTTAGTGGATCTTACTGACCTTGTTAACATTTTCCTTTCCTCTCCTCGGGACCGCCAATCCTTTGTTTGTTTGCTCCCTGTCTCTTGTGGGAGCTGCGGGTGAGCGTCTTGAAGTCTGGCTAATACTCGCTGGCGTGATCACTCTGTCTGATCTTGCGGGCCTACGTCTTTTCGCGTCGTACCTCCCGTTGGACTTCGTGGATTTTTGATCATACCTCTTTCTGTCTGACCTAAGAAAGGGACCTGATCTCGCAATCTCATGCACCTTCGATCTTCGATCTCCATCTGGACAGCCCCTGTACTTCACGTCCGATGGTAAGTCGACAGTCTTTGTCCTCTCTCTCCTTACGCAGGTTCTGCGTTTTCCATCGTTCTGTACCCTGCTCATTTGCTGAGCTGAGATCGATAGATACTTGTTTTTTGGTCGGTTTGATTTTTTTCATGCTTTCTCAGGGTAAGGATCATTTTATCTTCCAGAGTAAAGAATCTTGGACGAGTCGGTGCTCTGAGTGAGCTGTCAGGTTGAGATTCGATAAAGGACGGGCTTGGCGGTGGAGAAACCGCTTTTCTTTTACCCCACGGCCTCTTTTCTAGATCGTTGTTTCCAGACTCCAAGGACTTGTCGTAAAGGTCGAGAGCGGTTTCCATAAAGTCGCTTTGTGTTGGCGAAGACGGTTCTGTGGCGTGTTGTCCTTGAACGGGTGACCCTGGAGGCACTGGTTGTAACTGCCTGTAGCCTTTTAGAACAGTTCTTTTCCCAAAAGAGAGTACTGATTGTTTCAATGTAGTTGGTTTACGGGTCTTGACCATGGTCTCACCAGAATGTATGGCTCGCTCATCTTTTGGATTTTAGTACGGTTTTGCCTTTTGATAAGGTCTGGATGGTTGAGTCCAGTTCCGGGATCATACATCAGTTTATTCTTAGCCGTTTTGAAAGATGTTAGGATTCAACGTGGTATTCCTTGCTTCCGATGGAACAGGAGGCTTGAAGTAAACTTGGGAATTGCCATTGTCCAGTTTCCTGGATGAAGAATGCAGAGCTAATTCTTGCGGCTCTGTTTGTGAGGATGAGGTCTTTAAAGTTAATTGGCGAGATGATTGCGAAGGCACGCCGTCCATGGCTTTACTTGTATCTGCCAGATTAGAAGTGGTCGCAAAGATGAATGGTTTCAATACTGGAGGATCTGTTTGGGTGTGGGCGACAACCTGGGAAGCTTTCCCCAAAGCTTGAGTTTGAGTAGCCGAATCCTTTATCATTGACCTTTTAAGTTTGTTTGCAGTGATGTATCCTTCTACGAGGGATAGTCTGGTTTGGATGTAAGCGACCATGGTCAAGTGATCCTTTAGGGTATCATTCAGCGCCTCATATAATTTTGTAAAGGGCACCAAGGCGATGGTTAAAGTGGACATGATGGAAAACAAGTCCAGCTTTTTTGTTCGGAGGCTCGTGGACTCTGTCTCCTGTGATATTGCTTAGTCTGTGACATCTTTTGGGGGACTTTGTAAATGAGGCAGAGGTTTGGGTTTCATGGCTAGACATTGATGCATTTGTTTGCGCATTTTTCTGCAAGGTCGTAGGGGTGTTCATGATTAGCACAGGGGAGACCATCTTTTGTGAGAGGCCCATCCGGGTGCCTGGCGATAGTGTCACCAGTAATGTTCCATGGAATGTCCTTAGCCTGCTTTCCCATACAGGTGTCCAAAGATGGATCAGGCTCCTGCAATATCTGAGTTTTAATTCCTTCCGGTTTCATATCTGGCACTGCCACATTGGATCTAAGGGGATTGTTGATCCCCGACAGGTAATTTCCTTTCACTGTCGGTTCAGTATGAGAAAGTGGCATTGTTGGCGGTTTTTAAAAGCCCTAGGGATGATGTGTGCCTTGGTGTGTCTAAAGCACATTTTCTTTGGTTTGAGCCTCTTCAGGAGTAGATTGGTTTTGGTCCAAGACTGGTTGAAGAGTTGGCAGATCTTCGAGAGTGCTTTCTCAGCGTCCGAAATCTCATTTCTTGTGTTTCCTCCTATCCTCGTTTTCTTGACAAAAGTTGGTAACCCCCCTTGCAGGAAAATGTGGCGCTTGAGTTGATTTATACTTATTGTCATTGACTTGTGCATCCTTGAAGAGCACTTATTTTGTTCTTTTGTCGGAGTTGAGGGATGCAGGTTTGTTATTAAATGAAATAGTTGTTTTCCCCCAGGTCCTGGGTGATTTGGGCCAGACGCTTTTTTTTTCTTCGGCAAGGCCCTGTTGATGACGGATTGTCTTTTGTCTTCCTATTATTTGGGCCTAAACCCTTCAGAGACTTGTTGGCGTTCTGATGTAAGAAGACCTGTGATTTGTGTTTAATCGTTGGAGATTCAATTTCAGTCTCAGAGTCATCTATTGTTGCATATGAGAGATTGCTTGCTTGTTCTAGGTCATCAAGCTTGTCCAAAGTATTCACAGGGCTCTTAAGATCAGCCATGGCCATAACTGGATGGATTTCTATAGCTATGTTGTTTAAGTTCCTCTGTTCACTCGTTACACAGATCGGTACGCCAACCTCTTCACACAATGGACCCGTCATATCAATCAGGTCTGTCAGGGCTGTTAGTTCCTAAAGCCGCTTAAAGTCCTTCTTGATCTTTGTGTCGTTATGGTGTGCTCTTGGAGGATCTTGGCTGAGCTCCTTGCCGCGTCCCGTATCCTGGGGGGGGTGACGCCCTGTTTGTGATTGAAGGCGCACCCCTAGCCATGGTGAGCTATCTGCAATCTTCCCAGAACCTGGCTCCTCTCCCAGCGGGATGTCAATGGGGCCAGATCCCCCGCAGCCCGACCCAACCCACAGAGCCCTCGTCTGCAGGGACCCGGAAGCACTAGCAACCGGAAACGATGCTAGCAGTGTGTCTGCGAGAGCCTCTGCCTCAGAGGCCCCGGGAGGGGGACCAGCGACCGGAGGATCACGGTAAGGAGGTGTTGGAGTTGTTAGAGCCTCTACGTGTTTGCTCTTCATCATAGTCATACGGGCCTCAGATGGAGCTATCGCCAACGTGTGTGAGCTAGGTTGCGTTGGGTGTTTCAGTTGCATGTCCTTTATCAGGATGCTTGGGTTGTGGGGTAAAGTGAGATTTCTTCTTCATTCGTAGAAACCTGGGGTGGAGAGTTCTCCTGCTGGGCTTTGCTGACAAGCCACACCCCGGTTTCTTTCTACGCACTGGCATTTTCAGGGGACTCCGATGTTCAAGGCCACTATCCTCATTGCGAGTGCGTTGGCTTCTTAGCCAGTGACCCTCCTCGTCACGGAGGTGAGAAGGGATCCGAGATCAGCGGGTCACCAAGCCGCAGGACATGGCGGCCGCGGACAGCCACAGACTGCAGAATCTTAGCAGCAGCTCTGCGACCGCTCTGCAGGATAAAGGTGTTTTTAAGCACTTGCTCCTCCTCTTCCTGAACGTAGAAAGTGAATAGACTGCCACAGGTACCACAGACTGCAGAACCTCGGCAGCAGCTCTGCGGCCGCTCCGCGGGATAAAGGTGCTTTTAAGCACTCGCTCCTCCTCTTCCTGAACGTAGAAACAGTGAATGGACTGCAGGTACCACAGACTGCAGAACCTCAGCAGCAGCTCTGCGACCGCTCCGCGGGATAAAGGTGCTTTTAAGCACTTGCTCCTCCTCTTCCTGAACGTAGAAACAGTGAATAGATTGCCACAGGTACCACAGACTGCAGAACCTCAGCAGCAGCTCTGGGGAATGTTATGCAGCCGGCATTGTTACTCGCCGGTCCGCGTCCACACTCCCCCCATGCCCGGGTCCACACTCACGCACGCCTTGATGTCACGAAGTGTCACAATCCAGAAAGCCTTCCAGGCACTCAGCCTCCAGGTTCCAACATATTGGGCCTCATTACGAGTTTGGAGGCAGCCATGCCCTTAATAAGGGTATGGCTGCCTCCAAACTCTGGTCCGGGTACCCTGAATGGGGAAATACTGGGCCATTCCGACCTTGGAGGGCCCAGTATTTCCCCATTCAGGGAGCCTGGACCCGGACCATCCCCATTCCCACTTGAGCCCCCATAGGGCTCAATGGGAATGGGGAGCATGCTAACAGCGGGCCCGTTGTTAGCATGCTGGCCCCCTCGCGGGACCCACTAAGGACATCTGGTAAAACCAGACTTCCATAGCGGGTCCCGCGATTTGGCACCTCGTAATAGGGTGGTATGTGTTAAACGCTGTGGCAGCTCTACCAGCACCGTTAAACCCATACCGCCAGGGTCGTAATGAGGCCCCTAGGCTCTTTAGAATGTGCTCAGAGAAAATGGCTAAAAAGGCAACTTTGTGCGCCATGAGGCATAAGGGCGAGCGGCGCTATATAAGAATGAAAATAAATAAATAAATCTGCTCTGGTTTATTTTAGCTCATGTCCCCGTACAAAATCGAAAGGGATTTCCGTTAGACAAAGTAGTACACTTCAATACTGCCAGCCTGCTCTGCAATGAGGATGGAGCGAATGCAATTCAGACTGCACATTTGTATTATGTTTTTGTGGACATATATATTGAACACGTGCTTTAATATAATAATGAACAATTATGATAGCAGTAAACTGCGTTCTGCCTTAATAGGATCTGTTGACACCTAATCTAGTACTCCTTCATGACACATTTCGAAGAAAATGAATCTGGGATTGTTGAAATTACTTACTACACAATGCATACTCGTTGACAATTTCAGTTATCAAATTGGTGCTTTCCTGAGCGCACTGGAATTGTGTGTTTAATGACCACACGACATCCCAATTTTCTTTTTTCCAACATGTATACGGAAGTTGTAAAAAGCAGATGCATGCAAACAGCACGTCAAGTTCATTGTAACCCCAGTGTGAGCGTTCAGTATACTGGCTATCTTAGCTTCGTGCTGGCAATCTTAGCAGCAGCTCTGCAAAGTAGTGGGTAAATAACAAATATGCTGCTATCGCTGTCTTTATTTTCCAATGCTGGACATTATTTATATTGCATGCCTATTCTGGGCTAGCGTTGGCTGTAGTAGATCAGTATTTTTCACATACAGTCGCTTCCGTCAATTCCAGGCCGGGGTGTGTAATGTTTTTAAGCAATAAGGACGATTTAGAATGTGATCTTTTCTATTTGGTTTTCAGGTGCTGTGCTAGACGAAAACACCGGCAAAGTACTTGTTGTACAGGACAAGAATAAAGTAAGTTTATTACAAACCGTTCTACTCTGGGGAATGCTGATTAGCCTAAGTGCCCTCTCGGTGCCAAGAATGTTAAATGCGGGGGAGGGGTGGGGAGGTTAAAACACGGCATACGATTTATTGCACAAGTTGTGGATTTTCGTCCTTGCCAAACGTTGAAAGAATGCATGTTCCGGGAAACTGCTGTGGAGATACTTGGGGGAGGATATTTATCTTAGGTTGGCCAGTGGAAATTATATCACCCTCTTCCTTACGTAGCATGTTTTTTTTTGCATTCTTCTTCCTCTTCAAGTAGATCTTTATTGAGCAGCATCCAGCGATGATTTCATTCACAGAGATTGGGCACGTTCCATTCTCCTCCTTCCATAGACCAAACTTCTCTTCCCTCCCCCTCGTCCAGCTCTGCAGGGGCGACCTATGCTATGCTCTGAGGGATCTGAAGGAGGACCAGGAAGACATGCTCTGAGGGATCTGAAGGAGGACCAGGAAGATGGGCAGACAGTTCACCCTGAGCTTGTTGTTTCATAGGTTTACTGCTGATGTTCATCTTTGCTCCCCTTGTACTTCTTCCTGAGGTTGCGTGGATCTGAACAAACTTCCTTAAGGATGTTGGAAAGATTATGGTGCTTGCTCAGCTACGAGTCAACCCAGAGGCTGATTGGTTCACTCCACTAGTGTCCTGGTTGCACCAAAGTTTCTCAATGCTAAATCTCTTGTTATGAGTTATGGCCGAGCCAGGTGCAATAAGATCAAATCTGCCATTGCTAATTTTCAGCTTCTAAAAAGCTTAAATGGAGTTAAAATGCAGATGGTGGAAAAAAAAGTGTAATTAGCTGTTGCTCCCTCCTCGGTCAAAAAGACCAAGTATTCTAGCAAAATGATGTGATTTCTTCTGCATTATGTCCATGAGTACTAGGCTGCGCAGACGTTATTAGCATTCTAGACGATTCCCCACAGGAAAAGGAATTTCAGTGAAGGGGCTTTTGCACACATCCAGCATAGTCCTAATGTTGGAGGTAGAATTTCTTTGGGGTTTTGAGACTTTGGGCCTCATTACGAGGCGGGCGGAATGGGTTTAACAGCGCCGGTAATGGTGCCGGTGCCGTTAATCCCATTCCGCCCTATTATGAGGTTCCCTTTCGGGACCCGCGATGGACGTCTGGTCATTAACGGGCCCGTTGTTAGCTCCCTCCCCATTCCCATTGAGCCCTATTGGGGGGGGCTCAATGGGAATTCCCATTCAGGGAACCCGGACCCGAGTTTGGAGGCAGCCATGCCCTTATTAAGGGTTTTGCTGACTCCAAACTCGTAATGAGGCCCTTTGACTCCCAAAGCCGAGCCATCCTGCTCTGCCGTCTAAGAAGGGCTACTGGTTAAGCACTACAGGATTCCAGCTCAACACTTGTACAGGTGTTTTTCCTCGTGCTCGAATATCCCAACACCTGTTTATCTCTAGAGCTCAACCACATAGAGCATTGCAATCCCTGGGGCTACTGTTTAACAGATATCTATTGTAGATTGCCTCCACTCCGCCTAGTGTGCCTGGGGATCAGGGCATAAACATCTCCCAATGTCTCTTCGGTAGTCCTCCTCACCAAAGCATGCAAGCTAGTACAGCCTTTGTTCACTAGCCCAGTACAAGAACAGTTTAAAAAAAAAACAACATTTTATTGAATTATAAAAACAACCAAACAATACAAACCAAACAAACAGTGCATGTTCCAACAGTTTCATTACACTTTCTTAACCTCTAACCACTACTTCCCTTATCCCACCCTCCTCTACGAGTCTATTGCGTTAAACCTTCAGTTTCCGCATCCTGTGGTTCGGTCTCCTCTTCTACAGGCTCCGCCGGGTCATCTAATGATCCAAACAGTTCGGCTATCAGTGATTTCCAGGCCATCAGGGACTCAGTCTCCTCCTCCCCCCCTGTGTTACTCGCTTCTTGCCATGCCATGGTTTCGGCTTCCGCCCATTTTTGCAAATCTCTCCACCACACCTCTACCTTGGGCACATGGCAAGACTTCCATCCCATGGCAGTCCTCCTCTTTGCAAGCACATAAGCCAGATCCCTCGGCTTACTCATGTGCCTGAGCTTCTGTGGTCTGGGGAACCCCCCCAGCAGACAGGCCCACACTGTATCCACTACAATATTGACCCCTTTTTCTTCCAGTTTCCCTTTCACTCCCCTCCAGAAACGCTCTATGATCGGGCATGACCAGAACATAAGCACCATGCCCGCGTTCTCCTCATCACACTTGGGGCATGCTTGCCGTCCTGCATTTTCAAACCTCGATATGCTCCAAGGCGTCATATATGCCCTATGCGTTATGTAGAGCTGAATCTGTTTCAGCCTCACGTTTCTAGACACCTTCTTATGATACCCCTGCACCTGTTCCCACATCTCGTCTCCCATCGGGGCTCCAACCTCCATTTCCCAGTCTAGTCTCAACTGCGTGACCTCCTTCCCCACTTTAGACATGAGCATTTCATACAATCTGGAAATCTCATGACCCCCCCTCAGCTATGTCATATATCACGTCTATGGTGGCATCTGATTCTTTCTCCAACACAGTTTCAGGCCATGTTCTCTTAATCCTCTGTACCACTCTGATACGTACTATACTGGCCCTCGTGCAACCCAGTTTCTTCCCGCAGCCCCTCAAAAGTAATACTAGAGCCCTCCTGCCAAATATCACCCATTGTTGCCACCCCAGCCGGTTCCCAGCCGGTTCCCAGTGGTTCCTGAGTATCATTCGTAGCTGCGCGTCTGCCCCCGTCAATGCAGCCAGTGGTATCTGTGGTGAGCATGGGGACGGGTTCTCCATCATTTGACATGCCCTGCGCCACACCTGCCACCCCAGTAGCATCATTTTAGGGCCACCATTTCCGCCCTGGGTACCCACATCTCTTTCAAATAAAAAGGTGCACTATCACGCCCAAACAGCCTAAATTCCGAGGTCTCTTCGTCAGAGAGCCATTTGGCAACATACTGTAACTGGCGTGCCACATAGTACGCCTCATAGATGGGCCGCTTTATCTCTCCTTTGTCATGGAAGTTCTGTAGCTTCCATAACGCCACTCTATTTCGCGTGCCATGCCACAAAAAGTCCCTACACATGCTGTTCAATTTGGTGAAGAACTTCTTAGGAATCAGGTACGGTACGTTCCCGAAGTAGTGTAGGAGCCTTGGCAGGACCACCATCTTTAGCATTGCTCCCTGCCCCATCATCGCCAAGGGCAGCTTTGCCCAAAATTGCATGCACTTCTCAATTTTTTTAGTGGCTACTTCTGTATTGCACCTATGCTCTTCCTCCACGGTGTGGTATATATCTATCCCCAGGTACCGAAATGTGCTAACCGCCCACGGCACTTGCAATATAGGTAGCCGCTCCGCTGGAATCCCCATGTACCCCCCGAATGGGAACATGCTGGACTTCTGGGGGTTCACTGCTATACAGGACAGCACAGCGTATCTCTCCAGCACTTCTAGGATGTACTGGAGATTTTCTTCTGGGAATCGCAAGTACAGCAGCATGTCATCTGCTATAGGGAGATCAGATGCCGCTCCCCTTTCACCTCGATGCCTATGGTGTCATATTGCTGCCCCAGAAATATTGCTAGAGGTTCCAGGACCAGTATGTAGAGCATTGGAGACCACGGGCATCCCTGTCTAGTACCCCTGCTGAGCTGCCACCTTTCCGATATCACAGATCCTGTCCTAACTCTAGCCAGCGGTTCGCTATATAAAATTTTCGCCCACCTTGCATATCCAGGTAGTGCTTCAGGGCCGCAAGCAGCCATGGCCATTTAACAGAGTCAAAGGTCTTGATTGCATCCAAAGACACAATTGCCATTTCCTCATCTATTTCTCTGCCAAACTCAATGATTCTCTGGAGTCGCCTATGATTATTGGTAATGTTTCTATGAGGGACATAGCCTGTTTGATCCGGGTGTATTAATTTGCCAATGACCTTCTTTAGTCTATTTGCTAAGACAGCAGTTAATATCTTGCCGTCTTGATTCAGCATTGACAAGGGTCTATAGGAACCACAGCTGTGCCCAGGTTTGTTAGGTTTGG
Organism: Ambystoma mexicanum; assembly: GCF_040938575.1. NCBI lineage: Eukaryota > Metazoa > Chordata > Amphibia > Caudata > Ambystomatidae > Ambystoma > Ambystoma mexicanum. The sequence goes on from NC_090937.1 coordinate 647,179,908, forward strand.
GGAGCGGTATTATGACGACCTCTCTCAGTGACTCCGGTAAGCGTCCCGTCTCAAACGCTTCGTTTAACATCTCTAACAGTGGGGGGAGGACCTCTTCCATGTATACTTTGTAAAACTCACGTGGGAGTCCATCTGTCTCTGGGGTTTTACTAGTAGGCAGCTGCCTCACCACCTCCCCTAATTCTTCCAAGGTGATCGGGGTGTCTAGTTCCTCTCTCTCCTCCTCGCTTATCTTGGGCAACCCCATGTCCTCAAGCGTTTCTTCCATCAAAGCGTGACTACTTTCCCCGTCATCTCCGTATAATACCTTATAATAATCCACAAACGCTTGATTAACTCCCTCCTGGGTGTCCTCTACGCTACCGTCTTCTCTTTCTATAGTCCCGATTGTGACTCTGGGGGTCTCACTCTTATATAACCACGCCAAAAGTCTCCCCGGCTTATCACCTCCTGCATGCTGTCTCTCTACGTATTTTTTATAATTGAGGTTACACAATCTCTCCCAATATTCTGCACATTTTTGCTGTAGCCAAGTGTTAATTCTAGCTTCTCTGCTGTATCGTCTCCGCCCCTTAAGGCCTCTTCTAATTTTTCTTCCGTCTCCTGCAGTTCAGCTAAAACCCCACCTTTTAGGCCCTTGGATTTCGCTATGGCTACCCCCCACCATGACAACTTTAAAGGCCTCCCATAGTGTTCCCGCAGAATCCACGCTCCCAGTATTTGTTTCAAAATAATTTACAATCTCTTCCCTCAGGTCCTCCCTAAAAAAGGGGTCTCGCAACGCTTCCGCTCGTAGGCACCATGTTGGGATCCTCGCTCTCGGGGGGGCAGTATTGCCATGCAAGAATCAGGGGCGAGTGGTCCGAAAGGACCCTGGCCTTGTACTCTATTTGTGCGATCTCCGCTATCATTTTGGGTGATGTGAAGACATAATCCAACCTCGTTGATGACTGCTGTGGGGCAGAATAATGTGAATATTGCCTTTCCTGGGGGTGCCTCACTCTCCATGCATCCTCCAAACCAAAGTCATCCAGCAATGTCTGTAACGTCCTGGCTGCAGGGGCCGGTCTATCCATCTTCCCATCCGATCTGTCCACCCTCGGGTTCAATACGCAGTTGACGTCCCCTCTCCAGATCATCTCGCTTCCTACGCATATGCTCAAATTTGCACTCAATGTTCTAATGTACGCTGCTGTGTTCTGGTTCGGGGCATACATGTTAACAATGCTCATCTCCCTGTTCTCCACCAGTCCCCAAAGCATAACCATCCACGCGTCTGTCTCATGCCACCACTTGCAATCGCTGGAAGGGGACATGTGGCGCCACACAAATAAGCACTCCTCTTGCATAAGCAGTGTACGATGAGCCCACCAACACTCCTTTCCACTTCCCAGCGATCGTGTCCATCCTCTCTCGTGTAAGGTGGGTTTCCTGCAGCAATGCAATATCTATTTTCTGCCTGTGCAGGTACATCATAACTTTGTTCCTTTTTAAGTAGCTGTTGCGCCCCCGCACGTTCCATGTAAGTATCTTAAGGTCCCCCATGGCATGTACCAGTTCCGTTCCTCCTCCCCCAAGTGCAGTCTGACTTTGAATTCCAATTTAATCTGTATAGGCTCACATCCCATTCTAAATTCCCTTTAACCAGAAACACACCAAACTTCCCGTTCCCCATCCCTCCCGTCTCTTCCCCATCATCACCCCCCCTCCCCCCCAAACTGTTGCCCAGCTCCATCCTTGGATCTCAGGCTCCCTCGCCTCTAGCTCTTTCTGGCTCTCGCCTGTACTCGATGCTCCGCAGGGTGAGGCCGCCCTAGTGGCCAACCTACTACAACTATAATTCGGGGGGTGGTAAGGTGCTTTCGCCCTGCCGCTCCTATGTCACTTCGGGTTAACTACACATTGCTATACAATTTGCATATATGTACACGCTACTATATTCCAGTCCTTCAAGTCCGTTACAATCAGCGGTATTTTATCAGAATATCAGCCTCCTACAGCCGCGCCCATTGTTCTTAATCGTCATCTAGGCACCCCTGGGGTGCTCACGCAATGCCTTAACAGTATGCATACCGTATCCCAGTCACTTATCGTGTCCCTCTTGGGTCTCTTCCGTGTCTCGTTCCAGGCAGCCCTGCAGATCCAGCTACGTCGTTGCTTCTTCCGGAGTATCAAAAAAATACATTTTGCTCTTGTGCAGCACCTTCAATTTCACGGGGTACAGAAGCATATATTTTATCCCAGCCCCGCGCAGCCTTCTTTTGATTGCCACATAGCTGTAACAGTTGCCTCTGGACCAACATAGTGTAGTCCGGATACGCCGTGATGGTGCTCGAGGCCCTTTCGATTGTTCCACCTTTTCGGAAGTACTCCAGTATTTTCTCGCGGTCTTTGTAGTTCAATATTTTGGCGATTATCGCCCGGGGAGGGGCCCCTGGTCTCGGCTTCCTCATAAGGGCTCTATGTGCACGCTCCACTGCGGATCCCTGTGAGAGTTTGCAAGCCCCAATTCCTTGTAGGAGTAGGTTCTCGACATAGTCTGTCGGGTCCTGTCCCTCCTCACTCTCCGGCAAGCCCACCACGCGAATATTGTTCCTCCTCGCTCTCCCTTCTGCTTCCTCCGCTCGAGACTCCAAGTTAGCTACCTGTAGTTTGAGTACATGGATCTCCTTTGCGTTGTTATTGCTGGTGTCCGTGTTGGTTTTCACTGCACCTTCTAGGCTGCTTGTTCGTTCCACCAGTCCCCTGACATCTTGCCTCAGCAGGGATACTTCTTTGCCCACTGCGTCTATTTTAGCCTCCACGGAAGTGCGCAGGTTTGACATCGCAACCCCCCAAGAGTCTTTCAGCTCCGTGATGGCCTCTAAAATCTGATGGTTATCAGCCACTGTGGTGCCCTCCGCTGGTGCCATCGAGCCTTTGGGTGCGATGGCCGCAGGAGAATGTTGCGTTTTGGCAAAAATATCCATTGTGGATTGCTTATTCTTGTTCTTGCTCACGGCCCCTCGCGCCGACATTCTGCGGCCTCCGTTGGGCCTCACTGTCTCGATTCAGCGTCCGCGTGCCTCCCCAACCGTCTTTTCCACCCTTATCAGCTATTGTAGTACTCTTCAACCAGTTGCACCATCCGCCGCCTCTCACTGCGGTTTTCTGCTCATCGATGCCGAGCGAGCGCTTCATATGTCTATCGTGGCGCGGCCTATCTGTTCGCACCCCCGCTGCCCCCGGGCTCTTGCCTTCTGGGTCAGCACGCAAGCCAACGTGACACAAGGCTTACCGCCGCAGGGGTTTCGCTCCATCTCCACCTTGCCATCATCATTCTTTCCCCGCGGCTGCCGTCTCTATTCTGCCGCTCCGGGTGCTTCAGTTTCGTTTCCTTTGTCGGCCATCTTGTGTGACAATGGACCGAGCAGCTGCCGTTGTTTGCCGACCAATTCCTCCAGAATTCCACACATGATTCACTCGGTCTTTATACAGTGAGCAGAACACACGTTCCAATGCATGTATAGTCAATCCTGGAACCAGTAGCGCGTTTTTGTAGGTAGTTTTAACGGATCATATGTCGGATCCTCCCAAGCTGCTCAGGAAGCACGTCCTACTCCATGGCTGCCCAAGCCACGCCCCCCTAAATTGTACAAGAACAGTTGTTGTTGAAGAAACCTATAATACATGGCACCCTGCAATATCGCTATAAGAGCCTGGAAATCATGTTCTTATCACGAGCTGGTTTTTACATCGCTACTCGCCTGCAAACTCACCTGCAATAAGAAACTGACATCACTGCTGCAACTGTTCAGATCTATTACCAGCACAGATCAGAATATCAGCTGCCACTGATATTCTCTATAAGAGAAATTATAAAGGCAAAAAAGCATTTCATGGCTGTGAAATTTCCTCAGCGGCCAACCTAACCAAGAAGGTATTCTCGGTAGTAAATGAGCTCTGTAATGAGCCCAAACCGACTACTGTGAATCCTTCTCAATACTTAACAGACCAACTGGCCCTTTACTTTGTAAACAACATTAGAACTGAATTAGAACCCATTCATACCAGTATTTTACAACTATCTGTTGATTTATCACCACTTGAGCTTATTCTGGACTTTTACTTTGCACGGCAGTGAGGATATCGAGCATCTACTCACTTCCTCCAAGTGCTCCAGATCCCCTTTAGATATTCTACCTTCTAGAGTTTGTATTTGTTTTATTTATATAGCGCATACCAGGCCCAAGGGCAACCAGGCGCATATCTTAGAAGAGCGTTACAGGCATGACATAGTTACAGTGGGTACAATAAATTGTGAACAAAATATACAATTGACGTTACCATTCAGAGCAACAAGCAGAAATATACAATTGACGTTACAGTTCCGAGCAACAGCAGATAAGTAGTGGAGGAGCAAAGCATAACAGGGACACGGTGGTCCACCCATGATCAGAAGACCTGTTAGTGAGATGAGGCTAGCCAGAGCTTGGCTTTGTGTTTGAAAAGGTTGAATGAGGGTACGGTTCTGATAGAGAGAGGTACGGTGTTCCAGAGCTTGGCCGCCAGGACAGGGAAGCTGGTGCCCCCCGCAGATCGAAGCTTGAATCTAGGGATTGCAAGGCCTTGGGATTGTGCAGATCTGAGTACTCGCGATGGGATATGTTGTGTAAATCGTGAGGCAAGGTACTTTGAGGCCTGATGGTTTATACATTTGTATGTGAGGGCCAGTGCTTTAAGTGAGATTCTTTGGGTGACTGAGAGCCAATTGAAGTTCTTCCTGGTTTCTGAGATATGAGCAGAACAGGGGATATTGAGGGCCGCTCTGATGGCATTATTTTGGGTAATCTGAAGTTTGTTGAGATTGCCCTGATTAATGCCTTGGTACAGAGCATTGCAGTAGTCCAGTTTGGACATAACCAGAGTCCTGGCCAAAGTAATGCAATTTTGAGTGGTAAGGAATGGCCGACAGGCTGAGATCAGTTTGCTGGTGTATGCAGATGCGGTAGCTACTGCATTGGTTTGCCTAGTGAGAGTCAGGGAGGAGTCCAGATAAATACCCAAAGTTTTGGTGTCTTTGGAAACTTTAATTAGGTCGCCGTCAATGTTAAAGGAGCCGAACAGAGAACTCTGTTTGTTAAGTCTCTGTTGCGTACCTAAAATGAGAAGCTCAGTCTTGTCATCGTTGAGGCACAGCTCATGTTGGGCCATCCATGCTTGGATGACAAGGTAGATATCATTGAGGGCTTTGGAGTCGGAAATGTAGTCACCAGTGATGGGTATGAGTATCTGGGTGTCATCGGTGTAATTCGTGTAGGTGAAGCCCAGATAGTCAAGCACATCAAATAGTGGTTTGGTAAAGACATTGTAGAGAGTTGGGGAGACACAAGACCCTTGAGGGACTCCACAAGGGACTGGAGTGGGATCAGCTGATGAAGTCAGAGAGGAAAACTCTCATGTACTTGTTGTCAAGGAATGACCTGATCCAATTGAATGCATTGTCGCAAAAGTGGGCGGCGGATTTCAGATGCCGACATAGTATTTGGTGATTGACCAAACCGAAGGCCGCGGATAGGTCCAGTAGAAGTAGAAGGGCCAGTTTGCCGTTGTCTTTAATGTCCTCAATTTGGGTTTTGAGGTCTAATAAGGCCGTTTTAGTCCCGTGCTTGGGTCTGAAGCCCGATAGTCTAGAGCTGAGGAGGTTATTGGTTTCCAAGTAGTTCTGAATTCGCAGGTATGCTGCTCTGGCAAGTATTTTGAGTAAGAACGGTACAGTGGTGATAGGTCTGTAGTTGGTTGGAGTTTCAGGGTCTAGAGTCGGTTTTTTAGGAGAGGGATAACCCATGCGTCCTTTAAGTTATTGGGTACCGTTCCAGTTAGGAATGAGGAGTTAATGAAGGTCGTTATGAAAGGAGCGAGGTCGTGTGCCGCTTCCTTAATTAGGTGCTGGGCAGGAGTCACCGTGGCAGTTAGATGGTTTTAAATTGCGAATGATGTTTTCGACCTCAAGGATGGTAAGTGGAGTGAAGCTAAAAGGGGTGTGAGAAAAGGAGGTTGTGGGGGTTATGGAAGGTTTGGTAGGAGGGTTGGGGAGTAAGGAGGTTTGTTTGGCGTTGATTTTTGATTGGAGGGTGGTGATTTTTTTGAGGAGAGCGTTTTGGATGTTATTGCACCAATTGCTATCTTTAATGCAAGTATCAGGAGCCAGGGGAGGGGGATTCCAATTCTTTAAGGATTTTAAATAGCTCCTTAGTGTTGGATTCCGCTTGGAAGATACGTAGATTGTAAGTCTCCTTTTTGGCTTGTAGGAATGCAGCCTTGTAGTTGTGGGTGGTGATAATAAGGCGATCTTTGTTCGAGTCACATGGGTGGCTCTTCCAGAGTGATTCAACTTTGCGTTTTTCTTTACGTAGGGTTCATAGCTGCGGGGAGTTCAGGTGGGCTTGTTGTTTAGCTTTGCGTAATTTGAGTGGTGCTATATTGTCAATGGCTTTGAGCAGTGTTTGATTGAAGATATCTACTAGGACAGTGGGGTCATTGCAGTGGGATACGGAGTCATTCAAGATGGGAAGGATAAGTGGGAGTAGTTTATCCCTGGTGATGTCTTTTTTATTCCTTGTGGGGATAGCAGGAGCTATCGTAGGAATGGTGTGCGGATTGGTCGCTGGTATGTGGAAGATGATTGTGTGATGGTCAGACCAGGCGCATGCAGAATTAGTACTTATGGTGGTGTTGCAATTGAGATCGGTGATCCAGTCAAGCGTTCTGCCCTTAATATGGGTAGGTTTGTCTATGCGTTGCTGGAAGCCCAGGTTAGCTAGTGTAGTAGCGACCTCAGAGGCCAAGTGGTCCTTAGTGTCGGATAGGCCAAGGTTAAGGTCACCTAGAAGCAGTACCTGAGAGTTGGGTTTGGTATTGACGGTCAGAATGGCCGTGATCTCATCTAAGAAGGAGCCAAGAGGTCCTGGCGGTCTATAGATGAGGTGGAGAGTGGCAGTGTTGGTAGGGGAAAGGGTAAGTTTGACGGAGAGGGATTCTGCCAAGCTCAGCCGAGTATTACGGATAGTTCTAAGTGTAATGTTATTTCTATGTATGAATGCAACTCCACCTCCTTTGGAGGTTGATTGTCGGTCAGCTCTAATAATCGAGTATCCATTGGGGATGGCGAGTTCAAGAAGTGGGCCAGAGGCTGCGTGTAACCAAGTTTCAGTGATGGCCACAAAATCAAGGTTTTGAGCAGTGATAAGGTCAGAGATATCTAACATGTGGGCCGTGATAGATCTGGCATTAATGAGGGCGCCCTTGAGTTCTTTAGTGGAGATGGTGCTATGGGAGGGTAATGTCTGCTGCGTAGCGGGGAGGGTAGTAGTATAGAAATGCTGAGTGCCATGAGTAGGAGGGGCACGAGGCAATCTAGATCCAAGTCGAAGATTCCCATCTTTGAGCGTGCAAGGTTGATTGGGTGTAGGTTTAGTGGCGAAATGTTGGAGCCATAAGGCGGGGTCATTGAGATATGGGTTGCTGACGAGCATTGTGGGATAGTGTGAGGTGGAGTGGTGGGGAGAGATCTTAGCAATGCTAGAAGTAGGGGAACAAAAGGATGTGGTAATTGTGAATCCTGCTATGATAGCGCAAATGAGGTAGCTGACAAATGGCAGTGGTCACATGTCGTGATCCCGGTGTCCTTACTGTCTGTGGGGAGAGGTGTGAGTAGACTGAATGGTACGTGGTGAGGTTCTGCTGGCAGAAGTGGAGTTGGCCAGGTGCTGCGGCTTACTAGGTAAGTACATGTGCAGGAGTGCAATCAATGACTCAAAGGCAGTGGTTCAGCTAGGCCGACAAGGTAAGTACATGTGCAAAATGCAATCAATGACTCTAAGGCAGTGGTTCAGCCAGATATCAGTCTGGCTTTCTCAAACAGAATCCTGGCAAATTTTAATGCCAGACTGATGTCGACCACTGTTCCTTCAAGCTGGAAAAACTCAGTTATTGAACCTCTCTTAAAATAAACCATCCTTGGGTCCCGAGGGTCTATTCAACTACCGTCCTCTTACGCTATTCCCTACCTGTTCAAATAGTTGGAAAGGGCTGTTGGCTCACAGTACAGGCTTTTGTTGAATCAGCCAATCTGCTGTATAATGTACAGTACGGTTTTAGATAAGCTCACAGTACCAAACTGGTCACAGTATCCGTGCTTGACCACCTGAGATTCAAAGCTGACAAAAAGGAAACTGCTGCTCTGATATTGTTATATTGCAAAGCGGCGTTTGTGGACCATCACATTCTGTTGAAGACACTGTACAACCTTGGCTTTCAAGGTAGGTATTTCATTGGATCAAATCCTTCTTAGGGGGACGGACTTCAGAGACTCACTTAGGATATCTTTTCGCTCAGAACCACTCTTTGGAATGTGGTGTCCCACAAGGAGCCGCTTAGTCACCTCTCCTGTTCAATTTATACCTTTATCCACTTATTGAAGTCCTACATGATTCCAAAGTCACATGTGTTAACTACGCTGATGGCACACAGTTCCTGGTGGATCTTGGGGTGAGTGAGGACTCACACTCCCACAAAATCAAAAATTGTCTTCTCAATGTTAAATCCTGGATGGATGCTAATTCCCTGAAGATAAACCCTGATAAAATTGGCATTTTTGTCATTAATGATAATCCTTATGCCTGGATCACATTACATTGGGCAAATTATTTTTGGGCAATGCCCTACACCACGTCCTGAGGTTATGAATCTAGGTGTAATAGACAATATACTAACACTTAACTCTCAAATCCCTGCAGTAATAAAGTCGTGCTATTTCATGATAAGGAAAATAAAAAGACTCGTTCCCTACGTGACTTTGCCCCACCAGGTGATGGTAATAAATTCCCTGGTGTCTTTCCACCTCGATTTTAATAATAATGGCATGTATCTTGTCAGCCCTGACTATCAGATCGCAAGACTGCAGAGAGTCCGGAATACAGCAGCTGGACTCTTAACAAACTACTTAAAACATGAGCACATTACTCCAGCCCTCCGATCCTTGCACTGGCTTCCAATGAAAAAATGTGATCATTTTTAAGAGTATGTGTATATTTTTTTTACTTTTGTTTTTCATCCTACAGTGAATCTTCTGTTCCATAAATTAATCTCCTACATCTCTTCACGTTCATCAAGACCGAGGCACGACAGGAAATTGGAAATGCCATCTTATATGAATTCCTAGTTAACACAGTCAGGACCTGGAAAACCCCGCCCCTTGCTTGCCATATGGAATCCAACTTGTTTTCTTTCCGGAAAAAGTTAAAGCCAATTTTATTTAACCTGCAGCAATCCGCATCAGATGTAGTTCCTTGCCTTTTCAGCACTGGTATCATGGATACAGACCCCGGGGATTGGTGCGCTCTATAAAACCCCCCACATAACATAACTGCAACACTTAACGCAGTTACTAGCTTTTCAAATCACCTTCTTCTGAAATCTAATTCTGTGGCACTTTACAGCCATTCATTGATAAGGAACTGTTTATGGTAGTATGTGTATTGCGTGCACTGCTGGAGTTTAACACAGGAGAGCAATTATCTAGCTGCATGTTAAAATGTATTTCAAACCACAAAACGGTTTTTAGGTGCATTTTTATGAAACGGCTTAAACTTTTTTTCTGCAAAACATCACAGGCTGCATGTTGGTGTTATTTTATACCAACAGATTCTTCATTGATTATATGTATGAGCAACTAAAAGATATTGTACTATAGATTAAGCAAGAGGCCAGGTATTAAAAGGGATGCAATGTGTGGCCACGTATTGTAAGGATTAATATACGCCCTACCGGATGTTATACCTATTGCAAGTTGCCTCTGAGTTTTATGACCATATAAAAGACAGTGTCCTCTATTTGATCATGCAACTCCTCTGTGACTTGCAATATCCTAAAATGTACAGTAGGTGGTACTTGATACCATACTGAAATGAGGTGACTCTCTTGGATATCTCGTGGTTACTTCTTAGGTTTAATACCAGTTCTTAAGTTACATCAATAAAAGTAAGTTACATAAGACAAGAACACTGGCACACCAATCACCCAGGCAGGGGCTTACTAACTGCCTGGGCTAGGAACCTTCACCAAGCATTCCATAATTCACAACCAAACACTCCAGATGACATCACAACATTCCACCATGCAAACCAAGCACTACACTACACAACACATACATAACTTTACCCTAATACATTTTGTTAAAATGTTCCCTAGTTTCTTGAGTTTCTGGGAGCAAGACTACTTATACAGATACAGAGCTGTGTTGATAAATCGAAGAAGAAATACCTTATTGCCACCCGAATTTTCCCCCTGAATTCTAATGTTAAATGTTTTTTAATGAGGCTGATGCACCTGGTCTCTCAGGGTATGATCCTTCCCCTCGTATGAACAATATTACTGTTCACTTGCTGACCAAAATATGCCTTGCCAACCCTTTTCAACGGCGGGGGTTGGACTTGTAAACTAGAGTAAAGGTTCTCTAACACGCTTTGCACAATTCCTGTGGTGGCTTCAAGCACAGACACAAAGTAACTTTTCGCATTGGGCAAGACGCTGTCTGTACACTAATACATTAGTATAGTCTGAAGTGGCCTTCGCAACACTGGCGATAGTTAAGGAACCATGTGTTCAGTCCTTGTCCCCTTATAGACAAGGTGGCTTAATGCCCTGGGCACCCGTAGGAAAAGGGGAACTGCAACTATAGCTATGCCATGCAACAAATAAAGGCCTAAGTGTTTCTCTATATGTACAGTGAATCTGTAGGATCCTTGAGACCCCCCCACTGAGGACCAGAGAGGAAATTCGAAATCTCCTGCTTGGGCTCTATCTTAGCTTAATAACTTTTCCCACCATCACAAAGGGTCTCACAGCCTTTTTTTTCTTTTTTCAACAAAACATTTTTATTAGATGTTTTGCGGAAGGCATACAATAATCATATCAACATGAGTAAGCATATTATTACAAAGACTTGACCATCACATAAGAGCACATTGCCATAAGGGCTGAACATCACAGGGGGTCAGTTATAGTCTCTCTAGTGGGCCCTCCTCTCCGCGATGATTTCCCTTGCCGCTGATGTGAGGAGTACCTAGAGGGTCAGATACTCTTTACAGTTGGAGGGTCTATGTGAGCCATTGAGTCATGGGAGGGCGGCGAGTCAGACCTGGGTACTTCTCTGCGTATTCCATGAAGGGCGCCCAAGGGTTTTGAAAGCTCGTTATATCCCCCAACCTTATGGCAGTGATTTTTTCCGACACCACAATGTCCCAGCATTTGGTCCACCAAATAGGCAAAGACTGGCTTTCAGGATGTTTCCACACATGGGCTATGGAGATCTTAGCAGCGGTGAGGAGGTGTGTGATTAATTTGGCCATCTGACCTGTTAATGGGAATGCCCCCTCCTTGGTGTCCTCCTATAGTAGCCTTTTATTTTTATTCACACTTGTTTTAAACATTTACAAAAGCCTCAAACTTAAACTAGACGTACGTCGACAGGAGGGCTTACCTAATGCAATGTACTTTGGAAGCGATTTTGCTTCAAGTCTTGTGAGGACCTCTGAACAATGGCTTTTTATTTTCCCCCAGTGATTTTTTTTAAAACTTTCTATAAGAATCCTTCAGACTTCCACTATTACCAAAGCACATGGCGTAAGTTGCCCTGCCCCTATGCTGCTTCCGACAGTCTTTGTGGAAAGGTTATCCAAGTCTGCATGTGTAAGTGTGTTTTGTATATGGTATCAGGATTTTTTCATTATTTTTTTGTATTTACACGTATTGACACATTTTGCCTTTGTACAACAAAAACATTAACCGATAAAACGTTTTCCACATAAGAGCAAGATAATCTAAAAAGCATACTGGAAAAAGTGTCTCAGTAAAAAGCAAAGAAAGGGAAAGGAAAGCAGAGGGCGAACGAAAAAATGCTTGGCAAGGGAGAGAAACCTGAGTGGGGGCTAGAGTTATACATTCCAGTGTTTATGCTCTAAGTGCTGGGTCCCAGCCCATGGCATTGTGATTCTTCGTCATGAAAAGTTCCACCCCAATCACTATGGGGACCCTGTTCATCTCTGCCAGTATCATTTTCGAATTAGCAGTTTCTGTCATAGAACATTGTTTGAAAGGGATTTAATATCCGTGACTAACCTCGTGTTCTAAGTAATTAGATTATAAAGGTGAAAAAGGCACTGTCTTTTTTGTCTGATATAACACCTTTGCCTTTTTTTCTTTAAAATAAAAAAACTTTCTTTATTGCTTGACTGGTAAAACATAACACATTGTTAGAAAGCTTATGAAGTTTACATGTCTCGTTGTCTACCTGTCAGTTTGAGCATGATACCATAATTAGTGCCATATACTCTGATACGACTGCAATATTAATACAGATTCACCATCAAAGCTGTGTAGTCAAGTATACCGTTGTTGACCGCATAGCTTATCTTGTATATCTAGATCCGATTTGAACAAAACGTTTCTAAAGTCTATCCAAATATCTTTGGTCTTGGCCGCACCCGGGAACATGGTGATAAATAGTTCTTTGTTTTTATTTGCCTAGGTAATTTCACGCATCCATCCTTTAAGCATAGGCAGAGCTCTTTTAGTCAAGTTTTTTGCAAATTCATCTTTTTGCTTCAGACACCCATTCTAGTAGACCAAATAAGTACCATTTAGGGTCCGAGTTTAGTGGCACGTGCGAGATTGTTCATAATTAACACAGCCCGCAGCCCTCTAAATCTTGGGCACTGGCCTTTGTTGTCAGGTAGAATTTTTTCAAATTTGGCTGGGGTGTAGTTTAGTCTATTAAAGACTGTAAATTGGATTAACTTGAATCAGCAAATCAAGGACACTTGTCTGGTCAGACTACACAATTTGGCCCGTTCTTCATCCGTTATAGTAATGGCTAAGTCCTGGGCCCATGTGTCTCTTAGTTTGGTTGACACATCTGGTATCTGATCCTTTACCAATGTATATAGTGTTACTACTATCGATCGGGCTGCTGTGCACCCGGGGGTGAGGAGATGGCCATAATATTCAACTCTAGGTTTACCGGCACTCTGCTGCCTTTCAGCCACTGGATTTAAATGGACACTTCTTTTATACCTTACCCTCTCTCCTACCATATTCTACTCATTTACCGTCCACCTGGCCTAGATTCTAAGTTTTCTGATTCCTTTTTGAAGTTAGTTTCTGATCTCCAGCTTCACTTTTCTAACCTATGAGTCCTGGTTGACTTTATTTTTTTTTAAACATTTTTTAAAACTTTTATTTATTAAGAGAGCAGCTCCATAGCAAGATCAGTTACATAAATATTGCACAGTGGTTAAAACATATTTGGTTACACATATGGATAGAACAATCTGGTGAATGCCACAATTTAAGGCCAGGATGCAAGTGTTACATCATCATCAGATATCAAATTACACAAATAAAGGCGAAACAGTGTCCATATGTCCTTGGGACGACAGGGTGTCGGGACCGACAGAACGAAAAGTTCCTCGTCGTCGTTTAGCATACATAAGTCTCTCAGAAAGTTATCTCGAGTAGGCCTAGTTGAGGATTTCCAACATTTCAGGATGCATCGCTTGGCAACAATACATGAGATGTTAAATAGTCACCTCGTGGTTTCCTTTACCTTACCAATATCTCCAAACAAATACTTAAAGGGGGACAGGGTTGTCAGAATCAACGTGATTTCCTCAAGGAGCCCCGCCACCTCCCGCCAGAATTCCGCAATCAGAGGACATGACCAATACATGTGATACGTTCCAGCATCTGGGGTATTACATTTTGGACAGGCTCCTGTGCAGTTCTCAACATATTTGGATAACAAGGTGGCTTTATTTTTAAACTTGCTGATCTAGCTAATCTTTTGGCTAACTTTATCTCTGCTATGCTTCACCTTGCCCTTCCTCAACTGGTGGTTGGCCCTATCCACAGATTTGGTAATACATTGGATCTTATCTTTGCCTCTGAGTATTCACCACTGCATTTCCTCCACTTCCAGTCACTTGTACTGGTCATTTTTGTATTCCCTTTTGTGTGGAAATGCCATTCTCCGGCCTCTGGTAAATAATATCCTTCTGTTGTTCTGCACAACTGGCGTTCTGTTCCCTGTGCTGATTTTGCAACACAGCTGACTACTCATTGTGAAAGCCACTCTATATTGGAGCTGGACTGTATTTGTCAGGCCTGCTTAGCTTCCGCAGATTCTCTCGCTACTTTTAAATCTGTGAAACCTAGATCCCGTCCGTCAGAACCTTAGTTCAATTATCACCTTTGGGCTCCTCATCTCCAGAGGAGACAAGCTGAGTGGTAATAGTCTGCTTATGGATCGGAGGCAAAGCTACTTCTGCATCAAATCGCCTCCCTTTATACTAAAGCCAGTCATGAGGCTAAGTGTGCCTACTTCACTCATCTGGTTGAAGGCTCCCTTAACCAACCCAGAGTATTGTTTAGAATCATGCATTCACTTTCCTCCCTTCCTCCTGTGGCTATTGCGCCTTCGCAGTCACTACGTGACTTCTTGGCTTTGGTTTTTGTTGAAAAGATTGAAAATATCCGGAATAGGATTTGCTCCTCTGAGGTGTAGATGGACCAGCCACTTTGTATGGGCCCTATTCCTGAGCCTCCTTATTTGTGGTCTTTGGCTGTTTTTTCATCACAAGACATAATATCGGCTACAGGCAAGCTTATATCTGCATCCCCTACTGACTCTATTCCTCTCTCTGTGCTGAAGGAAGTTATGCCTCTTATCGCTCCTTTGATTTCTCAGGCAGTCAGTCTTTCATTCAGTTCTGGCCACATCCCTGCCAGTCTGAAGCATGCCTCAATCATTCCACTGGTGAAGAAACCCTCCCTGGATCCTTCTGTTCTAGCTAACTTTCACCGCATCTCTTTACTTCCCTTCTTGACAAAGCTCTTAGAATCCCTAGTGGTTCTTTGTCTTAGCTTGCTCTTAGAGAGTTAATATTATTTTGACTCCTCAGTCTGGCTTCCGACATGGTCATGGTTCAGAGGGAGTGTTTGTCTCAGCAGTTGATGATCTTACGCGGCTTCAGGACCAGGGCGGTGTGGGAGCTCTCATCTTACTTTATCTCTCTGCTGCCTTTAATACCATCAATCATTCGGTCCTGCTTGAGTGCCTCCGTGGGGCAGGCCACCCTGGTGCTGTTCTAGCCTGGTTCAGCTCCTTTGTGTCTGTCACTTTCACCATCTCCTTTTCTTTCTGCTCCTTCCCCACTTACCTGTGGTGTTCCTCAAGGGGCTGTCATTCCACCTATCTTGTTTAATATCTAAATTCAGCCTCTGGCCAAGCTCATATCCTCCCAGGGTTTTCTCTGCTACTCATACACTGATGAAACCCAAATCATTGTGCATCTGGACCTCTCCTTTGTGGAGACTGCATCCAGATTTAGGGCATGCCTGGCAGCTGTGGGGGAATGGATGAGCAGAAATTGGGTCATGCTGACAAGACTGTGGGGTTACTGGTTGGCTTAGAATTTGTGGCTGCCCTTTGGACCCCTGTGTTCTGGCCTCATACTCTTGGACCTTTCCCCACTCCGGTTTCAGTTGTGAAGGATCTAGGAGTCAACATTTCTGCCAGCTGAACAGCAGGTCAGCGATGTGTGCCAGAAAGGCCACTTACAGCTAGAAATTTGGCAGAATGTCCTTCCTTTTTATATCTATGCAATTTAGGGCCCTGGTAGGTGCCTCTCTTGTTTTATCTGCTCTGGATTATTTCAATGATCTGATCCTGGGGCAGCCCGCCTACCTTATTCATCGGCTTCAGGTACTACAGAACTTTGCAGCCAGGGCGGCGTCTTCGGCACTGCGTTTCTCTCATGTTACCCCAACCCTTTGCCACTAGCACTGGCTCCTGGTGGCCAAGCAGATTTCTTTAAAATCCCTCTGCTTGGTCCATCGTGCCTATTATGGGAGGTGCGCAGAGTATTTACAACAGAAATGTTGTCATTACGGTCCTACCCGGGCCCTCCGCTCAGCTCAATCCTGTTCAGTTGTCATCCCTCGCGCCAAGTTTGCACGTATTGGTGGTCCAGCTTTTTATATCGTCGCCGCAAAAATGTGGAACTCTTCCTCTGTTGCTTCGCACTACCCATTCGTCCTTTAGGCGTGCGCTGAAAACTTATCTGTTCTGATTCTGCATGGTTTTTCAGTAGCTTTCCTCTTAGTGCTGCTCAGTGCCAAGATGCCCTAAAACGAACGTTGTGCTATAAAAGTACAACTACTACTTGCTACCATTCTCTGACATCAATATGAGCTTGCAGTGTAGGTCGCACATGGGTTTTCTAGAGGCTCCACAGGATAGGTTGGCCATTTCACTCTTAAAGCTGTCCGCAGACAGTCATACTGTAGTATTTCAGTTAGTGTACCTCAATGGTTAATCCCCCAATTTTGCATGAACAGAAATAAACCCTCTGGGAACGTATCTCCTATGGTATTCTACTGTTGCTTGCCCGAGTTTGCCTGTATCTATCTCTTGATCGTTGGGGGAATATCTGGATATCTGGAACTCCCATAGTAGCATTCTTTTGTAGGACGGCACCGCTGTCCCCCACAGTTGCGGGTATGTGATCTTCACCTTCCTCCAATTGGGAAGCACTGCAGGGCACCTCTATGTTGCGGTAACTTTTTGTAGAGAGGTTTTCTCAGGCATCCCCCACCTATATAATTCTGCTTCTCTGTCCGTTAGACTTGTGTTCACCATAGAGATAATGCTGTGGGGTATTGTCACAACATTTGTGAGGATTCCACAAAGGACTATTGGCATGTTGAAGGTGATTGCCGTCTAACATGTCCTCTGCCAGTGGAGGTGCCTTTTCTCTGAGCAGGTCTACTTGAAATCTTACAAATACTTGACTATCTCATTCGTTTTCAGACTTTCTGATCTCTCTGAGTGGAATCTGGCAGCCAAGAGTTATTTATTTACCACTAAGCCGGGGCCGGCTGTCTCCATGTCTTCGCAGTAGTTTACAAAAAGCTCTTAATTAAAGTGACCAGCGTGAACTGCCATTCCTGAATAATGATCTGAGCCTGGTACTAGCTTCCTCAGACAACGTCTTAATAAATAGTTGTTGCATTTCATTCCATTTTCAGCAGTCGTAGTATGTCAAAAATGCTGTGGCATTAGTGACGTGTAGACTATCTGCAGTGGTTTTTGACATTTTGCTCCCCATGGTGTGATTACCCCTGTGCCCCTTATCAGTACACCCTTATCAGTAGGGGCAATGTGGAGGTTAGTTTGCCACTCCTTTCCCTGACTGTAGTCAGTCACTCATAGGCCCAGTGGGTCCTGTAGTGCTGGTTTATATTTTTTCACTATTCTAATATATATTTAAGCTGCTACTTTATCTGTGCCACTATTGGCATCAAATAGAAGAGTGACTTTGGCTCTTCTAATATTTTTATAAGGAAGTCTTCATCTTTCATGGTCTTTTAATTGCTTCTGGTAGCTGCCTTTCTTATGATGGCTATGGTCAACATTTGGAGATGAGTGCGTTGTCTGACAAATCTGGACTATTCGTACTTTCTCCCCAGATGGGAGCCACCAAGGCTAGGGGTGTGGGCAAGTAGGACCTCAATAGGAGTGACTCCCTTCTTGGGTACAACGACTCGCATTCCTGCAAGGAACTCCCTGTCCAGAACACATTATCCGCCTACATGGGAATCAGAATTACCAGGTTACTCACCGTAGTGACCACCTTACTCCTAGTCCATAGTCCCCTTTCCTCTATACTTGTGGGACATCTCTCCGTCCTGTGGGACAGGACTGGAGCACTTTGTAAAAAGCATCCACATTTTTATCAAAAATGTGTCCCTCCTCTCTTTCCCGCGCAGGGCCCGGCACGCGGCTGTAACCCTGCCCACCTTGGCTCCGCCCCGCGCATCGCCCATCAGTCCTTTTCTATCGCCGGGCCAAAGACCCATTAGCAATAACAGAGGAACCTTATTAGAGGAGACGGCGGGCGAGCGTATGGAGGAAAGGGGAATATGGACTAGGAGTAAGGTGGTCACTAAGGTGAGTAACCTGTTAATACTCCTACGTCCCGTCCCCTTTCCTCCATACTTGTGGGAGATTCCCAAGCACTCCTTACAGGAACTACGGGTGGATGGAAATACCCCTTACTGAAACAGGTTCTTCAGCACAGCCTGACCAAACTGAGCGTCAGCTCTAGAGCTCATGTCGAGACAGTAATGCTTACAGAAAGCAGATGGGGAGGCCCAAGTAGCTGCCCTAGCGATGGACTCCCAGGGAACATATTTCTGAAAAGCAACCGCGTCTGCCTTGCCCCGCACCAGGTGCGCATCGATACCCTTAGGAGGTTTCAGCCTTTGGACGGTGAAAGACACTGCGATGCAGGCGGCGATCCACCTGGAAATAGTTGCCTTAGACGCCGGCTTGCCCTGAGGGTTACCGAAGGTCACAAAATGTTGAGAAGAGCTCCTAAGCTCGGAAGTCCTGTCCAGGTAGAACTTAAGAGCTCTTTGGACATCAAGACAGTGTAGAAATCTTTCAGCCTCCGAGGCAGGGTTCGGAAAAAAGACCGGAAGGGAGATCGACTGATTCAGATGGATTTCGGTCACTACTTTCGGTAGAAAAGCCGGGTTTGTCGGAAGGACTACCTTATCCTTGTGAAAGACCAAGAAAGGATGCTCCACCGACAATGCTTGGAGCTCACTCACTCTCCTTGCTGACGTAACGGCGACCAGAAAGGACACTTTCCAAGACAAGTACTTGAGGTCTACCATAGCCATTGGTTCAAAGGGTTTATAGCACAGCGCCGTCAGGACTACATTTAGGTCCCATGGCGGGTGCGGATTACGAACCGGAGGGTAGAGGCGTGTCAAGCCAGCAAAATGCCTCTTCACCATTGGGTTAGTTAGAGAATAAGAACACAGGTCTGTAGAAAGGTAAGCGGAAACTGCTGAGAGCTAAGTACTGCATGACAGAACATGAACCCCTGACTCTGCTAGGGAGGACATGAAGGACAGCACCGTGTCAATCGTGGCCACCCTCGGATCCAACTTCTTCTCCAAACACCAATGACAGAACCTGAGACATTTACTCCTGTATTGAGATCTGGTCGAGGGTTTCCTGGCTGCCTGGATAATGCGCATATTATCCGCAGACAAACTCAGATGCTCTAAAGACTTGAACTCAGGCACCATGCCGGCAAGCTGAGCGATTGTGGGTAGGGGTGCCACATCCGTTGTTCTCCTTGGTGAAGAAGATCGGGAGTTACTGGTAACCTGATCGGCGGATACACCGACAGGTGTTGAAGTTCTGAGAACCAAAACCTGGCCGTCCACCACGGGGCTATCAGTAGAAGGGAACAGTTCAGAGTTCTTCAGCTTCCAAATTGCACGGTGAACTAGAGGCGGAAAGGCTCCCAGCCCCCCTCTGGAGGCATACTGAGGAAGTTTCTTGTTCACCGCCGTGGCGAAGAGGTCCACCTCCGGAGTGCCCCAACACGAGAAAATCCATGAGGACCTCCGCCTTCAACTCCCACTCGTAGCTGACCACTGTCCGCCGGCTGAGGGCATCCGCTGTGACATTCAGCTGGCCCGGGATGTGCACTGCAAGCAGCCAGACACCATGAAGCACGGCCCACTCCCAAATCTGGATGGACAGGTTCACGAGGGGGGGAGACTTCGTTCCCCCTTGCTTGTTTATGTAATACATTGATACCACGTTGTCTGTTCTTATGCGGACCACCTTGTTGACAATGAACGGTCTGAACGCCCTGAGCGCTAGAAAGATTGCAGAAGCTCCAAATGATTTATGTGCAGGAGCTTGTCCTGAGGCGACCAGAGGTCCGAGACCTGAAGAAGATCTAAAGTCGCACCCAACCCAAGGAGGGAGGAGTCCGTTGTGACTGTCACCGTGGGGACCGGGTCCTGAAACCCTGCACCCCCAGACAGATTGCTGAGAGATGACCACCAATCCAGGTCCACTCTCATGGAATCCGGAATCATTATCCGCATGAAATCCGGATCCACTGCCTGACGCAATGAATTCCGAAGAGCCATCTGGATCCGTCTCATTTTGAGACGAGCAAGAGGAAGAGCCAGTACACACGAGGCCATGAGGCTCAGAAGCCTCTGGAACCACCAGGCCGACATGCTCTCCGACTGCGCAAACATCTGACACATGGCTAACAGATCCACCATTCTGTCCCCGGTCAGGTACACTCTGCAGTCGATCGTGTTCCAGTGAAAACCCAGGAAAATCAGGTCCTGCAAGACCGTCATGGAAGATTTCCGCCAGTTCACCGATAGCCCAAGATGGAACAGGAGCTGAGGGAGAGGCTGGAGATTGCCCGCTGCTGCTAGCGGACAAGGGCTGTGTAAGATCCAGTCGTCCAAATCTTGATACACATGGATACCCTGGAGACGAAGATAGGCCGCAATCACCGACATCTTCGTAAAGACACGCGGCGCCGAGCTGAGGCCAAAAGGAAGCACTTGAAACTGGAAGTGCTCCTCTCCCAAAGAGAAGCGAAGATATCTCCTGTGTGGGTTCCAAATCAGGATATGCATGTACGCGTCCTGAAGATCCACAACACTGAGCCAATCGCCCATCTGTAAGGAGGACCGTATCTGGCTGGGCGTGATCATCTTGAATTTCTCTTGGGGTAGGAAAAGATTGAACTGGGAAAGGTCTAGGATGGTGCGCAGGCCAGCTTGGTTGGGTTTGGGCACTGTAAACAGCTGGGAGTAGAAGCCCTCCCCTTGCTCCCCAAGGGGAACGGGTTCCACAGCTCTGAGGTCCAGATGTTTCTGAACTTCGGCCTTGAGGGAGGGTGAGCCCGAAAGCTGAAAAGGAGGGTTGAGGGGTGGGGTAGGGGGTAAAGGTAAGCAGAAGCCTGCTCGAGCAACTGACAAGACCATCTGTCTTCTGTGATGGTCTGCCACGCCTCCCAATGAGACGCAATGCGCCCTCCCACCGGGGTCTCGTGCGAGCGCTGAAAACCCTCATTTGGCAGGTTTATCGGTGGCGGTGCCACCTGAACCTGATGAGGGGGCTGAGGAGCGGGAGAAAAACCGCATGCGTTGTCTACGGCGGTTATTCCCCGCAGGAGTATCCACTCTGCGAGATTTGCGGTCGAGGAAGCCCCTAAAACCAGAGGAGGGTCGACTTTGCGACAACGGTCTCTGGGATTTGAAAGGAGCTTTGACCAGAACAGACAATGATTTAGCCGTATGAGTGCTATCCTTGGTCTTGGTGAGCGCTACATCAGTAGTAGAATGAAAAAGCTCCTTACTATCGAATGGAAGGTCCAACACCTTGTCTTGCACTTCCTTAGAAAATTTTGTGGCATGCAGCCACGCCTGCCATGAGGTATCGACCCCAAGCATCAGGCCCAGAGCCGAGGTGTCTACGTGGTGAGCCGCAGCCTCCAGGAGATCCTGGGCCAAGACCCTGGCATCGGAAAGGCCTCCTTTGAAGTCTTCCAACTTCTCGACCGGGATGTGCTCCTCAAACTCTGACAGACCTTTCCACATCCGCATGTTAGCTCCCGGCAAGATCAATTCGGCGTTGGCCTGCCTGAGCTGCAAGGCTGAGTTGGCGAAGATTTTCCTCCCGAGGGAGTCTAGGAGCTTGTCCTCCTTTCCCAGAACCTGAGTAGCCGTAGTGGAAGAGGATGCTGCAGGCCTGGACTGCAAAGTGGCCGCAGCCACCCCTGTGGAGGAGGGAGGCAGACAAGACGACAGGGCCACCTCTTCCGAAGAATGCAGCCTGTACCTCGCGTCAATCTTTTTATTGACAAACAAAAAGTCCCGAGTGTGGCTTTTACCAGACCCTTCGGACCTCGGCCAGAACGTCCTTCTGCAGGAACAGGCCGGTACGCTCTAAGGGAGACAGGGTGAACGCCCCAGAAAGCATGCAGCGGAGTGCCCCGGGCACCGGAACATCTAAGAAACTCATCATGTCCAGTACCCGGTCATGAAAGGCTCTGATAGAGCGGGGAAGGTCCTCGTTGTCTTGATCGCCTTGAGGGTCATCTGACAGGTCAGGATCCTGCTGAGCCGTGTCAGGACTGCCTTGTCCACTGGGGACAATGTAGGCAAAGGCCGAAGAGCAGGAGGGGGCACCATGGGCAAGGGAGGCGCCGGCAGAACCACCGGAGGAACGGGTGGAGCCGGAGGCGCAGGTGGACAGATCTCCTTGAAAAGCCCTTTGAAATATTCCTTCATGGGGCGGTGCGCATAAGCGCTTGAAATTTACCAAAAAAAGGCATCCTCAGGAGATTGTTTTGGGACCTGAGGAGGCCTCTCATGAGGTGGACAAATCCAGGGACGTAATGGGGACGGGTGCCACGCCGGCCCCTCCACCGTATCCACATAAATCAAAGGAGCCGCCCCCGCGGGCAACAAAACATTGTGCGGAAGAGGCATCCGGGCGTTCCAATCATAAACCGGCCGGTAAGGATGCGCACAAGGGACCTTAGGTTCACCCAAGAGACGGAGCCCTACACCAGAAGCCGATGGCGTAGTTGTAGGGGTAGCACCTAAAATGGGCGCCGTGGTCGTGGCGGGAACGGGCGCCATTTTGTCCTCATCTGAAGGGAACTGCGGCACGTGAGGAAGTGAGGCAGGGGTCCCCGTCGATGGATCAGTGGTCTTAATCTTAGCCTTAACATAAGGAACTTCAGCAGAGCCGGTACTATTAGGCCTGGAATGTTTTTGTGACATACCAACCGCCAACTGAGCCTTCGAAGGAAGGACCTCGGCACTGCCGGTAAAAGAACTTTGCTTCTTTGCCCCCTCAACAGATCTGGTGTCGCCACGAGAGCGGGAACGGTGAGCAACCGCTTTCACCGACAAAGCCTTGTCCGGCCTCTCAGAACTGTTGGTAGCTTTAGTCTCTGAGCGAGGGACCTCGGACCAAGGCCCGGTAACAGCCTTATCTGCGCGGGCCTCGAACATCCGTTCGGTAACTACAAGCCCAGCCAAGGCCTCAGGGCGCACCCCGGGTTTGTTTTTGAGGGAAGCCGACAGAGAGGCCTCAGAGCGAACTCCGGTACCCCACGACTCAGTAGAACTGGGTCTACAAACAGCCCCCAGAGGAGAGGCCTCGGATCGTACTCCGGTTTTCACAGGACCCTTACGGAGACCCTCGGAGAAAACTCTGGTAGAATTATTAGGCCCAACGGGCACCTTAGGGCGAACCCCGGTAACGGAGCGAACAACGCCCCTCCCAGACCGAGAGGAACCCAGGAAGGTATCCCCCGGCCGGGGTGCTCTGAAAAGTAAAGAACTTACCGGGCGTTTTTTCTTCTCGACGATGAACGCCTGAAAATGCAAAGGAGGAGTTTTTCGGAACACCTTCTCCCACCGCTCCAACCGACGTTGAAGTGCCCGGACCGAAAGGGAGTCACAGTAAAAACAGGAGTCCCAACAGTTCTACCGACCCAAACACTCTAAACAAAGAGGATGGGGATCTGCCCTCGCGAAGCGACAGTGACGCGATGAACAATCTGGAAAGTCTAATTTGAAAGACATAGACAGACTAGTAAACGAACGCTAGCGAGAGCCAGAGAGGAAAAAAGGGAAGAAAATCTTCCGAGGAAGCAAGTGCGTCCGGCCCCGATCGCAGAAAAGCACTGATGGGCGATGCGTGGGGCGGAGCCAAGGTGGGCGGGGTTACGGCTGCGTGCCTGGCCCCGCGCGGGAAAGAGAGGAGGGACACATTTTTGAAAAAAATTTGGATGCTTTTTACAAAGTGCTCCGGTCCCGTCACACAGGACGGAGAGATGTCCCACAAGTATGGAGGAAAGGGGACGGGACGTAGGAGTAAGACTGTTGTTACTTCTCTGTTGGATTCTCGTGATGGTGACAGTTGTTCAATCTCTTTGGCTTCTGGTAATGCTGGATCGCGTCTGAACTCCACAGTCAGAGGAACGACACACCTCTTTTGTTTGTGATGACGTATATAAAACTTGGCATCGGAGAGAGAGAATCCTACATAGAGGTGAGCTTTTGATAGGAAGACGTCCTGGAAGGGGCAAAGCCACGCTTGATCACGGAGCCACCGGTAGTGTGGAGAGTGAGCAAATCGCTAGCAAGACACCGGAAGGCTGGAATCCTGCCCGATAATAAAGCCAAACGGCGAAATGGAGACGCCGAGACCAGACCGATCTATGCATGAGAAGTGCATTAGTTGCTGAGCTGTGCAGCAGAAGGGAAGTGAACGCTCCGAAAGAGGTAACGCCATTGAGATGGGCGAACAGTGATGTTTCAAGGCTGAGAAAGCCACAAGGGTTACAGGTTCCTTGTGGAGTCTATTCCAATAAAAAGAGCCTATACTAAAAAAAAGAAACTTAAAGAAACCCTTATCGCTGTTACAAAATAGTGTGGGATAATGTTCACAAGAAAAGAAAGAAGTGTTCACAAAAGAATAAGTCAGGATGTTAAAGCCGGGGGACTCTGTTCCCCAGGTTTTTAGCATGGGACAAGGCGGGACTCTTGAGCACAGCACACTGCTGGGGTTCTCCAGCACAAGTTAACAGTTCCTTTCATCAATACCAGGGCCTTTGGTGCCCAAGTCTCTTTCCTGCAAAGTCTCTTGCTTCAAAGGGCCTGATATGCCATAAACAAGCAAAACAAAAGTTCCTACTGTTAATCTTCATGTTGGACGATCACTTTTCACCCTTGGATCCCCCTTAGCCGGGCTCCAATCCTCCTCTCAATGTTAGCCTACCTCACGCTGGCTCAGGCAAACCATTCACTGTGGACATCCTTCAGTCGGGTTCACACTTGTTATCACAATTTCAGGGGTGTGTTACTGTTCACCCTAATTAGCAGGCATCCCTCAGTCAGGTTCATGTTATACCCAGTAACATAGTTCACGTTAGCATCATTTCATCAGAAAACATGGTTCCCTTCCCCTGGTTTTCTCTCGGCAGCCCTCCGTCGGGTTCACATTTGCCACAGTTCACAATTTCATCAGTCATTCTAGACCCCTTAGGTTCTTCACTTTACCCAAGTCCGGAACTCGGCCCCCAGTCAGGCTGTCTCTAAGTTCATTCCTCACAACGTGTCAAAGAATTTCAAGTGTACAAAGGGTTTGGTGTGACCCTCGTATGACCACTTTGACACCTTACTGCGGCCTCCCCTAGAGCCTCTTGGTACCTGTAGTTTCTCCTTGTTTGGAAGAGGGGGCACCAGCCAGAGACCTTCGAATGAGCGCCCACGTGGTGCCAGTTTCTTTTCACAAAAGTTCACAAGGGTCTCCCTCTGCCGTGCTTGGACCCGGTTAGGGTTCACAAAGGGCCTCCCTCTTCTGGGATCGGACCCTTCTCCAAAAAGGTCTCCTTCAAAAGTTCACCAGGTTAAAAAAAAAAAGGCCTCCTTCTTCCAGGCTTGACCCTTCTCACAAAGTTCACAAGGGGTCTCCCTCTTCTGAGCTCGGACCCCTCTGCCAAGGATCGGACCACCTTCCAAAACTCTTCTGGGTTTTGGAACTTTCAGTCCCAGAATGCACTGTTTTGGATTTTGCTCCCACTTCTCAGCTCCCCAAAATGGCACTTTCTGACGGTTTGGGGTTGAAAGACCTAATCAGGAATGTTCGAGGGAGAAAAGACTGAACATTTTTTTTAAAAAAAATCTTCGGTCTTTTCTCCCGTGAACATTACTGACTTGCCCAAACCCCTAACCAACCCCCATTCCCCACATCCCTACTTACCTTACATTCCGGCTGTGTCCCTGCTACGCCTGTTCCCTTTCCCTTCTGTGATCGGGAACTGGCACCGCCGGGTCCTTTACTTTTTTTTTCTTTTTTCCTGACAGCCGCAGGGGATACCCCTGCAGCCCCCAGCACTGAATGCGTGATTTGGTCTAACTTTTCAGCCATCAGATTTTTCTTACGGCCGAATTTCGGCCAAATCACGCATTCAGTATTTTTTATTCTGTATGTTGGGCGAAACCCTTTCTGACCTTGGGAGCTGCAGGAGCTAAGAGGGGATAGGGGATAATCTTCTGAGGTCAGGGTCTCTTCTGGCAATCCTCAGAGACCTGGGTTCACCTGACTGGCCGAGGGGAGGAGTCTTGCTGGAAGTACCACCAGGCAACCCCAGCTGCCCCTCGTCTTGCCTTCTGTAGGTACAGCTCCTACGCCTCAGTGCAGTCTCCTCTGGACTCACAGTGCCAGTGTGGGGGCGGGTTTCTCCTTCAGGTCTTTCTCCAGCTTCCTGCACCTTCCAGCATCCCCAACTCGCTAAGTGTGCTTTCCAGCTCTGCCTTTTATACTTCCTGGGAGTTTTAACTAGAACAAGGTGTGAGTGGTTACAAGGGAATGCCTGACTGCCTGTCCTCATTAGCGGGACAATCTGCTGTAGTAAGGGGAGAGTCTATTGTCTGTGTTTGTGGTTCCCTGCTGGTAATCTTAATCCTCCCAATCTCTCTCGCCTCATCTCAGTAGCTCTAGAAAGGAACAGAGGGGAGGAATTCTGGGAAGTGTAGTTTTCATTAGAGAGTTTAGGAAAGTCCGGTAAGATATTGTCGGGAAAAGGGGGTAGTCCTGTTGTTGTAGTGCGTGGACTGACAGATGTGATTTCCTCCCTTTGGTGTTGGTCTTTGCAGGAATTGGGGAGGGGTTAACAGTATGGGTATTGAAATGATATATGGCGACTGAGGGAAGGTCGGGTAGGGAGGTCTTACTGAAAAGGGGATACCGCGTCTCGCCCGAGGGCGTTCCTTCCATGGTCCCCAAAGGCCCCTTGCCCTGGTGATCCTCCCTCGCGTATCCCCCCCCCCAGGGTTGGGATCCAAGCGCAATGCCCCTCCCCTGGCCACCTGAACAAAGGATCCTCAGGGATTTCTAGCGAGAACACCCTTAGATTTCTTACAGAAGTCAGCCAGTATGTCATCCAGCATCGGGGTACAGTGCAGTTCACGTTGGGATTCTGTATATCTACACGTATCCGGACCTCACCAGGTCCCTTTGTCTTGGGAGCATGCGGGCAACCACTATTGGGGATACCCATGGGCTGGGTCCACTCAACCTTTCAAGTCTGGGTAACTCATCTTCAACTTTCTTTCTGAGGTGGAATGGAATTTGGCAATGCCTCAGGGCACCTGTTGTATCGTAGGGTCTATGTGCAATCTCACTTCTTGGTTCCTAATACAGCCCACTCCTTGAAACAGGTTTTGATATTCCATATCGCAAACCTGCAATGTCAGTTTGATAGATGTTGAAAGAAAAATGCACTAGGCCGAGATCTTCTGCCACGTTGCAGCTGGAAGTGTATCCTTGGTCTTCGTTGAAAGATAAAATGTTGCTGGCATTGTCACTCGATGATGCTCTACATGAGTCTGGGATGCAACTTCAAATGGCAGTGGTGGTTTACCACGGTAGGGGAAAATCTGTATTTTTGGATTCACCAGGTGCAGAGCAGCATGCAACTTGTACTATTCTGTCAACGGCATCACATTGACAGATGCTCCTCTATCAATTGGTATTGAGACTAGTGCTAACAGGATCTTGACTTCAGAGTGAGACTATCGTCTTTTTCTTTGGATACCTTGACATATCGCAGATATGAAGAATACATCCTCTGCGTCATCCATACTGATGTCTTCCGTCCGATGGCTCTTTAATGTCCATGCTACCAGACTCACAGATGGTACTCGCTGTAATTT
Source organism: Ambystoma mexicanum (assembly GCF_040938575.1). Lineage (NCBI taxonomy): Eukaryota > Metazoa > Chordata > Amphibia > Caudata > Ambystomatidae > Ambystoma > Ambystoma mexicanum. Next base: position 647,207,583 of record NC_090937.1, read on the forward strand.
GGAGATAGGGACCTCTCCATCGTTTTCATATAGAGAAGTTTGAAAGTGGTGCAGATATTAGTAAGATCTTGACAGCCGCAGGTTGCCCTGATGACGGACTAGGTCCGAAATGCATTGGCAGATCTGTGAAATCTTGTTCCTGCCCTCCTTGATTGAGAAAATGTAAAATCTGGCACTTATATTATTCATAAATGATGTCTGTGAATCTTCAAATACATTTTTTTCTTCACATTTTGCAAGATAATCTACAGAACTAAACTGTCTAAGCTCATTGAACGCTTTGTATGAGCATTTGGCTTTCTGGAATTAGGTTTCTAGGATATTGACTCTGTATTGATTACCCCATGTGCCTAAGGTTTTACTGCAGTGCTCTTGATACTTTTTCTTAGGTTCTTATAAATTGCTCGACATATTGTATGCCCACCTTGCCTGGTTTCTTGTCTTTGCTTACTACTGTCACTTTGGCTGGACGCCATTTTGTCTGAACTGTAGTTTTCTGAAATTGCTGAGGGGGACAAAAGGCTCTGCATACATTTGCGAAATGGTTCTGTTTTCGGCATCAACAGTATTTCCTGCCTGCTGCCGGGCATCCGTGTGCTTAGTTCAATGCCCACCACAGAACTCGCATGAGCTTTGTATTTGTTCTGGTCGTTGTTGTTGGGCAGAACAACCACTTGCTCGTCCTCTGTTTTGCATTCGCCTCAGAGGGACTGTTTTCATCGTATGTCCATCCTTCATCTTCAGCCCCATCATCGCCTCTTCCATGTGTGATGTGTTTGACGTGGCCAGTTAATGTGTCCTTCCCAGTTCCAGTATTGGAGATAGTGTCAACTCAGGCTCTTTTAGAATGTATTTGCGCAATTGGGAGGAAAAGCATTTATGGATAAACTGCCTCTGATTTCCCCTTCCTTTATCTGGGAAAGCACAGGTTGCCATATACCATGGAAGTGAAGTAATTTGTTAGGGAATTACCTGTGGCAATGTATGAACCATCCAATGGGAGAGCTTTGCGCAGCTTGTGGGCCTCACTTCTGGCATAGACAGAGGAAATGGGCTTCTTTTTGTCTTCTTTTTGTCATCATCATCATCCACCCCCTACTCCTGTGGCGAATAAATAACATTTCTAGCCTCGTTCTAGGGTGGCAGGTGACCCTGACATGTAACAATCTGGTATGGGACAACACTGGCCCAGGTTGGAAAACTGAGGCGGGTCCTGTGTTGGTTCAAGATTTGGGGGGTATTAGCAACGGCAAAGGTATGTGCTTTGGTTAGCAGAACATACCAGAAATGTCTTAAAGTATGGTGTCCCTTTCATGAGCATGTCAAAGAGAGAGAACAACAGTTTTATACACTGGGTGTGCTTAAAAGCTTCTCAATACTGTGAATAAAGGGGTGGGGCCTCAAGGTGGTCATCATTTGGACAGAGGCCAACACACAGAAAATCTCTGAGAACATGAAGAAAACAGGATGGACCCCAGTGATTTACTTGGTAAATGTAATGGGAGACTGCAATGTTTGCTGCAGATTGTGTGGCCTCCATCCCATAGACCTAAGAGAGTTATGGTTGAGAATGGAGTTTTGCTGAATCTAATTGACATGTGTATTCATGATAAGCGGATCCTACGGCATGCGATAACTTGCAATAGGTGTAACCCACTCTAACCAAAAAGTCAAAATTGCGTCTGTCAAATATGTATATAAGAACTGGTTGGGCAAACACAAAAGCGGCTTAACATCAGCCATTTGGAATCTTGTCTATAAATTAAGACTAATGATTCCCGCAAATACTGGTATTTCTATAGAATCTATTTGGTCTCAAACTCTGCCATGGAATTGTGCAGGATCACAGAGCAGCAATGGATGCACTACTTGGGTGAGACATACTGGGACTCAAATGCTGACGATACTATTGGTATCTCTCAAACCCAGAGTGCGGATAAGTTAATTGAAGCCATGAATAGCATGGATATTGCTGATATTATTACTCGACTTGAACCCTGCTGTGGCCCAGGCCCTGATGTTTTTGCTGAGGTACTACATATAATGTTCACTGAGATCTTGCATGGTGGAGTTATCCCTCCCGGATACCTGGCAATATTCTATCCTTGTCCTAGTATTCAAAAAGGGGTCGCATAAGGACCCCTGCAACTACTAATTACTTGCCATGATGGATTCTAGTAGCACATTTTTTGCCTATATCCTTTTAAAACTCCTAGATGAAGGGGTTAAAAACTTGCCAACTACTCATGCCACAACAACTTAGCTTTCGGAAAGGCTGGTTGACAGTGCAAGCCATCTGGGTACTCCAGGTGTTGTCAGCCGATGTTAGTAGCGAGACAGATGGTGTGCTCTACCTCTGTTTCTTGTACTACTCGGCTGCCTTCGACTCTGAAGTTGGAGAACACCTCTGGTGCAAACTAGTTGCCTGGGGCATTCATCCTCAGCTTCTCTACTTTATTTGCCTTTTATACACGGAAACAGCAGTTCTAGTGCGATACTCTCAAGATGGACTGGTGAAGCCACCGGTAGCTTCCAACATTGGTCTTAAGCAGGGTTGCGTCTTAGCACCCCCGCTTTTCAACCTATATGTGGCTGATATGGTGCCGGCACTTGTCCAGTGTCATAATTTTCCTCTGACCTGAGCAGCACTGTAAGAAGCGGTTGGCAAGTGTGAATGTATAAACCAAGCTTACACTAGCCATACATCTCCAACCCCACTAGGAATTATAATTGTTTCTTTCGTTCCTTGGTTTACCTTGGAATGTACACAGGTGGACTCCCATAAATAAAACAGGGTGAAAACTAAATAACTTTATAATATTTTTCTGCCTATAAGGATAGAATTCATGTCCTGTGATATTTAGAATTGTTTTGTTTAAATGTAAAGTCTTTTTTTCAGTGGTTTGTCCTTTTGAATTGTTTAATTTTTTGTATATTTTCTTTACTTTACCTGTTTCCAATTATTATTGTTTTTTTACGGTGCATGATTTATTCTGATGCCGATAACATGATTATAATATGTTATGTATTCAAAATTGAACCTGCTTCCAGATAATATTTTGTTAAATGACATTGAGGCTCATGCACAAAAGATTGTTTTATGTTTTTCATTAAAATAACGAGAAATATTAATTTTTGTATGATCAAGATTCTGCATTGTGTCAAATATATCTTCAAAGCAATGATCTTCTGATAACATTAATGACATAATTATATGCAAAGAAGAGGTTTAACACACATAATTTAGGAGCAATAGATTTAGTCTGTGGTAATCCTTGCTTAAAACAGTTTAACACACAAACTGAGGTTAGAGAAAATAAGGTGAGCATCGGTAATGGATATACCGCATCACCATTACTTTATTCCCTGTGGGGACACAATTTTGTGATTTTTGTTGTAATTTTCCTCTGTGCTTAAGAGGTGTGCCAACCACATGGATTGGCTATGTGGATGACACCGTGATCTTAGATCGTACGCCGCTGAGCTTGCGATATTCATTGGATGCCCTCTCACAGTATACAAAAAACAATATGAAAATGAACCTCCAAAAGACAAAAATTCTACTGCTCCATCGGAAGGGAAAAGAGCCTGTGAATTATAATTGGTGGATTGATGGGGTCAAGTTAGAAACGGTTAGCTCCTATTTATATCTGGGCTGCCCATTTCCTGGGACCACCGTTGCGACGGCATATTGGAGGTCGGTATCAATGAAAGTGTTTTGCAAATGGCAGGTCCTGAAAAACGTTATCGGCAGAGCAGGGGACGAATCGGTGGAAGGTTACTTGGAGGTTTACGCCAAGTCAGCCATTCCTAGTCTATTGTACAAGTTAGAAACTGCTCCGGGGGTTACTCCTGCCTGGTTAAATGGGATTGTGGGGATCTTCTGAAATCTACATTGGGATTACCCAAAACGGTCTCAGTAGAGGCTCTAAGAATGGAGCTGGGGGTGCTTTTGCTTTCTTCATTATGGAAGTTCAAATGCACCAAGCTTTTAATGAAGGTCCTTGCAGCAAAGTCCAGTTAATTTTCAAGCACTCTATTGGCGCTATTGGAAGAACACAGGTCCCACAAGCCAGACAACTTGGCTAATCTGCATCTGACAAATGCTGTTACTAAGCACCTGGAGGATATTGGTCTGCCAATCGAGGAAATTGCTACCCCGGGCCCTTTCTTGGTTGAGTTATTGAAAAGATCTCTTAGATGGAATTGTGTGATGACTCTTGATGTCCTTTCTGGTCATAAACGCCATGCTGAGTATATTAGACAGGGATTTTCTCGGTACGAACCTCGTGGCTACTTCATGAAATACTGCAGCTTACCATTAAGAGGTTTTATCTTGTATTTTTGACTGAACATTTTGTCAGTTTGGGAGATCGCCTGGGTGTGGACTCAGGAGCCAAATGAATTGCGCCTATGTTGCATCTGCAAGATTAAGGTGGAGTCCTGCAGGCACATTCTTCCAGGGTGCGCTGGGTTAAATGTCCAATATGAAAAGGCTTATTGTATGTTTTGTGCAGTACTTGGGGGCTACGAAACGGACCAATTTTGGGCCACAACATTTGCTGTCAAACCTATGATTGTTGCCGCTGCTCATCATGTCTGGGAAATTGCCAGGACTAGAATGAACTTGATAGTCTCTCCTTCCACTTGATTGAACACTTGATGTATTTAGTATATTGATTTATTTTTAGTCAATCTATTGACTCAGATGACAATAATTGGTAAATGCTGATCGGTCTGAATTGAAATAACCTATGAAGAATATGCCATTTATTTGCCTTATTAACTGATTAAATGTACTTTCACTATCTTTTATTCTTTATTGTGTAATTGCTAATTTTCTTATGTTTTATGCAAAAGCTTGAATTAGCCATAGGCATTAAATAAAAAATACAAAAGTCAAAGGTTGTACAAAAGACTGCTGTGAACCATGGGTTGATGCGATGCCACAATTGTTATTGGTTTAATGAAGTTATGGTGAGGGTGATTGACATTGGCTATAAAAAGGCTGTTATCGTTGTGATGCTGGAAATGCATTAGACGGACAGAGCCTCCTTGTCCTGTACTCCTTTTTCATGTGTGTTCGGTGTCGTTTTCTGCATAGGAGTCCATGTGGGACTCCTGGCAGTGCAGCTCTTCCTCTTTTTGGTCGTGGTGAACAGACCCTTGGGATACCCTTATGGCACCCATGTACCTCTAGTGTATGTTTTTGGGCATCTGTGAGTGGCCCACAGAGCAGGGTATGGGCTGGTGGCAGCTCCATGCTGAATTTGACAGGTGCTTTGAGTATCCTCCATTTTGGGATACTCGGGCCCTGCCATTGGAATCAGTTGATTCCTGATAGGAGACAAGATGGCCCCTGTGGACTCCTGTTACCATGTTTTCCCAAAGACCTGGGAAGCCCTGACTCTGTCCCTTCCCCTGACTGGCTGTTGGGTGGAAGTTCCATATATGGTATTGGGGGGGGGAGGGGAAGTCCACGCCAGAGTGGCTGGAGCCTTCCCAATGACTATGTTGTGAGTACGCCTGTGGGATGGGACCTGGGTGAATGGAGTGTGTGACCAATATACATTTCATGTTATGGGTAACTGGTTTCTGGTGTGTGACACAATGACTGAGACAGCCCTGCCTGAAACTGGTATGAATGCAGTGTGGTGTGCTGAAAGGATGGGTGCTTGCCCCAATCTACATTCCTTGTTGTGAGTGTCTGGGTGGAAGTGAATGGCTTGGATGCACTGTGCGCCTGAATGGCTGCCTGCCTGCCTGCCTTTCCGAATGATTGGCTGCCTGAGCTTGGCTCAGCATTGTGAATGAGAGATAGAACAGTATATCTGGGGGCCTCTTGTGTATACACTTGTGTATGAGCGTGATAGAAATAAAATATCAATATCAATTACTGACTAGAATCGTTCCGAAGCTGAAGTCAAAACTTGATGCTTACCTTGAACCCCGCTAGAAGAAGAAGGTTTTGCTGCTGTGTTCCTTCGACGCAATCTGAAAGCTGTTGTCTCTCCAAGAACTTAACCAAGAGAGGACCTGGCTAGGAAACTTCCTCCCGATCTACAAGGGACCATTGTGCACCAGATAACCTTCACCAAGGCTCCCTGCAAGTCAGTCCTCGAAAGGCTGCCGACCGGAGACTGGGACCGCCGAGGAATCCTGAAGAGAAGGGCCAGGACGTTGATGCCGTCGACGACCATCACCGTCAACCAAAGTTCGGAGGACCGCTGTAACCTCGTCGACCGGAGCCGCAACGCTCCATTGCCTAAGACACTTTGAATCAAGGACTCCCTTGTTCATCACCCTCACCCGCTTGGTCCCAGCGGAGAAAGTCAAGGTCGCTGATGAACTGAGGAGAATCCGCCAGTGGGTTTCCCGCCGCCCAAAGTTCTCAAAGATGCTGACTAAGATCCGAAAGCCAGCCGTGGTCGGGTCCCGACAGTCAACGTCGATGACCTGACGCCCTTGCTGGGCCTACGTTCTTCATTGACTCTTCGCAGCCACGAACTCTCGTTGTCGAGGTGCACTGCATGCCTCATTTTCGCAGGACGTCCCCGACCGATCGTCGATGAGCACCGCAAGGACCGAAGCTGCTGCCTCTACAACCTTGTTCATCTTTTCTTCAAGGAATCTCGAGGATCCGTGGCTCCTGCCTTAAAGGGCGTTCACTCAAGAAGGATCCATTGACGACTCATTGAAGAACTCTACTAAACCAGGTACATTGGGGTAGTAGAACAATTGTAGAAGGAAACACGACTCTGCTAAACAATATATGGACTGGGCTTGTCAGTATATCTTATTTACAGGTTGCACAGGTGGGGGGGATCCTCACACAGAACTGTCAGTGGTAGGGACCCAGTGTTCTACCATTTGTTTAACCCAACATGTTTTCCTCCGATGTCTGGTGTTGGTTCACATTACTGTTAGACTTGTATGTCACTGCAACTGTCAGCATTTGGTGTATTTCAAAGGAGTCAAGAGTGAATTGTGGTACCACATAGATATTGTATATATTTATCATTATAGTATTGCCTGAGCACAAAGTGTGTTATTGTTGTATGTATACAACTTGAACCTTTTTATATAAAGAACTGTGTTATCACTAACATAGTGTGTGGATATTCCTTTGTTGGGGCCTTGGGGACTACACTTTACTTAAGAAACAGCCAGCATCACCTCCTGAGAGCTTAAGCCTTGATTGCTCGTCCATTGCTACCAAATAGAGAAGCTTGGCTGGGGTGCTCTGTGCTTCTACTCTGCCATATAGAGGGCGGGAGTACAGATAACCCCCCTCCAGTCTTTATTCTCATCTCTAGTGAAATGCACAACAAAAGACAGCATGCAAACAATATTTCCTTTTTTTCCATGTTTCTGATGATGCTTGTAAATGAAGAATATTTGTATCAAAAAAAGACATTGGTGACGATGTACAAATAAATAAAGCTTATATAAAACACACCATCATATGTTCTTTTGTGGCTCTAGGCTCCCTGGGCCTTATTGCTCAGTCACGTGGCCATGGAGACGTGGACGATGAAACTCTGTCCTCCTCTTCTGTACCAGCACACTCAATGCTGTAATCAAGTACGAATTGTGTACCCCTCTGCTTGGTGTAGTACAGTAATGTTGTGAGGGCACCACAGTGTGTGTGTTGGTATAGACGTGTCTCCTTTTGGTAGTTTGCCACACGAGCACCCAGGGTTGTGGGACCTACACAATAAAACCTCCCTTATTATTAGGGCAATGACCTGCCGTGACGTAACGGGCACCTTATAAACTACAAATAAATAAACATTGCTGAGCATGTCCATAGATTTGTTCTCTATTTGCACTGTTCAAAGCAATAAGCCTTTGCTGCAAACCACTCTTTGGCACTAAGTCACCCCTCGACCGCAGTCCTTACATGCAACCTTTCCTATGTGGTGCCCACTCCAACGTTGGCACAGTGGTTGTTTCCCTGCCCAAGTAGGTTTATCATTACACACGAGCAGAGATCGCATGAGGCATGGGTAGTCTGTGACCCTGCGCTCTTGAGGGCCCCACATCTACATGCTGCCAAATGTTGACAAAAAAAGAGTTGGAACGCCGTAATCATGTGGATCGGCGTTCCTGACTCCATGATGGACTATCATATCCAGCACTCTGCTTTTTAAGGTAACTGAAATCATGCACATGGCATCCCTACATTACAACACCACTAGACATGTCAGCAAGACACTAATGAGATGTTTAACATTTTTACAGAAACTTCCTTCTATCAGTGTAAAAGATGAAGCATACTGACCTTAAAGAATGATTGAAATCGCAAGGGTGAGTAGTCAACTAGCATCTATTTAACCGTAGATGCCATTACACAATTTGTAGCAACACATTTTTAACTTCTAAAGTAACAATCATTTGGCCCAAAATATTTTTTCTGTTTTCATTTTAGATCCACATACACCAATAAAAATCCCAGTTTAAATAAAACCTCCCGTTAACTCACAGCTAATCACTGTGGCGAAACACGTGCAGAGGTGGAATATTTATTGGAGAGCTGGAACATTAACTGAACTTTATAATGAGATGGAATACATTAAACATATTGAGAATGTTTCGAGGTGGAAGAACAATTTAACTTCATAATGAGGTGGGACGTATATTGAGCATTTTAAATTCATAGCAAGTTGAAGCAATCTTGGATTCACCTCCAAAGTGTGAGAATGAACACTTTGAATATTTGAACTTTATTGAAAGAGGTGGAGCATTGATTGAATACATTATCTTTTGTTAAGATTAAGTCTTGAAAGACAACCTACAAGCCATTTTATATAATTTTGTTGAATTGCATACTGGTATTTGTAGGCTTCAAGATGGGGTGAAAATAACACAACATTTATACTCTTTTTGTTTAACACATTTCTATGAGGATTCCTGTATTGCTGGAATACTTTAACTATGTACGATTTATAAAACAGTATTGTTGAAAGCCAAAGGTTGTGGTGAGGAAGGGAAAGGATTAAAGAGCACATTTGAAGTGATGATTTACCAGGCACATGGATGTGGGAAGAGAGGTTGCTGGACTGAAGATGTTCTACCTGGCCCCGTGCTCATGTTCAGGGTACACATTGAGATTGCATGTGGGTTGACAGCATCCACCCCCTTTTTTCACAGTGCTGGCTCCATCGCCCTTCGGTGTTTTTGAAGCTGGCATGCAAAAAAGCTTGTTTGCTTAAGTTTTCACCCACCAGAATTTGAATCCACTGACCCAGAAATCCACATGAAATTGTCTTCGAAGCACACATCTTCTATTGGCATTTTGCTTTCCATAGATTATTTCAATATAGATTTTTGGGTTAAAAGGTGCACACCTTTTATACTTTGGCATCAATGTTCTAGGAAAATATCCTCTAGCTGTTTTTTTTTCTTCTGGATATTGATGATGCATTTTGTGAAGAAAATGCTCATTTCTATTCTGAATTTTCTTCTTTTAGGAAAGGCCAGTTGAATTAAATGTGCATATTTCACTTTAGGATAGATTCAGGTCCTGTGCATATATATCTGATACTCCATACATGTTTCTGTACTTGAGTCTCATTGATGACATTTGAAGGCCTGCAGAATTACTTACTCCGACTGCCTCAGTACTTTTAAGGTAAATAGGCTTTTTTACAATTGCACTATACAAAAGCACTTTGCCCTGTCTGGCCCAGGGACAATCCCTGCCCTTTCATGGAACGTGCAGTCACAGCGATATCCATTCCTCTTTTTCCTGCTCTTCCACGTCACAGTGCTTTCTTTTGAGGTACCCAGCTCTACAAATGATTCCGCTCACTAGTCCGGCTACTCTAAAATAAGCCTCACTCCTGATATTACTACAACTGTAATATTAACAGTAAAAATTCAGATATTGAACGTCAGTTTATTTGATCCCCACGGATAGTAATGACTAATGTTGTGACATCATTTTCTGCGATGCACGTAAAGGGGCCCCACATAGCTTTTGCCGTCCAGGGCCATGCCAATCAGAGGGCACACGAGGAATGAGAACGCTGCAAATGAGCGAACCCGGTCAGTAAACTGTAAATGGAACGTTTATCCATTGCCATTATATAATGTGCCCGTTACCTGCGGTTAAAATGTGGAAACAATTACGGCAGCTGGGCTCTTATTTCCAGTCATTGGCAGCATCCGGTCCCCCTTCCCCTGTCATGTAACATTTGCCAGCCACTCTCTCCAAGTGCGTTTTTCCCCTGGTCTAAAATAACGAGCAGCAGATTTCTGCTCGGCTGGGGACCTCCACCTCCTCGGCACCTCCGGGCTTACCTCTTAGGCAACTAGTGAACTGCATGAAAGAGCGCATTCATAGGCAGGCCGCCCACTTGTACAACCACCCGAGTTTGAAACGTAAGACGAGGCGTGGGGAAAAGAGGGGGCCCCCTGTGTAGGAGGATGTAGGGTAGAAGTATTCATTTTGTAATTTCACAAGCCATGTCGAAAGCATGGGGGCCCTCCGGAGGTTACTATAACTATTTGCTGGCAGTATTCGGCTGCTGTAATTTACTGCTCGCAAGCTTCATGCAAAGTTTTTACAGAAACCAAAACAATATAAACTACTGAAAACAAAAACCTAGAAGTCTGAATATTAGAGTGTGCCACATTCAGATAGAACTGTACATACCAGCCTGCGTCGCATATAGACAGGATTGTGAATATTAGCCTGTGCCACATTCAGATAGAGCCATGCATACTAGCCTGCGTCACATCTAGACAGGATTGTGAATATTAGCCTGTGCCACATTCAGATAGAACTGTACATACCAGCCTGCGTCGCATCTAGACAGGATTGTGAATATTAGCCTGTGCCACATTCAGATAGAGCCATGCACACTAGCCTGCGTCGCATCTAGACAGGATTGTGAATATTAGCCTGTGCCACATTCAGATAGAGCCATGCACACTAGCCTGCGTCGCATCTAGACAGGATTGTGAATATTAACCAGTACCACATCCAGATAGAAGTGTAAATGTTAGCTTGCATCGCATCATGATAAAACTGTGAATGCCGGCCTATGCCTCATTTAGATAGAAATATGGAGATATTCACACGCCACATCTAGATTAGCATGCCTCACATCTAGATAGCGATGCCACTAACCAACTCACAAAAAATCTCCCCTTCTGCATATACCACACCTAACCCGAGAGGTGTCTAGGCGTTTTTGCTTATGAATCCACAGTAGTTGCATGCATACATACATTGCATAGTGAATACAGTTGGCAGGTGATGTGTTACAGATCAAGGCAACTTGCCAGACGGAAGCATTGCTTGAATTGTGCACTAAGGTTTCAATAAAGAGAACATAAGACATTTACCTTGTGTTACAAATCAAGGCAGCTATCCGAAGTTTGCAGAAGAAAAATTGGTAATATTTAACTTTGCTGAGCGAAGAGCCACGTTTTTTTACCTTTTTTCTAAAAGCCCAGAATGATGGTTCAGCTCTTAGTGCTGAGGGTAAAGAATTCCAGAGCTTGGCTGCTGGAAATGGGAAGCTAATCCCACCTGATGTTTGTAATGTGAATTCTGGGAATGTTTAAGCAATGTGTGTATTTGGACTTGGTGGGCCTGTTGGATTGGCTTCTGGTGAATTTGTCCACCAGATATTTTGGGGCAGAATTTGAGAGGCATGTGTGTGTAATCGCTAAAGTTTTGAATGTGATCCTGTCTTGCACTGGGAGACAATGTGCATTGCGTCTTGCTGCCGATATGTGGTTGACTCTCGGGATGTTAAGGGCTATTCTTAGCACATTATTTTAAAGAACGTGTAGTTTATTCAAGTTACGTTTGTTTGTGCCTAGGTATAGAGCATTACAGTAGTCCAGTTTTGATAATTTAAGTGCTCTTGCTAGCATGATGCAGCTATTAGTGGAAAGAAAGGGCTAACATGCGTTAATCAGTTTGCCTGTGTATGCTGTTGCTGTGGCCGGCGCATTGACTTGTCTGGTAAGGGAGTGGGTAGAGTCTAAGTATATGCCTAATGTTTTGACTTCATTGGAATTGTATTGGCTGTCTAGCTTATTTAGTTGCGACTGTGAGTCAATTAGAAGTAACTCAATCTTGTCGTCATTCAGGCATAGGCTATGGATGGCCATATTGCATTCAAGGGTTTTTTGTCTTTGTCGTAGGAGCCTGTCAGCGTGATGAGGATTTGCGTGTCATCTGCATAGTTGGTGTGACACCCAAGTCGTCCAGGTGGTCAAACAAAAGATTAGTGAAAATAGTATACAAAGTAGGAACCCTGTGTAACTCTGCAAGAGATTGGGGCAGGTTCAGCTGAGGATGATGGTGCGAATAACCTCTTGGTCCTATTCTCTAAGAAGGACTGGATCCAAGCAGCAACCTTCGAAGAGAAGGAGGCTGCTAAAGTCAAGTGTCTAGTTGAGTATTTTGTGGTCTACTAAATCAAATGCCACGGATAATTCTAGCACAAGGAGGAGGGCCAGATTTCCTTTATCTTTTAATTCATCCATTAGGATTTTTAAGTCAGAGGGCTGATATTGTGCCATGTCTTGGTCTGAACCCTGATTGACGCAGGCCTAGGAGGTTAATGTCTCCTAGGTGATTTTGAATTTGAAGGTACGCCGCTCTATTCAGGATTTTTAGAAGGAAAGGTACAGTAGTTATGGGCCTGTAATTAGTAGGGGAGCTGGGGTTGAGGTTCGGTTTTGAGTAGTGGCATGACCCAGGCATCTTTAAGGTTGTTGGGGACTGTGCACGATTCAAATGAGGCATTAATCACAGAAGTAATGAAAAGAGCAAGCTGCTTTCCCCCTTCTTTTATTACTTTTATTGGGCAGATATCCCCTTGGCATCTTGATGGTTTTAAGTTAGCTATGATTCCTTCTACTTCCTTATGGTGACAGGGGCGAGTTCGAATGGACAGCATGGTTTGGGAGGTGGGTCATGAGGCTCACTGAAATTAGTGCCAAATGGCAAGCTGGTTTTTTTTTGGTTTCTATTTAAGTTTGTAGTAGCAAGATTTTATCCAGTAATGCTTTTTGAATGTTTGAACACCATAAAGTATCTTTAGTGCAAGAATCTGTAGGCGGTGCAGGTGACTCTAGCTCCCTAAGGATAGTGAATAACTCTTTGGTGCTCGATTTGGCATTTAGAATACTGTCGTTGAAAGTGTCACTTTTAGTTTTTAGGATGGCTGCTTTGTATTTGTTGGATACAGATGTGAACTTTTCCCTATTCCAGTCTATAATTTCTTTTCTTCCAATTAGCTTCAGAAATTCTTTTGGAACTGTGTAAAGCTTTCCAGTCGGAAGTGAGCCACTTAATTAAGTGAGCTATTGGCTTAGCATTTCTAATTTTTAAAGGAGCAATGTTATCTAACGCCTGAAGTAGGGTGTGATTGTACAACTCTACAAGAAAGAATGGGAACTTGTTGAGCTCCAGATGATTAATGATAGGCTGAAGAAGGGGCAGTAAATTCTCCACTGTGACATTGCGACTGTTTCTGGTGAGAGCAGGAGACACTTGTGGAATGCCCGTTATTGGCCACGGGCTGTCCTGCATGGTGAAGGAGATGACATGGTGGTCGGACCAGGTGCATGGAGAATTGGAAAGGGTCTTGGTGTCGCAGTTTAGGTCTGCTAGCCAGTCCAAGGTTCTACCTTTGTTATGAGTCTGGCGGGTGATTCAGTGTGAGAAGCCTAGCTCTGAGAGTGTGTTGGCTAAGGATGTTGCGTTGTCATCATTCGTGTTGTTGAAGCCTAGGTTTAAATCTGCCAGCCACATGATTTGGGAGCCACGTTTGGTGTTCCTGGTGAGGAGGTGTGTGATGTCTTCCTCGAATGAAGATAGTAGGCCAGGGAGTCTTTACAGGAGGTGTATTAAGAGTGTGTGACGCTGATAGCGTGAGTTTAACTGAAAGAAGTTCTCCTGAGGAGAGTGGTTCTTTGCTAACGTCTCTATTTGCTCTGAGGATAGTGTCGTTTTCAGGTTTGGCAAGAGCGAGGGAAGGGCCTGCTGCCGGATGTTTCCGTGATTGCTAGGAATTCTAAGTGGTTAGATGTAATCAGATCTGCTCTCACATTTATGAGGGCTCCTTTGATATGTGCAATGTCTGAAATGGGTCTAGCTGTGAGTGAGAAGTTGAGAGCCGGTGGAGGCGGGATGTTACTATTGTTCTTATTTCAGAGATGTCTCTTAAGGACCTGATAAGTGTGGTCTTGGCGCACGGGTCCATTTTGCGGTGAGCACTAAACATCCAGCTATTCTGTAGGCGAGATCCTAGTCTTGAATTTCTTTTTTTTTTAACTATTTGTTTTATTGACAACATACATATAGGGCTAAACGAAACGGTCCGTTCCACCAGTGAGAGACAAAAAATTAAAGAAACAGGTTGTCAGTTTTTCTAATATTAACTCCCTTCCCACCACCCTCCTCCCTCCCACCCTAACACAATGTCAACATACCAAGTTTTGAGAGTTCACGAACAATAATAGCTCTGGGGAGAACGATTGCTTGCCAAGTACCAATTGGACAAATCACTTGACACAGTGGGTTCAGCTTGTGAATTAAACGGAGGGAAACAATCAGTCTCAAGGAAGAATGGAGATAGGCATCTCGTGGAGGCAACCTAAGATACAGTCTACAGGCGCATAGAAATACAATCCTCGTGGAGAAGAACTGCAGTCCATTCTTGCACAAAGTCCGTCATGGTGTCGTTAGTTATTGCGGTAAGCTTTTCATATATGAAAATCGACCTGAGTTTGCAGAGCCATTCCTCTTTGGACGGGGCCAATGCACTTTTCCACTTTTGGGTGAGCGCTAGCCTCCCCGCTCTCAACATGGGCCCAATGACCTTAGGGAACGCATTCAGTTCTGTCTCCGGTGCGGGGGTACCCAGGAGGATTTCCAATAACAGTAAGGTCGGGCAGAACCCCTCAATTTCCTTAATCCAGCTAAGTAGTTCCGACCAATAAACCTGAATGACTTGGCATTCCCACCACAAATGAAACCATGTGCCCCATTGGTGACACCCTCTGGGGCAAAAGGGGGACACGTCCCTAAACATTTTGGACAAGGTGGCCGGGGGGCGGTGCCATGAATGGAGAATTTTGAAGTTATGTTCCATAGCAGCTGTATACAGAGAACCCGTGAAAATGCATTTAAAAATCGCCCTCCACATATGATCATCCAGAGGCATGCCCAGCCTAGTTTCCCAGATCTTTTTGAAAGGTTGTCTACCCTCCAGGTCTGCTGTAATCAAGACGCTATAGAACATAGATAAGGAGCCCCTCCGCGTTGTGCTTTTGGCCAGGATAGTCTCGAAAGGGGTGAGGGGGTGTTTGAGACGATCGGTCCAGCGAGGGTGGGTCAAGATCCCCTTCAAGCGTAGGTATTCGAAGACTGAGGGAGGGTTGTCCGCCAATGCTTCGGTCAGTTTGTCATATTCTATAAAACCCTCCTCACGATACAATTGAGAGATTCTCTCCAGGCCCATGTCTGACCAAGATTGGGTGTCTCGGAATCTCTTGGAGCCCAGATCAATAGGGGGGCCCCAGAGCGAAGTCAGGGGGGATGGCCAAGAGGATAGTTGTTTGTTAGCAGTGTTAGGCTTCCAAACCGCCCAGAGGGCCGCCAAGGTGGGATGAGTTCTGAGATGTGGGGGGAGAACACTAGGGGGGGCCCACAAAAGGTCTCTAACTTTTCTCGGGTGGGCATGAATGTCCTCAATATATGCCCAATATGTTCCCATGTCATCCCTCATATGTTCCAACATTACTCGGAGCTGGGCTGCTTTATAGTAAAGCCTGAAGTCCGGGAGACCGAATCCACCCTCTGACTTTGGTAGGGTCAAAGTAGAAGTCTTGATTCTCGTCCTTTTGCCATTCCAGATAAATTGGAGGACCTCAAAAAAGGCCTCGGGTATCACCACAGGGATCGCCGCGAAGAGATAATGGAGGCGGGGCAAAATATTCATCTTCACTTTAACCATGCGCCCCAGCCAAGAGAGTGTAAGGGGAGCCCATCGTTTAAGGTCGCTACTAACCTGAGCCAAGATCCCCGGGAAATTGCGTTGGTATAGTTGGGAGAGGTCTCTGGGGATGATGGTGCCCAGGTATCTGGTGGATTCCCGCTCTATTCTTACCCCCAGTATTTCGGTGCTGCCCTCAATCTCATGTTCCCCTGGACCGATGGGCATTACGCTAGACTTGGACGTATTTACCTTCAGCCCCGAGAAGGAGCCGAAGTAGTGTATGAGATCAAATAATCGTGGTAGGGAGGCCCGGAGGTTGGTTAGGTAGCCCAGGATATCATCTGCGAACAAGGATAGTTTAAAGTCGCAGCCGCCGCATCTTATCCCCGTGATCTCTTGGTCTGTCCTGACTGCTATAGCCAGGGGTTCCATCGCCAAAGCATATAAAAGGGGAGAGAGGGGACATCCCTGTCGGGTGCCCCTGGAAAGGGAGAACGGCTCTGAGGTGCCTCCGTTGACCAATACTCTCGCAGAGGGGCCGATGTAAAGTGCTGCGATCCACCCACAGAAGTTGTCTCCCAACCCCATCTTGCGGAGAACTCTGCCCATGTAAGGCCACTCGACACAGTCGAAGGCCTTTTCTGAGTCTAACGAAAGAAGGTAGCCTTCCACCTCCTGTTTTGAAGCTTCATGCATGAGATCGAGGGTTTTCCTAATGTTGTCTGATCCCTGGCGCCCCGAAACAAAACCCACCTGATCGCCATGTACTAGGGAAGGAAGGAGTTTCGCTAATCTATTTGCTAGGAGCTTAGCCAAGATTTTAACATCAGTGTTGAGAAGGGAAATGGGGCGATATGATTGGCATTGGGCGGGATCTTTTCCCTCCTTAGGGAGCACTACAATCAAAGCCGACATCATCGTGGGTGGGAGGGAGCCCTGATTCAGTGCGGCGTTGAACATCTTGGCTATGAATGGGGCAAGCGTGGACCGATATGTTTTATAAAACTTGACTGTGTAGCCATCGTCCCCCGGGGCTGTTCCGCTTTTCAGCGAGGATATGGTATCTATTATTTCTTATGGGGTTATGGGCAGCTACAATAACTCAGCTTTGTCGGGGTGGAGGCCCGGGAACGGGAGGGAGTCGAGAAAGCTGTCAACCGCGTTCACATCACCCACGTATTCCGAGCTGTATAGCCTTTCATAATATCGCCTAAATTGTTCCGCGATTTTACTATCCCGCACTGTCGAGTCCCCCTCTGGGGTGTGGATGGAATTAACCCTTCTGCTGTTTCTGAACTCACGGAGCCTCCAAGCCAGTATCCTATCCGCCTTTTCCCCCTTTTCCATATATTTCTGTTTTAAGAAAGAGAGTTTCTTCTCCGTCTGTCCCACAAGGAGGTCTGCTAATTTGGTTCGTAACCTCTGCAATTCCTCCCATTTCCCAGGGAACATCTGTGTTTTTAATTTCCCCCCTGGTTGTATTGCCTCTATCTTCTCCCTTAGTGATTTCTCCTCCCGGGCTCTTTCCCTCTTTTTCCCCGACCCTATCCCAATGAGGGTGCCTCTAATAGTAGCCTTGAATGCCTCCCATACTCCCATGACCCCAACCTCACCGTTATCATTGAGGGAAAAGTAGTCCTCAATGGCCACCAGAAGGGATTGGCGGACCTCTTTGTCCTGCAGAAGAAGGTCATTACACCTCCACCGGGAACCTACTGCTGGGGCAGGGGGGAGACCCAATCTAATTTTTACCATGTCGTGGTCAGTCCAAGGGACAATCTCCACTCCCGAGTCAGTGACCTCCCTCTGAAGCGAAGTCTCAACCAAAATGTAGTCAATACGAGAGAAAGCTGCGTGAGGCCTTGAGTAAAAAGTATAGTCGGGATTCCGACCCTGCTTGTAGGTGCATGTGTCACTCAGGCCCAGTTCCCTGTTCACTTCGCGAAAGGCCACAGCAAGTCTCTCGTGAAGGCGCATGTTCGGGCAGGGTTTAGCAGATTTCCTATCCCTTTCGGGGCATAGAACCATATTAAAATCTCCCCCAACCAACAGGGTACCCTCCGAGAATGATATTATTATTTCTTTCATTCCAACCCAGAAGGCATCTTGTGCTTCATTCGGGGGATAAATACCCACCAGTGTAAACAGCCGACCCCGCACCTCCCCCTTAACCATGAGATATCGTCCACCTGGATCTGATTTCAAAGCTTTAAGCACAAAATGGGCCCCGGAGTATACCACCAAGGCTACTCCTCGCTTCTTTGCCTGAGTAGATGCCGTAAATACCTGATCATTAGTTTTAGCCCTGAGCTTTGGTTCCTTGCCCCGAACCCAGTGAGTTTCCTGTACAAATAAGAAGTGAAGCCGAAGCCTTGCAAATTCCCGCACCAACAACGACCTCTTTGTAGGCGAGTTGAGCCCCCGCACATTTAGCGATCTCACTGTCAAGTATTGGAGCAAATCATCCATTAATACACTGATAAAAGCTCGTAGCTCCCCTCGACAAACAGCAACAGTTCCTGCTCCCACAGTGCTTGCCTACCCCATTAGAGGCTCGTGAAAGCCCTGGGGGTGCGTAGTAGACCCCAAAACTTGGCATTCCATAACTGTAACCCCAACATCCCAACCCCCTTACTTTCCCCCCTCCCCCCTGATCGCCTGGCAGGTTGTTGGTGTCATCCTATCGCCAACCAGGCCACCATTGTCTCCCGCTCCGGGCTCAATAACTCTTGATTAACAACAACTCGAGCCCCCCCCCCCACCCCCAAGGTCGTCCTTGGGTATAAACAATAGTTTCCCCATCCACTCACGAAGTCGATTGCAGGCTTTTTCATTAATCACCACGGTCCCTTTCGTGTGTCCGGGAGCCCCGGGGATGCCGCGGCCAGTCTCCTGAATTTCCTTTGGCCTCGAACCCTGCGTCTTTCCCTTGGGGCCCTGATCCCTTTTGGGCCTGTCGGAGCTCGCTCACCCTCCTGGTCACCCAGCTCCATATTCGGACCGGCCAATAGTTTGCTTGACACATCTCTGGATGTCGTCCTCCGTCACCAGGGCATACTTGTAGCCTTCAAGCTCGAAAGAGAGTGAGAAGGGGTATCCCCACCTGTACCGGACCCCCTTGGACTGGAGCATTTTTGTCAGCGGAGAGCATAGTCGGTGCCTTGCCAGTGTAAAAGCTGACAGATCCTGGTAGATTGAGATCTAGGCCCCTTCCCACTCCACTGGGCCTGTCTTGCGAGCCAATTCGAGAATCTTGCTTTTCTCGACAAAATAGTGAAAGGGAACAAGAATGGACCTGGGGCCTCTGGAGGATGCGCCCGCTCTGTGGGCCCTGTCGATGGTGGGCACATTCGTGTTGGCCCCTCCGAACAGCAGACCGACCACTGCGCTGACAGCTTTATTGATGTCCGCTTGCGTTTCACCTTCGTGCTCCGGGAAACCTAGAAAGCGCAAGTTACACCGACGTTCCCTGTTCTCTAAGTCATTCAACCTAACCGCCGGCTTTCTCCAGGCACAGGGGGACCCAGCGGCGCCGCTCCGGGCCCCCCCCGGACGTTGCAGGGGGCTTGCGTCTGCCCCAGGGGGAGCGGGTCCAGTTACATCCAGGGTGCGCCCTGCCACCACTACCTCCCTCCGGGGAGAAGGGGGAAGGCGCCAGCCAGCGTCGCTCGGCCTAGTCACAGGCCGCTCTCTAGCCCGGGCTCCGCGTAGTTTCTTGTGGAGCCGCGGCGCCGAAGGGGGGAGGGGTCACTCTCCCTCCAAACTTCAACGGGTCGTGGTTTCGCAGCGGCTCCACTGCGGAAGTTCAAATTTCGGGGTGATGTGCCCACCAACGTTGGCAAGGTGGGGGTATGGTTTGCTCCTCACTCCGGGGGTGCTGGGGGGGGCTCAAGACCCTCAAACGGTGCCCATCAGAGGAGACGAGCAGAGATGCTTCAGCACATCTCTGCGCCCCCTGGTGGATCCGTCTTGAATTTCTAATGTTCACTGGACACGGTTGGTTAGGTGTGGGTCGGGCGGCATATATCTGGATCCATTGTCTCAGTGTGAGGGGGCAATGGATACATGCTGATGCTCCTGGTTTAGTCAAGGTCTTGCCAGGCTGGAGAGCAGGTAGGAACTTGGTAGGTGCTATAGTGTTGAGTAGAGGTAGGACGGTAGCCATGGTTAAGGTTACCTTGCGTAGGTTGGCCATGTAAGCCGCAAGAGTGGACAGCGCAAAGCTGTCAGTGGTATAATTGCTGGCAATGCTGATATTCAATAGCCAAGAGTGAGGATAGTTTGATGCCTAATAGAACAGTGATACGTCCTAGTAGAACTCAAGTACTAACTGGGGTATGTGTAGCTCAAGGCAGTACAAGATGCATAGTGGGTATGGATCATGGAATGCGGGCTGTAGCGTGACAGAGCAGAGATCACGAAGTGGACAGTTCAAGGCTAGTCTAGGATTTATGCCACACTTGCAAAATACAGTGCTAAGTCCAACAGTGGCACCCGTATTGTACGTTCGGTACAATGGTGACTGCAAATGCTGATTTCGGTATTATAGTAGGTTATAAGCGTAGGCAGGTATAACGGTGGTCAAAAGTGGGTTTAGTGTTATAATCTCAATTGTACTAGGACTAACATTAACATAAATTAAAACACATTAGTGGCGGGATGCGTAACAACTCCATACCAAAGGCTGTCTTAAAATAAGTGAACTGAGGCACACAATGGTATAAACATAAATGAGTCGTAGCATGCACCACATACAATTGGAACACATTGGTGAGGCAGCCGCAACACTACAGTGTTTGAGGAGTGAGGCAGATGCTGGAGGCAAGCGTCGCAAATAGGCGCATAAAAATATGGTTTAAAAAGCAAAATGACATACAATATGTGCTGCAATAGGTTAAGGTCCTATGCGACATAAAATCTATGCAGTAACAGGTCAAGTGTGGAGTGGAGGTAGGGGGTAGATACAGTGGTTGGTAGGGAAACGGTTGGTTTGGTATTGTTCGTACGGTCAATGGGTTGCGAAACGTAGAGAGATTCTGGCTCAAGGAGGCATGCACCCAAGGTAAGAAGTGCGCTTGGCAAAAAATGGGAGAGCAGCAGTACAGAGGGTAGTAGGCAATATAGTCGCCGTGTATCAGCTAGGTGCACCAGAGTAGAGGAATAGGACTTAGGGGAGGGAATCAGTCAGGACAGACGATTACTGGGCCTCGGGTAGCGGCGAGGTGGGAGTCAGAAGGCCGTATTTGTTGCGAGAGGGTAAGACCGGTCGCTCAGTCTGCCCAGCTCTGACAGGCTCAGATAGGAGCCTTACTCTTTGGGACTCAGGAGGCTGGGCCGGCTTCACCTGTCGGTACACTTATCGGCTACTAGAGGGAAGTGTTAGGGAGAATTCTCTGTATAGGCTAATTTCCCAAACCTAGTGTGTCCCCCAGCAACTTTGCTGGATTTTTGGGGTTTCTTTTTTTCTCCTGCTAAGAGTGAGACTCTTTTACTCCCACTCTTAGACATGATTTGAGATATCCTTTGAATTTGTAATGTGTTTAATGGGCTATGGGGTCTTTTACTCCATAGGGTTTCATGTGTTTTTGGTAAGTGTTACACAGCACCCTCAGTGCAGTAACACAGGGGTGTCATAGTGACCCCAAACGTAGACTCCATACCCTGGGACTGACTACTGCCAGTACAAACCATCATATTGTGGAAGTACTGGTAGGGGTAATTAGATTGCCCTTGGGTCTGTTTTTCGAGGGGGCACTGTGCAGTCCCCCCTCGTCGAGTTTCTGGCTAGTGGCAGTGGTTACCACGCAAATATTCCACCGGAATATTTCCTATGGGATTTTCCGATTCATTTTAAACGCACCTCTTTTTTGGTGCAATGTTAAAGATACCGCCGGCTTATTTATTTAATATTTATTCCCCAGTTGGTTCTTTTTGCCAGAACTCAGTTTTAAAATGGCGTTGGTGTTTGCCTCTGTAACTCCAACCCAAGTCGAGCCCTTTGTTCCACTTTTGGCGTGCCAGTCTGTCTGGGTCTACAGGATGTGTGGGAGGGGGGTTTAGGCACCCTGGACCGAGTTGCCTCTGCAACTCAAGTCGCACTCTTGTGTGATTGGCCCAGTGGTGAGCCGCCCGGCTCACCACTTAGCATGTTTGAGTGACAGCTAGTACTGATGAATGGGGGTTTTCTGCATAAAAGCAGGGCTTTGGGGACTGGAACTTCAGAAGTCACCACAGGACCAAAGAATCCGAAGAGGGAGAAGCTGAAACGACCTGCAACGATGACACCACCGGTGGAGCCCTGCTGAACTGCCTCACCACTTCCCGACGACAGAGAAGATCTTCATCCCGGAGAGTCTTCTTCCTCTGAACTGGTGGGGATAACCAGTTCACTCTCTTTTCGCCTTCCTGGATCGTCTCGTGGTCGAATCGCCCATGCCAAGCACCCCGGAGGCCGGATAGCCACGCTTCACCACTACCGCGAATAAAAGGGTAGTACTTTTTAACCGGGAAACTCTGTGGCTGGTTTCTTCCCTGGCAGTGCAACGACCTCCAGCTTTCCTCCACGTCGAGATCTTCTCTTCCCCTGGACAAAGCACCGACTTGCACCCGCTGCCAGGAACAACTGCCCCCGCTGGAGGTTTCTCACCATTTCAGGTCCTGTGTCCCGCCTGGTCTCCCTTGCAACAGACTGTTCAAGGTGTCCCGTAAATCCTTGACTCTCTATCCTGGGGTGACCTGGGACCTGTTAACTAACTTTCTCTGAACTGATCCAACTCTTTTTGAACTATCTGCAAAGACTTCTAAAGTATAATTCAACTGTGTGATGTTGGACACATTCCGCCTTGCTCTCCAAGAGTGGGCCTGGCCTATGAACTTTCTTGCTCTACAGTAGACTCTGCCTTTCCTGACTTGCTGTGGTTCTTTTAAAAGTGTTGGTATTGTGTGTTTTCCTAATTCTGGCTTTTCCCTCCCTTTTTAACTAACTTATTGGAGTGCCATCTTAGGTTAAGCGCTCACCTCTGTCTGCAAATAAGTGGTGTTTTAACCCCGACTTGTTCAATAAGTAATCCGGGATGTATATATCTTGATAGTGACTGTGTTTGAACTTGCTTGCCATATTAGTGTTAGTGTATTTTACAAGTGTGTTTTAAAATAAATAATTATATACTTGTATACCCAAGCTCTGGTCAGTGTTTGCTTGCGCTACTGTATCCTTGTACCTATTTTGTATACTCTGTATACTGTCTAACTCTTCTTGAGAGAATCTGGCTGCTCAGCCACAGCTACCAGGTAAATCTGGGTGGTACAGACTGCTACTAATTGGGTTTACTGCCAACACCTGTAGTCCTAAGCCTTTTGCAGGGGTCCCTAAGGGAACTGCACAGGTTTCTGCCTAACAGGAAGTGAGAGCCAATCGGGTCGCCTCAGCTGGACTGGTGTGGAATTCGAATGGTGTGTAGGGCAGCAGCCATCTTGCCTTGTAATCTCTGTTCTGTGTTCAAATAGGTTGCTGGGGGACCGAAGCTCGTCGTAGACAATGTCGGCGATAGAGATAAAGATTCAATATGGATCACGCAATATATGTAATTGCGATTTGGTTCAATTCCAACTAAATGTGCTATTCAGAGTGCACAGCTGGTGAAGCCCACGGGCTTACCTTTAAATGCCTGGATGTTGCGGGTAGCTGCTCCTGCAGCTCGCCCGTGTAGGGGAGAGTCTCCTACTCTATCCCGGGTCCTTCGAAGCAATGGAGTGTACTGAATGAGGCTGAGAGCTCTACCACTTGAAAAGCACACCTAAGATCAGCGAACGGTGCAAACCGAACTGAAGCTGCCAACAGCACATCACTGTTCTCTTGCACTTTTACTGCTTGCTTCTACTAACTCACCCCAGCATCTTTCCTTTTCAGGTCTGCAAGAGTGCCAGGGGCCACTCCGGTGGTGATAGTGCATGGTACAAATGACCTTTAATAGTAACATAAAGCTCATCCAGACAGTATATTTACTTATAGAAATGTGTAGATGGAACAATTTACTTACCTGTAACTCCTGTGAAGGTGGGAGGGTTTGCATGTGAATCCATGCAGGAGTTACAGGTAAGTAACTTGTTCCTTCTCCAGCATGGGGTCTTGCATGGATTCACATGCTCATGAATAAAGATTACAAAGCAGTACATATACACAACCACGGGAGGTGGCAAGCCTCAACAGACGTAAAACACTCACCCCTGGAACAGACTCTCCTCAAGTGAACAGATTGCGCAGCACTACTTTGTCGACCTGGGACTCCTCCCTAGAATCCCTGTCGACGCAGTAGAACCTTGTGAAGGTGTGCGTGGACTTCCATGTAGCAGCCCTGCAGATGTCGAGCAGGGGCACACCTGAGAGAAACGCTGTTGTTGCTGCGATGGCTCTGGTGGAATGACCTCTCGTACTTCCTGGAAGAGGTCGATTGGCCAGCCGATGACAGTGCATGATGCAGCCGGAGAGCCATCTGGAGATGGATGCCTTCGACCAGGCCTTCCCATGATTCACAGGCAGAAAAGTCCTGAAGAGGCCCTTGAAGAGCTCATTGACAAGCCTGTGTGACCACAGCAAAGGCATACCTGGTGTCCTGGTGTAACGGAATATGGCGGCCAGGTGCACCTTGGTAGAGGCATGGGCCAGTCCAGCCTTGGCCAAGGAAAGCTGATGTGGTAGGGGGTGTGCCATGCAGAGGAGCAATCTTCTTAGCCCGACACCACACAGAAAACCACTTCCACTTATGGCCGTAGCATGTCCATGTTGAGGAGACTCTGGTAAAGAAAATTCTAGGGTTGCAGGAGCCAGGTCCTGGGGTTCTAAGACAATGGATTGTGTTGTAGAATTGCACCCCCTCTCTGGTGAGAAGATGAGGAAGAGGTGGCAGCCTGATGGATTGAGCCGCTGACAGATGTAGCAGGTCTGCATACCAGATATGCCACGGTCACGCCGGAGTGACAAGTATCATCCTGCAGTGACACTGTCTGAGTGTGTTGATCACTTGTAGCTGGAGTGGGAATGGTGGGAAAGCGTACAGCCAAAGTCCCTCCCACAGGAACGAGAGCGCATTCCCCATGCTCCTTGTTTGTGGGAACCTGCTGGTGAACTTCTGACACTTGGAATTCGTCACTGTCGCAAAGTGGTCGATCTGGGGATGACCCCACTTGTGGAATAGAAAATCCACTTGGTCCTGGCAAAGCTCCCACTCGTGGCAAGAATGTAGCTCCCTGCTGAGCGAGCCTGCAATAGTTTTCTTGGTGCCCGCTAGGTGAAAAGGGACGAGGAACATTTCCCGACGAATGGCCCAGTACCACGGATCCTGGGCCTCCCTGGAGAGAGCCAAAGACCGTTTCCCGCCCTGCTTCCGGGTCTTCTTCTGACAGCCAGAGGCCTCTGGCGTGCAACTGTCCAGTGTGTGCTCCCCAACCTTCTAGAAAAGCATCCGTGGTGACCGTCTCTTGGCAAGGGGGGATGAGATGAGAATGCATGCCCCACCACTGTAGTGCTCATCCAAACTCCTCGTTGAAGGTGATCTTGTCAGTCCAGGATCCCGAGACATGCAACCGTCTCGCATCCAGAAACTCCTGGAGAGGCCTCATCTGTAGTCTGCCGAGGGGGGCGAGGTTGATGCAGGAGGACATCATGGCCAGCAGCGATTTGACGGCTTGCACAGTGGGCGACTGTGCCGATGACAGGCGCTGCACCTTCCCTAGGATGGCTATCACCCTCTCTTCTGAAGAAGACAGCAGACCAGTTACTGTATAGAGTCTGGCTTCCATAAACAGAGCGTTCTGCAATGGCTCCAAGCAGAACTATGGATAAATTATGGAGAATCCCAGATCTCTCAGCAGACGCACGGTCCTCGCCGTGTCCCGGCATCACCAGTGCGTGGGAGCGGGATCGGACAAGCCAATCGTCCAGATAAGGGTAGATGTGGATGCCCTTGAGCCGAAGATGCGCCACCACCGCATTTTGTAAAGACCCTTGGGGCTGATTTCAGACTGATGGCGAGCTCCTTGAACTGATGGTGTCGCCTCTGGACCACGAACCGCAGGAACTTGCAGTGCTTCCGTGGGATGAGGACGTGGAAGTAAACGTCCTCCAGATCCAGCGACACCAGGAAGTTGATTTTGTCTAGCTAGCCAAGCACGTGCTACAACGTGACCATCCTGAATTTCTGGGACTACAAGTACTTGTTGGGGCATCTCAGGTCCAGGATCGGTCTCCACCCTTCTGACTTATTTCAGAAAGTATCTAGAGTACATTCGGGAGCCCTGGAGGGGCTGCGGGACGGGCTCTATCGCCCCCTTCTTTAACATGCCGGTGACGTCCTGCAGCAGCTGCGCTATGTGTTCTTGGCGAGCCACTGGGGAAAGATGAGGGCACCTGCCTTGGAACTTCAAGGTATGCCCATGTTCGAGAGCATCCAGCACCCATCTGTCTGTCGGTGGTGATGTTCTTCCACACGCTGACTAACCTCGCCAGCCGGACTCCCACTGGGGTGTACAAGTGGGGGCCGGAGTCCACGGCCGGTTCAGGCCTGTTTCGGGCACCAACGCTGTCCTCTGCTGCCGGATGCCTACGAGCGACCTCTGTAGGACTCTTGAGTCGTGGAGCAGGAAGGCTGTCGATAAGGGGTGTTACATCCCTTGGAGGACCTGCTGTACTTTACTCTCGAGGAACGAAAGGACGAAGACTGACGCTGCTGTAGGGTACCGAGTGAACGCACCATCTCTGTGTCCGTTTTGATAACTTGCAGAGACTCGTTGACGTTCTTGCCAAGAGATTCTCTCCGTCAAACGGCATGTCCAACACCTTGGACTGGACGTCTGGGCTGAAATTGGTGGCTTTTAGCCATCACTGCCGACGAAGAGACTCTGTTGCCAATTTGATGGAACCCGGTGTCCGCGATGTCCACTGCCACAGTAATGGTGTGGCCCGAGTTCACCTACTCTTGAAATAGCTTCCACCTTCTTGTCCTCAGGTAAGAAGTCTAAAATGGGGCCCAAATTATGCCACAATTCCGATCATAGCAGGATAAAATGGCAAGGGCATTAGCGGCCTTGATGGTGCTGGCAGCCATATAGATGATTCTTTTCCCCATCGCGTCCAGCTTCTTCCCCTCCTGGTCTCGGGGCACCATGGCTCAGCATTTCGTGGCTGTCGCTGAGATCACAGGATCGAGTGAAGGCTGGGACCTCAGGTACTTGAGGGCCGAGGCCGGGATCCTGTATTTCTTCTCAAGCCTATCCCGCTTGGGTGGAGCAGTGCTCGGATGCTTCATTAGGGCCCGGCTCTCATCCCAGATGTCATCCAGCAAGGGAACAGACATGATAGTCTTCCGTCTGGACTCCTGTCACTGGTAAAGGAAACCTTTCTTTTTAGTCGCTTCAAGCACCAGTTGAAAAAGTTCTGAGGCCTTGGACATCATAGGGTTGAAAGAGCTGACCTCATCCGGTGGAGAGGCCCTGTGGGGACCATCCGTGCCCACTGGCTCCCAGTCAGCTGTTATGAAGTCGTTGGCTTCGTCGGTGTCGGTCCGTATTCACTGTATCTGTGCCCGTGTGTGTCGCTGGATCCTCCGCAGTTAAATCCAGAGGTGGAGGCAGAGGTGGAGGTTCTGGAGTGATGTGCCTCCTTTGGCGAGGTGGGGAGACCCTGACCCCCTTGGTTGTCCGAATAATCATCTTTGTGCATATTATCGTTGCCCTCCTCAGAGCTTGTATAAATCTGCACTGGTTCCACCGGGGCAGCTTGTGGTTCTGCACACTTATTAGGTTCAGCAGAAGCTTTACCCCCTCTCTTTGGTGACTTCTTGGATGGGGCAGTCCCCATATCAGAGGTCTTAGCTGAAGCTGCCGCCGCTGCTTCACGCAGTGGCGGTAGCAGCACCCGCGGGGCAGCCGCTGCGGACACCACCGTCGTGGCCAGCCCTCTCTTTGACGAAGTAGTAGTGTTCGTCGACGTGGTTTTGACCGTGGAAGACAAGGTTGCTTTGGCCGGCTGAGCTGTCTATGCCGATGGTGTCGGTGAGGGGGGTAGCGAAGGCCCACCTTTAGATTTCTCCTTTGTTGTCTTCTCCACCAATGCTATGCGGAGCTCTGAAGGACTTTCAATTAGAGGGAGCGTCCCTCACCAGCAGGTTATCGGTAGAAGTAGTCGGTGACGGCGACCTTGCCCTTCCCGAACTGGGACCGGCAGCTGCGGCAGACCCAGTGGGACCAAGGTTGTGCCACCTAGCCTTCATTTGGACCCCCGCGGGCGGGGAGTTCTCAAAGGACCTCAACTTCTTTTCTTTTTTTTTTTTTTTTTAACTTTTATTTATTCAGCTCGGTGACACAAGTACAGGTGAGTCAACATAAACCATACAGGGTAAACAGTAATCAAACAATATGAATACGCATAATTTATACAAGCAAAGCATCAGAAGAAAAAAAAAAAAAAAAAAAAAAACGGCCAAAAAGAAAGGAGTTGGGTGCATACGCACGTGAGGGCCCATGGGAGGTCGGACCACCCATACATGAGGGAGATAATTCAACGGGGAATCTTGAAAACAGTATGGGGGGTGGGTCAAGCAGAGGTAGGAGAAGACCCCGGATCCGAGTCAGATTCAATGGAGGACATAAATAAACGAAACTGCAGCCATATATCCCTAGGCCTGGAATGAGTGGGCTGCTGTGCCGCCCAGACCTCCTCCGTATCAGAGGCCCATGTCACTGCCCTAAGCCATTGTGCGTGGGTGGGGGTGTAAGGCCGAAGCCAACAAAGCAGAATTGTGCGCACAGCAAGTAGCATGCACAGTCCAGCAAGTTTTCTGGAGTCACGGTGGAGGTCGGGGAAGTCATGGAACAAACATGTCATTGGGGACAAGGGGATGTGGGAATCAAGGATAGAGGACATGGTAGAGCACACCGAGGTCCAGAATTGGGCAAGCCGGGGGCAAGACCACAGCATGTGAAGATAGTCTGCATTCTCGCATGCGCATCTGGGGCACCCAGGGGGGGAGTCGTTTGAAATGCGATGCAGTCTGGCCGGAGTGTAGTGGTATCTATGAAGTACCTTGAATTGGATTAATTTAAACCGGGAGTTGAAAGAGACATCCCGGGTGCGTGAGCACATGTGGGCCCAGCGTTCGTCAGTCATCTCGAGTCCAAGGTCGATCTCCCAATAGTGCCGGAGTTTAGAGAATGTGGGGGGCGACCTAGTTTGGAGGAGAGAGTATAATCTCGAGATTTTGCCCCTCAGGGGGACGGGAGAGGTTAATTCAGCAACTGCAGGTTCGTCAGGAGGTAACGCCGGGAAGCATGTGTACTTGTGTTTGAGTACCCTACGGAGTGAAGAATATTGAAGCCAAATAGAAGGTCTCTGTCTGAGAGAAGCCGGGAGGTCAGGCCACTCAATAAAAATGCCTTGATCAAAGAGGTCACGGAGTAGTTCATACCCGGCGTCGGCCCAGCAACGAACCACGGAAGGAGGAACCCGTGGGACCTCAGGGTAAAAGTTCCAGATCGGGAGATTGCCATGAAAGGGGTGAGTAACACCTAGTATCCGCCATAGTTTGGACAAGGCCAGCGATGTGCACGTCGCAGGGTCCATGGAGCCCGGTACCATTGGGATGGGTGAGATCACAAGAGATCGAATGTCGCGGTCGCTGACTGACAGTCTCTCCAGCCTAACATGAGGAGGGGAGTCTGGGATAGCGAACCAATGCGCAGTGTGTTGGAGTTGTGCAGCCAACCAATACCTAAAGAAGTCCGGTGCACCAAATCCACCAGTTTCCATCGGAGCAGAAAGCGTCTCAAGTTTTAGGCGGACTGCACCAGAATGCCAAAGGAATGAGTTCAGGGTGCGAGACAACATCTGGAAGTAATCTGTTCCCGGCCACTGGGGGATGTTGGCAAACTTATACAGTAGCTGTGGAAGTACCACCATCTTCAGAACTCCTATCCTACCCGCCAATGAGATCGGAAGTTTATCCCAGCCCTGTATTTTAACTGCAAGGTTCACTAGGTATGACTGGTAGTTTTCCTGTAGGACCCGTTCGGCATGCCTGGACACCACCACGCCCAAGTAAGTGAACTTAGATTGGGCCCATGCGAATCCCATGGTATCAGGAGGCGGAAGAGTGCTAGGAGTGAGCGGGAAAAGGGTTGATTTGGAGCAGTTTACCGTGAGACCAGAGATACGACCGAATAGGGCAACATCCTCCAGTATAGGGGCCAGGTTAATCTCAGGGGAACGAATATAAAGGAGGGCGTCATCAGCATACAGAGAGACTATATCCGAGGAGCCGGCTGTGCGCAGGCCCCTGTGGGAATGGTTCTGGCGCAGCATGTCGGCGAACGGCTCCATCGCTAAAGCAAAGATTAAGGGCGAAAGGGGACAACCCTGTCTAGTGCCCCTGGCAACGTGGAAAAGAGGGGAACAGCGGCCCTCGGTGCGGACTCTGGCCACTGGATCGGAGTAGAGTAGTTTTATCCAAGACACAAATGTGGGGCCGAATTTGCACCTGTCAAGTACCCGCCACAAGTAGTTCCATGAGACCGAGTCAAAGGCCTTTTGCATATCTAGGGCCGCGGTCACCGCATGTACATCAGGGCTTACTCTACTTATAATGCTAAATAGACGTCTCAAGTTCAAGGAGGTGGAACGGTTCGGGATAAAACCCGACTGGTCTGGGTGGATGATGTGTGGCATAAGGGAGATAAGCCGCAGAGCGAGTGCCTTAGCATATATCTTGACATCACAGTTAATCAATGAAAGCGGGCGGTAAGAGCCGCATTGGGTAGAGGGTTTGTTAGGTTTGAGCAGAACTGTGATAGTAGCTTCACGGAGTGAGGGGGGAAACCGACCCATTTCCACAGACTCCTCCCAGAGTGCCGCCAGATGGGGGAGCAGGAGCGATTTAAAGCGTTTATAGAACTCGATGGGTATACCATCCGAGCCTGGGGATTTGCCTGAAGCCAGGGAGTCCATGGCCTCCGAGAACTCCTGAGGGGTGAGCGAGCTCTCGAGGGCTCCAATAGTGGCGGGAGAGAGGGCCGAGAGGGGAAGTTTGTCAAGGTAAGCATCAATTTCGGCCGTAGTGGCAACGTCGGAGTGAGCGTACAGGGATTGATAAAAGGAGAGGAATTCAGCATTGACCTCTCCAGAGGAAGTGGCCAGCGACCCATCCGGTCTCTCAATCCCGGGAATGGATGTGGGGCCGAATTCTCGGCGAAGCAGTCTAGCCAAGAGCCGGCTGGGGCGCTCACCCTCTCCGTATCTTCTTGCCTGACCGGGGCTGTCCAGGAACTTCAGCTCGCGGTCAGCGAGCGAGCGAAAGGTGTCCAGCTCCGTGCCAATTAACGCAAGGATTTCCGGATTCGGGTCCGAGGTGTACTGGGTTTCCAACCTAGATAGTGTGGCCTCACTCCCAGCGATTTCCCTCCGGATAGTCTTAAGGATACCGTTCTCCTTGGAGAGGGCGATGCCTCTGATATAGACCTTGAAGGCCTCCCATAGTATGGCTTGCGAGGAAACTGAATCAGTGTTGATCCTGAAGAACTCCTCAATTGCCGACTCCATCTCCGAGCAAAAGACCGGGTCGAGGAGAGAGAGGGGTTTCATCCTCCAGTACCTGGCCCGATCCCGATCGAGGCCCCAGCACAGGGTGACAGTCACCGGGGAGTGGTCCGATAGGGTCCTAGGAAGAATCGCCATATTAGTCACGGTCTTAAGTAGGTCGCCAGATAACAACCATCTATCAATCCGGGAGAAGGAATCGTGAACCGAGGAGTAAAAAGAATAGGAGCGGGAGTCTGGGTATAGGAACCTCCAGGCATCAAACAAGGATAGACGAGGAAGTGAGGAGAGTGCGGTGTATGCTGCTCTAGAGAGTTGACGAGGTCTGGAACCGGATCTATCAAGATCGACATCAAATATCGTATTGAAGTCACCTCCCCAGAGTATCGGGATCAGGGGGAAACCTGCTAGGAGATTTATGAGATCAGTATAAAAGTCGGGATCATCAATGTTAGGGCCATATATATTGAGCAATACAATCTCTCTGTTTTGTAGAACACCATGGAGAAGAACGTACCTGCCCTGGGGGTCGATTAGGGTAGTAGTGGGGATAAATCTAAGGCTCCTATGAATGAGGGTCATGACCCCGCGGCTCTGGGTGGAGTATGTAGTGAAGTACCTCTGTGGGCCCCATGATCTTGCGAACTTATCACAAAACTCTGTGCGTGCATGCGTTTCCTGAAGGAACAGAACTTTAGCCCGGTGTCGTTCGGCCTGAAGTTGTAACAACCTCATCTTTTTGTGGTTTCCCAACCCCCTTACATTCCAACTCATGAACGTCAAAGGATCCTCACCAATCCCTCCATCAGTAGCCATCGAAAAACACGGGTGTATGAAAGTATGCACCCCATGGACGTCTCCCAGTGCGCGCAAATCTGTATTGCCACTGGGGGCATAGTAGTTCGTACTCAACCTTCCCTGTGAACACCAAGCTTTTTTTAACATAAAACCCCATTCCCCCCTCCCCCTCCCACATTCCTCCCCCAAACGGAGGGATGACCGCCCTATACCCCAACAGGAAAAACAAAAACAGCGGCATCAACGCCTGGGGGGCCTGTGAGGTGGCCTGGCGGTGATGCTCCGAACCGTGAGGCAGTGAACGGATAGCTGTATATGCCCGTTCTTAGTGTCCATATCCCTCTAAAGGAGGTCCCGTGAGGGCGGGGGCAGTTATGGCAAACACAATGTAAATCAATCTATCGGGGAAAGCCGACTACGTAGCATAAAACAATGTGCAGCAGACAACATAGGCAAAAGAAACACAACAAGAAAGCAACTGGCTTAATTAGGTGCAGTCAAGTGTTCTCGTCGGGATACCATAGGACAATGACAAAGTGCTGATGGGCCAAAGCAGTGCCGAAGTAGGATAGAGAGGTATCCGCTGATCGAATGTTCTAAAACAATAGTGTGCCAGTGATAGTGTTCGCTAGCAGATTGTTTCAACCAGGAAAGCGTTCGTCTATGAACCTAGAGGCTTCCTCAGGCAACGTAAAAAAATAAACACGACTGGCGTGTTCAACACGTAACTTAGCGGGATACAGCATAGAGTATTTCACCTGGAGGTCGCGTAATCTCTTCTTCACTGCAAGGAAAGTCCTGCGCTCCCGTTGTACTGCTATCGAAAAGTCCGGATAAAGATGGATCCTGGCACCACCCAGGAGGAGATCTCCCTTGGCCCTCGCCGCCCTGAGGAGAGTGTCCCGATCTCGAAAGTTTAAAAGCCTAGCAATTATCGGGCGTGGAGGCGCTCCAGGTTTTGGTTTCGCCGCGAGAGAGCGATGGGCCCTCTCGATCGCAAACTGCGGGGAGAGTTTCGGGGAGTCGAGGAGTTGAAGCAGCATACTCTCCACATAGTCCTCCATAGGTCCTTGCAGACCATCCTCCGGAACCCCGACAATGCGGAGGTTGTTGCGTCTCGAGCGAGACTCCAAGTCTTCATTTTTCTTCTCCACTTCGGCAACTCGGGTGGATAGCGTAGACACCTCTGCGCGGAGAGAACCCAGGCCGTCCTCGGCAGTGCTCACCCGCTCCTCAATCTCGGTCACTCGACCATCGGTTCTCTCCATGTGCGCCTTGATGGAGGATATCGTGCCATTCATATCGTCGAGCTTACTGTGTATAGTGGTAAACCCTTCGCGGATAAACTCCAACATTTTCTGGGAATCGGGTGGTACCGGGGTGAGTGAGGCGTCTTGTGTAGATGTCTCCCCTGCAAGGGGGGTCGGGGGTTTAGCGAACATGTTGATGGAGGATTGCTTCTTGCCGGTCCGTGTCGACATGTCGCCGATGCAGGGGTAGGCCCAGGTCGCGCCGAGCAACGGGTGTATCGGCCCGTGCGAGATCAAGGTGGCCGGCGGGAAGGATTCGGCTGAAAAACCGCGTTACGGTTGAAGGGGGGCCGCCCTATGCGTAGTCGATGGGACTCAGTATAAGGCGCTGAAGGTCGGATAGCAGACAGCACACCGCCCTGGATGGGGCAGCGGAGCGGCACGCTCAGGAGTCCGGAGAGGGAGCCGCACGCCGAGCGCGGGGCGCCCCTCCCCCACACAGTAGGCCGCACGCCGCGGGGCTCGAGT
The DNA here is from genome assembly GCF_040938575.1 of Ambystoma mexicanum. Taxonomy (NCBI): domain Eukaryota; kingdom Metazoa; phylum Chordata; class Amphibia; order Caudata; family Ambystomatidae; genus Ambystoma; species Ambystoma mexicanum. Next base: position 647,241,713 of record NC_090937.1, read on the forward strand.
GAAGGGCCCTGGAGCCGGTTATGGGGATCAGCAGGCCGGCAGCCCCGCCCAGCACGTAGAGGTCCAAAACTCCGCAATGGAGAAGGTCCGGAGATCGAAACTCGCACAGTAGATTCCCCGTCCGGTTAATGGCCCGCGCCGGGGACCAGCTTCGCGTTGTGCCGGGGCAATCAGGAGATTTTCAGCGTGAGGTTGCCGCACGGGACGGAGCGATGAATCAGGCGGCCATCTTGCTTCGAGCGCAACAGCGCCCCCCCTCAACTTCTTTTCTGAGGGAGTTTGCTCATGGGACCGGCCGGTCCTGGAGGAAGCATGATCATGGCCTTTCCCAATTGGAGCCAATCTGCCAGCCTGCTGTAGCGGTCCTTCTTAGTCTTTTTGGAAAATCCAAGGCAGACCTCGCATCCCTCCTCATCATGGTCCGGATGCAGGCAATGCAGACATTTATGGTGTCAATCTTCAACGTATACATTCCTCAATCCACATTTCGCACAGAATTTGAAGAGGGATCTCTTCTCCTCGGCAATGGTGGAAAGGCACGAAGTAGACCCAAGTCCGGGCCTTCTTGAAACTAGATGGAAGATGCGCGATGTATAAAGATCTTCGCCAACAGGGATCCCCGGTGCCTGTAATCGACCTTTGGTCGAGCAATGAGATAAAAATCGGTCCAAATACTTTCCCAAAATTTGCCCGAAAAAACACAAAATATGAAAAAATAGCTCAGAGCGAAACGAGGATTCCCAACACTGAAGTGTGCAGTAAAAATGAGAAGATGGCCACTATGGGTGGAGCTTAGGGAGTGGACTGTCATTGGACGGGTAGTATGACCCGAAGGACAGCTACTGGTTTAGTGGAGAAATACAGTTTTCAAGCTAAAGTGAAACTGTTTTTTCTTTTACCGAGGATGCCCAGCCTGACGACGGGAAATATTCATGAGCATGTGAATCTGTGCCAGACCCGACGCTGGAGAAAAAAGGTGTTAAGATGTTAAAACTGCAGTCAAATGCTTGTACAACCAGAGCGTCTACTTTCCACGAATTTTGTTTGACAAAATGTAAATGTAGATTTAAAAGAAATTATAAAACGGGCACAGTCAAAAATGTTATGACATACAAATCTTTACAAAGAATTGTGTGCTCCCAACATGATGCATGATGTCAGATATGTATTTTTTAAACCATTTTTAGTGATTACTTCACATATAACTAAGTCTGAAAGCTTAGTTGAAGTTTCACAAATTGGCCTGCTAAAAGTTAGCACTTTTGCTTTGAATGATGCTCCATACTTTCTCTATTTGTGTATTGTTCTACAATTCGTTTTTATCTTGGAGTTAATGAAAGCTGTCACCAGCAGAGTTTGTGACATTGCTTAAGCCCCACATGCCAATATAGCTTATTCATTTCATGTCATGTCCCAGCCGTTACATGTTGCATTGAAGCACATATGTACTAACAAACAATGATGTTAACGCTTTGGAATATCGATTATTTTTCGTTTTGGCTATTAAATTAAATCCCGTTTCATGCTGAAGTTCAGCCTCTAAGCCTGTGTCCGGTATTGAACCCACGCTGCTAAGTGTTGTCTTGTTTCCAGGACACGCATGCTACCCCTTATCTATCCTCCCTGCCCATTATTATTAGGTGGTACTTAAGCACCATCTATAAGCCAACACTATTGCATTGGAGTACAAATAGGAGGGAGGAGGACAAGGAGGAGGGAGACACACCTTGTGGGTGTGGTTTGATTATTTACCCACCCATTGACCGCCCATGGCCATTCTAATCCTTGCAGCCATTCCCACCCACTGCATGCCCCAACCTGCCTAAAACATATCCTCCTGGGATATTCTCAAGCTTGCTGTAGCAAGGAGAAACATGAAACATTGTGCAGTAAACGTCCTGCCACTGTTCTATGCAGTCTTTTGAGAGTTAATGGAGTAATTGTGGCTGTAAGTGTCCTAATGGTGTAATAAAAATGTCTTTGCAAAGTGTGCCTTCTTCCATTGGATTTATAGGCAGTATGTGTATCCTCGCATCAGTTTCTTGCTCTGAGCCTTTGTTAAAGCCTAATGTTTTAGTGGATTTAAAAGTGTCGGATAGGCATTTGCAAGGCACAGCTATGATATGTCCAGGCACTCGCACCGCTGTTTCCATCTTATGGACAGCTTGTACTGCTGTGGCGGTGCTTGGAAAATTCCTGTTGCATGCCTAAAAAAACAATACAAACAAAAAACCTTTGGCTTTGCCAATGCTTGTTGATATAGGGGATGGGTGTGAAAAGATGTATTATTTCATCACAGTCATTATTCTGGTTCTGTGTCATTCTATCGCCAGGGTTTTATTTGCTGAGTTTTTGGCTGAAAAAACAAATCTATTTCTTTTTTAATTTGGTGGGGTTCCTCCCGAATGCCCACATTCCAGGTTTTTTAATACCTATTCCCCACACTCCCTACCCTCGATATTTCTTTACCCCGTCACCCCCTCTAATATTTGACTGGCAGCATGTCGCTACCATCTCTTAACATCCGTAAAATCCGTCCCTCTCTCACCTTTCATGCTACTAAACTCTCAATTTCCTCCCTCATTTTGTCTCGCCTTTTCTATTGGTCTTCTCTCTTCTTAGGTCTTCCCGCTTCCCATCTTGCCCCCCTCAAATCCCTTTACCACTCCGCCATCCGCACCCTCTGTCTTCTCTCCCCTCATGACTCCATTTACAACTCCCTTTCTCACTTAGGTTGGCTTCCTTTGCACTCTCAACTTAAATTCCACTTCCTTTTGTCTTGTCTTTAAATAACTTCACGACTTTGCTCCTCCTTACCTCTCCTCTCTCCTACACTCCTTCTCGTCGTTCCGCTGATCTCTTCTTACTCTCGGTTCCCCCACCCCCTTGTGCCTCCTCTCGTTTCCGCTCTTTTTAGCTCCATGCCCCTTACATTGGAACTCCCTACCTTTTTCTATCCGCTCCTCCCTTACCTATTCCTCCTTCTGCTCCTCATTGGTATCTCTTCTTCATTCCCCTCCCTGACTTCCTTCCCCCTCCCTCTAGTACCCTTCCTTTTGTTCTCTTCATCTTTTCCCTTCTCTTCTAAATTCTCCTACTCTTTACTTTATTCACTACTTTCACTCCCTCTTCCCTCCTTCCCCACACCCTTCCTCTCCATTCCCCTTTTCTTATGTAAATTGTTCTAAATGCCGATTTTCTGGTTTGATTCATGTTTACTGTTATTGCTTCTTCTGTTCAGTGTTTAATGTGTTCTTGTTGTTAACTGTAAAGCGCCTTGGATTAAGGCGCTATATAAAACAATCAATACAAATACAAATTTCACTGAGTTATTTCGGCCAAAATCAGCAGCAAAAAACTCAGCGAAAACAAAACCCTGGTGATGAATGAACGTCGTACCATTATCTTGAAGCATGAGATAAAGAAAATGTCAATTGCTAATCTATAGACGCGTCAATCGCTGTGCTGCATCAGCAAAGAGGAGGCCAAAGGGGGTGAGGGAGGGGGGGTGCAGGCTGTTGTGCCACATCGGGTGGAAGAAGGATAGCCACTTTGGCCAGAGCTCTGCATTGAAGCTGTTAGCTTATCAACGGGACCCTGCTTGTAGCCGCTTTTTGAATTTAGGTTATGGTTAGGGCAGTGAATCGTTCCAAAGGGAGCATCCGGCACGTCTCATATCAGTGACCCTGGTTAGGTACAATAGTATTTGGATTAGCTATTGGTACTTTCTCAACCCTGCAAAAAAGGCAGCCCAAGGTGTCATATGCCCTGTCCATGCCTGGTACTCTGAGGAGCTTATGATCAAGAGTGGCGTTCCCTCACAACTGCAAAATGTAAGTAAATGTATAGTTAATACAGACACAGAAATAGCCAATATCACAGTAAGGAGAAGGTTGAGTCCAAATAGAAGAGGCATGCAGCAACCAAGCACTGGCAACGCCAATAGGATATCTGACTTCTTTTCATTCTATTCTGTGTGCTAGGGAAATCTATGTGATTCGCCAATATATTCAGGTAGGTCTTGATGTCACAGATGGCATACAGTTAATAGCTATATATATTGGGCCTCATTATAAGTTTGCTGGTCCGGTAGTAACGGTGCTCATAAGGTACCGGAACTGTTGGTACCAGACCGGCAAACTACGAGTTCTGCTCGCTGGTGCCTTCCCGCCGGCCAGGTCTGACCTGGCGGGCATACCGGCATCCGCGAGCAGAGCATGTTGGTTGCACTGGCACCATTCAAGAATGGTGCCGGTGCATCCGACCTCCCCATTGTGAATGGGGAGCATTTTATTCCGGCATCCTCAAATGGGCAATTACCAGGTCCGGCTGGGCCATAATGACCCGGTAATTGGCCATTCGCGGGTGCCGGAAAACTTTGCTAGTTTGGCGGCACCCTGCTGGTTTTACCGGCAAGGCTACAGCCAAACTTGTAATGAGGCCCATTGTCTTTTAATTATCTGTAATCTACCAGATAGTTGCTACCACAGAAGGTGTTTTGAGTGCAGTGGAAAACAAGGTGGTGTACAAAACCTTCTTGTGGGGTTGCTTGCTGGCACACCGTCTGGAAAAAACGTTTGGCAAAATGATTTTAGAAAGAAAATAGCTAGATTTCTTCTTTCTCACTCCTCTTAGGCGCTTGACAGTCGATTCAATGACAATGGAAATACCTTGCATAAGCAATCAATCCTGCAAGCATTTATTTTCCAGTTCAACTGGCAGAGTACCATATAACCCCAGAAAGATCCTGGAAGCTATTTCTAAATTATAAGAAAGGCTAATTAAAATATATTATCCGTCAAGCTGTCGTGCAAGAGGTGCAGCAACACGTTCTAGTACACAGGACGTTTGCAACACCAACTAGCTGTGACCATTGCATTGGAGAGCTTGTAGGTGTTGTCTGGTTATTTGCCCACCCATTGACTGTTCATGGCCATGCTAATCCCTATGGCCATTCCCACCCGGTTCCTGCTCCTCCCCACCCAAAGCAGCTCCTCATGGGAACTCTTTCAGCTCGCTTTCATCAAGCCTTTACCATCAAACATTGCACTGGAAGTGCCTGCCAGTGCTTTTTCAATTCAGTCTTTGGGGAGTTAATGACTTAACTGGAGCCATAAACGCGCTACTGGTGTAATGAAAATGCCGTAGACCGGTCCCCTTCAGCCACTCAAATTATAAGCACTATGCGTGTCCTTCACTGGAGTTCTTTAAAAACAAGAATTGGCAAAGCCAACCGTTTTGACTTGTGTGTATTAGACATTTGCCAGGCACTGCTATTGGATGCCCAGGTACTTGCACCTGCTACCATGAATGGCCAGTGGATGCCTCTACGGCAGTGCCTGGCAAGTGCCTTTGCCCACTCTACACAAAAGCCCAAACTGTTGGCATTGCTAGTGCTTGTTTTATTGAGGATCAAGCCCAGAATCTACACGTACAAATCATTGAACCACCAGGCGTGGCTCACACATATAGGCAATTCTGGGATTGCCCAGCACTACAAATAAGTGAAGGTGCCCAGTGCAGTAAGAAAGGAGGGTCATTACTACATGCATTATGTTTTATGTGTGAGCCTCATTTGACGTATATTCGTACTGCCTGAGGTTACAACTAAAAATCATCCCTGTGCAAGAAATCTGTACGAGAGAAACGTTAGAACATCTGCTTGTTGATTGTGAAAGCCTAATTGAGATACGTGAATCTTTTTTAAAATCTTATGACAATACTGTAGATAGTTGTGAAATGAACATGATATGGCCTAATTTTATGAAAGGAGATGATCTAAATTTGATGTTTTTTATGGTGACATTTTATTTGAAAATGTTTATGATTTTTAAAGTTTTATCCAGACGTTTTTAATATATGAATACTACTTAGTGCTATTCAATTTTATTGTAGTCCGTTTATAATTATGAATAAATCAGTATTTTAATTGAAAGTATTATGTGTTTATGTATGTAGGTAATTTTATGTTGTATATACAAAGCCGATCGGCTAAAAGTATATAATAAAAATGAAACGAAAAGAAATCTGTAAAAAGGTAAGGTTGGCCAGTCTTGCCGAAAGAAGCTTGACTGGATTCTCCGCTTCACTTGCATTGAATGGGAGATATTTTAGAGCTGTGAAACTGATTGGAACACAAGGTCATTCTGTTCAGGTTTTTGCAGCGAAACTTGAACAGCATGGGTGTGTTTTCTGTCTGACGTGCAGCTCGCTCTTCTTTCCCCGCCAAACTCCCCTTCCGCTGCAGCAACCCTGCCTCCATGCAGGTCCGCAGCTACCCACACAGACAAAGTGTACTAACATTCACACGTGCGCACCCATAGACTGCACAGCACATACACTAACATCCATACACATTCACACACATTAACAGAAACAACCCTTCCCATATAGTCTCGGGAGGATAGCTCAGCGGCAACAGTTGCGCTCGCCTTGGAAGCAACACGGGTTCGATCCCGGGTCCGCGCTTAGAAACCTCTGGGTATTAAGCGCGTTGTAAACAACCTATCTATCATGAACACATCGATTTCAAAGCTTGCCTACTCATTTCTCCATGGCTCTGCTGCCGAGTCCAGAATGACTGCTGATCTGAATAGCCCGCCTCACAGCAACAGAGCCCCAGTAGTTCACTGGCAAGTGTCTGCTGTCAATCAGGATGCAATCAAATGTATGATGTTTATGCAAGCAACGAGAGCCGAGGGGCCAGACCTCAGATGCCCCGCGGCCCCCCTAAAGGTTAGAATCTACTCCTTCACAGCAGAGTCCAGAGCGTGCCACAAGCAAAACATAACGTAAAATGTCTGACCAGCACACGCCCTCTCATTACTTATGGCCTGTCCATGGCCACCTGCATCCATAGATATTCTTCAGCAGCACGAGGGAGACGACGAAGCTTCCACTACAATCACAACATCCAATTTAGATGATGCAGATGTAAATAAATCGGAGAAGTAAGTCGATGAAATGTGATCATATTTCGATTTTCCTTGATTCTTTTGGACAATGCATCATTTGCGGTTATCTCTTTATATGTACCTGTGCGTTCGACCCCAAGTGTGTTATGTTTCCAATATTGAAAACCATACTAATCCAAGTACTGTGTTTCAGGGAGACAACGGAGCTTCCACCACAATCGCAACATCTCATTTATATGATGCAGATGTAAAGGAATTGTTGAAACAAGTCGATGAAATGTGATCATATTTGGATTTTCCTTGATTCTTTTGGACAATGCATCAGTGCAGCCGCCCGTGTTTTAGGTCCGAACCCACCCTTCTGGTGGCACCCGTAGTCCCCGTTCCCCCCCCGTAGCCCATCCGCCTCCCATTCCCTCCCCGCATCCATTTCCTCATTTCCCGGCCCTCGCCGCCTCCCGCTCCCGCCCACCCCCTCCCATTGGTCGCATCAAGAGGACTTTCCATTCATAGCCAATCCCCCCAGGGCAGCCCCTGCCCGGCAGCCCCATCGGCTAAGGACCCATGGCCAAGGGCGGCTCCAACAGAGGCGGCTCCAGGAAGTGTCAGCAGGTGTCCGCAGGGGACGCCAAGGAAGCCAGCAACCAACAGTCACCACCAAAACCGTGAGTGTGGTATGGGTAGGGGAGTAGAGCAATCACTCCACTCCAGAAAGCCCATGCCACTCTATCTTACCACCAAATAACATAGATTGCCATAATGTTAGCATGTCCCCTCCTAGACGGAATTTGTGAAAGTTAGCATGTCCACTCCTAGACGGAATTGTGAAAGTTAGCATGTCCACTCTAGAACTGTGAAAGTTAGCATGTCCACTCCTAGACAGAGTTGTGAAAGTTAGTATGTCCACTCTAGAACTGTAAAAGTTAGCATGTCCACTCCTAGACGGAATTGTGAAAGTTAGCATGTCCACTCTAGAACTGTGAAAGTTAGCATGTCCACTCCTAGACGGAATTATGAAAGTTAGCATGTCCACTCTAGAACTGTGAAAGTTAGCATGTCCACTCCTAGACGGAATTTGTGAAAGTTAGCATGTCCACTCCTAGACGGAATTGTGAAAGTTAGCATGTCCACTCTAGAACTGTGAAAGTTAGCATGTCCACTCCTAGACGGAATTGTGAAAGTTAGCATGTCCACTCTAGAACTGTGAAAGTTAGCATGTCCACTCCTAGACAGAGTTGTGAAAGTTCGTATGTCCACTCTAGAACTGTAAAAGTTAGCATGTCCACTCCTAGACGGAATTGTGAAAGTTAGCATGTCCACTCTAGAACTGTGAAAGTTAGCATGTCCACTCCTAGACGGAATTATGAAAGTTAGCATGTCCACTCTAGAACTGTGAAAGTTAGCATGTCCACTCCTAGACGGAATTGTGAAAGTTAGCATGTCCACACTAAAACTATGAAAGTTGGCATGTCCACTCCTAGACGGAATTGCGAAAGTTAGCATGTCCACTCTTAGATGGAATTGTGAAAGTTAGCATGTAAAAGTTGCATTTAGAAAGTGTGCCTTACAGCCTCTCCGTCAAGCTTAGAAATGTGCCCAATAGCCTCTCTGGTAAATTGATTTTAGATGTGTGCCCAAGATCCTCTGTGAAAGATGCATTTAGAAGTGAGCCCAATAGCCACTCTGTGAAAATTGCATTCAGTAGTGTGCCCAATAGACACTCAGGAAAGCCGCATTTAGAAATGTACCCAATAGACACTCTGGAAAATTCCATTAGAAGTGTGCCCAATAACCTCGCTGTGAATTTAGTAGTGTTCCCAATAACCACTCTGTGAAAGTTGCTTTCAGAAGTGTGCCCAACAACCCCTCTGTGAAATTTAGAGGTGTACCCATTAGCCGCAATGAGAGTTACATTTAGAGGTGTGCCCAATAGCCTCCCGGGTAAATTGAATTTAGAAATGTTCCTAATAGCCTCGCTGGAAAACTGAATTTGGAAGTATCCCCAATAGCCTCGCAGGAAAATGAAGTTAATAGTGCGCCCAGTAGCCTCTCTGTGGAAAATTGAATTTAGATATGGGCCCAATATCCTCTGTGAAAGCTACATCTAGAAGTGTGCCCATTAGCCACGCTGTGAAAGCTGCATTTAGAAGTGCTACCAATAGCATCTGTGAAAGTTGACTATAGAAGTGTATCCAATAGACACCCTGGAAAGTCTCAAGTAGAAGTTTGCCCAATAGCCTCTCTGGAAAATTGAACTTAGAAATGTAGCCCAGTAGACGCTCTGTGAAAATTTGCATTTAGAAGTGTACCCAATAGCCTCCGCGAGTGTTACACTTAGAAGTGTGCCTAGTAGCCTCGCTGATAAACTGAATTTAGAAACGTTCCCAATAGCCTCTGTATGGAAAATTGTACTTAGAAGTTCGCCCGGTAGCCTCTCTGGAAAAATGATTTTAGAAGTTTGCACATTGAAAGAGCATATAACCATTCTTACCACACCCCACGCTTACTCTCTCCTTTACATCACCACTCAACTAGAACACAGAGATACTATGACACCATTCGGTATAACTGTTCCCATACGAACATCCACCGCTTACTCCACATCATTCTATGTAAACACTGCTGGTCTCACACCCCAGCCAGGCGTTTTCCTCAGGCCTAACGCAGCCACATCCGTTCCGGATAAATCCTGCCAGAACGAACACATTCTCCTGATCTCTCAACCACCACACCTATCAATAAGAATCAGCTATTACATGTGTACCGCACGAGCTGCACACATATCCGGTGCACACACGCACCTTTTGACTCTCCCTACTCTCTCTACTGATCTGAACTTCGGTTCCCAAGGGCGTTCAACCTACCAGCGCCTTCAGACCATACCAATGGTATATAAGGCGCTATATAAGTGCAAAATAACAATAACAATAACAATAACATGATGGTGTTTTGGACTACAGCCGGAAGCAGCGCTGCAAGTAAAGTAATAGAAAATGTGTTTTAAATTCGAAGCAAAAACAGCCATTTTTGTGGCCCTTCACCCACAGAAATGGCTGTTTTTTGCAAAACAAATTTTTAAAAAAATACTCAAGGAGCCAGTTTATCAACTTTTTTTTTACTCAAGAAATGAAATGCACAAGCACATCTCATCTCTCGCGAAAAAAAAAAAAACAGCAGTCCAATATCTGAATGGGCGCTTCTCATATGCGCCCACTCAGATGTCCTTTTTCACCCCTTTGCGCAAATCAGGGGATGTTTCTGCGCATTTAAAAGCGCATCCCAAAGTGACAATATGCGCTTTTAAATATGTGCAGAAATTGTAGGCAACCGTATGCACCGACTTTGAATAGGGCACACGGGTGCCAGTGCATTACAGGGTCTTTACTGACCCTACTGACTCATGCAATGCTGTCTCACGCGCATTTCTGTTCCCCAAATGGGATAGAAATGTTTTTTTTGGGGGTGCATTTTACAGGGGCAAAACCCTTAAGGGCCAGTCACAGTGAAATGCACAGGGAGCCTGTAACCCATTGTCGGGTGAGCACTTCCAACACAAATGTATTCAAGGCGGCTGGCCAGCGTATCATTTGCGCTACATCTCAGCCCCGTGGAAATGTGCAGGTCACCTTTGAGTATAAGGTGACAACCTATTTTTTGAAATGATATCTAAAAACAGCACATCCTCTGCTCTATTTTTCGATGTCCCATTTTTTGTGGATATGGGCCAAAATCTACAGTTTTCAAAAATGTAAAAATTGTCACAATATGAGAGAGAGAGGGTGAGTGATGGGTGAGCTATGGAGTGGTAGGCAAGAAAGCAAAGGGAGATCAGAGGGAGAGAAGTGGGTCAGAGGGGAAAGCCGTGGGCAAGAGAGCAGAGAGAGGATGCAGTGGGTCGGTGGGCCAGAAATCAGAGAAGGAGCTGAGGTACAGAAAGTGGAAGGAGCGTGGGCTCAGTGGTAGAGTGGGCCAAAAGCAAAGAGGGGTTGGCCGGAAAGAGGCAGTAAGCTGCAGATTGGGAGAAAGGATGAGGGAAGAATGCGATAGAATGGGAGAAAGGATACAAGATGCAGAAGTAGCACACAAGAATGAAGGACTGTATACTGCAAGAGGAATTGGGGAGCGTAAGGTGTGAGTTGGGAGTACGATTTGGAGTTTGGCAGGGAATGGAGAGTGCAAATTGTGACTTGGCAGTGTGACGGAGCATGTGAGTATATGTATGACTGAGAGTGAGGTTCGAAAATACAAGTTGTGATGGGGAATTGGTGAGAGGTGTGTGGGTGTTTGGGGGATTGGAGAACATAGAAGGGGAATATTTTCAGCATTACAACTGATAATGATCAATACAGTTAATGATATTAAATGGGCATGCACATTAAACCAAAAGACGTAGCCAAAACAAGCACTGTTCTGCCAAGCCAAAGACATCTAGGACTCTTCCTATTAAATTGATACAAAAGGTACATATAATGACACCCTGGCTCTCTTGTACGCTTGCACGCGGCCTCTTTCCTGCAATGTACCAATCTTGCACCCTCCAGTCAATAAAAACTGTGCTGCAAAAATACTTCAATAAAGTTTTGTGGTACAAAATTTGCCATCTCATGCCGTAAAATTTGCCATTTCATACTGCAAAATCCTGGAGGGTCTGATTAAACAAACGTTATGCCTGTTTGGATGCTGGTTCACATAAAGATGCCTAAGTAATAAAAACCATGGCCGCACATTTGCAACTTGCATCTGCCACATGGCCTATGCAACGTATCATAAATATACAAATAAATAGGCTCTCTGCTGTGGTCCCCTCAGGAAAGGAAAGGAAAGGAAAGGGAAGGAAGGAAGGAAGGAAGGAAGGAAGGAAGGAAGCAAGCAAGGAAGCAAGCAAGGAAGCAAGCAAGCAAGCAAGCAAGCTGCCGAGACTGGATGTCTCATCTAGAGGCAGCCAGATCCTCGTAACATTCAAAGGGGACAGGACTGAAGTCATAAAATGGCCCTGCCAGCTTAACTCCAAAGAAATTGTACCATGACAACAGCATTCACAGGAGTCATGAATTCCCCAACTCTGAGCTGGAAGGAACTTACACCAGATGTTCTGTTACTGGGTATAGAAATTGGAGTTGCCATGTCATATTTTGTAAATAAGCAAAACAGGCCATTTAAATTTTAGATTTGGATCACTTTATTGCTTGTAACGTTTGGACGAAAACTTGTAGAGACTTAATTATGTGCTAATCTTGAAAAGACCTATTAACTGGATACCAAACACAATTCTTTTCATATAATATTAATTATGTACATTTTTGAATGTGGAAATCTATGCGCCGAAATGGTGCATTTTAGTGATCCATACATCCTAGCATCCATGCCAGTGAGGTTGTTATCGTGAGATGGAAAAATAATTTGTGTAAAGTATCATAGCGAAAAAGACAAACATGTGTAACTCCGTCCCCATGTGTTGTACATAGATAATTTGATTTGTTTTAGTGAGGGCAATCTGATGAAGCGATTAGTAATATGATCACAGGTGTGGAATATGCTATTGCAGAAATGTACACCTGTTTAATGCAGAAATCTTCAAGATGACATCCTAACAAATGGGGGGTGGGGGCCACTAGGTTTGGAAGTTAACGCCCATCAGACTGCCCTCCCTATTAAAATTCCCAAGGGCCATGGAGAGGTTGGGTAGGTGTGATGCCACTTTGGGAACACTATCTACCTTGACCGATTAAATTAGAGAAATAATGCACACCTTTAAGGGGTGTGGTTTCTGCTCTATAGAAGTTCAAACTCATAGATTGTGGACATGCTTGCTCACTCACTGACTGGTGAAGAGGAACACAGAGAGAAGGGAGAGCTGATAATAACAGAAAGGAGAATATAATAGAATGCCTTCCTTTTTGGAATCATTTATGGATTACTTGCAGAGCACTGTAAGAGAGGCATTCCTGGATTTAAAGACCAAGTCCCTCTTCAGTGCAAGGGACAAAAGGCAGGTCCCAATGAGGGGGACCAGGCTGTGGAGGGAATCTCACCCCAGCTTGCTGACTGATGCCCACCTGCTCCCGGGTGGGAGGGGCGGGTTAAACCAGTCCTTAAGAGGGTGCCCAGCTGACTGTGCGACTCGGTGTCCAGTCATAATTTCGAAAACATAATTTCGAAAGTCAAAAAAGTCGAATCAAAAATGTCGAAAAAAAAAGTCGAATTGTTTTTTTTTTCGATATTTTTTTTTGGGCTCTAGTTTCTGTGAAAAAAATAGGTAAAAATAAAAAAAAGGGGGGTTGGGGGGGGGGAACCCCCCCATTTCGAAAAAAAAACGTCATTAAAAAAAAATTTGACATTTTTTTTCGACGTTTTTTTTTCGACTTTTTGACTTTCGAATATTTTGTATTCGAAATTATGTCTATGAACCGTGCGACTCCCAGTAGAATGTCCTATGTAAGTATAAGTCAAGAAGAAATAATTTGGAGGGGAGTATATACATGGATTGTACATCCTGAGAAGTTCAAGACCATTTCAGAAGTGTATGTGCTTATGCAATTATATATTTAATAGAATAGTTTCTATGATGTGTAAACAAGGAGATCTCCTCACTCCTTTGTGAAAAGATCTAGCACAGAAGTAGTACTTTTTGGAGTCCAAAGGACATCTCACTGTGTGTATAGCTAGAAGAAATAGCGTAATTAGTTATTTCCTGGTCAGATCACCCAGCAGAAGTCTGTTACCTGTGTTAAATCATTTGAGAGGGGGATTCCAAGATGGCCGCCAGGATACTGACACTGTGAACGCACAGGCTCTGCTCCCCCAAGGCCAAATAAATAAGCTTCCACATCAGCAGCTGGTCCGATCCTTCTGAACGGTGTGCAACGTTACACGGCGGGGCATCAGTGGACACAATCGGTCCACGACAAGACAGTAACAGCTGCCCCGCGGCCTCCACGCAGACGGCGTAGGCCCGCGCCGGCTGAGAGGTGGTATTCTGGAGTGGACCGTGCACACTGCACACGGAAAACCCATTGGAGCGGTGGTCCCCAATCGGGTGGAGCATTCCATTGTAGGTTTTGCAATATGGGCATGTTGAAAGCCGGCATCCGGTGCACAACTAGGAGGACATGGTGCGGCAGCGGTGAACAGCATACAAGTAACAGGAGCTTGCGCTCTAGATCCCTGCAGTGCCCCGCCACTGGGGAGGGCCCACCAGAGTAGCGCCTGGCAAGGTAAGAGCCCCCCCCGTCCCTGACCGCTGTGACATAACAAGGACCAGGCACCCACCCAGAAATGGGAGTGGGCGGAGAGCAGGGGGGGGCACCACAAAAGGGGGCAATCTAACCGCGAATTCATCCCAAACCACAAAGTTCCCCCATTCAGTGGGGAGAGTGGATAGAACCACAAGCACCAAGGGCGAACGATTGCACCACCAGGAGGGTACCGCCGGGTACAGTTGCCCCCAATGCATTTGACACCCAACAAAACACAGGCAACGCAGCAGTGGGGGGCTACACATACATCATACCAAGTGCTTCCAAAGAATTAACTGAGCAGTGTAAAACACAGGAAGAGAATCCTGGGCGCGCAAACAGGACTGCCACTGACATCCTCCCAATGCCCAGGAACAAAGCTAAATAGGAGATTCCCAGTGACAAAACGTCAAGCCTCCTCGTCACACATGCATCATCCTCTATCATGCCACTGTGCCACCTTTCCTTTCTTAAGTGACCCTGAACCTCCTAAAGCCGTCTGCTTACAAATGAGAACACAGCCTCACTGTGTCCCAGTGTATGGCATTTGAAAGGACTACCTTGTCACAACAAGGACAGCTGTTATCCGATCGGTTTTTTGGTATGGGCTGACCACCATATGCGGGCACCATGTGGTGAGGTGTGGTTCTGGGAGTGCTGCCGTATGAGTGTTAACAATAATGCGTCTCACCGCATTACAACATATTTGCCTGCTCAACACTTCTGCATGTCACCATAAATGTTAGCCTACGTAGCACTCCCTCTCCGACTGCTCACCAGCTATGTGTTTTCTCCAACATGCACCCGTAATGCATTGTCTGGGCCGTATTGGTAATCTTGTGAAGAGAAGGTAGTGTGCAAAGTGAAGCCATCGCCAGTACTGACAGCAACACAGCCACACACATAAATAAGGGCAACAGAGACAGCTGAACATCCGACTGGCAAATGTCCTAACACACTGTGGTGCTTCAGGCCTAGGGCCCGATCACACCTGGAGGAAACATGACTTGTTTCAGCTGGGCCCTGGTGGCCTTTGCAATATCTTGATTCGGCCATATTGGCTTAGGTGTCAGTGCAGAACTATTCATTGAATAGTTCATTATTGACTAAGCTGATCATTAATTATTCAGTATCTGAAAATGATCAAGTCAGGCCTCCTTGTTATTTGGGACCTCAAACATATATGGGAAATTGCTGTTCGCCCGGTTACCAGCATGGGTTGAAGTAGCCGTAATGTCCCCATTCCAGGTAGGGGTTAGGTGTTGCACTAGCTCTATTGCATTTTATATATTTCCACATAATTGGCATCATTACGAATCCAGGCCAAAATCGGTGGTAACTCAGATGCAGCGGAATTAGCGTTACCGCCGTATGGAACAGCGGAATTTCCCCTGTATTACAAACTGCCGGAAAACACGCACGGACTAACAGCATTAACGGTAATTCCGCTCAGCGGAATTCCTGCCAAAAGCAGAGAACATGGCGGAATTTCCACCAATAATCAGCAGAATTACCGTTACCGTCATGTCGGGCTGTTGAATTTCCGCTCGCGGAAATTCGACATCACTCCAAAAGGAAGCACAGCAGCGCCCATTTTGGAAATTACAATCCGTTAAATATCAGGACATAGGAGTACCATCCGAACCCCCAAACAATTATAAACCTGTCAGGAGGAAAGGGCAAAGCCAGGGTGCCCGATATGAGGCTGCAGAAGCCAACAGTTTCTGAGCAGGAGCCCACTGAGAGGAACTATATGGGACCCAAAACCGCAAGACAAGCCAACAGCGGAAAAACTCTATATGGGCAGGGTGGTGGCCATAGGCCATGTGCAACGTGAATTGGAGGATATGAACAAGCAATGGAATGACCTGAAGACCAGGGTCCAGAGCCTAATATCCATCCACCGCCGAGAGATGGCTGCCACTGGTGGTGGCACAGTCAAACCACTGCGACTCACACTCTGGGAGGACATGGTTAGTGGAATCCTCTACATGGTTGGCATCGAGATCGTGGGCTCGGCCGAGATAGGAGCCAACAAACAGAGGGAATCCTGAGAGAAATATGGTCCATAAATGGTCAACCATGAAGGCATTTACAGACCCACAGACTGCCATGCATGCAACATCAACCCCAGCAGGCATACACAATCCATGCGAGGCAGCAGACCACAATGACATGAGTCGGTGTAGCCATGACACCCCTTACATGACACCCAGGCAGGATGGGGAGGGGATGTTGTAGCCAAGAACCACCATTGCAATGCAAGGTAGAAGGTACAACCCCCTGCCCGCACACTGGTCAAACATGCACAGGCAACACAGCCATCATGGTATAATTTGCAAAGCCCATGCACATGAATGTTCATCAGTGGAAGTGTATCAGACCCACAGGTACATCAAAGCTCCATGTAGCCACACATTGTCAAATGCATACCCCACATAATGTCAACTTGACTGACACACAACTAAATGCACAGCAATCACCTGACTGCACTACCTGAAACCAAGCATCAACCGTCCCGACGCACAGGTGGACAGGACACCCTGCAGGACAACCTGTCCCAGGGTTGTATGTCCAAACAGAGCAGGGAACCCCACACCTGGCACATGATTGCCCAGATTCAATGCATGCTACATACACAGTGCCAGACACATGATGCATGCCCCCTTAGGAGGCCCAACACACTCTGATGACATAGTACAAGTGACAGTGAATGTTGACTCACCATTCACCTCTGCACCTATGTGCTAACGCACATTTCAATGTCACACAAAAGGCACTGAAGACACCCAAGAAACATCTGAGGTGGCCGACATTTCACAACACCAACAACTGGTGTCACGACAGGCCAAGGAAGAGTAGGACTGTGCCACGAAAGAAAAGGCCCCATGGAAGCCTGCCGTCTATGGCCACACCCACTGTTGAGAAGGACACGGCCACAAGGTCTCCACAGGACCCAATTGTGGAAGCTGCGCCACCAGCAACAGGGCCAAACACCACTACAGCTGGGGCAACTGTGGAGTCACACATGACCCTGAGTGGGGATGACAAACAACACATCTGCAGTGACCTGCTGGAATTGTAGGCTGAGTCAGCATCCCTGCACCAAGCAAGCCACAATCCCCTGTTAGCCAATTCTCCCCTGAATCCTCCTCCCTGTGCAGCCTATACCCATTGCACTTGCCTCCTTCCCAGCTTTCATCCCGCCATGCCCTATCGTACGAACAGGAGTCCTCCTCCGATGGGTAGGCTGAGCCAGCTTAACATTCAACACATCATGGATGTTGAGAATCACCACAGCGAATGCCGGGCCCCACACTGCAGTCCTGCACGCAATAGTGCAGGAACTAGTAAGACATTCCCAGGCCATACAGGATTGCATACAGGGGGCTTCAAGACAGTTGTTTCGCTTAATAGATCGTCTGTGCAGGAGCACGGTGCACAGCAATGCCAGCCAGTGTCTTGTGAACCCGAGGTTCCGGGAGCTGGCAGAACAGTCATCCTCCCATGAATCCGTGGCCAGGGCCATTCACCTCACCATGAAACATCACTGGGCAAGCGTGCAGGGGAGTTCGTAGTCTGCCACTCCTACTGAGGGGTCTTTGGCCAGCACCCCACCCAGGCGTTCACAGCGCCGAATATCGCATACTGCCAAGTCTGCGGACAAAGGGGAAAAGAGGAAGCGCTAGTGAGTGATAGTTTTGGGGCTGGGGTGTGGAGTGGGTGATGGTGTTGGGACTGGGGTGTGGAGTATGTGATGGTGTTGGGGCTGGGGTGTGAGGTGGGCGACAGTGTTGGGGCTGGGGTGTGGAGAGGGGGATGGAGTTGGGGCTGGAGTGTGGGGTGAGGGTTGCTTGTTTTGATCATTAAACACTGTTGAGTCATGATTATTTGAATAGTTTTTATTTAATGGTGGTGATACATATGCATTCATTGCACGTATGGGGTGCATATGTGTCTAATCAAAAGGAATTGTCCACGAGGCCCTGGTGGACCATTCATCCTTCCCTCACATCCCCACGAATATCCTGTATTCATCTGCAACGTCTTCCTCATCTGAGACAGGGGTGGTCCTCATCTGGAGGCATTTCTATGTTCCTTCGTATGCACAAGTTGTGCTTCATTGCGCATATGACTACTATTTTGCCTACTTTTTCAGGACTGTACATGAGGGCACCGCCTGTGTGGTGAAGGCACCTGAATCTGGCTTTCAGCAATCCAAATGTGCACCCAATGCATGACCTGGACCTCCTCTAGGCCTCATTGTAGGCTATCTCCAGTGGTATACCGGCGGGTTCCTCACAGGTGTCAACAGCCATGGTAACTGCGGATAGCTAGGATCACCTGAAAGCCATGAATGGACTGTACGAGACATGGCGGTTTGTGGGTGGTGGAACATGTATATGGTCATGATGTGTTTATCCCTATGTGCGCAACTCAGTACATTTGTAGGGAGCACTTTGTGTGCATTGAGGTTGATGGGAATTGGCCAACATGGTACACATGCAATCTTTCAGATTGTGGGAGTTGCCAGTCAAGTATTTGTCAATGCAATGTCATCACCAAAGCATTTGTCACTTATGATGTGGCAGTAGGCCACGTACGGATCAAGTCCATGCTTTCATGGGTTTGACAGGAGCCATGATTACGTTCTGCTGCTTTGGATGACAAGATGTCCTGTGTCGTCACAGGAGTTCTGTCTGTCTACTGGGGTGGGTCAGTTAGGGTTCTACGCCTGTTCTGTGTATTTATGTTGTTGTTTGATGGGATTCGTAGTTGTTGCACATTGCTACTCATTACGTACCCCATGTGTGTAACAGTGATTTCTGTTATCAGGTTTGACTACTACTTACCCACTAGCCAGGTAAGCTGTCCTCTGTGTCTGTCCATGTTTTCTGGTAAGGTGCTGTTCCTCAGTATCATGGCATCATTTGTGACACCAGGGTATAGAGCGCAGTAGTGGCTGATTGTAAGGTCTGCATCACATGTCATTTGTACACTCATGGAATGGTACTGTTTCCTGTTCCGGCATGCCTGTTCCATTGCCCGGGGGTGGAACCAATGTCACATATGTGCAATCCAATGCCGCTATGGTATTGGGGAAATGGGCAATGGTGTAGAAACATGCCTTTGCTGCATGCACCTGTGCCTCAGTGATGAGCATGGAGATGTGCTGATGGGCATGCCTCATGAGCGCCTCCAGGACTTGGTCCAGCACCTTGGAGAAAGTAGGCTGTGACATCCCATGCAATGTCCCACCTGTGTTCTGGGATCTGCCCGTACCACAGAAGTGTCAGACTGACACAAGCTTCAGCGGGAGGGGATTGCAGTTCTGATTGCAATGGCACTCTGGAGTTCAGCCTGTATCGGGGTGAGCAGTTCTGTGATGGTGGGATCATCCAATCGACATTGGCTCACAAATTGGCTGTCCGTCAGTTTCCATTGGGATGGGCGGGGACGTGTCATGGGCACCCTCCGCAGCACAAGTCTCCTGCACCTTTGTGGTGCTTGTCTCCTTCCCTGCTGTGGTCTTGCATGTTGCTGTAGCTGGATGTATAGTAGGAGGTTGTGGATCCCATAATTGACATCTGCTTGTGGCTGCATGTTGCTTGGATGTGTGTTTGCGGAAGGTGTGGCCCTTTTCTGCTCCTCCAAAGTGGTTCTGGTGCACCTGTGCCTTGATTTCTGACACATGTATGCATGGTGGAGGTAAATGTTCAGTGTTTTTAGCTGAATTACTGCTTATTTTTTTGAGGTCATTCTGCTGATTTTGGACTTGTAATTTGGCAGAAAGTGTTTTTTGGAGGTAATTCCGCCAATGGAATTAGCCCTGGCGCAAATTCCGCCAATTCTTGGGGAGGAATTACCGCCAGGGGAAATTCTGCTGGAGGTAATTCTGCTGGTGGATTTACCACCAACTTTTCTGTAGGTCCTGATTTGGCATAGTGGTAAAGTTGGCAGTAATGGAATTACCACACATTTTACCACTTACCGCCATACTTGTAATGTGGCCCATTGTCTTTGTGAAAGAGGTATCTCTTTTAAAGGTGTTCAGAGACTTGTGCCAAGCTTTTGACACAGTCAATAGACCCATGTTGTAGAAAGTGTTGAATGGGTGTGGATCAATTCCACATTGTTGGGCAACATTCAAACACAGCACATTCAAAGGACATATTTGGTTAGCGCTGAAGGGCATCGGGCAAGGATTCACCCTGGTGCCGTAACTGTAACGTTTACATCAATGACCTGCCAGTTGACCTTATGAGTATTGCAGCTGACATCCCCAAATGGCAAATGGGTAATTATGACTCTTCTGTTCGCAGATGATATGATACTGCTTTGTAGGACCAGGAGCATCAGAATTTGCTAGCATGATTTGTTTTTTTTTGTGACTAAAGGAGGCTAGTGATTTAGCAGGGCAAGTCCTAACTGATGATGGTTAGGCCAAGCTGAAAGTCTAAAATGTTAACAATGTACTTTCTTGGAGATGAAGTATTAGAAAAAGTGGCGTTCTTTGATTATTTAGAGCTTCATACTTGCATCTAGTGGCTTGAGGATGGTGCAAGAATCCAATTGGAACTGATGCGCAATCAAGCAGCCAATGGGGGGCTTCATCTGCATAGGTTGCTCCACATGCCAATTGCAAAGGAAGTGCTTGAAGTATTTCTGAGTCAAGGGGCCTCATTACGACCCAGGCGGAGGACCATGGTGCTATTAGCACCATGGTCCATGCCGGTGTCCGCCATGGCGGGATGGGGAATTGCCACCCCATTCTGAGGTTGGTGGGGCGGTAATTCCCCATGCCCCGCCATGGCCCTTCCCCATTCCCATTTTTGCCCCATAGGGCTCAATGGGAATGGGGAAGGCGCTAATAACGGTACCGCAATTTGCGGTACCGTTATTAGCACCAAAGTCCCTTTGCGGGTCCCTACTTTAACGGCTGGAAAAACCAGCCGTAAGGTCGGGTCCCGCAAAAGGACCTCGTAATCAGGTGTTAAGGGTTTAACGGCGCCGACACCTTTTACGGCGCCGTTAAACCCTTAACGCCAGGGTCATAATGAGGCCCAAGCAGTTGCATCTATTATCTATGGGGCATAACTCAGATAACGAGGCAAATACATAGGTGCATAAGATCATATGGGTATCCCTAGGAACACAAGCAGCCATTATGTGAACTTAGAACAGTAGAACATGTCTAGCTCAAGCCCTTGGAGATGTTGAGCAGCCTTTGGATACAGCACAAGTCAGCCTCTATCTTGACGCCCTGGTCGATGTGTTAGCTTTGGAATGAGAGCAGTTTTTTCACTTATTCCATAATGCAGAGCAAGTGTTTTCATTTGCAAACATGAGTGGTGTCATGAGTAGGCAGTTTCTTTTGTAAACCTGGATGCCAACTCCGTCCTTCCTACTTCACCCTAGGGCTCCTGGGCTCATGTCACACCCCAGGGTCCACTGCCCAGGGGCAGGAGGAAGACCAACCAAGGGAAGATCAGGAGAAGGCTCTTCAAAGGATCCTTATTAAATGTAAAAGATCACACATGTTGAACTGCCATCATAAATGGGTAAGGCGTTTAGTAGGAAAGAGATTTAGAAGACTTACCTGGTAGAGGGCTTTCAGCCGCAACACCCCTACCCCATGACACCCACCTGTCACCCGCAGTTCAGGGGTATGGCAAAGAAAAACCCTAAAGCTCCAGGAAAATGCTACCACAGATATTCAGACTTATCAAGAGGAACGCAGAGCATCTGGACAGATTTTAGAGGTAAAGAGCAGGGGACAGGCATAGACAGTGCTGGAATAGAGCAGACACACAGAGGGGGAGCCAGCACTGCACACTGAATCAAAGCTAGTGCGCAGATGACAAAGAGTGCCCCAAGGGAGACATGGAGGTTGTAGCACCAAAGAAGAGTGAACCCTGAGCCTAGTAGAGTTTGCAAAGGTGTGGCAAGGAGGAACATGAGAATGGGAGCAATGGAACGAGGGAAACAGCAGAAACAAGAGGAGAGACAGCCAGCATAGCTCCGAAGGGCCGAGGAGTGACCTGAATCCTCGAAAATCCAACAAAGCGCAAATCACTACAATCCACAAGTGGGTGTAACGGGACCAAAGAGATCCACCTAAGAACGTTGCCAAGTAACATCTCAATTTTAGTCCCGTTTATTTATAGTCCTGCCCATTCCCCTGGTTCTGCCCAAACATCAACTCTGGGGAGCCTCTTAGAATGGTACTGGCACATATAAAATACTATTTTCAACACTTCTTTTTCTGCCCTGTTTTACTGCTAAATTTACATCGGGGACAGTTTTTCCACTCTTCCCCTCAAGTTCTGCTTTCACCTATCGATTTTTCCCTGGATCCTGACACAGTTTGCTTAAGAGCACTGTTCATGGAACAGAGCAGATAGCATTGGAGACCCATGCACTGATTCATGGACCTCCTGAAATAGGGGACATGCCATGGCATTACATGGTTTATCCCCTTCCAGGCCGCTGGACAATGCGGCTCATAGAAGACCAGGACGTCTCTTCCCCCAGCCCTCTTTCTGCCTGTCTCAGGCTGGGCGCAGGGTCAAACTGTGGACCACATCCCAGCCTAATTCTACATCAGCAGAAGCAACCTGCTGTGTGGATGTGGGCTGGATGTCACCATCACACGAGGCCCAGCAAAGTGTTTTAATATAAAACAAAAAGTCTATGAAAATGTATGTGAATGTGTATGTGCGAGAAAGTTTGAGTCACTGGAAGAAAGTGTATGCATGTGTTTGTAGAAAGTATGTTTGTGTATGCGTATGAATGAATGCCATGGGGGATACCAAATCACCAACTGGAAAAAGGATTGAGACCCAAGTGAAGTTTTCTTCTATAATGCTCACAGAGGTCTCGTACATAAAAATGCAAAACGACAGGTAATATTGCTGGCACTAAAGGGAAAGCAACCATAACCTGAGTGTTTGTTGGTGCACATTCTGACCTATGTTGCACAGCCTACATGGACATATTTTCTTTTAGCAGTATTATTATTGGCATTAAGGGCACTTCAGTGTGAGTGTGCTGATACTAGTCTATATTGGCACATCCTGCATGGACATGTTTTTTTTTTTTTAACAGTGCCTTTCTTAATGGCATTAAAGATAAAGCAACGTAGGTGTGCTGTTACTGGCGTATATTGGCACAGTCTGCATGGACAGGTGTTCTTTCAGGTAGTATAGGCAAAGCAATGTGAGCATACTCACTTGTCGATATTGCCATATAGTAGCAAAGTCAGCATGGATTTGTCTTCTTAGAATAGCATTACTGGCAAAGCCAACCGTGACAAGGGCAGTATTCTGGCCTTGACAAAAAAGGGGGGTGGGTCACTGGCTCCCTCCCCACTCAGGTTGATAAGTCTACATTGGAATCAGCAGTCCAACATCAAAGTGGTGTCCCAAACCCCTGAAATCCCTACTTGTGCCAAAATGTGTTTGCACAGGCCACAGATTCCTACTGCCATGCCTCAGCTAAACGCTCACCTGGTTTCTTTTGCATTTTCCACATCCATCCTGCAGAAGAAGAAGGAACAGAAAGCAAAGCGAAGCGAGCTGCATGAGTGCAAGATGACCCACAACAAACATTTGGCATAGCTGGCGAGCATCGATCCATTACAATGAAGAGAGAGACCGCTGCTCAATACAGCAAATGCCCCCCCCCCAAAAAGACCCCCTTGACCATGGGATCCAAACGGAAGATGGACACAACCTGGGTGGGGAAGACTGGCCAGATTGGCCAGGCAGAGTTACCCAATCCTGGGAGACGGAGTGGGATTTTCACCCTCAAACAGGAAGTGTGGGTTATCCAGGTGAAGTCAGCAGTGGAAGTGAATGTGTGCCAAGTGACCAGCAGGAGGCAGGAAGGATCGGCAGTTTGTGGGGGAGATTTGTGGAAAAGGTGAGGTATTGGTTTAGGAGTGAAAATGGTTCTGCAGTGTGAGTGTGTGTGTTTGTTTGACAAGTGAGTAGTTGAAGGTATTTTAAGGAGTGAAAGTGAGTTGACTGGTACAGAGTGAAAGATGGGCGTTTGTGTAGTTTGAAAAGTAGTAGTGGGTGGAGGAAAGTAGTAGTGTGAGGATAGCAGGGTTGGGGAAGAGGAGTATTTAAGTGGAGTGGGAAGAGAAGTAACATCAAACAGTGGAGGTGACAAAAATGCATAGAGACATCTCAGTCGTCAGTTTCTCATTAAATATCTTATTTAATTTTTCAAGAAGAAGGCACCCAATGTGTTTCAGGAAAATATCTCCCTTAGTCAGGGGTTCTCTACAATGTTAATCAAACCATCAATTAAGTATTATTTATAGACATATGTCAGGAAGGAAAATATCTATTCAGTTTTGAAAATATACAATAGGAGTTAAAACCTTTACTAAAAATAAATCAAACTAATTGAGAAAAAACGACTAGACAATATAAAAAACTCTAATGAGAGGCACTGGCGAGATATAAACAAGGAATTGCCCAGGCAAAATCGCATTTTGTTCAAAATCAAATGACCTCCTCAAAATGTCGCTCGAAGGAGTTATTTGCCAGAATTAAGAACCTTTCCCTCTGTTAATGTGCCTCAACTAAATTAATTCCATCTAGTATCTTAGCTTAATGTATTGTTTAATATCACGGTTGATACTATTTGTAGGAACATTGATTCTCAAACCATTAACACAATGATGCTTTATCTGAGCATGGATTGTTTAAATGTTCCCATTTCTACCTCATCCACTTTTTCCTTCTCACCAGTAAATGCAGAGGATATTGAAGCCCTGATTCTTAAACCTACTAATCATGATTATGACCCTATTCCGGCTTACCTAGCAGTCCAACATGCGTCTTCTCTTAAATCCTTTTTGATGGACTTTGTAAACGCATCCTTAACTCAGGGGCTTGTGCCACAGGACCTAATGAAATCAGTCCTTACACCCCTGCTAAAAGAAACAGCCCTAGATCATCAGATTTTGGGAAATGATCTGTCTATTGCAGGCCTACATTTTGACACCAAACATTTTGGAAAAAATAGTCACCACACAGCTGCAGACGTATCTGAAGGAAAATGCCATTTTAGACATTTTCCAGTCTGGTTTCAGACGCAGTCACAGGACTGAGACTGCCTTGGTGGCTGTGTGGGATGACATTTTAAGGGCCGCTGACGAAGGGGATCTGAGTATGATGATCATGTTCGACCTGTCAGTGGTCTTTGACACAGTAGACTTTGGTCTACTACTGAAGAGAATTTTCGACTATCTCCTGGGTTTCGGAGGATACATTGAAATGGTTCTCTTCTTTTCTGGAACACAGGACCCAAGTAGTATAACTCGGAGATCTTTACTCTGATGTCTTGCCAGTCCTCTGCAGAGTTCTACAGGGGTCATCCCTGCCCCTTATACTGTTTAATGTCTATTATCGTTTTTTGATGGACATTTTTCCCAGGTTTAATCCGGAGTATCATTCCTATTCGGGTGATACTCAAATTTATGTTAGATTGAAATCTGTTCCAGAAACAATAGACTGTGTCCTAACTTGTGCTAGTGGCATAAAAAAAATGGATGACTGAAAGCAAGCTTCAGCTTAATCCTAATAAAACTGAGGTGATAGTCGTAGCAAAGATTATTTGGAGCCGAACACCATCATGCAAGTTTTCCTATCCAGCCATCTTCGACGCAGATACTACCGGTTCATAGTGATAGTTTCGACAGTCAAAGTTTCGACATAAAAAAGTTCCAACACAAAAGCATCGAAAAAAAAAAAAGTTTTGAATGCATTTTTTTTTAAAATCCCACCAACCCCCTGTTTTCCTTTTAAAGCAAACTTTTTTTTGTACACGAAACAAAAAAAAACTTAACATGAAAAAAAATGCATTCAAAACTTTTTTATTCGAAACTTTGTATTAGGAACTTTTGTATGTCGAAACTTTTTTTTCGAAACTATGACTGGACACCTACTACCTTTTCCAGTAAAGTAAAAAAATCTTGGGTGCTTCGGGCAAGCATCATTGGACTATAATATAATGCTTAGAGACAGTTAAAGCCAATTTATTTTGATCAATTTAGGTTACTGAAACCTATTTTACCATTTATTCGAGAACTGGAATGAGCGGTGGTAGTGGGAATCATGGTAAATTCCAGGCTTGATTACTGTGTGACTCTTCTTCTGGGTGCCCCAGAACGTCAACTACATTGCCTGCAGGTAGCCCAGAACGCTGCCGTCCAATTCATTTATAACCTTCCGATAGGGCTCCCATCTCCACAAATCAGAGGAGATTGCACTGGCTGTCGGTCAAAAAAAGGAATGAATTTAGAACACTTTGTTTAATCTATAAATGTATTCAGGGAACGACACCTAAATATTTGATATCCAAGATTCAGCTCTATCAGCCCCCTCGAGCATTGTGTTCATCCAGCCAAAATCTGTTATCTGTACCCCTTCCTCATTATGCCATCAGGGGGGTCGTTGTTTTTCCATCAAAGGTCCTCGCCTCTGGAACTCACTCCCAGCTGAGTTACGGAATATTCCTTCCATTGCGGTCTTCCGTTCTAAGCTGAAAACCTTTCTGTTCAAATGAATTGGGAATCCAGTGATTAAACCTTAAAATTGAGCAAGCATAATGACATCTGTGCCTAGATGCAGGATCTCTGCTTGGTTTCGGAAGGATTTGCACGTTACAAATGTTAAATCAATAAATCAATGCTGTAAAGCTCAATGGTCCTGATGTGAGATCAAGTAATGTTGAAAGTTACTGTAAACAAAACACAAGTAACCCTAAATACCTGGGCATCATTTGGTAAAAAGGTCCCAGCTTTCTTTGCCGTCTTATTTGAATGATACCTTGCTGACATATTTGACTATATGTGTAGTGATCGCTATGTTTGGTCACTTTGAATCCTTTCTGCTATATTTAGTTAAACGTTCAATACATTGATCTATGTATTCCCATTTACAATGGTCTCATTTATTGTGAAGTGTGTCTTCCTGTAACTTTTCAGTGAGAAGTTTGCCTTTGTCTCAAAATATGGTGTACTTTTGCCATTTATTTGTTGTCAGTATTTTTCTGGACAAAAATATATTATGATGTATGACCAAAACACTAAACATGAATTTAGGTTCTTTGCTCTTTTAAAATCTTCTTTATGAGCAGGATCTACTGTATTTTGTGTTTAGACGAAACAGAGTGGAAGAATTGGTGTGAGTACTATAAAAATATGTTTTTTACATCTACCCTACTAGTTTTATATGTTTAGGATGTCCGTATTCAATACATATTATGCATGTGATGTACAGGAATGTTGAGGATTATACTTAATGTATTATTTTGGTTGACCCTATCTTTTTACTTGACATAAATGTACAAGTTGTTCTTTTTCGTATTCTTTTTCTTTTTTTTAAACCTGTTTTTAATGATTTTACATCAATTAACAACCAACAACATTCAACAATTCAGATTGTCGGCATACTCTTACGTCCCGTCCCCTTTCCTCCATACTGCATGGGCGTCCCTTCAAAGGGATGGGAGATGGAACCTTTTTCACCAGAAAAACCTTCTTCCCCTTTACATTTAGAGGCACGCGGGGGCGCGGCCCAGGGAGCATGTGCTGCCCTGACTCCGCCTTCCGGCACCACACCCCAGACCCCTTTTCTACGTCGACGGGAACGGGCCGAATTCGCCAGCGCTCCTGGGTTTCGCTTCGGCCATGTAATTCCACGCGCGGATATTTCTACTGTCTTTTTTTGTTTTCTATCATTCAGGTACTCGGTCCTCAGGTGTCGCGCTCCTCCCCGGTGCATGTCGACTTCTACAGAGTTCAGCAGGTGTCCATCCTGCAACAGGCTCTTCCCAACTTCAGACCCCCACGCCCTCTGCCTACGTTGCCTTGGCCCACACCACGGTTGGCAATCTTGTTCAGCGTGTGACTCGCTGTCCTCGAAGGCGCTGAAGAACAGACTAGCCAGGTGGAGGGAGCTCTTCCAGAAGTCACCTCCAGAGGATCTCAAGAACTTCGTGAAGCACTGTCCGAGGTCCAAGGTAGGGCCGATATTTTCAAGCGCACCCCGCAAGGGAGACTCCTTCCCAGGGACTCTCCCGCGCGGGAGGGACCGGCCAGATCCATCCACTGGCACGTGCACCGAGGCTGCTACAGTTACCGGCCTTCGGGATGAGGGGTCCTGGGATCCTCCCAGACGCAGTGTTGAGGGACCAGAAGGTTCTTGTACCGGGCCTACACCCGAGGAGCTCCGCCCTTTTACCGGCGCAATGGCCGAGGGACTATGCCGTAACACCGCCAATACGTCAGAGGGGCTATGCCCTAATACCGGCAATACATCCGAGGGGGCTCCTAAACGTAGCTCTACCGACCCCCTGGTCGAGGGTGTCGCACCTACCGGGCCGAGACCCGAGGAGCAGGGTAGGCCTCGCGAGCCACACGTGAGTGTCTTGGACGAGGCCTGACCCAGCGGGCTGGGCAACACGTGGCAGGCACGTGGCAAGCAGTTCGACAAAAGGGCCGCCGTGCCAGACAGGAACACCCGTCCGATGCCATTCCACAAATTCGGCAAAGAACGAGTGTCAAGGTGGGACTGGTCGCATCCAGGTACATGGCCTACAGTCTACCCTTCATATGCACAGGGCAACTTTCCCATGCGTCCATACGGATTGGGTGCGCAGCGGCTCCAGCAGTCCCCCGCTACCCCCTACCACCTCTTCATCCAGTGAGGAGGTGCTTTTCGAAAAATTCCTCTGCCTCATGAGGTCTCCGAAAGATGGGGGTTATCATCAAGGATGCAGTCAGGGAAGTCCTCCCCGCCATGTTAACGGCACCACAGATGCCTCCATCAGGCTCCCTGACCCCGGTGGAGCCGCCTCCTCCGGCTCCACAGCCAACTCTGCAACCTCCGCCGCCTCCTCAGCCTCCGGGTGCAGTCTCTGTACCCCAGCCTCCGGCGCCATCTACCCCTCCTCCTCCAAAAGATCCTCCAGATCCACAGGACACGGACGAGGAGGAGGAGGAGGACCCGGACACGCCATCCTCAGCCAGGGCCTTCCATGAACGTCCTGCTGGCCTGGCGGAGTACCTGGGCCTCCCTCAGCAGAGGGGGTTTTGGCTGAAGTCCTCACAAGACGCCCCTCTGCCAACACAGGGCTTCCATTGCAAACCGATGTAGTCTCCCTGGCCAAGAAGGGTTGGCTCAAGCCCCACTCAGTTCAGCCGGTCAACCGACACCTGGACACCAAGTACAGGCAGATGGAGGGGGGACACACTCTTGCTCTCGACCCATCCTCAGCCAAACTCCTCGGTGATTACTGCGGCATCACTTTACTCCAAGCCTCAGTCGTCCTCAGCCTCCTCCTCTGCAGCGCTGTTAGGCAAGGAGGAGAAGATCATGGAGGCTTATGGCAAGATCTACTCCAACGCCTCCTTGCACCTGCGTCAGGCCAGCGCAGATGCCATGCTGGATGCCGCCAACCAACGGTTATGGCGGGAAATTGCGGAC
Source organism: Ambystoma mexicanum (assembly GCF_040938575.1). Taxonomy (NCBI): domain Eukaryota; kingdom Metazoa; phylum Chordata; class Amphibia; order Caudata; family Ambystomatidae; genus Ambystoma; species Ambystoma mexicanum. The sequence continues at coordinate 647,271,368 of NC_090937.1, forward strand.
TTCCGTCCAGGAACTCCTCTGCCAATGCCAATCACGCTTTAAGACGGGGCTAGCGGAGGCCAAGCTCGTATGCCCATGACCTCATGGAATCCACAGTGGTGCATATCGATACCTCGGGCCGTGCCATCTGCATTGTCACAGACATGAGGAGCACGGCCTGGCTCCGGGTGACGAAATTCAATCCGGACGTCCAGGAGCGCATTCTAGATCTACCATTCGAAGGGGGGGGGCTCTTCCACTCCTCAATGGATGAAGAGCTAGATAAAAAGAACAGCTCACAAACGGCAAAGTCTTTATCCATCCTTACAAAGACCACGCCCAAAGCTTACACCCAATCTCAGCAACGCTCGGAGAAGGGTCGTACATATGGAAGGCTCTGCAGCTTCCAGGAACGCAGATCCAGGCAGCCGGACCACTCTCCGTCTCAGAACCAGCACAAACAACAGAAAGGGGTGGAGGAGGGGTCTTAAGGGCTTTTTCCAGTCAACCTCCTCAGATTCAGCCTCCGAGGGAAAGACGGTCCACGTGTCTCCGGTGGGGGGCAGGCTTGCTCTCTATGCACATTTCTGGTGCTGGAATTTTGCGGACCCCTGGAACCTCTCCGTAGTATCCACGGGGTACCGCCTACCCATCCCAGACTCACTTCCCTCCTCCCCTCCACCCCCACAGGTTGGGACAGCAACTCTTTTGGCAGATATCCGGTTGCTCGTAGAGAGCCAGGCAGTGGAGGAAATTCCATCGTCCCAGCAAGGCTTTGGCTTCTAACCCAGGATTTTCACCATTCTGAAGAAGAACCGGGTGCTGGACCTTTCCACCCTCATCCTCTCCTTACCCCTGCAAAAATTCAAGGTGGTTACGCCAGCTTTTATAGCAGAGACATTGGACAAGGGAGACTGGATGTGCTCACTAGACCTGAAGGACGCGTACCTACATGTCCCAATTTGCCAGCCCCATCGTTCTTTCCTACGGTTCAGAATCATGGGCTACCATTTCCAATACAATGTCCTCCCGTTTGGCCTCAACTCGGCCCCCAGGGTCTTTACCAGACTCATGAACGCAGTAGCGGTCCTCCTCAGAGAGCAGGGCCTCCACATCTACCCATACCTTGATGACTGGCTCCTCAGGGCTACATCTCCGGAGGCGGGTCACCACTCCTCCCATGCCCTTATGAACACACTGCACGACCTGGGCTTCTAGCTCAGCCTCAAGAAATCACAGCTGCTCACTAAACAGACTAACGTTCCTGGGACTCATTTGGGACACGTGCTCCGAGAAGATCTTCCCGTCGGAAGACAAGATCTCGGCCATCAAGAGGGCCACCGTCCACTTCCTCAGCAGAGACGTGACCTCGGCTTGGTGGTATCAACATCTCTCTTAGCGGCGGTTCTGCTAGCCGTCCCGCACACGAGACTAAGGATGAGAAGGATTCAGCTGCACTTCGCAGCCTCATGGAGTCAGGAGCGAGGCTCTCAATCTGAAATTATCCTCGGTCCTCCATCTCTCCACATGGACCTAACTTGGTGGTCCAGGGACTGCAACCTACGGATGGGCAAGCCCTTCCGGTCGCCTTCTCCACAGGCCACTATCACCACAGACTCCTCGCTCAAGGGCTGGGGAGCCACCCTGGATGATCTCTCGGTCCACAGCACCTGGACTCGACAGGAGCAGGAATACCACATCAATTGTTTGGAGCTGAACGCCATCTGGCTAGCACTCAGAGCGTTCCTACCACTTCTCAAGGGCAAGGTGGTCCTCATCCAGACAACTCGACCAGAATATACTACGTCAACAAGCAGGGAGGCACCAGATCCCCTCCACTGTGCAGACTGGCGATTAGCATGTGGGAATGTGCCTTGGAAAACTGAATTTTCCTCACGGCAGTCGACCTCCCGGGGGAATCCAGCCTGGAGGCGGACAAGCTCAGCAGGTTGGGACCGGACAATTACGAGTGGCAGCTAACCAACCTCGTTATTCAGGAGACTTTCAACAAGTGGGGTCACCCCCAAGTGGATCAGTTTGCCACCTGGCACAACAGGAAGTGCCCCAGTTCGCATCCTGGCAGGGTCAGGTCCCCGGCTCTCTGGGCGACGCATTTCACCACCAGTGGACTGGCATGAAGGCTTACGGCTTTCCGCCCACTCCCCTGATCCCCAGGGTAATTTGCAAGATCAAGGAGTCGCACCGACTCCGCATCATTCTGATTGCTCCATGGTGGCCAGCCAGACCATGGTTTTCGGAGCGCCTCAGCCTCTCGGTAGTGCCTCCGATACACCTCCCGACAGGCCCAGCACATCTTCTGGCACAGCAGGTGGGCAGGATCATCCACCCTGCGCCAGGGAAACAAGCCCTCACAGCGTGGTACCTGAGCAGGTAACGCTTTGGCACCTTAACCTCTCACAGGCCAATCTGGAAATCATACAGGGCGTCGGGAGCCACCACAGCATAGTACAAGAGCAAATGGACATGGTTCTGCCACTGGACAGACTCCAAAGGAATTGACCCCTTGGCTTGCAATTTGGACGACGTGCTCTCCTTTTCGGCGCACCTTGCTCATTCGGGCATACAGGTTGACACCTGCCATACATACCTCGCAGCCATTGGGGCTTACAGGAACTCGGAGGAGGGCATCTTTTCCTCCTCTAACCCTATCGTCAAGAAGCACCTGACTCGTCTTGCTAGGCTCTAACCGCCCGTCAAGAGACTGCACCCCGTGTGGGACCTTAATATAGTTTTGGGCGCCCTGGCGCGCAAGCCATTCGAGCCAATGGCGTCTGTGGACATTAGGCTGGTCACCATCAAGACGGCCTTACTAGTCAGTCTTACCTCAGCTCGCAGAGTCAGCGAGATTCAGGCGCTGGTTGCCTCTGAACCATATACAACCTTTCACAGGGACAAAGTAGTCATGCGTACGCACCCAGCATTTCTGCACAAGGTTCCATCTGCATTTCACTTGAACAAGGAAATAGTCCTTCCGTCGTCCTTTCCCGATTCCCAAAGACAAAGCACAGAGAGTGCTGCACTGCCTGGATGTCAGGCATGCCCTAAAATTCTACTTGGACAGGACAAAGGGCTTCTGCACGTTGGATGCCCTGTTTGTCATTTTCGGCAGCTCGAGGCCAGGCTGTCAGGCCTCTAAGGCTTCCATATTCCGCTGGATGGTCTCTGCCATCAAAGAAGCGTATGAGGGCCAGCACAAGCTGCTCCCGGCCAACATGCATGCCCACGCACTCAGGGCCAAGGCAACGGTCATCGCATTCCAGCGCCATGTCCCTTGGCAAGTCATAAGCAGGGCAGCCACTTGGGTCTCTCCCTCGGATTTCTGCAAGCATTACTGTTTGGATGCCGGCTCCAGATCTGATGCGGCTTTCGGACAGGCAGTTCTCAGGAACCTATTTGCTTAAGGAGAGTCTCCCCTTCACCCTGGGGCTACATTCAGTTGTAATCGCCCATACAATATGGAGGAAAGGGAACAGGACTTAAGAGTAATTATAAGTTACTCACCGTAGTAACCGGACAAATAGTCGACCAGCCAGTCTTCTAAGAGGCTTTGGTAGCCCAATGGCCAGACCCAGGAGTGCCACCAAAGGGTCTATTGCCACATGCTCTTAGATTATGTCAGAGTGTCACAAAAAACCTCACCCCAGAAGAACACAATGGGGTGACACCCTATGAGAGATGAACAAAATCTGCATCATCAACCCTGCAGCAACAGCATTTAACAGTAACTTCTGGAGAATATTATGTAGCTTGGATGATGTGTTATAGGCCATGTGCATGCAATAAAAATGAATTTGTTTACACCTGGCGTAAGGTGAGATGCAGCAGGTCTGTGTCCTGAGGTACGCCACATTTGTGCATCTTGCAGTTCCTAAAATCACAGACCGAAGCAGGTTGGGTGCCGCAAGGGTGCCCTCAATCTGAACGTGAGGTCTGTGGTGTCTCACCTCAAACCAAAGGATAGAAAATGAGCCTGCACTGCCCAATACTGCCGCTCAAAATCAGGAAGTGTCAGGCTCTCTTCAGTATAGAGCTGTGTAAGCACATTTAACTTTCAGGTCTTTCCCGGGCCATATGAATTCCGACAGAATTCCCTAAAGCTTCCTAAAGACATATTTTGGAAGGATTAGCAGTAGATTTCGAAATAAGTATAACAATTGCGGCAAGATAACCATTTTACTAACCACCACCTGACCCATCACAGAAAGGGGTAGCTCTCGCAATCGACAAACTTGGTCTTGTAGTTTATCTACTACTCTGCCATAGTTCGCCCGAAACAATATGTCGGGATACCATGCCACTTCAATGCCTAGGTACCTAGTATTGGCCACCTCCCACCGAAACTCAAAGTCCTCCTCAAAGGGTTCTACCTCAGATCTAAGAGGAATAATCACAGATTTTTCATAGTTACATTTTAACCCCGACAACTTCCCCCAAATCAAAGTACTTGTCGCATCAACAGGTTGAGATTTTCTCTCGGGTCATTGAGAAATAGGACCACAATGTCTGCATAAAGCGATATAATGACTGTGTGAGAATATAGTTGAATCCTTCTGTGCAGATGAAACTCCTGTAGTACGGCTGCTAAAGGTTCAATGGCAAGCCCAAATAAAAGTAGAGGGAGAGGGCATCCTTGGCGCATCCCTCTCCCCATTGTCAAGACTTCAGACAGTTCTCCTTTAACAGCGACCCTAGAGGAGGGTACGTATTCCAGAATCCTGGCGCGCAAGAAGGTCAAAGAAACTCTGCAGACCATATGAGGTATTCCTTCCGGGAATAAATCTGGACTAGTCTGCGATAACCAGGCCCTGCATAAAGGGAAGGAGCCTATTGGCCAGGATTTTACGTTGAAAAGCAATATAGGCCTATACAAAGAGCATTCGCTGTGTGTCTTACCAGCTTTATACAAGAGTCTTATTGTTGCTTCCTGTAATGTCGGTGGGTGAACGCTGTTCCACACCGACTCCTGGTATATCTCAAGAAGAGACACAGCCAAGATTTTCCCATGGGGCTTCTAGAATTCACTGGAGAGCCCACGTGGGCCAGGGAACGTAGATCCAGGTAGCTCCTTAATAACCCCTTTAATTTCTTCTAATGTCAATTCCTGATCGAGGTATTGCTCTGTTCGTGGGGCATCCAACAAAATTCAACCTCCTCCAGGGATTGCCAAATGCACGCTTCAGGGTGTACCAACTTGACGAGTAGAGGGTGCCATAGTATCCTCGAAACACCTCCCCAATATCAGAAATCTCAAATACATATTCCCCCTGGGGGTCCTTTACGTGATTGATTTGGGTGGGTCGCCTCTCAGCTGCCAATAGTCGCACCAAAAACAAGCCTGTCTTCTGTCATTTCCCATATTGCCTAACTAAGTGGACTGCCACAGATACCAGACCTTCCAGGGTGCATTCACCTGAACTGGCTAAGTTCCTTCCTGATGCCTGCAAGTATATCATAATCGCCTGTCTGGTGGAACATAGTGTTCCATATTCCTCACCAGCCTCGAGGTCTCACCCAATTAGCTTCAAGATAACCGTCTCCAAAGCCAAGCATATTTCCTCAAAGATAGCATTAAAAGGTCTCCCATAGTGTCCCAGAGGAATCCACAGTATTGTCATTAGTGGCAAAGAAGGCAAGTATGAGTGCCTGCACTGCATCCCGAAAGACTGTCTGTCTCTAAGCGCCTCATTTTTAAAATGCCAGTTCGCCCCCTTCCCCACCTCCTCCTGAAATGTAACATTCCAACATGACCAGGGGATGAAGACAGTCCTTTGTAGAATTTCACAGACCCAGAACCATAAGGCTGTCTGTCTTGAAACCAGGATCATATCAATACGGGAAGCAGGACCCATGAATACAAGGTATAATCATGCTATTTGTGCCAAATGTCAGTTAAGTTATATAGAGAGCAAAGATCTATTATTTTCTGGCTGGACTTAGGCTGCCGTTGTACTCCCTTTACAGACCTGCCCAATTCTGCATCTAGGGTCGTGTTGAAGTCACCACCCAGTCCTCCAAAGAATGACTGAGTCTGAGGCCAGAACTAAATGTGAGTTGATCCATTCATAGAACCCCGGGACATCTATGTTTGGGGCATATGTATTAATCAGTGAAACACAAACCCTTTAAATATAACCCACAAGTAACTGCGCTCTACCCTCCTGGCTCCGAAGAGAACTGAATGAGACTAGCCACTCCCCTTGCATATGAAGAATACGATGAGTAGTACTTATGGCACCCCCATTGTGCTGCCCCTCTACCTTCAGATGAGTTTGCCAGGTGTGTTTCTTGAATGAATGCCACCTTTACCTTGTGGCACCTCATGTATAGAACTATCTTCCTGACTTTATCTGGGTGGTTACCTCCACGTATATTCGAGGTGACCAGCTTAAAACCTATCATGTGTGGATCGCCCTTGCCTGTTACTTCATGGCACATAAGCTGGCACATTTCCTACAAGCTAGCCGGTAACTAAAAGCCATCGATCACATACGTATTGGGACTGAGCCTCTCCCATTTGTGGCCTGCAAGACAGGTTTCTCGTTATGAAACACTCTGAAGAACACAAACAGCACATCAGGACAACAGCCCCCGCGCCATAACCGAACAACCCCAAATGGTCCGGGATTCCCAAATCCCCCCTCTACCAACAACCATAGTGGAACACACACAGGGCACTCTCACCTCTACCCAGTCCAATCCATCAAGCCAGCATACTGGCCCCATCTGGACTGGTAGAGGGAACCAAAGCCTTGTGATAGGCCAGCCAGCCTTTAGAATTTGTGTATACAGTCTCAATCATGTGGTCACCAGCGTTTCAACCAAACACCCATTAGAGCCAACTGGTAACTAATGGCACATCTGCCGATCCGTCAATCAACTGTTGGGGCACCTGCCCCTCTCTGGGTTTGTTCTTGGGAAGTCTGCCCAAAAAGGCGCTAGCGTCCTCTAAGGAGATGTAAAAATGAACCATAGCCGCATGCTGAATTCTCAATTTGGCAGGGAACATCATGGAGCATCTGATGTCAAGATCTCGAAATGTGCGCTTTACTCCCACAAATGTTCTCCTTGCGGCCTGAATGATGCCAAAAAGTCTGGGAATATCTGCACCAGATCACCGTCAAAGGAGAGTTCCCCCTTCTCCCTGGACAACCTTAGGATTGCGTCCTGGTCCCTAATTGAGTATACGTGCACATATGGGACGCAGCGGGGCTCCTGGGGCAGGACGCATAGCTGGGACCCTATGAGCACTCTCTAAGATGAACATTGGGGAGAGCTCAGCTTTGCCAAAAAGTGACATGCATACCCTCTCAACAAAGACTTCCATGCGGCCCGTCGCCTGTTGCATTTTGAACCCAACCAGGCAAATATTATTGCGCCGCACCCGGCCCTCCATATCATAATTTTTAGCTGTGATTGTTTTGACCGCTGTTTCCAGGGCCACCAGTCTGGCCGGGACTGACGCTTGCGCTTCCATGAGCCGCAAAATCCTGTTCTCTGCCTTGTTCAACTTGGCCCTATGTTTGTCGAGCTGCAGCTGGATGAGATTCACCTTTGTATTCAGGGCATCTAGCTTAGTGTCGAGTTTCCCTATACCCTCTTTAAGGTGAAAAAGGATTTCTTTCATGTCCAAATCTGCACTTTTAGTTTCCGCCGCGCCCATATTTATATGGTTTACAATATATGTACTAAAATTGTCATATTTGACTATTGCTCGAAACCTATATCATTTTATGACAAATTTCTTGAGAGCTTTCTCTTCAGTATTTGGATGTTTTTGGCCATTGATAGTGTTCAGCTGATGGGAATTTTGTTATTGTCCTTTATCCATCTTGCCACATTAGTCCACTCCGAGGGTGCCCCCACTCAACTATCGCAGGATGGTTCAGCCCGGCACTCCCCGACTTGTTACACTGCCAGTTGTCACCAATGGTCGCGCCCTCCTCACCAGCTGTACTCTGGCCCCATTCTGTCCACAATTGGGGGCCAGCCCTCTGGTTGCAGCATACCTGGTGTATCTCCTAGTGCGACCAGGCCACTGACAAGCCAATCTCGCCCGCCCCCTGCCAAGCAGGCCATCTCCTCACCTCCTCCAGACCGCAATGGTCTTAATTCAGGTCCACAAGGTCTGGACGCTGGCAGGCAGCTCAGTTCCTCCTCCTTCTCCGTACAGTAGGGCTGGTGACGAGGCCTCGCAGGCCACCGGACCCTGTACGGCCCAATCTCCGGACTGCCAACGGATTCCCAGGCCCCCAAATCTCGGACTTTTCTGCGACCAGATCTGCCTCCCCAAGCCCTCCAAAGGTCACCAGGGGACCGCGTCCAGATCTCCTCTATGCTGTTGTTGCGTAGCGACAACAGAACGCCTCGATTCGGACCGCAGGGCAGGCTGCCAACGCTGGTGCAGAACAGAGGCTCCCCCTCAATGGCCGAGCTCCAGGCCTTGAGACCAGTCCACGCTTCGCTCCAGCGGTAATGGGCACTGCCGACCACGCTCCTTTGCAGCCAATCATGTAACACTTGGGCAGCCTGTGCTCCGGGGTCTCCAAGCACAGTTACGCTCTGAAGACCATGTTATATATGCCTAGGATCCACAGGATAACCTACAGGATTTATTGGTTGGTGGCAGAGCTCACTTCAGAGCCGCCATGCTGCTAGGGCTCTCGAGCACCCCCCCTTTTCATATACTTGACATGTATATATGGGATATCCTTATATCCTTACCGTGCTAGTTATATTTCCATATTTATATTAATCACATCACTTGTTGAAACGCTCCACCTGCTACAACAAGCACAGATCCCTAAGACGTTGTATTTTACTTTTTTCACTCTTAGTCTTTCCTCTCTGTTTATTCTAATTTCCACCGAAAGACATCATCACTGGCTTCACTTTTTATTCATTGTTCAGCATACCCTTGTGTATAGTATTTTGGTACTGTATGGACTTTTCTAATATATTTTTGTGTCTGCTACTAGAGAGTATTCTACCTTCGGAGCGAAGAACTCATTATATTATTTTCAGTCCCTCTTCTATGTTCTTTTAATAATTGGAACATCACGTATATAGGTGTTTGCGTTATCACATTGTTTCCTTTATTACGTGACCACATTTTACTTTATTGTAGCTCAAATTTGCGCGTTTACAGATAAGGATAGACTTTCTATCTTTGGCCATGTGTAGATTGGTGAGATATGTGAATTGCATTTTTTAAGTAGGCCGGAAGTGTTTTCTTCAGATATGTCTAAAATAACTTTTATGATTTCGTACCTCTCTGGGGAGGCAGCTAGTTGGGCAGGGTTGTTGGTAAAACAAAAGGATTTAGCATTGTTTAATTTAAAAGTTTTTAAGGAGGAGTTCAGTAAATTATTCGATAAACGTCAAGAATCTTTGCAGGTAGATAGTGAGTTGCTTGAGTTAAAACAAGGAAATCGAGATTTAGTCAGTTATATTACCCAATTTAAGACTCTGGTAATTGAAAGTAACTGGCCGGAAGAGAAGAGAGCATCTCTTTTTTACAGAGGGTTAAAGGATGAATTGAAAGATGCTTTGTCAGGGGTGGTGAATAGACCAACTTCTTGTGATGCTCTTATGGATTTAGTGATTCAGTTAGATTTTCGACAAAATGAAAGGAGACTTTAGCGTAGAAGAGCAGACAGTAAACAAGAGCCTAAATCTAGTCCTCGATTAAATAGACCCAGATTAGAGTTTGTAAATAGAGAATTTAGGTCAAAAAATTTTGAAGGCTCTGGAAGATTTAGGGGACCTCTTTCCAAGGAAGAAAGAGAAAGAAGAAGAAATAATAATCTTTTCCTTTATTGCGGAAGAAGTGGACATTTTCTTGGGAATTGCCCTTTTAGTCCAAAGAAGGTCCCAACTCACGACAACAAGAATCAAGTTGCCAATACTCTTCAGGCGGCGATTCCTCATATTGGATTAAACGTATCCTTGATTTTTGAGAAGAAACTGGTGGGTAGTGGTCCTGTGGTTATTGATTCAGGAGCTATGGGAAATTTTATGGATTGGGGAGTCGCCAAAGAGTTAGGAATTCCTTTAGTCAAAAAAGTTTTGTCTGAGCAGGTTAGTTCTGTGGATGGGTCTGACCTGACTTCAGGACCCATCACGCATGAAACTTCTCCTTTATTAATGATAATTGCAGGGAACCATGGAGAGGAGTTGATTTTTGAGATTATTGATGCTCCGCAATTGAAGATTATTTTAGGTATGCCCTGGCTTACACTTCATAATCCATTAATTGATTGGGGTAGTAGAGTGATAGAATTAAATTCCAGTTTTTGTAAGGAACATTGTTTTGAAGTTCAATCTCTAGAAAATAATCAAACAAAGGTTGAAAATTGTGCCAGATTCCTTGTGGAGATTGGTGCTATTACCTATTCTCATACAATTGGAGCAGTTATGGGAGTTTTACCAGATTGTTACAAGGAGTATAGAGATGTCTTTGATGAGGTTGTGGCTAGTAGTCTTCCTCCTCATAGATCTTTCGATTGTAAAATAGAACTTGAGCCAGGAGCCACGTTACCTTGTAGTAGGGTTTATGCACTTACAGAAAAGGGAAATGATTACCTTAAAGAATATTTGACTGAAAATTTAGCAAAAGGTTTCATCAGACATTCCAAATCCCCAGTGGCATCTCCTTTGTTTTTTTGTGCCTAAAAAAGAGGGAACATTAAGGACTTGTATAGATTATAGAGCCCTGAACAAGGTTACCATTAAAAATAGATACCGTTTACCTTTAATTTCAGTAATGTTAGATCAAATTCAAGGAGCTGAGATTTTCTCAAAATTAGATTTGAGAGGTGCTTACCATCTGGTTAGAGTGAGGGAGGGGGATGAGTGGAAAACGGCCTCTAAGACTAAGTATGGGTTATTTGAATATTTAGTGATGCCTTTCGGATTATGTAACGCCCCAGCTTCTTTTCAGTTTTTTATTAATGAAGTTTTACGAGAGTTTTTGGACATTTTTGTTGTCTGCATAGATGACATTTTGATTTATTCTAAACATTTGCAACAACATCAAAATCATGTTAGATTGGTCCTTCAAAAATTGAAAGAAAACCATTTATTTGCAAAATTGGAAAAGAGCCAATTTCATACCTCTTCTGTAGAGTTCCTTGGTTTTGTGATTTCTCCAAAAGGTTTGGAGATGGATCTTAAAAAGATAAAAGCTGTTAAAGATTGGCCATCTCCAACTAAAGTCAAGGAGGTACAGAGCTTTTTGGGTTTTGTCAATTTTTATAGAAGGTTTATCAAGGGGTTTTCTCAAATAATCACTCCAATTACTAAACTACTAGAGAAAGGAGTCAAATTCAATTGGAGTAAAGAAGCTGAAGAGACTTTTCAAGTCCTTAAAGAGAGTTTTATTACAGGTCCAGTGCTTTTACATCCTGACCCTCCCAAGCCCTTTTTTGTCGAGGCAGATGCCTCCAATTTAGCCATGGGAGCGGTTTTATCTCAACGGCATGGTATTGCTGGACAACTGCATCCTGTTGCTTATTTTTCAAAAAAAATGTCTTCTTCTGAAGTAAATTATACTATCATGGATCGCAAACTTTTAGCGATCAAGGCAGCTTTCAAGGAATGACGTCATTATTTAAAAGGAGCAAGACATCCAGTAACAGTTTTGACTGATCATCGAAATCTTTTGTTTTTGAAGTCAGCAAAAACTCTAACGCCTAGACAATTGAGATGGTCATTGTTTTTCTCAGACTATGATTTTATTATCACTTTTAAACCCGGAAGTCAAAATGGGAAGGCTGACACATTGTCTCGTCAGTTTCCGGGTAGTGAAAAGTTGAAGGAAATTGATCAACAGCCTGTGATTTCTTCTGAACATTTTATTATTGCTGGAACTCTAGATGAAGGAGGCTTATTGCGAGAGATTCAAGATAGTATGACTTTAGAGCAAATGGAAGAATGGGTTAGACGATTAAAGATGGTTTACCTTATTTCGACAACAGGCTTTATCTTCCTTCTGAGAAGCTCAGTGAAAAGATTTTGATTGATTGTCATGAATCAAAACTCTCAGGTCATCCAGGGTTTAGAAAAACTTTAGAATTAGTCAGAAGAGAATTTTGCTGGGAAAAGATGAGAAGTGACATTTTGAATTTTGTTAAGACTTGCGAAACCTGTACTAGAGCCAAGTCTTATGTGGGTAAACCAATGGGTTTGTTAGAACCTCTTCCTATTCCACCACATCCTTGGCACACTATCTCGATGGACTTTATTGTAGATCTTCCCAAAGACCAGGGTTGTTCAACAATTTTGGTAGTTGTTGATTTACTCACAAAGGAAAGTCATTTTATTCCTATCAAAGGGGACATCACTGCAGAAAGATTAGCACACCATTTTTCTCAAGGCATAGTTCGACTTCATGGATTACCAAGTCAGGTTATCTCAGATAGAGGTTCTCAGTTTATTTTGAGGTTTTGGAGAGCCTTTTGTTGAAGTCTAGGAGTGGAAGTTAAATTAACATCCGGTTATCACCCAGAGACCAATGGTTAAGTAGAATGTGTGAATCAAGAATTAGAGAAGTATTTGAGATGTTATTTGCAAGCTGGAGACAGTTGGGTTGATTTCATTTGGATAGCAGAATTTGCATATAACAATTCCATGAAAGATTCAACTTTAATGTCACCCTTTTTCTGTAGTCGAGGTTTTCATCCTCGATTTCTTAGAGAACCAATAAAAAAAGACATTGGTAGTCCAGCAGTTGAGATCAGATTACAGTCTATGAAAGAAAATTTGGAACAAGCTGTAAAGGCTCTTCAATTGAGTAAGAATAATTACAAGAGGTTTGCAGATGTTAAACGCAGGTCTGGGCCAAAATTGTTTGTTGGGAATAAAGTTTGGTTATCTACTAAGAATTTAAAAATCAAGGGTAGAACTAAATTTAGTCCAAGATTTATAGGTCCTTTTGAAATTGAAACTGTGATAAATCCAGTTACAGTCAGATTGAAACTTCCAGAAAATGTAAAGGTACATCCAACATTTCACATTAGTCAGTTAAAACCATTTGTTGAGGGAGCTAGATTGGGTGATCCTCCTAGTCCAGTTTTGGTAGAAGATCAATCTTAAGAATTTGAGGTTAGAGCCATTTTGGACTCCCGAAGGAGTCGTGGAAAACTTCAATATTTAATTGACTGGAAAGGGTTTGGGCCTGAAGAACGCTCTTGGGAATTTGCTAGTAATGTTCATGCTCCACTTTTTGTTGCAAAATTTCATAGAAAGTTTCCTTTCAAACCTGGTCCTGGAGGGAGGTCCTGGAGAGGGGGTAGTGTCAGGTTTCATAGAAAATAGGTGATATCTTCAATTAAACAATCATACAATGTTCAAGTTTATTTTATTTTTTGGGTTAAAAGATTATTTCAGTCACTTCACTCAAGATTTGTTGGGCCTTGACCTTTGCATTCAGAGTACAGCAACTACCCCAAGCCAAGATGGAGGGCAGAGGCAGGAGTGCTGATTGGGTGGCAGGTTGACAATAGTTTGTTTCCCAACATTCTAAACTGCCTTTCATTAATTTTTCCATCTGAGCTGGTTGTGTTTTTGTCTGTCTCCTGTTTTTCCGGGCCTTGGAAGAAGCATCTTGAAGAAAAGCTTCTTTTTAGAAGAACAATGCAACTTGAAAGTTAATAAGTTTTCTCAAGAAGAAGAGATCCATCGTAAAAAAGAAGGCTGCGAGTCTTTCCCTCACAACTCAAGTTAAGTGCTATTTCGAGTTTTCATTTTAAAGTACAACGTTAGAATCTTTTTTCTTAGCCAATAATTGATTTCAGCAACCAAAGGGTTAACTCCGCTTTTGAGTTTGAGGAGACTCGTAAACAGGAAGGCTTTCGTTTAGTGAGGTTCGCGCGTGCGCAAAAGAAACTGTAATTAACTCATTACTTACCTTGTCAGATTCTTCGTGTTCGGGCTTCAGTGGACATCGGCTGCAGCAGCGTCGCGTTTTGTTTTTTCCTGAAGTTTCAAGCGGTCCCGCGAAGAAGGAGATTCTCTGGGAAATCCGATGAGGAGTGGCGGCGTTCCTTCCCGTTGTTTGTATCTCCGTATAGAGGTTAACCCTTTGTTTTCTAGAAGAGAAAAGGTAAGACTTTAAATTCTATTTTTTAAAAGACGTCGTGTATATATTTAATTCAAAAACATGGCGAACTGAAAGAATAAGACAGAGAGTTCATATTTGTTGATATAGCAGAAAAAAGGAGGCCCTTGCATCATTCCAAGTATCCTTAAAGGAGCCGCATAAGTTAAATATACTTTTCATGTTTCTTACGACTCTCAATTGTGAAAGGTACCTTTCAAGACTTTTAAAAAGAAAAGACAATTACCTGTAAGTTCTGGAAAAGAATGTCAGTCTTAAGGAGAAGATCAGTATCTGGAAAATTGTAAAGACAAAATTAAGATTCTCCAGCTACAGTCAAATTAACCTTTCATGAACACTCTGAATTTTCACCTTGTCTTGAATATTCTCTTTCCAAAATAGGAGGTTCCATAATCTGTTCTTCTCTCCTACTATAAAGTTTCTCTTCCGAAATCTCCTGAAGATGTGTAACCTTAACATTTAACTCCTCAAACTTTTTATTTAAAAGAACATTCTCATTAATAGATACCCTAACTTCTTCCCTTAATTCCTTAATCAAATTTCCTAACTCCTCCATTATGATCCTGAAACGTGGTCTCAGCAGCTCAGGCGAAGTAAATCACCTGGGCCTTTCATTCTGTCAAGGCTGGTAAATCAGGTTCAACGCAGGAGCTGCTGAGTCCACCGATCCACCTAAGATGTCTAGATCTCAACTAAATGAACAGCTGAGCTCTAGACACCCCCGAGGGGAAAGGGCAAAAGTGGATAAAATAATAAATCAGACACAGGAACTTCTGGTTTCTTCCGGTCTCTGAATGAAAGAGAAAAATAGTTATACAATAAACATATATTATCACTAACTGACAAGCTGTTATTTAATAGATTTAGGACTTCCCTACCTGAATATCCTCTGCGAAAAGCCCAGAGGAAGAACAATTTTTAGATTTCAGTTTTTTTGAACTTGTTTCTACCCAAACTGCCAACTGATAGAAAATACTGTATAGAAACAATTCAACTTAAAAAATCAATGTTCATCATATCTTTCCCTGTACTTGAGTGGAAAGCATGAAATTGAACTGAGCCTGGATGGAAGAACCTTAACACCTTCTTGTCACAAAATAGTGTTCATGAAAGGTTAATTTGACTGTAGCTGGAGAATCTTAATTTTGTCTTTACAATTTTCCAGATAATTATCTTCTCCTTAAGACTGACATTCTTTTCCAGAACTTACAGGTAATTGTCTTTTCTTTTTAAAAGTCTTGAAAGGTACCTTTCACAATTGAGAGTCGTAAGAAACATGAAAAGTATATTTAACTTATGCGGCTCCTTTAAGGATACTTGGAAATATGCAAGTGCCTCCTTTTTTCTGCTATATCAACAAATATGAACTCTGTCTTATTCTTTCAGTTTGCCATGTTTTTGAATTAAAAATATACACAACGTCTTTTAAAAAATAGAATTTAAAGTCTTACCATTTCTCTTCTAGAAAACAAAGGGTTAACCTCTATACGGAGATACAAACGACGGGAAGGAACGCCGCCACTCCTCATCGGATTTCCCAGAGAATCTCCTTCTTCGCGGGACCGCTTGAAACTTCAGGAAAAAACAAAACGCGACGCTGCTGCAGCCGACGTCCACTGAAGCCCGAACACGAAGAATCTGACAAGGTAAGTAATTTAATTACAGTTTCTTTTGCGCGCGCGCGAACCTCACTAAACGAAAGCCTTCCTGTTTACGAGTCTCCTCAAACTCTAAAGCGGAGTTAACCCTTGAGTTGCTGAAATCAATTATTGGCTAAGAAAAAAAGATTCTAACGTTGTACTTTAAAATGAAAACTCGAAATAGCACTTAACTTGAGTTGTGAGGTAAAGACTTGCAGCCTTCTTCTTTTTAACGATGGATCTCTTCTTCTTGAGAAAACTTATTAACTTTCAAGTTGCATTGTTCTTCTAAAAAGAAGCTTTTCTTCAAGATGCTTCTTCCAAGGCCCAGAAAAACAGGAGACAGACAAAAACACAACCAGCTCAGATGGAAAAATTAATGAAAGGCAGTTTAGAATGTTGGGAAACAAACTATTGTCAACCTGCCACCCAATCAGCACTCCTGCCTCTGCCCTCCATCTTGGCTTGGGGTAGTTGCTGTACTCTGAATGCAAAGGTCAAGGCCCAACAAATCTTGAGTGAAGTGACTGAAATAATCTTTTAACCCAAAAAATAAAATAAACTTAAACATTGTATGATTGTTTAATTTAAGAAATCACCTATTTTCTATGAAACCTGACACTATCTTTGGCCATGTGTAGATTGGTGAGATGCTTCACATCCTTTTGTTACTAACAGATGACAGTTTAGGATAATATATTGTTATCTAATATCACTCTGAATACACATTTGTTACCTTTTCCAGATTTGGATGTGGTTTTAGAATCTTTAATATTTACTGGGATTTTCTCTGTCAATATATCCAGGTAATCACAGTACCATGTTTTTCTCCCTCTAAACATTTATATTATTGATAACATGTTTTCATGGGTTGGTATATTCTTTAGGTTTTGTAGAATTTGGTGCTATCCCGTTAAGTTGTGAAAGCTGTGATCCTTCTACCAAGTGATGCCCAGGCATTTGGGGTTACTGGCGTTTTGTTTATAATAACTTTCAACATTACTTGATCTCATATCAGGACTATTGTGCTTTACAGCATTAGGAATTTTTGAGATTGTCTAGTAGTTTTTTTCAATTAGTTTGAGATAGTTTTAGTAAAGGACATCACCTTACTGTATATTTTCAAAACTGAATAGCTGTTTTAATTCCTGCCATATGTCTTAAAATAATACTAATTGATGATTTGATTAACATTGTAGAGAACCCCTGATGATGGGAGATATTCTCCAGAAACGCGTTGGGTGCCTTCCTTTTGAAATATAAAAGAAGATATTTAATGAGAAACTGACGACTGAGACTCTTCTATGAATTTTTGTTATATGGAAATTACCTTTTGGTTGTAAAAATGTGATTTTGATTTTCTTGAACTTAACCCACTAATATGATATGGCATTTAAAAACGCGCCTATACACCAGTGTTTCAAGGCGCGACGAGGCATGGAGGGGAACAAAGGGCGGACAGACAGCGATCCTACTAGGCCAGGGGTCATTCAGATCGCGCAAGTGCGTGAGAATGGGATAGGGACAGTGCAGTAAATGGGAATAGATAATAACAATAAGTAAAGTAACGGCCAGCATGTGGCAAGTGCAAGGGTAAGTGCAGACATCAGGTGTCGAAGGCTGATAGTGGGACTGTAGGGATACAGAAACAGTCCAAAGTGCGGGTGGTTGCCAGGCGGGCAGTGCAGGTGTGTGACGCTGGCGGGGGAGGGACTTGGGCCCGAGATCAGAGGGTGTCCAGGTAGCCAGTGCAGTTCTGGTTACAGCCAGGAGGTCAGCAGAGGAGAGGAGGAGAAAAGGCAGAGCCAAAGAGAAAGGGTTTGAGGTGCTACCGGAACCAGAGATGGTTCTCCTCAAGTTTAAGGGAGGCAGGGAGGTTGTTCCAGATGGTGGCACCAGCTGAAGACAGAGATCTACCACCAATTTGTTGCTTGGCGAAGCGGCTGAGCCTGAGGGAGTTGGAGGCGGATGAGTGAAGAGCTCGAGAAGGAAGATATTTAGGAAGTGAGAGTTGAAGGTATTCAAGCCCCAGGCCCCAGAAGGCCTTGTGGACGATGCAGAGGGTTTTGAACTTAATCCTCGCAGCCACTGGGAGCCAGTGCAGAGATTTCAGTCCTGGAGAGAGATGATCCCTGGGCTTGAGGCCAAGGACAAGTCTCGCAGTCCTGTTCTGGATGAGTTGCAGAGGGCGGAGAGTAGAAGCAGGCAGATTTAGAAAGAGGCTGTTGCAATAGTCCAGCCTAGAGAGAACCAGAGCTCTGGAGACAGTGAGCTTCTGGGGGAAGGAGAGGAAGGGAAGAATACCTCTGAGGAGGTGCAGCTGATAATGTGACTTCTGGGAGACGTCAGAGATGTGAGGAGAGAAGGAGAGTGTGGAGTCGAAGATGACACCAAGATTTTTGGCCTTGCAGGTGGGAGCAGGAAGAGGGCCAATATTACATTAAATATTCACTGTGATTTCTCTTTTGAACACTGACTATTTAAGAAAATGTTTCTAAGACGAGCATCAGAACTTTGAATTTGTCCATTGACTTTGTCTCTCCTGGCTTCATAAAGGCCTCTTTCTGAACATATTGGCTTTGGCAGTGCTTGTTCCCTCACCGGTCCTAAATGTTGAATACTTCAATGCTGGGATAATTGACTGTCTGCAGCCCTTTGGGAGAATCTAACTGTTCTTATAATCTATCAGTCTGTTCTGATCTAACCCTAACCTTTCCTTCCTGAAAATCTCGCTATTACAAAGGTGATCCTATATAAATGCTATACTGACCTCAAATGGGGTCACCTCTGAGTGCTGGAACATGTGTAACATATGAATGAATTACTCACCTGCTTTATTGGTCACTTATCGAGTTGAATCCTATCTTGGGATTAATGTTACAGCTAATTACTGCCTTTTAAAGAATGCTTTAAATATCTGTGTATAAAAAAATAATTTATTATAACTTTAAGTGTGTAAGTGTTTAATTGGATACTTGTATTTACTAGTTTCATTGCACAGCTCTACAGCTCCCAATACCCCTCTTAAGATAAGCCTGACTGCTCAGTTACACTACCAACTTGTGTAGTACAGGTGTATATTAAAAAGTGGGTCTAAAACCACGGAGATAAGTCTTGTGCAGTCCCACACCAGTTGGACTGCACTAATTCTTACCGAACAGAGGTGTCCTTCCAGTCGCGGTTTAAGACATTCCAAAGCAGGATCCCTTGAAGCTAAGAGGTTGAAAAGTCACCAGCTTGTGGTGCAAGCCTCCTTCCTGCCTCCTGGGTTCGAATGTGGAATGGCAATGGACAAATGCATGACCATATATGGGATTTCCTGATCTGGCGATGCGGGATGGAAGCCAAAGAAAAAGCAAAAATCATGTGGTCATTTTAGGGCAGTAGCCATACGTGGTAAATGCGAATGTGCGCAATGCAAATAACACAAATTGTAAATATAATTGCTGCCCTCCGCTTGTCTTTAGGCACATATAAAATTAACCAAAAAGACTAGGGTGGTAAAAAAGTATCCCCATTGCACTGCATTTTAAGATAGTGTATGCAGTGCTAACGATTAACCTTTTTTTAAAAGGAATTAAAACGAAAAGGGAAACGGTTTCCCAGTACTGATAGTCTGAAGCACTGATCAGTTGCCCCATAACACAATTAGCAAAAGGCCAGGGGAGAGAAGCTGAAAGCTTACTTCAGGTAGAGTTTAGGAACACCGCCACCCCAACAGATCTTAACATAGTTTTGAATGCAAGACACCACGAGTGTCTGAGAGTCAGGCTCTTTCCTCCGAGTATGCTTCCTTTGCTTTTCATAAAAACAAGGTTGTTCTTCGGGCCGTCCCTTCTTACATTCCAATCGTTCTGTCCGATGGCTGTTTTAAACAGGGAAATAGTTTTGCTTGCCTCGCGCGAGGCCTCCCGTTTCCTCGGCGGAGGAGACTTTGCACAATCTCAAAGTTCTACCTGGATAGGACAAGGTCCTTCAGGAGATCTGGCCTTTTTTAACACCTATGAGTGTCATTTTTCCTGGCAATAAAGCTGCTAAAGCTACCATCTTGAAATTGAAAGTTTCTTCCATCGCTAACTTACGTTTACCAGCTTTTTAGTTTCCAGGCAGCTTTGGTGGCCTTGGTTAGGGTGAATTTTCATTTCTGTGCTAATTTCCTCTCACCTTAGAGACCGCAGCTCTTTTGCCGGACTTAGGTCTTTTAACTCCTGAGTGAGTGGGACCTTTTTCTCACTCTCTCATGTGCTTTTCCCTGATTAGGATTTTATGTTTTCACTGTTTTTGGAGTCTGACAAACTCCATAGCAGCTGCCTTTTGTAGAGTGACACACAGCACCCTCAGTGCAGTGTCACTGAGAAGTCCTTTGGATTTCTCTTAAGGTATAAATACCTTCTCTTGGGTGAACTACTGTTCCCAAGAATAGTAAGGGGAAATTGATCTTACTTACCTTTTTTCCCTTTTGGGACCAACTAGCCTGTGACAAACTCCACTTTGGCGCAATCCCCGACTTGCTGTGCCTCTTCATTCCTGCAGAAATTGGAAAGTAATTTGTGGAAAGTAAATTGTAAAGTAATTACAGCCGGCCAAAAGTGTTCTTAGGGCTAACGAGGCAAGAGACCACAGAAACCGACCAATAAGACATCAAGGCGGAATTAGGAGGCCACAGTTGGCAGCCTTCCTGCAGGCTCTAGGATATGCATCTGCTGACACTCTGCTTCCCGATTCTAACACACAGGCCTAGCAGCCTCTCGTGCCATCATGTTGATCAGACCCATTCTCTCCCTACCTTGCTCGACTACTTACCTAAGATACAAACCCCCCAAGGCACTAAAACAACCAGGATCTACAATGCTTCTGTCCAGCCTGTCCTTTAGCACCACTGCCTCCGTAGGACTACGTTGCTGCAAGATTTGTCCTGACCTATAAACAGTACCCTGTCAAGACCTACCCTGTAACCCACCATAAATCACAACCTGGGAACCGGTAAATGGCTCCCTGACACATAGTGCTGAGCCTAAGATGAATGAACCTCTGACCGTGCAAATCAGAACTTACTCCGGTCCAAACTGTGAATCTACCTCAGAGTACCGCTACTGCGCAACATGAGGACAACCACTGCCCGCTCCTCCAGACCCAGAAAGTAACCAGGAACAGTGGGTTCCTAAGAATAAATCATCCACTCCAGACACTAACCTCCCCTACCAATATGCTCACTCTCCACTTTACACCAACATACAATGTTAAAGCTATTTGTACAGCGCACCGTCAGCAACGGAATTGGTCCTCAGGCGGATCTGCAAATGAAATGAGAAGGCAGGGGGGGTAGTAGGATGAATAAGGAGTAGGATAGTGAGAGAGGTGGTGTCCTGTTGGCAGCTTCAGTACGGTTTTCACTGTGCGCTGAGCTTGGGTGCGAATATCGGGTTGATGCCAGTCCTCGTTTGCTGTTGGTGTGGCTTATGTGTTGTTTGTTTGTTGTTGTGGTGAAGTGCGTGCGGTTTGCTGTGCGAGAGGTGGTTGTGTGGGTTTCTGTGTGAGTTAAGTATGCAGAAATTTTAGCTTTTGGTCATTGGGTTATATATCTCGCAACTAACATTCGCAGTATGTCTCAATGCCTACAATCAGGGCGTTGCTAGGGGGGGCTAAGGGGGCTATAGCCTCTGATCTTTTGGTTGTAGCCTCAGATAGAATCTCAGGAGCTACAGCCAAAAGGCTAGCTAGCCCCCAGTCCTGACAGTTCCAACAGCAGCTTAGCCCCGGGTCTTTTCCAGACCTAGCAACTCCCCTGCCTACAATAGACTAGGACGGGGGCTAACCCTAGATTTGAGAGTCCTGTATAGTGGGAGAGAGGCCTAGGTTTCACAATGCAGTAGGTTTCAAACACAATAGACTAGGTCAGGGGCTACACCTAGATTTGAGTGTCCTATATAGTGGGAGAGAGGCCTATGTTTCACAATGCAGTAGGTTTCAAAATATAATACAGTGGGTTTAGTATTAAACAGACGCAGATGGTTTGTTATGCCTATATTTGAGAGTACATTTTTAATGGGCGATTGCTAATAATGAGTGTTCCCTAAGAGAGTGATGCAGGTAACATTCACAGTTCTATCTTAATGATCACAGTTCCTTCCCAATGTGGCACCCTCTAGACGTTGCTCAAAGCAAAACCAACAGTTCCAAAAAGTGCAACAATAGAGCCCAGCTATATCCCTCAATCAATTCCGCCCTAGCTGCACACATACAAACAGTTCTCCATGAACATCTCAACAACCTGTTAGAAAGCAGCTATACCCCACGAAAAAATCGGCCTAGCTGCCCACATAAACATCCTACACAGGTCTAATGCCACCAGAATGCAGTCTCGGAGACCAACCACCTGACTGCATACATTCGACTGATCTTGCACTACCACCGCACCCAGTGTTAGGATGCAGCCACCATCACACAAATCACACTGGCTGCACACATATTGAGTGCACCCAAGCACTGTATTCTACCCTACTCTCGACTGAGCTGGACTACAGTCCCCATGGGCATTCAACCCACAAGCTCTTTTAGATCATACCAATGATATATATGATGCTCTATAAATGGCAAATAACGTAACATAATAGGGGGTTCAGGGGACGGGGGTGTACAATTCCTATTGGAGACCATTTTTGTTTCCTGTTTGAGTTGCAGTCTACGTGTCAGGACTACCTTTTCCCCCCTGCACCCAAACATCTTTGGATTTTGTCTGTATATAGGAATACGTGTGATTATAATTGGGTGTGCGCTTGGTTACACTTATATTTCTTTTCCCCACCTGCCCAGACTACCTCGTGTGTCTTATCTGTCTCTTCAACCTTCATCTGCTCTTCTTATCTTTCCCAGATCTGCCTTTCCTCCTCTTTCATATCTGGTGATTCTCTACTTCTTCTTTACACCTTAATCTTTCACCCCTTTAATTGTGTTCCCTACCTTTTGTTAGGCACCTCATCCTTGATCAGATAGCTCTCTGCCAAGGGCTGGCTTCTTCTCCACCTCCTCTAATTCTTCTCATCAGTGCCTCCTTAGCTTCTCTCACAACCTGCATCCTAACATCTTAACTACTCCCACCTACTGGTCTCGGGAAGATAACTCAGGGGCAACAGGCTTTCCTTGGAAGCAAGACGACACAGAGCAACACAGGTTTGATCCCCGGGTCCACACTTAGAAACCTCTGGGTATTAAATGCATTGTAAATAACCAATCATATTGCCCCCTCCTTAACTTCTCTCACCACCTCCTCCTTTACTAACTGTATATTCAGAGGGAACCACACAATCTTTCTCTTGCGACTTAGCTGGACCTTTTCTTCCCCCTCACTCCCACTCAGCCTTTTGGCTTCCTCTCGCCCCAGCTTCTTGGTCTTCCACTCCCAGTCCCATCCAGTCTCCCTCTCCCAAGCCAGCTGGGCCTCTTTGCCCAACCTCTAGGCTCGGTCTCTCTCTCTCTCTCTCTCTCTCTCTCTCTCTCTCACTCTCTCACTCTCTCTCTCTCCCCATCTCTCCCTCTCCCCCTCTCTCTCTCTCTCTCCATCTCTGTCCCCTTCTCCTACCGCCTCGGTCTCTCTCCCTCCCCCCAACCTCCTGGGTCTTTCTATACCCAACTGTCTGGATCTCCCGCTTGTCCCAATTTCCTGGGCCTTTCTCTACCCAGCCTTCTAGGCCTGCCTCCACCTTGCCCCAGGACCCTAGTCTCTCTTCCAGCCTCATGTCTCTTCCTTACACCAGCCTCTTGGGTCTCTCCTCTTGCCCCCTGCTTCGGCTCTTTCTCCTTTTGCTATCCTCTCCATCCATCACTAAATTAGTACCCCAACCTCTAACAGCCTCCTGCTTCACCCTTTCCTTTTATAGTAACCTGCCCCGCAACATCTCTTAGGCCTAAGGGAGTGTGTCTCCGTTTGCAACTGGTATGGGAATTGGCAAGCTCCAGTCTTGGGGTTGGCTTGCAATTTTGGTGTAAGACTTGGCGTTGGATATTCACTCATCATGGGCGATCCCCTCTCCTTGCCACACCTTGGCCCTCCTTTGGGGGGGCCAAGGTGTGGCAAGCGCTCACTTAGCATAATAGGCCTTATGTGTATGTGTGTTGAGATCTTGTAAGGTCATTGTTCAAGTACTCCAGTTTTCTCTCCAAGTTCCGGTCCTGCCCCTTCACCCTGTGGTTGTGTGATGCATGCTGCGAAAAAGTATTCCATCGTTTGGGATGTGATTTCTGCAAGAAGGGAGCCAGGAGTTGTAGGGGCTATCGGCTCCGCAAAACAGTTCTCATAATCTGTTCCCTTAAAGGGAAGGCAGCAGTGTGATGAGCCTTTGCTTATCATGTTTAGTATTTTATCCTCAACATCCCGGCTCCCAGCTTCGCCTGGCTTTTGGAGACACCCACCTTCCTTGATGATCCACCACCCAGTCCCTAAGAAAGGGATGGGGGGAAGACACACAGACTCAACCGGTAGAGAAGTCAGGGGTGGAATGGCTTGTAGGGAACTCTGGAGATTTCCCAGTAAGCCTCTGCATCCTGGGTCTCTCTTGTGTGGTATTTGGTGTTCCCATAGGAAAAGGGTTGGGCTTGCTGAAAATGTGTAATATAGGGGCACTTTGAAAATATTTTCCGGCGCTGCTTAAGCTTCCCAGTCCACCCCTGAGAGCAGTGCTCCTAAATCTGTGTGCCGTTGCACACTAGTATGCCTAGATGGTGCCAGGCCATCCTTGACCTGAAAATAACTGAAGTGTTTCTTAAGAAATGAATGCATCAACGGAAACTAAAACCAAGTCCAATTAATAGTTCCTTTGCATTATGTTGATGGGACTGCATGAAAGACTGTTTTCTTTTTTTTATAAAGAATTACCTGTGCGAGCATCTGGATAGGTTTTAGAAAACATATTAGAACTTGGCAACAAAATGACAGAATTCTGATTCATTTAAAATGATCACGATTATATAAAGTTGATTAACAGTAATCTCGGCTTGGCTGATCTCGTTTATATGACAGCTGCTTCCAAATATCTCAATGAATTAAACCTCTCGATGCAAGGTCCCAAAGAAAACGTACTAATATGTCATATTAAATTGAGTTAAATGAAGTTGTAGTTATAGCATGAGGAACTAAGGTATGAATGGTTCCTAGACATAAAATCGAAATCAATAAAATCGAAAGTCAAAATGTCGAAAAAATAATCTCGAAAAAAAAAAAGTCGAATTTTTTTTTAATACGTTTTTTATTCGAAATGGGGGGGTTCCCCCCCCAACCCCCCTTTTTTCTATTTTTTTTTTATTTTACCCCTTTTTTTTACTTACCAAAGCAAAAAAAAATATATAAATAATAAAAAAACAAATTCGACTTTTTTTTTTTCGACATTATTGATTCGACTTTTTTGTCATTCGACTTTATTTTTTCGATATTATGACTGGACACCGGTATGAATAACTCGAAATGTTTGAGGTGATGGAAAAGATGGAAAAATACGACAAACGTAAACGTTTACAAGGGGCTCAAACATTTGATTGCGATCCAGGAAGAATTTGCACTTTAATTTGAGGAAATTGACACTGGTTGTTAAGATAGGATCTGCAATCCATTTGCACCATTTTCTGAAACCCCAATAAAATTATTTTCTTTTAAGATGAGAGAAAAGTTGGCCGACCCCAAAAGAAAAATACATTTAAAGCTAATTTTGCGATGTACCAATCAAAGTTTTTTAGCGCCAGGTAAAATAAACATATACAATCATTTTTTATCAGGCTTTGTCAATTTTGCTACAACGTATGTGTGTAACCTTAACTTTTCAATATTTACATCAATTACAAACAGCAAGGGGGCAGGCAGGTATGTTCGGGTTAGACCAAGGAGCCAAGAGTAGCTCTTTCCAATACATAGGCATATCTACATTGCTTGTGTGTCACAAAACATACACACGTATAGAATAAAAAAAATATAATGTGTTCTTATTATTCAGGAATACATAGGAATGTAACAAATGCATAAAATATCCATAAGCCTCCTGGTTTTATGGTATTTATTTTTGCACCAATTCCGTAATTATTTCTCCATATTTTTTTTAGTAATGTTTTTCTGTATCCACAATTATTTTTTGTCATGTAAAAGTCGTAACTAGTAGTTGTCTACCTTTATTTACATGAACAACACATTAGCACTTGGATGCCTGTCATGGAATTCTCCTAGAGCTGCTTTATTGCACAAACATTCAATTGGGGCATAGCTGCAGCCATTTAAACAACTTAAAAAAGAATTATATTCCCTTTTTTATCCTTTCTGTTTGCACAGCCACTGTCCTGCAATGCATGTTTGACAATTTAAAGACCCAACCAAGAGGCATGCATTTCCGTTTTTTATGCATTTTTTTTGCAAATAAATACTGAAAGGAAAAGGAGTGATTTATGTCTGTATTTGTGTAAAAATCAGTAAAAACGGAAAACAGGGAGCCTTAATTATTAATAACATGCAGCAATGCACATGTTTTGAGCAAAACAGTACTCAAGTGCGTTTGCAGAGAACTGTGGTAGAGTAGCTGAACTGGCCAGCCTTGTGGTGGAAGCTTTGGGGCTCATCCAGCCCTATCTTCTGCAAATTGTCCAAGCCTCAAGTAAAAGCGCATGTGTAGCCCTGTAGTCCAGGACAAGAAGCAGAGAACCTGTATCTACAGAACCGGGAGCCAAGCAAGAAGTGAGGCACTACTCCAGCATAGTGACTTTGAGCAAGTGACATTGGCCAGCATAACCCAGGCCGTGGTCCCGGATTGACACTTGTACTGAGAGACTTACTGTTTGGACTACAGGAGAAGCCATCCTGTTTCTGTCCACTTGTGTAACAATACCTAACAAAACTGCTACATATACTTATGTGTCTACCGCATCCTGATCCCACTTGCCTTTGTGGGACCTGTATGAAATCGGAAGGGAACGAGGTAGTGGATTATGCTATAGCCATATTTGTACATCAGGCCTTGTTAGATTAAATCTGTTTTCTAGGAACAGTCCAGCACTAGAAGACATGAATTATCAACATTTACCACTCCCCCACTAGTTTACAGATGGAAATACTGTTTAGCGTTATACTCTTTCTATTGTACTTTATGGTTAGTAATGAATTGATGCGTTTTAAACCATATGTATATCTCTTATATTTTCTTAGTATCTCTTACATATTATGTGGTCAAAGTATCAAGGAATTATTTGGAATCCTTAGAGAATTAGAATCTCCTATAGCGCCAGACAATTCTCTTCCAAAAAACAAAGCCTGGTGCACCAGCATCCAAAATGCCTTGGCCAATAAAATCTCTACCCTTCAAAAGAAAATTGAGTCCAAGAGACTCAACATCAATGTCACCGACACAGCCCAGATCCAGGACACCTCTATCATTACCAATTTTATACCTGAATTCAAATTTGCCCAGGTCACTACCACAGAGGTTGCTAAAATCAACTCACTGAAACCTTCACGCTGCCAAGGCGATATCTGCCCAGCAAAAATTCTAAAAGATGCAGCTAGAGATCTCACCTCCTTCAATTTATGCCAGGTTCCTACTAACCTAAAAGATGCATGGGTACTACCTCTACTTAAAAAAGCCTCTCTTGACTCTACTATCCCAACTAATTATAGGCCCATAACTACAGTCCCCTTCCTTCTCAAAATCATTGATAAAGCAGCCTACTTACAAATTCAGTCCTACCTGGAGCTTAACCTTCTAGGATTTAGACAATCCGGATTCAGACCCCTCCATGGGGCTGAAACCGTGTTGCTAGATCTAAAAACACAAATAGACCTAATAAAAGATAACAGACAATGCGCATTACTCTTACTATTAGACCTTTTCGCTGCCTTTGATTTGGTCGGCCACAACATACTATGCAAGCACCTATCATCAGCAGCGAACTTCTCGCCCGAGGCCACACCCTGGGTAAAATCATTCCTAAACAATAGAATGATGAGAGTATTTTCACCTACTGATGCAGCCAACCCCATCCCTATCACCTGTGGAGTTCCTCAAGGTTCTTGGGTCTCCCCCACATTATACAATGTGTTTACTAAACCCCTATTCGACATCCTGGACCGTCTGGGTGTCATCTACACTAACTATGCAGCTGACACTCAGATACTACTCCCTCTATCTGGCAACTACGACCTGGACAACGACCGACAAAACAAAATCTACCTCGTCATTCAGGCATGGATGACCACTCATAGTCTATGCCTGAATGACGACAAGACTGAAATTCTCATATTAGGCGCCCCTACTTACCTAAACAAACATAACCCCAAATACACCTCGTTCAATATAGATGGTAACCTGATCTTACGGCCAAGGAAACAAAAACCCTAGGCTTCCACCTTGATTTGGCCTTACACCTTAAGAAACAAGTTAATGCCACTGCGTTAGCTACCGCCTATACGCGCAAATTGGTCCATGCATGTAAAAACTATCTCTCTATCAACAGTCGTATGATTCTGGCACCTGCACTAATCCTGTCTAAACTTGATTACTGCAATGCGCTCTATGCAGGAGCCAATAAACAAGTACTAAATAACTCCAAACATTGCAAAATAATGCAATAAGAACAGCACTTAGTATCCCAAGAAAGGACCACATTTCTGAAATGAGAAGAAGCCACAATTGTCTCTCCATCCAGGACAGAATCTACTTTAAACTTGTCTCTTTGGCTCATATATGCCTTCACAGCGCTGCCCCTAAATACCTCATAGACAAAATCGCCTTAAAAACATCTTCCAGACCTTTGAGATCAGCCAACTCCTGCTGCATTATCTCACAGCGTTTCAACCTAAAAAGAGCTGGAGGCACCAGTTTCCCGGTTCAAGCAGCTTTAGCCTGGTATGCCCTCCCACTGAATTTACGTACTGACCTTAACCTGCACAGCTTTAGGCTTAACACCAATAAATGGCTCCTCACCAAGGACAATGCACACCATGCTTAAGTCACAAAATAACCGCCTACTAAATAGATGCCTTAAATCCCCTTCTGAGCTCTATGCACTACCACTCCCTTGTCCAAACTCCGAATATCATATATGACCTTATCTAATTGACCCATGCCCCCCTACCTTTCTTGATCGTGTAGCTAGCGTATTGTCCTACCATACTGTGTACACTGTTACTACTATCAGATCTTTCTAACTAGTTTTAATGTCTTTCACATGTACATCAGTATTACAAGCCGTACTTAAGTCTCTTGACTGCATTGCCGTCATCGGGTCGTTCTACTCGGTACTAATGTCGCCTTTATATGTACCTCTGTATTATAAACTGTATTAATGACTCTTCACATGTATGTCTGTATAACAAGTTGTCTTCATAGCGCCCAGATACCCCAGAGTGTGGTGCACTGTATAAATAATAAACAAACAAACAAAATGCTCTCAGTAAAGTATATTGATTGATTATTTAGTCTCAGAGAGTTCACAGGGGATGCTGAGATACTTGTACTTGCCCGATAATTAACACAAATGGTACACTGAATTGTTCATGATTAGCTGAACCAATAATTAACTTTTAAGTGCACTGGCATCCTCCATAAGTGGCCTGGGAAACTGTGAAAAGAACAAGGGTGCAAGGGTTACCTGCTGCGGGGGGTGCAGGTAGGGTTGGACAGGAGCCCCTGACCCCCAAAGGCCGATTGCGCAGCATTCAGGGCTGATCGTTACCTCATAGGAGAACATATTCTGGGGAAGCGTCTGGACTGTAGGACCGCACAGGGGTCAAGACTGGCGCAAAGGGATGCCTTTCCACACTCAGAGATGATATACAGAGGGATTTCCTGGAACTCTTTTTAAAAAAAATATATTTTTATTGCCATTTGCATGAATAACAATAACAACCCCACCACCCTGCAGCAACCGCCCTCCCCTCTCTTCCCCATTTCCCTTGTTTTCTCCTTTTAACAATATTTGTAGTAACATTTTTGCATGAAAAACAAACCAGTACAACCCCTCTCTGACCCACGCAGCCATCCCCCCTCTTCTGTTTCCCCCTCTCCCTGTTTCTCTTCTGTTACTTTAATTCTCTCAGGTTCCCCCTGATCCGTCAACACCACAGCCACATGCATAGTACATGACATCTTTCAACCAAAATCCAGTACATAGTAACCCCTTCACTTCTTCCTGATTTTCCAGCCACTCTCTCTCTGCCCCAACCCCGCTCCCTCCATCCCTCTGTCTTGCACGTTGTCCCAAACCATTCTCTCTGCTCATGGGAGCTTCAAGTCTGTCGAAGAACACAGCTCATTCAACATTTGGCTCCAGTCCACCGTTATCCCTTCCTCCAGCTCAGGGTCGCTGTTTGCCTGCAATACTCCAATTCTGCATTCCCCCACCTGCGAACATCCGCCTTCCACTGCTCCACAGACCACACCCTGGGGCCTCTTCCAGGCGATAGCTATCCGCCGTTTGGCAAGTATCAGCAGAAACTGAGCCAGGCGATTTCACGATTTATGTCGCTTCCCCCTGACATCATGCCCCACAAACACACCTTCAGATTGCATTCCAGACTGGAGCTCAGCTGTTCATTGATTATTGAAACAACCATTCCCCAGTAGCGTGCAATAACCATACATCCCCAGATCATATGCCAATGCCCTCCTGGCCCTGTCCCACAGCGCGGGCAAGCCTGGCTTAGGGTACTATTCATAACATGAAGCTTAGCCGGGTTCACATAGACTCTGAGCATATTGAACTGAATAAGGTGAAACCTAGCGTTTCTCGACACCGTGCAGACCTGCACCCATACTTTCATCCACTTCTCAGATATCTGGCAACCCCCATCCTCCTCACACTTACTTTTCACTGCCAGTTCCTTCAGGGGTACCTCGCTCCTCACTGCTTGTTAAATACAGGAGATTTTGGCCCTTCCCTCTGCCCGATCTAGCAGCACCTACATCAGCGGACTCACGCCTGGTTCCTCTGGTATCTCCTTCCATAATGCCGCCAGCCTTTTAACCACTGTCCCATATGTTAAAAAATGCCCCTTTGAAATCCCATACTGTGCGCTCCTCTCTGCAAATTTCATCAGTTTTCCTCCCTCGAATAGATCCCCCCCCCCACTGCCCGGCACACTTTCTCCCGTAGCCGCCCAATCCCTACTCTCCCAATGATTTGCCACAGCTTTGGGTCTGCACACCATGCCAGATCTCCACGAAACAACCCTGCAACATGAATCTTCCGGAGGTACTTCTTCCATTCTGCATGTACCGTCTGAAACACATTCGTCATTCCTTTACCCTCTATCGGTCCCCACAACAGTTCCACCCCCTGCCGAGATGCCGGAAGGGCCCCCGGTAACTCCCCCCTGTTGTTCCCCCACTCCAACTCCACCAGTAGATGTGCTGCCATAAAGTACGCCACATAGTTAGGTAAATTAAGACCATCGCCCGGACGCTGGTGTCGCAAGGTCGCCAATGACACCTTTCTCCCCGTATTCCACAACAATTCCCCATTCTTCTCATCCAGCATCCTAAAGAACACCCCTTTAATCTCATATGGAATATTAATAAAATAATAGAGTAACTTCTGCAGTATCATAATTTTGCAGAGCCCCACCCTCCCCATCAGTGACAGTGCAGCTTCTTCCAAAATTGGATGGAGTCTCCTATCCTGGATAAGGCCCTCTTCGTATTGTACACAAACGTATCTTCTATGACGTGGAGGACTTGGATTCCTAAATACCGGAAGGACTCCCACTTCCATCGTATCCCCCAATCTGGCGGGTCAGCCACGTTCTCGTTCCTAAGCCCACCCAATGGGAATAGTATGGACTTAACATTGTTGATCTGGAATTCTGACAGCTTCCGGAGGTTTCCCAACACCTCAAGCATCATTGGCATGTTGTCTCGCAGGTTCCCCACATACAGTAGCAGATAATCTGCATATAATAAAAACCACATGCCGTATCTCTACCACTAAAATCCCTGTTTCGCACATCTCCTGTCACTGGAACCTCGCCAACGGCTCTATCACCATACAAAATAAGATTGGCAAGACCGGGCATCCCTGTCGTGTGCCTCTTCCCAAATCTTCCATCCCCACAAAGATGTTATCTAGCTGGGAATGTGAGCCATGTACCCCCGAAAAATCGGAATATCCCTGTTCACGTCCGTGCATCTCCCGCCACAGCTCCACCAGGTCCAGATCCTCCACCGCATTTTTCTCAATGTTGTCGCCACCTGACGCTATCTAATTCTGAGTCCAACAAGCAGTTAAAATCACCTCACCATATAAACAAGCCCTCCCTGTATTCCCCTACCAGATCCACCACTGCCGGGAAATAATCTCCCTCAGCAGTATTCAGCACGTAGGAATTCACAACACACATAGCCTTCCCTTTCAACCTTCCCAGGCGCACCACTGTCCTTCCACTGTCTCTGGAGTGCTTCCAAATCCTCCTGATCCATGTGTGTTTCCTGAAGGAGTGCCACTTGCACTCCATGTCCCCTCAGGAACCCACCTACCCTTTGTCGCTTGAGCTTTTTCCCCAGCCCCCCGGACATTCCATGTCCTCATCTTCAGGCCATGACCCCCGCCCCATGTTGAATCCACCTTGCATGTCCCTTCCCCTCCTGGGCCTGTTCACAACCACAGCTGCTCACCCCACTCATAACCTTAGAGTAATCTGCTCTCTCCCACAGTTAACAATCATACTCCCAATCCCCCATGTGGTTGCCCCTCCCCCGAAACAACCCTAGGACCCCAGACCACTTGCCCAAGAGCCCTGAAACTCCCCCTCTTTTCCCCCATAACTGTCACCCTCTCCCATCCACCCCCTCCCGCCAAGCCACCCTGTCCATCTCCTCTCCCTCCTCTCCAGCTCCCCTACCCACCTTCCCCTTGCTTCCCTTCCCCTCTGCCTGCCCCCCGCCCCTTTCTCCTAATCCCCTGTCCCATCCACCTCCTATACCCCTCCAGTGAATCGGGAAACATGGGTTGGGGACCTCATTACGCCCTGCCGCCCGGCCCACATAAGCCCCGTCAGTGACCCCTACCCTCTCTACCTTCCTCGATCCTTTGCTCCCCCTGCCTGAGCCCCCCCCACTTACAGACCCCTTCACCACACACCACCCTCAGTCCTCAGTCTGCAGGGCCCTTCGCGCCACCTCCTGCATCTGCTCTGGTTGCCGCCGTGTGGACTCCAACCAGGCCGACAACTCCTGCGGTGCTGTAAAGAACCACAACCTGCCCTCAGCCAAAACCTTCAACTTGGCCAGGTAAAACATCATATACTTTAGGTTAATCTCTCTGAGGTGCCGGCGAACCCTATCAAAGGTCCTGCATTGACGTTGCACCTCCATGGTGAAGTCTGGGAATATTTGTACCTTAGAGCTACCCATCTCATAGTAGCCAACCTTGCGGGACTCCTGCAGGATAGCATCCGCGTCCCTGAAGTTAAGCTCTTATGTTTAAGGACTGTGAACGTATCCATTTTTTGCTGGCCCTTGACCATGGTGGACCGAGCCCCAACTCCAGTCCCGATTCCGCTCTCCCAGGAAGATTCAAGCCGCACGGTCCACCAATAGCGAAACTCCTCACACTCTCCCTTCTCCCGGGCCTGCACTACACTCCGCTCTCTAGCATTAACCGGGATATTCCTGCCACTTCCGCCTCTTGATGTCCCTGTCTCCTGGGCCAGTTACCAGCTCGGCCTCCCACTTGGCCTCCGCCCAATACAGAGAGCCTCCCAGCGAGTTCCTGGGCATTCCTGCCCAGCCTTCGGCCTCACAGCCCCTGTGAGGCAGGCCCCATGGAGTAGGCCTCCTTCCCAATTTACAGCCTGTGTGGGCCCCACAGTAGAGTCAGATGGTTAGACGGAGTCCAGCAGGTATCACCCCAGGGTGAGCTCACAACCGGCAAAGCATATACTCCCTTCACCTTTCCATATGTTCATTCAGCCCCAATTCCACTGATGGTTCCTCTGTAGCCAAAAGGCAGCCATGTTGTGCGTTATAGGCACACAGTCCGATTTCCGCAGTTGCAGATCACCCAGGCCACCCCGGTTCAGACCTCACTCTGCTTTTCTGTTTCTCATGGATTTTCCTTACCCCTGAATCATTCCTCGCCGCCTGACAACACCTGTCCTCACTCCAGCCGCAGGGTAGTATTGAGGGCCTCAACTCAATTCACCTCTCACCGCCTCTGCTTCCCCAGCCTGCGTTGCCCTTGCCGTTTCCTCTCCGTAGGCCGCCCCGTTCTCACAAGTACAGATGACGGACAGGCCGGTTCCTCACCCTGTCTACCGGTGTACCTCAGGATTTGAACTGCTCTCCGGTAGCTGGGCCTCACCCCCGCGGTGCAGGGAAACTATCCTACAGCAGAGGCTCCCTTGCTGCCTCACTGCTTCCGCTCCGTGTCCCGATGTTCAAAACCCGAGGGGCCCCCTCCAGCACAGCTCCACTCCTCCGACTTCCTGATCCCCGAGCCGCCTGCCAACACCTGTCCCAGCTCCCACCAGCAGGGCAGGCATTGGGAAGACAGGTCTTGCGGTTGGGCTGGCAACTCACTCCTCCATTCCTATCTGGCGTCTGTCCAGAGGCCACCTACCGGCACCCCGGGCTGGCTATCCTCCACTCGATCACCGGCCGCTCCTGCAATTGCTATCTTGGGCAGGCCGGCCGTTGGTCCTCCATATTACAGCCTCTAGCTCATTCCGACACCCTCCTTAGTTTTGATCTCTCTCTTGCTTCACAGTGCGGGTCGGCCGCCCCTCTACGGTGCCTTAGAGGTGTGTAGGCAGTCTTCCTCGCGCTCTCTCCGCTGGTGGGCCACAGGTGAGTCATCCACCCCTGCTGTAAACATCGGCCCACTGCTGTGATCCCTGGCACAACCAGGTCTTCTTTCACCCAATTTACAGGTTCTGCCTTACATTTTCTATCGGTATTCCGGATCTTTCAACAGGATTTTGTAGGGGTTTGACAGAGCTCAGGCGAAAGCGCCCATTTTGGTTAGGCTCTCGAGCGCCACCTTGTTCCTGAAACTCTTTGATGCAACGATCACCCAGGGCTGACGAATGGCACAGAGGGGTGCTCTTACCCTCTCAGAAAAGAGATTCTGTGCGAGTGCCTGGACTGTGGGCAGAGAGCGGTGACAGGTAGGATGGACTGGAGCAGCGTGTAAAGACTTTTGTTTCAAATATAATCAGAGGCAGGAGAGATGTTCTTAGATTTATTGATTGTTAAGAGCATGCAATTAGGTATAAGTTAAGTGCAAGGAAACATCCACCAGCCCCAGTGGTAGGCTGACCCCAACTGCCACACAGTTCAAATGCCCAGACTCCAGATTCTACACCAACATTCCACAAAGGTGACATCACACCCAACCTGGCCCATACACCAACACTGCCTGAACTAGGTCCCTACATATCTCCCCCCTTTAGCACTGTAACACAACCAACAACCAATCTAAAGAAAAGAGAATCACCCGAAATCACTCAGCGAACTCCACCAATCAACACAACCTAAAATAAAGAACATACCTCCAAAGCAACACACTTGTGCCAAGAAATGCACTCCATGACCATCCATACAGCTGTAGGCCAAACAGCCGACTCTACCACAGGGGAACCAGCACCTACCTATCAACCACATGACACATACCCCACAACCACCATCAACACATATTCAAACCAAACCACTGCCCCCCAGAAAGGCAGGAAACTAAAATGTAAAACCAAACGGCTCTGCTACTACGCACCACCTAGTCACCCAACCTAAATGTAGGTAGCACAACCCTGTTCCACTCCAGCACATGCCTACACATTGCTGATAGACCAAACACCTATCATTCCGACACAGCCCATGCTATGTACCCAGCGCCATGCTGATCTCCAAAACACAATACCTAATATAATTCTCACACAGCGCCTTGCTTTGTACCCAGTGCCATGCTGATCTCCTTAACAATTTAGAAGTGTGCCCTGTAACACCTCTGTGGAAAGTTGAATTTAGAAGCGTACTCAATAGACTCTATATGAAAGTTGAATTCAGAAGTGAATTTAGAAGTTGAATTAAAAGTGCGCCTGAATAGACTCTCTGTGAAAGTTGCATTTAGAAGTGTTCCCAATAGCCTCTCTTTAAAAGTTGCATTTAGAACTGTTCCCAATAGCCTCTCTGCGAAAGTTGCATTTAGAAGTGTGCCCAATAGCATCTCTGTGAATCTAGAAGTGTCCCAGTTGCCCCTCTGTGAATTTAGAAGTGTGCCCTGTAACACCTCTGTGGAAAGTTGAATTTAGAAGCATACCCAATAGCCCCTCTGAATTTAGAAGTGTGCCCTGAAACACCTCTGAGGAAAGTTGAATTTAGAAGCGTACCCAACAGCCCCTATGTGAATTTAGAAGTGTGCCCTGCAACACCTCTGTGGAAAGTTGAATTTAGAAGCGTACCCAACAGCCCCTCTGTGAATTTAGAAGTGCGCCCTGTAACACCTCTGTGGAAAGTTGAATTTAGAAGTGTACTCAATAGACTCTATATGAAAGTTGAATTCAGAAATGAATTTAGAAGTTGAATTAAAAGTGCGCCCGAATAGATAGACTCTCTGTAAAAGTTGCATTTAGAAGTGTTCCCAATAGCCTCTCTGTGAAAGTTGCATTTAGAAGTGTGCCCAATAACCTCTCTGCAAAAGCATTTAGAAGTGTTCACAATAGCCTCTTTGTGAAAGTTGCATTTAGAAGTGTTCACAATAGCCTCTCTGTGAAAGTTGCATTTAGAACTGTTCCCAATTAGCCTCTCTGTGAATTTAGAAGTGTGCCCAATAGCCTCTCTGTGAAAGTTGCATTTAGAAGTGTTCACAATAGCCTCTCTGTGAAAGTTGCATTTAGAACTGTTCCCAATTAGCCTCTCTGTGAATTTAGAAGTGTGCCCAATAGCCTCTCTGTGAAAGTTGCATTTAGAACTGTTCCCAATAACCTCTCTGCGAAAGCATTTAGAAGTGTTCACAATAGCCTCTCTGTGAAAGTTGCATTAGAAGTGTGCCCAATAGCCTCTCTGTGAAAGTTGCATTAGAAGTGTGCCCAATAGCCTCTCTGTGAATTTAGAAGTGCACCCGATAGCCTCTCTGTGAAAGTTGCATGTAGAACTGTTCCCAAGAGCCTCTCAGTGAATCTAGAAGTGCATCCAATAGCCTCTCTGTGAAAGTTGCATTTAGAAGTGCCCTCAATAACCTCTCTGTGAAAGTTGCATTTAGATGTTCCCAATTGCCTCCCTGTGAGTCTAGAGGTGCGCCCAGCAGGCTCTCGGTGAAAGTAGCATATCTGTATTAGAGCTTACTAGCAGAAAGCCTACCCAACAGTGTAACTGTGGGCAGCTACAACTAAATAGGCCGCCCAGTTAGAATTTCCTAGGATCCTGCTATATCTCAAACGGCCTAATATCTGCAAGCTAGTACAAATTGCACACTAAAACCTAGAATAAGTGAATAACTCTCCCAACTTCTTGGAACCTTGAGTACAAGACTACTCGCAGCCAGTGAAACAGCAGAACCTATAAAGTCCAATAAACTGTGTAGGGGAGGACTGGTCCAGGAGACCCCTCTCGCCTGCGTTTTCTCCCCAGGTGAGGGCTATGGCTCATTGGGCGTTCCCTCGTGCCACCCGGGCCCAGGTGGTGGAGGGCTCGCCCGCTGGAGACATTGCCCACACATATCGAGTGCCCACACGTATTGATTGCCACACAAATTTAGCTAGGCCCAGAAACCATTTTTTGCTCGGTAAAGATGGTGTGAGCTCAGCGCACTGTAGCGCGGCCCCCACCCTAGGAGAGTCACATCCCTGTTGCCGCAGCACCCTGGCAGATCCGCTGCGAGCACGTTCCCACGAACAAGACGGACATGAGCTAGCGAAATACGCTGACATTGTAACAGTTCACCTCCCGCAGTGTCTTATCACTATCAGCATGACCCGGCCAGCAGGCCTGAACAATGAGAAGAACGGTAAAATGGTCACTTGATGGCAGACAGTCTTATACATGTATATATTAATGTGAAGACCACCTGCAAAGTATGCTTTCTTCCACAAAATCTCGTATATTACAAACGCCTGTAGAATGTATTAAAATAAGAGAGCATGCTCCCATGATATAAGCAATGACGAGCCCACACCATTGCAGGTGGATGCTAATAATAAAAGAACGCTCCAGGGATCTGTTTGTTGCGTGGATCACTGGGCAACCTACCTCCCATGGTTTTGCGCCATAACTAAGCTAATGCTGCTAGAGTATACGGGAAAGCGAATGAAACTATACTATGAACTCATGTAAAGGATGCGCGAGAATGCACTTATCATGTGTGTATGTCTAAGCCCCTTATGTGCCACCACCGTCACGTACAGTGGCGGGTCGTTTTCTATGTACTCCACCGACCCAACTACTACCTCATTTACTGCGAATGTATATGCCTGTAACTAAAATACTGTAGCTGCTAGAACATAATATACAAATATGGTGCTCGGACTGGGTATACTCGAGACACATCCAGCAAAGTTAAATGCACGTTTAAAGTGATTTTGAATAAGTATTATAGAAAGTGTTCAAATGTTTGTGATGTTTTTACCTACATTCGGCAACACACGAGGGAGATACCTTTGTGAATGCGTACAAGGCCATTCCCCCTCCCACCCTGCCAAGGCCGCCAAGACATGAGAACAGAGGCCCGCTCTGCGCTACCCCACCTCCCCCGACTAAACTGGAGCCACTTCAAAGATTTGTAGCCCCCACTGCAGCACCCAAGGCCGCGGCCAGCCACCTGCATTATTTACAGCACAGCAGTAAACCTTTGTCTAAACTCAAGCGCCCCCTCGTAAACCCCACAACCCACCAGACCATCTTAGACTTATGGCCCTGTGCAATCAGGACACCCAACACTTTGACAACACGCAGCGGAACATCCATAACAAACTTCTAACAAGGCAGAAAGACCTGTACCGCCCGTCCCAGGCCCCGAAGCTTAGCCCCTCGACCTATGGCCCCGGTCAACAGGACACGGGTAACCAGGCCTCGATATATTTCCTCCAGACCCCTCACAAGGTGCATTCCTCCTGTGTTGCATTAACCTATAAAATAACCTATTGGAAGATTTACTAAAGAGAATAACACTGTAAATGACTGAATGACTGCGGTGTGCATGGCCGAGGGCAAGCAAGTCAGGAAAGGCATTCATCTCTGCCCCAGACCGCATTGGCACACCAACACCGCCCGGATGAACTCAAGCCGACCTGCCAGGCCCAGCCCAACCCACGAGGGTGACCAGTGACGTCCTTCAGCCAAGGCCAACCACGCCGCAGCAGCACCTATAGTTAGTCGTCGCCACCCAATCCCAATGAACTTGTGCCCCCTATAGTATGTAGGTTTTGATGACGTTTTTTGTAAATATATACGCCTGTCTTTGCTATTGTTAGACAGAGCGCTCTCGGAGGTTGCAGAGTTCTTTGCATGCCATATTCTGATTGATAAACTCCCATTTACGCTCACCCGCACTCTGTCTTGGCCTTATTCCCATCCTGGGAGAGTCCTTCATTGTCTCTCATTGCGGGGAGGATCGTGCTGTTTGGGGATGCTTGCTTTCAGTGGTGACCCCGATAGCGTGATTTTTATTTCTTCCTAACTCCTTATAACCGTCCCCTTTTGGCACGAGAATCTCCGGTCGAAAAGGGATACGCACGGTGAGCCGGCTCCGGGAGGCTGCCCGCCAACGGCGACCGGTACACTAAGAAGTGCGCACTCAATAGAGAGAGGGTACGGGATCCCGGTTGAAAAATCCCCTTTGAGTACCGCTCGCCGGAGCCGGGGCTGACTGTTGAGCTGACGGCGACACTGCCTGGACGGACCCAGTTTCGGAGACTATCGGTTCAAGACGGGCACGTGAGTACTGAGTGCGAGCGATTGTAAGGGGAGCGGGGAGAGAAGTGTAGGGCAGGTAACGAAGAGGGGGGTACGCAGATCTACTAAGGATCATCTTGAACTTTCCTTGCTTTTTCTTTGCATATGGCCATTAGGATTACGAGGTGAATAAGAGATAAGAGTGACGGGAACCTAGCTCCGAAAGGGGGTGGAAGGCGGCGCCGCATAGTGCTATCTTGAGTAGTACTGGGAATATATGAAGAAGTGGAATATAAAATAAAAGTGTTCAGCAAAAGGGGACACTGAGAGTACATTAGTGACCGCTATTACTTTTTTCTTTTTTCTTTAAGGGTAGGGGGAGAATAAAGAACTGTGATTAGCACAAACTTAGGGGGACAGTAAGAGAAGAAGAGTCCTACTAGAAAGGGGGGAAAGCAGGTTAATATCTATATATATATATATACACGCGCATCCAGATATTCAAATAAGACGAACAGGGACAGCCGGCTAGGGAGGAAAGGGAGGGCAGCTTGAATGGTGAATTGAGTGGTGCCAAGAGGTGTGTGCACCTCGTATGTGCTAGAAGACATTTTGATGTTGTGAATGTGTGAGGCGGTTATAAATGTGTAATAATTAAATGGTCATGGTAAGTGTGGTCGGATAAAAGTTTTTTTTTCCTTCTAAGACAACGTCAATATAGTGAAGTGAGTGAGTACCTTTTGATTTCCAGGCCGACATTGTCAAAATAAAGGATGGGTTGCTCTTGTATGTGCCCCCCAAAGAGAACAGAATAGACATTGTGTACGGCCAGTTTTGCATTGTGCAGTCGGGGAGGAGGAGAGCCCAAAGGGAGCCAGCATTGAATGTGAAGTAAAATATAAAGAATAACATTGATACTGCATTTACATTGTAGTTGCAAACACACGGAGACACACCAGCACTAGGAGGGCACAGAGATGGGGGCTGAAACACCCTTATCACATATTTGTAAGAATCTCCCGGGATACGTGGAGCGGATTAAAAAATATCACGACCAATGGGTGACCGAGCTAAAGGGGGAGGGGTTGCCTCAGATTTGGCCC
This sequence comes from Ambystoma mexicanum, assembly GCF_040938575.1. Lineage (NCBI taxonomy): Eukaryota > Metazoa > Chordata > Amphibia > Caudata > Ambystomatidae > Ambystoma > Ambystoma mexicanum. The sequence goes on from NC_090937.1 coordinate 647,312,073, forward strand.
GAGGGAGGGTCATTTGATAAAAGTGTTCTGGATACGGTGGCCACATGCATTTTTCTCAAATACAAAGGAAAACAGCTGCAGAATAGGAGGGAAATATTAGATCTTTGGAGGTTATTTGAAGAAGTACCACCGCCTAAAACACCAGCATTAAATCCTGACCTCCCGTCTACCACAGACAATCCACTACTAATACAGAGAGATGTCAAAGAAGTGTCAAGTGTAGTGCCACCAGTAGAGGTAATAAGTTTGTACCCGATATTAAAGAAGCCTGTGCCCGAAGAGGGGTACAGTGACCCCACTTACATACCTCCCCCAAAAGATACTACACCCCACCGACCCACGGCACCTCCGCCATATGAAAGCACGAGGGAGCGAGCCCAGGCAGGCACACAAAGGGTAGATATAGAGAAGCTCACAGATGATCTAGAGTCAAGACTGTCAATAGCAAAAGATGAGCTCTTAAGGATAAAAGACATATGCGAACGAACAGCACTAGATGCAACTAGATCAGGGCGTACGTCCAGAGCACCAGCTGAACATAGAAAGCCCGAAGAGGGGTGGAAAAAGGGCGAGATCCTGTTTAGAATTGAGGAAGAACCAACGCAAATAATAGAAGTAGGGTCCCGAGAGGGAGATGTTGTAAACGAAGAAAGGCTTGGGGGAATTAGAGAGGAATTGCTGTGTGATATAAGGGACGAGTTAGAAGAAAGCGACAGGTTGAGTATGGCGATGGGAGGGGGAAGCAAGGGGGAGGAAGGTACGTGTTCAATGAGAACCCTGGACGATGAATGGACGGGGCGATTAAGGAACAGAGTGGGGAAAATGGCATCACTGGGAACATCAGCAGCCAAAACGGGCCCGGATGGGACGACGAAAGGAAAGCTACAGCTCCCGTTGATACACAGGGGAGGAGGGAGGCCTAACTATATCCCATGGGCGCAGATGGATAAAGCCAATTTATTAAAACTATTGCCCCCGTTATCAGGAGGAGCAAGTAAGTGGATATATGCCTTTGAGAAACATACTGCTGGGGTACCCCTAGCTATAGGAGATGTGAAAAGTCTGCTCGTGTCAGCAGTGGGCGATCAGGCTGAAAGAGTATGGGTAAAAGCCGGGTTCCCGGGAGTAACGTTAGACTGTGACCGCCATGATGGGGCATCCTTTAACACAGTGCGTGCCAGGGTGTGGGATGCCTTACGCGAAACATTCCCAGACACACCGGACTTACAGTCAGTGATGCAGTGTACAATGAATGACGGGGAGGAGGCTATGGATTACATTTTTCGGGTCCAAGAGATGTGGAGAGCAGAAACGGGCACGCCCTGGTATCAATCGACATCTTTATTTTATTTTATTATAAAGAGAGGGCTCCCAAAGGAAGTGCAGAAGGCGCTTGACAAGATAGCAGGTATTGAAGCAAAGGGATGGCCAGAAATTCAGAGCATAATAGTACATCATTGTAAACGAATTAAGGAAAGGGAGAAGGAGGTGGCGCAGAAAAGATTGGCAGACGAGGCGAAGTTAGTACAAACAAAGTTAGTGAAGGTTGCAGCAGCAGTAGCCGCGCTCCCACACAGTAGGGAGGGAGATGATGAAGAGGAGGGGCTGATAGCACTCCAAGAAAGGGTGGCAACTAATTGGGCGGGAACAGCACAGCGGCAGTGGACTGAGCAGGAGCAAGGTGGAGGTCCGCAGTGGCAAGAGTGGACCCCTCGAGGGGGACGAGGTGGGTACAGGGGCCGGAGAGGAGGCGGACAAGGGTACGGGGGAATGGGAGGAAATGGATGGCAGGGTCCCAGGGGCCCCCAGGGGAGTTGCTGGAACTGTGGACGATGGGGGCATTACTCCAGGGAGTGTAGAAGTAGACAAAACAATGGGTTCCAAGAGGAGGAGAATTATGGTCATCCACACCCAGGGAGCCCATATGGTCTTCCAATGGGACAGCAGCAACTAAGAAACCCCGGCCAGGGTACCACGGGCCAGCAACAGGGACCCCAGTATAGGACACAGAACAACCCACAAAACAATGACAGTATGCAATACACACCAGGTAACCCTTTCGCGACAACAGCAAACGGGGCCCCCGCACCAGCACCTTACAGTGGCATGTCAGTGGTTTCAGGGAGTGTCTTTAATGAGGGAGGGGCGATGAGATACCCCGCATAGGACAGCCCACAGAGAACACTTGCGTGTCCAGTTCTATCCACCACCTACAATGCAGCAGAGGAACCATTGGTAGGGGCGCAGATAGGAGACAAGCAGTTTATATTCATGGTTGATTCGGGAGCGGAGAAATCATGTGTCAGAGAGGGCCGATTCCCGTTATCTAACAGGAAGTTAGAGACGCAGGGGTTCTCTGGGGCTGTAATTGAAGTTCCTTACACAGAAGCTTTGGATGTAACGGTGGGGGGTAAGACTGTGAAGGCACCCTTATTGTATTACGAACATTCCCCAATAAACTTGCTAGGGAGGGATCTTCTGAGCAAACTCAACATGACCATATCATTTACCGAGAGAGGAATAGTGTGTTCTACACCTGGGATATGCCCCTTGCGTGCGATGTTGGTAGTGCAAGCTTACACAACCACACAGGAAATACGAGGCCTGCCACAAAACGAGGGAATGTTTATCAAAGGGCTAAAGACTCTGGCCCTCATAATTCCCGAGCTAGGAGACATGGACTGGAGGATTCCGGCGGAGTTCCTCTTCCGCCCCATAGTGTGCCCCAACACCGCACCGGGATCAGTGGTATCATTAGACTTGCACGCTGTACAAGTGTCAGCAAAAAGGATCGCTGTGATTGGAGTGGACGAGGAAGGGTGTGAGTGGCGCACAGTGCTGTGCACAAACGCCAACATCGCCCTACGAGAGGTGACAGATGAGGATCTCTTTTCAGACACGGAAGGGGATGGTGAAATAGTAATGGAAATAGCGATGCCCTGTGATATTTTAATACAAGCAAGGGAGACCCCTGTCCAATTGATGACAGTGGTAGGAGCACCACCGTCATTTTTTGATGACGACATGAGGCTCGTACCAAACAACTTATGGACAACAGGCCCCCATGATGTGGGACTGTTGCATGGAGTACAACCTGTGGTAATAAAACTAAAGCAAGGAGCAATTTTACCGCGAGTTAAACAGTATCCTTTGTCTCGTGAAGCTGAAGAAGGGATAAAAGAAACAATAAATGCCCTACTGGCACAAGGGATAATAGTGCCTTCAAGCTCCCCATGTAACACCTGTATTTATCCAATCAAAAAAGCAAAAGGGGGGTCTTGGAGGATGATACAGGACTTACGCCCCCTCAATGATGTAATTCAGAAGGAGTTCCCTCTAGTCCCGAACCCTGCATCAATTCTATGCAGCATCCCGAAAGAGGCATCACATTTTACAGTAGTAGACTTGAAGAACGCATTTTTCTCTATACCCCTGGCTGAAGAGAGTAGATACCTTACCGCCTTCACACTGGGGGGTAAAAGATACGAACATTGCAGATTACCACAGGGATACTGCGAGAGCCCGAGCATCTTCAACCGCGTATTACATGAAGACCTAGGAAACCTATCAGTTGAGAGCACCATTATTCAGTACGTAGACGATCTACTAGTATGCGCACAAAACGAAGAGAAATGCAGAACAGATTCCATAACATTACTGACTTTGCTGGCCAACAAGGGGTACAAAGTGGACAAGGGAAAGCTACAGTACTGTCTGACAGAGGTCCTGTACCTAGGACAGCTGATTTCAAGAGATGGGAAAAGAATAATACCAGACAGAGTAGAAGCCATAAGATCAGTAGGAGAACCCACAACAGTAAAGGACATGCAAAAATTCCTGGGAATGTGCAATTACTGCCGAGCATGGATATTAGATTATGCGGCATACACCAGGCCCCTATTACAAGCATTAAAGGTGGCCCAACAGGAGAACAGGAAGATGGAATGGACGGAAGAGATGAGCTCCTCTTTCCAAACATTAAAAGATTTGATTTCAAGCGCCCCAGTACTCGCAAACCCTGATTATGGACGCGAATTTTACCTATTCTCACACTGCAAAGAAACTCTCATGACAGCAGTGCTGACTCAAAAAACGTCCTTAGGACACAAGCCACTGGCTTACTATAGTGGTACTTTAGATGCCGTGATGCAGGGCCATTTCGCGTGCGAGCAATCACTCGCTGCAGCCGCGTTCGCGATTGAAAAAAGTGCCACAATAGTAATGGGTTGCCCTGTGACATTGTTTGTGGAACATTCATTATTTGCAATACTGGAGAGATCAAAAAGCACACTGACCACACAGCGGGCGACCGCCTACGAGATTATATTGTCCAGTGCCAACATCCATATAGTGAGATGCAAGACAGTGAACCCCGCCACATTCATTACAGAAGCGTGCACACTGGAAGACATGCAGAACCACGATTGCGCAACCTACACAGGAGAGAGAGGGGAGGACACAGTGGTGTGTGAGAACGCTCTAAGCGAGGGGGAAGTGTACTTTGTGGATGGGTCCGCATCAATTGACGTGGACACGGGAGAAAAACACGTTGGCATGGCAGTAGTGAGGTTAGAAGACGGTGAGTATGAAACACTGGTACAATACCGCCTCCCATCACATTACTCCGCACAGGCAGCAGAACTGATTGCGCTCATAGAAGCACTACATGCAGCAAAGGGTTGTGCAGTGACAATATACACAGACTCAGCTTACATGACAACTACAGTACATGGAGGCCTAGCAAGATGGGGGCGTAGGGGATTTAGGCGGGCAGACGGAACACCAGTACAGCATGCAGAATTGTTGAAAGAGTTAATTGAGGCCCTGCAAAACCCTACAGCAGTAGCAATAGTAAAGTGCCAAGCACATACATCCAACACAGATGCTGTGTCTTTAGGGAACGCGGCAGCGGACGCTGCCGCCAAGGAGGCTTCCTATTTTCAGAAAAATGATACAGGTGAGTACATACTTAAGCACAAAAGAAACGAAGAACCCCCAGAGGGATATAATATGATGCCCATACCACAAATAATAGAATTGCAGGAAGGAGCCAGTGCAGAGGAAAAATTAATGTGGACAAGCGAGGGTGCAGCAAGTCAGGAACAGACCTGCTGTGGCGGCAAAATAACTCGGGGAAAGTGGTAATGCCAATACAGCTATTAGAGATTGCATTTCAACAGCTACACTTCCCTGCACATAACACCAAACAGCACATCGCAGCAGAAATACAGGAAGAATGGTTCGTGCCCTGTCTCCAGGAGCATGTGTCTCGATTGGCAATGGAATGTACAACATGCCAAATATACAATTCAGGAATGACATTACGCACTCTCCGGGGAACAATTCCTAAACCCATTGGCCCATTCAAGGAACTACATATAGATTACGCAGACATGGGAGAAAGGTGTAATGGCGCACAGTACATGATCGTGGTTGTGTGCCCATTTTCAAGGTGGGTGGAAGCAGGACCTTGCGCACGACCTGATGCCAAGAGCGCCGCCAAGTTCCTAGTAAGGGAAGTGTTCCCGCGCTGGGGAATTTGTGACGTGATTCGCTCAGACAACGGCACTCATTTTGTGAATGAGCTTTTTAAGAAAGTCACTACATTATTGGGAATAAAACATAAATTATGTTCAATTTATCATCCTCAAAGTAATGGCGTAGTGGAAAAGATGAACGGACTGTTGAAGGGCAGGTTATCAAAACTATGCTTCTCATTAAAGAAGAATTGGATTTACTGCCTACCCCTTGCGCTATTTGAATTGAGAAATCAGCCAAGCAAAGACCACCATTTGTCCCCGCACGAGATCGTGACTGGGAGACGGATGAACACAGCACACTCGCCACTGCGCGAACACTCAGACGCTCACAGAAGCGCTGCGATATTGGGAGATGAGTTCACAGATTATTTGAGGAAATTGACAAGGGCAGCGCGCGTGATATCAAAGCAACTCTCCCCACCCTTCACTAGAGAAGAGGGAAACGTAACAGGCGCTGTCACGGAGCCAGGACAACAGCTACAGCTAATGCCAGGCGACTGGATTTATGTCAGAAGCTTTGTGCGTCGGTGGAATGCACCACGATTCCATGGCCCATACGAAGTAATATTTTGTACGCCCACGGCAGTAAAGGTCAAAGGGTTGAGGTACTGGGTGCACTTGACCGACGTACGGAAGGCATATAGCAACGTACAAGAGGAGGTAGATGAGGAGGCACAGACAACAGCAAACGATGTAACTGAGCAGAATGTCTGAATATGAATTTGTGTGTGTGTGTGTTGGTACTGGACTTTAATAAGAGAATAACTGACAAGGATACTTAAGAAAAATAAAAAAAAAAAGATTGTGTGTTTTCTCTTTTTATCTTGTTGATTTGTATATAATTAATGAAATAACCAATTATGGCCTGTATAAACCCCTGTCTGTGGATACCCATCCCCGTACCCCCACCCGATTCCATTCCCCGTCAAATATATATATTGGTACTGATGGTGCTAGCAAAACGTTTACATGCATGCACTTAATGCACTTTTATATCTCAAAACAGGAGCTTCCATGGCATCTAACGGGCAGCCTGCAACGGATAGAATTAGTAGAATGAGAGAATTAGTAAATGAGAGATGCAGATATTCGTATGAGTGTGGACTATCCGTGTGCATCACATTGTTTTTTATGCTAATATTTGGTCTGGTTACATATTGGTTTGTAGCGTTCATCTCTATCGAGATGAACGAGGGGGGAGGGATTAACAGCACTACTGGGCCCAATACAACTACAAGGGCCAATACAAGAGAAGGTGATTTTTTGAGATGGGATGGAACTAAACTTGTATGGGGGTATCATACCACACCATCCAGTGCTGTCATAATACAAAGAAAAAAACCACAAGGTGGAATGCAGAACAACACAGTGTCTCCACCAGGGGTATCTAATTACAACGCCCACAGTTTAAATGACCGAAACCCGTCTGCCATATCGTGGTTGTATAACACCCCCACCAGTCAGCCTGCCCCCATACTAAACAACTACCTGCCAGATAACGTCAGGAAGGAAGAGGAGAAGCTGCTAGCCATACACGAAATATTATATGATGCATGGGCCAAGGGGGGCGGGAATGAGAAAGGGGGGTCCAGTTCGTCCCTCGCCCAGGGAGTTGGGAAATATATGAGGAATAAGAACAACAGACGGAAGAGGGAAGCAGGGAGGAGGAAGTATGATGAGTACTATGGGCTAGGTCTAGATAAGATGGAAGACCCACGACACCCCCACCAAACAAATAAGTGGTATGCAGATATGAGTGCCACAGCTAAACAAACAACAAACGAGAGCTGTTATGTTTGCTCCCTCATCCCTCACGCATCAGGTACACCCAAAGTACTGTTACCCAAAGAGTTGCCAATTATAGATGCCCAATGTCTCCTTCATCTCACGTTATGCAGAATTAAGAACACCTTCCAGGCACATGAAGTGACTTTTCAAATGCTGCAGAACGAGAAAACGTGCTACCCAAAACCGTCAGGGGTTGTATGTCTGAAAGAACCATTTTTTGCAATCGAAGGGACACTTTTTTCTGATAACAAGTGGAAGAACGAAGAAGTAATGTGTAAAGCTGAAGCACTGAGAGGTGTGGCACCGGAGAAATTGCAATGGATAGAAGAAACGTGCACACCCGTATGGAGGGAACACATTTCAAAGTTAACTTGGGTTACGCCCATCGAAAAGCCTTTCAAGCTGCAGAGTGAAAAAGACTATGAACTGTGTTTTAAAGGAGAAGGGAGAACCCCCATGGGAACAAACAAGAGCTGCAACAAGACCCTCACCATCCCAGATCTAAGAAAAGGGACTGCGGCCCTTATGGACACGTACTGGGTATGCAGCAACCAGGCATACCTACACCTCCCCCCGTCATGGAGTGGCAGCTGCTCAATGGCCACTCTGCACTCAGCCCTAATGGTGATACCCGAAAGCCACATCGATGGGAGCAAAAGGACACAGGAACGCATGCAGCAAAGTATGGCTCAACCAACTGCAGAGTCACAAATATACGTCCTGTCTTCCGGAAGCAAGGGAGAGGTGCTGACCCGTAACAGACGAGCATCAAACTATATATCAAAGGCATCATCAGAACTATTGGCTCAGATCCCAGACAAATATCGATTATTCAGCTCAGCAGAAACATTTTTTGCCTCGCTCGTATCAAGTGTCCAAGCAAGGGCTAACGCAAAATGGCTCCAGATAACCCGTTGGGAACTAATTCAGCTGGCAAACGACACTGAAGAAGGTTTTAACATAATAAAGGTCGAACTAAGAGCCTTGCGACTGATGACCATGCAAAACAGGTATGTCCTGGACCTGTTGACGGCGATGGACGGCGGTGTTTGCCGAAAAATAGGAAGTGCCTGCTGCACTTTCGTACCTTCTGAAGACGCAGAAAACGGCTCCCTGTCCCATGTGATCGAAGCAGTCCACAACCTAGGAGAAAAAATGAAGATGGAAGGCGGAGCAGAAGATAGTACATGGTTCGATAACATCTTTTCCTGGGTCCCCTCATGGCTTGGAACAACTGTGAAATTTTTGATGCCAGCTGTGGTGTTCCTCCTTTTGATTTTCTGCCTGTGCCAGGTGGGTCTTCGAGTCTGTGCTAGCGCAGTACCAAATGGTGCAATGATGATGGTGACAATGGGCAACTCACACGGTACAATAAAAACGATGCAAGAGGCACAAGTACAAACAGGGGTAGACAACACACCCAGGTACCAACTGGTGCCCATGTACCACGACAAGGATATTGTAGATAAGCTGTGGCACACCACCATCAAAGAGCCCCATACTAGAATGGTACGAGGAAGTTTGGGTAGATTTGGAGGGAGATGGTGGGTGTATATATCTCACGTGTACTCCAGATGAATACGCCAGGAGAGGTGAGAGCTTAAGGGGGGTGTGCAGAGCATGGATGCCTATCAAAGGAACTCCTGCATGGGATTGAGGCAGTGATGGACGAAGCAGAATGTAGGAGGATAGAGGATTTAAAGAATTCGTTACTTAAGTAACGAAAGGGGGGAAATGTAGGGGAGGACTGGTCCAGGAGACCCCTCTCGCCTGCGTTTTCTCCCCAGGTGAGGGCTATGGCTCATTGGGCGTTCCCTCGTGCCACCCGGGCCCAGGTGGTGGAGGGCTCGCCCGCTGGAGACATTGCCCACACATATCGAGTGCCCACACGTATTGATTGCCACACAAATTTAGCTAGGCCCAGAAACCATTTTTTGCTCGGTAAAGATGGTGTGAGCTCAGCGCACTGTAGCGCGGCCCCCACCCTAGGAGAGTCACATCCCTGTTGCCGCAGCACCCTGGCAGATCCGCTGCGAGCACGTTCCCACGAACAAGACTGACATGAGCTAGCGAAATACGCTGACATTGTAACAGTTCACCTCCCGCAGTGTCTTATCACTATCAGCATGACCCGGCCAGCAGGCCTGAACAATGAGAAGAACGGTAAAATGGTCACTTGATGGCAGACAGTCTTATACATGTATATATTAATGTAAAGACCACCTGCAAAGTATGCTTTCTTCCACAAAATCTCGTATATTACAAACGCCTGTAGAATGTATTAAAATAAGAGAGCATGCTCCCATGATATAAGCAATGACGAGCCCACACCATTGCAGGTGGATGCTAATAATAAAAGAACGCTCCAGGGATCTGTTTGTTGCGTGGATCACTGGGCAACCTACCTCCCATGGTTTTGCGCCATAACTAAGCTAATGCTGCTAGAGTATACGGGAAAGCGAATGAAACTATACTATGAACTCATGTAAAGGATGCGCGAGAATGCACTTATCATGTGTGTATGTCTAAGCCCCTTATGTGCCACCACCGTCACGTACAGTGGCGGGTCGTTTTCTATGTACTCCACCGACCCAACTACTACCTCATTTACTGCGAATGTATATGCCTGTAACTAAAATACTGTAGCTGCTAGAACATAATATACAAATATGGTGCTCGGACTGGGTATACTCGAGATACATCCAGCAAAGTTAAATGCACGTTTAAAGTGATTTTGAATAAGTATTATAGAAAGTGTTCAAATGTTTGTGATGTTTTTACCTACATTCGGCAACACACGAGGGAGATACCTTTGTGAATGCGTACAAGGCCATTCCCCCTCCCACCCTGCCAAGGCCGCCAAGACATGAGAACAGAGGCCCGCTCTGCGCTACCCCACCTCCCCCGACTAAACTGGAGCCACTTCAAAGATTTGTAGCCCCCACTGCAGCACCCAAGGCCGCGGCCAGCCACCTGCATTATTTACAGCACAGCAGTAAACCTTTGTCTAAACTCAAGCGCCCCCTCGTAAACCCCACAACCCACCAGACCATCTTAGACTTATGGCCCTGTGCAATCAGGACACCCAACACTTTGACAACACGCAGCGGAACATCCATAACAAACTTCTAACGAGGCAGAAAGACCTGTACCGCCCGTCCTAGGCCCCGAAGCTTAGCCCCTCGACCTATGGCCCCGGTCAACAGGACACGGGTAACCAGGCCTCGATATAGTTCCTCCAGACCCCTCACAAGGTGCATTCCTCCTGTGTTGCATTAACCTATAAAATAACCTATTGGAAGATTTACTAAAGAGAATAACACTGTAAATGACTGAATGACTGCGGTGTGCATGGCCGAGGGCAAGCAAGTCAGGAAAGGCATTCATCTCTGCCCCAGACCGCATTGGCACACCAACACCGCCCGGATGAACTCAAGCCGACCTGCCAGGCCCAGCCCAACCCACGAGGGTGATCAGTGACGTCCTTCAGCCAAGGCCAACCACGCCGCAGCAGCACCTATAGTTAGTCGTCGCCACCCAATCCCAATGAACTTGTGCCCCCTATAGTATGTAGGTTTTGATGACGTTTTTTGTAAATATATACGCCTGTCTTTGCTATTGTCAGACAGAGCGCTCTCGGAGGTTGCAGAGTTCTTTGCATGCCATATTCTGATTGATAAACTCCCATTTACGCTCACCCGCACTCTGTCTTGGCCTTATTCCCATCCTGGGAGAGTCCTTCATTGTCTCTCATTGCGGGGAGGATCGTGCTGTTTGGGGACGCTTGCTTTCAACTGTAAGCTACACTTGAGACTACACCTAACAGCTCGTACTAGGCATGAGTGCATCCACTCCTCCAGAGTCCATCAGAAATGACCACCATAATCTGCCCCCACTCCCCGTTCTGCCTCCCCTCCCGTCTCCCCCTTCCCTAATCGTCCCACCCTCCTTTGCACTCCCTACCATTCGCCTCTCCAAACACCAAGCCAGAGGGGCATGATGGCGAGCCGGCCACCCTAAGAAAACTCCCCCCCCCCCCCAAACATCACCACCGATCAGCCCACATTACCCATGCCCGCTCCCCTCACTACCATAGCAAGCACACCCCGCCCTGCAAGCATCCCCCCCGACTTGCCCACAAACACCCACTGCCTCTGCTCCCCATTTCCCCTCGCTAAAAACTGCACGCCGAGCCTTAGCAAGAACCGAAGCCGCATCCCTCTCCCCCTCTGACCCCCCTACTCTCTCCAATCGCAATAAAGAAACTAAAGAGGAACCGTACCTGGTCCCCCTCAATCTCTCAGCACTCCTCGCCTCCCCTGTCTTGACCCGCAACCTCTGTACCCCAATCACCGCCTTCCCCCGTAGCTTCACCCTGCCTGAAACCCCTCTCCCTCGACTTCTCTTCAACTACAACCGAAAGTCCTAAGCACCCACTCCCTACCTACAAATCCCCCGATCCAATCCCAACTCACACAACCACCCATCCCCGCCCAAAACCCGCCAACTCCGCTGCTCGCCCACTATTCCCATCAATCGTCTCCCACCCTGCCCCTCTCCCTCCCCAGCTTCCTCTCCCCCAGCCACCACCACCTTCCGCCCCTGCCCCAAGACCAACCTCGCCTCCCGATGTGAACTGCATCCTATTTAATGCCCATTCCGTAGCAAAAAACAGATACTGCATCTTTGACCTCCTCACCTCGGACAAACAAGATCTGGTTTTCATCACCAAAACTTGGTTCTCGGACGACTTCGCCCCAATCGCCAGTGAAGCCTTCCCCCCGGAATACTCCCTCATCCCACTGAACCGTCCTTCTAGAGGAGGAGGAATAGCATTCGTCTTCAAGTCTCTCTTCCACGCCTCAATCGACAACCAACCTTCCATTCCTTCCTGCGAATCTCTCCTCGTTAGACTATCCCTCTCCCCGTCGCTCTCACACACCTTCCTAATAATCTACAGACCCCCTGGCTATGATACACATTTTGCAAACATCTTCTGAGACTCTATTGCCGCCCTTCAACTAAACCACCTCAATCTCACCCTTCTTGGAGACTTCAACATATGGCTCGACATCCCCACCAACCCTATGACACACTCTCTGGTCGACGGTTTGGACGCAATTAACCTCCAACCCCACACAAACGGCCCGACTCACTACAAAGGACACACTCTTGATGCCATCTTTAGCTCCAACACCCTGATTCATTTAAAACCCCCAACCCCTATCCTCTGGTCCGATCACTTCATTCTCTCGTTCACCATTCACTCACCCGACTGCCTTCCCGTACTCGAATCTGAACCTCCGAATCTACGCAAATGCTGTAAAAAACTAATAATCGTCCTGGACCTAGCCGACGCCCTCCTCCACTCTCCACCACCTACCAGCCTACTGAACAAACAACTAACCCCCAACGCCTTTGACTCATGGCTCAATACATCTCTGACGCGGCTCACACCCCCTTGCAAACCATCAACCCGCCGCGGCCTCTTCCCCAGATGGTTCACTCCTGAGTTGATGATCACTAAACAACTATACAAATACCTAGAACGCAAATGTCAGAAAGACAACACCCAGGTGAATAGGGCCACCTTGACCCGACACCTTTATCAGTACAAGGCCGAAATCTGGAAAGCAAAAAAAGCCCACTACAACTCCGGAATCCAAAACTGCAAAAACCCAAGCAAAGAACTCCACAAAATCATCTCCGAATTCACGCATCCGGCTTGAAACACGACCGTCCTGACTCCCTCACAAACACTGTGCGACTCTCTCCATCCACTTCTTCTACACGGCTCTCGAAAGAACAAATACTCTTGCCACTAACCTAGCTCTCTTACATCCTCCAAGCAATTCTCCCCCCATACCGGCCACCCCACCAGATGCAACCATTACGCAACCAACGTTTGAATCCTTTAGTCCAATATCACCAGAGCAATTTCACAAACCTCTATCTGCCCGCAAACCATCTGGCTCGCCACTGGACCCTTGCCCTGCCACAACCCTCAAAGAAATGTTCACTTCCACCTGCGCAGGTGAACACGGAAGATCCATCATAAACGCATTCAAAACGGCTTATGTCAAACCTCTAATTAAAAAACCTTTGCTCGACCCTCTCGAGCCCAAAAACTACCGCCCCATCTCAAACACCAGATTCCTTGCCAAACTCATTGACCGAACTGCCTACTCCCAACTAAATGTCTTTGTGGAAGCCAACAATCTCCTAGAGCCCGCTCAATCAGGTTTCAGAGCCCGTCACGGAACTGAAACCACCCTAACCTCTGAAGTGGGAGGATGGGACAAAAGACTCCCCCCCCCAATCCCCTCACGCCCCTGGCCTAGAGGATCGCAGCCCAGACACCCGCCACGAGAAGAATTTGCCTATCTACCAGACGTCCAAATACCCTGGTACAGGAACATACAGATGTGCCCACCAGCCTGCTCTGCCCAAGCCGACACCTGCGGCATGGATGAACTCGACTGAACCATCCAACAGTAAATAAACACATCGTTAGTGATGCCATGACGACCTAGCCAACGGTCAGAACACCCGTGCAACCATGCACACTGGACACTCCCACACCAATCCACACGAAGAACATATTCAGTGCTATGACGTAGGTGATGGACACACCCACTGACGCGCATCTTTATTATTTTTCACATAGGGTTTTCAAAATTCAGAAACGCAAGACGCACAAAGCACTCATCTAAAATGCTTGCTGACGCTTCTCCTAACCCATGCATTGTGATGAAAAATGCAACAAAGACATGATACTGTATACGAAGCGATATGATACCGTAACTTAAAGTGCCGTGCATCAAACATCCCCACCTATGCACCAGGCCCAAGTAGGCCGCAAACAAGAGCCTCCACGAACATTGAACGAACAAGAGTACAATTGCTGACCCTGCAGAATGAGCCCAGCGAGAACTGACAGCCAAGGGGGCAATGTTGCAACTCGCATGCCACAAGCCGAAGCCAAGGTCACACCTGCAAACTAAGCCAGACACGCAGAGGCAAATACAATTTTAAATGTGCAGAATTCTGCCTCAACCACGGTCTCTCCTCACGTGACCAAGCCGAACCTGACAGGGTGCCAGACCCAGGAGGGAGAAGTCGCCTGGGTCCCACGTTTTGAGACACAGGCTGCAACAATGAAATGACCCAATGGCACCCACGGCGGTGGGAATAGTCTGCTCTCAAGCATATGAGCAAATTCACGCATTGTCTGCACAAACACATAGTTACATATTGTTGCAAATGACAGGTACACCGCGAGCTGGGAACAACGATGGTCCCAGGCTGGGGGGCTCGCGAGTGGACCAATCAGAACATGGGGCACTCATCACTGACGCCATTAACATTAGCCAATCATCAGGGGTATTCGTGTAACAATTTTCATGTATCTAATAGCAGGGACAACCCAAGTATACCACCTGACTGACCATTAACCACTAACAATCTCCTCTATACGTGTGCTATACTAACCCTACCACTCGAGGAACCAATCCAGAGTGGCGATAGGTTTTTTGCTAACTTTCCCAGGTGACGCAAGTAGCGCGTCATACTGAGGCAAAAAGGGCCTGCGAGCCCCACGAATTTCGAGAGTCAGGACGGACGCGTACGATCCTAGACCCATCCCTGCCGTTGTTTAATAAACAGCAGAACCACCTTGCTTCTTGTGTGTGTCTCATACTCATTTTTGGGATACGCGGGAGGAGTTGGGGCCTCCCTGCCCGGAGGTCCGCGGACGGCCCAGCTGACCCCGGGAGAATTTCCCCCCACCCGACACCTCAATTTGGGATGACCTTAAAATGACTGCAGACTCTGCGGGATGCGCGGCACTAATCCTTCTTGACCTATCCGCCGCTTTCGACACAATCAATCACTCAATCCTCCTAGACCGCCTCCACTCCCTAGGAATTCGTGGAACCGCTCTTAAATGGATAGCTTCATTCCTCAAGGATCGGTACCAAATAACGATACTCTCCAACTATACCTCCCAAGCCCGACCAGTCGACACGGGAGTCCCACAAGGAAAGTGCCTTTCCGCCCTCCTGTTCAATCTCTACTTAATCACCCTCCCACCAATAATTTGTTCGCACAACATCCTGTGCTACAACTACACCGACAACACTCAACTAATTTTAAAACTCCTGAACTCAAAACCCAACTGCAGACCTGACCTGGCCTCCTGCCTCCTTGACATAGAACTCTAGATGACCCAAAGCCACCTCCTGTTAAACCCCTCCAAAACGGAAATTATGGTGTGTGGCAACCTGGAACTTCTCCCACAACCACTACCCTGGCCATCCGCCATGGGCAAGTCTCCGACCCCCTCCAGCTCAGTGTAAAATCTTGGATGCACCCTTGACTCTGATCTAACACTCTCACGCCAAGTCAACAACGTCTCAAAGTCCTGCCACTACCACCTTAAAACCCTTAGGCGCATCTTTCCATATCTCTCCTTTCCCAACAGACTCTCCGCGGTCCAATCAATCGTTATATCGAGACTGGACAACGCAAACCTCCTATAACTCGGAGTCCACGCGTACCAACTGAATAAACTCCAAAGGGCACAAAACGCGGCAGCCAAATTGCTTCTTGCGCTTGGCCCAAGAGACCACATCTCCCCAGCCCTTAAGACGCTGCACTGGCTTCCAGTAGCCCGCAGGGTGACTTTCAAAACCTTGTGCATCTCCCATCGAGCACTGCCTAAAACCGGACCTCAATATCTTCAAGAAAAGCTAAAACCATACAACCCCCCACGCACCTTAAGATCAAGCTCAGCCGGCCTCCTAGTCATTCCGAAGACATACTCAAATAGGTTAGGCGGATCATCCTTCTCAGCCTATGCCCCCACGCTATGGAACTCACTCCCACCCCACATCCGCCATACTGAGGATTTAATGGCTTTCCGCAAACTGCTGAAAACCTGGCTCTTCCCTTAAAAACCAACCTGTACCAAACTAACCCAAACAGACCAACAGCAACTCAATGACACCAATCCATCAAACCTCCTGATGCGAGAAACTGACAGCTAACAACCCCCAATGTAATGTAGAAGGGCAAACAGAATTAAAGTAATAAAGTAGATCAAAGCAATGAAATGGTTAATAAGAGTAAATCATACAGGAACAGGAAAGAGATTTAAACTCCCGAAATGGATAGAATGCATGCGGAGTAAACGAAGTGAATGGCATAGATGAATTACTTGGAACAGATCACTATATAGTCTGAATGAATGTGGGAATCGAATGAATATGTAGACCGGATGAGTGCATGGAATGGATGAACATGTTGAGTGGATGAGTGTGTAGAGCGGCTGGATGTGTAGAATGGACAAGCGTGTAGAGTGGATGAGCGTGTAATACAGTGAAGCGAGTAGAACGCAGAAGTGCGTAAAACAGATGAATGTCCAGAACAGATGAGCGTATATGGGAGAAGTGTGTCGAAAAGGCGAGTATGTGAACCTGATGAGTAGGTACAGGGCAAATCAATATGGACAACGCATGAATATGGAAGTGTGAAGAGTGTGTAGACCAGGCAAATGTATAGAGTGGAGGAGTGTATAGAGCGGAGGAGTGGACAGACTGGAAGAGAGGATTGAACGGATGAGAGAATGAGTGGATAGGGCGGATGAGCGAAAAGAGTGGATGAGAGGATAGAACGGATGAGAGAATGAATGGATAGGGCGAATGAATGGATAGAGCGGAAGAGCGAATAGAATGGATTAGAGGATAGAACGGACAAGTGGATAGAACAGATGAGAGAATTAGTGGTTAAGGCGGATGAGTGGATAGGGCAGATGAGTGAATAGAGTGGATGAGTGGATAAAGCGGAGGAGTGTTAGAACGTATGAGTGGATAAGTGTACAGACTGGATGAGTGGATAAAGCGGATGAGTAGATAGAGCGTATGAGTGGATAAGTGTACAAAGTGAATGACTGTACAGAACGGATAAAAGTATAGAACAGATGAGTGTAGAGATGAACATATAAGACAGAATATCGCTGCTGAATGCGTGAAAGGCACGAGTCCTTAAAGCAGATGACTAAGAGGAGCAGATGAGCGCGGGGAGCAAATGAGCACGGAGATCAGATAAGTGCATAGAAGGGATGAATGCATAGAGGGATGAGTGCGTAGTGGGGATGAGTGAGTAAAGGGGGTTGAATCGCGTAGAGGGATGAGTGCGAAGAGAGGAAGAACGCATAGAAGGGATAAGTGCGTAGAAGGGATAAGTGCGTAGAGGGGGGTGAGTGCCTAGAGGGGGGTGAGTGCGTCCAGGGGGTGAGAGGATAGAACAGACAAGTGGATAGAACGGATGAGAGAATGAGTGGATTGAGCGGATGAGTCGATAGAGCAGATGAGTGAATAGAGTGGATAACGCGGATGAGTGTTAGAGCGTATGAGTGGATAAGTGTACAGAGTGGTTGAATGGACAAAGATGATGAGTAGATAGAACGTGTGAGTGGATGAGCGTACAGAGTGAATGAGCGTACAGAGTGAATGAGCGTACAGAACGGATGAAGGTATTGAACGGATGAGTGTAGAGATGAATATATAGGACAGGATACTGATGTTGAATGCGTGAAAGACACGAGTGCTTAAAACAGATGAGTGCGGGGAGCAGATGAGTGCGGGGATCAGATAAGTGCGTAGAAGGGATGAGTGCGTAGAGGGATGAGTGCGTAAAGGGGGTTTAATTGCGTAGAGGGGTTGAGCACGTAGAGAGGAAGAATGCATAGAGAGGATGAGTGTGCAGAAGGGGTGAGTGCGTAGAGGGGTAGAGGGGGTGAGTGGGGTAGAGGGGGTGAGTGGGTACATGCTTGAGGCCGACAAGAGTGCACACGTGGGGCCAACAAAAGTGGATAGGGGGGCATTGACCGGACTGAAGAGCATAGAATTGCGTAACGTATAAAGTATGGTCTGGAACGTAGATAACGCTTAAAGAGCATTTAAACCACAATGACTGGAGTACGCATGGCGAACTAGAGCGCACAGAACAAACTCGAACGCCGCGGCAAGCCAGAATGCATGAAGGCGTGACCGAAATATATGGAACAGACTGGGATGCATGGAGTGGATAGGAGTGCATGGAACGGACTGGAGCACGCAACGTATATAGTATGATTTGGAATGCAGAGAATATCTGAAAGGGTATGTAACCCACCTTATCCCACCACCACGCTTACTCTCTCCTTACATCACCACTCAACTAGAACACAGTGATACTATGACACCATTCGGTATAACTGTTCTCATACCAACACTTGCCGCTCACTCCACATCATTCTAAGTAATCACTGCTGGTAACACACCCCCCAGCCAGGCGTTCTCCTCAGGCCTAACGCAGCCACATCCGCTCTGGATAAATCCTGCCAAAACGAACACATACTCCTGACCTCTCAACCAGCACACCTACCGCTAGAATGCAGCTATTACACGGTTACCGCACAAGCTGCACACATACCCGGTGCCCACACGCACCCTTTTGACTCTCTACTCTCTCTACTGATATGAACTTCAGTTCCCAAGGGCGTTCAACCTATCAGCGCCGTCAGACCATACCAATGGTATATATGGTGCTATATAAATGCAAAATAACAATAACAACCAAACCTAAAATAATTTCCACACAGCGCCATGCTATGTACCCAGCTCAAAGCTGGTCTTCAAAACAACCTAACCTGAACACAAAACGAACTCAGGCCGCATACCCTTAATGGCACATCATGCCCATCGCACAACTCTGGGCTAGGCACCACTAAATCCTTGCCCCCAAAATCTAAAAGCTTGTCGCTTAACTCTCTGAGCTTAACCCATTACTCCTATGCCAGCCAACATACTCTGCTCCAATCACGCTCACACCTAAACTAACAGAGGCCATGACAATACATACCTAACCTCCAAACCACACAGGCCTCACATAACCGCAAGCTAATATTCTCGATCATAGCGGGGAGATCCCCATTGGACACCCCCACCTCCTTTGGTCAGTGTAACAGATACCAGAATAAGTAGACACAGACAACTTTGTAAGATTTTTGGAAAGTACACGGTTGCAGTTTATTAGGAGCAAGACAATAATTTGGGACAGTCCCAGCCACATAATAATTACAGTCAGGTTACAGGTGAACCATGTCATCCTATTTGCCACCGGCAAAAACTGACAAACTTCTGGTTACTACCAGCTAACACTGGTTACGACCAGCAGGACACTCATGGGCACTGACCAGGAGGTTGTTGGCCTAGAGCCCTAAGGAAGAGAAGTCAGTGCCCGTCAAGGGATCGGGCCGAGCCCGGCCAATCCCGCGCCGTTGCCGCCGATGCTGCAGCGTGAAGTCCCTCACTGGCTAGGACCGCCCCGATACTCCGCCATGCTTTGGTGGTGGCTTACGCTGCCATCAATGCCCCCAAAAACTCTAGGACCGTACTTAGTTTCAGCACACAACTTTCGGACCATACTCACCTTAAGCTTATTTGCAGCCGGCCCTTTTTAGTGCCCCCAGTATAGCGATCAAGAACACATCATTGCCTCTGTCGGATAGATGGACCCCGTCCTCATGAAAATGGGAAGGCAAGGAGCTCAGGCCGCCATGCACTACATACCCCAGGCCCTCTGCCTTAGTGAATTTTTCAACACTTCTGTTGAGGCGCTTCCTGGATTTCTCCATGCCCGCCACAGAAATGGCGTCCCTCCAGACTTGTCTCTGTACCATTTCCGACCAGAAAATTTCTGTGCTTGGTAAATCGTGTGCAACCAATCGCAAAGCCACCTGTATCTGGGCCAGTAAGTGTCCCCGACCAAGCTTGGCCAAGTCATTGCCCCCCCCAAATGAATCACCATCGCCCTTGGTGCTCGCCTCCACTGGAGTCGCCAGTGAATGGCAGGCAGCAGGGAGTAAAAACAAATAGGGGATGGCTGGAAGGTTTAGAATGAATCATAACCACTGGCATTGCTCTGGGCACCCTCCAGACCATCGTTCTTCGCCTGCCAAGCCATTACAGAAGGGGAAGGACCATATGCAAATCAGGCTTGGTTCCACCCAAAAAGGGGCAGTCCAGCCCGAACTGCTAGGTCACATCCCTTCTGCACGAGACCACAAGCATCCCCAAACATGTTTCGGCCTTGTTGGGCCTCATCAGTGAGGTGTAGCTTGGGTCTCTAGGCCCAGCAGGCACGGGACCCACGTCTGGGGATACCCAGCCCACTCGAGGTGACAAAGCAAAAACAAAGAGGGGATGGCTGGAAGGTTTAGAATGAATCTTAACCACTGGCATTGCTCTGGGCACCCTTCAGACCATCGTTCTTCGCCTGCCAAGCCATTACAGAAGGGGATGGACCATATGCAAATCAGGCTTGGTCCCACCCCAAAAGGGGCAGTCCAGCCTTGTTAGGCAGAAACCTGTGCAGTTCCCTTTGGGAACACTGCAAAAGATTTAGGACTACAGGTGTTGGCAGTAAACCCACTTGGTAGCAGTCTGTAGCACCCAGATTTACCTGGTAGCTGTGGCTGAGCAGTCAGACTTCCCTCAAGAAGAGTTGGGCAGTATGCAAAGTATACACAATAGGCACTCAGATACAATAATACAAGCAAACACTGACCAGAGCTTTGGTATCAAAGTATATAATTATTTATTTAAAAACACACTGTTTCAAACACTCCAGCACTCTTATTGTAAAACACTATAAACACAGTTACTACTATAATATATACAACCCTTCTTCCTTATCAGATAAGTCTTAGTTAACACCACTTATTTCCATCCAGAGGTGAGCGCTTAACTATAGATGGCACTCCAATAAGTGTATGAAAAAGGGAGGGAAAAAGACAGAATATGGAAAGGTACACCACTCTAAGATTTAGGAACACTATTAGCAAGGCAGAAGAGCAAAAGTCACTTGTGAGCCAAAGTCCATAGGCTGGGCCCACTCTTAGAGAGAGCAGAGCATAAATGCGCCCAAGATCACACAGTTACACTAGGATTAGAAAGTCTTGCAGAGAGTTCGAAAAGAGTTTAGAGAGGCTCAGAAAAGTTTAGCCAGGGTGTCCCAGGCTAACCCAGGTTCGAAAGCCGGGGGCTAAATCTACCCCGTACAGTCGGCAAGGGAAGCCAGGCGGGACATGGTATCTTAAGTGGGAAGGATCCTCCAGCGGTGGCAGTTGTTCCTGGCAGCGGGTGCAAGTCTCGTCGTCCAGGGGAAGAGAAGATCTCAACTTGGAGGAAAGATGAAGGTTGTTGCGCTGCCAGAGAAGAAACCAGCCGCAGAGTTTTCCGGTTAGAGGTATTGCCCTTTATTTTGCGGTCGTGGTAAAACGTGGTATTCCAGTTGCCGGGGTGCTTGGCACAGGCAAGGCGGCCACGAGATGCGTCGGGAAGGCGAAAAGACAGTGAAACTGGTTATCCCCACCAGTCAAAGGAAGAAGACTCTCCGGTGGGAGATCTCCTCTGTCGTTGGGAAAAGTGGTGAGACGGTCCAGCAGGACTCGACCGGTGGTGTCGTCGTGGCAGGTCGGCTCAGCTTCTCCCTCGTCGGATTCTTAGGTCCTGTGGCAAATTCTGAAGTTCCAGTCCCCAAAGCCCTGCTTTTATGCAGAAAACCCCCATTCACTCAGCGTAGCTGTCACTCAAACATGCAAAGTGGTGAGCCGGCCGGCTCACCACTTGGGCCAATCAGGACGGACTGCGACTTGAGTTGCCTAGGCAACTCAGTCCAGGGTGCCTAAATCCCCCTCCACCCCTCCTAAGTACCCCAGACAGAGTGGCACCACTTTGGAGGGCTTCTGTGGAGAAGCCCGCCAAAAAGTGGAACAAAGGGCTCGACTTGGGTTGGAGTCACAGAAGAGAACACAAACGCCATTTTAGAACCGAGTTTTGGCAAAAAATACCAACCAGAGAATTAATATTAAATAAATAAACCGGCGGTATGTTCGAGGCTATCGTAATTAAATAAATAAAGATAGTAGCCTCGAACAATGGGAAAATCCCATAGAGAAATATTCGCGGTTGAATATAAAAAGTAGTAACCACTGCCACCAGCCAAAACTCGATCGGGGGGGACGGAGACGTGCCCCCTCGACTAACAGACCCCAGGGCAATCGAATTGCCCCAGCCAGTACGTCCACAATATGATGGTTTGTACTGGTTCTGTTCACAATTCAAGACTAGTAAAGTCAATGGTGACTTTACATGCCCTGGGAGACAGTAGTCAGTCCCAGGGTATGGAGTCTATACTGGGGGGTCACTATGACACCCCTGTGTTACTGCACTGATGGTGCTGTGTAACACACATCACAAAAACACATGAAGCCCTATGGAGTAAAAGACCCCATAGCCCATTAAACACATCTAGAGTCAAAGAAACACACTCAAATCATGCCCAAGAGTGAGGGTAAAAGAGTATCACTCTTGGCAGGAGAAAAACATTAACCCCAAAAATCCAGCAAAGCTGCTGGGGGACTCACTAGGTTAGGAAATTCTGCCTAAACAGATACTCCTCCCTAACGAGCCCGAACTGCTAGGTCACATCCCTTCTGTACAGACCACAAGCATCCCCAAACATGTTTCGGCCTTGTTGGGCCTCATCAGTGTGGTGTAGCTTGGGTCTCTAGGCCCAGCAGGCACAGAACCCACGTCTGGGCATACCCGTCCCACTCGGGGTGACAAAGCAAAAACAAAGAGGGGGATGGCTGGAAGGTTTAGAATGAATCTTAACCACTGGCATTGCTCTGGGCACCCTCCAGACCATCGTTCTTCACCTGCCAAGCCATTACAGAAGGGGAAGTACCATATGCAAATCAGGCTTGGTCCCACCCCAAAAGGGGCAGTCCAGGAGTGCCCAACCACACACACTCGGTACCCTTGAATCCTAGGTTGGGACCCGTTCTCCATTGCCTAGCCCTTCTCTCTGCCCGCATCACAAATGAGTGGCCGATCAGCCACACTGCATCGTCTGTGGGGAAAAATTGCATATTGTAAGTTCATCAAGATAACAAACCCAGATCCCTTTGCCCCTCAGCCTTGCCCATGGACCTGTGCGAGATGCGCGTCTAATATTCTTCCGGAAATGCACTGGGCTGTGGGCGTAAATAGAGGCAATACCGGCCAGACTCCCACCTACCTAGCTTCATGATTGCCCGGGGAGACATACCCTGCTGAAATGCCGTAGTAGCCGCACCAATTCTAAGGCTATGAGTGGACCAACCTTCCCCTTGGATGCCCAAGACCCCCAAGGACATTGCCAACACCTTGCGAAATTGAAATGCAGAGAGGGGGGATGTATCAGCATGAGTTAGCAGGGGGCCCGCACTTGATGATCTGAGCTGTAAGAACAACTTGAGAAGGTGGACACGGTAACAATCCCTGTGAAGGGCCCCGTGTAATACTATGCTAAAACCTTTTCCCAGCTGATCCGTTTTGCTTCTTCGTAACTGTATTCTGACCCCTTCTCCTGTGTCCCTGCAAAACATAGTGACATGCCCCAAGGCAATGGCTCTCCCCGATGTGTCCTTCTGTAACGCTCACCTGGTTCCCACGGAGGCGCGGCGTCGAAGGCGCAGAACTCTGAAGATGGACAGGAAGGGCCCCTCTATTCTGGCTTCCCTGGCTCGTTGGATACCCTCCTGTACGTGAAAAGGGAGTATTACCAACTGTGGAACAATGCTCAAGCCTCCCACTCCCTTCCAACCCTCCACGATACCTCCTCCACGATTCCCCGTGAAGCCTCACCTTAGGGTTTGGAAGGATGAGCTCTCCATCCTGCTTCTGATGCAGGGGCGCGTTGAAACCCAGTTACTTCACTGGATTGAGGATTGATGGGAGTTCAGGTAAGCTTGACTGTTCAGGTAAGGCGCTGTAAAAGTTCTGTTCAAAAGTTCAAGCTTAATAATAATGTTCGTTGTCTAATTGCAGCAAGCGCTAATGCTTATGTCTTTTTCCCCTTGGGGGCCGGGGTTCGGAGTGCCGGAGATATGGCGCCGACCCGAAGTGAAACAGTTCTGGATGAGCGCTCAGGTAATGTCTTTGCATTCGCTCATTCAATGTCTTTGTCTTTTTTCCCCATAGGGGCCGGGGTCCGGAGATGCCAGGAAGCGGCAGGACCCGAAATGCAGTGGGAATACTCCAACAGGTAAGACTTAAAAGGAAACTGAGCTTTCCTTATTCCTTTTCTCCCTCTCACCTTTGTTCTTGTCTTTTTTCCTCTGGGCGCCGGGGCGTAGCTGAATCCGGAAGATCGCTGCTGAAGATGGAAGCGCCTTGCAAAGGTGAGTAAAATGCAGCGCTGCAGCGATCGAAACGAAATGCCTTTAAAATGATGTCTTCCTTTTCAGGGCCGTTGGAGAAATGACTCCGGGATGCAGATTTAGCAGGTAAGGGCTTTTCTTCTCCTATTCTCTTCCTTTCTCCCCTTGCAGGTGTTCCAGGGTGCTGGTAGGCGTGGCTGAAGTCAGGATGCAGGAGCTGACACGGTGAGCGTCCAGCTGCTAGGTGCAGAACAACGCGAAGCATGTGTGGCTGTTCGGGTGGGGTTTAAATAGCCTTGGAAGAAGTTCCTGGTATGTATCCTTCCACCAATCAGGTATGTATCCTTCCCCGTCCACACCCGGGTGGTGAAGTAGTCCTACAGGTTAAGTAGTCCCATTCAGGCCTCAAGAGGGCCTGGATGAAGCAGCAAGGTCTGCATCAGGTAAGTGTGCACCCAAGCACTTAAACACATATCCTCTTCTATGAGCCTGGCGCCTAAGGCGCCAGGACTGGGGTCCGCTATGAGCCTGGCGCCTAAGGTGCCAGGACTGAGTCCAAAGGGCCCCGACTTGGGCCCGCTGAGACTTCCCTGGGGAAAATGATGTCTGCCTCTGGGGTTGCTGGGCCCGGCCTGGCTCCTTAGAGGTAGGCATCATGACAGTACCCCCCCCTCAAGGCCCCTCCCAAGGTCTTTTCATCCGGGGGTTTTGGTTTGTGCGGGAATCTTCGATGGAATCTTTGAATTAATCGTGGTGCGTGAACATAGTTACTGGGTTCCCAAGATCTTTCCTGAGGTCCATATCCTTTCCAATCAACAAGATAGAAGAGTTTCGACTTAACTATCTTGGAATCTAAAATGTCTTTCACTTCGAATTCTAATTCTCCATCAATTTGGACAGGGCCTGGGGGCTCAGACAGTCTGGTTCCAGGTTGTACTGGTTTTAGAAGAGATGCGTGAAAAACGGGATGAATCCGCATGTTGGATGGTAAATCGAGTTTAAAGGCCACTGGGTTGATAATAGCTTTGATGGGGTAAGGCCCAATGAATCTGGGATTAAAAGTTCGCTGACCCTTGAGGGGTAGATGTTTAGTTGCTAGCCATACCTGATCTCCTACTTGGTAAGGAGGAGTTTTACTTCGGTGCAAATCAGCGTTTTCTTTATACTTTTTCTTGGCTTGCTGTAAGTGGGTTGTAGCTTCTTTGAAGGCTTGGGTTATTGTGGAATGTAGGTGATTTACTGCAGGCATCTCCAGGGTCAGAGGTGGATCTAGGTCAGAGGTCCGAGGATGGTGACCATACAGGGTATAAAAAGGAGTCTGTCCGGTTCCAGAATGCACTGAATTGTTGTATGCATATTCTGCAATCCAAAGGATGTCCTTCCAATTCAACTCGGATTGGTGTAACATGCACCGCAGATATTGCTCGAGAGTCTGATTGGTTCTCTCGGTTTGTCCGTCGGTCTGGGGGTGGTGGCTGGTGGATAACCGCACGTCTATTTGTGCTAGTTGGCAACATTTCTTCCAAATGTGGGAGATAAATTGACTTCCACGGTCTGAGACTAATATGGAAGGGAAACCATGTAACCGCAATATATTTTCCATAAATTCCTTGGCCAAGGTGGAAGCTGACGGCAATCCTTTTAAAGGGATAAAATGGGCCATTTTGGAGAATAGATCCACTATTACGAGAATCGTGTTGTAACCACCACAAGGAGGCAGGTCAGTTATAAAGTCCATTGACAAGGTGTGCCAAGGTGCTGGTGGAATGTCCAAAGGTTGAAGTAGGCCGGCTGGCCTTTTCTTTTGACTCTTATTTTGGGCACAGATTCCGCAAGACAACACAAATGACTTTGTCTTTTCTCCAAGAAGGCCACCAGAAGTGGCGTTTGATCTTTTCTTCTGTTTTCGCGATACCGGGGTCACAATGTTCCCTCTAAGTTGTGCGCATGTGCGCTTGCCCAGCTTCCTTCTGGGTGCCGCTCAGAAGATTTTTAGCAGCGCACACAGACAATTCTCACCTATTCAAAAAGATTTAATAAGGCACATGCCACAGCAATTATCTGAATTGTCTTTCTCTTAAAATAAGCAACTAGTCTTGATATTCTACTAATTTGCATTACACTACTATGCACTTAAAATCCTTAAAAAAGCAAAATACAATCAAGAGGTTAAAAACGAATATGAAAAACTGGCTCCATGAACAGAAGAATCTAACCAGGATATGCCTGCACACATTAACCAAAAATGTTCCCTGCCCACCCATGATAACTTCTGCCTGAGAGTACATTAAGATACTACCAGACAACCTTGACTCTTCCTCTGTTGGCTGTGCTAAAGGTTAGCAGATGTGCACCTACATCCAATTGTTTTATGTTTGATGTAACATGAATAATGTTCACACGCCAGAACTTCTGTTACTCATTGTGCCTTACCAAAAGCATCACCCACACTATATAATCTAACTACCAGCTCAAATATCGGATACTGACTTAAGCAGGCTACTTGGATGTGCAACCAAATCCCGCACTTCCTCTTCTTTGTACATATGTCATGCAAGTGCTTTGTAAGTGAACGCATTATGAAACTAAAATATTAATGTGCCCTCTAAATATTTTGAAAAGACAAATGTGATGCTCAGCGTTTCCTACTTTTGCCTTACTAACATTGCCCTATAAGTAGAGAGCAACATTGCAATATCATTTACTTAACCTACAAGGGTCAATGGGTATGGACTATGCCTGTGATTAATCGTCCATGGTATCAAGGCACCGGATATTCAGGCAGGAGAATGATTTTCACACAATCTGCATCGTTTTCTTTGGGCATAGACCTTCACACATTATATGGTAACTGGCTTCTATGCAAAAACTGTTTCAGTGAGCACTTGTGTAATCCTACACAATGATATAAGGGTGGGGTATGTTTCAAACAATCTTGTATGCACTCCAAAAGAGTTGTGCACATGCAGAGTCATGACATTCTTAAAATGCACATCATATGTTGAGGCATTTAAATATGCCTTGCTTGCAAAGCATTGTGAGTCTGCAGATATCCCAGTGAGTGTTTACTGCTTCAATCCCTCACTTTTTACAGTGCTCTATTAACTAATATTGGAGGCAAGCACAGGGACCTGGGAAGGGTATGGGTGGAAGTGAGTTATGAACAAAGCAGCACATTTTAAAGACCAAGTCAGACATTTCGGCAGTACACTGAAGGAATTGTGTTGCATGTTTGTAAAGGATAGGAAATTCTAGTACCCATCTAGACAACAGCACCTTCTTTTTCTTTCTATGCTCGTCCGCTGAGGATTTTTCAATATAACCACGTGTTAACTGATCACAAAGAATTACAGAAGAGGGATCCATAGTTAAAGAAGAAGGCACTAAATAATTTGTATCTCTGATGAATTAATTCAAATAACTTAAAAGGCATATATGTGTGATTTTCTTGAACATGGCTCCATAATAAACCTCAGTAAAGCTCTTGTTTAATTTTATCTGGGCTGTGGTGCGGAAGGGTGGGCAAAATTATACACTGTATTATGTTCCCTGTCATTTCGCCCTCTCTATGTCAGGGGTACAAGCAGTGCTCTAATCAGATTTTGCTCTCTACTTGGAGTAAAATAATTTTATGGGAGTAAAAAATTAATTAGCTTTGCCAATAGGGATACTTTCAGCTTATTAAAAGATTTCGCCATAAAATTCCTTTTGAGATTGGGCATTAATGCCACTGGTCACTAATTCAAAAAAATATCTCTGCAGCTTTGTGGGTTGAAGCAATGATAAGTTCATTGTTTCTCATTTTTGTTAGGCATATTTTCCTTTTTTTAATGAGTAAAAATGCATGGTACATATGTATCTTAGCTCTAAGGCTGGTGTTATCATTACCACAGGAGAACGTAATGTGGATAGTAAGCAGAGGCACAGGAATTTTGGATAATTATATTCTAAGGTGCGGTTATTCTGATGCCGTTATCATCCTTACACAAATTATTAGAAGCTTGTTCTCCTGGCCCTTGAATTACTTTATTAAAGTGGCCCTTGGACTCATTTCAGCATGTTTTTGACAAATTGCTTTTAATTACCATTAATCCATCGGCAAATGTATTCTGTTTCTTGGCAGCCACATCAATTAAGAGATATTTGAGGGCCAAAAATGCCGGGGACGTTGTTCGCAGTAGTAACAGGCTGACAAGCCAGCCTATTCAAGGAGTGGAACCCACCTTCCCCAATCCACCACCAAGAGCCAACCTACCTAACGGTCAATGAACAATAACGCACCAGCCTTGATAAAGACTCCTTGAGTCGAAACACGTATCGGCTGACCACGCGATTATCGCATCATGAATAAAATTCCCTTTTTTTTTGAAAACTCAGAATACAAAGAAAGATTTTTTAAGAATAAATATTGTTTGCACAAGATATCTGGGACCACAACTAAGTGATATCTGTGTTTTGTAATACAAATTAGTGATTTTCCAGTGGCATAAAATATACAGGGCTTCATTAAGACTTGGGGCAGTATCCCAGTGTAAATTCACCAGAATACTGCCCAAACGAATTACTGTTATTCCCCATTCATATTGAGTCCCTTGGACTCAATGTGGATTTTTGGCAGAAATACAGCAGTGGAAATTCCAACGATTTCTTGGTTGAGTTGGAGGATTTACCTCCAGGATTTTTCTGGAGGCAAATCTTCTACTCAATGCCCAAAATCGTAATTTGGCGGTGTGGAAAAGTTGGCGGTAATGGGGTTACCACCGCCAACTTTACCACTTACTGCCAAACTCATAATGAGGCTGACAGTTTTCTCTGCGCAGAAGTAAGTTTGCAAGGTACTGTGGCAGATATTGAAGTCTTGGACTGGTTGAGTTTTCTGTATAATCACATAAGACATATTTCATTTTAGCCAAAGTGTTTGAAAAAAGTGTTGTAAGATTTTTAAAGAATTGCAGTGGCTGGGAAGAGGACATTTCTTTCCAAACTCTCTTCTGCGACGGTAGCGCACAAAGTGGTTTACCGCATTAGTCAGTTGCGCACATGGAAAATAATGTGCGCACAACAGCCAACCGGTTCCGCACATAGAGAAAAATAATTAGAGGGAACATTGCCGGGGTGTCCTTCCATTAATGATTCATGATGACGGGTAATGACAAGTTCCTGCAATTCTTTACTTGGCAGAAATAACTGCTCTTGGAAGTAGGGTAAATCATCCTTAACGGTGTAGTGAGGACCCTTTTGACTCCATTCCAGTAAGGCAGAAGAGTCAAAAAGCTGTTTTACTTGAGCTTGGATGTCCTCAATGGTTTGGAATGAAGTCAAGCCCAGAATTTTTTGTTCCGGTATGATTGGCACAGGTTCTAAACTCGAATTGGGTTCTTCCATGCCTATCCGGGATAAGGCATCTGCCTTACCATTCTTGCAGCCAGGGCGATAGGTAATTACGAAATCAAATTCCGCAAAGAATAAAGCCCATCGAAGTTGTCGCGAAGATTGAGCTTTGGCCGTCTTTAAATACTGCAAATTTCTGTGGTCCGTAATTACGGTGATGGTGTGTCTTGCACCGAGAAGATAGTGACGCCAAGCCTTGAAAGCTGATTTAATAGCCAGTAGTTCTTTGTCGGTAATTGCGTAATTGAGTTCAGGTGGAAAGAATTTTCTGGACCAAAAGGCTACAGGGTGTAGTTGGTTAGTTTCTGGGTCTCTTTGCGACAGGACAGCTCCCATGGCCGAACTGGATGCATCGGTTTCCACGATGTAAGGGAGATCTGGGCGCGGGTGCTTCAATACAGGTGCAGAGGTGAATTTGGTTTTCAGGTCCTGAAAGGCTTGTTCAGCCTCAAGAGTCCATTCAAAGCGTTTGTTTTTCTTTAGGAGAGCTGTGATGGGTTGAACAGTTCGAGAAAATTCCGGGATGAACCTTCGATAGAAATTGGCAAAGCCAAGCATGCTTTGCACTCCCTTCACAGAGCTAGGAGATGGCCATTTGAGAATGGCGTCCACTTTCCGCGAGTCCATTCGGATTCCTTGAGGTGTCAGGATGAATCCGAGAAACTCCACTTCTGTGGTATGAAAAACGCATTTTTCGAGCTTGGCAAATAATTTGTGCTGGCGCAATTTCTCAAGAACTGCCCTAACATGGTTTCTGTGATCAGATTCTGAGGAGGAATACACCAGGATGTCGTCAATATAAACGATGACACAAACATCGATAAGTTCCCGAAGAAGATCATTCATGAAGTACTGAAAGGCGGCAGGTGCGTTGCACAAACCGAAGGGCATTACTTGATATTCGAAGAGCCCAAATTTGGTGCGGAATGCAGTCTTCCACTCGTCGCCCTCTTTTATACGTACCAGGTGGTAAGCTCCTCGGAGATCTAGCTTGGTGTACACACGAGCATCTTTTACTTGGTCGATAAGCTCAGGTATCAGGGGCAAAGGGTAACGATTCTTAATCGTTATCTGATTTAGGGCGCGGTAGTCAATACAGGCCCTAAGGTCTCCTTCCTTTTTAGGTACGAAGAACAAAGCGGAAGAGACTGGTGACTTTGATGGGCGAATGAAACCATTGGCCAGGTATTGATCCAAATACTGGCGCAAATGCAGGTTCTCAGGTTCAGTAAGAGCATAAATCCTACTACAAGGTTGTTGTGCATTGGGTACCAAGTCGATTTGGCAATCGTAAGATCGATGGGGAGGTAAGGTGTTAGCCTGCTCTTTCTGAAAAACGTCTTGGAATTCTTGGTATTCAGATGGTAGCTGTACAGGGGTGGAAGTTACAGAGGCTAGACCCATAGCTGGATTCCTTGGGTAACAGGTTGGTTCACAATCAGGAAAAGTTATCTTCTTTGCTCGCCAGTCTATTCTCGGATTATGTGTTTCTAACCAAGGGATACCAAGAAGTACTTGAAATTGTGGGGCCTTGATCACATCAAACACGATTGCTTCCCGATGTCCGTCCTGACCCACGAGAGTGATTTCAACTGTGGAATGAGTTACAGGCCCTGAGGCTATTTCGGTACCATCAACTGTAGTAATTACATCTTGGGTTACTTTCGGGCGGAGAGGAAGCTTAATCCTGGAAGCCAATTCACGGTCTATGTAATTTCCAATAGCTCCACTGTCTATGTATGCTTTTATAGCATGCAACTGCTGAGGCTGTTTTGGGTTCACAAGCACCATTGGCATGACAAAATGCGAGGTCAAAGATTTTGTTTTCAAGCTCGGCAAGCGGACCCCTGCGCTTGTCGGGCTAGGTCGTTTCCCGAACCAGGTGTCAATAACTCGTCATCCGTGGCTCCAACCACCTTCTTGGGTGGTTTAACTGGACAACTTTGAAGAAAGTGACTGGAAGTTCCGCAATACAGACAAAGTTGCATTTGTCGCCTTCTCTCTCGTTCCTTCTGCGTTAATGGTCCTTTAACACTGCCAATTTGCATAGGTTCGGAAACGTCAGTACTCTTGGAGTTAACGTGGGTCTTGATAGGTACTCTGGTTTCATACTTGAGCCGATCTGCTTTTCTATTTTGAAGTCTGTGATCAAGTTGAACCACTAAGTCTATGTAGTCTGCGCAGGCCTGGGGTGGATCTACTATCTGAGCTATAACATCTTTAAGCTCTCCACGCAGGCCTCGATGAAACAATGTGATCCTTTTGTTTTCAGGCCATCCGGTTTCCACAACTAGTCTATTAAAGGTGGCGATATAGGACAAAAGATCCTGATTACCTTGTCGTAAGGATAGCAGCTCGTTGTCAAGGGCCTGTCCCTGCGAGTGTCGAGCGAACAATCTTTCCATGCTGGCCTGGAAGCCCTGGAAATCCCGGAGAATGGGATCATCCTGATTTACCAATGGAATAGACCAATCGGCAGCACAGCCACTGAGGTAAGATAGTACAAAGGCTACTTTGGTCTGGTCGTTGGGGAAGGCCCCGGGCCTGCATAAAAAGTGTAAACGGCATTGGTTCATAAAAACGGCATATTTCATGGGATCCCCCGCAAAACGTTCCGGCGGGGCCAAAGGCATGTGTCCAGGTAGATTGATTTGTACTGGGTTATTCGAACCCATTGTTGTAGAAATATCTCCGGAAACAGGTAAAGGAGTGTGCTCTGCCTGGCCCTGCAATAACCTTTTGGCCAGATCATCAGTTCTTTCCTTGGATAGGATTAGTTCCCTTCTGAGAGCATTAGTCTCCTGGCGGGCTGAGTGCACTTCTGCCCGTAATTCCCCTAAAAGATGGGCCAGCTGATCTGTCTCGGAAGTCTCCATAGCGCCCAGGTGGGAAATTGTGGTAAGGCTTCGCGTTCTGTAACGCTCGCCTGGTTCCCACGGAGGCGCGGCGTCGAAGGCGCAGAACTCTGAAGATGGACAGGAAGGGCCCCTCTATTCTGGCTTCCCTGGCTCGTTGGATACCCTCCTGTACGTGAAAAGGGAGTATTACCAACTGTGGAACAATGCTCAAGCCTCCCACTCCCTTCCAACCCTCCACGATACCTCCTCCACGATTCCCCGTGAAGCCTCACCTTAGGGTTTGGAAGGATGAGCTCTCCATCCTGCTTCTGATGCAGGGGCGCGTTGAAACCCAGTTACTTCACTGGATTGAGGATTGATGGGAGTTCAGGTAAGCTTGACTGTTCAGGTAAGGCGCTGTAAAAGTTCTGTTCAAAAGTTCAAGCTTAATAATAATGTTCGTTGTCTAATTGCAGCAAGCGCTAATGCTTATGTCTTTTTCCCCTTGGGGGCCGGGGTTCGGAGTGCCGGAGATATGGCGCCGACCCGAAGTGAAACAGTTCTGGATGAGCGCTCAGGTAATGTCTTTGCATTCGCTCATTCAATGTCTTTGTCTTTTTTCCCCATAGGGGCCGGGGTCCGGAGATGCCAGGAAGCGGCAGGACCCGAAATGCAGTGGGAATACTCCAACAGGTAAGACTTAAAAGGAAACTGAGCTTTCCTTATTCCTTTTCTCCCTCTCACCTTTGTTCTTGTCTTTTTTCCTCTGGGCGCCGGGGCGTAGCTGAATCCGGAAGATCGCTGCTGAAGATGGAAGCGCCTTGCAAAGGTGAGTAAAATGCAGCGCTGCAGCGATCGAAACGAAATGCCTTTAAAATGATGTCTTCCTTTTCAGGGCCGTTGGAGAAATGACTCCGGGATGCAGATTTAGCAGGTAAGGGCTTTTCTTCTCCTATTCTCTTCCTTTCTCCCCTTGCAGGTGTTCCAGGGTGCTGGCAGGCGTGGCTGAAGTCAGGATGCAGGAGCTGACACGGTGAGCGTCCAGCTGCTAGGTGCAGAACAACGCGAAGCATGTGTGGCTGTTCGGGTGGGGTTTAAATAGCCTTGGAAGAAGTTCCTGGTATGTATCCTTCCACCAATCAGGTATGTATCCTTCCCCGTCCACACCCGGGTGGTGAAGTAGTCCTACAGGTTAAGTAGTCCCATTCAGGCCTCAAGAGGGCCTGGATGAAGCAGCAAGGTCTGCATCAGGTAAGTGTGCACCCAAGCACTTAAACACATATCCTCTTCTATGAGCCTGGCGCCTAAGGCGCCAGGACTGGGGTCCGCTATGAGCCTGGCGCCTAAGGCGCCAGGACTGAGTCCAAAGGGCCCCGACTTGGGCCCGCTGAGACTTCCCTGGGGAAAATGATGTCTGCCTCTGGGGTTGCTGGGCCCGGCCTGGCTCCTTAGAGGTAGGCATCATGACACCTTCTTGGATGCTGAAACCAGCTCACTAATCCTAAACGCCCCGAAAAAGGCCCATGCAAATGCTAACCTGAATAATTTTATTCGTAATCATTGAAACATACGCTTGCTAGTGCTGATAACAACTTCACCAATAACTCAAAGTCAATGGGCTTGCGCCCATCCTTAGGTTTGTGTTCGGAACGGGCCCAGCCTTTCAGAGCGGAGCGTACCAAAAATCCTTTTGTGGGATTGCTCTTTCCCTCCAGTTTGAAGTGGAAGGCTACTTCTGCTAAATGCACTGCAGCCCAGCTTTTTGACCTGCCTTCTTTGTGAGCCCAAACCACAAATGCCCATACCTGCTCTTCAGCTGTTTGTTCAACACCACACAGGCCAGCTACTATGCTTTTAAACTTACCATAATTCTGCTGGTACCTAAACCGTACTCCGGGCGTAAGCGAACGCTCACTTAACTCGGAGAGTGCCCTGTCCACACCACCAGCTGCCACCATTCCTTCATGAACTGTGCTCCTTCCAACCTGGCCGCTAGATGGGCCTTCCGAAATTTGGACTACTGAAAGCGAGAAAGAGCGTCAGCAGCAATATTAGCAGTACCCGGCACATGCCGAGCTATAAATTCTATATTGTTGTACAGGCATATCTCCACCAATTTTCTGAGCAAGCTCAACATAGCGGGGCAGGATGCTGACTGTAGATTAATGGCTTATACCACAGCATTATTATCTGACCAAAAACGTACCCTCTTGTTGGCTAACAGATTCGGCTATAACAATAGTGCAATCACAATGGGGAACATCTCTAAGACCATTATGTTCCTAGTTCTGCCTTTCTTGTGCCACTGTTGTGGCCACCTCTGGGCACACCACTCCCGCCCTAGGATTACTCCGAAACCTTCGCTCCCTGCGGCGTCAGAAAACATCTGCAGCTCAGCACTGGTTTCCCAAGGTGTTCGCCAAATCTGCACCCCATTGAAGCTGTCTAAAAATGTATACCACATTCTTAAGTCTTCTTTTAGGGCAGCACTTTAATGTGGTGTTGTTTCTGCACTACACCTGCAGTTGCCCTGGCCAGCCTGCGTGCAAAGACCCTGCCTGCTGGGATAACCTTGGCCGCAAAATTAAGCTTACCCAGGAGTTGCTGCATTTTTTCCAGGGTGGTTCTGTCTTTTGACAGATTATTGGCAATCTCTGCTTTCAATCCTTTGACCTTATCCTCAGGTAATCTACAAGTACCTGCCGTAGTGTCTATCTCGATACCCAGGAAAGTTAGCACCTTACACGGTCCCTCTGTCTTCCCTGGCGCTAGGGGAACCCCCATCTTGTACATTAATTGTGGAAAGCAGACATTGACAATGCACAGTCACCGGACCCATCTCTGCCTGAGAATAGAAAGTCATCCAAATAATGTACCATTGTCCCTCTTTGCTCAAATCTGCCCGCAGCCCATTCCAGAAACGTGCTGAATGCCTCAAAAAGGGAACAGGACACGGAACAACCCATGGGCATACATTTGTCAACGTAGAAACCGCCTTTCCACTGGAAACCCAGCAAGTGAAAGCTGGCCGGATTCACCGGTAGTAAGCGAAAGGCTGATTCTATGTCGACTTTCGCCAGCAAGGCCCCTTTGCCCATGTTGGCAACCACCAACATCGCCTGATCAAAGGATGCATAGTGCACAGAGCATAGTTCCGGGCTCAAGCAGTCATTCACCGACTCCCCTTTTGGATAGGAAAGGTGATGAATGAGCCTGAACTTACCCGGCTCTTTTTTGGGACCTAAGCCCAGGGGTGACACAATGAAGTTGGGAAGGGGGGCATCAAAAGGACCAGCAATTCTGCCGAGTTCCCGCTCCTTACTAATCTTCCTATCAACCTCCCCCGGCAATTCCATTGCCGAAGGTAAGTTCTTCGCTAAGCGGCAGGTCAGAGGTCCCTCATAAGGAATTACAAATCCTTCCGTGAAACCTTGTAATAGCAACTCCCTCTCTTTCTTCCTGGGGTAATCATTTAGGTGTTCCACTAGAACGTGCAAATTAATTGGGGTGGGACCTTTTGTCTCTAAATCCATGCTCTGTGATGCCAATGATGCAATTGGGGTGGGGGGGGCGGTAAATACTGGGCATTTACTGCCCTTTGCGCTGTCCCCTGCCCTTGGAGGCTCCTTCCCGCTTGATGCATTTGACCAGCGGATGGCTCCCCCCACACTTTTCACGCTCGTGATTGTACCTACACTTGGGTCCGCAGGTGCAGCTGCCTTTGTTGAAAAACCGGCATGCGACATTACCTGTTTTTCTGTCGACATGGGTTCCGTTTGTATTTGAGCTTGCTGCTCCTGCATCCTGGCCCCCCCTTCCTTGAGGGGCATTGTGAAAGGGGCACCCCATGCCCCCTTGATTCTTCTTACCATACCAGTTCTTCTTACCACTTTTGTAAAAATCAGCCCAGACAATACTTGTCCTTTGCTTGCCACCCATGTATGTGAGTGACCCAACCATGCATCTCTTTCTGGTCCCAGGTCATAGTAGGGCATTGTTGCATCATATGTCTAAACTTCCTGTCATAATCTATCCATCCAGTCAAGCCATACTGCTTTGCCTCCCCAACAATCGTTTCCCTATATTTCACCAAACCCGGGCCATGCTCAGGATTCTTCGCCATAATTATCACAGAGTATCACGGACGCTTTCTCCCAGTTAGAGATGTTCTCCTTGGGATGATATTTGCGGTGCCTCTTATTGCTTTCTTCCGCACTTAAAGTTACATTGGGGCCAGCATCTTCAATTGCCAAAAGGCTAAATATGTCGATATTTTTTCTGGCCCATATCTGTTCTTTTATATCTTGGGGGATGTGCCAGGCCAAAGATGACCTGCCAGATAACAATGGGGCAACCGTCACCGGCTGGTCCACTGCTGCCGTGTCTGAGGGCAGAACAAGGGGAGCTTCTGGGATGCTGATGCTAGGCACCATCACTTGACGGCAGGAGCTGCTTGCTCAAAGAGACTGAGCACCTGCGGCTCCGCCCTTATAAGCGTCCCCGGTCCACCAGGACGGAAGCCAGTTCCCCGGGGACGCCTCTTCCGCCCAAGGGGAGGAAGAGTAGAGGCTAGACCAACCCCCGGAAGGGGGTGGCCAGAGGGGACAGCCCGCTATGTAGGCTGTCCCTCTAGCACCCCCTACGGGGGCCGGTCAGCCTCTTAGCATTGTAAATCTTGGAAAAAACGCAGCAAGTCCGGGTCCTGTTCTTTTAACACATTAATGCTTCTCGCCACTCTCCTGTCAAACAGATGCTCCTCTTGCGCCTCTTCCATGACCTGCTCACAGTCTTTGGCGTGACATGACTTTTCATTATGATCCTTACAGTCCCTGTCACATCAGTCACTGGCCCCTCTACTCGAACAAAGTCCTCTGCCAGCTTACACTTTTTTCCGTAATGCACATCTCCCTCCATCGCCGCCGATTGACAATCGCCCTTCACAGAACTGCGTATCCCACACTGGGCAAAATCTCGCTTCTCCGCCACCTCCAGTTCTGAAACTCTTCCGACTATACTACGCGCCCCCTCCCAAGCTGCGCCAGAACTCGCTGATCCACAAAAGGGAACTCGGCCGCACGTGACCTACCCATCGAAGATTCTGCGGCCGTTTGTTTACTCGTTTGTTTACTCTCCGACGTCATCACTCTGTTGTAGGATCGAACACACGCAGAGCCGAAGGATAAAAGTTCTGTTGAGTACCCCATCAGGTGCAGCTCAGCCTTAATTGCCCAACACCTGCACAAAATCTTGAGAGAGTGCTGATTAAGTTCCCTTGGTGCCCAACTTATTAAAAAAACGCAGACCCAAAGTCTCTATGAAGCTAAATTCAGAGCCTTCCCGTAGAAGACAGTTCCGTCCAGCCCTCACATTAGATCGCTCAAAGACCTGCAACCATAGCTGGAACAAACCCTCCGATTTCACCCATTTCTTAAATAAAATTAATTCCTTGGCAAAACTCTTCAATTGTTACAAATGCAGCTCACACGATTTGACTGGACTTCCGTATGCCCCAAAGTCACTGGCCTTGCCCGGCCTTGGGAAGGACCCAATACTGGTTAAATGCAGCACTACCGCAGCCGCGACTAAATGGGCTCCCACACACCACCAGGTGCCCCACAAACACAGCCTCTTTGCCGAATGCCCCTTAGCACATCAAGCAAGACAGTTTCTCACCTTAAGGGGCCGAGGCCCGGGGCTGGGGATTGTCTCCAACTGCTGTACCGCACAGGCTGTCAGCAACGCGGTGCTCCCCAAAGTGCTCTTCTACCGGTCACCTGCAGCAAACCTCCGCCTTCACGTTCGCTGCAGCAGCCCTCCGTGTACCGACAGCCATCGGACAGCTCCCGTCAAACTTGTCGTGCTGCAAATGCGTACTTCAGTCTTATGGTTTGTGGTCACGTTTTCCACAATCCTTGTCGCCATTGTAAAGACTTCTGTTTCAAATATGATCGGAGGCAGGATAGTTGTTCTTAGGTTTATTGATTAAGAACATGCAATTAGGTATATGTTAATTGCAAGGAAACATCCACCAGCCCCAGTGGTAGGCTGGCCTCAACTGCCCCACAGTTCAAATGCCCAGCCTCCAGATTCTACACCAACATTCCACAAATGTGACATCACACCCAGCCTGGCCCATACACAAACACGACCTGAACTAGGTCCCTACACAGTGCTAGGGAATTTGGGTGTCTTGGCTAGGCAGCCGGAGTAAGCATGGTCCCGCTTACTCACTGATTGGAGATCCGTGTGGCCGTTGGTTCAGTGGAGCTGTTCCACACCTGGTTACCGAGTTGTCACTGGTGACGTCATGAGAGCTGCAGTGGGGAATGCCGAAGTATGGAATGCCAGCCCCACTATTCCAGCATTTCATCTGTATGAATGAGACGATGACGGAACATTCTGGAAAAGAGGACACACTACCATGCCAAGGCATGACGACATCACGCAAGCTCTTTCTCTGTGAAGGTGCGCCAGCCAAGCCGAATGCAGGAGGTGTTGGTTTTTCTTCCCTAAGCATCATACATTGCGGATGTAGTAGAATCGCTGCTGTAAAGTCAGAGATTGAGGAGTGGTTGGCAATTGGTACGGTGGCTCTCCCCTGCTGAGCAGCAGGCTAGTGTTTTGTGGCTGAGATAAGAGCATGCACGGATATTCCCTCTGATGTAGATGATGAGGTTTTTTTGATCTTGTGTCATTTTGCTGTTCCTCGGAAAGCACTACTTGGTTGCTGTCAAAAACAAAAAACATGCATACTTGTCTTGTGATGCCTCTATCCTTTGGGCGGTAGGCTGGGCTATCGTTGGCTGTGGGCACCAACACAGTATGCAGGCCACAACTGCAACGCAGCAAGCAGTTCACTGTGCACACAGATGCTTTTGTACATTGATTACCGATATCTGATATCTTTCACTTTTGGCAAGATTATCTTTGCCGTGTCAGCAAGGTCTCTGAGTGTTGTGTGATCCATTAGTGATTAACATTATTGAAGCATTGCAGGAGTTGGGTTGCACCAGCAGCTTGGAATTTTAGGACCGTAGTTGCTTTGTTAGAGCCTGATCAATACTGTGCGTGTTGCTGCTCTTATGTTGTCAGAGAGTTTGTCAGCATTGACACCTTGAGGCATTTCATGTCTTAAAGCTGCTTCCTGCCGTAAGTACTGTTAGTCACGCACTAGGCCTTGCATTAGCTGTAAGGAGTGTGCAGCATGGACCTGTATTGATATTAAGAATGTGGCTTTATATTCAAGTAGTACGATAATGCTAGTGAAATATGTAGTGTGTTTATTTCAGTGTGAATGCGAATTGTCATGCTGTGAGAGGTTGTTTTAAATAACTACACTAGCACACAATTAAACATTTTGAGGAATTTCAGGTTTTAGAACTGCCTTGAGCGGTTTGCACTTTTAGTAAGACATCAGAACAATATTATGTGCAGTCCGATACATGTAGGTACAAGAATTATCCTTTGTTGTGTAGCTGAGCAGTATTGTTACTTAAGTGTGTGTGTTTGTATCAGTGTGTATACACTTCGTTTTTTATTTTATTGGTGTAGTGGTGTAGAGTTTTGAAGGTAGTGCAACTTTTTTGTTGCAAGAGGTACCAGCGAGTACATTGGAGGTGTACCTCACCATGGTATTCAGTGTGGTTATTGGAGTTTAAATTTGGGACAGCATTGAATGTAGAAGCTATGGTTACTTCTTAATACTTGTTCTAGGAACACATATGGTATGTAACATTGAGCACTTGTTTGTGCCTTGTTTTGGTGGTGTTCTGTTATTTGTGGCAGGGTGTGATTGTAATGTGGTGATTATCGTTTTGGCTTTTGACAGAGCCCTGTCAGAGAAAAAACAATTACATTTGGATGTACAATCTGTTCTTCACTCAGCAACTCTCAGGCTGTTTGTAGGTCCGTTATTGCGGGACATTTTGTTGCCTAGCTCGTTGGTAGCTTTGGCTGGGTTGATAAAGGTCCTTCTTCTGAGGAGGGAACACATTGAAAGATGTTTGCTGTGTATTGTAGCATTCCATCCATGGTGATGCAATCACCAGTCAGTATGCAATTCCATGGCTCGTGAGTCTTCATGTGCCTTGCTACGTGTTATGGAACTTTAGGGTCAGGTTGAAGGAAAACTGTTTGACTGAGCCGAGTCCGGTGTGGCTCACATTCTCTCCTCCTCATATCTGTTAATGATCTATTATTACAATAAACCTTAATCAACTCCTCTTCTGCCTCCGGGTCACCTTACTACACATTACAAGTGGCAACGAGTTACAGATTTAGAGCCCCACCCGCTGTTCCGCACATAATCGACCCACCGTGACTGCACGTCTGCTGCCGGGCCCAAATCACTGTCGCTCTGTCGTGCCTCTCAACGACGTTGCAGTGGCCATCAGGATAAGGTACGTCCTCCCTCTGTTTGGACGCTCTGTTGCTTTCCCCGGCAACGTCGCAGCGGCCATCTCTGCGGATCCCCGGCCAGCGGTCCGTGACTTCACGAGATTTCCCATATTGTTCTGCTTGCACATATGCGCAGGACTGTCGCTTGGCTACAATACTGCTCTCTGCTGTTAGGAGGGAAACACCGTTCAGCGTCTGCATTTGAAGGGAAAGCAATCATTGAACTGCTGTGCATTATACTAACACTTGAAAGGAGATTAGTAAGCAACATATGGCGATTTACAGGGATAAGGCACAAATCTCACGTTACTAATGTTTTACAATATAACACTATCTCTGTTAAAGCAATTTACAGCGATCTACAGGATTCAGACGCAAATCTCACATTGTCAATGTTTACAATATATTCCACTACTTCTGTTAATGTTGCCGCCCTATCACGAGTTGAAATATAGAGTTTTGCTGTTGGCTACTCAACTCAGCTGTGCAATCTCATAAGCAGAAAGAAAATAAATATACAAAGCATAAGTTGCATTACTCACCTCGGCACATTTTTGCTCGACATTTACCAATAACATACAGAGTGCAATATAATCACAAGTCTCCAGCAATATGTCTTTTAACAGCGTACCTCTGCCCATGTTCTTCTTGCCAGAAGTTGGCGAACCTGCAACACCATGGAGGAGGTGGATTAAATCGTTCGAGCATTATGCAGGTGTTGTGTGTGGCCCGAATTGTAGTGTGAAGAAAAGAAAATCACTGTTGGTACACTGCCTAGGTCCTGCTGGTCAAGAGAAATTTGAGGATCTACTAGAACTTGCTGCCAGTGAAGATCTCGATCTAAATGAATATGAACTCGTTGTCAGAAAATTCAGTAAACACTATGAAAAAAAAGACGAGTACCATCTGGGAACGGTACAAATTTGGGAAGAGAGCGCAGGAGGAAGGCAAACATTTTGAACAATATATTACAAGTCTAAGGAAGCTTGCGAGGACTTGCAACTTTAATGAAGAACTTGACAAGAGACTGAGGGACCAGTTCATGTTAGATTGCAGCAGCGCCAAAGTCTGGGAGGAGTTGTGGTCGAAAGATGACCCACCGTTAGATACTGTCCTACGAATAGCTAAAGAGGTGGAGCATACTGAAAAGTGCGTTAAGGAGCTGGAAAGTAGGTTCAAAACAGCTGAAATCATAAATTGATCCAATCAAATCCAATGTAGCTCCGTTGAACATAATCAATACTAATGAATCTGTGGCCCAAGTAAGTGGTGTAGTAACTAAACAAAGAATATCGGGGAGAATCCGCAGGCCCCCATGGAATGAAGAAAAGAGAAACCAGACACCTTTCAAGAATTCTAACAGCTCCAAGAGGAGAAGTCCGGATAAACGAAGAACCATCCCGAAGGGAAG
Source organism: Ambystoma mexicanum (assembly GCF_040938575.1). Classification (NCBI taxonomy): domain Eukaryota; kingdom Metazoa; phylum Chordata; class Amphibia; order Caudata; family Ambystomatidae; genus Ambystoma; species Ambystoma mexicanum. The sequence continues at coordinate 647,354,688 of NC_090937.1, forward strand.
ATGCCAGGGCAGATGTTTCAGGTGTGACAGTAGCAACCATTGGGCAGACGACCCAGAATGTCCGGCATTAAAAATAATTTGCATCAATTGCAAAGGAAGAGCACATTATTCCAGGTGCTGTAGAATTCGCAACACATCCACAAATTGGATAGGAGATAAGTCACAGCGGTCACAGTGAAGAAGAGGGAGAAGAATGGGTTTTTATGATAATGGACGATGAAAATGAAGAAGTAATGGAGAGTTCCAAAGAAACTGTTTGCGTGGATGGAATAGAAATTAATATGATGATAGATTCTGGTGCCAAGTACACTCTCATACCACAAAACCTATGGAACAAAACCAAGCATAAATATCTTCATGAAGCTGATATCAAACCCAGAGCATATGGAGGAGTCAACATTGAAATCATTGGTTGGTTTTGGGGTATGCTGAAACTCAGACAGAAAAGCCAATGGGAAGATATGTCACGAGTGTAGGAAAGACACCGCTATTAAGTTGGACACATCAAAGCAAGCTGCAAGGCAAGTTAAGTTGCTTCCCAGTGCAATTGGATCTGTATTGTCAGTAGAAGGTGCCACATCAAGTGTGAGAAATGCTAGTGAAATAATGAAGGGAGTGTTTCGAGAAGGGATCGGATGTCTCCGAGGTTATGCTCATGAAATCAAATTGAAACCTCACCATGTCCCTGTTGTGCAGAAATTGCGTAGAATACCTTTGTCTATGAGAGACGAAGTAAAGGAGATCAAAGCTCTAGAGGATCAGGGAATCATAGAGGGCATCGATGCTAGAAAGTGGTTTACGCCATTGGTTGTACTCAGGAAGAAGTCAGGGAAACTCAGAATATGTGTGGACATGCATGAACTAAATAAATGTGTTGTTCCGGACAGGCACCCTCTCCTGAACATTCAAGTACTTGTTTCCATGATAGGTCCATCTAAATTTTTCTCTACGCTGGATTTAACATCAGCAAACCATCAGGTAAAACTACACAGAAATTCCAAGAAGCTAACAGCATTTATTACACCCGATGGATTGTATCAATATAAGTGGATGCCTTTTGGATTGGTATCTGCAGCCTCTGAATTTCAGAAGATAATGCACAGACTATTTGAGGGAGATCCAAGAATTGTGCGTTTCCAAGATGACATCCTTGTGTATGAAGATGAACAGAAACTACATGATGAGAGGTTGGCATATGTCTGTAGGAAATTATGACGCGGGTATGACCCCAAGCCAGGACAAATGCAATATAAACCATTCGGAAATTGATTATCTGGGCCACACGATCTCGGCAAGTGGTATACGACCCAAGAAACAACTGACCGATACCATCAAAAATATGCCTAGACCAATGTCTAAAGAAGAAGTTCTTACTTTCATCGAAATGGAAGAGTACTATTCAAAATTCATATGTGATTTTGCATTCCACACTGTTTCGTTACGTGAGCAACTCAAGAGGAAGACATTTTAATAGAATCATGAATGTGAGGAAGAATTTGAATTCATCAAGCTTGCTTTGACCAAAGCCCCAGCGTTGAACTTCAGAAGTGACAAAAAAAAAACTATTATCACTACTGATGCTAGCAATTTGGGCTTAGGGGCAGTGGTCACTCAAGAAGTTGATGGGAGAGAAGTTTTGATTGCTTTTACATCAAGATTATTGAAAGGAGAGGAGAAATCATATGCCACCATAGAAAAAGAGACTCTGGCCATTAAGTGGGCATCGGAGAAATTCTGAAGTTTCATCTGGGGAGTAGAAGTTGAGTTTCGTACTGATCATAAGCCACTGGTTCACGTTATCATGAATAAAGGATTGGACAAAGTTTCAAATCGGATCAGAAGATGGGTGATACTACTACAAGAATTAAATTGTGCAGTACGGTACGTTCCTGAATCAAAAACACTGCCGCAGATTGTTTGTCCCGTCTCACCAGTGTATCTGAGGTGGGAGATGGCAGCGAGAATGGTTCTGAAGTAGTTTTGAGCATAGAAACAACCTCTATCCCACAAAGTGAATGGGAGGATGCAGCCGCAAAGGACAATTCAATAACTCATTTGAAACAACTCATTAGGAATCAATGTCCTTTCAGGATGGTGACGTTTGAGGAACTTCGTCTCGTAGACTACTCAAGGGTTGCAGATGGACTCAACGTACAAGGAAGCATGGTTATGAGAGGTGACAGAATAATTCCACCATCAGGAGTACGTCAGAGACTTATTGATCTAGGCCACAAAGGTAACCAAGGGATTGTGAAGACTAATCAGAGGATCCAAAATGATTTCTGGTGGCCAGGGTGTGACCTTCAGATTGAAAGGATGATCTGCAACTGTATCCTTTGCATTGAAAGCGAGAAAGCTTGCGTGAGTTTGAAATATCCAATGGTTGTGACGGAAATCCTGAAGAAAGAGGGGGCTGAGTTAAGCATGGATATTTTAGGCCCTATTTGCAGCAATGGAAAACGGCAGTTCTGTTTAATTGTAATTGATTTATTCGAGCCGTGTATTACCGCCAAGACAGTTACTGACTTCCTTTGGGAGATCTGTGGTAGAGAAAGTTTTCCAAAAAGCATTATCACAGACAATGGCACTAAGTTCCGCTCCAGGGAGATGGAGGATTTCTGTGTAAAGAATTCAGTTGAGCATAAAAAGAGTGCCGTTTATCATCACCAGGCAAATGGAGTTGTTGAGCGTTTTAATAAGGTACTCAAAGAAGCGATTTGATGGGCTTGGTCAAATGGATTAGACTGGGAGAAAGCAGTGAGGGACAAAGTAGTTGCTCACCGTTTCATGCCACACTTCATGATCGGTCTATCTCCATTTGAACTGAGCAGGGGACGCAAGGCAAACGCCAAATTGTTACCATCATGGATGCGGAAGGAAACTGATGTGGAGAAAGACTTTGGGTCTGTGTGTGAAAGAATTAGAAACATTCAATTGAAGAACAAGTCTGCTCATGATAGGCTGCTGCCTGCATGAGCAGAAAGGGTGGCCCCAACGATGGGGGAATTGATGAGAATTAAGCTTCCGCCAACTTTGAGGAAAGGTCTATGCAAGTGGTCCAAACCGGTAAAGGTGGTTGAAGTGTTCAGGCATGCAATCGGAATAGAAGATGGCAGGATATGGAATATGGAGAGGGTATGCGTGAAGCATGCACGTGGTGACAGAGCTGTTGTTGAGAGAGCAGATGCTGTTGCTGTCAGTATGAAAGGGAGTGTGGAAAAGAAAAGAGAAGTGTCCAGCTTTTCCTTGCCAAGTGTCACCACAGATATTCCTCGCCTGTCAAGTTGGGGTAGAGTCAGGCGCAGACCTCGTTACATGGAGGATTTTGTGTGAAGACTTATTTTCGTTATGACGACTTATTTTCGTTTTGTGTACATTGTCACAAAGGAAGGGGGATGTGTAGCATTCCATCCATGCTGATGCAATCACCAGTCAGTATGGAATTCCCTGGCTAGTGAGTCTTCATGTGCCTTGCTACGTGTTATGGTACTATAGGGTCAGTTTGAAGGGAAACTGTTTGACTGAGCCGAGTCCAGTGGGGCTCACATTCGCTCTTCATCATATCTGTTAATTATCTGTTATTACAATAAACCTTAATCAACTCCCCTTCTGCCTCCGGGTCACCTTGATACACATTACATGTATAGACCTGCAGAGTTTGAATATGGCCTATACTTGCGGTGTGTTCTTACTTTGCAGATCTGTCGGGCTGTTAAGTCTGTCACATCAAGTTAGACATTGCTGGATTATACTTACTTGCCAGGAGTTTAGAATGGGGAAGATGATTCTGGGTTGGCTGTTCCATCTCACCTTATTGCTTGTATGTGTCTCAAGTTTCTCAAGTTTTGTTATGCTCCCTTATCGTAATATCTTTGTTTACAAAGAAGGGAGAGGAGTGTGTGGTGGTGCAGGTGGTATGAGTGTGATTTGAATGAGATGTCTGGAGTATGGTAGGTGTTTCCCTGCATGTCTTCCACCACTGCTTTTGGCTGGTACTTTTAGGGTTGCAGTTTTGCTTGAGTTTGAACAGTATGGCCCGTTGTCAGATGTGGTTCACTCTGACGTTCTAAGTTTGTGCACGAGTGTGGCAGGCTCAAGACCTGGGGTGGCTGGTCTTGGTGCAAGGCGCAAAGTTTCTTATTGATGGTTTGGAAATGGTTTCGTTTAGGTTGCCCAAGGTCGAACGAGTAGTGGCAGGCCTGAGACTCAAGGTTGGCAGGCTTGAGTAAAAGGTGCTTTGTTCTCTTAACGTTGGTTGGGGAAGTTGCTCAAGTGATTCGGGTGTGCTGTGGATTGTGAGGTGAGTAAACAATGCGTGAAGACCTTACCTTGCGGCATGCAGAGGCTGTGTTGTGTTCCCTTTGTCATGAATATTGGAAGAAGGGAGGTGTGTGCTGTCTTGTCCTTCCTGGATGCCTGAGCGAGTGATGTCCCTGGAAGAATGTTGGGTGAGTGCCGAGAATGTTTGTATGTGAAGGGCGTTGCACACCCAGGCAGTTGGAGATGTGAGCTGGGAGCCAGTGGGCTCCTGTCCTGTACCCTATTACCCTTGTGAAAATGCATCCATTCCGTGTCATTTTGAGTTAGCCGAGGCGCACACATTGAAGTGTGGTCCTCAGACTCCATTTTGGTTACTTTGATCACTTATGCGGTTTTCATGTCGCCTGCAGAGAAATGATTGCAGCCCGAAAGGCTGGTGAATGTATCTCTGTAAAGAATGCTTAGCTAATGGAATTTACCAGCTCTGAGCCTTGAGCACGCAGACACGGACGGAGAGAGAGAGATAAATTATTGTTTGTCTCTCCCTGTCTCCGGCTTGCTGGAGCTAATGGTGCAACCGATGTTTAGGAAACATGGCGTACCATACACATCCTAGGTAGGGCTAAATGAAGTACAGAGCCGAATGCGAAGAGTCCTTCTTGGAAGGAGAGAAAACACAGAAAAGAGTAGCCAGGAATGTGTGTGCGTTGCTAACAGGGTGAACCTTAGTGCTCCGAGACAGTAAATTGTACATGGGTGACGCAGAGCGAGGTACCACATGTTGCCATGGTAATATGTATTATTTCAGCAACCAAAGCCGATTTTAAGTGCATTTAAGGCTGTCTGTCCCCCATATGAATGCTCAGTTTCTCTATGGCTGTTCACGGACATAGCTGAACCTGAGACCTGCTTCAAGCGAGAATAAAATATTGTTATATATTTGTTTAGAGACTGGTGTGTTCCTCATTTACTTGCAGTAACTCAGATTTGGAACCAACACCGTGGCATGTACTTGTCTTCTTCTTAACCTCATGTGACCTGTATCTTAATAAAGGAATCTCTGAAGAACATACCTGCTGTCTCCAGGAGTTCCACTACATTACACACTCCTTTGTTGTTGGCCACTAGCGCAGTATAGATTCAGTGCACATCGTAGACTCGAAATTAGATGTTGACATTTGGTCTGGTTGTTTTCCCTTTGGACCAAAGTCTTCTGTTGACTCTGCACAGCGTGCAGGGTATGGGGCATTTGTTGCTTACCCATGCATGGTTACTTTGGCATTTTTGCTTAATTTGTCTTTGCTGCAAAAGTGAATCTAACTCAGAACAGTTAATGTTCTGTCCATCCACATGCATTTTGCTCTCCTTGTTGGTCAATTGCTTAATCACGGCAACAGCATAATGGGTAAATAAATATGAATTAATAAATTAGATTGTTTCTCTGTTCACTAGAGTAGAAAACTATTCGGCTGCACCATGTCACAGCTGTTCGCGGATACAGAGACACATTAGATCCATGGGTTGTATAGATTTTCTTAAACATCTTTTACTATGATTTTAATGTCACAACATTGAAAGGCAATCTATGTCACAAAGGTTAATTTCCAGCATGTCCTTAAATCCACAGTGCTTGTGAAGGAACACATTTACTGTCCATATCTTTATATCTTTGACATAATTGGTCTATACAGCAAATCACCCTTTAGGGTAATTATTTATAGTACCAGGGGAGATCAGCATTGACTTTTTAAGGCCTGATCACTACTCATTCCCCATTTGGAAACACCCATGCATGCCCACAACCTGTTCTTCTTCTGGGAAGTTAAATTAAAGTAGGAGGTTCAGTAGAAACCTCCAGCACAATGTGTGTGTTATATAGTGACTTATGGGGTGATATCCATTTGGTCATCCTTCAGTTGATTTCCCCATCCACACTAATAATGACCTGCAGCCACATGGCCACTTGTATTTTATTGTCTCCCTATTCCATCTCTTGGTTCCACTCAAACCCCATTTGTTAGCCAGCACGTCAATAAGTATGTGTGCTTTGTTACACATTAGTCAGTTTAAAAGGTGTAGAGGATATGATAAAAGTTCAAAATTTAGAGATTATACACAAAGCCTAAACGAATTTCAGAGGAGTACACTGAACATACTGGCAAATCCATTCACATTTACATAGACATTTAATTAGCATTTCGTGCATGTGAAGAAAATAGCATTTACCAGACACATGTAATGTGTTTTTTTTTTTCAACAAAACGAACACTAGGCAATTTGCAATTGGCTTTATTTTGCTCACAGAAAACAAATTGAATATTTTTCATTTACTCAATAAGTATCACATATTATAGCTTAATTAAACATGTTTTAAAAAATGTGCATAAATAATGTACATTTACTAAACAATTATTAAATATTGTACTACTAAATAGTTAATTAAAGAAAAAATTCATCTTGAAGCCAGTGCATGATAGAACTGTGCTGCCACCCAAACTAAATACATTAAACCTAATAAGCAATTGAGACATCCATATGTGTAGGAGTAAGGAGGAGCTTAAAATGATTTTCTATATAATTTCAGATTAAATTATCCACTCTTAGCACTTAAAGGGGTAATATTTAAACTCATCATGTTCGTTAATAAGGCTGATTAGATGTAGCAACTACATGTATACGTATCGGCTTCAATTGACCCCCACTCTTTGATCAAATAAAATGGCAGCCCAGCTTCCAAAGGGTGGTCTCTTCTATTGTGTGTTTGTATGTATGTATATATATATATATATATATATATATATATATATATATATATATAGAGAGAGAGATGTAATGCAAACAGAACATCTGTGGGAAACAAAAGGGTGACAGAATGGCATCAAAAGATTCTTGCCCACGTTTTATAACACGTGGGTGGGGCGGAGCACTTGAGGTATGGGCACACTCTGCTATGTGAGTACACCTCTAGAGCCAGCTACCCTGGGGGCCATAAGTGAGAAAGCACTCAGGTTTCTCTCTCTCTCTATCTCCCTCTCTCTCTCCCACTCCTTCCCCCTCCTCTCCCCTCCCCTCACTGGAGTGAGATTGAGTATCTGAAAAGCGTTCATTGGTGTTAAACATTAACTTTGAAAATGTAGCTGTGCTGCAACGGTAACAGACCTGGACAGGCGTGTGACTTACCCTGCTATCAGTATCCCCTGCTAGGAGTGTAGAGATGAAACAATATTGTTGGAGTCAAAATACCATGGGCCACTCACTCACGGACGAGCTGTCTTCGAATTGTACATTTCATACAGTGATATGTTATATTGGAGAGATGACCTTGGACGCACAAATGCAATACTCAATGGTGGATTTAAATAGGGGTATTTTCCACAGAGTTGCTTCCCTGTCACCACAACGATGCAATAAAAGTAGACCTTAAATGAACTTGCCATCAGGCACAATTTGCTGTTAAGCTGTCCATTCTTTATCATCATTAACTGGATAAACTGCAAGGGCTCCTCCTTTCAAGTTCCAATACAAAACGAGCAGAGCCTCTGCAAATGTCATGGGGGAGAGTGAGATAGAGGTCCGCATGGGCTGTGGTGGAAGGTAGTCCTCACTGCAAATGTGGTGTGTCAGAAGCTACTAATAACTGTTCTGGTACCATAGTGCAGCAGAAAAGCTTTTGTGTTCCTTTTCACTCTACAAAATCTAAAGCTTGTGCATAATAGAGGCTCAAAACGCCAATTTTGGAAGCCAAATGTTGGCACTGCTGCACACTTAAGTGCATGTTAGTTGAAGATTCGGAGCCATTTCTCTTTCCTCTAGCACACCATTCTCAAAAATTATGGTAATTTACATTTTTACATAAACGTTCAAAATTGGGGATTTTTCCATTTTACGACGATAAAGATGAGATTTTATTAAGGGCACAGAGGCCAGTATTAGGCAGAATCAACTTTTTTTTTAGCAACAAGAATTCATTTTTCATTAACATACATGTACATTTCTTTACGCAATCCAAGAACTATAAGATCTGCTTAGTATCTGTTCCTGCTCCATAAGAATACTTCTCCCTCCACGGTGACCCCCTTTTCCTGGTTCTTTTCCTCTTCTGTCTGTTAAGTGCTTTGTTTGAGAAACTGACAAAAGCACCTGCACTGTCACCAAACCCTGGAGCTGAATTAAGACAGCCAATGAGGGAGGGAAATGAGAAAAACCAAGTCAACAGCCACAAACCTTTGGGCAGGATCATACCAGTGTCCGTGCTGTAAGGAACTCATGGTGACAACAGTAAAGACAGACAAGTGATCATAGTTCAAGGGTGTTTATTAAACTGCATATGCAGGTTGGAAAATGCCTAATCTAATCCTAAATCTAAGATCGGAGCAAGCTACAACCATCAAATAATAATAAGGCAGTCCTAGTGGCGTCTTGTCAAAATAAAAGGGCCTATACTAAGAAAAACGTATTGCCAATACTTACGCTAAAAACACAAACAAAGATGGGATCAGGTTCATAAAAAAGTGATCACAAATGATAGGTCAGGATGTGGTAGTCGTGGTCTCCCTTCCCCACGTTTCGAACACTGGAAAAGGCAGGACCCCAGAGCACAGCACACGCTCGAGCTTTCCCAGCACGAGTCAACAGCTCTGCTCTCAGCTATCGGAGCCTTTGGTGGTTAAGTCTCTTTTATACAAAAAGTCTCTTGCCTCCGAGGACCTGATGTATTATAAAAATAGCAAACAAACATTCCTTTCTACTTGTAAGTTGGATGATGCTTTTTCACCACCCTGGATCCCCCTCATCCGGGCTCAGATCCTTCTCGATTATTAGCTTCCCTTTGTCGGGTTCACCATGGCTTTCAACTCAATCTCATCTGTGACATTCACATCTCTTAATCTCTTTTTGAACCTCTGCCGGGTTCACTCTTGTCAACTTTGCCAATTATACAGTTTCTTGAATAGTTCTTACAATTAACTTCCCTTAGCTTCACAATCATCTGTTGGTCAAAGGCTTTCGACTGTACAGAGGATTTTATAAGACCCCTGTATGACCACTTTGACCCCTTTTGCGCCTTTCATAAGGCCTTCTGGTAATGTTGGTTTCAACCAATGTTCCCTCTAAGCTGTGCGCATGTGCGCTTGCCCAGCTTCCTTCTGGGTGCCGCTCAGAAGATTTTTAGCAGCGCACACAGACAATTCTCACCTATTCAAAAAGATTTAATAAGGCACATGCCACAGCAATTATCTGAATTGTCTTTCTCTTAAAATAAGCAACTAGTCTTGATATTCTACTAATTTGCATTACACTACTATGCACTTAAAATCCTTAAAAAAGCAAAATACAATCAAGAGGTTAAAAACGAATATGAAAAACTGGCTCCATGAACAGAAGAATCTAACCAGGATATGCCTGCACACATTAACCAAAAATGTTCCCTGCCCACCCATGATAACTTCTGCCTGAGAGTACATTAAGATACTACCAGACAACCTTGACTCTTCCTCTGTTGGCTGTGCTAAAGGTTAGCAGATGTGCACCTACATCCAATTGTTTTATGTTTGATGTAACATGAATAATGTTCACACGCCAGAATTTCTGTTACTCATTGTGCCTTACCAAAAGCATCACCCACACTATATAATCTAACTACCAGCTCAAATATCGGATACTGACTTAAGCAGGCTACTTGGATGTGCAACCAAATCCCGCACTTCCTCTTCTTTGTACATATGTCACGCAAGTGCTTTGTAAGTGAACGCATTATGAAACTAAAATATTAATGTGCCCTCTAAATATTTTGAAAAGACAAATGTGATGCTCAGCGTTTCCTACTTTTGCCTTACTAACATTGCCCTATAAGTAGAGAGCAACATTGCAATATCATTTACTTAACCTACAAGGGTCAATGGGTATGGACTATGCCTGTGATTAATCGTCCATGGTATCAAGGCACCGGATATTCAGGCAGGAGAATGATTTTCACACAATCTGCATCGTTTTCTTTGGGCATAGACCTTCACACATTATATGGTAACTGGCTTCTATGCAAAAACTGTTTCAGTGAGCACTTGTGTAATCCTACACAATGATATAAGGGTGGGGTATGTTTCAAACAATCTTGTATGCACTCCAAAAGAGTTGTGCACATGCAGAGTCATGACATTCTTAAAATGCACATCATATGTTGAGGCATTTAAATATGCCTTGCTTGCAAAGCATTGTGAGTCTGCAGATATCCCAGTGAGTGTTTACTGCTTCAATCCCTCACTTTTTACAGTGCTCTATTAACTAATATTGGAGGCAAGCACAGGGACCTGGGAAGGGTATGGGTGGAAGTGAGTTATGAACAAAGCAGCACATTTTAAAGACCAAGTCAGACATTTCGGCAGTACACTGAAGGAATTGTGTTGCATGTTTGTAAAGGATAGGAAATTCTAGTACCCATCTAGACAACAGCACCTTCTTTTTCTTTCTATGCTCGTCCGCTGAGGATTTTTCAATATAACCACGTGTTAACTGATCACAAAGAATTACAGAAGAGGGATCCATAGTTAAAGAAGAAGGCACTAAATAATTTGTATCTCTGATGAATTAATTCAAATAACTTAAAAGGCATATATGTGTGATTTTCTTGAACATGGCTCCATAATAAACCTCAGTAAAGCTCTTGTTTAATTTTATCTGGGCTGTGGTGCGGAAGGGTGGGCAAAATTATACACTGTATTATGTTCCCTGTCATTTCGCCCTCTCTATGTCAGGGGTACAAGCAGTGCTCTAATCAGATTTTGCTCTCTACTTGGAGTAAAATAATTTTATGGGAGTAAAAAATTAATTAGCTTTGCCAATAGGGATACTTTCAGCTTATTAAAAGATTTCGCCATAAAATTCCTTTTGAGATTGGGCATTAATGCCACTGGTCACTAATTCAAAAAAATATCTCTGCAGCTTTGTGGGTTGAAGCAATGATAAGTTCATTGTTTCTCATTTTTGTTAGGCATATTTTCCTTTTTTTAATGAGTAAAAATGCATGGTACATATGTATCTTAGCTCTAAGGCTGGTGTTATCATTACCACAGGAGAACGTAATGTGGATAGTAAGCAGAGGCACAGGAATTTTGGATAATTATATTCTAAGGTGCGGTTATTCTGATGCCGTTATCATCCTTACACAAATTATTAGAAGCTTGTTCTCCTGGCCCTTGAATTACTTTATTAAAGTGGCCCTTGGACTCATTTCAGCATGTTTTTGACAAATTGCTTTTAATTACCATTAATCCATCGGCAAATGTATTCTGTTTCTTGGCAGCCACATCAATTAAGAGATATTTGAGGGCCAAAAATGCCGGGGACGTTGTTCGCAGTAGTAACAGGCTGACAAGCCAGCCTATTCAAGGAGTGGAACCCACCTTCCCCAATCCACCACCAAGAGCCAACCTACCTAACGGTCAATGAACAATAACGCACCAGCCTTGATAAAGACTCCTTGAGTCGAAACCCGTATCGGCTGACCACGCGATTATCGCATCATGAATAAAATTCCCTTTTTTTTGAAAACTCAGAATACAAAGAAAGATTTTTTAAGAATAAATATTGTTTGCACAAGATATCTGGGACCACAACTAAGTGATATCTGTGTTTTGTAATACAAATTAGTGATTTTCCAGTGGCATAAAATATACAGGGCTTCATTAAGACTTGGGGCAGTATCCCAGTGTAAATTCACCAGAATACTGCCCAAACGAATTACTGTTATTCCCCATTCATATTGAGTCCCTTGGACTCAATGTGGATTTTTGGCAGAAATACAGCAGTGGAAATTCCAACGATTTCTTGGTTGAGTTGGAGGATTTACCTCCAGGATTTTTCTGGAGGCAAATCTTCTACTCAATGCCCAAAATCGTAATTTGGCGGTGTGGAAAAGTTGGCGGTAATGGGGTTACCACCGCCAACTTTACCACTTACTGCCAAACTCATAATGAGGCTGACAGTTTTCTCTGCGCAGAAGTAAGTTTGCAAGGTACTGTGGCAGATATTGAAGTCTTGGACTGGTTGAGTTTTCTGTATAATCACATAAGACATATTTCATTTTAGCCAAAGTGTTTGAAAAAAGTGTTGTAAGATTTTTAAAGAATTGCAGTGGCTGGGAAGAGGACATTTCTTTCCAAACTCTCTTCTGCGACGGTAGCGCACAAAGTGGTTTACCGCATTAGTCAGTTGCGCACATGGAAAATAATGTGCGCACAACAGCCAACCGGTTCCGCACATAGAGAAAAATAATTAGAGGGAACATTGGTTTCAACAATAGGGTAGTTGCCCAGATTTTCCCCAGTGAGTACCCACGTGGTGCCTGACTCGTCTGTAGCTGTTTTTCTCCTTTCGTATCAACAGTTCTTTGTACTTTCTTCAATTAGCCACTTGCTACTTTCGTTCAATACGGTTGTTTCTTATCAGCTCTCCTCTAGACTCACTGGCTGTGATGAACGTCTTGGCCTTTCTTGTCTCTGGAGTCAAGGCCAGAACCAGGGTGGCAAGTGTCTCTCCCCGGGTTGGTTATCAGTAGAGGAGGGCCCTCTGTACTGTTGACATCTGCTGCAACACACGCTGGCTATTGTTTGCGGTCTCACGATTCCTTTCATGGAGGTTTCACAGGGCTGGCTCGGAAAGGGCAAGGTTGCGTCTCTCCTTGTCACCCTCTCGATTTGCCCATCTTTCTCCTCCTCTTGAACTGCTGTGCTGAGTGAGCTCTCTCGTCATGCGGTCTGCCTTGCTCTTCTTGTGCTCACGTGCTCCACCTTTTATCCCTATGGGGGAGGGAAAGGGCTGTCGGGTATGTGTGATTCAGGTCAATTGCCTGACCCTTATGGTGGCACATGTAACGTAAACGGCTCTGGTGTTTGTTCATCGTCTTTCGTGGTGTACAAAAGTGTTTGTGTCGGAAATGGGGTGGGGGTCTAGAGTTTTCGAGTATCCTACTGGGTATGATGGGGAAACAGCGTTATAAAAAGGGGGAATATCGCATCTCACCCGTCGGTGTCTCACTTCCACTCCCCGAGGACCCTCCCATCCAGGTGATCCTCCCGCACTGGTCCACCTCCAGGAACTGGATCCAATAGCGATGGCTGTGTCCTGGCCACCTGGATGACAGATCCCCGGGGACTATTCAGGGAGACACCTTGAGGTTTCTCACAGTGCCCTTAATAAAATCTCGACTTTATCACAGATTCAGTAGACCAATCAGCCTCCGTCAACATAGCATCTATTTTAGCCCAAGCACAGAACACCTCTAGTTGAATGGGCCTCAAGGAGCATATGTCCGCCTCCCTTCTTGTTAGATAACACATTGAATCCACCGGGCCAAGACGGGATGCTGACGCAGGGTGATGTGGTTTCCTATATGAAATGATCAGGCGAGAACTGAACCCCCTAATGTCCCGAGTCCTCTGGACATAATGCTTAAGACACCAAACGCACAATAAAGGGCGATCATAAACCTATGATAAGTTACTGGCCCGCAACCAGTCTTAGTCCGCCTTGAGATTGTAAAGCACATGGTGTGAACGAGTAGCCTGTCAAATCCAGTGCCAAGACATCCCAAACTCTCTTGAATGAAATTAAGCATAGAAGCATCACCAGCTTGCAGATAAAGCTTGTAACAAAGACCTTTGTTGGGACCCCAGTCCATGAAGAGTAAGAAGACCAAATTGACATCAAATTGAGTATCTGGTTCTGGGGGGGGGGGTATACATACCCTGACACTACATCACATGGCAAACTAGAGGATGCTAGGGGATGACCAATATGTTTGCTGTTACAAAGAATGTGTTGGGCAGAAATAGATCTGTAAACATTACCATTCCTGTAAGAAAGGGACTGTGCTAGGCCTCGCAAAAAGTTTACCACCTTAATTGCAGTTGTTGAAAAGTGATCCATGTGGCTAGGTAGACACTAATGAATGGAAGCTTGCTAAGCAGAAACATATATGCTTCGGGTGCCTGGAGCCTAGGCTTCTCGGAGGAAATCCTTAGCCACCATCGAAATCACCTTGTGGAATCTAAACGGATGGACATTTTCCATGGCAGTAGTTGCAGGGACCAATCCATGAGAAGTGGATGGGGAGCACCTCTCGGGTCTAGTAGCAGTTTGTCCATTTGCGGAAGAATGAACGGAACATCCAAGCACATTCCCAGCAAACCTGAGAACCAAGCCTGGGCCGGCCAGAAGGCCATAATAAGAATAACTTTGCCCAACTGTTTCGGCACCTGCAGAAAGGCCCTTGGAATGAGCTAAAAGGGATGGAAAACAGAATGCCAATTGTTCTCTCAATACTGAAAACTCACATCCATGGCTAATGCGTCTGTGTCAGGTCTTCAGCTAAAGAAACGGGGAAACTGGGTATTCAGCCGTAGTCAAATAAGATGATGCATGGGGGACCTTAAACCTCAAATACGGAAAGATGGAGACACTGCTGTCCCTCAGCCTCTGAGAACACCTATCTGCTGTGGAATTAACTGGTATTGAAGGCAAAATTGCCAAAAGTTCTTAGCCAAGTCTGGCAGCGCTTTGGAACGTGTCCCCCCCCCCAGAACAGTTGATGTAACAAACCGCTAAGACATTGTCCATCCTGAGAATGATGGCATAACGCAGGTAATCCTTTAGAAAACATCAGATCGCAAAAAAACTGGCAAGAAGTTCAAAGCAATTAATTTGCGTTTCTGATTCCCGCAAGGAGCATGGATCGCCAGTCAAGGTGTCTCCAAATCCGGCTGGCATCGGAGGAGTCTCGTAGTAGACTGGGGGAAGAAGATTGCCTTGCTGTTCCAAGCCTCCATTTGAACAAGCCCTCACTGAATGTCCTCCCTGGCTTCATCCAGTTACAATAGGGCATGTCCTTCCGTGGCCCCGAGATAAGCAGTCATTGAAGGGCCCATTAGAATGATGGATCAGGAAAAATTGCTTTTATCGAGGAGGAGCGAAGACCTATGATCTGAGCCAAATGTTAAATAGAAATGACAGGTCGTTTAACTACTCCCTTTTAATAGCCATAATCTGTGTGTGGGGCATGGACGGAGAGGCCAGACTTGCATATGAATACCCAGAACCTGCATCTGTGGGGACAAACCCCTGTCCCTGAAGACAATTCATGGCTGTACACAGGTGTCTCAACACCAGACCCCCTGGATTGGCCCAAGAAAAGAATGTCATCCAAATAGATGATCATTCGGATTGCCTGGCTTGGTGTGGCTGCCACCACTGGTCTCAACAGTTTCGTGAAACACCATGAAGCAGAAGGCAGGCCGACTGCCAGGCAGGTGAACTGAAACATATTCTGTCCACATGCAAACTGAAGGAATTGGAAATGTGGAATGTACATTGGCACTTAATGATAGGCATCTTTGAGGTCCAATCTTACCATATAATCTCCTTGGTGTAACACCACCTGAAGGCACTGAATCGTCTCCATCTTGAGTGTCTGTTTAATAGAAATCTTTTCAACTCCCTGTTTGACAGGCCAGAACCCCTTGTCTTTTCTTTCTTTACTCTGATGAGGTTGCTCAAGAAACTGGATGATTTAAAAACCTTTCCTTCTTAGTCAGCATAGTTTTCTCCTCCTAACCTGAGGGTCCTGTGGGGCACATATCCATTATCATCTGATCTGAGATTCCACAGGAGCAAGGGAACAGGAAAAGCAAGGCAGCCATGGAACAAGTTACTTACATGTAACTGTTTTTCTGCAGCATGAGTCTGGCATGGATTCACATGCTCATGAATATTCCTCGCCTTGAGGCCCGGAATCCTTGGTAAGAAAAAGAAAGCAGTCTTGCTTTAAAAGCTTGAAAACTGTCTTTCTCTCATTGCCCAATCACTGGAGACTGGGCCATACTGCACCCATCCAATGACTACTGTCTCCCCGAGTCCCGCCCCCGGTGGCCATCTTCAGGTTCAAAGAACGTGTGGTGTCAGTATGAACCCAGAAGAGCCCAGCGGGGAAGGACGGAGGATTCGCATATGAATCCATGCCAGACACATGCTGGAGAACAATAGTTATAGGTAAGTAACTTGTTCCTTCTCCAGCATGGGGTCTGGCATGGATTCACATGCTCATGAATATGATTATACAGCAGTACACGTATAAACAATCACAGGAGGTGGCAAAACTCAACAGAAGTACAAACACTTAGGCACTGACTCACCTCAAGCAAATAGGTTGCTCAGCACCGATTGGATGACTCTGGACTCCTTCTTGGAATCCCAGTCGACACAGTAAAACCTAGTGAAGTTGTAGACCGCCACGTAGCAGCCCTGCAAATGTCCATCAGTGGAACCCCAGAGATAAACGCTTTAGTTGCAGCGATGGCTCTGGTGGAATGAGCTGTAGGCTGGCCCGGGAGTGGTCTGTTGGGCAGACGATGACGGTGCATGATGCAGTCGGAGAGTCACCTTGATATGGAAGCTTTTGACAGGGCATATCCCGAGTCACAAGACTAAAGTTCACAGAAAGTTGAGAAGTCTTCTGAAAATCCTTTGTACGAGCCACATAGAACTTCGAGGCCTGAGCAACGTGCAACGTATGCAGTGACCGTTCAGCGGCGGAAGCAGGATTCTGGAAGCACCAAGAGTTCACTAAGGTGGAATGTAGATGGAACCTTAGGCATAAAGAAAGGGTCGGTCTGAAGCACCACCCTTGCAGCATGAAATGATAGGTATAGGCATTTGCAGGAGAGAGCTTGCATTTCCCCGACCTGCCTGGCCGAGGTGATAGGCATCAGGAACACTGTCTTCCAAGGACGAACCTCCAGGGAGGCCTGATGCAATGGTTTGAATGGTGGCCCCATACCCCGGTGAGGACAACATTGAGCTCCCACGCTGGGGCAGCGGCCTTCACTGGAAGAAAGGATCTGAAGAGGCTCTGCATGAATTATTTGAAGAGTATGTGGGACCACAAGGATGGTCTGCCTGGCGAGCGGTTTTGTATCGCGATATAGCTGCCGGATGCACCCTGATGGAGGCGTGGGCCAACCCAGACTTGGGTAATGACAGTAGGTACGGCAGGAGCTGAGGAGTTGTGATGTGCAGAGCGTGATCTTCTGGGACCTGCACCACACCATAAAGCAATTCCACTTGTGCCTGTAACATGATGGTGTAGATGACGCCCTGGCCTTGGCAAGAACCGCTTTGCATTGGTACGGTATGGTATTGTTTATTTGTAAAGCACCTATACACAGAGCAAGTGTTTCAAAGCGCTCAAGGAGGGAGGGAACAAGGGGGGAAAAACAACAGTCATTCAGAGCCCTTGAATATCTGAACGATACAAGTCTGCACGGGCAGAGTGGGTGCATGGAACAAGTGCATATGATAGAATTTACTGTGTAGATGACTGCAAATAGATTCTGCAGTTTTTCCAAGTGCACCATGCAAGGAGGGTAGACAAGGGAAAAACAGATGATCTAGGCATGGTGCATTCAGATCAAGCAAGTGTGCAGACAGGTGCAGGAGAGGGGGGGGGGGCAAGTGCAGTGGTTGGGGGTGATGGGGGAGGGGACCAAGTGCACCCAGTAAGTCAGAAGTTGGGGTAAGTGCTTAGAGATGCCACTCTCATGGGTCATTGACCATGTGAAGTAACGATGAGGCAAGTGCAGGGCCTGGAGGCAAGTGTGAGAGGACTGGTGAGGGTGCCAAAGACTCTGAGATACACCAGGCGGCCAGTCAGCAGGCTGCATGGAAAAGGAGGGAGAGAGGGATAGAGCGCATAGAAGGATAAGCAGGGTAGAGTGAGAGAAGGAAGAGGAGAAGAGGAATGTCTTAAGGTGTTTCCGGAACTTAAGGGGATCAGGCCCAAGACGGAGTGCGGCAGGGAGGCTATTCCAGAGGGAGGACCCTGCAGAGTATAAAGATCTCCCTCTGAATCTCTGCTTGGAGAACCGGCTAACTCGCAGAAGGTTGGAGTTAGATGAGCGGAGGGCTCGGGTAGTACGGTATTTAGGTAGGCAACGTTGCAGATAGGTAGGTATCGGGCCTTAGAAAGCCTTGTGGACAATGCAGAGGATCTTGAACTTGATCCCTGCAGCCACAAAGAGCCAGTGTAGGGATTTCAGCACTGGAGAGATGTGGTCGCTGGGCTTGAGGCAAAGGAATAAGTCTCACGGGTCTTTTCTGGATGAGCTTCAGAGGTTGCAGAGCAGAGGCAGGGAGATTGAAAAAGAGGCTGTTGCAGTAGTCCAGCCTTGAGAGAACCAGGGCTCTGGAGGCAGTGAGCGGCTGGGGGAATGTGAGAAAAGGAAGAGTACCTCTGAGGAGGTGTAGCTGGTAGTTGGACTTTTTAGAGATGTCCGAAATGTGAGTGGAGAAGGAGAGAGTAGTCAAAGATGACCCCAAGGTTTTTTGCCTCGCAGGTGGGTGTGGGCACAGGGTCAAGGGAGCAGGAGTGAGTCCCAATGCAAACATTTTCAGTCTTACTAGCATTGAGGCAGAGGGAGTTTGCAGCACACCATGACTGAATTGCAGACAGTCAGTCAGATATGAGCGAGGTAGAGGAGGTGGCTGAGGATAGCCTGAAGGAGAGTTGCGTGTCATCCGCAAAACGCTGGAAGTTAGAGATGAAAGTTGCAATCACATGTGCAAGGGCAGCCATGTAGACATTGAAGAACCAAGGGGATAGGTTAGAACCCTGGGGAAAGTAGACCCAAGTTCCACCTGGGATGGGCGGTCGGAAAAAGGAAGGAGGTTAACCACGCCAGAGTCTGACCTGTGATTCCCAGGTTGTCATGCAGAAATGCAATCGGGAGCTTGTGGTTTACCGTGTCAAAAGCAGAGTAGAGGTCAGGAAGAATGAGGACAGAGGGGGTGTTAGTGTCGAGATTTGAGAGCAGGGCTTCACAGGTGTTCAGAAGAGCAGTTTCCATGACTCTGGATGATCTAAAGCCAGACTGATGGTCGTGTAAGCAACCAGCAGTTTCAATGTGGAGGGCGAGCTGTGATATAGCCATCTTTTCCAGGAGTTTGCCCAGGAAAGGGGTGATGGCGATAGGGCGGTAGTTTGCCAGAATGGAGGGGTCGGCAGAGGGTTTCTTAAGTAGAGGGTGCACAAGGGAGTGCTTAAAAGAAGGTGGGTAAATCTTCAGTGGCAAAAAAGAGATTGCAGAGATCAGCCAAGGCTGGAGCGAGAGAGTCAATGTTGTCCTTAGTGGTTTTGGAGAGGCAAGGGTCCACCTGTTTGGATGAAGCCTTCATAGACCGGACTTTTCTGGAGACCTCATTTGGGTTGACAGGAGTGAAAGAAGAGAGAAGTGGTGGAGGGGCCAAGGGAGGCTCCAGAGGTGTTGGTGAATGAGGTGATGTGGGGGGGAGAGAGGAAAGGATGTCTTGGGTTTTTGCAGTGAAGTGTACAGCCAGGGCCGAGCAAAGGTCCTGGGTGGGCGTGACAGAAGAGGACGGTGCTGCAGGATTGGCCTGTTCCTTACAAACTTTCAAAAGTTTGGCTGTGTTGTTTGAAGCCGTGGAGATGCAGGCTTGAATAAAGACTCTTTACTTTGTGTGGATGCAGAGTCGATATTGACTTTGAAGGAGGTGGCAGGCCAGTTTGCTTGAGGGTCTGCCCGACGAATTCCACTTCCACTCAGCTGCCCTACACATATGTTTAAGGGCAGCCAGATCAGAGTCGTACCAAGAGTTGCACTTTTTCAAAGGCTTCAGTCGGACCCTCATGATGGGCAAGAGTATCAAGGGTGTTAGGGGTTAAAGTTAGCGAGGGCTGTGTCAGGGTGGGAGTCGGCCGCAGGAGTAGGAGGCGGAGAGTAGGTAGAGGCAAAGGCAGCCGCAGTCTCTCTTTTCGTGGGTCTGGTGACTTTGAGACTGAGTGGCCACACTGGGTGTGCCAATGCAAGAGGAGAGGAGAACTTCAAGTGTGATGAGAGAAGAGAGTGGTCCGTCCAAGAGAGAGCGGTAGTGAGAGGGAGAGAGAGAGAGGGTTGTCGATAGAGTTGAAAGCTTCCAAAGTGTGGCCCGCTGTGTGCATGGAGCCAGAGGGTAAAATGGAGAGGGAGAGAGAATCACATAGGTTTCAGAAGGGTCCTGAGGAGTCGGGAGGGTCCATATGAATATTGAGATAACCCAGCAGGAGGAGTTGAGAGGAGGAGGAGGAGGAGGAGGAAAGTAGAGAGGAGGCCAGGTCAGCTCATTCCGAGAGGAAGACAGTGGACTGTCCTGGTGGCTGATAGAAGATGGCCATAAGTAGAGAAGATTTAGGAGAGAGAGAGCCTGCAGACTATGCTTTTGAAGGAGGAATAGGCCTGAGTAGGGATGATGGACACAGGTATCCATTCTGGGAAGATCAGGGCCACTCCTCCTCCTGTCTCCTTGGGTCTGGGCACAGAGGATTTTGTATGCTTCAGGGAGGAGTGTATCAAAGCTTGTGACAGAGCTGTCCTTGAACCATGTTCCCGTGATGTCGAGCACATCGAGATCCATGAGTTCAAGGAGGTTGTAGATGTCAGACAAGTGTTTGACAAGAGAGCGAGAGTTAAGCGTGGCAATATGGAGCAGCTTGCCATCTTTGAAGATCTTCCGTGGGGGTGGAGGGGGCAGGCGATGGTAGTCCCCTCAGAGGGTGGCAGAAGAGCCAGAGGGCTAGTAGAGGGTGGCAGAGGAGCCATGGCCGACAAGGGAGCTGGGAAAGTGGAGAAAGGAGAGGGAGCCTGTGCAGAGGAGAAGGAGGGCACAGTAGGCAAGGGAGCCTGTGCAGAGGAGGAGGAAGGGACAACCGGCAAGGGAGCCTGTGCGGAGGAGGGGGAAGGCACAGCAGGCAAGGGAGCCTGTGCCGAGGAGGAGGAAGGCACAGCAGCCAAGGGAGCCTGTCCAGGGGGAGAGGTAAGGTTTGAGAGGCGAGGTAGGAGCCTGTCAAAGAGAAGGTTGGGTTGAGGACCCTGAACCATGATGGTTCCATTCCGATAGACATTCATGATAACCCTGGAAATGGGGAAGAGGTCAAGGAGAACTTCCCAGTGGGTGCCACCATTAATGGAGAAGAGGCGAAAGGAGGAAGGCGATCATGTGGAGGGTCCACAAGTCGGGTGAGAGAACGACAAAGAGGATGTCTGTGAGAGTCTCTCTGGCGGAAGCCGTGACATAGGTGTCTGCAATAGGAAGGCCTGGGTTGGAGCCCAGTATGTCCTTCTTAAGTTTCTTCCAGTTAGATTTAGTGATAGGAGAGGGCTAGGAAATAGAGAAGCAGTTAGAGAAGATAGGAGAGATGGATATCGACATAGCTGCAGTGGTGAGGAGGACACTGACCAGGCTGATGTACTGAGGCACGAGGAGGGAGTGTGGGGAAAAACACAGGGGTTGGGGGTACAGTGTGTAGGCACAGAGGACAATGTAGGATATGGTAGGACGTTAATGCAGGATGTACTCACAGCAAACACTACTTTTACAGTTAGTAAATTAACAGTTATGCACCCATCAAAAATCGATAAAGAAAAATGGTAACAGCAAGTACACAGCCGTGTTCGATTTTAGCTAAAACAGAATGAAACGCAATTCAGCATGTGCACACAGTCAAGTTCGATATCCGGCACAACAGAATCAAACACAGTGCAGCATGGTGCAAGGGGTAACAGTAGCACCCAAATTCGAATTAAGCAACACACCCCAAAAACGTTTTGAAATGTAGCAACACTGAATGCAGATGGTGCAAGGCAAACAGAAGCACCCAAATTCGAATTAAGCCTCGCACCCCAAAAACGTTTTGAAAAGCAGCAACACTGAATGCAGATGGTGCAAGGGAAATGGAAGCACTGATATACATGTATGAAAGAAGTAGATGTAGGAAAAAGGAATGAGGTTAGTTAAGAACATGGATTGAGAGTATAGCATTGGAAATGCCTCAGGAGAGTTAGTAATGGTAGAACAGCCAAACTCATTCCATAGGAAGATTAAAGTGGCCAAACACTAGGGTTGCAGGAGCCAAGCCACAAGGTTCAATGATGCCGGGTCATGATGCAGAATGGTCTCCCTTTCTCTGGAGAGTAGGTCAGGAAGAGGAGGCAGCTGGATGGCTGGAGCCACCGACGGGCGTAGCAGGTCCGAGTACCAGATCTGGCAGGGCCACGCTGGGGAGATGAGGATCATTTTGCAGTGACAGATTTTGAGTGTGTTGATGACACGCACTAGAAACGGAATTGGGGGTCGGGGCATACAGAAAACCGCCTTTCCCATCTGAGCGAGAATGCGTCCCCTAGGCTCCCGGGCTGGGGAAAGCTGCTGGCGTACTCCGTGCATTTGCAATTTGTTGCTGTGGCGAAGTGGTCGTTCTGGGGACTGCCCCATTTGCTGAAGAGGAAATACACCTGCTTCTGTTGACTCTCCCATTCATGGCAGGACCGCTCCTCCCTGCTGAGGGCATTCACTACCATGTTCTTGATGCCTGCCAGGTGAAACGGGATGAGGAACATGCCTTGAAGAATCGCCCAGAGCCACAGGGCGTGAGCCTCTAGTGAAAGAGCAGGGGATCGCGTCGAGCCCTGTTCCCTGATGTACAACATTGTGCTGGTGTTGTCTGTGAAGATCCTTACTACCTGCCCCTTCAGAAGAGGCAGGAATTACTTGAGAGCGGAGAATACAGCTTGAAATTCCAACCCATTGATGTGCAGATTCTGCTCTTCCGACAGCCAGAGACCCCTGCCGTGGGACTACCTGTTGTAAGCCCCCCATTCGTCCAGGGAGGCATCTGTGGTGACTGTAGCCTGGAAAGGTGGGACTTGAAACGGGGGACTCTAAGTGAGGTGTGAGCGCACTCCCCACCATTGAATGGACTGTCTGAATTCCAGGTTGAGGGTAATCTTGTTTGTCCACCCCCCCCCTGTGACTTGGCGCCACCTGGCGTCCAGGAACTCTTGAAGCAGCCTTATCTGCAGTTTGCAGAACGGGACCAGGTGGATGCACGAGGACATCATGCCTAGTAGTGACTGGATTGCCAAGATGGCCACAGATTGCATTGTGGACAGCTGATGTACCTTCCCCAGGATGGCCATCACCCTCTCCTCTCCTCTGAGGGGTACACCAAGGATGCCACTGTGTTGGCGGGCACCTAGAAACAGAGCGACCTGTGATGGCACTATGCAGGATTTCGGATAATTGAATCCGAGTTCTGTCAGCAGGCGTATAGACTCCTCGGAGTGCTGCATTGCCAGGTCCTGAGAACATAACCAGATGACCCAGTCATCCAGGTAAGGGTATACGTGTATGCCTTTGAGGCGTAGATGAGCTGCCACTGGGGCCAAGCATTTTTAGAAAACCTGTGGCGCCGACTTTAGACCAAAGGGCAGAGCTCTGAATTGGTAGGGACATCCCAGCACTATGAAGCGCAGGAACGTTCGATGCTTCGGGTGTATAGGGACATGAAAGTAGGCATCCTCCATGTCTCCCCTCATGTCATTATGTATTCCCCTTCCTCCAGTTGGCCAAGCATGTGCTGCAACGTGACCATCCCAAACTTTTGGAATTTTAGGTATTTGTTAAGGCATTGCAAATCCAGGATCGGGTGCCACCCTCATGATTTCTTTCAGACCAGAAAGTATCTGGAGTACACTCCGGAACCCCAGAGGCGCAGAGGAATGAGTTCTATTGCCCCTTTTGCTAGCATGGCATGCACTTCCTGGAGCAGCTGGGTCATGTGTAGCTCCTTTCTTGCTACAGGGGAAATATGAGGGCACCTGTGTTCGAACTCCAGGGTGTGTCCCTGATGTAATCTGTCCAGCACCCTTTTGTCGGTGGCAATGTCCTTCAACGTGTTGATGAAATATGATGGACGACCCCCGACTGGGGTGCAAAAGTGTGGATGCCGGCCTGGGGCCCGAGTCAGGCTTGCTTGGGTGTTTGCGTCTTGCCTTGCGGGTGTCAGCAGCGCTGCGACCCTCCTCTGAAGACTTGCGACCGGCCTCTGTATGCTTCCTGTGCCGTGGAGCAGGAGTGCTGACAGCGTATCCTCTGGAAGATCTGAACTTTCCCCTTGGAGATCGAAAGAAAGAGCACCAACACTGTTGCAGAGTCCCTAGGGATCTTGGCATCTCTGTGTATGTCTTTATCGCCTGTAGTGTATCATCCACTACCTTTCCGAAGAGGTTATTCCCGTTAAAGGGCATATCAACCACCTTGGCTTGGATGTCAGGTCGAAAGTTGGTGGCCTTCAGCCAGCCTTGGCACCTGAGTGCCACACCATTACCCATTTGGTGAAAACCTGTGTCTGCGACATCCATGGCTACTGTTATGGTGTGGTCAGAGGCCACCTCTCATTCCGGAAAAAGGGCAAGAGCCACTGTCGTCTTGTCATCTGGCAAGAAATCTATGAGTGTGCCCACCTTGAACCATAACTCCCTATCATACCGGGCTAGAAATGCCAGAGCGTTTAGCGGCCTTGACTGTTGATGCTGTAGGGAATATGATCCACTTCCCCATTGCATCTAGCTTCTTTCCTTCTTGATCTGGCGGAACCATAGACTTGGAGGACAGGTTCGCAGATCGTTTGTGATGGCTGTGATCCAAGGCACTTAGATGCTGAGTCAGGCACCCTGTATTTTTTCTTTAGCCTGTCCAGTTTGCTGGTGTGGAGCTTGGAGTCTTCATTAGCGCGAGGCCTTCCTCCCACACCTTGTCAAGTAAAGGGACAGACAATATTGTCTTCCTGGCCGATGTGCATCTCTGGTAAAGGAAGCCCTCCTTTTTCTTTTCCTCTAGCATCACGTTGAAGAGGGTAGATAACCTTGCCATCATGGAGTGGAACGACCCCACCTCATCTGGGGGGAAGCCCTGGGAGCATCATCTGCACCTATCGGATCCCCATCCGCAGGAATAAAGTTGTCAAACTCATCTGTGTCTGTGGTGCCGGTTTCAGTATCCGTCTGGGGCTGCTAGGACGGGCAGTGATGTTGGTGGTTACCCCAGGATGTCTGTGTGGAGACCTTGGAGGGCTGTACCTGGGGTTGCTGTGGTGGCAGCCGCTGTTGTATCTCCAAGACCAGAGAACAGAGCACAGTGAAAATATCCTGAGACATGTCCCTAGAGGCCTCTGGAGGGGCCAGAGGAGGGGGCACTGATGGAGGGCTATTGCGTCTCACTGGGCTAGTATGCCTTGGTGACCCCATGCTTATCGGGCTGTTGCCACCCGTGTCCAGGCATTCCTGTAACGTTTCCTCCTCAGAACTTGTGTAGACTCTTCACTGGGCCGCTTGCGACCTCCTTCTGACCCCCTCTACACTAATAGAGATGCGCCATCCGCAGCCATTGACCGGGCTACCGTCGATGGGGGCTTGGTCGTCGGAGGCATCATTGATGGGGTCTCTGCTTGTGTGGCATCACCGCTGATGAAATCGTGAGACGTCGACGAGGACCTAGACGTTACCTCCTTGCAGAAATGCTTTTTCAGTTTATCCTTCGATGACAGGCCATGTTTTGAAGGTCTCACAGACGATACCCCACCCACCGGCAAGCTTACCATGGATGGGCATGGTGACACAGAGCGTGTGTACCCCGAACTAGGACCCGCAGCGGCGTCTCTAGTCGGCTCCTCAGCATGACGCTTGGCCTTATGGACACCTTGCAAGGATACGTCCTCTGCCAATCTCGACCGCTTACCCGAGGGAGGGCGCTCCAGAGGTCAACTGGATCTGGTATCTTCCTGAGTGTCCGGAAGCCACGCCAAGGGCCCTGTCCTTCAGCCACACCACCAACCATCAGTAACGGTCTCTTAGTCTTGGCTGGGAAACTTCGGCAGATGTCCCATCTGTCTTCCTCATGGTCAGGATGTCGACAATAGAGGCACCTCGTGTGCCTGTCCTGCACATAGATGTTCCTCAAACCACACCGGGAGCAGAGCCTGTACAGACTCCTTGCCTTCCTCCGACATGGTGAGGCTGGAAGTAGACCTCACTAGGCCTTCCCAGAAAGATCCGACGGTATAGTTGACGATATTCACCGGAACAGTTCACCGCTACCGACACTGACTACGAGTGAGCAGATGAGAGATTTAGGACAAAAATAGGATTTTTGTTTTGTCGAGAAACAACAATTATGAAAAATAGCTCAAAGAGCAACTGACGAGGACTCCCTGCACCGAAACGTGTGATAAAAGTCTGAAGATGCCCGCCGGGGGAGGGAATCAGGGAGACGGTCGTCATTGGATGGGTGCAGTATGATCCAATCTCCAGTGATGTGATAACATGTGAAAGGCAGTTTTCAAGCTTTTAAAGCAAGATTGCTTTCTTTTTTTCACTGAGGATTCCCAGCCTGACGGCGGGGAATATTCATGAGCATGTCAAACCATGCTAGACCACATGCTGGAGAACCATTATGTCTTCCAGGTGCTTTTTCTTAAAAGCCTGTTTGGATGGGCACCCCTGTTCACCAGTGGAGATAGATGGGCATGAAACGAAGAGAGAGCCACTATCAGAGGACCTTGTGCTTCTAAAACTGCACTAGATATAGATTTGCCTAACTTTATGGAAAGCAATAGTTTTACCCAGTGCATTACTGAGATATTTAGGAATTAATCCATATCTGTGCTGGTCAAAGCTTGAGGGGCTGGAGTCTCAGGGTTGTGAAAGGTCTACTCTACGGGAGAATCCTCTGCTCGCCCTTCCATTTCTAACATGCTGCTGCTTAAGAAAGAATAAGCACTGCAGCTTTAAGACAATTTGGCGTTATTAGAATATACCGATTTTGGGGTCCTGCGCCTCTTCTAATCGGCAGTGCCTGCCGAACCCGTCAGCGCGCTGCTACCCTGCTAGACCACATAGCTAGTATCTGTCTCGGCGGCTCTGTTCACACTGAGCGTGCCACCCCAAAGGCATCGCAGCGGTCTTGGCGAGCCATGCGGCTCCAATTGAAGTGTTTTCTGGCACCACCTTAAACCAAGCAACAGAACGAACGTTCACTACCGCTCAGGTATCATTTCCTTTATATAATCCCTGTGAACCGGCTCATACGTGCATTTTGTTTATGGTAAAAGGGTAATTAACTGTCCTCTCCACAGCAGCAAGAAAACAGGATCACAATGGAGGGAGTGGCCTTCTTGTGGAGCAGGAACAGAGGAGAGGGACTTCCACCATAGGAAATGAGGATCACGGAGCGTGTAGTTCTTGTTTAGATAAAGAAATGTTTTTTTTAATGAAATATTTCATTCTTGCTGCTAAACAGAAAATAATAATTTATTCTGCATAATAGGAAGCCTCTGTGGCCGGTCTTTAAATTCGAGGCCTAGGGGATTCAAGAGAATATTCAGTACCAGAAATTGTGCATGGTAACAAAAAAATGCGCAGTTTACACTGTCAACTCTTCTTTACAAGTTTCATGCATTCAGTGAAATGAAGGAGCATTTAGTGGATTTTCTGGCTATTTTTCTCAGCATATTCTTTGAGACTGTATATAACGCATGCAATTACAGATATATCTTTATTCTGTGTGCCATTTCTTGTTCTGCAGACAACAAATGCATGGAAATTTCCTGGTGGACTGTCCGACCAGGGTGAAGACATTGGTAAGTATATTCCCAAGACTGTCACATAAGACGCAAGATTGGTTATATTTTAACATTGTTGTAAACAGAATTACAAACATGGGAAATGTGGTGTGCAGTATCATTTGAATTTGCACTGAGGTTGAACCAGGTTTTACAGACCATAGCCGTTGTTTTCAGTTGAACATTTCATAATTCCTATTGAATATGTAAATAAAGTGTTCCCAATGAAAGGAGTTCGGGAGAGGGAAAGTTGAAAACTATTCTGCTAGCAATTAAAAGTATTATTATTCGCTTCGATATTCAGGCTCGCCTGTTGATTTCAGAGACCCTTACCATCCGATCATTCAAAGAAAAAAACAATTAAGCAAAACAAACCAACCAGCCTGTTCTTTTTAGGCAAAGGTGTTCTGAGAACCCTTTCTGAGCTAGTAAGCCTGTGAAAGGAAGCCACCTCAAAACTCCAACCAACAAAGCAAATTGTTGGTAATGCCCATCAAGAAAAGTCAAACTACCCATCCGGCAAATGGATAGTCCCCTGCATGCTGGAAAGCGCGGAGCAAGAAATTCAGTGTATTGTTTTACATCAACGTCTATGATATGAACAGTGACCCAAAGAGTGAATCTAAATGCGCAACACGATTCACAGATGACCTCAACGATTACAACAAATGTTAAGGTTTTTGAAATATATTGAAAGGCAGATTAAGTAAAAAGGGAGATTAAGTCCAAATAGCCAATGCATGTGAAAACCTCAAGTAATGCCAGTTTACAGAACATGATAACAGCTACCCTCAGCATTGAAATACATCAGCATCAACAGACATACTTGAAAACGATCACAATAGCAGAAGAGAAGGATACTTGAAGGAGATGAACCAATGGCCTTAATTTTCCCACAGACAGTGCCCATTCGTAGTGTGATGTCACTGACATACTGCCGCAAGAAATCAAGGGGTGCGCACTGTAGGACTGATGAGATTTGTTTCTGCACCTGTAAACCCCTCAGCGTGAAGAGGTTCAAGATGGTCATAATACAGTAACACCTATGAATAACTGACCAGATATGTGGGCAAGCATAAGCACATATGCAAAAGAATCCCTTAAAAGAATGTAATTACTCAAAGTACTCATCTAAACCAGCGTCTTATGCTGAGGGTTTAGTGTTTTTGCTCAAATATAGAATTGGCATATGGCACAGGAAATCATTTTATGATTTACCAACCAATCAAGATTCTGGTTATCTCAACCTGGTAAAAATGCTGCCCTTTTACTTACTGACAAGCCTGGAACGTAATTTCAGAACATTTCTAATTCCCACAGTGGCCTTCATACTCCAAAATGGATCGATCTATTGCTGTCACTGTGATTTCAAGGATTAACAGCATACTATATCAAATAACGCAGAACAAGGGCCAATGACATCTTTTGATCTTTATAAAAAGGTGAGAAAATTCGATATAACTTGCATTAACATCTTGCCATTTAAAACACTGCTGTAGAACAGTGCATAGAACTTCTCAAATTTAAAAAATAGCACGCCATGAAAGTGCAATATGTATTCCTTCAACACTAAACAAGTGTTTCTACAGCCAGAGATTCTATGGTATGTTCCTCCAGGGCAGTTAGTGACACATCTAGCATTCAAGAAACTAGTAGCGCAGAACCATATGTACAACATACGAGCTAAAATGTACTGGTGGTATGTGGTCACTGCATGAATTTCAAAGGCTTCTCATAGCACGTCCTATGCTTGTCGTAAGACTCCTGGAACCTATAATAAATTAGTCTGGCGTCCATAATGGGAAGAGACAAAAACAATGGCCCCAACCCACATGGTGATACTGGTTATCCAACTAAGACCTATCTAATGACACCTGCTTTAACCACACTAGACGTGCAAATGCACAGTAAAATGGCACCTCAATTGGTAAATTGGCATTAATAAATCAGCTGCATCTATGCTGAGGCAGGATACTAAAGTCTCAACAAGATATTCCCCGCACAGCAAGTGGGTAGTCTACAGGCAGTCAACCGGTGTGTCTCCATCTAATTAGGTACAACGTAGCAGTACACAATTGGCCACAGATGTGTGCCAAAGGAGGCCAGAAACAATATAAGTCACTGTAAGCTATAGGAGATTCATATGGTATGCAACATAACATACATCAAGGCAAGGGAAGACACCATGGCAGAGCAGATGGTAAGCCATAACCGCATGATTTAACGATGCTTCACTTTAATGGAAAAATATAATTTATCTAATGTGGGTACAACCACACAAGCATGCCCTCGCTCTATTTGAACATGCTACCTGGTACCATAGATCAAGGACATACCCATCACATGTTTAGAAGGTTCAGTGTTTGTTCCACTAAGTTGGGTCAAAATGTCAGGAATCAGACTCTTAGCATTTGCCAGCACTTTTGATAATGTGATGGTTGCCACCCCCCTGTCCCACCAAAGCACAGTACGCTGTTCACACTGGGTCTCATACAGATTTAGATCATGGGGTAGAAATTGCTTGATTTAGTGCTTTATGAATTCCAACCCATGAGTAAGGATAGGGCAATACATGTGGGATAGAGCATTTATGTTTGGTGCAAAGCAGCTACACAGGATTGCAGGTGGTCAGAGAGTTCCATCATACTGTACAGGTGTGTCACTCCTGGATGGCATATGCTTTCCTCATGTCCTATATCCCTGTTTTGACAATGTTGACATACAGCCTAAATTTAGTGATATCGTTTGCAGCCATAGACAGAAACGCTTGAAACTCGATTGTTATCTGCAAGTGTGGCATGATATGGTGACATTGGATGCACCGTAGCTAGGCTAGAAGAGTTTTCTACTACAACTAGGGACCCTGTTTTGCGATGTATGCACGTCTTCTATTCATTGATGCAGAACATGGGAAGTCGGATACCCTGTGGCCATGTACCATCTTAACTGTTGAAATATTGAAATATGGTGCCAGGTAACGGCATAATGGTAGGTTACACCCTTCAAGATTGACAGCACAATGTATTTCATCTATGTTGTGTTTAACCCATCTGTGTCTCATGTCACCAAACCCATGCCTTCCTAATAGTGTCTGATGAGACCGTCATTTTTTTTTAAACTCACCAGCTCACGCAAGCCATCTTGTTTTCTTGCACAGGTCCTCTGTAAATTACAACTCACCTGTCACACTTTTGTTCTTTCTCATTCCGCACCCTGACTATGGGCAAGTACCACTTTCACCTTTGCTGATTCTGTAGCGCATACCCGCCCTATTCTTAAACAGTGAATGCATTACTGCCTCTCTGATAGATCAAGCAAGTTCCACTCCTGATCCTCTTACTAAGAGGCATATCCGTGCTCCCACTCTTTGTTGATCATCTGAGTCTTCATCTAAGAAGACAAGAAATTAACATTCCTAATTGGTCACTTCACAGTCAAATGTCATCTTTTGTCCCGTGTGTCATTCCCTGCCACCACCCTGATCTTTCTTTACAAAGTTCAGATAGTAGTTGTTGCTGTCATTGTGATAGCATTGGGTTTTGGAAGATGCAGCCATGATTAAGTGACTTTGAATTGCCCATCACTTTCTATAGTCGCCAATTATGCCTTCTGCAAATCACTCAGACCTACGATTTGAAAGCATGAACTGGCCCTTCTTCATAACACATAATTCTCATATTTCTAACTATTATGTTCACGTTGGCATGTCCCAGAACTGTCAGTGTCCATCTTTCATCAAGCCTAAAGCCCATCCCTGGTCACTCTCTGCAGAACAATCGGTGATCTGCAACATGTCAAATGAATCTTCAATTTGAGAGGAAGGAACCCTTTGTAGCATGGCAGCAGTGGGCTGGGCGTTTCCTGGCAGTTGGAGGTTGGTACTTAGCCCCGATCTGGCTTTTGTTCATCGGCATTGTTATGAAACTTTTCGTGGTTGATTGTGATAATTGAGCTAAGAGCTGCTTTTGCGGTTTTCCACTCAGATTTCATTTTTCCTGGATATTACCGGTTCTAGCACTAATGCAGCATTTGCATTCTCGTAGTGGGGGCCAGAGAGTCCAATGTGCAGTGCCAGTCCTTTTTTTGTTGATTTTTTTTTTATGAATCTCTTTATTGGTTTTACAACATATAAACTCATTCCCCCCAACATCCCTTCCCTCCCTCCCACCCCCAGAATCAGATGCCACCCAGTCCTTGGTCCATAGGTTTCATGGATCGAACGCCGAGGTTCACTGTAAGTCCAATAATCTTAGGCGCTGGGGACACCAACCCACCCGGAAGTCGTCTCTGAGGAAGGTTAGAGTTTCTCCCCATTCGCTCGCAAAGATGTGAGTCTTATCCTGTGTGGCGTACGTTGCCCATTCAAGAGTCACAATCTCCCAAATTTTCCGTAACCAGTCTTGTACCATGGGCACCTCTGTACTTTTCCACCTTTGTGGTATTACTGTCATAGCTGCAAGCGTGAGGATCACTCTTGTTTTTCCCGGGTTCTGGGTTCCCCCTCCTCGATATCTCCCCTAACTCCTAGTATGATTTGCTCCGGTGATCTGTTGCCTCCCGGCCCATAGGCCTGTTCTTGCGCTTTTTGTACCTCTTGCCAGAAAGGTTCTAATTTTGGACATCTCCACCAGATGTGCTCTGCTGTGCCTTCCATCCCACACCCCCTCCAGCAGGCTCCCAAGGTCTCTGGGTATATCTTGTGGAGGCGGGCTGGCGTGTAGTGCCTGCCAGCCAAACAGTATCTTATACCACCCCTCTTGTAGTTGGGATGCTCTTGCTAATTTGGGTATCCTCCTCCATAGTCTCTCCCACTCCTCTCTTCCCATCTCCCTCCCCAAGATCTGTTCCCATTTCCACATATATGGCCAGTGTTGTCTGGGTTGTGCGCTATCTAGGATTCTATAGAGGTTTGATATTAACCCCTTTGACCCGTCATTGGACAGGAGAAACTTTTCAAACTGTCATGTTCCTGGTCACTGCCTGTTTGTTTTCGGGGTGCAAGACCCAGTGCCATATCTGCGCATACCACAGCCTTTCCCCCTCCCGCAATCCAAATTCCCTCTTACAGTCCAAGCATGAGAGAATTTCCCCATCCCGGAACATATCCCCCATCCTTTTGCAACCCCCTTCCTGCCATTGCTTAAACACCCCTTGTACTAGCCCAGGAGTAAAGTGCCCATTGTTAAATATGGGTGTGAAAGGGGAGGGGAAGGTTGTGATTCCTTTGGATCTTACCAGTTTATCCCAATTATCCAGCACTAATTTAGATTTAGTGCTCTCATAAAGATGCTAGGGTCTGAGGTGTTTCGGGAGCCACAAGACCTCTGCCAAATTGTGATGTACGACTGCTCTGTCCATTTTCACCCATTGTTTATTTTGCCCAGGTTCCCCTTCTCGAAGCCATTCTCTAATTAGCCGCAGCTCCGTAGCCTCAAAGTACTGTTGAAAGTTCGGCAGAGCCAGCCCTCCCTCCCGTCTAGGCGCCATCAGTAACTGCCTACAAATTCTTGCTTTTTTCCCTTCCCACAAAAACTCGTTGGTTATCCCTCTCACTGAAGAAGCCCACTGGTATCGCCTGGGGGATTGCTTGATAAAGATATAACATGCAGGGGAGTGTGACCATTTTAATTGCCACCACCCGACCCATCCACGAAACCCAGAGGGTTCTCCACCTACGAAACTCATGCTTAATGCCCTTTAGCAGTGGGGGGTAGTTGGCAGCGTACCAACCCTCGAGAGTTGCTGTGATTTTTATCCCCAGATATCTAATCCCCCCCCCGGGCTCCATACAAATGGGGTGGCTGCCCTCAGAAATTCACGCATCTCTGCTTTCAAGGTCAGATTCAAGAGTTCCGATTTGCCCACGTTGATTTTTAAGCCGGAGGCTTTCCCAAACTCCTCTAACAGGCTTCTACTAGCTTGAATACATTCCAATTGCCTTGTCAGGGTGAGCAACATATCATCTGCGAATGCTGCCACGGTCTGAGTGGTCCCCCCAAAAGGAATGCCCTGTATCTCTCCCGTTTCCCTTATTGCTTGTAGGAATGGTTCCAGATAAATTGCGTATAACATTGGGGACAGAGGGCACCCCTGTTTTGTCCCCCTAGTCAGCCTAAAGGGTCTAGACATGGCCCCATTCACTGCAATCCTCGTGGATGATGTTTGATAATTGGCCTGCACCATTTTCAAAAACTATCCCCCAGGCCCATCTTCTGCATAACCCTAAATAGGAAGGACCACTCCACACGGTCGAACGCTTTCTCTGTGTCTAACGCTAACAGGACCGTGGGAGTGTCCGTCCGCTGGGCTTTTTCCACTAAGTGGGCCACCTTCCTAATATTATCCGCTGTCCGACGACCTTTTATAATTCCCCCCCGATCCGGGTGGATCAGTTCCGGGAGGTAGGGCTCCAGCCTATTTGCCAGGATCTTCGTATAGATCTTGGCGTCAATATTCATCAATGCGATGGGTCTGTAGGACGTCCTTGTTGGGCTTAAGAATCAATGTTAGCTTGGCTTCTTCCAAAGATGGGGTTATCCTCCCTGTTAGCCGGAAAGTGTTAAATAGGGAAGTCAGGTGGGGGACGAGTTCTGCTGCAAACATGTTATAAAAGGCTGCTATATAACCATCCGGGCCCAGAGCCTTATTTGATGGTAGGTTACGGATCACCCCTCGTACCTCTTTTTGCGTGATTTCCCTGCCAAGGAGTTCTAGTGACTCCAGCCCTACTTTTTCCAATGTCACCCTGTCTAAGAATTCTGCCTTCCAGCGGGCTTGCGGGCTCTGAGACGAATACAGGGATTCGTAATATTCTGCCAGTGTTTCCTGTATCTCTCTCGTGAGTATGACCCGTTCCCCTGTGCCTTTCTTGAGAACCGTAATCGAGTTACTAGAATTTGCCCCTCTCAGGAGGCACGCTAGGAGTGCATCCGCCTTGTTGGCCTTTGCGTAATATTTTTGGCGAACTCTAAGGAGCGCCCCTTCAGCTTTTTTCGTCCAGAGGATCCCCAACTGCCCTGGTGCTCTCCTGTACTCCCTCATGGAGGCCCTGGACGTGGTTACTCCCGTCTTTTGCCTTGCTGTTTCCACCTCCACCTCTGCCTCAAGCTGGTCTTCCAATATCTTCAGCTGTTTTTCCCTCTGTGCCCTTGCTGCTATCAGTTCCCTCCCTAAGTGTGGCCTTGAAGGCATCCCATTTTATCCCTTCACTCGTGTCCCCCTTCCCATTTTCTGCGAAGAAGTCTCTAATTTTCCCTACAGTTTCTTGGATTACTAGGTCTCTAAGTAGGAACTTTGGGTATTTCCATCCCCACACCCCTCTCTCCTTGCGCCCCAAGTCCATAAGCATAGATACCATCCTATGATCCGCTATGCCAATGGGCCCGTCTTCACCTCCCCAATCTGACCCATCAGACCTGTTGACACCCAAATATAATCTATTCTGGACTGCGATCCATGAACCCCCGATAGAAAGGTGTAGCACTCTTTGCCTTTTTGCAGTTCTAGTCAGACTTCCCTTAGCCCTACCCTCCCAATCCTATCCTTGAGCTCTGCGGACATCACCGCGCCCCCTCCCTTCCCGAGACTCCAGATCTGTCTTGCGCCCTGTCCCAGGCTATGTTGAGATCCCCCTACACTATTTGCCCCCATGCCTTCTCTTCCTATACTCCCAGGACCCGCCTCAGAAATTGCTCTTGACCTGTATTAGGTGCATATACTACCGCCAGGGTATATCGATTACCTCCTTATCCCTTATAGCTTGAGCGACTCTAAAGTCCACCGTGTTTCTGATGGCTAAGGCTACTCCCCAAGATCTGCTCTTTCCAGAAGCATGCAGTATCTGGTTGAACCCACGCAGCTTCAGGAGCCCCTGGTCTTTTAGCCTAAGATGTGTTTCCTGAAGCCCTAGAAAGTCTTGGCCCTCTTTCCTCATAAAATGTTCGAGTTTCTTCCTTTTGAGGGGGGTGTTAAGCCCCCTAACGTTATGAGTTACCCACTTGAACGGGCATCAACCTGTGTTTTTACTCCCTGCTTGGTATAGCCCTCTAACCTTCTCCCACGTGGGTACCTCCAGGCTCCCTTTGCTCGATCCCGCCCCCTTGGTCTCCCATATTGTCCCCTAGGAATCCCTGTACCTCTGCCTGCTGCATACCATACTCCCTGTGTCATCCGCCTCGCCCCCCCTACCCTCCCCCGACCCCACCTCCTTCCCCCACCCCCCTCTCCCTTAACCCCCTTACCGGCACCCTCACCCTCACTAGAGGGGCTTGCCCTCCCCAGTTCCTCACCTGCCTCGGGTTCCCTCACACTTATTGATTCTCAGATGGTTGCCCTCCCCCCTATGCTCAATTACCACCTTTAGAGGCCCACCACCCCTAAAGTACCGGTCTCATTCATGGCTCCTCTCGTTCCGCCAGGTCCATTTCTCCTGCCGGCGCCTTGCTCTCATCTTGTGGCGGCAACTTGGACAATCTTGACCCCCCTCCTCCTTTTCTCTCTCACCGTTGTCCATTCCCACGGGTCTATTTTCCACGGCCTGTCCGCCCCTCTCTCCCCCCGCCGGCAGCTCCATCATCCAGGTCAATTTGCAAAATACTCGCTCTTCCCGCACTGTTGTGATGCGTTTCTGAGCTCCTTTCCAGTTGAACGCCAAACCAAATGGGAAGGTCCATTTGTAGCGAATTCCTCTCTCGTTGAGAGCCTTGAGCACTGGGCCCATCAATCTTCTTTTCACCAACGTGCTGGCCGCCAGGTCTTGGAATTGCACTATTCGGTGATCTTTGTACATGATCGGTTCCTGTTTTCTTGCCGCATGGAGCACAGCCTCTTTCTGAGCGTATCTGGTAGATGCAGCCAATACGTCCCTTGGTCTTGCAGACGGTCCCTTCACTATTCTCCCCGCCCTGTGGATGCGGTCCAGTTTCACCCTTTCAGGCGTTGACTCTCCCAGCATCTCTGCGAAGATTGACTTGGCCACCACCTTTAGTTCCTTGTCAGAGACCGATTCAGGCAGCATTTTCACCCTGATATTGATCCTGCGCGACCGGTTTTCCATGTCCTCTACCCGGGTTTTGAGGTTCCGTGTTGCTGTGTCGAGTCTTTTGATAGCTTCGCTGTTCGCCGTTGTTTCTTTGTCCAATTCCTGCATCCCTTTCTCCAGGAGGTCCGTCCTCTCTCCTAGTTGACTCATATCAAGCCTGATCTCACCCAAGGCCAAGTTAATGTCTGATCTCATCAGCTGAAATTGTTCTTGGAATGTTTTGGACAAGCTGTTCTGTAAGGCCAGCATTTCTCTTCGAAAGTCCTGCCTTGACATTGGGGCGTGCGCGTCTCCCTCTCCTGCTGCAGCTCCTCCGCTGGGGCTCTCGGTCGTGACTCTGGTTATTTCCCTGCTGTCCTGTGAGGGCCAGATGCTGGGTAGTGTTCCTGGGGCATCTGCAAGGTTTTGCGGACCTTTCCCGCCCCTCCCCTTCTGTTTCACTGACATTGTTGCCCCTCCTGCTGGCTGGTCCTTTTCCCCGGGTGGGAGTCTCCAGGGTGGATGCTCCTCTCTTCTCACCGGGGCCCTATAGTCCACCCGTGTCCCTCCTGGCTGCTTTGATGGCGGTCGTGACCCACCAGGGACAAGTTGTGGATCGGCGGTCGTTGCGGTTAGATTTGCCTCCGGTTTAGTTCTCCCCAGGGGTGTGGGGGCCACTCTCTGTCCTCCCGGATTTATATATAATCCCCTGGCGGGGTTGCAGGCAGTTTGAATGTCTGCTTTGCTGACTCTTTTTGGGGGTGCCTTGGGACTCTCCCCCACAATCTAGATGTCCCCAATGTCCCTGGTGAGTTCGTGGGGGTCCTCTTCCCCACTGGCGTTGCTTGCCCCTTCCTCAGTGCCTCAGGGCGGAGCATCTTCTCCTGAACTTCGGGGCCGGGAGGTGACTGCGCCATGCAGCAACAGCACTGCCTCCACCCGCGGCCACGGCTTCTCCCCACCTCCCTGCTCCAGACCGTCCCGTTGATCGGGCTCCGGTGCAGGCCAACTCCAGCTGGCCCGTCCGCCCAAAGTCTCCGGTCCAGAGCCCCGGAGTCTCCCACACGCAACGCCCCCTCACCCTTTACCACCTTAACGGAGCGCACACGGGGGAATCGCAGCTTCAGGTCCCGCTCTATCTGCGTGCGGGAGGGGCCTCTTCTCTGTCGCGCTTCCGAGCCGTCTGCGGGGATTCTGCTCCTGCGTCCCGCTGCAGCCTCTCCCGGCGGGTAATTACGCGAGGCCACCTGGTCTTAGCTCTCGCCGTGGGGTGCAGGAGGGTGCCTTTTGCCGTCTGTCTCCCCTGCGGCTGTCTCTTCCTTGTTGGGGGGGGTCGTTGTGTCCCCCCCTCCCCAGCAGTCAGACGGGGTGGTCGGCACCTCTAAGTCACTGGGTCCAGGAGAGCACCGTTAGCACGTCTACCTGGTGCTGGCGGCCATCTTCGAATTTGTTGATTTTTTTTAGTCTGATTGTGGAACAAGTTGTCTTGGCTTTCTGATGTGGTGATCAGGCGCCCTGTGGGTTTTTAGTCTGCTGTGCTTGTAGTGCGAGAAAGAACTGCAAAGGGGGAATGGAATCCTGGTTTTTGATGCGAGGGAGGTGGGTAGTGGCCCACAGTGGACAGGGCGGCAAGCTGTTCGAATGCTGCAGAAGTGCACCGGCAGCAGGAGACAAAGCTACGGTTTGTTACAGGGGTTGGAATCCGCGTTAGAAAGGGAAAACTCCCACTTCGTGGGTGGCAGGGGCAGTGGTGGGGGGTAAAGGGAGGACACTGCCCCTTTAAAGAGGCATGTTGGGATGGGTCCAGGCAACGCATTTACTGCACAGGAAATACCTGTATAGTAAATACAAACGAGATGAGGCATGGAACTTGTGACCAAGTACAATGGTACACAAGTTAAACCTATGGTATGGTACTTGATCTTTCTGTAGCACCAACCGCCATTACTATGACCTCAAAGCACTGTGCGGTGAAAGGCCCTTCGGCAGACCATAGTCTGAGCAAATGTGAAAATAAAAGTGCATTACATAGCTTGTGACTAGAATTTAGGTGACGGCTACAGTACTAGCAGAGATTACTAGTTTATTGGCATTCTAACCATCCAATCGAGTGTGGTTTGGAAGAGGATATGACAGCTGGGCTGAATTTTCTGTGGGACTCGGCCATGTTCTTGGGTCGCTCGCCAAGGACACCAGATGTATTCATGGAGATGCTAGGTGTGTGCATTAACCTATGGAGTGAGTGCTGGTCATTAAAAGGCCAGCATATGATGATCATGGTCTAGATACACTGGCCTTTGTGTATATTATCTGGGTTATTGCAAGCTTGTTGTGTGCATTAAGCAGCTCTGAACTCCGACAGTGTTTGACTACACCTGTTTTTCTGCTATGTAGGTCGGCACTACCTAGACAGCAACGTGTGTGTGTCACACAGAGAAAGATGGGGACACTCTTGCTTGGTTTCGGATGGCCTAGGTGTGTAAAACAGTACTGCTACCTAACATTTACAGTCATCTCACAGGAGAGAGAAAGCCAGTACTATGGTAGGAAATGGGGACATCAAAGGAAAACACAAAAGGGTTTCCTACCAGAAAAACAGATCTCAAATTATTTAAATTATGTTGTATGGATCTGTTTTGGAGTATTAAATTAAATCCTATTTTCCAGGTTTTAACAGTGCACACGTTATTTGAGCATACTCTTAACATTTTGATTTAATCAGAACATTTTAATTCAGTAGTTTTTTTTTTTAATTCCAGTCTTGGACAAAGTGAAGACACTTGGCGTCTTTTTTGAGTCTTCTCTTGGTGCAGATGCACATGCTGAAAGTATTGTCAAAAACTCACAATATCACATGAGACTCTTGAGACAAATTAAGCCTTTCAGAGCCATAAACATGCCTGGAGTAGACTACAGTAATGCAATCCTGCGCAGTGCCAATAAAGGCTGCATTCATAAGCTTCAGGTGGTACAGAATGAAGCAGTCCGAAATGTCCCCAGAGGAGATCATATCTCTTACTTCAGGAAAGAGCTGGACTGGCTAGTGGTAACTGCTAGTACAGTTTAAGATAAATACTCTGGCAGAGTGGCTGTCAGTGCTGTGCAGTCTGTTCTCTCAGTTTGTTGGCCCAGAAGGAGGAGTTTTGCCCCATAACCCCCATTGACCCGCGGAGTGGCGGAGAGTGGCTGTCCGTGGTGCCCGCATGTCCGGTGTCACCTTGAGATAAGAGGATTTGCAGATGGATCTGAACGGCGTGTTTACAACCCAGCAAACCCATAGTCAAGCTCAGACGCTTACCAAGTATGGTGAATCAAATAAGAGTGATGTCGATTTCTGAGAATCAAAGGGCACTGTCGCTGCCCAAATCAGAAAATCACTCACTACATACAGACAATCAAGGCCCCTCTCCCAACTCTCCATTTCAGCCAAAATGCATCGTCACCCTCTCATTAATACGAGCATGCTTTCATGATCACAGCTTAGAACCGAGCGAATTACCTACCTGCCCGAAAGAGCATGAGTTTTTTGTCGAGAGCGAGGTACACATCAGTAGTGACCTGCCCGCTGGAGCACATCATCGAGAAAGACCCAACACCAAACGCAATAGACGAGAGGGGCAACTCCGAGCCACCACTCGACATGGGCTCACATGAAATCTTACATAAGAAACCTGAGGAATTTAATGCTGATTAGAGACGGCGTCTCTGGAAAAAGTGCAGCCCTGAGCCAATTGCAAAATAGAAAGGAAAGCGAAACAAGTCTAGATCGAGCGAAGTGTGGACCGAGTGGGGGATTGATCAACCTGCAATCCCTGCCAGTTCGGTCAATTCCAAGAATCTCAGCCCTGAATTCTAACAAGACACGGAAGCTAGTGCTGCTTTAACTTCAGTGTGTGACACGAGATCTGCTGCAAATGTACTTTTTAATTTCTGATCTGCGACATTCACCAAACTGATAGGCAGCTGGGTGTTAATTCGCCCCTTCCGAGCGTGGGCGTACTACCAAAATCACAAGTTGAATGAAGTCGCTGCTTCTCGATCTGTGGCCCGGAATGACAGCGATAAGCCCTTTTTGCCTCAATGTCACTACACCTTCCAGAGGAGGTAATTGAACCTACAACAGATACTCCTCCTTAAACTCTACGAGCTCAGAGAAAAACTTTCGGTCTAAAACTATGACCCAAAAAAGAAGTCGACAAAGAAGTCCCTGCCAAAATCACTGGAGAAAAGTTGACCCTTTCCAAACTCAATGTATTCTAATGTCAACCTTGACAATTGCATTAGCGCCCTTCCTCAAATTACACAAATCTATCAACAAGAGTTTCAAGGACCAGACGACACTACTAGCCATGGCTCACACCAATCTGTTTCACATGAAAGCATTCATAACTTCATTTCAACAAAGAATAGACTGTGAATCTGATTCTGAAAGTCTGTTGCAAAAGCTACTATGTGATCATATGTTAGAGATTGGTGCTAATAAGATTGAACTAGATGTCGCAAAAGAGATTTTGAAATGGGGCAAAGAATCGACAAAGAGCCCACCTCGATCCAGAGGTCACAATCAGATCAAACGCCAGCTCAGTCATGCCAGTGACCGTAACACATCCAAATATCTTCAATGGCAAGATTGAAGGTATATCAAAGGCATTAAAAGTCCCAGATGCAACAGCTGTAACTCATGCTCAATTAACAGAGGCAGTTCATGCAAACCCCTCTACCACAGCGTCGGTGATGCAGGCGAATAATGTGGCTTCTGAAGACCACTCTATCAAGCTGCATCCTTCATCAACAAATTCCCCATTACCTTGTCTTGAAAGCGCATCTGAAGATCTTGTGAGTGGCACGCAAGTTATATCCACTAGCTCTTTGTCTCCTTGCCTGCCGTCTACTGCCCCTGAACCAAGCAAAGGCATGGCATTAGTGGAAGAGGACAGAAATGAGAATATTTACGAAATCTTCTACGAACGGAAGAAAAAGAAGGAACTGGCCCAAAATAATAATGGTAGAGAAACAAAGAAATCTAAAATTATACCGGCATAGCAAATGCCCAAAGTGTGTGGATCGCGTGGCTTTATTCGAAACTTGAAGTCTGTTCTACCAGAAGTAGAACCTCCCTCGACAGAGAATGCAAGCCGGGAGAGAAAAAGAATCCTTGGCAATAAAACCACAACAACCCCATGGTTGCTTGCCAACATCTCACATGACCATCATCAGGATCAGACTAGAAATTCAAATTTTTGTAGTAGTGATGTAGAGATCCAAGAAATCTCAGTCTATGAAGAGGGATCTGAAAACAGTGAACTGACTTGAGTAATGGCACCATTAGCAGCCGTGAACATTCAAACTTAGACACACATCACAAGGCTTCATTAGTGCCAGTTGCTCCTAATCTCCTTCTGCCTACTGAGCACCTTGGAAATCTGCAATTCTTGACTCTGGAGGAAAGATGTATGAAAACCGTTGCCGGACTGCAAGTAGACAAAAAACGATTCTCGTTTTTCGAAAACAGCTGTCGAATAATCATCGATCAAACAGATCTCCAAACAGCAACAATGTAAACCTTTCAGTAGCTTTAAAAACAACGGCACAAAAGCAAGTGTCCAAGTGCCTGGCAATAATCGAAAAATCGGAGCATAGTCCAGTGTTTAAATTTTGGAACTTGGATCGAAACGATCAAGACAAAAGAGAATCTCCAAAGAAACATGACACTGGGAAACCTCACGTTTATTTAGAACAATTACTTCCATTGAACAACAGTTTGATGCTTAATCATTCAAATGCCTTTCGCTCGTTCAAGAACATATCCAGGTTCCGCAGTGAATCATGTGACATAGCAGCAATTGAGTTCCATATTCCAAAACAATTTGACTGCGTTTGTCTACATATAGACTCTAAAATCATACGATCTCTGCTCTTAGAGAGTTGCTCTGGCCTCTGGGATTTGACATAAGAGAACTAAGGCCTGAAGAAGCAGCGTTTCAGAGAGCTATTGTTCCTCTGACGCAACAAACTATGGATACCAAGAGTGCAGCTCCAAAGGATATTGGGAAGCTTGCCACTGCTGATGCAAAGATAACATCACGTGAAACTACATCTCAAGATCTCAGAGAGCGTGAAGACGAGACAAAACCTATTGATTACTCTGAAGATCACTATCAATATTCTCCCTGAGAGCAAAAGGCAAATAAAATTCAAAGTACCTAGCAATATAAAAGCAACTGTCGAGGTGAATTGGGGATGGCTATCTAAGTCCCTAAACACAAACAAATTGCAATAATGTTCAAAAACCCTGACAGAAAAAACAATCACAATTGGCAGTTGGAATACTAGAGGATTCAAGCATCTTTTGATTTCATTCCCACTGCTAGTGGAAGGATATACATTACTTTTTAAATCCAGCTAAAAAAAGTTGGCAAGGAAGTCCATCTTCTTGCCTCATAACATTGATCAAATCTGGGCTTGGCTTAAAGGTTGTCTACAAAGAGAACCCAAACCACTATATGCAAAAGGTGGTGTTCGAACTTGGAAAAATGATAGGCAGTGCACCCACCTGTATGCTTTTCTTAAACCTGTATTGGAACCCTGTGGTGTGGCAGGACAAACGCTTTATTGAAGAAGTCATGGCGACTATCAATAGTTGCAGAATACAACACCATGACCCTATGTTAATATTATGTGGCGATTTGAACATGAATTGCTTAGGACATTCCACTGGTAATTCGTTGGCAGGGGGAAGAACAAAGACAATTAATAAACACTTGAGTCAATAACTGGATGAGAGAAACTAAAGAGCGAAACTTGCA
This sequence comes from Ambystoma mexicanum, assembly GCF_040938575.1. Lineage (NCBI taxonomy): Eukaryota > Metazoa > Chordata > Amphibia > Caudata > Ambystomatidae > Ambystoma > Ambystoma mexicanum. The sequence continues at coordinate 647,398,270 of NC_090937.1, forward strand.
TCTTCTGAATGGACAATCCACTGGTGACATTCCAGCGACTCCTTCCTGGAGAAGAGGGAATCAATCATAGATTACTCTTTTGTATCCAACAATGTGAATCCTTTGGTCATATCACAAAGGATAATGCAAACCGTCCACAGTGACCATGATATGGTGAAATGATCCTTGTGTGCCTTGAACCTTGGAGAGAAGGCGGTGTGGAGGCAAGATATTGAAGTTGGCCCAGGGAGAAACAGGCAGCGAATGAGGACGCAAGAGGTCTAGTCAGTTAATGAGACTCCAAAAAAAACTCTACAAGAATTGGAGATTGGCCTGAAATATCCTCCCCTATTTAGCGATTTCACCACGACAAGTGTGCCTGGACAGAAAACGCAATTTACTCCCAAACACATATGACATAGAAATTGTAGAAAAGAAACGTGAGCTGAGTCGAGATATAAGAAACCTAAGTCTTCATCAAGGAATTCCCACATGGATTATCTTGCAAAAAGATGCAGAATACATGTTGAAAATCTTGGCATCAAATGACTCACGATTTCTTTGGCCGGTCTTGAATGAAGAAGGTGGAAACCAAAAAGCTCTGCAAAACAACGCAGTGCCAGAAGATGTCTGGATACATTTTTTGTTTCTCTTTTTGGCAAGGCAACTGCTGATGCTCATCACGAAACCTCTTCCTCAACAGGCCGATGTGAAGTAGAATACAACCGCCAGGATATTATTGCATAATTAATAAAACCAGTAATTCCTGTGCCCCTGTCCCGCAAGACCTCGCCAACTCTATGCTGAATGGAGCCACTGAAGAGTGGGCAGACTTTTGCCTGGTACTTTTTGAAAAAGTTATGTCCAAAAAGAAAATTCCAGACTCTTGCAAGACAGCTATTGCGATTCCCATCTTTAAGAAGGGTATGAGATCTGACCCTAAAAACTACAGTCCAATAGCTCTTCTTGATGTATTGGTGAATATATTTGCATCCTTATTATTGACCAGACAAAGTCTGTGCCCTGACCTCTGGCCATTTTGACACAAGACACTGGTTTTGTCTAGGGCGTTAGATGTGTATGAGTCAATACAAATAAAATATATCAATAGGTACAAGCCACAAGTGTTTCTGAGCGCGATAAGAAGGGAGGGGAACAGTGGAGAACCCAACGATCTTACTAGGCCCAGTGACATTGAGAACACGCAAATGCGTGGGAAAGGGGAAAAGTACATGGAAGGGAGAGTGGAAAGTGTGCAGCAGAGGAGAACATAAATAAATAGATAATGGAGGCAATAAACAATGGTAGTGCAGCCAGCAAGTGCTGTGTTTACGGCAGCAGACTAGGAAGGTCTGATAAGTGCAGGAAAAGAGGAAAAAGCGGGATGGGGGACTCTATGGGTACAGATAACAGTCCCCAGTGCAAGGGTGGCCAGGAGGTAGTGCAGGGGGGTGGCAGGGTGGTCAGGTGCACAGTGCCAAGAGAGAGCAGATCATCAGGGGTGGGGTGATCGAAGGCAGAAGCTAAGAGGAAGGTCATGAGGTTCTTCAGAACCAGAGATGTTTTTACTCAATTTTTTCGAGTGGCCAGGAGGCTGTTCCAGACGGAGACCCCAGTCAAGGACAGAGATCTACCCCCAGCTCGTTCTTTGAAAAACGACTGACCCTGAGGGAGTTAGAGGAGCGAAGTGCTCGAGAGGGGAGGTATTTGCGGAGGGATAGCTGAAGGTATTTCAGCTATTCATACTGAACGTCCTTAAACTAAGAACCCTTAAGGAAGGAAAAAAAAAAGATTAGAGCTTTATACACAGATACCTCCATAAAAATAATATTAAATAAAGATGGACTGATAAGTAAAAAAAACACTTTGTGGCATAAAACAAGTATGCCCATTAGCAGCCGAATTGTTTAAGTTATTTATATCTGATTTAAAAGAAACGCTGAAAACAGATGACTCCTCCCCCCCCCCCAAAGAATAACTGGGAACGGGGGGGGGTTGAATGTTATATGCTCATGATCTTGATATCTTGGACCAAACCCCTATTAGCATTCAAAAACAATTGAACGCACTAGATATGTACACCAGAAGAAATGGTCTAAAGATAAATACCCTGAAATCGGGGTAATGGTTTTACAGCGATCTGCAGGCAAAAAGAAACACAAATATAGATGGTATCAGTATCTGGGGACCAGAGCTCATGATCCAAGTTAGAAACATGAGCATATGTGATAAGCCACGCATAATGGAATTAAGATCGAAGACAAAAAATCTTGCCACCCAGACAGCCATAATACGACAAAGATATGAAAAGTTCTCTTTATTGCCTGTCATAAAAGTCTACCGACAGAAAGTAGTTCCGATTCTTTGGTATGAGGCCGAAACAGCGATTTCCTTTTCATGGAAGGAATGGGCCTTGCTGGAAGGTCTGTCTTGGCAAAAAGTCCTAAATTTACCGAGATGTATGCCTATAAGCATAATAAGGCACAAATTGTGGTTGTCTCAATCCACTGAACCATCGCTTGGAAGGCCTTGTCTCTATTTCGAAAGCTGATTATGCCTAACCCACCCATCCAATTTCAAATCCTTGTATGCAACGAGAAAAACCAAAGGGACTGGGTACAAAGGCTGTGTTTCCAACAATGCCATGCAATCCTCGACGGGGCTAATATAAAGATGGAAACTCTAATATCAAACCCTAATGCAGCAAAGGAAAAACTATGGCTTTGAGACTGGATACAAACAGAAACAGAAAAAACTAAATACAAACTATATGCAAACCTAAATCGAGATGTAAGGGCAGTGAATGTCCTCCATAAATATCTGTGCAAATTCCCTAGCGCTCAACATCGTGATCTTTTTATGCGTTTCAGGATGAATCTGCTACCGACTAACGAAATACTCAACTCGAGGAAAAAGAGCCTTGACGGAACTGGAGTCTGTAGACTTTGCAAAGCGGCGGAAGAAACATTGGAACATCCGACTCTGTCCTGCCCAGCACTCAGATCACTGAGAACTAAACAACTAGGGCCTTTAATATCTGAAACACTGTCACAGAACCTCCTTGGGAGTTCATGCATAAAGGAGAAAGCTGTAAAATGACGTTTGCACTGTCAAAGTTTTTAGATTATGTATTTCCTCAAGCGTGATGAATTCTCTCTTTTACACTAATACATTACATTTAAAGAATCCATACTACATTGATGACGTTTTTAGATCTATTCCCGCAAGTGTAATGAATTGTTCCATATGCAAAATGACGTTGGTATTGATGACGTTTTAAGATGATTGATATATTATAGATAACGATTTTAACATCCGTAATTTTAATAATCTGTTTCGCTTTATTTTTTTTCTCCTATCACTGTAATTCTGTATAATTTGTAAAATTGTTAATGTTTGAAATAAACCATATGCAAATAAAAAAAATACTCTGACTCATAAATGCCTCTATGGGGCAGCTTCTTCTTACCCTAAGCAAAGTCTGGAACAGTATGAACCAAGAAGATCCTTGTGTTCTAGCAATACCAAGCTTTTGGTATGCCCTAGAGCCAAGCAGGAGAGGAGGTATAGCCGATCTTTCCTGGTTCAGGCGGCCTACGCCTGGAATACCCTACCTACTGGCTTATGACAACAAAGGAATCTGTTCTCCTTAATGTTTAAAAACCTGTTTATTTGAATAAATATCTTTGTGTGTTGCAATTCACTGTGTCCTGTTCTTGATGTGTCCTTCCATGTTGGTGTGTGCCCTGCGGCCTTTGGTGCGTGATAAATACATAAATAAATACATGTTTCTGCAGCTATTACTTGCTCTGCAATGTGTTCCATCATTTTATCTTTTACAACTTTATTAAAGCACTTGGTATTGTCTAACACATGTACAATACGTGAAGAACATAGCAACAATAGAAGCACAGTTGACAGCATGCACACGAAAATGGGGAGATAACATTGTCCAAAGCACAAAACAGAAGCAAGGTGGTGGCGCAGACAGAGGTAAATAGACAAGAAATCCAGTGGATGTGGAGGGGCTAAAAAAATAAACCTATAGCATTTTCTTCATGAGTGCACAGTAGGAAGGATCAAAAGGGCTCTTGTACATCCCCAGGACGGCTGCCTACCGGCTGCATGGACACCCATTGGTCTTCATTATCATTGGCCCAGTTGACAGCTCGTGCCGATTGCTTAGATGTTGGGATGATGCGTTTAAGCCAATACAGTAGCACGCACCTCAACACTAGGAGTAGGCATATAATAACAAGTTTACGCCAGGGCCCACTAGGTCCTCAAAGATATGGAACAGGCAATGCTTGAGGTGGCCTCCAATCTACTTTCAGTAATATCGGACAGTGTGGGCACATACCTCCTCCCATTACCCACCAAGCTTAGGGCAATTCCACACCATATGAAAATAGCCAGCATTATCCTCCCAACATCTGGGGCAACGGCCTGTGTTTGGCTGAGAGAATAGGCACAGTCGAGCCGAAGCGAAGTGATACTGGTGCAATATCTTGAGCTGTATGAACCTAAGACTGCAATTGTAAGAAACTGCACTGGTTTGCATGCACATGTCCCGCCACATCTCATCAGTTCAAATTCATGTATTGTGCCCATTTGGACCAGAGCGTGTCTAGGGGCGTCGGGATCCAGTTCTGAATCAAGCTGTATATAGTGGAAACAATACCCTTTGTGCTGTATGCAGTCATAATGTAACCTTGTGCAGGATCATTGCCGGGTTCCACTGGGAATTCACCCCACCGCCCCCGGAATGCTCTGCGCAGACCAATGTATGAAGCCACTGCGAGGACCGATGTAAGATTACAGAGATTTCCTCTGTAGCCAAAAGGTTCCCCTCAATGTACATGTTACCCAAGTGGCAAAATAATCGCTGCCCCCACTGTCTCTCTGTGGCCATATCCACTCTGGGCAAGGTCAGTATATAGTTCCAAAGGGGCGGTGCCTATAGTAAGGGTGATCCATCCTCAGCAGTTTACTCCAGGTAGGGGCAGTCACACTCGCAGATTCAAATGAACATGTGCCTGCGAACCAGGGGGGACCTTATATCACAACCCCACGCAGAATATCTCTCGAGTTTAACATGAATTTGGTGCATCATGTTAAAACCAGTAGGCAGCAAACTGCGCCTGCGGCACTAACCAGTATAATCAGGCGGCAAACCCTGCCTGTGTGTAGGGAAGCGTGAAGGTGTTCCATTTAAGATGCACCGGCCAGGGTGCCAGACAAATGTATCGATACTGAGTTCCAGCTCTTTAAAGAATTCTGTGCCAGGCCATAGTGGTATGTTTTGGAAGATAGAGGAATTTGAGAAGGACTACTATTCTGAGCAAGACTATTTTACCCACAATGGATAGTGGCAGCCGTGCCCATGCATGTAGCTTGAGAACGAGATGGGACATTTATTTGGTATAGTTAGGCCAACAATGTGACGTGTTGTCTAATTACCACAATCCCCAAGTGTCTAATCTTGGACAGGGCAGATAGGAGAATCCAAACAAGTCATTCCGTTCAGCCACGGCATCGATCCGAGAAAACCTTTCCGACTTGGTGCAATTGACACGCATGCCAGACAGCTCCCCAAACTCACGAACATCGCTCATTATCAGGGCTAGGTTGATCCACGGGTCTCAGACAAAAATTATCGCATCATCAGCATCAAGGGATATGATTTCTGGTTCGCCAGTCAGTCGGATGCCTTTGTGTCTATGGCGATGCCTGATGAGGTCTGCCAATGTTTCTATGGTGATGGCGAATAATTGGGGTGATAAAGGGCAGCCCTGACACGTGCCCCTGGCGATATGTAGCGGGGACGAGAGCATCCCATTCGAGCAGACTCTTGCAAGCAGTGATGTATATAGTAGGCGCAGCGCTGCTATGAAGTTAGAGCCACACTTATATCTCTCTGAGGTGGCATACGTGTGCCATCATTTTAACCATAAGAGTTTGTTTAATTTCTGAACCAATTGAGAATGCATCTACAAAAGCACCCTGGTGTTTGGAAACCGCATTGCTCCAAAGGAAGATTCCTGCTCTACTGACTAGAATATTGCTCACATACTACTTTAAGAGTTGCTGATGTGGTAAAATCCTTTCTTGTTTTGAATTGATGGCAAATGCCTTGTTGCTCAATGCACTTCTACACATTTGGTGAAAAACTATATTGATTTTGGACAAAGAACATTGCACTGTGCACCTTCAGATTCCAAACAAACAATGCAGCTAAGCTTGATATTGCAGACGTTTTTGAATACAACAGAATTTGTTTTATTTTACATTCAAAAACCGGATTTAGACGAATCGTGTTTGACTGGCTGAAGCGTTTTCTGTAATAATTAATATGTTGACACCAAAAGATACCTGAATGTTGAAAGATGGGAAGAAGAGCCCACCAGACAGGAGCACAGAGTTGCTATTTTATAGCACCCGCATAGGTTTTATGGTGGAGGCTTAAAAAACCGGACATTAAGTAATAGGTTTTTCGAGGGGATTGGGTCCTCCGACGTATTCCATATCCATGACATGTAATCACCACTGCTGTGCTGCTTCGGAAACTTTTGTCTGCGTCTGCGTCGATGACCCGTTGTCGAGGACCTCCTCCAACGTCCGATGTCATCCGATGTGATAAGTAGGACGCACGACGCCCGTAGCCTGAGTTCCGTTTTTTCCACGAACGTGTTGCTTCGTGAATCTCGGTTAACGCCTCGACTCTTTGGAGTTCTGTTCTTCTTGGTTCTTCGAACCTGTTCGTTTTTGTGAAAATCCTTCGTGTGAAGATGTCTTCTACTTCGTCTTCGACCCCGCGTCCAGGTTTCAAGAAGTGCGGGGAGTGTGGGTCCAAGATGTTGGTGACTGACTCGCACGACGCCTGCCTCTGGTGCCTCGGGGAGGCCCACGACACGGATGACTGTATCGACTGCCAGTCGCTCACGTCCAAAGCCTTACGCGAACGTAAGAAGAAGTTGTCGGTAGGTCGGGTGTCCAAGCCCCCTAAGTCGAAGTCTGCGGGGCTTTCGACGGATGAGTCGAGGGGTGATTCTCCGCGTCATCATCGGAAGTCTCGTGGGTCTCCTTCTAGGAGTCGGTCTCGCCACTCCTCAGCCTCTTCAAGGCATTCTCGGAAGCGCCGACACCGGTCATCTTCCAGGTCCTCTTCGGAGGACTCTGCCCGGCACGTCGCTTACCCCACCAGCCGTGCAACGCCGGAGGAATGGGATTCCTTCGGGAAGAAAATGCTGGCGATTCTTGAGTCGCAGGGTACTAAGCCGTCCACGCCCCCGAGTGGGGTCAGTCGTGAGAGGTCGAGAGACACCGCTCGCAAGAGTGGTCGGCACGAGTCACGGGAGAGGTCCCGTTCGGACAAGGAGACTCGTTCTCGACGTACCCGTTCCAGGTCCCGGTCCTCGACGCGTTCGAGACCGTGTGCACCTGTGAGGTCTTCGAGGAAGACATCGACGTCTGAGGCGTCGAGGGCGTCGACAGGCTTTCTCGAGGCTCCGGCTCCGAGGAAGTCGTCGACGCTCAGGTCGTCGAAGGACACGCTCGGGGCTCCGGCTTCGAGGGCTGTGTCGACGCCGCCGATGCTGGCGGCGCTGCATCTGACGTCGATTTCCTCGACGTCAATCCTCTCGGCGCCGATGCCCGTTCTCTCGACGCCGGCGCCAATTCGCTCGACGCCATCGACGCCTTTCGTGTCGGAGGTACCCCGTGGCACGGGGGAACCCCCTAGGACGGCTCTGGTTAAGAGCAAGCACTCTCGGGTGCCTTCTTTTCGCCACCTGGAATATATTTCAGAGGCGGATGAGGATTCTGATGGCCTGGTTCCTAGTCAGGTTCCAGATGAAATTGTCTCGGGCCATAGTCAGTTTGACGATTTGAGGCAGTCACTGCATGATGCCAGTGGACTGGACACCTCTCCGGAGGTGGAGTTTTGTAGGCCTGAGCCTGGCTCTCATGCCGATTCCTCGTACCGGCGCCTTATGGCTAGGGTTTCTGAGTACTTGGGATGGTCTGCTCCCCCAGGGGAGTTTGTGCAGGATGATCTAACGGACATCCTTGATGTTGGTCCCCCAACTGACCCGGTACTGCCGTTCCATATGGCTTTACAGAGAAGGGTGGCAGCGGCTTGGACTGCTCCGGAGAGTCTCCCGGCGGTGGGCAGATCCATACTGTCCAGCCAGTAGCGACCCCTGCTACTTGACCAGGCACCCCACTCCGGAGAGTTTGGTGGTGCAGGCGGCCACGGCCCCGGCAAAGCAGGCGTCGTACCCTACCATCCCTCCTGATAGGGACGACAAACGTTTTGATGGCTGGGCGAAGAAAGTGTTTTCTTCTGGTGGTATGGCGCTTCAGGCGGCCAACTCCATTTGTGCCTTGTCTCGTTTCACACACACTCTGTGGAACTGTGTTGCGTTAGCGGCTGAACATATTCCCGAAGGGAACAAACGGGATGGTTTCCTTGCTATGGTCCAGGATGGTAAGGATGCCATGTGTGAGTCCGTTCAGTCGGGTTTGGACTTAGCTGAATGCGTCAGTAGGTCCATGGCGGCGAGCACCGTGATACGCAGATTTGCGTATTTGCGGAAGTCGGGGTTTGCTCCTGATGTGCAGTCCCGGCTCCTCAACATGCCCTTTGACGGTGAACACCTTTTTGGCAGCAAGGCTGACGAGAGCCTTGAGAGGTTGCAGACCTCAAAAGCTGCAGCGAAGTCGTTGGGCGTTGCAGTTCGCCAACCTCCGCCTTTTCGTCCTAGGGGACAGCAGTGGAGGGGTGGTTCCTTTCGCTATTACTCGTCCTTCAGTAAAGCGAGAGGAGGTGGCAGTCAAAGAGGCCAACGCAGGGGTACCAGAGGTGGACGACAGGATACCCGTGGTGCCAAGGCCGCTCGGGCAGTTGCCTCTTTGCCCTCAGGTAACGCCGCAGCCGCTCCGTCATGAGGCCATGTCCCATGGTTCGCCGGTTGGGGGAAGGCTGGCGCAGCATCTTGTAGAGTGGCAAGCCATTACTTCAGATGTGTGGGTTCTGGAGATCATAACCCACGGCTACTGTCTTCCCTTTCGGCACAGGCCTCGCGACAATCCACCGGGGAACCTCTCTTTGCAGAGTCCGGATCCGCTCCTTGCGCAGGAAATTCAAGCCCTGCTGGAGAAAGGCGCCATAGAACTGGTGCCTGTAGCGGAGAGGAACAAGGGATGGTATTCCCCTTATTTTTTGATTTCGAAGAAAGACGGGGGATTGAGACCCATCATGCACTTGTGCGGTTTGAACAAACTCCTCAGGAAGGACAAGTTCAAGATGGTTACTCTCTCTCAAGTCCTCCAGGCCCTTCAGCTTCAGGACTGGTTGGTGTCACTCGACCTCAAGGATGCTTACTTCCATGTGCCGATCCATCCCAAGCACAAGAAGTACCTGAGGTTCGCGGTTGGCGACTTGCACTTTCAGTTTCGGGTCCTGCCGTTCGGATTGACCTCCGCCCAGAGGGTTTTCACCAAGCTCATGGTGGTGGTGGCAGCACATCTCAGGCAAGGGGGGATTCACGTCTACCCCTACCTGGGCGATTGATCAGGGGGAGCTCTCCCGAGCAAGTCCTGGATCATCTGTCCGTCACCTGCCACTCCCTTCACAGGCTGGGCTTCTCCCTCAATTTAAAGAAGTCCCATTTGACGCCAACACAGCGGCTCCAGTACATCGGAGCAGTGCTCGACACTTCCCTGGGGCAGTGTTTTCCTCCCCAGGTGAGGGCTCTTCACATTCAGCAGATGGTGCACAAGTTTCAGCATGCCCAGACGCTCCCAGCGTTAGAGTTCTTGAGGTTGCTCAGCCTCATGGCATCCTGCAATCTTCTGGTGCCAAAGGCTCGCCTGCGGATGAGATCTTTGCAGTGGGTACTCAAGACGCAATGGTCGCAGTCCTCCGGGAGGATGTCGGACCCGGTTCAGGTGCCGCCCTCGGTCGCCCGGGACCTTCTGTGGTGGGCCATCGAAGGCAACTTGATGAAGGGGGCTCCATTTTGGCTTCCCTGGCCGGAGGTGACGATCGTGACAGATGCATCCCTCACGGGATGGGGAGCTCATGCCAACGGGCTGACAGTCAGCGGTCGTTGGTCTCCGTCGGAGTCCAGACTCCATATCAATCTGTTGGAGCTGAGGGCCGTCAGGCTAGCCCTGAAGGCTTTTCTGCCGACTGTGCGAGGAAAGAGTGTCCTGATCCTGACGGACAACACAGTGGCCATGCACTACCTCAACAAAAAGGGGGGGGGGGGCAGGGTCACTTCCTCTGTGCAGGGAGGCGATGCAGCTCGAGTTCTGGGCCATCCAGCAGGAAGTTTCGATCTCGGCAGTTCATCTGGCCAGAGACGAAAACGTGACGGCGGACGCTCTGAGCAGGCAGAGCGCGATCTCTCACGAGTGGGAGTTGGCTCAGGAGATTCTCCTGGAGATCTTCGCCCTTTGGGGGACCCCTCAAGTGGATCTCTTCGCCTCCAGTGTCAACCGGAAGTGCGAAAGGTTTTGCTCGCAGGAAATTCCTCCAAAAGGAGCCTTAGGAGACGCGTTTGTGGTGGAGTGGTCATTCCCGCTACTGTTCCTCCAGTCCCCGTCATCCCGCAAGTGCTGCGGAGATTACGGAAGTTCGGTTCCCGGATGATCCTCATTGCTCCGGCGTGGGCTCGGAGGACGTGGTACCCGGACCTTCTCGACTTGTCCATCTGCCCTCCACGTCGTCTTCCCTACCGAGACTATCTGCTCTCACAGGAGGGGGGTCAGGTTCTCCATCCAGAGGTCAGATCCCTCAACCTTCACGCTTGGCTTCTGAAAGGTTGAGGTATAAGGATTGGGACCTCCCTGAAGACGTGATGGAGGTGTTGCTTTCGGCCCGAAGGCCAGCAACAAAGTCTCTGTACCGTTGCCGTTGGCGTAAGTTCTGCGACTGGTGCAGAGTTCAGAATGTGGATCCTTTTGCATGTGACATCCCCATGGTTCTGTCCTTTTTACTTTCTTTGGCCCACAGGGGCTTGCAAGTGGGTACCATTAAAGGTTAGCTGGCGGCGCTGTCCATCTTTATGCGCTCGTCTGAAGAGTGCTCTTACTTTAAAATTCCTTTAATTTCACAGTTTCTGAAAGGGCTCACTAATGTGTTCCCTCCGTCACCTTTCCTGGTGCCCGGTTGGGATTTAAACCTTGTTCTTAAGTTTCTTATGGGTGCTTCGTTTGAGCCTTTACATTCTTGCCCTTTGAGGCTGTTAACTCTGAAAACTGTTTTTAGTTGCGGTTACTTCCGCTCGCAGAGTGAGTGAGTTACAGGCACTTTCAGTTAAGCCACCCTTCACTGTATTTCACAAGGACAGGGTTGTCCTTAGAGTTCGTCCTTCTTTTCTTCCGAAGGTAGCGACGGAATTTCATTTGGCCCAGAAGGTTGTTCTTCCGGCATTCTATCCTCCTCCGCATCCTGGTAAGGAAGAGGAGAGGCTCCATAGGCTTGATCCTAGGAGAGCTTTAAGCTTTGATGTTTCACGCATGTCCCAGGTCAGAGTGGACGATCAACTCTTTATTGGTTATGCTGGAAAGCGTTTGGGGCAAGCTGTGACGAAACAGACTTTGTCTCGCTGGATTTTTAGCCATCTCGGAGTGTTACCGCTTGGCGGGTAAGGACCCACCGGCTGGCTTGCGGGCCCATTCTACCAGGGGTATGGCTGCATCTACTGCCCTGCAGAGGGGTGTTCCTATTCGCAACATCTGTGATGCAGCCACCTGGGCTTCAGTACATACATTTGTACGTCACTATTCCCTCGATTCCATCCGAGGACAGGATCTGGCCTTTGGTAAGGCGGTCCTTTGCTCTATTTGATTGGCTTTTCTAAATTTTGATTCTAAATTCTTTCCCTCCTCCTTGCTCTGGTACTGCTTTGGGAGTCTGTCATAGATATGGAATACGTCGGAGGACCCAATCCCCTCGAAGAACAAGTTACTTTCTTACCTGGTAACGTTCTTTCGATGGGATGGTCCGACGACGTATTCCATATCGCTCCCGCCCTGCCTTCCCCGCTGCAGAATTTCTTTTGCGATTGCAGCTTACGTTCCGCAAGGCTTTGTGTCTGACTGGCAGTTGACTAATGTCACATGTTCTGGGGGGAAAAACTACAACTGAGGCTATGGGCGTCGTGCGTCCTACTTATCACATCGGATGACGTCGGAGGAGGTCCTCGACGACGGCGCATCGACGCAGGATGCAGATGCCGAAAAAAGTTTCCGAAGCAGCACAGCTGTGGTGATTACATGTCATAGATATGGAATACGTCGTCGGACCATCCCATCGAAAGAACGTTACCAGGTAAGAAAGTAACTTGTTCTTTGTTTGCAGAGGCACAGTCTGTTCACCTTCCCTAACACTTTTTAACAGCAGCCCCAGCAAGTTGCTTCTATGAAGCCCTGCCTCCATAAAGTCCTTGTTACACAGTATGCCCAATTTGTAATGCATACAATGAGCTCTTTTGAGGTTAGGGAATACAGAGCAGTTAAAAATAATCTAAATAAGCAGCAGGAGAATAATGAATTCTGAGGTGACAAGTGCCCCAGAAACAAAAAACAGAGGTGCTGTGGGATCCCTCGAAACGAGTACAACATAGATTTGAGAAGAGTGAGGGGCAGGCACTGTTGGTGCACAATGGCTGTCAGACTTAAAGGGACACTCCCATTGCTCATGTGCAGTCTTTGCCAGTGTGTTAGAATTAAAAAGTCCCATTTAAAATGTTAAGTTTTATTTGTCTTACCATGTAACGCTGTTTTTGGGATTTGATCGACTTGTGGCGTTTAATCTTAAAGCTTTGAATGATAAAGGTTAAACCTTTTACATTACTATATAATAGGCAATATATATCACATATGAAGCAACTTTCTCTTTCCAGTTTGGGGGGTTTGGAGAGGGTGTACGTTTAGTTCATAGTTACTATGAGTTCAGAATGCAGGTGAGAAAGTGCAGTGTATAACAAGTGTATACTAAACGTACAAATGCACAGGGACTCTGATTCAATAGGGTGTCTATGTTGCACATTGTTTGCGCATTCACAAGATGTTTCAGAGTCTTTGTGTGAGGTTCTCAGAGTATTGTTTTTCCGAATGTTGCTGATGAATTGGGTTTCATTTTGAGTTTCAAAACCTGTTTTCTGAACTAAAATCGTTGCATGCACACAGAGAAGTACATACTGTGGTTGAGGATGACAATGAGCTTTCTTCACTAGTTTGCAGTCTTGAGCTATGTAGATATTTCCCATTCTGTAGAGTAATAGAGTTGAGTTTACGATACTGGAACATAGGAATGTGCATTGAGTTTAACGTCACCATATTTTGAAAACCTGTTCAAGGGTTGTTCATCTAAAAAGTTACTATTTGCCTGATTTACGCATCAGTTCGCAGACCCTGAACACTTTGCATTACACTGCATCTGATTACACTGCATCCGTAAAGACCAGCTAGAACTTTGTTTTTAAATAACTCTGCTATTTGATGCAGATTGTTTTATGAATCAGAAATAAACGTGTAGTGAATGAAGCAGCCAAAGAACTACAATTTAGGAACCTATTCTTCAAATTTCTAACCTATTCCTTTGTATTTAACTTCCTCTTTGGCTATAGTCAAACGAATGAAAACATGTCCATTACATTTTAATAGCTTTGAACCATACTGACATCTTGATATAGATATAATTCCTTTGCAACTGGAGGGTCTTCATACTGTGTTTTAATGTGTGCCTGCTTGCTTTTAGGAGAGACAGCTGTCCGTGAAGTGTTTGAAGAGACTGGCATAAAGTCGGAGTTCAAGTCCATCTTGAGCATAAGGCAGCAGCACAATCATCCTGGAGCCTTTGGGAAATCGGACATGTATATCATCTGTCGACTTGCACCATTGTCATACAACATAAACTTCTGTCCCCGAGAATGCTTGAAATGTGAGTGGATGGATCTTGCGGAGCTTGTTAAGACCAGCGACACCACTCCAATTACTAACAGAGTTGCTAAACTGCTGCTTTATGGCTATTGCCAAGGGTTTAATAAGATTGACCTCATGATGAAGGAGTATTCAGCAGTTTACTCAGGCCTGGTTTATAAACTGTATCACCGGGAACTACCAGACAATCTGGAACAATAAGCCTGGGATTTATCCTCAGTAATCTGCTCAAACAAGTGCCTTACTTTTACTCCTGTTTGCCAATCTTTGGCAGATTTCTCGCCAAGCACAAGTGAAATGCTAGCAACAGTAGGCAGCTAATGGTCTTGCCATGGACAAACTTGTCAACAAAAAAATAGATCTTGTACGACTACCCCTTAATGTTTGTGGTCCGCAGTAGGAGATGGTTTTAATTTCTGATGTTTATGTATCACGTTTACACATTTTATCATTTTTAATTGGCATATTCCTTTACATATATCTAATTGTGAGTATTATACACATCCTAGAATTACACTAACACAGTAAAACTAATACAACAATTTAAAACAAGTGGATTCTGATTAAATAAAAATCCTTGGTGAGATGTCAGGCATATTTTTGCTCTGGCAACATTAATCTAGAAATAAAAACTTAATAAACATATGCACACATGTAGCTAAACAGCTGCAGATATGGTCAGAGTATATTTGACAGTTGTTTTAGACTTTCCATATACTATTTTTTCTGAGTGAAAGAGATTATTCAAATCAACTCTTGGCCGACATGGGAAGGAAAAGGATTGCTTTCTGTCCTGCTCCGGTTTTTGATCCATTTTTGTATTGTCCAGTTCGTTTCAGTGCCACATACCAATCCGAATATTTTCGTGATCGATACGTGTTGTAGTTGTTGGACTCTAGACGCTCAAAAAAGAAGCATTCATCGGTTATCCATTTCTGCAAAGAAAAGAACTTTCGATTAGTGTCTATGTACCACACAGAAAATCATACCTTATTGTATAATGCCTCAAGGACTACAGCAGTTAATATTCTATTGGGAGATGGTTAACAAGGAGCAAAGATGCTCATTGAAGATTCAGTCCTAACATGGAGCATAAACAGATGGGCAGATAGCATAAGAAATACAACAGAACACTTCATATGACAGACAAGGTGACGTGCACATCAAGTGCAGTTATTGGCGGGAACGAAGTGGGAGATTGTACGTTTGTTCCACTGTGTATGCATTCGCGATTTAAACGTGCATGGGCCCTTTAAAAGTTCCCTCTACATGCTGGAATGTTATTTTTAAGGATTACCCAGGCAGCAAAGTGAACATCAAGAACAGTTGCTGTCCATCTTGGACTGGCAGGTGATCATCATTTTGTGGTGCCTACTTTTCAAATTGGCTGCACTTTTAAACCACCTTTGTTGCCTGTGGGCGAGGCTTGGACTCACTCTCGATTGCTTCAATTGGGTAAGATCATGCTTTTTGTAGGGAAAAACTGAACGGCTGCTTGCTTTTGTGATACTGTTTTTTTTATTTTTACTGTGCTGTTCCCGATCTGCAGTTAATTGTTTCTATACAAGCAAATGAATGTGCTTTTTCTGCTATGCACAATCTGCTGTAGATCAGACTTTGTAGGAGCGGTTTGGTTCTAGTAGCCTCTTTTTTAAATATGTTTTTTTAGAAGGACGAATGCCCAGAGTATACAAGTTAAAAATGACAATGTGATGGCGAATATTAGCATTAGCTTTTTAACAACTATAACATTTGGGAAGCATATCCTATGGAAAACTGCTTTAAATATTTAGATATATGAATGATTTTACTAATGGAAGATTGATTGTCAGTTTTATTCTACACAGCGTTTAACATCTTAAGCTTCTAAGCTTTTAAATAGCTTCTGGGAGAGGGATGTCAGACTATGGTTGCCCTCTCCCCACAACCCTAAGCCTGTCGGGCGTGCTTCTGAGCTATCATGTATTTCTTTTGAAACATTTGTACTATCCTCCCGCTTGCTAATGGCCACACAAGGAAAACAAAAGACGTCCTAGTTGGTGCAGCATCTAAAAAAGCAACAGGGATCACTCTTTGGAGAGTTTTTTTTTAATGAAGTTGTTGATGAAATTGATGCTCCGTTACCAGCAGCAGGATTAATCCTGAGGTCCTCTGCAGGCTCAAGGCCCACCCACAGATAGAAATATTCACCCAATGAACCGATAAGTGGAGCAAATGAAGCATTGCTACATAAATGAATACTCCCCTCACAAAATAACTCAAACATTTTTAATGTAAAAATAGAGGGAGCTAAATCTAGATCATAGAGGTGTCGTGGAGCTCTAATAAAAGGTTCTTGAGCGGTGTGGCCTGGGAAATCAGCACAACTGAATACAAACAAAAGATTTGACTGGGGCATGATTAACAGATATGCAAGAGTTACGTTTTTTTTTTTTTAACTGCCACTAATAAAGTGTTATTGGAAAGTCCATATAGTCTTTCTTATAGGCCATGAGGGAGGGTCTGCCACCTGAGTTAACAGCATTAAAAACTATGACTTGATCGTATTGCTGATTATGTTACTGAATGAACATATGGTAAAAATAGAAAGGTTCCATGAATCATTGCAACAATCATTAGAAAATGTAAATAAGATGGTCTCAGATTAATTACAGACAATCCAAGTTTGTTCTAGCACCCACAATAACAGACACTGGGTGTAATTAAGGTTTCAGCTGTAACTGGTAATCATTAATACTCTGATTACTCCTAGTGTTGATTTTCGGCCTGAACCCTCCAATGTAAATACTATGGTGCCTCAAGCTGGCTTAGTGTCAGATTTACATGATGTGCAATTTAACAGCAACAAAGCAAACTGTTAATTACTCTAGGCATGTGCATCCACTTCCGGATAAGAATACTTTACCAAGGGTACGCTGGGAATGATAAAAGTCTAGCTAAGCAGTTTCCTCTATAACTAATATTAGATGTTCCTAAAAAAACAGCCAAAAAATCAGGAACCCATTGAGTGCTTGAATCATAGTCTTGTCTAACCACTGAAAACCTAGGAAGACCCATCAATCATGGCTAGGAAGATTTCCTGAGTGAGTCAGTGAAAGGGGATTGCATAGTAGTGTTCTTTAGAAATGCTGTAATTGGAAATTACTCGTTACACTCTAATTTCATTAGGACTACATTTTACAGTAATATTGTTCTGAAACATTACAACTTTTCTACCCTCCTACCTAAGATCCTAGTGTCCGTTTGTCACCAATGATGAATGATCCCCACACCTCCATTCCATTGGGGTATCGGATATCCCTCCATTATAGGTTTTCACTCTTAGGAATTCAGGAAAAGGTTGATTGACCAAATAGGGAACATTTTTTGCTTTTCTGTTAAGCGATCCCATAACAATGCAGTCTATAAGCTCCAGAGAATGTAATGAGGTGCATCCGTGGGAACATGAAAATGTAACATTGTCAGACAATGGAGTTTGTTAAAGTGTATGTCAAGGAATTTAGCAGGAGTATTTGATAAACTCAAAGAACGACCCCTGGTGGAAAACTTAAAGGGGTTCACAATACATTTTTCTACAAGAGAACACTTCATTAACACCCCAGGATATTAATGGCTATATCAATGTGGATCGGCTGCTATGAAAAATCGCAGAGAGCCAAATTCAAGAGGCATGCCTAGATTCCAGTCTACCATGGAAGACATTGCACATATTAATTCTTCAAATTGAGGTCTGATCAAGCCATTACTACTTATTTTTATTTCTGATAAGCTGCTACCGGCCAGAAGGCAGTGATGCACTCTCAGAATTTGTTTAGCAACTAAGATATTGTCCTATCGAAAAAGGCCACCGATTCCTCCGAAAGGCAATTTTTATGTAAAGATGGGCACAGGACTCCTGCTTCATTTTTTTTTTTTATATATAAGAGAATACTTTGTGGTGCGGGGATGTTGGAGGGTTACAACACCTGTATTGTTAGCTTCGAGAACATCTCATACAATTCAGAATCGTAACCACAATTCAAAGAGAAGCATATGTACAACCCAATGTTCCAGGTGAACTCAGATTTAGAGGTGCACAGGGCCAGCATACAATTGATTATTTGTGTTGCCCAGTGACATACTGGTTGTTGCTATAGTTTTGAGTAATTCCACATCTGGAACGTGACCACACTTCAAGTATCTTTTAAAATTGTTACTTTAGCACAAAAGACACTCAAATGTAATATTGTTCATGAAGGGATACTATCAATTAATAGACGATGGATGGATGGATGGATGGATGTAAATTGTGACAAACCAATAACCACGTTTTTCAATAATAGTTTAAGTGACTTTGAGGTGTGCTTAATCTCTGATATAACACTCACCACAATGTTGCATAGTTCTAGTAAATTCATGCATTGTGGTAAAATATTGAATAGTTGACCTATCAAATCTTCAAGATCTGGTTGATGGAAATCCTGGCATCTAAAGCTTAGTTGATGGAATATGATCAATGCTCCTGCACTATTTTGGATAAGGTAGATGCTTTAAATATACCTCAGTTGAAAGCGTCACTGAAGCAGCAGTCTGTAAAAAGTAAAATAAGTGTCCTGGCTCTGATTTTGACCTAGCAGTCCTGTTTAAAACCAATCTGAAGACTTTGTTTTCAATGCAATTATCAAGTTAGGTCACTACCCTGATTCATAAGAGTGTGACTATCTTCCCAATATTGAAAAATGGACAGAAACAAACCTTATCTATGTCCCATTTCATATATTTGGAAAGATAGTTTTGTCAAAATTGGTAGATTGTTTAAAGGAGAAGAATATGTCATCTCCTGTTCCATTTGGATTTAGGGAGGGAGTACAGACATTAAACCTTTATCTGACTATTGCCTAATCTTTGTATTTGAAAGGTTAACTTGTGTTTTCTGCCTATATGGATTTGGCAATTATGTTTGATACAGTTAATTGTGCTAAATTAGGGGACATTTTGAGTATCCCCCCAAAAGGACTAAGAGCGTATATTAAAATTGTTTCACGCTGATAATATACATTTAGTGTTAGACACGCAAAGAATTCTACTAATGAGTTTAGGGTGATAAAGGGGTCAAACAGGGTTGTGTTATGGTCACATTACTGTTAAATCTTTTCACTAATGCCCTTTACAGACATGTAGTAAAGGTGAGGACTGATGCTCCAGTTGTTGGGAAGATTCAGTACCATTATTAACATATGTTGATGACCCATTATTCATCACCAGGATGCCATGCAGTGTAGTGTCCGATAATTGGGTATTCACGTTTTATGCATTCTTAAAGGCTTACAGGTCAACGTGCAAAAGCAATCTATCATAGTATTTAGTAAAGAAAAAGCACAGAAATAAAACGTATTGTGGTACAAATCACCTGGCCAGGTAATCCCTAAGGTATTATCATATAAATGACCTTGATGTAATATTTAACAACAATTTATATGGCAACTTCCATTTGACTACACAAGCGGGGACAATGGCATAACCAATGCACGGCTTGCACTGCTTCTCTCTGCAAGGGTCAAGGCCCATCCACTCCCCTTGCTATTAAGGGAATGTATAGCAGAACAAATTGCTGCACATGGAGCTCGGATTTATGAATTTCCCATAATTGATTGTCTTCAGGTGTCCAAAATCTGTTTTTGTCCTTCTGGTTTGGCACCTTCTTATGGGATTCATGCAGACATGTGATTGCCTTTTTAACGCATGAGCTCTATATGTGGCCAGTCTTTGTCCAGAAAATTTGTTGCAATTTGAAAGCTTTACTAACTGAAATTTCATGTGGAAATATGGAAACATCCCAGGGCTCTCCCCATTCCTTAGGTTAAACATGTGGCTCTAATACTGGAAATATGCCATACTCCACCCATGGAGCTACAAATGAGCAATGGCATTATTAACCCGTTCTTCGGGCTACAGCGGGAGGGTGGGGATGGGGGTAATGGCCCGGCAACCTGAGTTCATGGCCCGAGCGCAGTGAGGGCAGTTAAGGAGGGCTCCTGGATGTTACCCTCCGGTGAAGCCTATGGAACGGGTTACATAAAGCCATTAGTACCCCGGATTTCCAAAGCGGTAACCATGTATGCTACAAAAAAAAGTATTTTCATTCATTAAATGAATTAAAATACTTTGCCAAGATGGCCACCATGGTTGTAGAAGTCGGGGCTCCATACAGAGCCCCTCTTTCATTACCATGGTGGCTGGGCGCTGCCACCACAATCACATATGTGGGGTTAGGGAGGGGGGCTGCGATGGGAAAGGGTGGGTGTCAAGAAGATGGCAGAGTGGGGCTGGGGAGGCAGCCAACAGGTTCTATGGAATGTGGGCTTAGCTCGGGAGTATCGGCCCATGAACAAAGGAACGTGATTGGCTGCGCCCCACCCCGTTTGCTAATAAAGCATTAAGAGAAGAAAGAATGTAGAACTATGCAAATACGCACTGACAGAGAATCACAATCTATTTCATGCTCTAGGAGCTTCTGCTTATTTATCATTTTTTTGATTCTTAAAAGTCAGAGTTTTCATGACACGACAGATTGGTTTACCTCTTAACTCTATTTTGAATAGGCTCAAAGACAAATTAACTGCAAACTCGCTTTGCCCCTTCTGCCCTAACAGTTAGAAACCAGGATTCTTTTTTAGCGTGGTGTACAAGGACATAAGGGCGCAAACATTAATCCCAATGTTGAAAGCACATAATATCAGAAGCTGTCAATCAGGCTTTTTGTTTTTGTCTGCGTATTTCCCATCTGCCATTTGGGTCCTGGACCAGTATTCGACTAGAGCACTCTACAGTAAGAAAACACTTAAGGAGCAAATGCTGTTGCAACACGAACACTGTCGGCTTTTAGTGAAAATGGGTAACAAGACAAGGAATGTATTTCCTGAAATCAGCATAGGTATTACTTTCTTGCCGAGTGTAAATGTTTACATTTTCATTGTAAAAATATGTATTCTTGCCATTTTGCCTTGATCATGTATACACTTTGTTATGCTTACTGAATGATGTGATACGAATAAAGCTCATTGATGGGAAGACAAAATAGGCGCAGGAGAGCTTTTAAAGAGCAAGCATGCCTGGACTTCCTGACCAAAAAGTGACACACACAAGCTTCCAAAAAATGGCAATTCAGGTTCCGATGTTTGAAACATAACAATGTTTATTTCAGTTGTGGCCTTTGAGAAATGTATCCCACTTGTATCATTACGATACACTTCAGTTTTCAACCATTTTCATCATGTTGACAGTGCTACATATAAGTTATTAAACACTAATTTTGACTTGCAGCAAGTTGGAATTAATGTTTGTTAAAGAAAAATAACATGATGCTTGTACGATACAAACCCACATACACTCTCCCCCTCTTACCATGCATCCCAGTCTAGCTCAAAATCATATGCCAAAAATAAATGTTTAGTGTGCAACGGCACTGCAGGCTAAGTGGGACGTCCCCTTCCTTTGCAGTGCAGTTTAGCACCAAAACAACAAAAACATACATTTGGAATTGTAACAGATATGCTATTTCTTTTTACATGAAGGACAGAGGTGTCACTCTCACAGGGAAAAGCACTGTTTACAAAAGTAGTGGGATCAGTGCAGCTAGAAATTGAAGATAGTATCAGGTGGTATTGCTGCCCCCACACCCTGAGGCCACCATCTTGTGGTTGTTCGTCATTAAATGCCTCATCATCATCGCCCCTGTAAAGATGTCCCAATGTTTCTGGTATTAGACCAATATCATCGGAGGTGCCTCCTCCCTCCATGCTATAAACGTTCTCTTGCTCACCCTCATCAGCTGACTTAATAATAGTCTGTCATACCCAATCATTGCTATCCTAAATTGAGGTCTCACTGCCTAGAAGGCATTTTCGATCGAGATGCCCAAGTGCATGAATTATTGGATTTAGGACGAAATGACCGAAAATAAATGGTCGCATTGACCAGAAGTTCTAAAAATGCTACCACCAAAGGTTCGAACACCAAAAGTTCGAACCTTTGGTGGAAGCATTGTAATAAAAAGAAAAAAAAAAAAATGGGCTGCAGGGATGTCCCCCGTATCACCCCGCTCACTACTTCATGGTATATGTTGAGCCGGGGTTGCGGGGGACACCCCCACAGCCTTCCGTTTAAAAAAAAGAAAGAAAACGAGGGCTGCAGGGGTGTCCCCCGCAACCATGGCTCACCCCTGCAGCCTTCCGTTAAAAAGAAACAAAGAAAACAAAAAGGACCCTGTGGCGCCGGCACCCGATCACAGAAGTGAAAGGGAACTGGCGCTGCAGAAACACAGAGTGAAGATGAAGGCAAGTGGGGTTTGTTTATTTTGGGGGTGTGGGTGGGGTGTGCTGATGGTGTGGGTGGGGGGGTGTTATGGGTGGATTGTGTGTGCGTGAGAATGTATGTGTGTTCGCATGAGAAAGGTGCAAACCTTTGGTAGTTTGTGCCTTTCTCATGCAAACTATTTGCCCGCTGTACTTTCAGCCGCGGGCAAATCACTTAGATTCGAATTATTGTGCTAAAGATTTATTGTGCTGAAGATTTTGTTTCAAAGTAGGCTCAGCCTGAGGCACGATCACCATTTCCCTCCACATATTCTCCAACACTCCTACCTGTTTCTGGTAACAAACATTCAAATATCTTATAGTGCACATCTTGGTTTGGCATTTAAGCAGAAAGCAGAAAACAGATGCAAGACTCAATCTCAGGTAAGGTTGGTTTCTCAAACCTGCATCAACACTGGAGGATGAACACAGGCAAGAATATCCAAGTTCCCATGCAATCCCATACCCCGTTACCTCACCCCAAAACTCACTAGCTTTTAAACACTATCCAGTACATTAGTCTCAATGGAACAAATGGAAGATTTCATGACTTGGCCAGGGTGGATTTCATTCTTCCCCGATTAACACAATAACGGTTATTCCCCGATTCATCAAATTCGGTCTCCCATTACATTTCCCATTCACATTCTTTAAGCATACATGTGCATTTTCCCCTGACAGCATGCATGTAAAAAAGCTCACAAGCATTTAATTTCTTTCTAATGATTTGGGCCGAGATTACTTTTCCTTTTTCTCAGGTCTCCATGTCTCGTTTGTTATCAATGGCCCAAAGTGTTGTATATGTCCGAAAAGAGGCTTTTAAAATTCTTGAGCTAATTTTATTCATCTGGGTAATTCAATGAATTTCCTCACAGCAGCATATTTATTTTGTACGATTGAACCTCTCTGACTCTGTTAGTTTTTTTTCTTCTACAAGCTGGCTGATGCTTTCAGCCACCACCAGTGGCCAACGGGCTGATTCAGTAGCCATCATTGACCTTTGCTTGCATGCACACCCATTCCTAGGAGTGAAGCATATTTCCAAGTGCAGAAATTCACAGAACACAGTGAAAACACAACAATGTTGTTAAGATCTACAGTCTGACCTCTCCTTGAATGTACTTGCATTCCAGGACTCTCAGGTACCAATGGCAGCTGTCCAAGTCTCTTGTGGCATCCCCGGCCACATTGAGGAAAAGACACCTCCTGGACTCATTACAATCTGGATTCAGAACCCACTATGCCACTGAAACAGCTCCATTAAAAATCTGAGACGAGTTGGTGGAACAAGTGGACACTAAACTTTACACTTTGTTCTTCGAGCTGGGTCTGTACTTCATGTCTACTACATAAGTAACAGTGCACGTCCTGTCACACTGGGTTCTAAAGACTGGGCCAAGCAAACTTTGATCCCTGGCCAGAAAACAAGTAAAAGATGCAAACAAAGGACATGTATGAGCTTCTCCTCAAACAATGCTTTAGATCAAAAGGAGGTGGTCACTCAGTGGGTTCATCTATCTGCCTGGTACATCACATTTCTAAATAACTATCTCCAGGTCTTGTATTGGAGTTTCAGACGTTAAGGCAGAATAGGGAGCCACCAGGGGGCGCAGAGATGTGGTGAAGGCTCTCTGCTGATCTCCTCCCCTGGGCGAGCAATTTTTCAATTTTGAGCCCCCTCAGCCCTGTGGGAACTAAGCCCTGACCCCCCCCCCCCACCCCTGGTGCTGTCTGGCACCATAGAGAGTCAGAGGGACGAGAATCCAGCTCTCAGGAGTCCCGGGAACCCGGAGTTTGCAGCCTCTCCGGTTGGTGGCAGACGGAATCTGGAGCGTAGCCCCGCCAAGAGAACCACGTGTTGGTGATCCTGCTGGCGGTGGGGGAGGTTCACTGCGTTGGATTTGGCGGAGGAGTGCCGTTCGCAGCCTGCAGCAGAGGGACTTGTGGTTTGAGGCGGCCGACCAAGCCGCTGGGGAGCGGTCTGGGGTGCTGCAGAAGGAGGAGGAGCGGCCGCTCACAGAAGGAGGTGTCGGGTCCGTGTTTCCCCGCTCCCGGCTCGGATCCTGCTGTCGGCGGAGGAGAGACCTGGAGACGGCAGGGTGAGCAGCGGACGGGAGTCTGCAGGTGTCCTTCGCTCCCCCGCTGTCCCGGAGGGGCAGCTGTCCGCAAGGACGCGGCCGAGTGCCCTGGTAGCCCCGAGGAGTTTTGGCGAGCCTGTAGGGGACGGGAGAGCGGGTAAGGGCCTCCTGACTTGTGTAGGCGAAGCGGGTGGGCGGCTGGCCCCCCTCCTACCCCCCGCTCTCCTCGAGCTTCATCCTGGTGGGGCTGCCGGCTCTGTTCTCCCTCCCGAATTGTGGAGATACACTTGTGCCTGGGCTTCCTTTTTGTGTGGACCTTCCTTGTACGACCTACGACTTACCTGGAGTTTTCAGCCTCTGACGCCACAGTGAGCTCCTGAGGACCCTTCCCCCTGTGGTCCAGGTTCTGCAAATAGGCCCTTTCTACCGCACTTCTCCTTTGTGGGATTGCCCCTCCCTAGGGGACGGGGAAGGGACCCTGCTGGTTTATTCCCCCCCCCCTTATCATACGCCTGGACTTCCATCTGGATGGCCGCTGCGACTTTGGCACCTCTCATGGGCAGCTCCTTGGACTTTACCTAGGGCAAGAGGGGGCTTGAACTGTTTTCTACCCACCTTTTCTTGAGTGACTTTGTTGTAATACCCCCTGTGATGAGTTGGTAGTTGGCTGCTCCTTAGACAGTGGACCTCGCTGTGGCTGTCCGGGAGTGTAAAGTTTCCCTTGGAGAGTAAGGAGGGAGAGGTGAGGCGTGCCCCCCCACCCCCGTCCCGAGGGTTTGCAGCCCCCCCTCTGAGGTTGCTCTGGATACATCTTTGCAGAGCCTGTAGTCCATGCATCAGAGGTTTAGGCGGTCACCTCAGCGGCTGGAGGGGGGTCTCATCATGCAGGACGCTAACCAGCTTGAGGCAGCAGTGGACGCCCAGTCTGAGTCGGAGCATGGCGGCCTTGCTCGAGGAGATTTGTGGTTTTAGGGCTGATATAGGTAGAAGACTGGACTCCCTTGATAAGAAGGTGGTTGATGTGGAGGACCGCGTCCAAGCCCTTGAGGCTAACCAATCTTTGGCTGTCCTCTTCGAAACTCAGTTTGATATGCGGCTGGCAGACCTGGAGAGGAGGGAGGAAAAGATCACGCTCAAGCTTGACGATTTGGATAATCGGGTGCGACGCTCCAATCTGAGATTCCTTGCTATTCCAGAGCAAGAAGAGGAGACGCAGGCAGATATTGAGAGAAAGTTTAAGGGAATCATCAATGCCTTGTTTGGTGGAGAAAATACCAGCATCCCTACCATTGATAGGGCCCATAGAGTAGGAGGCAGCGCAGGTGGTCCTCGCTCTGTTCTGGTGAAATCTCATTACCTCATGGAGAAAACCAAGATCCTGGAGTTGGCCCGTCGCAGTGGTTCAATTGATTGGGACGGAGCTAAGATTGCGATTTACCAGGACCTCTCGTCGCTTACGCTTGCGCCCCGGAGACTCTGCAGGCTTTTGACAAAATGGTTGCAAACTAAGGGAGTGCGTTACAGGTGGGGTCACCCGTTTTCGCTTTCTTTCGAAGTCAATGGAGATAAATACTCTCTCATCTCTGAATCTGATATACAGAGAGCGATAAATGAGCTGCTTGGGGACTCACCTGTGGGGCAGGTTAAATTGAAGGCTCTGACAAGGGCCGTCAAAAGGGATCCTCGGAGTTCTTGGGGTGGCGCTGTGTCCGAGGTCACAGGAAGTACAGAAAGATGACTCCGCCCTCTCCCGGTCAGCCGCCGCCTTGAAGGGGAAGCTGGGGTCTGTTCAACAGTGGTGCGGACATGTCCGTGGAACGAGATAACAGAAGTTGGGTCAAACTGAAGTTTTTGATTACATCTCTGCTCGGATTGCTGACTTAATTTTTGATTTTTTTCATAGCAGAGGGTTGGCTCAGAACATTGTGTTGTATTGAGGGGGTTATCGCCCAGGTGGAGGCGATCCATGGTGGTCTGGGGGCTCGGCAGCTGGATGTCGGTCCTTCCAGGCGCTCAAAAGTTGGGAGAGGGGGGTGGGTGGGGAGTTGGGTTTGTAGAATTGTAGAGTTCAACAGGTTTCTTTTTGGTTGTCTTGTGTGCGCTGGGGATATGGGGCTGGGTTTGCACGAAGGCCTCCTACGGGAGGTGGATGAGCTAACTGGCTTTTCCTATGGGTGACTCTGTCCAGTCCTTGTCGGTGGGGTCCCTGAACGGGCGGGGCTTAAACTCTCCAACCAAGAGGTCTCTAGTGTTGAGGAAGTTTGTTAGGCTTAAACTGCATTTTCTTTTTGTGCAAGAGTCCCATTGGGTTAGTGGGAAGGAGCCTACCCTCAAGTCCAAAGCTGTCCAGCAGGTGTTTCGGTTTTCATGTGGGACAAAGAGGGGTCGTTCTCTTGATCTCTTCAAATGCGCACTTCTTTCCAAGGGCCCATAGAATAAACCCGGAAGGGCGCTATATTATGGTTAAGGGAGATGTGAAGGGGGGTATCTTCACTCTTGTGGGGGTGTATGCCCCGAATGCAGGGCAGGACATCTTTTGGCAGAAGATGTGGGGGAAAATTAGAGAATTTGCATAGGGAGCGCTGCTAGTCGGGGGGGATTTCAACATGGTTCTAGACCCGGACAGAGACAGGAAATCCTCCAAGCCCTGCCCTGACCTTAGGTCCCAGGTTAGGCTGGCGGATGTGTTCCGTCATGTAAATGAGGAGCTGGGCCTGGTTGATGCGCATCCTGATGGGGATCCCCTCTACACTTGCTTTTCTGCAGTCATCAATCCTTCTCCAGGATTGATTATGTATTTGTAGACTCTTCGATCCATGACTGTATTTCTGAATTTGGTGTAGAGACTGTCCCCTGGTCTGATCATGATCTGGTTCGAGTTACCGTGGGTGTCCCTCCGATGGCCCGTAGTAAATCACGATGGGTTGGTAATGACTCCCTGCTAACGGATGGGGAGATGAGGAAGTCCCTCTTGACCTCTATTACTGAATTTTTTCAGCTAAATGACACGGGGGGAGGGGGGAGTGGATATTAAGGGTTTGGGGGAGGCGTTTAAGGCCACAATTAGGGGTGTCCTGATGGAAATGGGAGCTAGGAGAAAGAAAGAAAGGACTAGAGAGTTTTGGTTTGGGCGTCTGACCTCTGAAGATTAATGTTCTCGCCCGGCTTCTTTATTTCTTCTCGTCGCTCCCTTGTACTATTCCGAACTCCTTCTTTGAATCTCTTCGCTTTCGCCGTCTTCGTTTTATCTGGGGGGTAAGAGGGCCAGAATGAAATACGATATCTTGACCCCTCCCAACGGCGCACGGAGGTTTCGGCCTTCCGGACTGTAAACTGTATTATAAGGCGGCCCAGCTGTAATGTTGGAACATCTCGGGGATGACGTATTGGACGTTTGTTGAGGATGTACAGGTTCATCCCTATAAGGTCAGAGATTTGCTCTGGTCCCCCCCAGGCTCCTTACCGGCGGTGGCCAAATCTCACCCTATTCTTTCGGTTCTTTGGCCGTTATGGAAACCTGATAAGGACAACAAGCTCCTCTCTTCATGGCCTTCCCCACTTTCCTCCTTGTGGGGCCCGCCGCTTAATCTAGGGACCAGAGGATTTCAGGGGACACAGCTGTGGTCGGACATGGGGCTGGAAAGGGCTGCACAATTGTTTAGCCAGGGGCGCTTTATTGACTTTGCCCAGTTGTCGGAAGTGTTGCCAGAGAATTCATTTTCCATTTTTGAATACCTCCGCCTTAAAGGCATTTTTACCCAGGGAGATTGGGTTGTGCCCCTTTCCCGTCCGCTGACTCCCTTTGAGAGAGTCTTTGTGGAGGCCAAATCCAGGAAGGGATCTCTCTCTAAAATGTATAACGTGCTGGTTACAGCGAATCTAGAGGGCAGGCAATTGTTTAAGCGTGTGTGGGAGGAGAGGACGGGGGCGGCCCTTGATGATCATGCATGGGAGCTGGTTTTTAGGGCAACTTTCGAAGGGAAGTTATGCACCTCAGCCATGGAGCATAATTTTAAGATTCTCCATTCCTGGCACCGGCCCCCCGCCACCCTGTCCAAGATGTTTCCTAATGTGTCCCCTATGTGTCCCAGGGCATGCTCTGGTAGAGGAACATGGTTCCACATGTGGTGGGATTGTCAGATTATTCAAGTCTACTGGGCGGAGCTGCTCAGCTGGATTAAGAGCATCCTGGGAACATGCCCCTCCCTTCACCCTATGGAGATCCTTCTGGGTGTACAAGCCTGCGGGTGAGAGTGTCCTTCTCTAGAATGACAGGTTTTATGTTAAGAGCTGGTAGAATGGCCTTGGCACAGAAATGGAAACGTCCTCATGCTCCAACGAAGGCAGAATGGTTTAATAAACTTTTGGCTATTTTTACGTACGAGAAGCTTGCGGCGATAGCCAATGATAACATGTCCTCTTTCTTGCAGGAATGGACGATTGTGCTGTTAGATTCGGAATGTGAAGCCCTCAGGCTCTAATCCTCTCGAGCTTGGGGTTGGGTTTGAAGTTGGGAGAGGGTGGCCGGTATCCAAGTATGCCTCGTGCGTTTGGGTGTTTGCCTGGGACTTTACTGATGGGGATGAGTTGTAGACAAGTCTTACCTTGTTTCATACATTTGCTCTAACCTTCGTGCACGTTTGGTTTCTTGCTCCTTGATTTCTGTGTAGCTCTGCGTTTGGGGGGGGAGGGGGTCTTGAGGTAGTGGGTTGTGGGGGTGGGGGATTGGGGAACAGAATGTTTCATTTGTTGGGAATGTTTGGTGTATGTCAATATTTGAAATGCTTAATAAATACAAAGTGGAAAAGAAAATAGAAGAGTACAGTGTGAGGGTTTACTCCTGCTTTTTATGCAAGAGAAAAGAAGACTTGCTCGTCAACAATCATGGGCCCCCATCAGCTCAACTTACACCTCTGAAGCAAGTCTTTTTAGATGAAACCTCAACCATGGCCTTTTATCATTGCAAGAAAAGGGCACATTGATCTGAAAAACACAACATTTAACATTTCTATCTGCAAACATTAAAGGACCAAGTTAGGATTATGGAATAGACTGCCAGTTGAAAGTGATCCACCATGGAGGCGCCTGGCCAATCAGATTTTTCTAAAGTGGCTTCAAACATGCAGCCTTTCTTGCAGACAATGCTCCAAAGTACTGACCGATTCCCACTTTGTGGCTGTCATTCATAGGTGCTATTCTTGATGATGTACTGTTTGAAATCACCATGGCTTGGAGCCAAATGATCTCTAGAGATACTTGGCCATTAAGACTTACATTTTTAAAATAGTTTCACCTGTGCATTTTAGATTGGTGACTGATTCTGGTAACCTTTTATCGTCCAAACAGAAGGACGCTGTTCTATGAGCTGGGTCTATCAATAAACAAACCATTGGTTTCTCCTCTTGCTATCCCAAAAGCAACAACTTTTTCTTTACAGCTGCTTTTATACTGTGAACTAGACTGCCTGGTGCCTGAGCAAATTACTTATGATTATCTTGGTCATTCTGAAGATACCCTCAAAATGACAAAAGCTGTCAAAGAAAACATAGTAGAGTATCTAGTGGCTCAGATTCAGCCACTGGGACCCAGAAAGAAAGATAATCCGTTGCATTGTTCTCTGAACGACATCTTCACTTTGTTCCCCACCTGCCTGTGTTAGGAAAGGTGTTTACTCATGTAGATGCGACCTAGTTATCATTGATGGGAACTCTATGAAATGCATTTTTTCAGGTGCAGAACATGATGGTTACATATTATTTGGTTGTTCTTCTGAGAAACCACTCTGATTATATGTAATCTCTTGGCAGCATTCAACATGGTGTGACTAAGTCCCATGCCTAAGATATCAAAAAGAGGAAAGATGCCCAGGGAGAGACCACCTGCTCAGTTGTGTCAACGTCGGGCTGGTACAAGGTGGATTCTCCAGGGCCTCTTTCTCTTTCCTGGCCTCTTTCTTTTCTTTAGGCCACTATACATGTTATGACCTGCAAGGAAGGCATAGTATCACTAAAACAGACAAGTGACCACAGTTTCAGGGTGTATATTGAACCTCATCAATGTGGAGTGGAGTCTTGTCAAAATAAAAGGGCTTATACTAAAAAACATATTGCCAATCCTTATCACTAATTTACAAATAGTGTGGGGGAAATGTTCATGAAAAAGAAAAGAAGTGTTCACAAAATGATAAGTCAGTATGTTCAGGCCGTTGGCCTCCTTTCCCCACGTTTTCAGCACGGTACAAGGCGGTTCACTCGAGCATAGCACACTCTTGGGCTTCTTAGGCAGAAGGACACAGTTCTATCATACGCATCAGGACCTTCTATGCCCAAGTCTCTTAAGTTATCAAAAAGTTTCTTGATCCAGAGGGCCTGATGTATCAAACCAACGAAAAAGTTCCTTTTCAAGTAGGGCGATTCACTCTTCACCCTGGATCCCCCTCAGCCAGGTTCAGATCCCCTTTTCACAATTAGTCTCCCTCAGCCGGGCTCAGAACAATTACAGTTCTTATTTGCTATCGAAGACTTTTGAATGTGCACAGGGTTTGGCTTGACCCCTTGAAGGACCACTTCGATTTCACAGTTTACAATTTTACACTCTCAGTTGGATACCTAACGGAGACCTTTTGAATGAGCACCCATGCGGCACCGGACCGCTCTGTATATGGCATCCACTTTGGTTTTAAAAGTTCAGTCACTCAGTGGATATTCAATTATATTCGTGCCACTCATCACATACACCTTAAACTCTGTTCTTTGCAGATTTCTTCATACAATGTTGCCACTTGCAACCTTGGTTCTAATACAGGCCTGTCTGCTTTCTGTCTCCCCGACTCACCGGCTATGCTGACTTTACTGGAGCGGCTTTTTTGTCGGAGCCAAGGACAGTACCACAGCAGCAATTGCTCCTCCCCACCTTGGTCATCGATGCAGGAAAAGCCTGGGTCCCTTAGACACACAATGCACCTTTCTTCAGCTTTAATTCCCGGTCTTATGTTTCTTATCCTCGAGGGCTCATTAAAGTAATGGTTTTCTTCCTCTGAAAAGGCCAAGGGCAATTCCCTCCCTGCAACCATTTCTGGTCTCGCCGTCTTTCACACTGCCATCTCGGAACTGCTGCTTCCTCAGGTATTTTGCCTCGCTCACAGTGTGCTTTCATGCTCTGCCTTTTATCCCTGTGGGGAAGTGTGGTGGAAGTCAAGTGTGTGTAATTAGGAGTAATTGCCCAACTCTGCCTGACCCTTGTGTTGGGACATGTCAGGTATACGGCTCTGGTGTTAGTATGTCACTCACGGTGAACTGTCCCTGAGAATGTGTGTGTGTCCGGAAAGGGGGCAGGGGGTTGAGTTCTTAGTTATCCTACCTGGTAGAATGGGGGGAAGAGGATACAAGGAAGGGGATACTGCGTCTCACCCTCCAGTGTCCCACTTCCACTCCCCAAGGACCCCTCATTCAGGTGATCCTCCTGCACTGGTCCACCCCTGGGAACTGGATCCAAAAGTGATGGCTGTGTCCTGGCCACCTGGATGACAGATCACCGTGGACTGGTGGGTGAGACACCTTCAGGTTTCTCACACACCACAAGGGTACCTAAGCACTGACTGAGTCACAAAGAAAAACAAAAAGGGAGTGTAGGAAAAAGCTGTAGAAATCTAGAAGAGGAAAGTGTCAATCGTTCTGAAGAGTAAGAGGTCTTTGAGCCTGAGCATGCTCTTGCAAACTTAAACTGTATCAAGATCTATATACCTTGTTTTATGGCCCTCTGAGGCCGCAAGGAGGAGCAAGGCAGGAATTGATGTGTGAGATAAAGAGATGTGTCCCCGTATAAGGCTTTGTGAAGGTAAGGCTTTTAAATCCAATGTGTGCTCTAATAAGGAGCCAGTGAAGGCTCTGCAGAACAGGAGAAAAAGATACCTTTCTAAAGGCTCCGGTAACATTAATAGCTGCTGCATTCTGTAAAGACTGAAGACGCAGGATCACACCCACATGAAGGACCTTACAATAGTTTAGCTTAGGGCCAATAACAGCTCTTGCAATCATGGCACAGCGTTCTTCATAGAGAAGAAATTGTCTTCATAGCATAAGATATAAAAAATGGTTGAGCCAAAGATACAATTAGTATGTGCACTTCCATGGACCAAAGAAGAAATCAGACTCAGTTTTGTTCACGTTGTTGGGTGCTCACGCCCCCAAATTGGGACTGCTGCCCACAGACCATTTCACAGAACCAACAGGAGTTGCCTAACCTGAGGATACAAAAGACCCAGAAATGGCTTCAACCAGCCGATAGTATCAGCACAGGAGAGAGCGATGCAGAGAAATGGGGGAACTAGTTGGGACCTCAGACGCTTCCACAGTTTTTCATTAATATATTTTTAAGGCCGCAGCTCTACAGATAAGCAGCACAACAGTCACTTTTACTCACTAACTGGAAAATACACCCAACAGAAATGAAGAGGATTAAAAACAGTGCCATTGACACCGCTCCATGGATATGTTTGGATCAGTGATACCAGCACCGCAGTGCCACAAGAAGGGGCTCTAATATTATTACTGCTTCATCCAGAGATCAACATTAAGATATAAATACATATTGCATGAATTACTAGGTGGAAAGAATTGTGAATTACCAAAACCGTTTCAGAGTTGCAATATATTTTCACTCACCTTAAAAAACGTGTTGAGAATTGGAATTACTTTTGTACTCCCAACTAAGCTAGTAAAATACTCTCAATTAGCTTAAGCCTTGTTGACACATCTGTCCTAGTTAACATATTAATCCAGAGATCTATTTACCCTTTCATTCTGCTCCCCCCCCCCCGGCAGAAGCTTATGGAGCATACAACTGGCCTGATTAGGGTTCTCAAATTTTATCTTGACAGGACTAAAGACATGTGGTCTGTCTGTCGCTTAGCATTGATCTACCGTGACCTCCTACGCTGGGAGTAGCACACAGACACACATTAATTTTGGTTGGGTTGCCCTCCAAAATCACCTCCTTTCTCTTCAAGATTACCCTTTTGCCCTTCAAAAGTACTTTCAGAAGCTTCAAAACGTGAAAGAAGGGAATAGTTTCTTACCTGTAACTCCATTTTGCCAGCATTGGTATCTTTCATGGTTTCACATGCTTAGAATATTCACAGTCGTCAGACTGGGAACCCCCGGTACATTTATAAAGCCTTTGTTCCCTAGGAAAACTTCAACACTTTTGTGTCCTACCCACGTCGTTCCTGAGGCTGTCCACGCATGCCCCAATAGGACGTGGCAGTATAAATGCCCCGCCCCCGCGGCTCCCTTCAAAGCAGCATGGGGGAAATACAGTGTGATTATTGCATTTAGGGGAGGCCAGCGGGCGCATGTGAATCCATGAAAGATACCAATGCTGGAGAAATGGAGTTACAGGTAAGAAACTATTCCCTTCTCCAGCATTGGATCTTTCATGGATTCACATGCTTAGAATAGATTGCACAGCAGTAACTCTGATATGGCGGTGTGAATGCAATTAACATCAATTTTATCACATTCTTTATATACCCATGTGCCCACATGTGTGTGTGTATGTATGTATATGTATATATATATATATATATATATATATATATATATATATATAATTTTTATACATTTGTGCTTCTTTCCATATGTGTAGATATGGATAAAGATATGTAGATATATGCTTGTACTTAAGCGCAGGTAGTGTTATATATATATATATATATATATATATATATATATATATATATATATATATATATATATATAGGCATTCCCGCTGGACGGGGCTTACCTCACTGAAACAGATGGCGCAGGACTGCTCTTCCCATCTGCACATCGTCCGCATGCTGCCTTTCAAGGCAGTAATGGCGGGTAAACGTGTGTGGCACTGACCAGGACGCCGCTTGGCAGATGTCCATCAGCGGAATCCCTGCCCACAGTGCCGCCGATGACCTCGTGGAATGAGCCCTCTGACGTCCTTCCAGCGGTTTTCCCGCCTTGGAGTGACAAAAAGCAATCGTCGACCAAACCCATCTAGCTAGTCCTTGTTTTGAGATTGCCTTTCCTCTCATCGACGGGCCATAAACCACAAACAGTTGCTGCGTAGTTCTGAATTGCTGGGACGGATGAAGGTAGAATTTCAGCGCTCTCTTCACCTCCAAAGTATGGAGGGCTTTTTCTGCAGCTGATGGAGTTGCAAAGAAGGTAGGTAGAACAATTGACAAATGTTTATGATAAACAGTAGGCACTTTCGGAATAAAACTAGGATTAGTCGACAGTACCACTTTGTCCTTAAAGAACCTCAAGTACGGTGGATCTATGACCAACGCTTGCATCTCCGAGAGCCGTCGAGCTGACGTGATGGCTACTAGAAAAGCCAACTTCCACGATAAGAACTTCATAGACGAGGAAGCCATCGGTTCGGAGGGAGCTTCCATTAGCCCCGCTAACACCAAGTTGAGACTCCATGTCGGTGGAAAGCGCTTAATCGGAGGGAATGTACGGAACAGACCCCTCATGAAGTGCTTTATCAGCCTATCACTAAACAAGGGCGACGACTGCCTTTTCCTCGTGAACCTTGAGATGGCCGCCAGGTGTACCTTTATCGACGAAAAAGACAATCCGCTCTCTGCCAAATGCAACAGATATGGTAGAAGTAGTTCCGGAGTTACATTCAAGGGGTGCAATCCTGGCTGGCTTTGACACCACCCACAGAATCTTCTCCACTTGCATGCATACAATGTGTTCGTGGAAGGAGCTTGTGTGGCCTGCAGGATTCTCCGACAATCCGACGAAATACTTAGGGCACCAAACTTGAGACTCTCCGGGTCGTGATGCCACACTGTCCCTTTTGTTCCGGGACAGGAGGTCCGGGGTTTTCCGAAATGTTATCGGCTGCTCTACTGACAGTTGGAGCAGGTCGGAAAACCACACTTGCCTCGGACAATACGGAGCCACTAGGATGACCAGACAACTATCTGCAAATCCATTGTAGGGTCCTCCGTACGAGAGGAAACGGGGGAAAGGCGTAGAGAAACTTGTCCGTCCACGGGAAGGAGAAGGCACCCCCACCCCCGCCGAGAGCCCTTCTGAGGCCACCTGCTGGCGTACTGTTCGCATTTCTTGTTCTCCTTCGTTGCAAAGAGATCTAGGGGGGTTGCCCCCATTTCTCGAAGATCTTCGATAACTGAAGGCCGTCTAACTCCCATTCGTGTACCTGGTCCATTTTTCTGCTGAGGGAGTCTGCTTGTTCGTTCCTTACTCCAGGGAGATGGTGAGCTACGATGTTTATATCGTGCTTCAGAGCCCAATGCCATACCTAATGAGCCTCGGTGGAAAGGGTTCCGGACCACGTGCCTCCTTGTTTTCTCAAGTCAAACATTGCTGTCGTGTTGTCTGTCAATATTCTCACTACTGAGCCTTTTATGTGTTGCAGGAAAGATTTTCGGGCCCAGCGCAGTGCCCTCAACTCCAGAACGTTGATGTGCAGGAGAGATTCACTGGGAGACCACCAACCTTGTGTTTGGAGAGTACCCATATGTGCTCCCCAGCCGGTCAGGGACGCATCTGTCACTATGGTCACGCGAAATTCCGGTTCCTGTAGGGGTACCCCCTTGGATAGGTTCTGAAAGCTCTGCCACCATCGAAGAGCTCGTAGGAGCTCGTCGTCGTCGACGATCAGTTTGTCTGACCAGAGACCTTGGGTCTGGGTCCACCGATCCGCCAGGAACTCTTGGATTGGCCCCATGAACAGGCGGCAGTTGTTCACCAAAGGAATGCAAGACACCATAGCGCCCAGAATCGAGATGTATTTCCTCAACGACACTTTGGTTTTGAGCCTCCACTGACCTGCCATCCGGTTGAGTCTGTGGATTCTGTCGACGGATGGTTTCACTAACCCCGACTGGGTTTCTAACTGTGCACCCAAGAACACTACGTTTCTTGACGGAGTCAACAAAGGCTTCTCAAAGTTTACTGCAAATCCCAGCCACCGTAGCAGCTGCATGGTGGCCTGCAAACTTGTTAGTTGCCATAGGAGAGGATCCTCTCACCAACCAGTCGTCGAGGTACGGGTACACGTGATGGCCTTGTTTTCTCAACCAAGCTGCAACTGGTGCTAAACATTTCATGAACGTCCTGGGAGAGGATTTTAGTCCAAACGGGAGCACTGTGAACTGGTAGTGAGTCCGTCCTACCACAAACCTTAGGAACTTTGTGTCGCTGACGCATTGGTATGTGGAAGTACGCGTCCTGAAGATCTAGAGACGCCAGAAAGTCCCCTCCTTGGACAGACCGGATCACTTCCTGGAGTGTGAGCATCTTGAATTTTTGCCTTTTCAAAGTTTTGTTGAGGTTGCGAAGGTCGAGAATGGGACGCCATTTTCCGTTTGGCTTTTTCACTACGAAGTATCGGGAATAAACCCCCTGACCCCTCTGCGACGCAGGGACCAATTCTATAGCCCCTTTTTATAGCATAAGCACTACCTCCTGTTGCAACACGTTCAGGTGGGGTTGAGGCGAAAACGCTGGTGGAACATGCGGAGAGTTGCTCTTCAATTGCAGGGAGTGTCCAAGCCTTACGGTGTCCAGCACCCACTGATCTGTGGTTATTTGCTCCCATTCGTCAACACAATGCGATACCCTGCCTCCCAGGAAGTTCTGACGCCCGTCATTGTTGGTCTTTCGGTATTCGGGGGGACGGGACGGTTGAGCTGGGCTCCTTGGGGGTTTGAATTCTGCCTCCGACTCCCAGGTTGGATCCCTAGAGGGGGACAACGAAACATCCGATAAGGACCCTCCTTCTGAGTCTGACAGCTCCCCTTCCTCCTGGCCTGCACCTGCGAGGCCCTCACGCGTCGGTACAGCCGTCGACAGTCGGCTGACGGGAAGGGCCAGGTTCGTCGACGGTCGATTTGGTCGGAGTTGCCACCTGAGGTAATCTTTTGTCCAATTTCTTTAACAAGGTCTGCAATGTGGATAGAACGTCTAGTGATAGAACAGACTGCGGGTTAAGAAGAGGGGTTGTAACTGGAATATTAGTTCCACTGAAAAGAGTTAACCTGCCAACTCCTTGTAACCTGAGCTCTGCAGGTCTATCTATTCTCTCACACTCCTCTTCCACAGAGGACACCGACAACGCCGCCTCTTGCTGCAGCACAGACTCCAGTAAAACCGGGTCGGATTCCTCCTGTCGCCAGGCTTCTTGCGGGATCTCCATCGACGAGGCTAAGGTTGGGCCAGCCGTCGTCGTAGCCACTACCTGTGGCATAACAATCGACGAAACCAACTGCGTCATTGGTAGCGAGGGAGTCGACGATCTCCCTGCCGTTGACAACGGTGGTGCCTGCGCAGTTCCTTGAGGCGTTCCCGCCTTTTTTGAACTTGACCTGTGCTTCTCAGACTCTCTACCCGAGGATGATCTATGGTGATGACCTGAGGAGGAGGATTTCGACTTCTCCTTTCTTTCCTTCTTAGACGATGGTGATGATAATGAGGTTTTCTTCAGCGAAGACTCCTTTGCGGAATGGCTTCCCCGATGACCCTTTCTCCACCGGGCGTGGTTTCTTCACCGGGGGTTCGGCCCCTGAGGATTTTGATGTTGAGGCCACGCTGCGCGTGGAGCCTACCTCCGAAGGTGGGTATGCAACCGCTCCATCGCTCAACCAGGCCACTAACCGCCGACTCTGGTCTTTAAGAGTCTTTTGGGAGAAGCCCTTACATATGTCGCACTTGTCTGCCGAATGGTGAGGGTGTAGACAATATATGCAGTCCATATGTCCATCTCCCTCATATACTTTCTTTAGCCCGCACGTAGCGCACGGGCGGAACAGAGCTTTTCTAGACATTAGGAAAAATACAACAAACAACCTTGACAAAACAATAGATGACGCAAGATGATCCCACTGCTTTGGAAGACGGTTGAAATCTGAAGGGACCCGCGGGGGCGGGGCATTTATACGGCCACGTCCTATTGGGGCATGCGTGGATAGCCTCAGGAACGACGTGGGTAGGACACAAAAGTGTTGAAGTTTTCCTAGGGAAAACGGCTTTATAAATGTACCGAGGGTTCCCAGTCTGACGACGGGGAATATTCTAAGCATGTGAATCCATGAAAGATCCAATGCTGGAGAATCTGTGGCAACGTACAGATCCTCTGCAGATCACTGCTTAGGGTGGTTGTGCACCTGGTAGAAAACCCACATTGCTAGATGCATGGTTTCCTGCAATATGCAACACTGTGTTACGGATGAGATCTCTCCTGCAGGGATTTATGCATATGCTGTAGACACAAAGGCTGCCTGCTTTGACTTTCAAAGTTCCTTCGGAGACGATCTATAGAACACAGCCATATGGGCTCATCCATGTCGGTTTCAAACACGACTCTAATGATAACTCAGTATCTGATTCTCTTCTGTTCTATGTTTTTTTAAAGAATATTTGGTTGATGTAAGACGGACCTGATGGAAACATTTTTCATTGAATTCTGTGTTTCACAATTCACAGCCTTTTTTAGCAACATTTTGTTTAATTTATTTCTTTAATGTCACTTTTCTAACTTTCTTTTCTTTGTTTACTTACATTTTGAGGGGTTGGGGGGGATTGCATTTCTTTTTTCCTGGTCTCTTTATCCAGGGGGAAATGCCACTTTAACTCAAATTAGGATGGTTCAAACAACGATCACGCCCCCTGCCATTTTTAAATTAGGAGTGCTTGTTTCCTCGCTGCCCATCGGCCCCCGTTTTTCATTTTAATATTAACTGAGCTCATTCAGACTTTGGCGGTGCAGTAAAATGTGGCAGTAAAGTGGTGGTAGTTCCATTACCACCACTTTACTGCTAAAGTATGAGCTTAGTGGTAAAGTGGAAGTAGACTTTACCAAAAGGATGTGAACGAATTGCCATTCCCAATTGTGGCTCCAAATCCTCCATGGAGTCCAAGGAACGCCATGAATGAAGGCTGACACCAATGTAAACCCCACCGAGTGGTCGTAATGGTATCAAAGTTTGACTATACTTCCACAATTACTGTAGTTCCTCAAAGATTACCAAACTCGTACTGAGGCCCCATGCCCCGTTTCTCATTAAGGAGGTACTTAACATGAATAGTATGTTCATTAATCTGCAATGGAGGCATATGGTTCCACGCTTTAGTTCCACACAGAAATAGTCTGTCACTCCTTGCGGTGACAGGAATAGTATGCAGTGAAGAAATTCACAGTGAATTTAAGAACTATCAATCTGGTTTCACAGATGATGGTTTTAAAAGCTATCCTTTCTTTGACTGAAATTCAGTGGGGAGTGGGAAGACTGCTTCCTTTATCATCAGGACCGGACGTGGTGGGTTGTGACACTGTTGAAAGTCAAACAGACACTAATCATTTGTCCACTGGTGCGATAAGAGTATGCAGCAAACGTAACAGATAACATTGAACTACTGTGTCAACTTGCACATACAGTTAGTTCTGCATATAAAGTTTAGACTAGTCATCTGGGATGCTGCTAAATGTGTACAGGAAATATTTAAAATACTGATACCAAATCTCCATTCATTGGATGAAATGGTTGGCCCATGAAAGACTCATGTTTGCCCTACTGAGTGGGAGCTGGCTACTTTCCCTCTAGAATGTGATTTCTACCTGCCACTTGATTAATGCTGCAGACCGTTTTCCTAGGGCGCACAGTAAGAAAGGCAACCCTCACCAAAGCAAGACGGAAAGTTGAATCATAGATCCTTAGCAAGAGAGATCAAGAGCTTCGTTATGCACTAAAGAGAAGTCTGTGCTGAGGATGGAATAATGGAATTCACCAAGCCACAAACTCTGCTTTTCCAACCTTAAAGGAATCAACAATCTCAACGTTTTTCTGAAGACCTTCATAGTCGAGCAAGATTCCATGATCCACAGTATCAACCATGACAGACAGATTGTAATCCAATTACCACAAATTCAGAAATTATTTTTCCTGGTTATGGACACTTTCATTAATTAAGGTTACCACTCACCACTATTTGTGCATTAACAGATAAACTGTTTGAAGAATGTGGGTAAATCGTATAAAAAGAAAAATGTATTTAAAAAAAAGGTCTATTCCCGAAGGGTGCGTTGGGCATGGTCACTGTTTTTTCCCCACAGGTATGTGCTTCAACGCCAATCACCATTCCAGGTAATTGAATACCGAGATGGCAGCTAATAATAATTTGTGAAGTTGCATAGTAATCGTTGTTAGCGATACAATGACACACATAGCAGCATTGCAACTTCTATCTCTTGATGGCATAGTAGCAACAACCAGCTGTGTCTAGATTTCATTGTAGAAATATGTTTTCCATGTACCACTGACATCAAAAATTTATATAAACTGCATAACAAGTTGGTCTTCTGATATCAGATGATAAACCGTTTAGATTCCCATGTTCTCGATTTAAAATGCCCACTGAATCCTGCAACAGATTGGGCCTCTTAACTGGTTTGCCGTTATCCTGCCGGTAGATCTTGCAGGATACCACTAAACGGCAATACAGTTACCGGCATTTGGAATAGACCAGTAATTCTGGCATACCAAGTGCCAGCAACAGTGGTAATTCCCCATTCCATAGAGTCCCATAGGACCCCATGGGGGAAAAGCTGGTATTACCGGCACTGGTAGTACCAGTAATACCTGCTATTTTCTGGTGGTAGGGGGCCAGTATTACCTCTAGCTCTATGCCAGAGGCAATTTCGCCTAGTCTGGAAACATGCTGGTAAAAGTTATTACCGGCAAAATAATTCCAGACCGGCAAACTTAGAATGAGGCCCATTATGTTTTCTATGTATAAAAGTAAAAATGTGGTCAACAGATCCATTCCTCATAATGCCAACAACATGTTTTATGGGTTTTAAAAGAAGCCACTTATGGTAAAATAATAGGGGCCTGTCCTAGCACTTCTTAACCAATGCAGGCAACATATTCCTCAAATACAGTTTCGTACATGAACTTTCAAGTAATGCAGAGTACTTGCTGAACGTCTTTGTCTTCAATACATAAGGCAGATAATTTTCAATCCTATGGC
This sequence comes from Ambystoma mexicanum, assembly GCF_040938575.1. Taxonomy (NCBI): domain Eukaryota; kingdom Metazoa; phylum Chordata; class Amphibia; order Caudata; family Ambystomatidae; genus Ambystoma; species Ambystoma mexicanum. The sequence goes on from NC_090937.1 coordinate 647,439,652, forward strand.
AAGGACTACCTCAAAAATGACCATATACCGGAAAGGCTGCCTCCTTGCTCTACGAGCACGCCATTAAAATAATGGCACCGCATTATTTTTACGTGATATGACATTTTATGTTGCGTCCTGCTTGAGGGAATACACTTGTTCTTTTAACATTGTAGTGTTTTATTGGGAAGTCTATCTTCCACTTTCATGCACGTGACCCACCGCACATATGTGCTTGGGGAAACGTGGGCATGGCGGAGACAACCGGTAAGGCTGCCTCCTTGGTCTACGAGCACGCCATTAAAATACCGGGGCTCTGTGCATTGTTTTTACTTGAAGTGACATTATTTTATGTTGCGCCCTGCTTGGGGGGATACACTTGTTCTTTTAACATTGTAGTATTTTATTGGGAAGTCTATCTTTCACTTTCATTTTACTGCTCCGCGCACCGCATGTGACCCACTGCACATATGCTTAAAGCAAGCCCACCTGGCCCTGTCTGGGTTCCGGATAGATGGACGATGTTGTCGCTGCTAGGCTTATGCGGCAGAAGATTCTTGACTTACCCCCAGCAGCCACCATGTTTCCTCTAAATTGGAATCGTACTGTAGATGTGCAGCCTACTCCTGTGGGAGAGGTTAGCTCCTTTCTTAAAGTTATTTGATCTATCGTTCTCTGGTAGCTCATGCTGCTTATGTCCAGGATGTTTTAGTTGAGTCTCTTCCTGATTTAATGTGCCTTACTGAGACCTGGCTGACTGCAGCTGGTGCACCAGCACTGCACAAAGCCCTGCCATAGGATTATAAAATTAACCATCTGGATAGATTGTCTCCACACCCTGGTGGTGGGGTGGCAATTACATTTTAAAACTGATTTGCTATTAGCTCAGACCCCTTTAGTGGGTAACATTGATATGGAAGCCCTGCCAATTTGTCTCACAGTATCAGCTCTCTGTCGTGGCATTTTCTCATTGTATATAGGCCCCTGGCTCTTATACAAGGGTTTTAAACCTTTTTCTTGACCTCATTGCTGAACTTCAGGTTAAATCTACACATTTGACTGTTTTAGGTGATTTTAATATTAAATTTAATCAATCTAATCAGCCCCGTCCTCCTATTGCTACTCATGTTTTTGAGGCACTATCCGATCTTGGTCTTCATCAAACCATTAATGAGCCCACTCATGTTCTGGGTAACACCCTCGATTTGGTTGTGTCCAAGGAGTTTTCTATTTCTACAGTCTTTTCTGTACCGGTGGGCTGGTCTGACCATTTTTTTGTTCACTTTTTGCTTAAACTTCCTCTTCCCTTGTTAAGGGTCCCACCTTTCACTGCTTTGCTGCCTAATTGGCGCTGTGCCGATCGGAACATCCTGGTGGCTACTTTTAGTGCTCAGTGTAATGCTAATACTTCGGTTGACTTTTCTTATCTAACAAAATTTCTCAGGGCAGCGGCCGATGCAGTGGCCCCTCTTAGATCTATCCAGCTGCGTAGGTGTTCCTCGAAGCCTTGGTTTTCGGATGAACTCAAATCGGCCTGTCTCACGTTGAGACAGGCAGAGCGCAATAGACCTCATTTTTATGGATCAGTGGAAAAATTGGCTTTTCGCAAACTCATTAAAGGCTATCACATAGCCAATGATGAAGCCAAGTGGGCCCACTGTACTCATAAAATTGAGAATGACCTTGATCAGCTGAAGGAGCTTTTCTCAGTGGTTCGGTCCCGATCTTCTACCACCAATCTTACTCCTACAGTTCTGCCTTTGCAGGTGCTTTGTGATTCATTTGCTTTATATTTTGGCACTAAATTTGACAATTTACGCACTAATATTAAATTGGCTCAGCATTCTGTTGTGTGCAGCTACTCGGTGCCAGTAGCTAAGAATATTCTCCACACTTGATCCGATTTCCCTATATTTTCTGAGGAGATGGTGGGACAAACTATGTTGCACCTGAAATCTGCAGCTCCTTCTGATACGGTTCCTCTGGATGTGCTTAAAGATATCATGCCAGGCATTGTCGGGCAGGTATCACAAGCAATACATTTGTCCTGTCAATCTGGACATATCCCCTGGGAGCTTAAACAAGCTGTGGCCATACCTCTTTTGAAAAAACCTCACTGGATCTTAGTACTTGCTAACTTTCGTCCTTTCTCGCTCTTGCCTTTTGTTTATGAAGCTGCTCGAAGCTATGATTTTTCCTCTTCTTTTGAGTCTTTTCGGCTCCTGGACCCCTTCCAGTTGGGTTTCCGTCCCAGCGCGGTACGGAGAGTCTTTTGGTATCCGTGGTTGATGGGGCCAGGCTGTTTGACAGTGGTGGAGTGGGTGCATTGGTGTTGCTGGATCTTTCAGCAGCTTTTCACACGGTCGACCACTCCATATTGCTATCCCACCTGGCCCTGGCGGGCCTCTTTGGGTCTGTCCTGGAGTGGTTTTCCTCCTTCCTGATGGATTGGGGTAAAACACTCTCTCTTCCTCCTTTTTCTCTCCTTCTCACGCACTATCCTGTGGGATTTGTCAGGGCTCCACCTTGTCCCCATGCATTCAGCCTCTTGTCTGTCTCGTCCACTCCTTTGGCCTCCGGTGCTACTCTAATGCAGACACTCAAATTCTGGTTCGTGGTGATCTTACCCAGGTTGAGATGTCGTCGTGCCTCCGTCAGTGCCCGACGGCTGTGGGTGAGTGGATGAACAGCAATTGGCTGAAACCGAACGGGGACAAGACTGAGGTCTTGGTGGTGGTGGGTTCTCCTCCCATTTCTCCTCTAAGGACTCCTTCGTTCTGGCCCCCTACACTGGGTTATTTTCCTCTTCTGGTGACGGTGGTGAAGAACCTGGGGGTTTGCCCTTTCTTCTACTCTTTCCATGGCTTCTCAGGTAGGTGCAGTTTGTAAGGATGGCAATTTTCATCTGAGCATATTTTGGAGGTTTCTTTCTTTTCTGCCTAGTAAACATCGCCTCTAGTAGTGGCTGCTCTTGTGCTTAGCCGATTATTGCAAAATTTGCAGCTCAAATTGATACAAATTCTCCTCATGGTACTCATACTTCGCCAGTGCTTTGCTCTTTGCACTGGCTTCCAGTTGCCAGCCGTATTGAATTCAAAGCTCTCCTTAGTTCATCAAGCTTTTCATCAGCAGGGAGCAGTGTATCTTTGGGTGAAATGTGTCCCCTGTTGTCCTGGCCGAGGAGATCTTCGCTCTGCCAACGCGTGTTTGGTGGCGATCCCTAGGTTCCGACTTTCGAGTGGGTGGCCAGGATTTTTCTATAGCCGTTGGTAAACTTTGGAATGCTCTGCCCTTTGCGTTTAGAGCTACCCGGAAGCATTTGGAATTCAGGTGTCTTCTTCAAACACTTCTCTTCTAGATTTAAGCAGGTGGTCTTCAGGTTGTTTCCCAGCGCCAAGATGCCCTCAGGCGAACGAGCGCTCTAGAACATTTTTGATAACTTATATTGTCATTAAAAACGATTTAATTACTGAGGTTTCAATTGAAAACAAAGTATCTAGCATTCATAGAATGCTCCTGCTGTCCAAATGTTTGTTATTAATACTTCTCCTTGAGAGGTTCCTCCAGGGAAATTCCTATGTGCATGCATGTGGCTGAAGGCCCCCACTGACAGATCATCAAGCTCCATGAACGTGGTGGTATGGTCCATGTTATTGCAGGTTCTATGGAGATGAAACCCAAGCAAACATTTCATGCATAGTACTGCATCAATAAGCACATGCCCTTATTCACCAAGGAGGCAAAGTACTACTTAATGGCTCTTATATTTATATGTATTGCAGGTTACATTTTTACTTTTGACACATTTTATTGAATACTATACAATAACAAGCAACTGCAAAGCATACCTCCATAGTACAGCAAATGTTAAGAAATAACTTCACAGTTCACATAACGAGTAACATAAAAATGGTTGACCACTTTCTAACTGGAGTTCGACCAGTTATAAGAACATGTATTTATCGTAAAATTAGTAACCTAAGGAAAGGAATATAGATGGAATAGTCGCACAATAAGGGGCATATCAGTTGGAAGGAGAAAGGGTGAGACTGGATTGAAAAGAACAGAGAAGAGAAGAAGAGTAATGGGAAGAGGGCAATGGAGAGGCAAAAAGAAAAAGGAAGAGAGAATAGAGGAAAGAGCAAAGACACTGTAGTTTGAGCAGCTAAGAAAAACAAACATGATTATATTGAAACATCATAATGCAATGTGGAGCTTGTCCTCCATATCAGACTACCTAATATAATGCTGAATTTTATCAACCATGACGTTCATTTTAATAGCTTGTTACCGTTGATAATTTGCACCCAATTAACAAACCCAGTGGCAGTGCATTCGAGGATAATCATTAAATACTGATAATTGGAGTCGTACAAGGAGAATGAAGGAACACGTTACTTACCTGTAACTGTTGTTCTCCAGCATGGGTCTGGCATGGATTCACATGCTCATGACTATTCCCCGTCGTCAGGCTGGGAATCCTCGGTAAAGAAAAAATCAGTTTCAGTTTAGTTTCTGAACGGTCTTTCCACTAATAACCAATCACTGGTCTCTAGGTCATCCTGCCCTCTACCTAAGCCCCTCCTCTGGCAGCCATCTTCAGATTTGGTAGCACGTAAAGTTGCAGTAGGACCAAGAGATGAGCCGCAGAGTGGTTGGAGGGAGGGTTTGCATGTGAAGCTATGCCAGACCCATGCTGGTGAACAACAGTTACAGGTAAGTAACTTGTTCCTTCTCCAGCATGGGGTCTGGCATGGATTCACATGCTCATGAATACAAGAATAGCAGTACACACATGAAAAAACCACGGGTGGTGGCAAGGCTTAACATTAGGCATTTCAACAACTCAACATTAAGCATCTCTTACCTCCTCACCAGGCTCACCTTCAGGCGAAAAGGTTGCGCAGCACTACCTGGACGACTCTGGACTTCTCCCTGGAATCCCAGTCGATGCAGTAGAATCTCATTAAGGTGTGCGTCAACCTCCACGTAGCAGCCCTGCATATGTCCAGCAGGGGCACACCAGACCGGAACGCCGTGGTAGCAGCGATCTCTCTGGTCGAATGGGCTCTCGGACAGCCGGGCAACGGTCGGTTTGCCAACCGGTGACAGTGCATGATGCAGCCGGAGGGCCATCTGGAATTTGAAGCCTTCGAGAGGGCCTTCCCCTGGTTCACAGGTCCAAAATTCACAAACAGCTGTGATGTCTTCCGAAGACTCTTTGTGCGGTCTACGTAGAACTTCAGCGCTGTAGCCACATCCAGCGAGTGCAAAGTACTCTCAGCCGGCGACAAAGGGAAGAAAACAGGTAACACCAAGGGCTCGTTGAGATGGAAGTCCGACGGCACCTTGGGCATGAAAAAGGGGTGCATCCTCAGCACTACCCTCGTCTTGTGGAATGTCAGATATGGAGGTTTACAGGAGAGGGCCTGGATCTCTCCCACTCGTCGTGCAGAGGTGATGGCCAGAAGAAACACTGTCTTCCACGACAGGAATTTCAACAGTGCCAAATGCAGAGGCTCGAATGGCGGCCCCATGAGCATGGTCAGCACCACGTTGAGCTCCCACGCCGGGGCTGGAGCCTTCATCGGCGGGAACGGGCGGAACAGTCCTTTCATGAACTCCTACACCAGGCGATGAGACCACAGCGATGACCGCCCCGGAGTTCTGGTGTAGCGGGAGATAGCCGCCAGATGGATCTTAATGGAGGCATGCGCCAGCCCCGCTTTGGCCAGGGATAGCAAGTACGGCAGCATTTGAGGGGCCGTAATCCGCAGAGGGTTAATCTTCTGTGCACGGCACCAGACAGAGAACCTCTTCCGTTTGTGTCCATAGCACTTGAGAGTCGAGGACACCCTGGCGTTTGCAAGCATCTCCTTGCCGGGATATCGTACCCTCCGAACTCTAGTGCTGCAGGAGCCAGGCCTGCAGGTTCAGCGATCCTGGGTTGGTAGTTTGACCAGGGGGGACGCCGACATGTCCAGGAGGTCCAGGAACCAGATCTGCCTCGGCCACGCCGGTGCGACGAGGATCATCCTGCAAGGGGGCCGTATGAGTTGACTGATGAGTCGCAGCAGCAATGGCAATGGAGGGAACGCATACATGAACAGGCCGTCCCAGGGGAATGAGAAGGCATCGCCCCTACTCCCCGGCTCGGGAAACCTGCTGGCGAACCTCCGGCACTTGGCGTTCGTTGCTGTCGCGAATAGGTCGATCTGGGGTTGCCCCATCGTCGGAATAGGAGATCCACTTGATCCTGCCGAAGTTCCCACTCATGGCACGAGCGCAGCTCCCTGCTGAGTGAGTCGGCGATGGTGTTCTTTATTCCTGCCAGATGGAAGGGTACAAGGAACATCCCTTGGGCAACGGCCCAGTGCCACAGATCCTACGCTTCCTTGGATTGTGCTGGGGATCTGGTGCCCCCCTGCTTCCTGATGTAGAACATCGTGGTGGTGTTGTCGGTGAAGACCCTTACCACCTTGCCCTTTAGGGGACGGAAGGAACACCCTGAAAGCCCAGAACACGGCTCAGAGCTCCAGGACATTGATGTGTAGTGACCTCTCCTCCGGGAGCCAAAGGCCTCTTGCTGGGAGATCTCTGGTGTGCGCTCCCCATCCTTCCAGGGCGGCGTCCGTCATCACCGTTTTCTGATGTGCCGGGGATTGGAAGTCCATGCCCGCCGCTAGATGCGCGTGGGTGCCCCACCACCGGATCGCTTGGTGGAAAGTCTTGTTGAGTGAGATCCTGTCTTCGAAGCTGCCCGCCGCTTGCATCCAACAGGCGTCGAGGAACTCCTGCAGTGATCGCATCCGCAACCTGTATAGGCGTACGAGGTAGATGCACAAGGGCATCATGCCGATTAGGGAGTTGATGGACCTCACCCTTGCCACGTCCATGGTCAACAGCAGTTGTACCTTGCCCAGGATGGCCTTCATCCTTTCCTCCGACGGTGAAGCCAATCGCGCCACTGTGTCAAGTCTGGCTTCCAGGAACAGGGCGTCTTCAACAGTATCAAGTGGGATTTCACGAAGTTGATCGAGAATCCCAGATCCGTGAGCAGATGGACAGTCTTCGATGTGTGATCGACAGCGAGTTCCCTTGACTTTGCTCGGATTAGCCAATCGTCCAGGTTGGGGTAGACTTGGATCCCCTGCAGGCACGCCGCGCCGCCACTGGTGCAAGGCACTTGGTGAAGACTCTGGGCACCGACTTCAATCCGAAGGGAAGGGCCTTGAACTGATAGTGTCGCCCTTGGACCACGAATCGTAGGAACTTTCGATGTCCTTTGAGAATGGGGATGTGGAAGTAGGCATACTCCATGTCCAGAAACGATTGGAAGTCGCCTTCCTCCAGCTGCCCCAGCACGTGCTGGAGGGTGACCATCCAGAATTTCTGGGACTTGATGTATTTGTTTAGACGACAAACGTCCAGGATGGGTCGCCAACCGCCGTCTTCTTTTGGACGAGAAAGTACCGCAAGTACACTCCGAAGCCCTGGAGCCTCTTCGGGACGAGTTCTATCACGCCCTTTTTCAGCATTGCTCGTACCTCCAGAAGTAGCTGTGGGATGTGGTTTTCCTTCCTGGCCACAGATGGTAAACAGGGACACTTTCTTTGTAATTCCAGAGTGTGCCCATGGGCCAGCGCGTCCAGCACCCAACGATCGGTGGAGACGGACTCCCACACACTGATGAATTTTGCCAGCCGGCCTCCCACCAGGGTGCTTCGGTGGGGGCCCGATGCCGCGGCCGGTTCAATCCTGCTTAGCCGAGGCCTTGGCGACGACGTCCTCGAGCCTTGCTGCGGCCTCTGTAGGCCTCCTGCGACGATGAACGGGCCGCATGGCGGTACAAAGAGGAAAGGAACTGCCACCAAATCCTTTCGAGGCACCTTGAGACTTGCCTCCGGAGGTCCGAAAGGACGGCAGTCATTGATGGAGAGAACCCAAGACCCGGACCATCTCGGTGTCCGCCTTGATGGCCTTCAGGGACTCGTCCACTACCTTGCCCAACAGGTTGTTCCTGTCGAAGGGCATGTCCAGTACCCTGGTCTGCATGTCCCGACGGAAATCGGTGCCTTAAGCCAACCGTGCCGGCGAAGGCAAACGCTGTTGCCCATCCAGCGAAAGCCGTGTCGGCAATGTCCCTGGCCACCGTGATGGCGTGGTCCGAAGCCACCTCGCCTTCCTGCAGGATTTCAAGGGCTTCCGCCCTCTTGTCATCTGGGACGAAGTCCAGGAGGGGAGCGATCTTGAACCGTTTGCCGCTTTGATGGTTGCCACAACCGCGAGGGCGTTTGCCGCTTTGATGGTTGCCACCGCCGACGAGATGACACGTCACCCCCTGGCATCCAGCTTCTTCCCCTCGCTGTCCGGTGGGGAAGTGGAAGTTGATCCCATCACCCCTGCCGATTTCTTCTTGGCCTCTGGGGAGACCACCAAATCAAGGGACGGCTGAGCTCTGAGGCACATCGGGGCAGAATCTGGGACCCCGGTACTTCTTCTCATACCGGTCCCTCTTCGCAGGAGCCGTGGATGGGTTCTTGAGTAGCGACAGCACTTCGTCCCAGATGTCGTCTAATAACAGTACTGAGAGGACGGTCTTCCTCTTGGCCTCCCGTCGCTGGTAGAGGAAACCCTCCTTCTGTTTTCTGGGACAAAGTTGGAAGAGCTCCGAAGCCCTGCCAATCATGGCGTGGAAAGAGCCAATTTTGTCGGGAGGGGAGGCCTGGGCAGGAGGTGATGGGAGATTCATCCCGTTGTCACCACCGTTGTTGTCCGTCCCCGTCGTCGCAGTCTCCGTTCCTGTCTCATCCCTCGGTGGAGGGGAGGAGGTGAAGGCTGGAAAGGAGAGGGAGGATGGATTTGCCTCCGCTTGTTCGGTGGGCTTCCCGACGGCCCAGGCGCCGCTGGATCGTCCGCTGGGGTTAAGGGCAACCTTGTCCTTATCTCTGTACACAGGGCCTGGATAGCCATCAAGATTGCTCCTGAGTTGTCCTGTGGCATAGGCATCGGTTGCGACAGCTGGGGAGTAGGATCCTCCATCTCCTCCACGGTCCGCGGCTCCTCGTCGGCTCCACCATCGCTTTCTACGTCCACCCCTTTGGGATCCCTCCCATAGGACCGGACTTCCTCGAACTTCTTGTCCAGGATCTTTGCAACACCAGCAAGCTCATCTTCAGAGGTGGTATCTGTGTCCGTTATGGCTACCGTGCCCTCCTCTTTCTCCACCCGGGGTTTCACGGGGGTCTTATCGATAGGCTGAAAAGAGCATTTCCCCCCAGGTGGCAGGGAAACTCTCGGCCCGGAAGTAGTCTCCACTGGGTAGCCTCCACAGGCTTCGCCAGGGCCGCCACGACTCCTTCGATCGAGGCCTTAGCTGGGTGAATCAGGGCCTTTGCGACTTTGGGAGCGCCTGAGGCCTTAAATTTGGGGGGGAAAGGTTTGTTGTCTCGCTCCACCTCGACTGCCGCAGTCTGGATCGACCGGGGCTTCTCCCGAAGCTTAGCCGGGTTCTCTGACTTCCTCTTCACCGAGCCAGAGTGTTGGCTCGTGGTTTATGGTGTCGGTGACATTGCGCCCTGCCTGGCAGCCAAGGAGTCCGAACCATCGGCACTCCCGGTGCCTGTGGACTCGCGGTGCTTTGCCTTTTGTTGGGCACCCGTCGCCAGAGCGCCCTCAAAGGTCTTAGAAGACCGCTCTGACTTCTCACCTGCTGCTGGGCTTTTCCCCTCCAGCCAGTTGGTGAGTCGGGTACGACGATCCCTCATTGTCCGCTCGGATATGTTTTTACAAAACGCACAGTCCTTTTCCACGTGCGATTTGTCGTTGTGAATGCATTAGAGGCACCGAGAGTGCTCATCTTCCTTGAAGACATTCTGTAATAAACATCCAAGGCAGCTCCTGAACAGCTTAGATCCAGGCGTCGTGTTTCCTTTGTCCTGGGCCATGTCCATGCGGGGTAGGCCTCAAAGATCTTCCGGAATCCTCCAAGAAACAAAACAAAAATTTGCCTTTGAGGGGCGTAGAAAATTCCGAAACGGGTCCCCGTTGATCGGAAGTAGAATCGGTGGAGCTTGAGGCTCGATTGACTGAAAAAAAAAATATCACAAAACGCAGTAAAAGCTCAAGAGCTATAGCATGAGGACTCCCAACACTTGAACGTGCAGTAAAAATCTGAAGATGGCTGCCAGAGGAGGTACTTAGGTAGAGGGCAGTCATTGGCTGGGGGCAGTATGACCCAGAGACCAGTGATTGGTTATTGGTAGAAAGACAGTTCAGAAACAAAACTGATTTTTTCTTTACCGAGGATCCCTAGCCTGACGACGAGGAATATTCATGAGCATGTGAATCCATGCCAGACCCCATGCTGGAGAAAACATTAATACATTAAGAAAAATGCAACATCAGTCACAACAATAATTCTGTTGAGTCATGCAGAATAGGTAATCATAAAATCCACAAACAAAGTCCATTGGCAAGGCTAACAGAAGGGACAAAAGATCTTTTTGGAGAGGAAACGTTGCATACTATGTATAGGCAACGTGATTCCACCACCCAGTTGTTGAGAGCCGGGACAAGTTTTTCCAGTTTGATGCAATCATCTTAAAGGCGATAGCAATTAAATCATCAAAGTGTTCTCTGAATGGCATTTCTGCAAAAATCAGGGGGGGCACTGCCGCAAATGATTGACAAGATCTACAATGGGAGGTTAACGTCACAAATCTGTGAAATGAATTGCCAGGTGGACTTTCAAAATGCAGAGGTAGATCTACAGACAAGCAGCATGCGCCTGCAAGTCCCTGCCTCGAACAAAAGAGCTGTGTGGCAGTGACTTTTATAATTTCCCAATCCTCGACAGTGTAAAACGTGCCCTACTGTAGATCATGAAGAGCGTCTGGGTAGTGGAGGCTTCCCTAAATGTATACCGGATCTTCCTCCAGATGACTGGCCAAACAGACGTTGAAATGGCAACTTCACAGCCCTCACTGCATGACTGTTCAGTCTTAAAAATTTGGAAGTGTTCAGGTGGTTGATAACATTTTGTATATAGCAAGGCTTAAGTAGGCACGCATTTGACGCTATCATTATCTGAAGGCCATACCATCTTGTGTTCACAGAGAATCAATTGAAAGTACCTTAAAACATCCCTTGCAGGGAGGTGATTAATTGCAATAACGGAAAGAATATACTCCCAGATTGTAGTCATGTGTGATTCATGTATAATAAGCCGGATTTCGCACAAGAGAGCCAAAAGATGGTTTGCCATCTACCACCAGGTTATCATTAAGCCGAAGCCATTGTGAACTCCGAGACAGATTCACATTCTGTAGAGCATATTCAAAAGCTTTACAGATATTCGAAATTGCACTCGTGACCTCAAAGGGGAGGGGGCACTTACATTCCAGGGATGACTTTGGTGTGAAATGCTGCGGCTAAATCTGGTTTCGGTTCAAACCATCAACGGGAGAAGGAATTATTATTCCCTGATTGATCATAAACACATCAAAGTATCTTTTGAAATGGGAAAGCCAACTCCTCCCTGAAATTGAGAGAGCACTTTAATGATACTTTATTTTGTGTCTTAGCCAAATCATGATTTTTCATAAAACGTACAAAACATACATAAGAGAAAATAAATATAAAAGAATACATTAAGGAACAATAAAGTATAATACCATATGAATATAGAACAATATTTTACCTTCAATTATAAATAAAAGTAAAAAATCATGTCATGGATACCTCGCGTTACACTACATTGTTTGGTAGGGTCCCCTCTTATTAAAACAACTGTATCATTTGATCATCTCTGGCTATGACCTAACCTTATCTATAAATCCCAGGGCTTGAAGTACCCGGATCACTTGAATGGTTAAAGAGGGATCTTCACCTGCAATCAATCTATCCCAGAACATTTCTGAGTGCAACATATCTTCTGTATCTATTGCACGAAACCATTGTCTCCTAACCTCTCATGTTCCGCTACACTGCAGAAACATATGTTTAAGAGATTGGACATGTATCTTCCTTACACAGAGGGCACCCTCTCCCAATTGGATAGCCCTTACCCAGTGTCATTAGGACCTCCCCGGTCGGCACAAGACTGAGACGTATCCTCAAAAATGTGTGTCTAAATTTCGGGTTGGGGAAGAGTCTTGGATATCTTGGAACAATTCCCATTTGCTTATCAATGGTAAGAAAGGCTTTCGCCAAGATTAAGGAACGCATTTTAGATATGGTGCAAATCTAATCCGCTCTTTTCAGCAATTTCTTTGTGTGCAGTGGATTAGAGATTAGCTCATCAATATCGCTTTCACACTCCGACAGAATTTTTACCACCAGCAATTTCAGCTTTGTCAGGAGCCTCGGGAGTTCCAACCTAATATGGCCTCGATTTTTTTCATAGAGGGAATTGGCCTGTGGGACTACGATCAACCTATATAATGAGATGATGTCCCAGTGTACATGCATTCTCAATGATCAAAGCCCCAATTCAAATCTTAGGATTGCCATACAGAGAGATAGTGCAAGCCCAGGGCCTTTTTCCATAGGTGATCCTCCACTCTTGCCTAGTTAGTCTCCCAGAACAAAGGTTTCGTATCAATCCCACAAAGAAGTGACAACAATACCTCTGCAATGTCGATTTTCAGTAGGGGTATCAAGGAAAACCTGCAATAGGATTTAAGAATTTTCCTCATCTGACTCGCTAACCCCTTTAGACTTACCGCCTACATCTAGGTTTAATTTGGTTTGTGACGGGTTGACAGAGTTTGGAAACCGAAGTAGGTTACCTGCTTCACTATGGGGATCTCTTCTTCTCCCAGAACCCCTTTTAACCTACCAACCTTTTTCCCCAGTCCTTTGGCAGATCATTGTGTTTGATTTCTTTGCATTGATCTCAAGTTCGTTTAGCTCTGCATACTTCCAAAGAGCACTTAAAAGGCGTTGTAGGCCTACCAGGAAATAGTCCATAAGCCAACCAACTAATCAGTCCCAAAATTGGAGGCACTCAGATTAATGCTGCGGGAGCCAAGCTTCTGTCTAGCTCAGCCAAATAGAGGTTGAAAAGGATAGGCACCAGAAGGCAACCCTGTCTTACCCCTCCCTCTACCCTCACTGGGAGCGATAACTGGCCTGCTGCATTCAATTTTATCCTCGGGAAGATAACTTCATGGAGACTTGCTAGTATGGCTAACAAATGCCTCATAATTTCCCCAGGCATCGAGTTTAGCCCAAAGGCGCTCTACACACCGTATCAAATGCCTTTGATAAATCAATCTAGGCTCCGTACAGGGCGGAACCTCCATTTACCCGTGGGTTTTCACTTGCTAAATTCAAAACTAGCCCATTCAATGATATAGATTGCCTCCTCCTGAAGCCTATTTGGGCCTTTGATAAGATCTTACGTTTATTTGACAATTCCTCCAGTTCTCTCAATATCTCACTCTCAGCATCTAAGAGTGATCGGGCAGTAATTCCCTGGATTTGCCCGCTCGCCACCCTTATAAATCGGAATAACTATAGCTGACTTCCAGGATGTAGGCAGACGTTTACCCCTTAAAATCTCCTCAAATAGAACTCCCAGGTCTCTAGCCGAGGTTGCTAAATTACTATTCATTATGGCATTGGAAAGCCCATTAGGGCCAGATGCCCTGGAGGAGGACGATTTAGTAATTTGCTTTAAAATCAGCTCCTCCGATATCTCAATATGCCATGGCGTTTCTTTGCAGGAGAATTCCGAGGCTTCTTATAAACAGCAGCAAAATGGTCACACCATTCCCTCTCTCCTATCACATTGCTCAAGACCGAGGTTTGGGAACTCTCTGACTGGTTTATAAGAGACCAGAAACTTTGCGAGTTCCCCTTCCCCAAAGCGCTAAGCATGGCCTCCCCATCATTATGATGGTGCTGATGTTTCTGGCCCCTTATCCAATTTTTATATTCATTCTGTAGAGATTTTTTCTTTAGCCTAAAAGCCTGCTGGTCCAATGAAGTTATTAGGGCCCTTAAAGCTTTCTGGAGTACTCTCTTTCTCCTACATACCTCTTCATCAAATGAATTTAGGTGATTTAAACGTCGGATAGTGGATCGAGCATCCGGCCGCTCAACTGACCAAAGGAAGGCTTGAAAGTTAGAAGTTGTGCACTGTAAGCCCAGCTCTTAGTCATTCATACTACTTTAATGATGCTACTACAGAAAGAGGGTAGCCACTCCTGTATTAACATTGTGAGGTTATAGAGAACCACATGGCTAATGGGCATTGTGAGAAACCTGAAGGTGTCTCACCCGCTAGTCCCTGGAGATCTGTCATCCAGGTGGCCAGGACATGGCCATCGCTATTGGAACCAGTTCCTGGGGGTGGACCAGTTGAGGTGGATCACCTGGATGGGGGGGGGTCTTCGGGAGTGGAAGTGGAAGTGGGACACTGACGGGTGAGCCACAGTACCCCTTTCCTTATAACACCTTTTCCCCATCCTACCCGGTAGGATATTTAGAAGCTCTAAGCACCCCCCCATCCCCTTTCTGACACAAACACTTTCTTACACCGTGAAAGACAACGGACTAACACCAGAGCCGTTTACCTGAAATGTCCCAAAACAAGGGTCAGGTAGAGTCAGACAATACACAATAACTACACACACCCGACTGCCCTTTGCCTTCCCCACAGGGATAAAAAGGCAGCGCACAAGAGCACACTTTGAGCAAGGCAAAATGCATGAGGAAGCAGCTATTCCAAGACAGCAGTTCAAACGGAGGAGAAAGGCGGCAAGACCAGAAAGGACGACTTTGTGGAAGGAATTGCCCTTGCCCTTTTCGACCCAGACTCCGTGAAAGGAATCATAAGACCGGGAACTACAGCTGACATGTTGTGTAACAGATGTCAACGGTGCACAGGGCCCTCGCACACTGATAACCAAGGCAGGGAGACACGCCTGTTGTCTTGGTACCGTCCTTGACTCCAGAGAAAAGAAACGCCAAGGAGTTCAACACAGCCAGTGAGTAGGAGGGAGAACCGATAGAAAACTGAACTGTTTTAAGCGAAGGTTGCAAACAGCAACATGATATGAATTGAAGGAACTTGTGAATAAAGAACTTGTGCGTTACTGAACTTTTAAGAAAGCCCAGGGAAAGACCAGCTCAGAGTGATCCAGCACCACGTGGGCGCTGATTCGAAAGACTCTGGCTGGTCCCCTTTTGTGGAAACTACAGATACCAGGAGGCCCTTCGAGTGCCCGCGTAAGAGGTCAAAGTGGTCATACAAGGGTCGAGTAAAACCCCTTGTACAATCGAAAGTCTGACACGAAATCAAGAGGAAAGCTACAGGAAGTGAATCCCACATTTTGATGAAGTAAAGTGAACTGTGCCTCTGGCCATAGTGAACCCGAATGAGAGAGGCGAACATTAAAGAAGGATCGGAGCCCAGTTGAGGGGGATCCAGGAGTGAAGAGTCATCACCCAACAGAAGAGATTACGGAAAGGAACTTTTGTTTTGTTATTGTTGACACATCAGGCCTCGGAGGCAAGAGACTTTGTGTGAAAGAGACTTGGCCACAGAAGGTCCCGATATTGCTTAAAAGAACTGTAACCTTGTGCTGGAGAAGCCCAGTAGTGTGTTGTGCTCATGAGTCCCGCCATTTCTGGTGAATATCATCCCACACTATTTTGTAATTTAGCGGGAAGGATTGGCAATTGTTGTTTTCTGACCCATTTATACAGTTTAATAAATACCCTTGACCTGTGATCACCTGGTCTATCTTTACTGTTGCCACTGTGAGTTCCTTACAGTATTTTTATGTTTTTTAAATAACCCAAGCAAGAGAAAAAGAGTGGGGACAACTAGGAGGTCAGTAGAACTTCAACTTTACTTTTGATAGCATCAGCATTTACACATATTGGGTCTTGAACATCATTGGTGAACTAAATACCATGCATCTACCCAGTGATTTCCAAAGGAGATCATGAATATCGATATGAAATTTGGGACAGTATTTGTTCTGGGACATGACTTTCGTCTTATCTACATTTAGGTTGTAACCAGAGACGCTGTAAAATGATGCAATTTCATCTAAAAATGGAGGGAAAGATTTAAAAGGGTGGATCAGAAAGGCGAAGATGTCATCTGTATATGCAGACGTCCTAATTTCACAGGTATAAAAACGTACCCCTTTAATCAGTGACTAATCCGAATATGCTGGAGAAGAGGTTCTAAAAATAATATAAATAAAAGGGGGCTGCGGTCAGCTTTGCTTGGTGCTGTGATGTTAAGAAAAATAGTAGAATGTGCAGATGACAAAAACAGTTGCCCTAGGGCGCTGATATAGAGTGAACATTAAGGATATACATTCATGATCAAACCCATGGCATTGTAAAGCCTCCACTAAAAATTACCAACCCACTCTGTCGAATGAATTCTCTGCATCTAGTGTTTCCCAGTCATATCTCAAATGTGCAATAACTGAGCAAGTATTTGCTGAAACCTGTTTGGTCTTTCTGAATCAATTTAGTCAACAAGGGTTTGAGTCACATAGCTAAGATTCTGGCAATAATCTTTGCTTCTCCATTAATAGGGCATGTAGACCTATAATTCTTAACATGAAGGGAATCATTTCTTGGTTTTGGGATGACCTATATCATGGAAGTTTTGTCAGTTGTAGCACTCGAATAGGGCCACTACATTAGGAGAAAGCATATCTATATATGTATGGAAGAAATCCACAGGAAAGTCGGCTGAGCCTGGAGCGTTCCCCCATTTTTGTTTGTCGATGGCCAATTTAACTTCAGTTAATGTTATATTAAATCCTAGGTGAGAGTATTCAGTTGGAGGGATGGTATGCTGTGCGGGGTGTGAAGTATTTTGTAAGTTGGCATTGATTTGACCCCTAAAGTCATATGCTTCGGGAGTATATGAGGATTTTGTAGTATTTAGCAAAGGAGCTTACTACATCTTCATCTTTTACTATAATGTTAACTTCCACCTTAAGAGCAGCAACTTTATTATTCTGAATTTTATCTTTTGAATAGGCAGGAAATAGTGATCCAGGTTTGTTGGTGCCTCCAAAAAATTTAGAATGATATTTCCACACAATACTGGATGCCTTGTATGAACTCTGTGTAGTATACTCAATGTTTGCGTATATAGGGGTCTTTAACGTCTCTGAAGTTGGTGTGTGCAAATAATCTAATTCTAAAATCTTTATAGGCTTGCAAGACGTTGTTGCCCCGATCTTCGATACTCTATTTTTCCAAGCCGCCTACAGCAGCTTCATAGACTCAGATCAAAATAGGGGACATGGTCCCCGTTTCGTTTAGTTGAAAGAATTCCTGTGTGAATTGCTCGATTGAAGTTTTAAAATGAAGGGAGCAAAGATGATCAGTGTTAAGGTGCTTTTTATTGAATATCGCATACCAAAGCAGGATTACAAGAAACGGAGCATGGCCTGAGATTAGAAGGGGTGAGATTTCAGCTCTGTAGACATGCGCTATCATCCGCCTACTCAAAGAAAGATAGACAATTCTGGAGTAGGAAGAATGTACTGGGGAGTAGAATGCATACTCCAGTATGTTACGGTAACATAATCACCATTCATGTACCAAACTGAATTGTTCAAATGCTCTGTGCATATTAGATTGTCAAAACCAGCAACATGATTTGCTATCTAATGCAGGATCTAAACAAAGACTATAGTCTCCTCCAATCACCAAGAAGGAGAAGTTTAGGGTCTGCACCATCTATGTAACTTCCTCCAAAAACCAGGATCGGACTGATTTGGGCCATAAAGATTTGAAACTACAAAATTAGTTGAACCATGCAGTTTACTAGAACCGACCTTCCAAAATCGGCAGACCTTGAGTCAAGGATTTGTACCTGGATTTTCTTATGCAATAATATAGTGTGCGATATTTTGACCCACTCAGATGTGCTCTGTTACACCACTTTGATGCTTTGATGCCAGAAACAGCACAAAATGGATGCGCTGACTCCTGTGCGCGCCAAGATCCCTAAACTGCGCTCTGCAATAACCAGAAAATGGCTGCACCGCCCTGCCAACACACATTTCAGGTGGGGTGGAATCGAGTACACACCGCAGGAGTATGCCAGTGTGCTCTGCAACATTTTACATGGAGCAAAGGAAAGAAGCAGTATTACTTTGCTGTAAACCCAAAATGCCTCTTTAAAATGTCATCTTTTCAACCTTACAAAGTTCTGTTTTGGCGCTAAATCCATTCATTTCTTATGAACCACTGTGATTAAAGGGGCTTGTAATGCCCAGGATCAGTCTTGAGTCTCAGAGGAACCGGGCCTCATTCGAATTACAGCTCATTTCAAAAGTATCTTTGAAAAAGCAAACCAGGGACTTTTTTTCATTTTCCATCACAGCTATTTCTTTGCAACAAGTATCAAGAACCAGCTGTCCAGAGAAAAACTGTAAACAGATGCTTGATACATTTATCCATGCTGTAAACAACTCCAGCACTGAAGGAAAGGACTAGAGCGGACTAAAATGTAAATTTGCTGCAGATGAAAACCGAATTTAAAGAAATAAGTTTAATGTACTTTTTCCTGAATGAAGAGCAAAATCGCTTATTTTTAAAGTATAGTATTGTGTAAAGGCTTGATTATTTAAGAATGTACAAGGATTTACTACTGCTAAAAAAATCCACCTATACACTGTTTAATTCCATAGGTTTAAAGTAGAGATTTAAAAGGTGAAACTCAAATCAAACCCAGTCTGAGTTGGTAAACTGTATAAAAAAAATTAACCTGCTCTGCCAATTGCTAGCCCTGAGAAGAACAAGTTACTTACCAACTGTAACGTTATTTCGATTAAGATGAGGAATACGTGGGAGGAACATCCAGATATATCCTTACCTTTAGGTTTCACCTCAGAGAATGTTTTCTCTTTCTCCAGCAGAGGGCGCTCCACTCGAGGTTGCGGTGTCGACGCGTATCGACGTCATCCCTCGTATAAGAGCCTCGAGCGCGCCCGTTGGCCTCAGTTCTGTTTTTTCGTATAATATAGTCCATGGATCTTACTTCGTTTGAGGTATGCGTCTTTTGACCCAAGTCCTAAAAGAGTTTAGAGTGTAATACACGTAAACTGTACTGTGGGGTTAGGATGGGAGGGTCGATGAGGAATACGTGGGAGGAACATCCAATCGAAAGAACGTTACAGTTGGTAAGTAACTTGTTCTTCGAATGGATTGTGTCCTCCCACGTATTCCTCATCTTAGATAGACTCCCAAAGCAGTTTTGTCTCGGAGGTGGGAGTACAATATCCTTTTTTAATCATGTACAGAATGTACTACAGATTTTGCAAACAGACCTCCTTGAGAAGAAGTCGAGTCCAATGCATAATGTTTTATAAAGGTGTGCATAGATGAACATGTGGCTGCTGCACAAATATCTTGCACAGGGACACCCCTTTTTAATGCTGTAGAAGTTGCCATGCCCCTGGTCGAATGAGCTCTTAGTCCATCAGGTGGTTCTTTTCCTGCCAATCTATAACATTCTGTTATGGCCAAGATTATCCATCTGGATAAAGTTTGTTTTGTTACCGGAAGGCCCAGTTTACGTCCAGTGTATCCCATGAAAAGTTGATCACACTGGCGAATCTTTGCAAATCTAGAGATGTAAAAACTAAGAGCTCTCCTGGGATCTAGTCTATGAAGTCTTTCCTCTTCCTTGCTTGTATGAGGGGGGAGGATAAAACGTAGGCAAAGTTACCTTTTGTGACAGATGAAAATCAGAAACAATTTTTGGCAGAAAAGAAGGTTTAACCCTAAGAACTACTTTGTCCTTATAAAAGATGGTGTGAGGATGTCTGCTGGAAAGCGCGTGAAACTCACTTACCCTGCGGGCTGATGTCAATGCTACAAGAAGTATTGTTTTTAACGTAAGGAGCCTTAGTGGGCAAGAATGTAAAGGCTCAAATGGAATACAGGTGAGAAATTTTAAAACTAGATTTAGATCCCACACCGGAACCTGGAAAGTTACTGGCTGAAAGACATTATTTAAACCTTTTAGGAATTGAATTATCAAGGGTATTTTAAAGTAAGATTCTTCTTCAGAAGAGCGCTTAAAGATGGATAGCGCTGCTAAATATCCCTTTATTGTCCCAACCTGGAGCCCCAGATTGGCCAAATGTAACAGAAAAGATAAAATTGTGGGGATATTACACTGAAAAGGGTCCACATTCTTTTCTCTGCACCAGCTACTGAAAATGTTCCAACGACACCGATTGTCAGGCTGAGAGGTCCTGTATCCGCGGAAGCTGCTGAACCCCCGACAATCCCCCTGAGATGTATTTCCCAGAACTAGTTTTCAATTCATCTCTGTAAACTACACCCCAAAGGGAAAGGGGGAATGGGATAACAAAACAACACCAGGCAGACTGCGTCAAGGCTAATCAGTGCTGAACCTGCAGAGGATAAAGAATAACATATACACTTCCTTAATTCGCTTACTTAACCTTATGAATGGGAAGACATTAATCCTTAACTAATAATTAAGAATCATACCTGGTTCTTCTCTTGAAATTTCTTAGAGAAGCGGATAAGAAGCTGAAAATCTCTCTTACTTGAGATACTTGAAATTCACAGCAACTTCTTACATTAGGCAAAACTGGAAGTCTTAGTTCTTTGTTTGTCTTTTTTCCAACATGCACTGGTAGTTCAATTAGATTGTCTTTAAAATATTCTTTCTTGTCATTTCAAAACTTTTCAAACTATTTATAATTATCTTGAGTCTTTGAATCCTTGAAGAAAGAGGAAACACGTGCTAAATGCACACGCAGGTTATTTCCATTTAAATTATCGATGAACTTCACATAGAAATCTTCCTGGTTGAAGAACACGCGCAAACGGATGAAGACGCGCGATCAAAATAATCCACACGCTCAAAAAATCCACACGCGCTATAATCCACACGCGCAATAATGTTCTCCTGCGAGACACGCGAAATAAAAACACCCGCGATATTGAGTTCAAATGCGACGAAGTGATTCTCACGCGCAAAATCACCCGCGCTGGAAAAAACACACGCGATCCCTGTTCCACACGCGACGAATTGATACCCACACGAAGAAACACTCGCGCTAGGAAACACACGCGCACTCACATGGCACGCGACGAACAGATTCTCGCGCTTTGAACACCCGCGCTAAAAATCACACGCGCTTTGTATTTCACACGCGCTTTGTAGTTCTCACGCAGCGTATAGCTTCTCGCGCTAAGGATCACCCGCGCTATGAAATCGCACGCACTCTTTAGTTCACACGCAGCGTATAGCTTTTCGCGCAAAGGATCACCCGCGCTATAAAACACACGCGCATTTAAAATTGCACGAGACCAACATCTACTCGCGCTCGGAATACACACGCTAGAAAGCACGCGCTCACTTGAATTTGCACGCGACAGTCAAAATCTCGCGCTAAGGAACACCGCACTGGAAACACAAGCGCACTCCGGGAGTTCAATAGTTTTAGTAGAAACACTACTTTTAACGAATTTTCAAGGAGAATGTTATTAAGATGAACAAATTTACAGTAAAAATAAAGTCACTTATCTCCTGAGCGAATTCACAAAGATTTCCTGCTTTTCCCATCTTCAAAAACGAATTCCTGCCAGCTGATGACTTCTCCTGTAACCCCCAAGAAAGTAGCCGCTCAACTGCTGAGATCTGAAGGATAAAATCCACCAGGCCTAAGACTAAAGCAGGAGCAGCCACTAAACACGTCCTCTCAGATGGGGTTTTGATGATGAAAGGCACAGAGTGACAGTTTAGAATGTTCATTGTTGTTCAGCATTGTCTTCTAGCCAATCAGAGCTGTCACTGTGAGGCTCCATCTTGCCTTGGGTCAGAACCAGGATTCTGAATCAGCAAGTTAAGGCCTAACCAACTATAATGGACAACTTCCCACCCACACAAAGCTAATCTGAAAAGGATAAATAATAAAAAGGAAACTTGAATAAGAGAAGGAAACCTGACACCGATACAGAGACTTAGTTGCTGGCCTTCTGGCCGAAAACAAAATCTCCATCACGTCATCCGGAAGGACACAATCCTTGTATCTCAGCCTTTCAGAAGCCATGCGTGAAGGTTGAGTGTGTTGACCTCCGGATAGAGAACATGACCTTCCTGTCGCGAGAGAAGATCCTCTCTTCTTGGAAGACGTATTGGAGGGCAGATGGATATGTCGAGAAGGTCCGGGTACCACGTTCTCCTGGCCCAATCCGGAGCAATTAGGATCATGGTTTTCCCGAACTTTCTCAACCTCCTGATTACTTGAGGGATCACAGGGATTGGAGGAGACGCGTACAGTAGTTGGAACTCCCATTCCACCACGAACATGTCCCCCAGAGCTCCTCTCGGGGGAAATTCCCTTGAGCAGTACAGTTTGCACTTCCGGTTGACCATGGTCGCGAACAGATCTACTTGAGGGGTTCCCAAAAGGGAGAAGATCTCTTGAATGACTTCCTAAACTATCTCCCACTCTTGAGAGACTGTGCTCTGCCTGCTCAGAGCGTCCGCTGTTGTGTTACGCTCTCCGGCTAGATGAATTGCAGATAGAGAGATCCCTTCTCGTATTGCCAAGAACCAGAGTTGCATCGCCTCTCTGCACAATGGTAGTGACCCTACTCCTCCTCACTTATTGAGGTAGTACATGGCCACTGTATTGTCCGTCATTATCAGAACATTCTTTCCCCGTACAGAGGGCAGAAAGGCCTTCAGCGCTAGTCTGATTGCCCTCAACTCCAGAAGATTGATATGTAGTTTGGACTCCGATGGAGACCAACGTCTGCTGATTGTCAGGTCGTTGATGTGGGCTCCCCACCCCGTGAGTGAGGCGTCCGTCACTACTTTTATTTCCGGCCATGGTTGCCAAAAAGATTCTCCTCTGAGGATATGATGTCTGCAAGCCCACCATTGTAGATCCTGTGCTACTTGGGCTGCGACCTGCAGTAGATCTGACATTTCCCCTGAGAACTGGGCCATTGAGTTCTGAGAGCCCATTGAAGAGATCTCATTCTCAATCTGGCTTCTGGCACCAGGAAAATGCAGGATGCCATCAGACCGAGCAACCTGAGAAAATCGAAGGCCGGAAGATGCTGGGCATTCTGAAACTTTGTCACCATCTGCAGAATGTGGTGAGCTCTCTCTTCGGGAGGCGAGGCTTTGCCCGAACAAGTATCCAGGACTACTCCTATGAATTGGAGCTTCTGTGATGGTATCATGTTTGATTTTTTTAAATTCAGAGAAAAACCTAGTTTGTGAAGGAAGGGACAAGTCTTGGACAGGTGATCCAGGGCTTGTTCTGGAGAATGTGCTCTGATCATCCAATCGTCCAGATAGGGGTAGACATGAATCCCCCCTCTTCTGAGACTCGCTGTCACCACCGCCATCAACTTGGTGAAAACTCTTGGGGCGGAGGTGAACCCGAATGGCAGAACTCAAAACTGATAGTGAGAATTGCCAATCGCGAACCTCAGGTCCTTTCTGTGCTTCAGGTGGATTGGCACATGAAAGTAAGCATCCTGAAGGTCCAATGATACCAACCAGTCCTGTAGTTGGAGAGCCTGAAAGATCTGAGAAAGTGTGACCATCTTGAATTCTTCTTTCCTTAGGAACTTGTTCAAGTTTCTCAAGTCCAAGATGGGTCTCAGTCCTCTGTCTTTTTTTGGAATAAGGAAGTATGGGGAATACCAACCCTTTTTCCTCTCCGCTACAGGTACATGTTTTATTGCACCTTTCTGTAGCAGGGTTAAAACTTCCTGCAACAGGAGCTGATCCAGATGTTTGGCAGAGTTGCATTCCGGAGGATGATTCTGAGTTTTCTTTAGAAAGGGAAGGCAATAACCTTGGGATACTGTTTCCAGTGCCCAAGCATCTGAAGTAATGCCCCGCCATTCTTTCAGATACTGCGAGATCCTGCCTCCCAACCCGGTCTTGTTCGTCAAAACCTCAGAGTGGTTTTGCGGCAGCTGCAGCAGCGGCTGATGGTACAGATGCCGTTGCTGGGGCTGATCTAGCACCTTTTCCTCTTCCCGAGGATTTTTTTTTTGACCTCTTTGATTGACCTGCCCTCTTCCTTTTCCAATTGAGGAATAATAGCGAAAAGGACGACCCCTCCAGGAAGATGAGCCTGTGAAGGGGCGTTGCTGAGGTTGTCTTATAGCGGCACTTAGAGATTTTGCTGCCGCTTTGGAGGTCTGTAGCTTCTCCAAACTTTCATCTGCCTTGCTACCGAACAACCTCGAGCCATCAAAGGGCATATTAAGAAGTCTGGATTGCACATCAGGAGCAAACCCAGATTTTCTTAGCCACTCAAATCTGCGTAGCACTGTGCTAGTCGCCATGGACCTGCTGATACAGTCAGCTGTGTCCAGTCCTGATTGAAGGCATTCTCCCGAAGCCTCCATTCCATCCCTTATAATAGCTAAAAAGCCATCACGTTCTTCGCCTTCTGGGATGTGTTCAGCTGCCGCTGACATACAGTCCCACAGGGTATAAGAGAACCTTGCTAAAGTACAGGTTACATTAGTAGACTTCAAAGCCATACTACCCGATGTAAAGATTTTCCTGGACCATGCATCCACTTTTTTATCGTCCCTATCTGGAGGGATTGTAGGGTATACAGCATTTTTTGTGGAAGTAGCTGCCTGTACTACTAAGCTTTCCGGAGATGGACGTTTACTGAGGTATTCCGGATCAGATGTACAAAGTCTATACTTTGCCACAAACTTTATATTCACAGCCCCTATGGCTTCAGGATGTTCCCATGCAGAACTAACCCTTCTTTGTAATGCAATGTGAAAGGATAAAATGGGGTCTTGTTGGGGTGTTCCAGATAATATATCTGTCATGTCATCATCATGATTGACTGGTGAACTCCTACCCCACCCCATAAATTCTGTAACTCTGTCCATGAGTCTTCTATAACTCGTATCCACTTGTTCTGATGGGTCTGGTTTGTCAAATTCATACTCTGGAGAAGTATCCAGGCCACTTGCTGTTTGCAAACATTCTTGCAAATCTTTAATTCTTGATTGAGGATCAATTAATTCCTCTGGGACAGATCTTGTACCATATCTAACACCAGCAGAGGTTACTTCCTCTTGTTCTCATGAATCTCCCTCATATATGGATGACATGGTCCTGAAAAATGTCGACTCTCGGGTTGAAAAACCTTTTCAGGCATTACAGCTCTTTCCTTCAATAGATGTTTGGGCGTCGACGAAAGCGAACTTTCGACGATCTTGACGTAATCGTCGAGGAAACCGTTGAAGGAACCTTCGTGGTCTTCGAGCGTGAGCTCGACATATCTTCCTTCGAGTGAGTTGTCGACTCGAGGAGCTTCGAAGTCTTCGACAGCGTCGATGTCGACTTCGATGGCGTATGATCTTTCGACACCATTTTGTTTCCCTCGGCCTTCGATTTATGCACCGAAGGATCTGTCTTACGAGGTGATCGAGAAGAATCTCTCTGACGTTGTTAGGGAGAATTCTCTCTTTAGGCTGAATTTCCTAACCTAGTGAGTCCCCCAGCAGCTTTGCTGGATTTCTGGAGTTTGTTTTTTTCCTCCAGCCAAGAGTGAGACTCTTTTTTCTCCCACTCTTGGACATGATTAATGGTATTCCTTTAACTGGTAATGTGTTTTTTGGGCTATGGGGTCCTTTACTCCATAGGGTCTCATGTGTTTTTCCTATGTGTGTTACACAGCACCCTCCGTGCAGTAACACAGGGGTGTCATAGTGACACCCCACCATAGATTCCATACCCTGGGACTGACTACTGTCTCCCAGGGCATGTAAAGTCACCATTGGCTTTACTAGTCCCAAATTATTAACAGAAACCAGTACAAACCATCATATTGTGGACGTACTGGTCGGGGCAATTCGATTGCCCAGGGGTCTGTTAGTCGAGGGGGCACGTCTCCTTCCCCCCTGATCGAGTTTTGGCTGGTGGCAGTGGAAACTACTTTTTATATTCGACCGCAAATATTTTCCAATGGGATTTTCCCATTTTTAGAGGCTACCAACTTTAATTATTTAATTGTCATAGCCTCAAACATACCGCCGGGTTATTTAATTAATATTAATTCTCCGGTTGGCATTTTTTGCCAAGACTCGATTCTAAAATGGCGTTTGTGTTCTCTTCTGTGACTCCAACCCAAGTCGAGGCCTTTGTTCCACTTTTTTGGCGGGCTTCTCCACAGAAGCCTCCAAAAGTGGTGCCACTCTGTCTGGGTACCACAGGGTGTGTGGGAGGGGGTTTAGGCATCCTGGACCGAGTTACCTTGGTAACTCAGGTCGCACTCTTGTGTGATTGGCCCAAGTGGTGAGCCGGCCGGCTCACCACTTAGCATGTTTGAGTGACAGCTAGGCTGAATGAATGGGGGTTTTCTGCATAAAAGCAGGGCTTTGGGGACTGGAACTTCAGAAGTCGCCACAGGACCTGAGAATCTGACGAGGGAGAAGCTGAGCCAACCTACCACGACGACACCACCGGTGGAGCCCTGCAGAACCGACTCACCACTTCCCGACGACAGAGAAGATCTCCCGGCTGGAGAGGCTTCTTCCCCTGACTGGTGGGCACAACCAGTTTTCCTTTCTTTTTTTCGCACCCTAGCCTGGTTTGTGGTCGAACTGCCTGTGCCAAGCACCCCGGCAGCCGGATAGCCACTCACCACTGAACCGCGAATCAACGGACCGCTCCTTGTACCCGAGAAACCCTGCGGCTGGTTTCTTCCCTGGCAGTGCAAAAGACTCCTGTCTTCCTCCACGACGAGATCCTCCCTTACCCCGGACGAAGCACCGACTTGCACCCGCTGCCAGGAACAACTGCCCCCGCTGGAGCGTTCTCACTACTTTAAGGTACCATGTCCGCCAGGCCTCCCTTTCTAAAGATTGCTACAAGGTAATAACTCCTTAACCTTCTGGACTGGGCTGGCCGCCATGGCCCTCTAACTGATCCCTTTCTGTGGTCCAACTCCTTTTTGAACCTTTACAAGACCTTTGTGCACTGCAACCATGTGACCTTGGACACATTTCGTTTGGATCCTCTCAAAGTGGATCCGGCCTCTTGAACTCTAACTTCACGGTTTTACTTTGCCTTCCTCCTTTATTGTATTCTTGAAAAAGTGTTGGGATCTGTTTCAATTTGTTCTCTGCTTTTCTCTCCCTTTTTAAAACGAATTATTAGAGTGCCATCTACGTTAAGCGCTCACCGCTGTCTGGAAATAAGTGGGGCTTTACTTAAGACTTGTCTAATATTCTTTTAAGGGAGTGTATATCTTTTAGTGACCATGTTTTTGAATTGCTTATTAGTGCCTGTGTGTTTTTCTAGATGTGGTTTTAAATAAATAATTATATCTCTTTTACACCAAGCTCTGGTCAGTGTTTACTTGTTCTATTGTGTGCTCTTGACCTATTGTGAATACTTTGTATACTGCCTAACTCTTCTTGAGGGAAGTCTGACTGCTCAGCCACAGCTACCAAGTGAATCTGTGTGGTAAAGACTGCTACCAAGTGGGTTTACTGCCAAACACCTGTAGTCCTAAATCTTTTGCAGTGGTCCCAGAGGGAACTGCACAGGTTTCTGCCTAACAGACGTTCTCAACGTCTTTTTATGAGCCTTTCTTGTTTTGGACCTTCCTCTGTCACCTTTTTCGTGAGCAGGAGCATGGTCTTCTTTAGCTATTTTTGAGGGGGTCTGGGCCACGTTCTTAAAGTTTAACATGGATACTCAAAAGGCTTCCCATTTTCTAGGAGAGTCATGTTTGGATGGGCATGTTATAACCTCTTCCGAAGATATCAAAGAGGATGAAGGAGATCGATGCCGTCTTTTCTTTGCCTTCTTAGAAGACGAAGAAGAAGATTTCCTCGATCTACTTCTCGAATATCTTTTACGGTGAGATTTCGAAGACTCGTCCGAGTCTTTCTTTTTTAAAGTAGGCTTCGATAAACCCTCCCCCATCGCCAGTTTACCTCTACGCTCTTTTAGGGCTTTGTGGGTCATCGACTGGCACGAACCACAGTCTTCCGTTCAGTGGTCGGGGCACCATAGACAGTTCTTATGTGGATCTGTCAAACACATTTTCTTTCCACATTTTAGGCATTTTTTAAAGCCTGTCTTCGGCGTGGAAGGGTTCGAAGACGACGACATCGCTTTTTGTCACGAAATACTGAAGCGCCGTTCTACTCAATCCGAAGCAAAGCTAACGGAAAAGCGGAACTGAAGCCAACGGGGGTGCTCGAGGCTCTTATACGAGGGATGACGTCGATACTCGACGGATGCCGCCGAGGTACATCGACGCCGCGACCGAGTGGAGCGCCGTCTGTTGGAGAAAGAGAAAAAAAATTCAGAGGCGAAACCTAAAGGTAAGGATATATCTAAGATGAGGAATACGTGGGAGGACACAATCAATTCGAAATGGTGACACCTCAACTGCTGGAACAGGAAAGGGCTAATTGCTAGATTGGAGGCTTTGAATCCCCAGGACAATGGGGTTTTTCAAGTCACATTAGACATTCGTCTTTGCCGCAGGCTAAGACAATAGCAGGCTAAGACACTCACCCTTCCAGTGAGAGGGGCAGGAAGCTTCACTCACAAGGGAGAGGCCCCTCATTCCACTTCAAAGGGATTGACACGTGCTTACACTTGGGAAAAAGAAAAAAAAAAACTTAGAAATGACATTTGGTGTTTAAAAAGCCTATTTGTAACTGAACTTTAAAGACATTTAACTTTGCCACAAGAATGAGGAAACATCTGAAAGTGGGTAGTTTTAAATCTTATTTTATGCTGTTCATTTGAAGACTTGTTAGGACTCAGTACTGCATAAGGAACAGAAGTTATGAAGAATGACCGATTGTGCGGAAAGTATTAATGTTGCAAACATAACATTGTGTACAGATATCCCAGGGGTAATTGCGCATCTATGTACAAAATTGTTAGGCCAAATCTTTCATGGTTAAAATTGCCAAAATGTCACAGAAAGACTAAATCAGGTCCCACAGACTTGGGATTTGGATTATGTAACCTGTGTATCTGATTTTCTTAGAGGTCATAACTATATAAATTATGTATTTGAGCGAAAGTTAGATTTTGTTCCCAATAGCTATGGGAGGTTTCCAGACATTGTAAAAATAATCCCATAAACTGTTACGCTCAGGGGAAAAGGAAGATGGCCGCCTGGGTGAGGAGTCGCAGCTAAACAGCGCTCCGCCCGGGCCGCCGAAAACAGCACGACCGAAGCCGTGACGGGCCGTCCCTCGGCCCCCCCAGACTACCAAGCTGCCCCCCCCATACACCCCACCCCCCCAGCGAGGAAACAGGCACTGAGGACGGACGTGCGCCGCTGAGGAGCGAGGCGGCCGCCCCCTCCCCCATCGGGGCCGAAAGAACTTGTCCTGCAGCATCGGCCAGCGCGCGAGCGGGATCGGGGACACCGCGGATTCCGAGGAACGGAGCCGCCCCGCGGAGAGGGGAGAGTGGCGTCCAGCGAAGCGGCTGCGGCGCCGGGAGACAGCAGCGCGAGCAGGGCGGACCGCGGGTGAGGAGCCGCGGGGGCCGCCCTGCACGGAGCGCACAGGAAGACACTGAAACGAAGGTGAGCAGGCCCGGGGGGGGGGCCAGAAGCTAAGCGCCAGCCCGTGCGCACATACCCCGAGGGGGGGGGGGGACTCACAGGAAGGAGGGAAAAAAAAAAAAAACTCTCTGGCACCAACCATTTTCCCCCTGGGACACTAGGAGCCACCTCACAAGTCCCCCAACAAGACAGGGGTGAAGAAAGGGGGGAACCCAGGAAGGTGAAGTACTCTCTCTGGCACCAACCATTTTCCCCTGGGACACTAGGAGCCATCTCACAAGTCCCCCAACAAGACAGGGGTGAAGAAAGGGAGGAACCCAGGAAGGTGAAGCACTCTCTTTGGCACCAACCATTTTCCCCCTGGGACACTAAGAGCCATCTCACAAGTCCCCCAACAAGACAGGGGTGAAGAAAGGGGGGAACCCAGGAAGGTGAAGCACAAGACCACAGGACCCACAACAATAAAGAACACCTCGGAGGGCAGGAAAGCGAGAAGCCCCCATCGAAGGGTCACAAGAGGGCGCAGGAACCATATAGACTATCAGACGGAGAGTCCTACCATGTCTAGAGCAAAAGGAAAGGGGAACCCTATCCAGCAAACTCCACAAACAGCGAAACAAGGGGCCGACATTCTACAAATGTGGTCAACAGAGGGGACACCACAACCGAGAGGAAGAACCCAGGGAGACCCCATGGGAGAAGCAGAACCACTATCCCAACAACAGCAACCACTGACCAGGGAAGACATGCAAACCTGGTTCATGGACCTGCAGGAGAAATTCATGTCCACAGTTCAGGAACAATTCACATCCATGAAGAACGAAATGAAACAGGCGGTACAAGATATGAGATTGGACATAAACAACCTAGAAGAAAGAACAGATACTGTGGAAAAAACGGTGCAAAATCTTGAAGAAGACATGAGACAAACAAGTGAAACGCAAGAACACCTGGTGACACTTACTCACAACTTGGAACTACAATGTGAGGATTTAGAGAACCGCTCCAGACGTTCCAACATCCGAATCAAGAACATGGTGGAATCAGTGCTGGACAAAGATCTGAAGGAGGCGGTGAAGGAGGTGTTCAGAGACATCCTGGGAACACAAGACAGCGAGGATATCCGAATCGACAGAATCCACAGGGTAGGACCGAAAAGAGCGGGGGCCCCAGGGGAAAGACCACGTGATGTTCTGGTGGCGCTATCCTCCTACCCGCAGAAAGAGCAGATCCTAAGGAGAGCCAGGGAATTGGAACATATTAAAATGAATGGGCATGACATCCAACTGTATCAGGACCTGGCACTAATAACCCTCCAAAAAAGAAGAGCAATGGCCCCACTGGTGAAAGTGCTCATTGAAAAACAAATTTGCTACAAATGGACCTTCCCGTTTGGCTTATTGTTCACATGGGAAGGAAAACAGAAAAAAGTGACCACGCTGGAAGAAGGCCTCAACACGATGGGACTACAAGACGAAGAGATGGAGCAGGGGGAGGCTACAAACAGGAGAGCCCGAACGAGAACACCGATGGGCTGGGAATCCACCAAGCAGAAGAATGCAAATCCAGGGAGAGACACCCGGAGAAAGGTGCCATGAGGAATACAAGTAAATACATGCCTGGGGGCCAGACATGGACACGATGCCACTAAAGACCCAGTCGGGGGGGGACGTGGGAGCGGAGCGGAACGGACATTTCAAGGAGGGCGGCCTGGCCGAGACCCAACGGTCTGGAACCAGGTAAAGACAAATGGTTCAGTGGGGTTTAGGAATCCCCATAACATACCCCCCGAGGGTATGGAGGGCAGGGAGCGAAGGGCGCAACGCCCTAGCGTCAATAGGAACCCTCGCCCTACTCGGGGGACAGTTCGGTTGGTTTAAAGTTCAAAGTTGGGGGGGAAGGGAAGTTCAAGGGATGGGAAGGGATCGGATGAAACAAAGAGTTGAATCGGGAACAGAAGGGGACCGGAGGCAAGGACATACAAACAAAATAGAATGGGGATGATACATCAGAGGCATGAACCACCCAACAAAAAGAACGAAACTGGAGAAACAATTCAAAAGGGGGAAGGCGGATGTACTGCTCCTCCAGGAAACCCATATCAAAACTAAAGATAAGCACAAAATGCGGATAAAAGGATATAAAATATGGGCACAGGCAACGACAACAGAAAAAAAAGCAGGAGTCCTGATAGCGATAAAAGAAGGAAAGGACGTAAAACCACTAGACACCATAACTGATAAGGAAGGGAGGTACGCCTTTACCAACGTAGAGATTGAAGGTTGTCGCATGACGCTCGCCTCAATATATGCACCCAATCAGGGACAGGATGGCTTCCTCAGAAACGCACTATCGAAACTGGAAGATTTCGCTAGAGGAGGGGTGATACTGGGGGGGGGGACTTTAATCTGGCATGGAACCCAATGCTAGATAGGAGCGCAGGAAACACACATGGACAGGGGGCGCCATCAAAACGTTTGAAACAGCAAATGGACCAAATGGCTCTGAACGATGTCTGGAGGGAACTGAAGGGTGAACAGAGGGGGTACACCTATTTCTCACATGTTCACAACTCTATGTCCAGGATCGACTATCTCTGGGTGTCAGTGGGGCTACTGGGAAAGATACAAGGGCTAGATAAGGGCTCTATAACCCTCTCGGACCATGCCCCTCTATGGGTAGACGTGACTCTCCCAGGGAGGAAGAGCGGGCTATGGAAATGGAGGCTACCACAGGAGCTGATCCATGACCCAGTGGCAGGGGAGGCCATAAGGGAAATGATAGCAGAATACTTCTTACAAAATGATACGGGGGAGGTCGCAATGAGCGCAGTCTGGGACGCGTTTAAAGCAGTCTTGAGGGGGAAGATGATAGCGATGAAAATCACGAGAGACAAACAAAGGGATCAGTGGGAAAAAGAACTGGAAAAAACAATTGAGGAGATCCAAGAGAAATTGACGACTCAACCCACAAAGATATTAAAAAAATCTCTGAAACATACACAAGGCCAACTAGAGATGTTACGTACAAAGGGCGCAGAAAGGAATCTACTCTATCTGAAACAGAGATATTATATAAGAGCGAACAAAGCAGACAGACTCATGGCACGACAACTAAGGGCGAAACAAAAGGAAACAACGATTAAGGCCATATGTGATGCGAAAGGTGCCACTCATACTTCTACGCACGACATGGGGGAAACAATGAGGCAATATTATCAAACGCTCTACTCCACAGAGCACCCCGATATAAACGCCCAGACTTCATACCTTGAGGCCCTAAAGATCCCGAAAATCTCAGAAGACGACAAGCAGGCACTAGAGACCCCTATCAGTGAAGAAGAAGTCACTAAAGCCATAAAAGGACTCCCAAGTAACAAAGCTCCAGGCCCGGATGGGTTTACGGCCCCATTTTATAAAAAATACGCAGACATACTAACCCCGACCCTAACAAGACTCCTAAACTCATTCAAAGACACCGGCAATGTGACCCCCACAATGAATGAAGCGAAGGTGCTGGTGTTTCATAAACCAGGCAAAGATCCAACTAATCCCACATCATACAGACCAATCTCCCTAATCAACCTAGATGCAAAAATATATACTAAAATCCTGGCAACAAGGCTATCCCCGCTCCTCCTTAAACTGATTAGTGAGGATCAATCAGGCTTCATTCCAGGCAGGCAGACCCACTATAATACTAGGAGGCTAGCCCACCTGATCGAAAAAATAGGGATAACCCGCACCCCAGCGATACTACTGTCAGTAGACGCCGAGAAGGCCTTCGATAGAGTGGAGTGGTCCATACTGTTTAGGGTTCTGGAATCCATGGGGTTTGGGGAAAAATATATCGCGAGTATTAGAGCAAACTACAATTCCCCATCCAGCAGAATAGCCATTAATGGCGAGCTTACTGGCAAGGTAACGATAACGAGAGGAACGAAACAGGGCTGCCCCCTATCACCACTATTGTACGCTCTCTTCTTAGAACCCCTCCTAATTAAAATACGAGAGTCAATACACATTAAAGGGATAGAAATGGCGGGTCAGCAACACAAAGTAATTGCGTATGCAGACGATATGCTAATAACCTTAGAGGACCCTGAATCTACTTTATCGGCCACAGTTAGAGAACTAGAAAACTATGGGACCATCTCTGGCCTAAAAATAAATAGGAAAAAATCAGAGATCCTCATCCTGGCAGGGGATAGAACGAACATAGAAAAGCAGGCAAAAACACTGGACCTCAAGATAGCACAGAAAGGCATTAAATATTTGGGAATGAGTATACCCCCAAAAATAGAACAATTCTACGGGGAAAACTACCCGTCGCTAATTTTAAACATCCGAAGAGAATTAAACAGATGGAACCCACTACAGATATCCTGGTGGGGTAGAATACAATCAATCAAGATGACCATCCTCCCAAAGGTACTATATTATTTTCAGGCTCTCCCAGTGGGGGTCCCAGACACGTTCTTCAAAACCTTAACAAAAATGGTATCGTCCTACATATGGAAAGGGAAAACACCGAGAATTGCCAGAAAGGTCCTCACGGCCCCAACCAGAGAAGGAGGAATGGCGCTACCCCACTTTAGCAAATACTATCAGGCAGCACAGCTCAAAGTTCTAAGGGAGTGGGTGGGGGAGGATCCGCAACAGATATGGGCCAAACAAGACAGAGCAGTAGCAAGGACCCCACTGGTAGAACTTCTCTGGAAACAGAAGCAGCACAGGCATGAAAATCTAAGGCTAAGCGAAATCATGAAAACCACGTTAGAAGCATGGGATAGCCAAACAAAAAAAGGCATAATGACCACAGCGATAGGACCCTTTACACCCATCTGTAGAAACCCACTATTTCCACCGGGGATGGAACAAGGGGCATATGACACATGGGAGAAAGCGGGCATTACTAAAATAGGAGAGATGTTTATGGACAAGGAAATCATCCCCCTGGAGTCGTGCGTGGCAACCACGAGAATCCCTAAAAGCGATAGATACAGATATGAACAGCTAAAACACTGGCTCAACTCTCCAATAATCACCGAGGCAGCAACCAGGGACCTTACAGGGTTCGAAACATACATCATATCCAACACGGGGGAGAGAAAGTGGGTTTCAACGTTATACAAATACATAAACTCACAAGGGGAAAGCATTAAATGGTCATACAGAATAAAATGGGGCAGAACACTGGGGGAGGAACCAATGGATAAACAATGGGAGGATCTATGGAAACAGATCCCCAGAATGACCCGCTCGGCACAAACCAGGGAGATGTGGGTCAAAATAATGACACAGTGGCACTACACTCCAGAGAGGCTCCAAACAATGTACCCTAACACGTCCAGCCACTGCTGGAGAGGATGTGACGAAGTGGGGACTTGGAGACACATATGGCATGACTGTAAAGCCATAAAACCCTTTTGGGAAGAAGTGAAAAACGAGATGGGCAAAATATTCCCGGATGTGGGGTTGATGGGAGAGAAGGTGTGGCTCTGTGGAATCAAAGACGACACAGCAAGGCAATACAGCAAAACGCAATGGAGATCATTCATGGGACTACTCATTGCAGCTTGGACCACCATTGCACAGAACTGGAAAAATAAAAATACCCCACTGACCTACACCTGGCTACAGAAAGTTTGGGCCCATATAACAATGGAAAAAATTACTCACAAACTCCAAGGAACAGGAGACCAATTTGTAAGAGAATGGGAAGGGACCCTGCAATACCTCCAGTCAGACTTTATGGAGCAATGGTGCCCCCATAACATAAAAATATCAGACATATTTAACGCTTAACAGGATCCCTGGACAAAATGACTCCATCCATCCCGTGGGGAGGGAGGAGGGGGGGGGGAAGGGAATGTTATAAGATTCAATGTTAACTTCTTCATGTAATATTTATGTAAAACTAATAAAAAAATAAGTTTAAAAAAAAACTGTTACGCTCACCTGGTCTCTGTGGAGGTGTTGGGACACAGTTGCAGCCCTCCCTGAA
Source organism: Ambystoma mexicanum (assembly GCF_040938575.1). Lineage (NCBI taxonomy): Eukaryota > Metazoa > Chordata > Amphibia > Caudata > Ambystomatidae > Ambystoma > Ambystoma mexicanum. Next base: position 647,475,225 of record NC_090937.1, read on the forward strand.
CTTGAATCACCCCCTTCAGGCCTCTCCCTCAGTAGAAAACCTGTGAGTGGTGTTATGTGGTGATACTGCTCCTGTGTGGAGATAAGAGTGTGCCAATCTGTGATTGTTGTACCTCTCGAACCCTTCACCCCCAAAGTACAGTTTCTGTGAGCATATGCCAGCCCATAAAGCTCACCTGTGAATTATGGAAGATAAGCTCTGCGTCCTGCTACTTCTGGCAGTGGCGCGTTGAATGGGATCTAGTTCCTTCACTGATCCCTGATAAGGATTAATCCAGTCCAGCTGCGACAATGTTCCTCCTTATGATTAAGTCTTTCTTGTGATGCTGTTCGTTCTGTTTAATGTCTTTATATGTTGCTCCTATTTATGCCCGCAATAATGTCTCTTCTGTTTTCTTCCCTTAGATGGAAATGCGGCCTCAATGCAACTGTGAGACGTGAGACTCGGCCGGATGGAAGATGGATGCTACCACAAAATACGGTAGAAGACGATGGGGTAGGATTAACGGCTCTGAGATTCATCCCCTTATTACTGCTTCCGTATGTTTCCTAAGATAATCTCAGATGCCGGTCTAATGTAAAACCTCAACGTCGAAGACAATGCAAGACTTTGCACGCAAACATTTGACAAGGGATCGTAAACATGCAACACAACACTTAATATTAGAAAATGTATTTCAAATTTATTAGGTCAAAAAGACAATATAAAGCTAAAAAATCATTAAACAGTAGCTAAAGAAATTCAATCTAAAAAAGACAAATGTGTGAAGTTCATTGAGACATCAGTTCCTGATCTAACACACAAATCTAATTCTTAAATAATTCTAAAGCCCAATTTCGTTAAAAAAAAAACCAGACAATTGGTTTTAAATTTAAAACAACAATTTAAATTCTGCGGTGAGGTATACATGACGATTGCCTCATCTCAAGAATAAATCGCCAACATTACAATTGTGCTAATTCTTTAAATCCTAATGGGAAAACCATTAGGTTCTAATACTGCAAAAAAATGCAACAATTCAAAACACTGTTGATGGTACAGAGTTCATATGCCCGACATGTTTCGTTCTGACATCATCATTACAATATTAATGAGAACTTCTTCAGGGGAGATTCGACATAGCAGAAGAAAAAGATGAGAACACTCTTTTGCGTTTTAGGAGGTTTCACAGCTTGACTGTCTGCTCGACTTCATCAGAGTGTAGTTAAATCACAAATTCTTCGGTTCAGTAGAAGTGTCTTTTTAATAGACTTCTATTTGCAAGTTGTCTAAAAGTTTGTACATCCAACTTTGGTTTCATTCGTCATACAGCTGGACAAAACATGGATCTTCGTACTCGTATCTGTTCTCAATGTGATTCATAGGTGCTGCAGACTCGAAAATCAGTCGCAGGCACTCTAAGTGAAAACTGCACCGTGTCTCAATCTCGGCACTCTCGTCGTCCAACGTGTGGTACTGCGGAATCAGCAGCGTGTTTGACAGTGATGGTTTAAGGAAAAGCGCGAAGTATGGCGAAGCGCAACCTTAAACTAACTGTTTTTCGATGTCTAACCTTGTCTTCTGTTTTTCGTTGCGGGCGCTGCTGTCGGTGATGGAGCGTGTCGTGCTGTGGTGCCAAGATGAGGATTCCAGCGTTCCGGAAAGTGTAAAGATGAATACTTGGTTCGCCAAAGAGATGTACAGGTAAGAACAGCTTCCCCCAGTTGGTAAGTATGCTGGCAGGAAGCAGAATGTCCAGGAAGCAGGATCTTCAAAGGTAAGTCTGACCTCAGGTGACGGTTAGCTTTACGCTGCTTGCAAGTGCAGAATAACGTGAAGCGTCTGTCTTGAGGATCGGGGCATCTTATATAGCTGAGGTCGTGGGCACGCCCATTAGGGCCGGCTTACCTGCCACTCCTAGAGAGTGAGCACGTGCGAAGGTAATCCATTAGCAGCCACACCCAAGAATACACTTGGGGCTGCTTAATGGATGGAATGTTCAAGGTTAATGCATCTGAAGTGCTATGTCCATAATAAAAGCTTTTTGGTGTTAAATGGATGTTCTTGTTTACTTTTGTTCATTAGCCTGGCACCAAAGGCGCCAGGACAGTGTCCATCCAGGTCTCCTGTGCATGCGACCCCTGCATGCCTGTGCCCCTGACTTCATGACCATGACATAAACATGGCATCCTTTTCTGTCATCCAATCAGCGAAAAGCAAGGCAGAGATTATGATTTTGCCCAATCCTAACATTAGGGGGGGTGGACAGTAAGACTGCCCCTACCATATACTTTAGTGATGTCATTTGGAATGATAAATAATGGAACCTCGCAGCACAAAGACACCGATTCCTGACTTCTTCTTGATTTTCTGTGTGGCGCCCTGTTCCTGAATTCTCCATTCTTGTTCCTGATTTTCCTTATAAAGCTAAGGCCTAAGCATTGCTGAACTCCTTTTTCAGCTAGGCCTCAAATTCTGAAACAAATCCCAAAACCCAAGGGAAGCATTTTGATCCAGTCTGGCTTGCTACTACTAAATGCATGCATACTGCAAACTCACCATCCCACTGATCTCCAGTCTCCAGTAAAACAGAAGGGCCAGTCCAGTGCCGTCCGGTGACCAGAACCGCCCACCTGATCCTATCTCGCCAGATGTGCCCTGCTGTCCTTGGTTAGACCTGATCTGTGTGATGACCAGAACCCTTGACGGTCTAAAATCCTAAATTAAAATGGACTGAGTATTAATAGGAAGCATGAAAATCATAGCATACCCTGCCTTGTTTTGTTCCATCCCAATCTCTAAGCCATCCTATCCTTACCTTAAGAACTTGGAATATTGTCACAACCATTCTTGAAACCTTACCTTTGATTCTTTGATCCTTTCAATAATTTTGTCTTGTGAAATCCCAAACCCTTAATCCTCCCTCGGGTAATCGGACTGAGTCCGCCAGGGCAGGCACGGAGGTGCTGGGGTTGGTTCCGCGGATCAACTCTAGAGCTTACTGTGTTTCAGTCTGGTAACCTAGCCTGAATGCCCTAGTGTAGAGCAAAACTATCCTTGCAAAAATTGATTTCGGTTTTCTTTTTCGCGCCATTATTTTCCAAAAACGCCTCTTATTCAATGTTGCATAACTCACACAATTTAATCGCTACAGACTTCATTTCAACTCTGGAGTATACCTAAGACCCATAGCTACAACCCAACCTAAAAACCGTTTTCTTAAAAACGGTTTGGTTAATTTTAAGTGGGAATCCGCATTTCTGCAAAGTTTTACACGTGTGAATTTCATTTTAAATTATTTTCAAACTTCCCTTAAGATTTAGAGTATTTAATTTTGCTCAAACTGTAGCTCATGACTGTTAGCATCTTTCCAATGTTGCTCCCATGTAAAGTTATACTGATTAAGGATTGTTGCACCTTTTTCATTGTTTTGCTAAGCCATTTTCGAATGTCATTTTAAAAGTGTACGTTTTCCAACCCGTTTTTCTCTCTTGTTTGGGGAGGGAAGGTTGCACTCAAATTCTGATTCCTGTTCTTTATTCCTGAATACATGCTGCTTCCTCACCTCTCTTTAGAATTGCTTATTTGTGGGTTCAGGAATATTGCAGGGGGAAATTCTAACTTAAGGGCTATCCTTCCAAACAAGCCAAACGTGTTCTTTTCTATGGTGTTTTCCTTCTGTGTTGCTGAAAGTGAATTTAACTGCCTGACATATCTTCTTATTTGTTAATGTCACCACCTTGGTGATTGCTGCTCCCTATTACAGGGTAAATGTTTAATTTGAATTTTAAATAAATAAATACATATTACCTTTAACAACCAGCCTGATTTCTGGCGCATTGTGACTTGGGGTATTTTGAGAAGGGTTGTGATATAAGTGGTATATCACTCAGAATATTGAACCTATAGACATAATAAAATCCGCATTTCAGCTGCGCGCTGCATACTAGGCTGAGACCAGGGTACATCTCCTGATTGAAATACTTAACAATAGTAACACCACCCTTGCATTAAAACGCTCACTTGGCAAAACACATCGGGAGATGGGGGAGAGATGGAGCTCAGAGACTGCTTCATTCTGTGGTCAGAGGCTCTGATTTAACAAGAATAATCATTCTTGTCGGTGCATAGAGCCCATATCACAGGCCTCTATGATGCATTTCTGGGCGGTGCTTCCTCTTGACCATTGTTCTGGGATAGGAAAATCTAGTGACCGTCAAAAGATAACTTCCCTGAATAATTGTTTTACTGCATACAACACTTCAGACAATTACATGTAGATTACTTAGGAAGTAGGCTATTCGTGTTATGGGTCTTGCCTCCTGTGCTTGTAATAAGGGACCCATGTGATGTCCTCACTGTATCTCCAATTAGGGAAGAGAAGGAAATTTGCAGTAATGATGGAAAACGCTTTTTCAAGCCATGTCCCATAGTCGGGGGCCTCCGTTCCCTCAGGAATTCCAAACTGCATAATATTCTTGTGTCTCATTCTGTCTTTCAGTTCAAGCAGAAGTCTAGCTCAAACAGCCTGCCCTAAAGATGTTCCATACCTTGAACCCTATATTCCCAGGAGGATATCCTTTCTTCCACATAGCGGACGTCATCTCAGCTTGTAACTCCTGAGTGCACCGATCTACTGAGGTCATGGTCTGTTGAATGATGGTGAATTCCGACAGGACATGGCTCGGGTCATTCTGAAAAGCCCAATCTACCCATAGAGGTGATGGTTGGCATTGGGAAGAGGATGGAGTTAAACATTTCCTTCCTGCGAATTGCAGACAGAATACCCCACCCATTCTAAAGGTCATTCAAATTGTTATTTGCATTAGACGGACCAATCATGGGTATGAATCACGAATAACAGATTAGAATTGTCCATACGTGAAGATGATTCCATAAGAAACTGATTGACTTCAATTGCCAGTGCACCATTCCAAGATGACCACCGATTGTGTCCGATGGACTCGATGGAGACTTAAAAGATGGACTTCTCAGTAGCCATCTGCCTCGGTTGGGCAAGGAACACACAGACACCACTTGAGGAAGAAGCTGTCTCACCTCAGATTCTCCCTAGCGCTCAAAGCATGGTGTGTACCGACCTATCTGGGCAGTAAATCAGAGCCACACTGCGGCGTCTCTGCCCGCCTCCTCTTCAGCATTGCAGAGAATGCACACCTCCTGGAATTCTCTTTCCACCAAGGCCACACCGACGCTCTGTCCCAAATTCTGGAACAAGGGTCTGGATCGCTGGATAAGAGGCACTGCAGGATCTTTGCCAGTAGTGATGATTGCGAGTGGCTGAGCAATATTGCTATATAGATCCACGGAAAAAGGTATAACGGAGGATCTGGAGCCCTGAGTTTAAGCAACCATCTTTTGGGCTGCCAGCCACGCTCCCCTCCCATTTCATGTTTCATTCATTGAAGTACAAAAGGCAGCCAAGGACCGCTGATGGGTTTTCGATGTCTCAAAGTTTTCATACATATGTTCCTTTGACTGAACTGTTTCAAAAAGACCTTTTACTGTTGATGTAATAAAATGGAAGGCTCTTTATTCATGTACTTTTTCGGTTTTGTTAAGTGTTATATTTAACTGCAGTCTTAACCTTACAAAAGGCATATGTATTTACTATGCTGGCCACATGTGTGAAGAGTGCGTTTGAGGACAGTACCCTCGAAGATCTGTGCTCTAGTATATAACACAACGTTTTTGGAATACACCAAAATGCAACTTTGGCTTCCTGATAAACCAGCTGAACTTTGTATTGAAGTGTCTGCATTTATGGAACATTTAAGTTATGATTGACAGAAAGATTCAAATAGAAAAAATAAAGTTTTTCACACAGGAGCAGGAGAAGGTAAAGATAAGGTGGGGCAGAGCTCAGAGGTTCATGGTTAGAGGGTAAGGAGAAGGCTTGGGAAATATAGTTAGAAAGATGGGTAGGGAAGGTAGTTGAGTAAGAGTTATGGAGAGGGCTACAGGGGGGAAGGCAGGGGAAGATCAGCATGTTATTTATGGGTAAACGGTGGAGTATACAGAAAGACACAGGTTATGGAGACAATCCTCCTCCCCTCCCCAGTTATAGTCAAACATTGAAGAAAAAGGTAGGGCAAAAATATGTTTTAAAAAAGCCAAACTAATCCTAACCTCCCACCTTTTGCTGCTCACACCTGAACAACCTTCACCGTGTGAAATAATGATCGTCTATCTGCTGATTTATGGTAAAGTTCAGATTCTTTTATTTAAGGTTTAAAACTTGCATATTTTTTCAGCATCCGTAGGTTCATGATGTAGAATAACATATCTTTCTTTCCTTTACAGTGACTTAATACCAACCACAACAAGACGGATTACCCCAATTACAGTTCTCTTCCAAATCCAAATTTAAACAATTTGTTAATTTAAACTGTGGAATTGCTTTTTAAGGACAGTATCCACAAGTAAGGAATAGTTGATCCTCCAATATTGATTTACTGTGTTATTTCTGCTGTGGAATAGAATGCACTCAAACCAAACATGTAAATGGACAGACAACATGATCTTAATACCGCTGAATTAACAGAGTGTAATAAGAGGCTGTTTGCTATAGAGAAAATAGTCAAGCGGGTGGAGCCAACTAATCTCTTAAGAGGACGTACATGTAGTGGGCGCTGGTGCAGCTCTATTTTTGGGTGATGCTGGCACAAATTCGTCCTGGTGCTCGGAACTCACAATGGCTAGGGGCATTACCTGAGGCAAGGGTGTACCCATCCGTCTGCTGCAATCTGCGTGCTCATCCTGTAAACTGGATGTGGAGCTGCTCCTTCTGTAATGCCATACCATGCAAAGATGGCACCCACCTGAGTGCTCAGTACCTCGCATGCTGCAGTGGGGGGTGAATGGCTGATGGGTGAGTGTCTTCTTGAAACTAATGGAGGGAGGGGGGAGTAGGGTGTTAATCCTGCATCCCATGGAAGAATGAATCTGCAGAAGATGGGGTAAAGAATACCAGCATTATGGAATCGGCAGGTTCAGGAGGAGAAAGGCAGACTGGTGTAAGCCACATGTCTGCCAGAGGCATAATGAAGGCCACGGAATCCAGCGTATGAAGACTGCAGGGAACTCCTGAATGCTGGCACAAAGTGTAAATGGTGGAGAAACTCATCCCTCTTTTTTACTCTTTTGAGATCCGGATCGGGCAGTCCTATGAACCTTTGAGCGAGCACCGAAGGGGAGGTGAGGTGAAGCCGACATTCCATTATTACCAGGATCAGAGGGTCTTGCAGCCACCTGAACAAGTTGAGTACCAGGTATCCAAAGGATTAAGGGGTGGGTAGTAAAAGGCAGAGTCCTCACTGGATGGAACACTGATGAATGTGGAGGGAGATGAGAAGGGGTGCACGACCTGCAAGCCTCTACAGCTAAATTACAAAAGGTGTGCAAAATAGTGTGGATGCAGGTCTCGGGCTAGAGGACAGTCAATGGCGTTGAAAAGAAGCGTGGTTGGCTTTCAGTTTCAGGTTGGCAATGGAAACCTCAGATGTTAGCTTGTGGACTTCTGGTGAGAACTGACCCTGGATAACTCAATCCAACACATCTGGGTGAGCAAGTTGTGCAGTTCAGGCTGCCCGGCAGAAAAGGAAACTGCTCTGGGTAGCTATTTTTAGGAAGGTGGTCTGTTATGAGGGTCATAGTGTCCTTCCATTTATTGATTAGTGAATAGGCTCCCTTCCAACAGTGAAGGTACTATGAATATTTGGGGAGGGTTGGGGAAGAGTGAGCTTGAGCCATCTGTTTAAACAGCAACAATAAAAGTGGTCAACAAGGGAAAATGGAAGATTTTTGCTACTAAATCATTTTTTAATATGCGTTTAACATTTTTCTAAATGTATAATGTTCAACAAACAATACAACTGAAATATGAATCAGTCCATGTAAATCCAGAGAGCATGCATTAATGACTTGTCATCATAACAAACAAGTCTAAGGAAACCTGTTCATGACCAAGCACGATCCAATAACAATACTGATATTTCAGAAATCAACACTTGCTCACAACCCAGTGTTTAGGGCCATATTTCCACCTATCCTAGCAGTTTTTCCACTCCAGACAGGTTTGGTTTATTTATTTATAATGCGCATCTCACGCGTAGGTATCTGGACGCAGTACAAGATGATGTCATTTCTTAGTTACACAGGCAAAGGAAAAGAAAACTGTACAATAAAATATCTTAGTTGCAGGTGGGACCCGAAATTAATCGGAGGGGTATCAAGTGGAGGTCCGCCCACCATAGGTGTTTGTTCCAACTGAGGCTTCCTCCTAATAGACCCTCACTTTTAGACATTCCTATCACATTGGAGTGAAAGATGCAGTACCGCCACATTCTCTTAGACATGGATTGATATTTGTGTTAAACATGTGGGATAGCCCAACTGGATCCAAGTGGCATCTATGCAGAATCTGAAAGGAAAGGGACGTGTGTGGCAAGTTGGCTTTTAATAGATATAAAACTCTTACCCTAGAATGTATTGGGAGTCTCCATGTCCAAATCCCTCTCACAATCTCGTCTAAATTCACTCCTAGGCCACATCACTGCAAAGACCATTCAGTTCCACATCTTGGAGATTATTCTTTTCCAGGTGGTCATTTACGTATCTTTTCAAAATCTGTCAATTTCATGTATACTTGCAATATTTTCCCTTTTATACGTCAATGCTTTCATGCTTCCTTATTTTACTGTCACTTCGAGCTCTAGAATATTTTTAAATCTGTTTTCGCCATATCGATGGGAAAAGCTCTAGCACTGCCCCTTACAATTCTGTATATATTTTGGGTCATTGAATTGTCAGGATATTGCGAGTCCCCATAATGAGGTCAATTAACTGTTGACAAACCTTTATTAACCTTCGCCTCATCCCAACTAAACTGGCGGTGGGGGCAGGTACGCCCACAAAACGTTCCTAACTTTCGTGGGAAATGACAGTAGGTTTCAAGAGATACCCACCCATCTTTGGGATTTACAGCCATATGACCAATTGAAACACGCAATTGTGCCATTTCAAAGAAATATCAGAAGTCCTTTATTCTTGGGCAAAGTCAGGATCCTTCACACCACACATGCTCTGCCAGTGTTCCAAATAAACCCGGGAACCTCTCGGTCAATTTCCCTGAACAGAGTTTCTGAGACCAAGATGGGGAGAATCATGAAAAGAAACAATGTGGCTGCATATTCATTTTCACAAGTAGCATTTTCCCAATTCAAGATCTGCCTTCAATGATGCTCATATGGGCGGAAAATACCCATTGTATAAAAGGAGAAAATCGTGCCTCTCGGGTAATTTACATCCCAGTATTCCTGCTTACTCCTTCCCACCAGCAATAAAAATGATGTTCCACAGTTTATCCTCAACCCAGCAAATTCCTAATATTTCAGAATCTCTTGCATTAGTCAACATTTGCACTTTTAGTGCAGGCCAATGGTTCCATCGTAAGAGCGAAAAGCAAAAGAGGCCAACTGGCAGCCCGGCCTAATACCCATAGATAATAAAAATGATGCAGAGGCTTCTTCTCCATTAATCAGAACACTTGCTCCTCATCATGTAATGCCTCAACCCGCATCCTAAAGTTCCTTCCTAAACCCACTTTGTCTAAACTTGATACAAGGAAGGGCCACTCAACATGGTTGAATGTATTTTCCCCATTTAAAGCCGCCTCCAGGTGTTTCCCCTTGGTTAAATGGATGAGAGTAAGTGTTTTCTGAATGTTGTCTGCAACTATCTAACCTAATCCCCCTTGCAACACTCGTGGAAGTTGGTTATCAATTGTATTTGCCAGACTTTTGCATCAATATTTAACAGGGAATGGTCTATATGAAGCATATTGGGAGGGAATCTTTACCTTTTCAGGGGCGGGGGGAGGGGTAAAACAATCAGGCTTTTCATAACACTCTTCGGAAGCTTACCACCCCTAATGGTCCCTTAAACAACTGAGATATAAATGGTGCTAATGTCCCATAAAGTTTATACAAACAAACTGCAAACTCATCAAAACCCAACATCTTAGCCCTTACCATCCATTTGCTTGCTGTTCTAGTTTTCTTCTCTGTAATAGGGGCATGTATTATGTATAAATTGATCTCCCCAAAACAAAATCTGACCACTACAAAGCCTTACCCAAACAGAAGCACCAGACGCAAACTCAACACAATCACACAGGTAACAACCCTCCTAAATTCTCCTTCTCTGAACTATCAGAGGTAGATGTTTTAGACATACTAAAACATCTCAAACCATCACTATGCAAGGGCGATGTATGCCCCCCAAAAATCATTATAGAATGGCCTGAGCAACTTGCTCCTCTACCTGTTTTGAATGAGGCGTTTATGAAGGCGGTAATTATAGTCCCCAACTGCCTCAAAGAGGCCTGGGTACGTCCACGCCTAAAAAAACCCACTCTAGATCCCTCTCAACCTAATAATTACAGACTAATTACAACCGTCCCATTTCTTCTTAAAATATTAGATAAGGCTGCCCACAAGCAAATCCAACTGTACCTCGAAACCTACTCTATCCTTGGGAAGAGACAATCAGGGTTCCGCAAAGGACACGGAACGGAAACCGCCTTACTAGATCTGAAAAACCGAATCACCTCCATCCTCGACAAGGGTACGCCTGCCTTAATCCTGCTCTTAGATCTCTCTGCAGCGTTTGATCTCGTAGACCATAACACCCTCACCAACCACCTCACGAATGCAGCGCACTTCTCCAAGCACGCAGCAACATGGATCACTTTCTTCTTAGAAGGCAGAGCTATGAAAGTGTTCAACATAGCTAACGCTGAACCCACTGTCATACACTGTGGTGTGCCACAGGAATCTTGTACTGCACCAACGCTTTACAATCTATTTACAAAGCCACTCTTTGATAAGCTGGACGCACTTGGGATCACATACACAAACTATGCTGGTGATACCGAGGTGCTCCTCCCCCTCACCGGGAGCTATCTCCAGGACGCTGCTACCCTTCAACAAATTTACTCCACAATCCAAGCATGGATGGCCACTAATGGATTATGCCTCAACGGGGATAAAACTGAAATCCTCATCCTCGGTCAAAAACCCACGCTAGCCAAACTAGGTCCGACTTATCAAAACTTCTGCATTGACAACTGTGTCATCCCAGTCCTATCCTCAGTCAAAACGCTCGGAGTCCACATTGATGCTACACTATGTATGGATAAACAAGTTAGCACCATTGTATCGGCCTCCGCCCTGAGTACCAAATTGATTAATGCCATAAAGCCGTTTCTAACAAAAGAGAACTGCCTCTCCATTGCGAGAGCCACCATAGGAGCCAAACTGGACTATTGCAATTCCCTCCTAGCGGGTACTTAAAAAAAAAAAATGTTTAAAAAAAAACCTAGCCAGATTCCAAAACACTCAAAACAACGCCCTCAGAGCAGCTCTCAGTATTCCTAAAAGAGAACACATCTCTCAAGCAAGAAAAAACGCTCACTGGCTACCAGTCAAAGAGCGAATCACTTAAGATTCTCTCCACTGCACACAGATGCATCAACCTAACCGCACCCTCCTACTTAGCAGACACACTAGTCAGAACACAATCCACTAGACCCATGAGATCAGAGTACACCAACCAACTCACAGTACTACGAATTACCAGGTCAAGGCAGGAGGAGTTGGATTCCCCCCATCTGGCACCCAAGCTCTGGAACACGCTACCCACATCTCTCAGAGCTGAAACCTCCCTCCAGGCATTCCACAATAAGCTAAAAACAACTCTTCAATTAGCTGCCAGCTCACTGTATGCATGTATGTGTCTGCTCACTGTATGTATCTGCTCACAGCTCTGTACACTGCTCAAGCGCCACAAGGCCACCTCTTGTTAGATGTGCTTACTTGAATACTGTAACTAAGACATGAACTTCTACTGTAACCAGCCCCACTATGCCTACGGACTCCAGTGCGTATCATGCCTGTATGTGCTTACATGACCACTATAACTAAGATATGAACATCTACTGTAACCAGCGCCACAATGCCCACGGGCTGCTGTGCGCTTAACGAATGTGAATAAATAAATAAGCTCTTCACGGGGAAACTCTGGCATATAAATCCCATTCAGATAATCCCTAAACTCATCGTCATAGTTTCTTTCTTCTGATTTATATAATATACTAAAAGATCGAAACTGTTCCCCCCGCCCCCATGTATGCCCTCTTATGTTATATAGGCCTTGAATGATCTCAAATCCTTCAAATAGATATGTCCAGCCTTTGTGCATGCAGTCTACTGACTTGCAAGCAGTCCGCTTTCTCACCCTTATCGTACTACTTCTGTCTTTGAATTCGCAAATTCATTTCTGAGACCAAAAAAATATCTTTGGTACTGATTTCAACATTTCCATTGGTACTTTGTGCATTCCTAGTCAACCTGTACGAAAGCCTCCAAACTCTACTTCAGATCTCAACTGAAACACGGTGGCTTTACATTTTTTTATGAATCCATTTTTTATAGGAATCCCTTCAACAGTAGCTTTAAAACCATCCAATACCTTACCTGGCGATATTTGCCTACATCATTTTCTCTAAAGCAAGTCTTAATTTCCTCAGTTATCACATCCATTCTTATCCTATGTTGCAATACTTGGCCATTACAGGTCCATCTACTTAGAGGTCTGATAAGTGGCCATCCTTTAACATCTCATGGTCAGTCCAGGGCATACGATACATGTCCAGCCCAATAACCTGTTCAATCAATCAGGCATAAAGGAAGGTATGAGCAATGCTAGAGTAGGAATAAAAAAATAGCGATTAGGTGTATAGACTTGAGTCTCATCATGAAATGTTCTACACAAATAACAATCTTGGGCAAATTTCCACCCATTACCCATATTTCCTAGCCTGCCTATCGCATGTCCCTGATTTGGGCAATATATAGAGGCTAGCGTGATAGTATTAAGGGAAAGATGCTGGGGAAACAGAGAAACCTCCCGCTATCTCTCAGGAGTATTTTTACATAGAGTATAAAATGGAAATCATATCCTAAAAGGAGAGCACCATCATATATATATTCTCCCATCCAAAGGCCAATCCTTCCTCTTTTCAAAGAAAACTACTTGCTTCTTGCATGGTTAGGTATATTTAATCGCCAAACATTGAGTAAGCTCATCCGTACATTCATCAAGCCATCTCAAAGTATTCTGGCAACCGTACATCATCAGGCTACGGAGCAATAGCACACCAGTCTTCATGAAGATGAAACAATAGTAAAATCCAGACATATGCGTACAACACAAGTGTTTAAACATGGTCAGTCAGAATAGGAACTTAAAAAAAAGCAAAAATTATATTACAACACTTCTCCAATCATCTCCCACTATGTGGGAGTTTGTTAAATGAGGCATCCGATCCCCCATATCTTGGTAAAATCAGACCACTATTTCAGATCTCTGTCCAGGCATACCCTTATCCACTAATAACAAAAAGATCTAATGATGTAAATGAAGGAGGTCAGGCAAACAATTTGTATCTATTCTATTGATCAGAATAAACATTTATTTATATAGCGCGCAAACAGCCCAGGGGCATTGAGGCGCTGTTACTTGTAAGAGCTTAGTTACAGAGGTACAGGAATGGTAGCAGTCGGTACATTAAAAATACTACAGGCATAATTCTATACTTACAGCTTATGCAATTGGTCATTACATTACAGCTTATGCAGTGGGTCATATGTAGAGTGTTCATGCTGATACGAGGGACCTTATGTGAATAGGATGGTTTTCGTAGCTTTACGGAAAGCGATGAGGGAGGCCTCACCTCGGATTGTGGGAGGTAGGACATTCCAGTGAATTGGTGCAAGATATGGGAAGCTGGAACCACCCACTATGGCTCTTTTTACTAGTGGCACATGGAGCATGTTGGTATAGGGTGATCTGGTTGGCCTTGTAGAGGAGACAGGGTGGATCCTTTGTGAGAGGTAAACAGGAGAAGTGAGGTGAATGCATTTGTGGGCCAGTGTCAGAGCTTTGATTTTGAGATTTAGATCCTTATACTGTGACACTTCGTCTTCAAACCATCCAAAAGCAAACAGAAATGGTATATTCACCGCTCAAAAGAAGAGCATGCCCCACTATTAACCGACAAGGGCCACCCCGATGGGGGTTCCATCATTCCTATTTATACAGGTTTTATTACGTCAAAACTGTTTTATATCTAGCAGTTTCGGTATTGTCATAAAGGAAAATTAAATAATATTTTGGAATCTGATTCAGCCCTGTCCCCCCTTCTCTGCATACTTCCTAGTTGACCGAGCACTTGCCTTCCTAAACTTATGAGCACCTTTAACTTTCTGTCTCCAAGAATGCATAATCGTTCCCTTCCCAAAACACTTCCTCGGGTGACTCCCTCATATGGTTGCATCCATCCCTTACAATTTCCCACAATTTTGAATATGGTTTACTGAATATCTCTCGGATCCGACAAGTTGTAGTACATCCTATCATTATCTCAACCAGTTAATGAGTGGCCAACATAGACCATGCCGCTGCAAAGTTCATGTAGACAGACCCTTAAATATGACCCTGATATTCTCTTTTCCCCTACAATTTACCAAGAATAATAACTTTGTCCTTAAAGTAATGAAATCAGGCCACAATCATTCTGGGGCCATCCCTCACCTTTGCGCCTTATCTAAAATCACTGCTCTTTATATATCAGAAAATGTGTTAGTTTGTTCCTAATACAATTCCACACCGATCCACCAATCTAATCCAAATTTTGCATAGTTACCCGTTAGGACCCTCCAGACATTACTGACTACATGACATTTGAACACCCCACCCCTTTCGACGGATTTCAGCCCCTTCACACACGAGACGGTTGCCTGAAATCGGTGAAACAATGTGGCCGTAGAAGGATCAGACACATCTCATTGTAAATGTCTCGACGTGAGTAACAAAGTTTGAGGTCACAAACCACATTTCAAGGCCGTAGGATGGACCATTTCCAAGATATTTACACCGCAATGCGCTGCGCGAGGTGAGGCGACACGTGGGGTGAGCGCACATAAGGTCTCAGTAGCATGCTAACTCTTGCCTCCCCTCCATGTGCGCTCCGCCTCCAACTCACTTTATACAGAGCCATCCAAGAATGTCCCTCAACCATGCCTGCTTCACCTGGGGATCTTGGGTCAAGGATTATACCTCCATAATGTTCACGCCGTGAAGTTTAGTTCCTCCCTAGAATGTCTATAAATGCTCAGTGAGTGAAATCACAACAGGCACTGCATCAACGGCAAGTTCTCAGTCTATGTTGGCCTCAGTCTATGTTGGCAGGCCTACCTTTGCATGCATTCATGGGCAATCATGTAAGGCCTCAATCAAATCTCCATCACAAGAAGATGATGTTCTAGTCCTCATAAACAATTATTTTGTGGCTAGCTGTTGCCTCTGTATACCAGGGTCTAACAAGCAGCCACCTAGCCTGTGGCCCCTAGTGAACTCCCATTTTTTAAGGGTTTAAATGTCAAAGTGATTTAGAGTGCCTTCAAGACTTCCAGCAAACTACACGTTGAGGCCTGGTCTGTTCAGACCTCACTTCCCTTGTAGAGCATGATAACATGTCTTTTTAATCAGAGAGCAAAGGAAAGGTGCTGTAAAAATGGTGTGTTTGTTGCACAGGCATATTTTGAGGGAGGCGGTCTCCCCTCCTACCTTACCTTTGCCCCCAATTAAGAGGTTTCAGCACTTGGTGCAGAGAAATTGAATATTGCTGAGTTGCCTGCCGGGCTGGTATTGATTTGTTGCATGGTTGGCGTGCCTTTTAAACATCAATCTACCATAATACCCAATGTAAAACAAGTTGATTATTAAAAAACAGATACATTGTCATAAATGTTAGAAATGTGTTTAGCACCACCAAATAAATCACATGGGAGCCTAACTTCAAGGCAGGTGCCCATTGAGGAAAGTCATCAACCCACTAAAATCAAACACTACTTATGCTATTCAATCCACTCCCTCCCTCCCTCTGGATATGCCTCCCACTTCAGAACACTTATCAAGGACTGTCCTGTATAATGTGTGAATGAACTAAATGCAAAGTTGAAAAGAAAAAAGTATAATGTCCTACACAAAGGATTTATTCACACAAGCTCCCATCATGATTAATAATGTATTTGTTATGATCCTGTGCAACATTACAGTGTTTGCCCAACTTCATGGTAAATCTTAAGAAAATTACCCACCTATAATATTTGCATTACTCTTCAGAGGACAAATTATTCCTGTTGAAACTGTAATAACCATGCTTTCTGGCACATTAGACACATCCACACTACTCAAGATTAAGAGGATGCTCCCGAGACAAAATTCTGGAAGGACATTGGTTTTTTTTATAGTTCCAATGCCAGATTAACTTTGGCACATCACTAGTGTTTTTTTAAATGGAAAGGAAAACCCTTGTTTTGTTAAACAGCATACAATTTCCCTGCTATCTTAGTATATATTTTTTACTGTCACCCAACAAATGCATGCTACTCCAAGAAACTCCGATTATTTTTTAAACAGTGAATTAAAATGTTTCCATTTAACCTAGCTATTTAATCCTTTTGATTTCAGTAATAACAATCCTAGTGATTTATTTGTTTGAAAGTATATACCTGCTTTTATTAATTTAAACCATTTCAACCAATTCAATTTCAAGATGACACATTTACCTCACTAAAAAAAATACAGACCTGTTTCCCAAAACAATACATCTACATAGGGCACAATATATGAAGCAGGCCTGAATCGAAAATCAACAAAACAAAAATCAATAACCATCAAATATAGAGACCCTCTACCACATCTTTCAAACGTAACACCCTTAGCAGTAGAAAACCCCTGCAACACAGTTGGAACATATGATGAAGGGTATTCTATGTTGTTTAGTTGACACAAATTTAAAAGTGGTGGTCGACCGAAATTTGGTTTTTGTATTTTGTTGTTTTTGTTTTGTATTTTAATGGTGAGTCCCACCGATACGCCCAACCCAACCACTCCCCATTCTCCCACCCCTCTCCCAACAGAACCAAATTTAGGACGACCACATTTCTCACTTTAAATTTATGTCACTGAAACCATGATATACCGATGAAGGGACACACTTGTGGAAAGTAAAACAAACTCTACCTTCCTAAGGAAAAGTTTTTTTTCTTATTTACACAAAAATAACAAACAACTAGCCTGAACTAAGTGCAAAGTTAGCCATCCTGGATCCCATACATTTCTACAGCAAGACATTTTCTTCTCAACTAATTTTCTTGCTTTTTACAGAAAACATGTTTTAATATTTCAGTTCACCAGCATCAGCTATTTCATAGATCCCCATGATTGAATATTGTCAGTCAGACCTGGGGACAATTGGCAGCATAGTTGGGACCACTGCTCATCCGTGAAGAGGTTCTCAAGATCTATACCATTTCATTTGGCCAAGGGCTAAATGTGGGCAGTAGTTGAAACGATGGGTCTACACCTTGTGGTATTTAATGTATACGGCAATAATGGACAGTGGGAGGGCTTGTGGTGAATCTCAGGCCAGTACACTTGAAGTCTGGTGTATTCGGTAGTACTGAATAAGCTCTATTTTACCCCTCCTACTTTTTCAATGAATAGTTGAAGGGATAAAAAAAAGATCCCCTTGGGATATCAGTCCCCAAGTTGAGCTAAACCCAATTCACCTTGTTCCCTATGAATGACAGTGTAACAGGTGGGAGCTCGGACCTCCATCCTCGACAAATGTTTTAGCGATCTGTAGAAATTTGAATAATTGGCCCTGTGCTAGTACCGTACAACACACCAGATCAACTTGCAGCTTTCAGCAACCTTGCATAAATGTAAGAGGGCTACAGACTGACTTATTCACACTCAGTTGTGACAGGAGGACACACTTCCGTCAACCGAATCCAGTATGCAGCATATTGCGCCTGTGCCACCAGATGTATAGTTTCATATTTGGGGCAGCTGCTTGAGAGTGTGGTAGCTGTGGACGGTTGGCAGGTCAGGTATGTAAGAAGTGAGAAAAGTTTAAGAATCCACTTTTCGGCCACACACGAATGTACCAAAAGAAGTGCAACAACTTGGGAAGCACTGTCAGTTGGAGAGTGGGAGAGGGAGGGAAAGGGTTAAGGAAGGAGGGATACGTAGTGAGGGAGAGGGGGAGAGATAGGACAACCAAGCATTGAATTTTAAACTCCAGTGTAGAAAGATGATCCTAATATGACTGAATTCTAAAACTCTAGCTTCATCTCTACAAATGTACACTCGCAGATCCCTTACAGTTTTCAGTGTCCCTCTATAGCCACTGATATTGTGAGAATGTACCATGCTTTCTGTCAATGTGAAAGGATGCAAATTGGACCAGGTGATGCAAAGGCCAGAGAAATGACTGAACCACTCAACTTCACGTGTTATGTGGGTGTACCACAAAGTAAAACATCATCAGTATTCAAAGGAAATAATTGCCCTGTGACGACCCAGGGCACGGTGGGCATGATTGCTTCTGATTAGCATAGCCACACTCTCCATCACCAATCTAAATAAGAAGAGAAAGGAAACACCTCTGCTTGGCTCCATGCCCCAGAGAGAACACAGTAGTTTGTCTGCTTGAAGCACTGACCCTAGCTTTAGGACTAGAAAATATGACCTACTGCATAAAGGAAATAGTCCTGAAATCCAATCTTCGTCAGAAATGCAAACAAGAACACCCACAACATGGAGTCAAATCCCTCCTTTGCATCTAAAAAGGCTGGCATGCCTCAGCCTTAGGGTTTAACTGCGCAAACACACAAAATCCGATAACAGATTAAGCACAGTAGTTCTACCTGGGATAAAGTGAGACTGGTCAGAGTGGACTAGCAATGGCATGCGCGGGAGGAATCTGGCCCCCAGAATCTTAGCAAAGAGCTTCACATCAGTATTTATCAATGAAAGTGGTCTGTAGAACCCACAGACCAACTGATCCTCAGATGGCTTCAGCAGAAGTGCATTGAAAGACTTGTGTATCCATGCTGGTAAGAGTTCAGATTTCTTTGCCTCCCCCCAGGCAAGAAAAAGATGTGTGGCAAAAATCTGACCACATTCTTTATAAGGCACACAAATCAGACCATCGGATGCCAGGGCTTTAGATGCGAGTAAGGCCTTTGTGATCTGGAGAATCTCCAGGGTCATGATAGGTTCTATAAGAATCGTCAAGCTGCTAGATCCAAATTCCACAGGGGAATGAATCTCCTCCAACTACGGAGTAAAGACATCAGAGGCCACAGCATCGTTAAGGGCATGGAGCTTTGTGTACAAGTCTGCAAGCACTGAATTAATCTTGGTGGGATCAGTATGTCTACTATTTCTGATGATGTTGTCATAATGGAGGGGACCCTTTTGTTGCAGAGTAAACGCACCAATGTCCGAACTGGCCCATCTCCCTCTCCACCTTTTACTTCTCTATCATCTGCAAAGCGAAAGATATGAAGTTTTAGTTGAATAGCCCAGCATGAGCAATTACAAGAGATGTAAATTCACTTCTCGATGTCAGATAGTTGGCACACAATGATCATAAGTATCCACTTTCAGCTCCAATGCACGCCCCGTTGAGACAGACTGTTAATGCTTCTCAGACCATGTGTGCAAAAAAAATGCCCCAACCAGGGGAAATATTTCTTGCTCATCGACCCTTGGATCGCAGGGTTCCAATGAGCATGGGACTGGCATGATGAAACACCCATTTCAAAAGAGTTTAATTATTTAAACAAATGACAGACAGGATAGTGTGCACCAGTTTTAATGACAGCTCAATTCATGTACCACCTACTGCCCTATACTGTAAGACTTTACAGATGCCACGTAAGGCGCACTGAGGAGATTTAATTTTTTACACAGGGGAAAACATTTGGTGGCAGCAGACTCTCCTATTGGACATTGTGCCCCAGGCAGAATGCTATTTGGACTTGGGATGGCCTGGGGCCGGTTTTGCAAGCCACTCGGGCCGGTTTGGAATATAACATTATTTTTGTGATTAAGTAACAGGTAATGTAACGTTACTTATTGCTATGAGTTGTTCGTCGGCGCACAGCGGATGGGATGCAGCAGAAATTCATTAAAGAAAGTTAACACTAAGTGTTAACTTTCCTTTGATAAATGCACACAATAGCTGAGGCCGTGCTGGGCAGTGTGTGTCCCCAGCCATCTGCCGGCATGGCGCAAGGAGGCAGTCACACTTAGATTAAACAAAAAATTGTCCTGGGGGGTTGGGAGGGAGTGAACTGAGCGCTCGCCTCCTGCTATGGGCGGTTCCTGTCCTGTGTTGTGCACATGTTAGTTTTGGGGGTGGGCAGAGGGTGGGGTTGCCTGCCTAGAGTAGGGTCCTCCTCGTTCTGAGCCTCGGGCAGGGGCCAGGCAACTGCCAGGGGCCTGCTGTTGCTATGTGGCTTGGGCTGGCTTGGCAGTCAATCACGTGAACGGGCCACATGCGCCTGGGGGGTTGAGCTGCTGGGTCTGGGTGTGGGCGTTCACTCACCACAACACCCCCCCACACACTTGGGAAACGAGGAAGGACATTTTGGCATGGAGCAGCAGCCTGCAGGCCTCTGACTGTGACAAAGCAAAGCACCTGCATTTTGCAAGTGTAACGACGATGACAAGGCCTCTATTCGGAGCTGCAGCAGACCGACAGCAGCCTGCACCTGGCCCAACCAAGTCCTGCTGAGGTGGACAACAGAAGACATTATTTGAGCATGCACGTGGACTGGCGTGATCACACAAAGTAAGTAAAGATAAAAACATAAAATGAAGAGGCACTGGAAAATGAAGGGGCCGGTGCCCACCAGGTCATCTACCTTTTATAGCTTTTTTTTATCTCTGGAGGACTGGACTGGGCTTGTAGACCGTCTGCAACCCCAGTCCTCGAGGGACATCCACTCCATGCAGAGACCCCTGCTGTAAATTGACTTAAACTAACTAGTTATTGCCCTGAAGCCGCCGCCGCCACTTGAAACCTCTATAAAACGAATAGAAATTACCCAGCTACTCCTTGAAACTGACAGATGTGCTGAGGGTCAAAGGGAGAAAGAAAGGAGAGCACCCAACCATGCCCTAGACCCGTTCTAGCATTGCGGCTTTTAGAAGTTACTGTAGGGATGCCGCAAAGATTACACTGTTTATTTTGTACTTTTGTTCTCATGTTACTAGTATTCTTAGTACTACCAGTAAATCTAAAAATATATTTATTTGTTCAAAATGCGCCTTTATTAAGTTAACAGAATGAACAAGAAAATAAATCCCAGCACCTGACAGCAGAGTGTGTATGACTGAAATGACATACCCAGCGGGTAAATTGACAATGTACACAAGATCTTTTACTTTTCTCAACCTCTCAACTCCTCCTCCTTGGTGACCTCAACATCCATCTTGATTCTCCCTGTTCCTCATTTGCACTCTTTCGTGACCGCTGCGATTCACTCTCCCTCTCTCTCCTCCCCTCCGGCCCGACTCACTCTGCTGGTCACACACTTGATGTCTTGATCTTCTCTGACCTCCCCCTCTCTACTCCCCTCACTACTCCTCTATCCTGGAGTGATCACTGCCTCCTCTCCTCTCATCTTTCCATCTCATCCCCTCAAGCCTACCCCAAGATTGCCACCCACCTTCTCAGACATCCGACCCATGAAGCGGGTGTCAGTCGAGGCTTTCGCTGCCACCTTCTCCCTCCTCCTCCACACCGGGCCGACTTACACCCTGACACAGCCCTGTCTCTGCTCTACTCCTATTTCTGCTACTTTTTTTTTTAACCAACTTTATTTTCATTTTTAACTTAAGACAGTGGTTGAGCTTTCGTCACAACATGTGTTAAGAACATTGTTATCAACATGAACCTTTTATTCAACACCCTTGAACTTTCTTGTAGAGTCTATCAGACCCTGATTTTGTGGAGCAGATGTTTTCCATTGCCATAACTCCCCACACGTTCACCCACCGCCATGGAGTTGTAGGGCCCTCCACTGTCTTCCATCGTTGGGCCACTGTCATCCTTGCTGCAGCCAGAAGGTGGGTTATGAGGGCCGCTCGGTTTCCTGAGGCTGCATAGTTCCCTTCTGCCACTGCCCCCAGCAGAATGACTTTCGGGGACCATGGTAGGTCTGCGCCCGTTATGTCCCTGATCAGGCTCAGTATTTCTTTCCAGTATATTTTTATCCTTGGGCACGACCACCACATATGGAACATGTCTCCTCTTTCTCCACACTGACGCCAGCATTCTGGGGGGTACGTGGGGATCATTCTGTGTATTCTGCTTGGGGGTAAATACCAGCGGTAACATAGTTTGTATGCCGATTCTTTAATTGCCGTGGATTTGGATAATTTGTGCGCCCTCCTCCAGATTGGACTCCATTCTTCCTGCGTAATCTCCTCTCCTATGTCCCGCTCCCAATCGTTCATGTACTGGAGGGAGTCATCTGTTTGCGCCTTATCCAGTAGCTTGTATAGTCTAGTGATCCCTTTTTCATGTATCCCCTCCCGTATTGTTAGTTCTAGGCCTACCGGTGGTCGTAACCCTGCTCTTTTTACCTCTGGGTGTGAGATCCAGTGACGCAATTGAATATATTTCAATCTGTGGTTTTCGACGAGGCCGAATCTATGTTTACATCCTTCGAAGGTGAGTGGGGCGTCGTCCTGATACATATCTTGTAGGGACAATGTGTCTGCTTCGTTCCAGTCTTCCCAGAATCTTTTGTGAAGGCCAGGTGAGAAATCTGGATTATGCGTGATAGGGGATATAGGGCCCAGACCTATTTTGACCCCCCTCCTACGGATAGCCTTATCACAGCTGTGTAGGGTCGTTTTAGTGGCTGCTAATAGGATACCTCCCGTATCTCTTGCTTTTGTTTTTAGGAATGGTAGCTTACTCAAAGGGATATCTGTCGCAGTCTGTTCTATTTTCCCCCAACCCGGAAGAGGGTCTTTACCCGCCCATTTCAATGCTGGTGCTAATTGAGCTGCTAAAACGTATCTCCCCATGTCCGGGACTCCCAGCCCCCCAAGTAGTGTGGGCCGCATCAGGATCCTTTTTTGGATCCTCGGCTTCTTATTTCCCCAGGTGAATTTAAACACCGCCTTTTGGAGTTCTAGGATCTGTTTTGGGGGGGGATGTCCACTGGAGTTGAGCTTACTACATACAGTACTTTGGGTAGCAAGGTCATTTTTATCGCTGCTATTCTAGCAAACCAGGACAATTCCTGGGCATCCCATCTCTGCAGGTCTTCCTGCAGGCGCTTCCATAGAGGTATAATGTTTGCCTTGAACAGATTCTTGACGGTTCTAGCGATATGGATTCCTAGGTATTCGAGGGACTGTTTTTCCCATTTCAGGGGATAATGTTCCTTCAGGAAAGCTATGTCCCCACTACCTTCGGTTATATTCAACGCTTTGGATTTTGAATAGTTTATTGTGAACCCTGATGTCTTTTCGAACTTCTGCAGTTCTCTGATTATTCTGGATAATGTGTGTCTTGAGTCTGCCATATAGAGCATGATATCATCTGCGTAGAGGGCTATCTTGTTTTGAATCTCCCCGGTGCGCACCCCTCTAATTCTCGGGTCTTCCCTTATTCTGCAGGCAAATGGTTCCATTGCCATGGCAAATATGAGCGCGGATAGAGGGCGCCCCTGCCGAGTACCCCTCCGGATATTGATTCTTTCTGAGGTGTAGCCATTCACCATTAGTTGCGTAGATGGATGCTGGTAATTTGCCAGAACCATCTTGGTGAATATAGGTCCACAGCCAAAACCCTCCAATATCAGTTTTAGGTACCTCCAATCTATGCTGTCGAATGCTCGTGTGGCATCTAATGCGGCGATCGAGAATTTTTGGGCCCCTCTGGCCCCCCCAGTCTATTATGTCAATTACGTGCCGGACATTATCCTGAGTATGTCTCCCCCTTATGAAGCCTGCCTGGTCTGCGTGTATTATCTCGGGCAGTATTGCTGCCAATCGATTTGCCAGTATTTCCGCATACAGTTTTGCATCTGTGCTGAGGAGAGCTATGGGGCGGCAACTGGTGCATTCTACTGGGTCTTTCCCAGGTTTTAGGGGTAATATCGTGGTCGAGTGTCCCTTATCCTTTGAAACTGCTCCCCTATCCCTGATTAGATTGAAAAGGCGAGTGAGGGGGGTTGCCAATTGTGTCTGGAATATTTTGTAAAACCCATTCCCTAGTCAGTCAGGGCCTGGTGCCTTTCCCCTGGGTAGTGCTGCTATCGCATCACACACTTCCTGTATTGTGATGGGGTCCCCCAATTTTTCTTTTTGTTGTTCCGATATCTGTGGCAATTTTACGGCTGACAAATATGACTCTTGTTCTGCTGCATTCAGGTTCTCGCTAATCAGCAGTTTTATATGAAAGTGGACCATCTTTTCTAGTTTATCCTCTTCTCCCGTCTGCAGTTCCCCTCTACTATTTCTTAGCCGGGTGATATAATTACGTGCCTTCTGTTTGCGTAGTTTAGCTGCCAAGAATTTGCTTGCTCTCCCCCCATGTATGTAGTATGATTGTTTCGTGTTTAGCAGTATTTGCGCCGTTCTATCTGCGGTATGGTTTTCTAGTTTGGCTCTGGCCTTTTTAAGGTCTCGCCAGGCTCTCGGCAGGGGTGCCCTCTATCCGCGCTCATATGACGGGTCTTATGGAGCTTTTCAGCGTTTCTAACCTCTTCTTCCAATTTGCACGTTATAAGGGCTCGCTCCCTATAGTATTGCAATGCTTGTGCTATGAATTCCCCCCTAATTACTGCTTTCCCCGCATCCCACACCGCCCTCCAGTCCACCTCTCCATTGTCATTTTCAAGGAAATAGTTCCCTATGGTTTCTTCCATTTGTGCCCTAAGTGCAATATCCCTGGATTGTTTCATTTAGCCTCAATTGTGGTCGGGGTCTATGTATTGTCCCTTGCAGTTCTATTTTTTTGACATAGGGGATCAATGTAGAGGACACCAGAATCATGTCTATTCTAGAGTAACCCCTGTGCACTGCTGAGTAGTGTGTGTATTCTCGGGTGTCCGGATGGAAAAATCGCCACGTTTCTATCACATCCAAATCTCGGAAAAGCTTTCCAAGGGCCTGTCTGTTTCGCTGATCTGCTGCGGTTGGGGGAGGGGGGGAGGGAGTGTTTTATCTGATTGCGGGTCTATTACACAATTAAAATCCCCTCCTATTATCACTCGGCCTTCGCACCATCCTCCCACCTTCTGGAGTAATTTAGGGATGTACTGGTCCCGTTTTTCATTGGGGCGTAGAGTGCTGGTATTCTATACAATTGACCATTAACAGTACCTTTTACCCCCAGGTATCTGCCTTCCTGATCCTTCAGTGTTTGTTGTTTGCGAAAGTCTAAGTCTCTGCTACACAGGATTGCCACCCCTTTTGTTTTTGTTTGGCTTGAGGCGAAAAACTGTTCTGCTCCGCATCCTTTTTTCATCTTTCTGGAGCAGATGCGTCTCCTGTAGGATCGCTACCTTTGATTGCATGTCTTCTAATCTACCTAAAATCGAACGCCTTTTAGCGGGGGGAGTTTAACCCCTGGACATTAATCGAGACAATGTTCACTTCTTCCATTACTCCCTAGGTGGAGATTGTCTGCCTGTGGGTCTCTATGTTCTCGTTCGCTATAGCTTACTCTGCCTGTTCTTGCTTCCATTTCATACAATCGTGGAGCTGGCTCCTTTTTCTTCCCGGACTTTTGGTTCCCTGCTTTCCTGCCCTTCGTTCCAGTTCCCTCCCTTACCCACCTCCCTCCCCTTTCCCAATCCTGGGGATGCACGAGACCTAGGCTCCCAAGGCCCCCCCCCCTGCTGGTCACCACAGGCTTTGGGCCTCCGACCCTTCCCCAGTTCACAATAATCAGGAATTGTATTACCTGACCCTGCGTCCAAGAGTTATGACCTCCTACCTCCATGCAGGCAGTTCCATTCAGCCGTGCTGTTTTCTCACATTTGGTTAGCACTTTACTCGTTATCCGTGTAACGGGCCGAGTCTGGATCTGTTGGGCCTCTCCGTTCACGGTCATGAGCCGGCTGTGAGCTTCCGGGTCTTCCTCTCCTCCCTCGTCTTTGTTTTCGCTCCGTTGACCATTCCCATGGTTTGCTAGACGGGCCGTTCATGTTTGGGCGTGGGGGCACAGGCGCCTCTTGTTGCTCATCCTCCAGGTGCAGCAATGCCAGGCCCTCTGCGCAATTCCCGATTCTCCTCGATTTTCCTTCCCATGTAAACAACAGGCCAAACAGGTACGTCCATCTATATCGGATTTACTGTGTTTGAAGGGCCTTCGTAACAGGTTGCATTAGCCTTCTTTTGTGGAGAGTAATCAGGGCCAGGTCCTGGTACAACTGTATACGGGACCCATTAATCGTAAGGTCTCCGTTTGTTCTTGCCGTGCGTAGCACCTCCTCTTTCAGACCATACGATGTCATTGCTATCAGGACATCGACCCCGGTTCATTGCGTATTGGGCCCACGCGGTGTATCCTGTCAAAGCCGATCGTCTCCGGTTGGACATCTGCTAGCAGGCTGCTGAAGCAGAGCTGCATGGTATCTTTTAGATCCCTGTCCTTCACCGATTCCGCCAGGTCCTTGACCCTAATATTGGATCTCCTTGAGCGATTTTCCAGATCCTCCGCCTGGAGTTCCAAGTTTTTTGTTGCGGTCACCAACTGGTCCGGTAGCAAGCTATTTTGGTTTGTTTCTTCCGTGACATTCGAGAGGCCCCTTTCGACTATGTCCACTCTTTCACCCATCTCTGCCATTTCTTTATTGACCTCCTGGAGGGATGATTTCAGGTCCTCCCTTAATTGTTCCATTTGACTCTGGAAAGCTTTGGTCATTCTGGCCTCCATGCCTTTCAAGCAGTTTAAGAGTTCGCCCTTGTCTGTTGCCATTATGCTAGTTGGGAGGTCCTCTACTGCAGGGGTCGGCCCTGGAGGAGGGGATGGTGATTCTGCGTGTATTTGTCGCCTCTGCCGCCAGCACTTCTCAATTCTTCCTGGGGTCTCACTGGGGTTTTTGCTCTGGATGTGCCCGTTTTGGATCAGGCGCCCGGCATCTGAGTTGCTCTGCATGGATGTTGCTTCTGCATCGCCGGGTGGCCAGTACCTCGCTCCTATAACTGTATATTGCTGGAATGGGCTGTGTTCTCCCACGTATCTAGAACACGGGGCTTGCCCTCCGCCGTTGTGTACCTTGCCTCGGCGAGTTTTATTTCTTGTGTTGCCCTTGCCGTGTCGTTGCAGTAGGGGTTTAACCAGGCTTATTATCGTGGATGATCCCACTATCACAAGTCCATCTGCATTTGTTGTTGCCTTGTGGCAAGCAGTTTTCGGGGATCGGGCGGCAGACACCCCAGCCCAGATCCCATGGTGTACGTTGTTAGGTGTACTGCTCCGTTGTGCCAATGGGGACGGGTGGTTCGGGATAGCAATAATATCGTCGTTTCAGGCGAGTCCCCACCTGCCGCTCACTCCTGGTTCTTTCTAGGCAGGCACACGCCCTGGGAGTGAACCCAGGGGCCACCACCTACTTCTCTGGGTAATATGCCACTGCCCCTCTTTCTGTCCATACTGTTTATGCAGGCCCTATGTCCTCCTGGGCCTTTCAGGGGGCAGGGGGAGGATTAATCTCCCTCTTAGTCCAGAAGCCCCACGCCGCCAGCGGGTGCACATACCTTCAATGTGCAGGGCTCCGGACCTCGCATGCACTTCAGTGCGTTGGTCTGTCGAACTGTTGATCCTGGCATAGGGTTGACTCCCGGGCCCAGCATGCACCCAGGTACTGGGGTCTCGTAGCAGGCGCTGAGGAGCAGGTGGCTGTAGGTGCCGCGTGTACACCCTAGGACTCCCGCTGCAACTCAGGCACCAATGCCGAGGTCTCAGGGTTAGTAGTCACCGCCCGTCTCCGGCGGCTCGGATGGTACTGCGCTCACCGTCGCAGAGAGGGGCTGTCACTCTCCCGCGAGGATCAAGGGGGTCCGATGGAGCCCGAGTTCACAGGGAGTTGCACCACTGTCAACATGCCTCGGCGCTTCGCCTCACCCTCGGATAGGTCCAGTGCCCAGAACGGATCTCTCTGCCTTCACTTCTACTGCAGGTGTGTCTGGCTTTGGTACTCTGTGGCCGAGTTCGGTGTCAGAGGAGCGGGATAGTTTTCAGCGGTGTCAGAGCGGTGTCAGAGGAGCGGGACTGATCGTGCTGGCAGGGGGGCACTCGCAACGTGATGACTTCAATGTTCTTTCTTATGTTAGATCTCCCGTCCTTTCAAATCCGTTCAGCTGATGCGCCCCGTGGGGGTGGAACTCTCACCTCCATCTGTGAAGTCCGGTGGGGGCGCCCGGCGGGGTCCAAGGTGCCTCAGAGGTCCTCCCAAACACCTTCAGACCTCATTTCTGCTACTTTTTATGCTCTTGCCCCTGTCATGAGGATCCATTTGAAGTCCAAAGCCTTCTTGGTATGACTCTGACCTAGCTACACTTAAACGCAAGTGTAGGGCGGCTGAGAGGAAATGGAGGACTTCTTGCTCATCCTCTGACAAAATGGTCTGCTGCCTGCTCCAAAGGCAATACTGACTCTGTCCGCACCAAGAAGAGAGTCCACATTCAAGCTCAAGTCTCTGCGGCATCCAACAACTCGGCTGAACTCTGTAAGGAGCTGGCCAACCCTGCTTCAGTCTCCACCCCTCCTCCCGCCTCCCAGGTTCTTTGCAATGTCCTTGCTTCTCTAAAACCAATGTCTTTATCTCTAAACCCCAGGATATGCTGTCCACCCTCTCCTCTGCCCCCAGCTCTACCCTTTCCTTCTCTGCTTGACGACCTTCAACTTCAGCCACCCCCACCCTCTTTCTCCTCCTTTCCTCTTTTCTCCCCTGACAAGGTCGCTAGACAAGTCCAATCTATGAAAGCCTCATCAAAACAGGTCCATCCCTGTTCCTCTAAAACCATTAAGGACCACATCAATACCCTTGCTCCGGCCCTTGACTATTTCTGCAACCTCTCCTTTGCCTCTGGATCTTTACCCTCCCCTCTGAAGCACTCCCTTGTACAACCTCTCCTCAAGAAACCCACAGCTGATCCTTCTTGTCTGGCTAACTATCGCCCAATTTCCATGACTCCCTTTTTGGGGTAAGCTCCTGGAGAATCTGGCCATCTCTCCGCTTAACATTCATTTAGATTCTGTTGGCTCTCTCCATGACCAGCAATATGGCTTCAGAGCTGCCAGAAGGACGGAAACTGCTCTCCTGAACCCCTGTGAAGACCTGCTCTCTAACCTTGACTCCAACATTCCCTCTGTCCTCATCCTACTTGATCTCTCCTCTGCTTTCGACATGGTCAATCATACCATCCTGCTCAATCGTCTCTGTGACAACCTGGGCATCACCGATCAGGCTGTGGCCTGGCGGACCTCTTTCCTCTCTGATCGACCCTCCCAGGTACAACTTGGTTCCTTCCTATCTTCTATCTCCATCTCTACCTCTTGTGTTTCCGAGGGGTCTAACCTCTCGCCCTGGTTTTTCAACCAATACCTGGCATCTCTCGCTTATTCCATTTTCTGTTCAAATTGCCAGTGCTATGCTGATGACACCCAACTCATTTTCAGGCTTCCTTCAGCCACCTAATCTCCTTCCCTCATCTCTCATTGCCTAATCGCCATTCAAAACTGGTGTGCCGCCAACGATCCTCCTCATTGGTACACCTTCACCATCCTTTCCCCTCACTCTCTGGCTGGCCTCCCTTGGCCCTCCTCCTACCCCTACCTGTGAGGCTAAGAACCTCAAGGTCATCTTTGACGCCACATTTTCCTTCTCCGCACACATCTCTGACGCCTCTAAGTCAAACCTCTTACTGCATCTCCTTAGAGGTACTCTGCCTTTCCTCTCCTTCCCTCAGAAGCTCACTGTCTCCCAAGCTCTGGTTCTCTCTAGGTTGGACTACTGTAACAGCCTCTTTCTAAATCTACCTGCCTCCACTCTCCGCCCTTTACAACTAATCCAGAACAGGACTGGTATCTCTCCAGCTCTGAAATCCCTTCATTGGCTCTGAGTGGATGCAAGGATTAAGTTTAAAACCCTATGCATTGTCCACAAGGCTTTCTGGGGCCTGGGTCCAAAATACCTTCAACTATACCTCTGTAAATACCTCCCCTCTCGAGCCTTTCGCTCCTCTACCCCAAACTCCCTCAGGGTCAGTCGTTTTTCAAAGAAACAAGCTAGGGGTAGATCTCTGTCTTCGGCTGGGGCCTCCCTTTGGAACAGCCTCCTTGCCACCTTGAAACCTGAGGAGAACCATCTGCGGTTCTGGAAGCAGCTCAATACCTTCCTCTTCGCTTCTGCCTTTGCCCCTCTTATCCCCTGCTATTCTGCTCTCTCTCTCTTGGCACTGTGCACCTGGCCACCATCTGTCCATCATACCCAGGTACCTGCTCAGCCTCCAACCCTCCTGAACTGCCTCCTGGCCACCCCTTGCACTGGGGTCTGTATCTGTACCCATACAGTCCCCCACCCGCTTTTCTTCTGCACTTATCAGATACCCCCTATCTGACTAACATAGCACTTTGCCACTTGCTGGCTGCACCAGCACTGTTAATTGCCTTTATTTATTGTACTTATTATTTCTTCTGTTCTCTCCTCTGTTCTGCACTTTCCACTTCTCCTCCTTCCATGCACTTTCCCCCTTTTCCCTTTCCCATGCACTTGCATGCTCTTAATGTCACTTGGCCTAGTTAGATCGTTGTTTTTGTTCTCCCCTGTTCCCTTCCTTTTGCCTGGTTGCACTCTGAAACACTTGTGTACAAGCATATAAATAAAATATCTTAACATTTCGACCAGTGAATACGCTAAAGTGTACGCATGGCAGCGTTCAATTATTCGTTTGATCTAATTCATCTAGTACACTGTCTGTTCCATTCTGTATAGTTAGAAACTATGCTCCGGGTCTAGGTTCTTTTTGCAATACAATTAAGTTCCATTGTGCGGCTGGCACTGCCCATTTCTGTAACTGTGTCTCTGTACGATTTTTCAGTACATGGAAGTGCATGTAAACAGATTACACGCCTCCACAAATTGTGGAGTTTTATGTTCATTTAAAATTGGCCGAGACCAGGTCTCTGACCACAGAGATGTTTTTGAGGGATTTGCCCGCCCTGGGCTGAGATCAATATGAGACGCAGACTGCATATGCATACACTTTTTTTAATTTCTAAACTTCACTTTTACATGAGGTGATCTTCTTTATGGGCGGTGCGGTCAGCAACACAGCACACTCCACATGATGACTAATATCTTGACATGTGCACAAAAAATAGTTGCTTTATGTCACTAATCAAATGTTTACAATATCACCTTCATGGAAAACAACGCATACATGAGGCATTCCAGAAATTATTAATCTGCGGATGCATCAGGTGTGGTTCTCTTGGGAGAGTACCTTGTGGTTCACCAGGGGTAGGTAGGCCTATTGGAGAATGATGATTCAATGTGTATGCTTCTGATGAAAAGATAAGTTGAATTAGTGCATGGAAATGCCGGGCCAAAGATTAAATCTGTGCAGTTTTAGCTCTCTTGAAACGTGGCTCGTTCAGTCAGCGCCGAGCACACTCCACACAGTTTTGGCCTAGCACAGCCAGTGTGATGCACCCTTCTTCCAACACTACTGCTCCAAGTGTCAGTTGTGCGCTGGAGGATCTGAGAGTTGATGGCAATGTGAACTTTGCAGGCATAAGGTCCCCGTCTATCTCCACTCAGCATGCGAGTGCGCTTTAGACAGAAATGCCCCAATAATTGCAGGTACATGCAGTTCACTGCAGAATTTTCCCAATCCTGTGAACGAGACTATAAATATGGAGCCAGAAAGGGCATTTATTTATTATCCCAATTATGTGCATTTTTAAGTGGACTCCCCTTAACAGAGCAAAGCTCAGAAGCATCATTGAAACAGAAAGTTTAGATGTTTAATCTGCTGCTTTTATGATGCATCTATCTGTGTGCCAGCAACAGAGCTTCGCCGATCAAAAGCACCCGTTTAAAACAAATGCTCTTCAAAGTTCATGCATTGGCACCTGAATGCCTTTATGCGCTACAGAGACACCTGACCGATGGATGGATTAATGGATGGATGAATGGCTGGACGACATAGGTTGGTGTATACATTAATGCATCAATGGATCCGTAGATGGGTGGAGGATGGGCGAGCTGGAGGTTTGTGACAAAGTATCTCCATATCAGAGTTTTAGAGAACTTATTTTATTGCACGTCTTAAAATCACTGAAAGTACAGTGTGTTAACATAGATTTTTCAGGTTGGCATTATATGCATTTTGGAACTTCTAGTTTAATATTCGGGATGTGAAAATTAAAGCCACAATGATATTCTTTTGGCTTAACATGTTGCTATAAGGATTTACATGTCATGTGGCTCGATTATGCCATTTCTGTGTTTTGTAAGTAAACTCTATAAAACATTATTACTGAAGGCCTTGAAATCCAAACTATTTGTATCCAGTCAAGCTTGGAAGGTATGTGATCAAATTTGAAGAGTGGCGCTCTGCTGTACAGCTAAAGTCTGTGATCCTCCTAAACCATTCCCCTCACCCCCTCCACCAGCTGTTCGGTCATCCCACTCCCTCCTTTTTGGATGCAGCCAGAGTACCACTAGTTTCTTTTTTCCACTTCCACTACTGCACACATCACAGTCCCCAGAATTGTACAACACCTGCATTGACCCACTCCTTTTCATGCATTGCCTGTTCTTGCGGGGTGAGTTGTCGGATTGCCTTGGGGTACCCGGTGACACCAATGGAGAGGGGTAGATTCAGGCAGCATGGGCCAGCCCAGGTACTCACATCCAGAACATGGGTGCATTTGTGATTCTTCTGTAGCAGCGGGTGATGCCTGTGCGACACACAACCTCATCAGATTTCTGCAGCAGGTGTGTTCACCCACTGGATTATCATACCAGTACATGCTATCAAGCATAACATGTTCTTGCAGGAGCTATGGCAAAGAAAGAAACGGTCCCTCAAAAATCGGGGGACAAAATCAGGGCACACTTTAGGCTGACAACGCCTTCAAAGTTTCAATATTGTAATCAAGAATATTTAGCAAAATAAAATGTTTTAATGATGAAGAAATATATATATATATATATGTTGAAAAGAGTAAAGTATAACATGAAAAGGCAATTCATTGCATAGAAATGTGAAGTTTTTTTATACAATCATGTGCTTTTTGGTTCTGTGAGAACAAAAATAAATGCGATACATTCATACAGCAAAGGTAACCTTTACAAGGTATTACATCATGATAGAAACCAAATATCTCTTTCGAGAAGGATAGAAGACTGAGATTGGTGGTTTATACAGAGTACGTCTTCTTGTGTCACTACAACACGTTTCGGGCATTCATGCCCTTCGTCAGGTATGATATATTGGAGGGTCGTTGTAATAAATACAAATAATGCTGTGTCAAGGATACTATTTTCTGAGAATAAATTGGCCAACCTTAATGACCAGTGGGCTATGGTCACTGACCTGTGTATTCATGGTGTGTCCCACACTGAAGGACTTGTTTTCAGTACCCAGTCTGGTAGGGCTCTTAAGGCTTCTCACCATAGCTGGTGGGCACTAAAAGTGAAAATAGATAAGGCAGTTGTAGGAGTAGTTATATGAATGTATGGACAAACATGGGCCCAGTCGCTAAGGATTTGTGCTGGGTCCCACGCTGTGGCCATAGGAATCAACAGGGTTAAATTAGCACTGACTTGTGCAAGTATATTTATTCACCTAACGAGGTGAGAGGGATCCTAGAATCCGATGGGTTCAGTTCTTCCTGAAGGGCTTCCTGTGCCTGCGTGTCCTATGGGACAAGAGTGGCAGTTTGGGTTGTAAGTATTATGTGAGCCTCACGGCTGTTATGGGCAATACTTCTATGAAGAGAGAAGTAAATGAACTGTCACATTCTTACTTCAAAGGGGCTGTCCAAGTCCAACGGCGCTCGCTGCAGCAATCCTGTTGTCTCTTCCATGTATTGGAAAGGATTCGGTTGTTACAGCAACCGACACACATGCGTGTGTGGTATTTCAGCTGGATGACTCAGTGTTGCTGAGAGAGCAAAGCGCCATGTTGAAGAGATTTTAATTGGATGTACAAAAACAGTGTATGTAGTTGTCTCCGTTAGTTCGAAAGCAGCAAAGACTGCATACAAGCAAAAAAAAAAGACCCTGAAGGTATTGTGTGGGAAATCAGAAAGTATACAAATGGATATGATACCTGATGTGAAATCAAAGTGAAAAAAGGAAAAGTTGTGGTTCGGGACGAGTACAGATAGTTCTTTGGTGAACCACACGTGGATGACAGGTGTGGTGCATCCAATGTGGTGGCTGGCAATGATCAAGTATGTATATATGTGTAAGTTGCCATTAATCAGGGCACATGTTACGTTGAAATGTTAGCAGCTAAAGGTGACAGCTAAGGTCCCAGTACACATTCATCCCACGGGGGAGATAGAGTCAAGACAATCCATCCAATAAATCTCTCTTTGTAACAGTAATCTGGTTAGGTTGCCACCTCTTCTTGGTAGGCATACATGCTCCAAAATAATGAATTTGATTTGTGTAATTGAGTGTCGTTGTTGAATGAAGTGTTGTGCTCCTGGTGATCTCTGATGCCAGTCTTATGTTTGATGTATGTTCTGACCAACACGTTTTAGCTTTCCTTGTTGTCAAGCCAACATAGCACAGTTCGCAGGGGCATTCAATCCCATATATTATGTTTTTGGTGTCACAGGTAGAGGTATGATGAAGGGTGATTTTGTAGCCTTTATGCAGGCAAATAATCCAATGACTTCTAATTAAGTTGTGACAATTGTTACACGGTAGTGTGCCTTTGTGATTGGAGTCTTTCACCTTCTTGATTGAGAAATCAGCCTCAATGAGATGGACTCTTATTGATTTAGTATTGCTGTAGGCGAATAGCAGAGGATTCGGAAACAGTCTTGCGAGTGTCGGGTCCAGTAATAGAGTGTTCCAGTTTCTCTTGATGATTTTCTTATTCTGGCTGCTCGGTTGTGAACAGCTTGTTACATATATCAAATTTTGTGCAACGTTGCCATGTTTAGGTTGTAATGCATCAGACCTGATGATGTTTTCTGCACAACTGTGGATTGAATCAGATTTATAGCCGCATTGAAGACATTTTTCAGTAAGCTATTCAGCCTTGTTGGTGTAATCTTGATTATCAAAGATGATATGCCAGTATCTGAGAAATTGACTTAGTGGGATAGTTTCGATGGTCTTCTTAGTGTGAAAACTTGTGGCATGTAACAGACTGTTTCTATCTGAGGGTTTGGTTAATATTGCGGTTTGGAGTTTGTCTGATTTGGTGTAAATTCTTACATCCAAGAATTCAATTGCTATCCTACTGGTTTTGGTGGTGAACTTAATCCTGGGTGCCATGGATCCATGAATTCAAAGAATTCAGATAGTCCCTTCTTTGTACCCTCCCAGATGCCAAAGAGATCATCGATATATCTAACTAGAAATTTGAGATGTTTCTTCCACTTTTTCTTGCAAAGAACATGGGTTTCTTCCAGGTATGCCATTTATGTGTTGACAAAACTCAGGGCCATGGCCGCATCCCATCGAAGTGCCAGAAATGTGTACAAAATATCTGTCCTTAAACATGAAGAAATTATTGTTCAGAACTATTTTGAGTAATTTCAGGATCAATAGTCTATCAGCGCTGATGTGTGATGTTGGTGTAGAGGCTTGGGACATCCATAGTGAATAGGATGTTCATATTCTCTTCAAACGGCATCTCTTGCAACGTATTGAGAAAGTCATTGGGGTCTTTAATGTACGTTTCAAATCCATGTGTCAGAGGTTCTATAGCGCATTCTATGTATTGTGCCAGTGGTTCCAGTAAGTTGCTGTTGGCAGCTATTATTGGTCTTTGAGGTGGGTTTTGTACGTTTTTATGAACCTTGGGAAGGGTGTAAATTACGGGCATAGATGGATGTAAATTCGTCAGAAAGTGCTTAGTGCTATTAGCTCATCAGCTACTGCTTTGTCTAGAACCATTGTGATGATGTTATGTACTTGTTCAGTAGGGTCATTGAATACTTCCAAGTAGGTATCTTGGTCTGCCAATTGATTTTCAATTTATATTTTGTATTTACTCGTATCCATTAGCACGAGTGCTGCGCCTTAATCAGCAGGCTTGATAAGATCAGGATTCTTCCAAAGCCGGTCTAAAACTTGTTCTTGATGTGTGAAGTTTGATTGTAATATTTTTTTCAATTTGAGTTTCTGAAAATCCTTGAGCACTTTTGAAATGCATCAAACTAAATTCAGGTTCTTCAATGTCATCCGGGAGTTCACTTGAGTCAAAGAATATTTTGAGTTTCATCTTTCGAGTGAGCTTGAAAAAGTTAAGTTTTTCTTTTAGCAGAGAGCTGCTGTGATGCGGCACAAAGGAAAAAACTTTCTGTAAGGTTGCTCGCTTGAATTCCTAGGTCTACTTTGGAGGGAAGTTCACATTTTATTGTAGGGTTTTTTCTTTGTGCCTCTTCTTGTCTGATGTGGTCTAGAAAAGAAGGGGAGGTAGATCCAGAAGGTGGTGTGGGAGCTTCTGAAAAAGTTGCTACCTGTACATCAACCTAGATAACCGGTACTTGTCGAGTTTCAGGAATTTGTTTCCCTACTTGATACGTCAGAGGAAGAAAGTTCCGGCTGTGGTGTTCTTTTGTTCTTAATGCAAGGAGTTCTCCCGCTCTGTGATACGTCTTTTTGATGATAGTATTCTTTCCACGTATAAACAATGCCTAGATTCTATTTCTTTCCTCTAACAATCAAGTTTGGCATGGATGTCTTCCAAAACTGATGATCATAATTCTTTGGTAATTAGAGATGCAAGAATTGTCCTGGTAGATTCAAGGTCTACTTCAATTGATTCAAGAGATTTAGAAAGTTCCTAGCTAGTTAACATGATTAAATCAAAAAAACATTTGTTTAGGATTAATGTCTACCTCTTCACAAACTTTGGGTTGTCTTTGCATAATGTTGGCTCAAGGTCTATTCTAAGTCCTCGAGGGATGCATTGGGCTCTGTAGTATTAGATATTGTAGTAGCATGCCGTTTTTGACAAATTTCCCTGCAAATTAGTCTAATTGGTTAACTAGCTCTTCTGGTTTGTTGGTGGAACACAAGTCATGGTCGGTGTCTTTAATCAAGTTGTGTATTCTTGCGGCTTCTTCTTGAGAAAAGCGGAGAGTTTCAGCTCTATTTGATGTTAGGGCTTACATTTTTTAAAATGACATTACTGAAAGTTAGAAAGCCTCAAAGATCGGGGGACAAAATCAAGGCACACTTTAGGATGACAATGCCTTCAAAATGTTTCAATGTTGTAATCCGAATATTTAGCAAACTTGCCCTACAAGTTCAGAGAGTTGTGGGATCGCCAGCGGTACCAGGTGGCACAAGAAAAGTGGGATAGATGTTGGCAGTGTTGTGTCAGGTACTCCAGTCCGGTTTACAGGATGCGAGATGCCTCTGTACGGCAGGTCGCACCTGATACCATAGCATGCCTCCACAGATTTCTGCAGCAGGTGTAGTCGCCCATTTGCATCTTACTGGTGCATGCAAAGTAATGAATTGAGGGCCCCTCCTTTTAAGGCGAGGGGCCAGCCACTTATTATCTTTTTTTTTTTTAAAGTGCTTGGGCCTATTTCGGTCCCAGTCCGACCTGTTGGCAGATCAGGGAACGGTGGCACAAGGAGATGAAACGATTTGCCCAAGGCCTAACCAATTTGATTATGGAGCAGCCCTTGATTAGGATCCCGATCTTCCTGTTCCAGTGCACTTCTCTGCATCTCCACCATTTTGTCTCCTTTACTTTTTTTTTTAAACTTGATATAGCACTTAAGACTGGTGTCTACTGCATTTACTTTCCAGCATTCACACATTAGTGAAATTAGTTAAAGCAGACTGGGAAAGATATATGCATAATATCAAAAACCTCTGGCTAAGTATAGAAACCAGGAATAGAATCAATTGCATTATTTCACCAGAATTACAAGGCTTGCAGAAAATGCATCCAACAACCATTGACCCCTAAATGACATCACTGGACGGAACATCAGGGACACTCTGCCCCATTTATAGGCCAGTGCAAGATTTCTAAGCAATATTTACTGGCAAGCTGAGATTGCAGCATGTTATTAAACCTTTTTTATGTATGATGTAGCCATTAGACCAAATGAGGACGCCTAAACTAGCATCTGAATCTTCCGATTTTAAAGTCTGAAACCTTATTACTAGGTTACATCTGGGTCAAGGTCTCCCTGTAAATGGCAAGACCACTAACAAATAATAACCACAACAATATGTATTAGAGGAATGTGATATATGCTCTCTCGCTCTACTTTATCCAAAAGGAATGAAGTTCTAGACAGCTACAACCACAGGAACATAAGACCTTCCCAATGATACACCCTACTAGCGAAGATGAGTTTAAAGCTAGATGAGTTTATCATTTGAAAGGGCACAGGACCGAAAGCGCTGGAATACACCAGGCTGTAAAAAGAAGCAACATATCAGAGTGTTCTCTCTGAGAATTGAAATAAGCAAGAAGCTGAACAGGGACTGACCTGAATAGTGGAATCCTGAACTTCAGTAGAGGCGAGAACTCCCTCTGGATGGCCCTGAAAGAAGAATTGGTACTCAATGATCTCTGTAAGAAGTATTCCTATCCCGATACTTAGTATAATCCTGTTAACATTCAGCTTACCAATAGAGTCAAAAGCTTCCAAGGAAAAGGAATGATGGTCCAGGAAGTCCAGAGTCCAGCAGTGGAACGTAGAGAAAACAGGAAATTGGGTAGGTTAGTAGGCAGCTAACCCGTACGGCACAAGGGACACACTAGGGTCAGGTTGGTTAACCTGACAACAGCATAGCGTCCATAAGTGCTGTGCACTCTTTCTTGTAAAACAAAAACAAACAAAAAACAACACATGGAGTTTGGGGCAATGAAGGGAAGAAACTGCTGGTTTTCTAGCGTGCCCTTGGGCTAATTACACAAAGATTTCAACAATGAGTAGGAACTGGAAAGGAAAGACTGACTTTGGTTAAGGAACCAGTAATTGTTAGGTGAAATGTTCTCTGATGCAGTACGAAGTGCTAAGACCTTCATTACACTTCGGGAAAACCCCATAATGGAACAGAGTGAAATTGGGTTCAACGGTTTTCAGCAGCTTTAATTAGGAAATTAATGGTTCCCCCTCGCGGGATAAAGATACGTAGGTAGACGAATACACAATTAAGGAAATGATCCGTTACCAGAAAAAAGTTGATTAATGGTTTCCGTCAGGAATGCTGGCTTGGAAACCGAAGTTCCAGAACAGTCAAAGAACTTCAGGCAGTGGATACAAAGGAACGCGGATGAACACGATTCAAAACTGGCGTTGAAACCAAAGTCCCGGAAACAAAATCTAGAATTTCAAGCAGAGGATACAAAGTATCACGGTGGAACGCGATTTAATAGTGGAGCTTCAACTGTGCTACAATCAATAGCGCCGGCTCCCGCTTTGTGATTAGCTAAATAGCTGACACGTGATGCGCTACCGCCACGTGATTACTGAGAGATGTGCCTAATGTATTTGCCTTGCAGTATGCCATCGTAGTGCTGCATAGTCGTCATGGCGACCGTCCTGACAACCTCCATCGCGTGTAGAATGGCTTAGCAGCGTTCTGAATGCCGATGGAAAACACAATGTTTTTGAAGCTTTTGAGGTATGGACGGTTGGAGGTTGATGTGTGGCCCTGTGATAGTCAGCAGGCATGACAATCTGCTGCCTTCCCAAGTTAACACTTTATCGTGTTTGCTGTATTTCTAAACTTTCTTCATGTAGCAGATAAGGAAACGGGACTCGGGGAGCTATAGTCTTGTAGCCAAGACTGCACAATGTTTGCCCTGTTTTGATATCACTTTAAAGTTTATAAAAGTGGAATCGGGCCTGATGCTACTGTGGCGAAAGAGCAGCTAGTCCCAGAGTAGAGGCATGTCCTGCCAGTTCCACGCACAGAGCTTGCCGTGTGAATTCCAGGAAGCATATCTGATTCTGCCATATCCAACATGGGGGCTGGCCTATTACAGGTTTGGTCAGTGTCAGGGAAAAAGCTAGTAAAATGTGACTTTGTAGCACGGATGGCGCAATCAATTAATGAATAGGGTAGATTGTCATAACCAGCTACAATTCTTTCAAACAATCCTGGCAAAGGGGTGGGTAAGGGGCCACTGTGAAAACCCATGCAGGGAAAAGAGTAGTGTGGGACTTTGAAGTAGCAGAACAGAGGTGTTTTGTGGTGCACAGGGAGCTGCAGGAGCGAGAGGAGGGGAGAATACAAGGGATGCTAAAGGAGTTAGAGAGTCAGAAGGAGCAAGCGGAGAAACACAAAAAGAGAGGAAGGTGGAGAAATTGGAAGAGGGAGGAGAGAAGAGGAAACCGGAAGGAGAGAATAGGATTGTCAGAAATCCTTTCAGGGCATAGAGAGAGTTCCAAACATAGCAAGACAACCCAAATATTATTTGTCTGTGAGAAGTGGGTTGAAGAGCAAGCATGTGGCAGAACATAGAGGAGGTTAGAAGGTGTCCAGCTCAAGGGATTGAGAAGTGGTCTAGTGCCACACCCTTCGGCAGGGTTTGAAATTCATAGGCTGAAGACCATAAGGCAGGGAGGTCCGGTAGCGGTTTGGTTGAAAAGTGTGAAGCTAACCCCAAGACAGATCTTTTAGGTTTGGTTTATAATTCTACCTTCAGTTGAGTATCCCCTTCTTTATACCCCATCAGAGTGCCTGTAAAACCCCAATAAAAACACTATCCTTGAACCATATTGGTGTCGGCATGTGCATGCAAGTTTGAGGGAAGGTGGTAAACAATGGGTGTATGTCTATAGGTGATAAGTGATGGGAGATGAGGATGCGTTGGATAAATGGTTCTATGTGATTTTACCCAAAACAACATTTCCGATGGATTTTTTACCCCATAGAATCCATTGAAGGAAAATGACCATGTTTATTTTAGTTAGGGGAGGGGGTTCCCCCCTACTTCCCTAAGTTTTCAACCCCCCAATCCCTTCACCACCCGTTTTAACCCATTGACCCCCATATATATTTTAAATTCTGTTTTTCGATTGATTTTTTTCAGGAAAATATCCATCAAAAATATATTTCGGTAATATCACTGGATGCCGGATAAACAGATGCTTCAATATCTGAGATGTTGGTTGTGCAATTATTGGTAATCCTGCATGAGATTATTATGGCTAATCCAGTTTGATGGTCTGCATTATGTCTCATCCTATTCATCCTGGATTTGTAGACAGGCTTAGATCTTT
The DNA here is from genome assembly GCF_040938575.1 of Ambystoma mexicanum. Classification (NCBI taxonomy): domain Eukaryota; kingdom Metazoa; phylum Chordata; class Amphibia; order Caudata; family Ambystomatidae; genus Ambystoma; species Ambystoma mexicanum. The sequence goes on from NC_090937.1 coordinate 647,516,644, forward strand.
TTGCAGCGTTTGTCCTCATGTTTATCATCATTGAAGACATTATGTACTTTTTCTTCCAGAAGGCCTCCAAACACATTTTGTACTTTAAATGAAAGATTCATTGCTGTATTTTTCTTCACACCCTCCATAAACCAATCTCTGACATATAAAGTCTAAGTCCATAGAAAGTGGCTGCCATATCCAATGTGCTCACTTGGTCAAAAACCAAATCAGACAGGACAATTTTAACCAATCTCAAAAGTTTTATATACCTTTCGGAATCCCCCAAGGACCATTTGTGAAGCAAACGATACATTGGTGATTGCCCTTAGTGAGAGGTGAGCCCAATCATGTGTTTTTTTCAGGGCATAGCTTACCCCTTGTTGAATGGTTTCTTCACCACACCTACTACATACAGCTGCCATCACAGAGCATCCCCGTAAAGCTGGATAGGATAGAGTCGATCTGTGCTGACCCTGGCTACGAACTTCTGCTACTTGAAATAATATGAGGTGAATCCAGTTGTGTTACAGAAACATTGCACCAGCCTCAAACTTCATCGATAAAGAAAAATTAGTTCACCCTTGAATTAATTGTGTGTAATCACACTGCACCCAACCAGGATGTTTGCTGCTTAGACTAGAAAGCAAATAAAACACATCAACCTTTTTCTAGTATTGGTGCTGTGTGAACTGTACAAAGATTTCCCTTGCAATTGAACATATTAGTTTGATTAAATTCAACGGACATCCATATATGTCAAAACGAGTTTAACTTCATTTTTATATTGGTCTAAATCAAAAACAACCAGCCAACATTAACCAACTGTTACACATGCACATGTTTCACCTATACAGGCTTTATCTAGGCTAGTTCACATTCATAATAGTTTGTAAATTACAGATTCTGAAAGAGAAAAAGAGAAACAAATACACAAAAAACTATTTTGTGTATTAAGAATGTATTATTTTGCAATACTGTCAATTACCAATTAGCCACTCATAACAGTTTCTCCTCAAATTGAATTCTCAAATGAACATTAATGGAGAACTTGGTCCTCATTGCGAGTCCGGCGGTACCTGTGCCGGAAAAACCGGCAGGCTGACGCCGGACCCGAAATACCATTCCGCCTCCATGATTGCCAGAATCAGCGGGGCATTACAACCCTGGTGACCTGGTAATTCTGGAGGCGGAATTCCGTAAATCCCCATGGATGGGGATAATGGAAACACCAGTTCCGTTCATGACGGAGCCGGTGTTTCCATTTCCGCCTGCAGGCGGGTGGCGTTACTCCCGCCAGGTCTGATCTGGCGGGAGTGACACCTCCCACCTGCACAACTCGGAATCAGCAGGTCCGGAAACAACGGTGGCGGCGGATTTACCACCACTGTTGTTTCCGGACCGGCATAATGAGGCCCCTTGTCTTAAAATGTTAAGTTAGAATAGTTAGTTGAACCAACAGTTGTCAGGAGAAGAGAAAACCAGAACATAAGATGTATAAAAAAACAATTATTCAATAGTTAGTGTTGAATCATAATCATTCTATTGGTTGATGAATTTAATTCAGGGGAATAATCTAACCCATTTTGTTCACTTTCATCCATGCATATTAGTCGTTTCATGTTTTTTGCTTGTAAGAACAATATATTCTGAAACCAAAATGTAACTAAATGTTATAATTAGTCACCAGTTTATTCTGATATTAATTAGTTAAACTAATTCTTCCAATACCTGCAAAATGTATTGTTTGGTTCAAGCTCTGTCAGTTTTTCAATTCCGAGTTTCTTTCTATATTGGCGTTCCCATTATATTTCATCCTTTTCAGCAGATCTCATTTATATTTCAGTTAAGTCTGTTAAGAAAGAGTTTAAAAATGTCAGTTGCCATTTATAAAATGGAGCCAGGAGTGATAAAAGCTAAACACTGTTCAGAAATACCCCATTATCAGCCCTTACCTTCCAATAGCCTCTTGGAGCATAAGAACATCTAAGAAGCAGCTTTCTGCCTGGCTAATGGTGGTTGACATTGATTAACGTTATTTAGCGTGTGTACTTCATCCACATTAGTGTGATGAAATCATGCAAATTTCTACCGTGGATGCTACTATTCCCAAATATAATCCTTTAGGACTCCTAGCTTCATGAAAAATAGAACCAGGGAATTACAAACAAGTATAGTAACCATGCAACCAGTGGGGGGGGGGAGGGGTCTATAAACTGCTCAATGTGCAAGAATGCTCTGTGATGAATCCGGAGGTGTCATCACTGATCTCCCGGCGATAACCTCCTCTCATGTGGCCAAGGGGTGGCAGCCGCTACCTGATCCTAGGGGCTGCGATATGAGAGAGAAACACACGGGAAGATGTCAGGACCATCATGTGGGACATGGTATCCCCCATTTTCCCTTGAGAACAACTTTCCCCCATGTCTGAAACCCTCATGGATTATTGCAATGTTTCCTCCCCTTTTTCCCAAAAAAACAGGGAAACAGCTTCAGCCAAACCTTTGAGTCCACCTTGCCCATTTGATGGAATCACCTTTTTCAATTCCACTTATTCCATCAGAAAGGATTTAACATCCAAACCTTTTAAAGATACTCATTCAACTTCCACCAGTCAACCATTTACAATGGACTTCTGTCTCCAGAATTCACAAAGTACTGGGACGATGAAGCATCGAGCAATGTGGATCAAGAGAGACTGTGAACCTAGTAAGTGCTCTGGTGTTTCCCGGAACACACCTGTGCCAAGGAAATGTAAGCAGCCTGATCAGAGCATGCAAGGCAGCTCCACTCTGCACAGAGCGGAGGGTGAAGAAGCCAGAACCGCTGTGGTGGAGCGAGGCAGCGCTCCACGGGAAGAAGGAACTGATCGGCCAAGGGACGCTGAGAACTCCAGGAGCCGGTGAAGAACTCCTGGGCGGTGAAGAGCAGTATTCCGCTTACCAAAGCCGTGAGAACAGAAGGTGTGCCGAGTGGAAGCCATGGAGGTCCTGCGCACAAAGGAAAGAAGACCATGAGAGAGAAGCGGAAGGAAATCTTTCACTGTCTGCCCAGCATCTACAGAAACTGGCGAGTCCTCCTGAGAGCAACAGGGACACCGGGGTGTATCGGCGAGGACGCCAAGTACACATTATTGAAAGTTTTGTAGCTAAGGACAAGCAGAGAAACTTAACAGGTTACTCACCGTAGTGACCACCTTACTCCTGGTCCATAGTCCCCTTTCCTCCATACTTATGGGACAGCTGTCCGTCCTGTGGGACGGGACTGGAGCACTTTGTAAAAAGCATCCACATTTTTTTCAAAAATTTCCTGCGCAGGGCCCGGCACGCGGCCGTAACCCCGCCCACCTTGGCTCCGCCCCGTGCATCGCCCATCAGTCCTTTTCTATCGCAGGGTCAAAGACCCATTAGCAATAACAGAGGAACCTTATTAGAGGGGACGGCGGGCGGGCGTATGGAGGAAAGGGGACTATGGACTAGGTGTAAGGTGGTCACTACGGTGAGTAACCTGGTAATACTCCTACGTTCCGTCCCCTTTCCTCGATACTTATTGGAGATTCCCAAGCACTCCTTACAGGAACTATGGGTGGATGGAAATACCCCTTACTGAAACAGGTTCTTCAGCACAGCCTGGCCGAACTGAGCATCAGCTCTAGAGCTCATATCGAGGCAGTAATGCTTACAGAAAGCAGATGGGGAGGCCCAAGTAGCTGCTCTAGCGATGGACTCCCAGGGAACATACTTCGGAAAAGCAACGGCGGCTGCCTTGCCTCGCACCTGATGTGCATGGATACCATTAGGAGGTTTCAGCTTTTGGACGGTGAAAGATTCTGTGATACAGGCAGCAATCCATCTGGAAATGGATTCCTTAGACGCCGGCCTGCCCTGGGGTTTACCGAAGGTCACAAACAGTTGGGAAGAGCTCCAAAGCTCGGTAGTCCTGTCCAGGTAGAATTTAAGAGCTCTTCGGACATCCAGGCAGTGTAGAACCCTTTCCGCCTCCGAGGCATGGTTCGGAAAAAAGACCGGAAGGGAAATCGACTGATTCAGTTGGAATTCGGTCACTACCTTTGGTAGGAAAGCTCGGTTCGTCCGAAGGACTACCTTGTTCTTGTGAAAGACCAAGAAAGGATGCTCCACAGACAATGCCTGGAGCTCACTCACTCTCCTCGCCGACGTAACGGCTACCAGAAAGGAAACTTTCCAGGACACGTACTTGAGGTCAACCGTAGCCATTGGCTCAAAAGGTTTATGGCACAGTGCCGTCAGGACTACATTTAGGTCCCAAGGCGGGTGCAGACTACGAACCGGAGGGTAGAGGCGTGTCAAACCAGCAAAATGTCTCTTCACCACCGGGTTAGTTAACGAATAAGAACACCGGTCTGTAGAGAGGTAGGCGGAAATCGCTGATAGATAAGTCCTGCAGGACAAGAGATGAACCCCTGACTCTGCTAGGGAGGAGACAAAGGACAGCACTGTGTCAATCGTCGCCACCCTCAGGTCCAATTCTTTCTCCAAACACCAATGACAGAATCTGAGCCATTTACTCTTGTATTGGGATCTGGTCGAGGGTTTCCTGGCTGCCTGGATAATGTGCATGTTATCCGCAGACAAACCCAAAGGCTCTAGAGCCGTGAACTCAGGCACCATGCTGCCAAGTTGAGCGATTGTGGGGAGGGGTGCCACATCTGCTGTTCCCCTTGGTGTAGGAGATCGGGAGTTACTGGTAACCTGATCGGCGGACACACCGACAGGTTTTGAAGTTCTGAGAACCAAAACCTGGCCGGCCACCACGGAGCTATCAATAGAAGAGAACAGTTGACAGAACTGTTCAACTTCCAAATTGCTCGATGAACCAGTGGAAGAGGCGGGAAGGCGTAAGCTCTCTTGTTGTGCCATGGGATCTCGAGTGCGTCCCCCAGAGAGGAGGCTCCCAGCCCCCCTCTGGAGGCGTACCGAGGAAGCTTCTTGTTTACCGCCGTGGCAAAGAGGTCCACCTCCGGTGTGCCCCAACGCTAGAAAATCCATGAGAGGATCTCCGCCTTCAACTCCCACTGGTAGCTGACCACTGTCCGCCGGCTGAGGGCATCCGTGGTGACATTCAGCCGGCCCGGGATGTGCACTGCAAGCAGCCAGACCCCATGAAGCACGGCCCATTTCCAAATCTGGATGGACAGATCCACGAGAGGGGGAGACTTCGTACCCTCTTGCTTGTTTATGTAGTACATTGACACTGCATTGTCCGTTCTTATGCGGACCACCTTGTTGACAATGAGAGGTCTGAACGTCTTGAGCGCCAGAAAAATCGCCAGAAGCTCCAATTGATTTATGTGCAGGAGCTTGTCCTGAGGTGACCAGAGGTCCAAGACCTGAAGAAGATCGAACGTCGCACCCCACCCGAAAAGGGAGGAGTCTGTCGTGATCGTCACCATGGGGGCTGGGTCCTGGAACCCCACGCCCACTGACAGGTTGCTGAGAGAAGACCACCAGTCCAGGTCCACTCTCATGGAATCCGGAATCATTATCCGTTTGGAATCCGGGTCCACAGCCTGATGCCAGGAACTCCGAAGAGCCATCTGGGTCCGTCTCATTTTGAGACGAGCAAGAGGAAGAGCCAGTACACACGAGGCCATGAGGCCCAGAAGCCTCTGGAATCACCAGGCCGACATGCTCTCGACTGCGTAAACATCTGACACGTGGCCAACAGATCCGCCATTCTGTCCCTGGTCAGATACACTCGGCAGTCTATAGTGTTCCAACGAAAACCCAGGAAAGTCAGGTCCTGTGAGACCGTCATGGAGGATTTCCGCCAGTTCACCGACAGCCCAAGATGGAACAGGAGCTGAAGGAGAGACTGGAGGTTGCCCGCTGCTGCCAACGGGCAAAGGGCTGCGTAGGAGCCAGTCGTCCAAATAGGGATACACATGGATACCCTGGAGACGAAGATGGCCCGCGATCATCGACATCATCTTCGTGAAGACAAGCGGTGCGAACTGAGGCCAAAAGGAAGCACCCGAAACTGGAAGTGCTCCTCTCCCAAAGAGAAAAGGAGGTATCTCCTGTGTGGGTTCCAAATCAGGATATGCATGTACGCATCCTGAAGATCCACCACGCTGAGCCAATCGCCCGCCTGCAACGAGGAGCGAATCTGGCCGGGCGTGATCATCTTGAATTTCTCTTGGGGTTGGGAAAGATTGAACTGGGAAAGGTCCAGGATGGTGCGGAGGCCAGCCTGGTTGGGTTTGGGCACCGTAAACAGCCGGGAGTAGAAGCCCTCCCCTCACTCCCCAAGGGGAACGGGTTCCACAGCTCTGAGGAGCAGAAGTTTCTGAACCTCGGCCTTGAGGGAGGGCGAGCCTGACAGCTGAAAAGGAGGGTTGAGGGGTGGAGTACGGGGTAAAGGTAAGCGGAAGCCCACTCGAGCGACTGACGAGACCCATCTGTCTTCTGTGATGGTCTGCCACGCCTCCCAATGAGACGCAATGCGTCCTCCCACCGGGGTCTCGTGCGAGCGCGGAAAACTCATTTGGCAGGTTTATGGGTGGCGGTGCCACCTGAACCTGATGAGGAGGCTGAGGAGGAGGAGAAATACCACGTACGCCGTTGTCTACGGTGGTCATTCTCTGCAGGAGTATCCACTCTGCGATTTTTGCGGTCGAGGAAGCCCCTAAAACCAGAGGAAGGTCGACCTTGCGACAACGGCCTTTGAGCCTTGAGGGGAGCTTCAACCAGAACAGACAATGATTTGGCCGTCCGAGTGCTGTCTTTGGTTTTGGTGAGCTCTACATCAGTAGAAGAGTGAAAACGCTCCTTACCACCAAATGGAAGGTCCAGAACCTTGTCTTGCACCTCCTTCGAGAACTTAGTGGCATGTAGCCATGCTTGCCGCAAGGTATCAACCCCTAGCATCAGACCCCGAGCCGAGGTGTCTATGCGATGAGCCGCAGCCTCCAGGAGATCCTGGGCCAAGACCCTGGCATCGGAAAGGCCTCCTCTGAAATCCTCCAGCTCCTCGACCGGAATGTGCTCCTCAAACTCTGACAGACCTCTCCACATCCGCATGTTAGCTCCCGCCAAAATCAATTCTGCATTGGCCTGCCTGAGCTGCAAGGCCGAATTGGCAAAGATTTTCCTCCCTAGGGAGTCCAGTAGCTTGTCCTCCTTTCCCAAAACCCGAGTCGCTGTCGCAGAGGAGGAAGCTGCAGGTCTGGATTGCAACGTGGCCGCAGCCACCACTGTGGAGGAGGGAGGCGGACAAGACGACAAGGCCACTTCTTCCGAGGAATGTAGCCTGTACCTCGCGTCAATCTTTTTATTTACAAAAAGTCCCGAGTGTGGCTTTTCCCAAACTCGTCGGACCTTGGCCAGAACGTCCTTCTGCAAGAACAGGCCGGTACGCTCCAAAGGAGACAAGGTGAACGCCCCAGAAAGCACGCCCTCCTGCGGAGCAGGTGCCTCGGGCACCGGAACATCCAAGAAGCTCATCATGTCCAGTACCCGGTCATGGAAAGCTCTGGTAGAGCGGGGCAGGTCCTTGTTGTCCTGATCGCCTTGAGGGTCATCTGACAGGTCCGGATCCTGCTGAGCCGTGTCAGGCACTGCCTTGTCCACTGGGGACAATGGTGGCACAGGCGGAAGCGCAGGGGGAGGCACCATGGGCATGGGAGGAGCCGGCAGAACCACCCTCGTAAGGGGTGGACATATCTCCTTGAAAAGCCCCTTGAAATATTCCCTCATGGGGTCTGTGCGCATAAGCGCTTGAAATTTACCGAAAAAGGCGTCCTCAGGAGATTGTTTTTCGGTACCTGAAGAGGCCTCTCCTGAGGTGGACAAATCCAAATAAGACTATATCAAGTTACACAGAACATATAAGATGAACAACACTGTTGTGATCACATCTTTATTTAAAATATCACCATTCTCATGCTCACTTTTTGAGCTTCAAATACTTCGATACTAAAATAAAATTAAAAAAAATATATACTTGCAAATAATATATTTGGGATTAACAGCGTTCACGTGACATCTTCACGCTAATGCGGATGACGTCGACACGATAACATTCATCAATGGCGACTGCCATGCGGAAGGCCGCTTGTTAGACGATCTAATGCTCTAAGAGTCTATTGGAAGGTAAGCTTTAATATGGGGTATTTACTTAGTTGATAAACTTTGTCCCTCCTGGACCCATTTTATAAATGGCTTCTGCTGAAAAGGATGGACTATAATGAGAACGCCAATAATGAAATAAACTCAGAATTGAAAAATGCACAGAGCTTGAACCAAACAATACATTTCGCAGATATTAGAAGAATTTTTTAATTAATATCAGAATAAACTGGCGACTAAATTATACCATTTAGTTACATTTAGGTTTCAGAATATATTGATCTTACAAGCAAAAAACATTCAACAACTAATATGTATGGATGAAAGTTAAAAAAAAGGGGTACGATTATTCCCGTTTTAAATTAATAAACCAATAGAATAATAATGATTGATATGATATGGCATTTATAACACGCCTGTCCACAACTGTTTCTTGTGTACAGGTATTCCTTAGACACAAAGGAACAATTCATTGATGTGTTCTTGTTTTCTCTTCTCCTGACACTTACAAGTGTTGGTTCAACTAACTTTTATAACTTAACATTTTCAGACAAGGGGATTCATAACGGGTCTGGCAGTTACCCTGCCGTGCTACCGGCAGATTGCCACCGGACTCCTAATATTTTACCAGTGCCTGACTTCCTGTTGCCACCTGCTCATTACGGGTCCGGCAGCCCGGGAAGTCAGGCGCCGGCAAATTATAAGTCCCCATTCCCATGGAGTCCTATAGGACTCTATTGGAGTGGGGAAACAGTAGCACCGGCAACGTTAGCAACAGTGCTGGTGCTTCCGTGAACAGCCTGCCTACCGTGGCTGCAGCGCCCGGTAGGTTCAGACCTGTCGGGCCTAGCAGCCACGGCAGTCAGACTCAGAGTTTGCTGATGCGGAAACAAGAGTGCCGGTGAGCTTACTGGCACCTTGTTTCGAGACCGGCAAACTCATAATGAAGCCTAAGGTCTCCGTTAATGTTAATTTGAGAATTACATTTGGGAAGAAACTCTTATGATTGGCTAATTGGTGATTTGTTCTCTTTTTCTTTGAGAATTATTTTCTTTCAGTAATTGACAAAATTATTATGAATATGAACTAGCCTAGATAAAGCCTGTTTGGGTGAAACATGTGCGCGTTCACCAGTTGGTTAACGTTGGCTGGTTCTTTTTGATTTGGACTAATATAAAAATGAAGTAAAACTTTTTTGACATACATGGATGTCCACTGAATTTATTCAAGCTAATATGTTCAATTGCAAGGGAAATCAAATTCACAGTGCACCGATTCTAGAAAAAAGTTGAAGTAATTCCCTACTTGAAATAGTACCCTTGATAGTGCTTCCCTATTCAGTTGGCGTCGTTCCCTCTACCAGGATTAGGAGGAAGATGAGGGAAAAAAACCTAAGGTGAAGCTGTGCTTCCTTCTTATTTCCTTTTATTGCACTATTCTTCGGCATTTATCTGGCAATGGCTTTTAACCTTTTTCTATAGATTTTTGTAATACCATGCAGTAAGGAGATTCTTTGAAGTATGCATTCCTGATATCTGCCCTGGTCCATGCCCGGAGGACAGAACCATTTGAAATGATGAATTGTCGGATACATTGGCTAAATACCACCCGACTCAAGGAGGAAGAACCTAAATACATTAAAAATGGGCTCCGATCATGGAAGTTGGTACCTCAAAAATAAATACTGGGACGAGGAAGAGGGACAAGGAGGTATGGTCCACTTTCTTCACTGCATGTACAGAAATGATGCTAAACAGGTACAGGGACGTAGGGTTCTAGTACTTATGGCTAGTGACATCAGAGGCTGCTAGCAGCACTCCTCCCTCATCTATCACTGTTTGAGCATGGAAAAGGACATGTGCGTGTAGCTTGCTATAACCACTGCTCTCCCGGTTCCACCCCCACAAATGTTACCCCAAAAGCTGGAGACCAGCAGTTATCGAATTCCATTACTATTTTTGAAGTAAAAGTGAAACACTTAAGACGGTCTAAAGTTTGAGAAGAGGCAGAGCTGTTTACATCTGAACAATAGTTTATCTATAAAGACTCCTACATGAACGTGCGTCTTGTTTTGAATGGCCCAGGAAGAAAATTCAATCACTTCGGGTTTTTTTTACACTAATTATATGTTCATATATTTGTGTTGTTTTCCCTTTTTAAGTCTAAAACCAGGAACAATTAATCAAATTAGGCATGATATATTTGCCAGACAAGAAAGAGAACGTAAATGAATAGCTGCAATGTTACTTTATCCAGCAGAATACACGTTTCCTGGAAACATTGGGAACTTGTTCAAGGTGGATGATGAAAAGTCAAAAAAGAATGGCGGGCCGCCATTGCATGATTATATTCCCAGCTCCCCTTATCCGAACCCGGTTCCAGAAATATTTTGTAAAAAATAAACCTGCACATGCAGAACACCACTTGCCCCTCATGTTTGGAAGCACGGACTGTGGGACCAGCACTACCCAGTATAGGAACATTCTCTCACTTTAGAAACTTTATGTAACATTTTGTTTGTAAAGAAGAGAAACCTCCCTTGGCCTGAGTTTTTCTTTGTGTGTTATCAAAAGGTGCTGAACCGTATACTGGTCTTGCCCATATATTGGTGCAGTGACTCATTTAATCACCATAGTGTTAAAATTTAATAAGCAGAGTGAGGTGCCTTGGGATAGAGTAGAAGCTGTTAGGAAGGGAAGAGAAAGGCGGGGCGCCTTTATTGACAAAACACGAAAGAGCGTTTTGATTGAATAGTCTGTGGAACTGGAATGCGGCTCCAGACAGATTTTTCTATAGCAGAGCAACGCTGTTAGGAACCAGACAGCCTCATAATGGGTGTGGAGGTATTGCCAGTGCTATTTCCCTCTAACCAAATTTATTATGAGTTATGAGCTGTGGTTCGTTACCATTCTAAAGTCCCAAAGGGATTCATTGGGGAATGGAGGAATTACCTCCTATTTTTGAAGTTAAAACCTCCATGCATATTACTTTCAAATTTGTAATGAGACTGTGTGCTTTCTTAAACCAAATTTTCTTGAGCATCTTTTTATTAGTGGTAAAACATGAAGAAACGTACAGCAAGAAGTACCTCGACAGGCATCCAGGCAATTTCGAGAAAGAAAGAAAGAAAGAAAGAAAGAAAGAAAGAAAGAAAGAAAGAAAGAAAGAAAGAAAGAAAGAAAGAAAGAAAGAAAGAAAGAAAGAAAGAAAGAAAGAAAGAAAGATGGGGGGGGGGGAGAGTTTACGGAAAATGAAGGGAAAGTGGAAAGGACGGGGAAGAAAGAAAAACCCAGGCAGGTGGGAAAAGGGGAAGAGGGATGGCAAAACAAACAAACAGGCACAAACTGACTCCAAGCGAACAAAACAAAAAACGCAGTCAAAATTCTGAAATCCTAAAAGGCTAAAACGCAACCACCAATAGTAATAGCCAAAAATAAGAACACTGTCCACCTCCAGCAATTGTTACCAATGCAAGCGGACAAAAGAAAAATATTGTCCATAGTGCGAAAATATTGAGTCCCCTGCAGATTTTTAGAGCAAACATCCCGACATAATAGTGAACCAAAACGTACATCAATCAGGAGCATGCTTTCTTGCACATAATACATCACTAACCTTGTGCAAGAAATGTTCAGCTGCCGCCAGGTCCACAAAGACATACTGCCTCACCTCATATTGAATTTTGAGTCTGGCAGGATACCAAAATGAGACCTACATCAATAAATCTATCAGCTGCTTTCTAATTTACAGCAGATTATGCCTCCTCAACTTTGTAGCTTCACCCAGAGGTGCAAAAATGAGCACCCTCTTCCCTTCAAATTCTGTTGATCGCTACTTTCCACTTTTTTTATCTTTGCATTTGACGTGCCTCCACGTCATTCAGTACTGCCACCACTTTGCCTCCCCATTATCAATGTAAATATGGCTTGCTCCGTTGATAGCAAGTGATACACTCTCTAGATGCGAAAAGTCACCATCATACCGGGTCTCAACTTAAAAGGAAAAAAAGGTCTGCAGTGAATCACACAAACTCTCACACTGTTGCACCCAGAATCTTAATCTGTGTAGCTCCCCTCTAATTTGTAACTGCCTCTAATTTCTTGTCACCCATTTTTACCAATATGTTCTTGGTTATCCTTGTGAGATCATAGATCTGTGACTCACTTCTCATTCAGGGAGTCACGTTGAGTGCCCACCAATTGCACCACCTTCTCTGTGTCCTTCATCTGAGTTTCTGGAGTTTCAGAACAGGCCTCCACTGATCCACCAGTCCTCATTACCTTATTCACTGTTGACTGAACAGTTGCAATCGCTCATCCCATGTCCCCAGGGCTGTCTCACTTTCTGATCAAGGCACCTTTCTCGACTTGGAGCCTGCCGTGAAGAAATCCTTCTCCTCCAACCTGCCATGGCTAAAAGTCTCTGATCACTCACACCAACGTTCTCCCTCACGGCAGTATACAGATCTGCAGAAACAGCAACGGGCCACCATCCATGTGGCTGCTCCTCCCAGTTTGCCATGGCTCAGAGTCTCTGATCGCTCACGACCAACGTTCTCCCTCAGGGCAATACACTGACATGCAGAAATGGCCACGACCATCATCCCATGGAGTGTTTATTGAGCGATGTAGTGTCCTTGGATCCAGAAGTCCTCTGGGGCTGGTGTAGCTGCCAGCACGGTCCGCTGGCACCCTCCAAATTACCTCACGAGCACCCCAGAACAAGGCAGCTTCCCTTTGCAGCACTCTCTGCAGATAGCCGTGCATGGGAAGAAGGTCTCAACTCCTCTACAGAATCCTCTTGAGGCCAACCAAAATTGTTAAGCTGCCATCTTAGGTGAAGTCCTACATATGCATATGCTTCCTACTGTTCGCGGCTCTCTACTTTAAGTCACAGGGATGAGTAACGTATCTTGCTCCACCGGTTGTCCCTCAATTACTGAAAACATCTGTATCTTCCTCCAAAATGCCTTCAAACTCCTACGGAGTGTGCCAAAGTCCCCAGCAACAACAGCGGGACACAGAGCAGATAGAGTGGCCACCTTGGGCACTGCGAGGATCTCCCCTTTATTTTTAATTGTATTACAAGTAACTGGCAAAGGAGTTGTTTGTTTTGTAGTGGAGTTATATGGAACAATGTTTTGTTGTTGGTGAATTGGGAGAAAGTGTAGGGAGCGGATATGGGGAATAGCTTTTTTTCCTACTGGAAGATAGTGGAGTGCATTAACCACTCACTTAAGACATAGGACCCTCCAGCATTTCGCAAGGTAGAGCATGGTCAGCCCTTTATCTTTATGAGGTTGATAAATTGAATCACAATACATTGGGTAATAATAATAACTATTTCTACAGATTACACGGTCATGCTCCATAATCCAGGACACTCTGATGATGAAAACGATTTTAGCCATAATGAACAATCAGCATGTTCACCCTTTGAAAACCTGGTCTTCCTATATATGTCAAACAAGAAAAATATTTTTGTTTAAGCACCTCCAACCAAAAGAGTTATTTTGAAGAAAAAAATAGTCGGTATTTTTCCAGAGTTAATCTACAATCTATATGTTTTGGATGAGACTGCAAATTGTATAATTACAAAGCTTAATTAAACATAACAATTCTAACTACATAGATAATTGACATGTCTGCATAAGAGAACACAGAACTAGCCGACATTGCCAGGTATTTTGCCAATTGGGCTGTTTCAAGACTGATACAATAAGATTCATTGATTAGCAAAGGCTCAGTGAACAATGATTTTCAATAGTATTAATATTGCGGAATGCCACCAGAAGCCAAACAAGCCAGGATGTACTTGCATCCAAATAATCCTTATATATTTCTAGAAAACAAAGACAATGGACATAAAGGATAAAACAAGATGAATTAGCAACACGCTACTTTTGAAGATATACTTATGGATAACAGAATTTGCGGATATTCATTCACATTCCGATGGTGAGAATATTCATAAACATACACAGTTCACATAAACGAATTGTGACTATTTAACAACATTGAAAAGCATTATTCAAGAAATCTTTGACAATCAATAATACGTTTTCTTGTGTCATCCTTATTATGGGAGAATAACTAGCCACCAAGTTACTCAGCTAGACTATATCAGGCCTTTGTATTTCAGCTCTTAGCGTTTCAAATGGAAGAAAAGTAATCAATCAAAAACTCATAAGTATATAAAGATTTGGAATCTTCATGTTACTTTGTAATGCTGTCAAAAATACATACTTGGCACCGACATCCCTAACATGAATCATTATGAGACTTTCCCAAATAATACGAAAATATTAATTTGAAATGGGATTCCATTTCATCAAGAAACTTGGCCTGTACAAGTGTCTCAATGGAGTAAAGCTAGATTATGGGAGAGAAAAATGCCAAGTCCTTCACTGTGAGGACTATTTGTTAACGTAACATAAGTATTTAACATTACCAGATTCAAATACCATTTGTCTTAATAACATGCTAGAGGATTAACGAGCGCAATATAGAAACAGATGGAAACTGAATGACATGTATTGTTGTTATATTCCAAAATAACTCACAATTAGCGTATGGTGTAAAACAATACACACTGAAAAACAGGTAGGAAGTAAAAAAACATTTTTTTGAGGCGTTTTGGGTAACTGGTTAGGATTAGCGATACAATATCTCCCTTATCAGGTGAAATATAGAAAAGTTGGTTGGCTACAGTAATGAGTAAAGGCAGTGCACACAATTCTTGCAAAGATACAAACGTTAGAAGTGTTGCTTTAAGTCTTATTTTCAAACTCCAAAGCCTTCTTGGTAAAGACCCAACCCAAACTTCTAAATGAGATTCCTTGCAAAGGTTAGGGCCATATGGTAACCAGGAGTGACCACGTGAACATGTGGAAAACTTAGTGGTAGGACATGTTTAAACCCTTCCTAAATTCCATCGAACATTAACATTTTAGGATGTTGGCTGCCATTACTGCCATTAACAAGGATAGAGACTCTCCTGTCTAATGATCAAAACAAATATTATAGGTGTTGAGATAGGCAGTGGTTGAGTGGAGCCTTTCCAGCACACACATGCCCAAGCAAATACAAATGTTTGTGGTTCAGGTTGCATGGGGATATTTTATACCAATTCTGTAACTCTGGATCTGTGGGGTCGGGAGCAGAGTGTGTTGTCACTACCGCTGGCCCTTGGCTGATCGCAGGGATGAATTACTGGCGCAATGCCATTTCAAATAATCGGATGGCAAGCCTTGGAAGCATTCATGCAGCGGACCAATCAGGCATTTGCCCACTAAGTTTAGTAGCCAGTTTGCACCTGTGTGGGGTATCTACAGCCATCCATTGGTGAACTTCCAATAGGACGACATGTAAAATTCCTGCAAGTGAAGTGAATCTACGAGCGATAAGGGTATAAGATCAATGGGGGTTCCGTGCAAACCCCTTTTCAAGACAGATGGCAAGTAAAGATGTGTCAGTAACATAGATAAAGGATGTGATTTATGGGGGTGGGAGGTCAAACGGAGGAACAACCCATACATTGATTTGTGGAAATTGTCCCCTGATAAGTAAAACAAATGCCAAGGAAAGGAGGTTAATTGACTGGGAGACCCACCCCCACTCTACAAGCCGCAAGGACAGAGCAATGATCCATGGGCTAAAGGAATTGGGAAGTGCCGCTCCCCATGAATGAAGGACGTAAAAGCAAGTGGGAAATGCTTTTGCGACTTAAAATCCTAAGGAACACAGCAAAAGAACAAGACGCAACCATGGATCAAGATGGATCGTTTGAATGTTTCTTTTTATGGCGGATGGGCAGTGCTGGAGGGGAGTGAAGGGATCTCGTTGGGAATTGCACACATTTTGACAGGAAAAGTTAGTATGTTGTATGTTTTATGAGTACCTTGTTAATATATATTTAAAGTTTACTGGAAGGTTATTTTGAGTTAAGCTGGAGAGATGCCAGCACATATGTAGAACAAGACTAGCAGCACAGAAGGGATATTTTAGCAAACCAAAGTATGTTAAACATGAACCAGATTACATTTATTTCCCTGAAAGTTCAGGGTTTAAATTTTCCCCTTAAAACGAAATCTACTGAAAGAAGCCGGAATGAGCTGAATACCTCTATTGTGTCTTTGCAAGAAATGCATTTGATCAAGCAAGGCAAACGAAGATTCTCCAGTACAAAATCAGATTTTTGTCCTTGACCGAAAACAAAAAAAGGACAGTAGCAATCCTTTTTAGCAACAGCCTGCAGTTTACTAAAAGGGATCTGGCGGGTTGTTACATAATCATTAAGGGCAAGATCAATGGTACATTGTTATCCCGGAAAGTGATATATGCCCTTAATGAAGGTCAGGCCGGATTTTTCAATTCAATCCTTCCAGAACTTGGAGATTTTTGTGTAGCACGGACAGTAATTGGGAGAGGGGGTTTCAAATGCATATTGGACCCAGAACTAGACAGGATATCTCTGCCTACACAAACTTATGAACGCAATCTACAAGCTTTGGCAAACATTCCCAGGAAGCTATCTTTGATAGAGCTCTGGAGATTTTTCCTCCAGACGGAGCGAGGCTATACACGCTTCTCTGTTGCCCATTGGACATTCTCTAGAATTGATATGATATTAGCACCGTCTAGTCTCATGTGGCCAGCACAGAAATAAAACAAAAATACCCCTCTGATCATAGACCTAAAAAGGCGACCATCAAAAGGCCCCTGTTAAACCGACACGAAAAGCAACCTTGGGGGTTAAACAATATGCTTTTAAAAGATCTCATGATCAGTCCTTGTACCCAAGAAACGCCATCTCACTACTTTCAAGAAAATATTTCAGCTATCCAGGGTGTAACATTTTCATTTACCACTAGCCGTTGGCTAGTGATATATTTGACGCTTGACGAGTAAGAATGGTGCACTGTGTGTATGTATATCATTGAGGTGGCAAGTAACGTTTTGTGGCTGGCTAGTAGCTTGCAAGTTGCATTTTTGCACCCTGGGCTAACATTAGACGTCAAGTAATTTGGGATGCCAGCAGGCAGTATTGAGGGGGAAAATAATAAGCAAAATGCCAGCTTACTTTACGGCTCATGAGTATCAAAGTATCACTGAAAAAGAAGATAACGTAACTAGAAAGAAAACACAAACAAACATGATCAATCAAAGCACCCACAGCCTAAAAATAGCTCAAAGCAAACTGGAGAGTACATTTGCAGATCAATCAGCCCAAGAACTATTTAGAACAAAACCAAGATGGTAGTCCTGCCCAGGCTCCTGTATTACTTTAGTAATATCCCATACATGATACCCAAGAGGTTTTTCAGTAAATTGAACAGCATGTGCAGGGGGTTCCTGTGGCATGGTACCCAAAATAGAGTGGCGTTTTGGAAATTGCAGATTTTTTATGAAAACGGAGGTATCAGACTGCCTCATTTTGAGGTTTACTATTTGGCGGGACAGCTACAGTATGTGGCTAAGTGGCTCTCCGATGAAGTGACCCCTGAGCACAGGGTGCTTGGACAGGACTGCGCCCCGTTTTACTTGAAAGAAATGATCTGGCTGCCTGAAACCGAAATGAGGGGGCGTCCTGCGATGTTGAGGTTTGGGTGGAAAATTTGGCGTAGGGCTTGTCGCTTGATGGAAGTCCCATGCCTGTGCCTTCCGCAGATACCGCTGGTTGCTTTGACAGGAGGGGATAATCAGTTGAGGGTGATTATTAGGACCTACTGGGAATCGGTGGGGCTGGTAACGCTAGGCGATGTTTGGCAAGAGGGGTCCATTAAGGAGTTTGTAGAACTCAGCGAAGAGGTGGGGCTACATACGGGCCAATATGTCACGTACATTAGATTGGTGCGGATGATTAGGAACACCTGGCCAGAGACAATTTTGATAGAAGAACCAGATGCAGTTTTGGGAGCAATATATGATATATCCGAAGGAGGGCATGAGATCTCGAGATTGTATGAGATGGTGATGGCTAAGGTTGGGAAAGAATTAACACATCTGAGACTGGACTGGGAGGCGGAAGTGGGGGCCCCAATGGAGGATGGGGTGTGGGAGCGTGCCCTGGGCTATCACAAAAAAGTGTCTAGAAATGCCAAATTAAAACAAATACAGATGTATGTTACGTATAGGGCATACATGACCCCCTTGAGGATATCCATGTTCCGAAACACTGGAAGACAAGCGTGTCCCAAATGTAACTTAGAAAACGCTGACATGACACATATGTTTTGGTCGTGCCCGATCATTGGGTGTTTTTGGGGAGAAGTGGCGCAGAAACTGGCTGATAAGGGGGTTACTCTTGTTATAGACACGGCCTGGGCCTGCTTACTGGGCGGGTTCCCCAGGCCACGGAAACTCAAGCATATTGAGAAACTAAGAAATCTGGCGTATGTGCTTGCAAAACATAGGATTGCCATGAGGTGGAAGAAATGCCACAAGCCTAAGGTGGATGTATGGTGGAAGGACTTGCAGAAATGGGCGGAGGCTGAAACGGTGGCATGGCAAGAAGCGAGTAGCCTCGCTGGAGAAGGGGAGGCGGGCACCCTGTTGGCTTGGAAATCGCTAATAGCAGAATTGTTTGGAGTAATATCGGATCCAACAGACTCCGAAGAGAACGAAACCCGGCCGCATGTGCCAGACTTTGAATGAGATTGACAAATAGGCTCATGGGGGGAGGGAGGGGTTATGGGAGCAGTGATTAAGATAAATTGATGTGTAATGGAACTATTATGATTATGCTGCTTGTTTGGTTTGTGTTGTTTAGTTTGCATAAAATCAATAAAAGAAATTAAAAAAACAAAAAAAACTATTTAGAAAAAAACACTTATTACATCAGAGGTTATGAAGCATACTGCTTCCTAGCGGCTACATTGAGAATGTAGAGCCTCCATATTTACATTGCATGTCTGAAAGATCAGAATGGTCAAGATCAATATGAGGAGGGGGGACAAATTGAAGATAATGGAAACATAGTATGCAAATATTTTCCAAACTGACACTATAGACGAGAAAGCCCAACTACATTACTTAAAATCTCTCCAGTTATAGAAAATTAAAGAGCAATATAGGGAAAAATGTTAATCTCCAGTAAAGCCCCCAGACTGGATGGCTTCACCAATGCCTATTATAAAAAAAAAAGAATGCAATCCTACTTCCCCATATGACAAAATTCTTCAACTCATTTTTACTAACCAGTAAGGTGTCTAAATCAATGTCAGAATCGGTGACAATACTAGTATTAAAGCTGGGCAAAAACACCAAGAACAAGGCCTCCTACTGCCCGATACCAGTGCTAAATGGAGACACCAACATTTTCTCAAAGAGCTTACCAAACAGGATTTATTACTAATAGAGATGTGCATGATAATGTGAGGAGCATGGTAAATCTAATAAACTTGGAGGAAAAGATTTGTGGTAGCAGCACTCGATGCCCATATGGCATTTGACTTAATCAATTGGAAAAACATTAAGAAGTTTACGAAGTTAATACTGGCAAAGTTCCAATGTCCAACCACTAAAATTAGAAAGACGATCTGCACCGCACACCAAGGTCAGTAAAGAAGATGTGGACATTGGACTGGATCATAACATCTGACGAAATAAACAACTACAAGCTTTTTTATGATTCAGCAACCGGGCCTAGGCGCAAGGGAAGCCTGCCGGAATATCTGAGAAAGTTCCCGGACGCACTGTACAGGTCAGACTTCATGAGAATAAGGATGAACCTGCTCCAAACCAACAAAGTGATATCGACCTGGGCAGATAGGAGGCTAAAGAATCCTGATTGCAGATTCTGTAAAACGGTTGACCAGACGGAAAACCTTTGCCACCCATTTACGGAATGCAAGGCTCTAACAACAATTAGAACTACACATTTTGGTTGGTTTCTTGAAGATTATATAAACATGACTTCCAAGATGTGGTGGCCGATGTTGCCAAGAGGAAAGAAAACCGGCCTATCACTGACAGCTGTAAATGTCATATGAGAAACCCTCAATCTAACAAAGGAGGACTGCGAATTAAAATGAATCCAAGAAGTTGGGTCTCTCCTGTAAACTGGAAAAAACGAAGGAACGGGACCACAGTTCCATTGCACACAGACGAATTTTGCAAAAGTTTTAAATTAAACTAATATGCTATAAAAAATAAAAAAATAAAAAAATAAGAATATGAATCTAACATCCCCACTTGCAGTTACAAGGGGAACAAGCGTCAGAGATTTCCTCTCTGCCATTAATGTTTGCAATGGCCATTCGGCCACTGACATGAGCGATTCAAGCTAATGAGTTTATCTCACAAGCAGAATGTGGTATAAAACAGCGCAAAATAGCTTTAGATGTCGACGACATAGCCTTAATGTTAAGCAATATCACAACTTCCCTGCCTGCAGCATTGGAGCCACTTCAGGTAATTGTGATGGAATCAGGATTCACCATTAATAGGGACTAATCAAAAGACTTGAATGTTTCAATTGTACCGAATGGCCTGGACACCCTCAATAGGACGTACAGTTTCCCAAGGAAGGCAGATGCTATTGAATACCTGGGGTCCGTGTAACATCCCCGATACACCAAATGAGGCAAACATTCCTGATTTGTGGGAAACTACAAGGAGGACTGAACGCAATGGGGCCATCAGCAACCGTCATAGATTGGAAGAGCATCAGTGCTGAAAATGACTTGTACCCAGACTGTTATACGTGTTTATACATTACCACTCAAGATCCCAGCTAACATGATCAAAACACTGCAGGGCAAAATACTGGCGTTTGTATGGGGAAGAAATACATTGCAAATTAAGCAAAAAGTAATGGTTAGGAGCCCTAATCTTGGTGGACTGGGTTTTCTGATATAGAAATGTACTTCCTAGTGGCTCAAATAGGACACTTATTCTATTGGCCGGACATAGAACAATCAGTTACATCACAGACCCTAAGCACCTGTCATTCTTAAACGATAAGGCTACAATGTATCAAGAGAATCATTTACAAACAATGGCAATAACTCTTAGATCACTGGGACAGTAAGAATTAATTGGGGGTAGCCCCAGGCCTGGGCCTATTAGTTCTGAACAATGCAGATTTCTCCACTGGCTTATCTAAAACTCAACTCGAATTCTGCGAAAGGAAAAGGCAATTGAACCTTGTTTTATTATATTCAGAGAATAAACCCTGCTCATTTCAGGACTGCAAAATAAAATTTGGGGTAGATGAAAAGGAGCGCTTTCACTACATCCAACTAAGGCACTGGGCTTCACATAGAGTGCCTGCCTTGATTTGATCTTTATCACCCAGGGGACTCAAATTGACAATTAGCGAGGGACCAAGGTTTAAAAAAAAAAAAAGGTCTCTAGGGCATACCAACTCTTACATAGTCCAGCAA
This sequence comes from Ambystoma mexicanum, assembly GCF_040938575.1. Classification (NCBI taxonomy): domain Eukaryota; kingdom Metazoa; phylum Chordata; class Amphibia; order Caudata; family Ambystomatidae; genus Ambystoma; species Ambystoma mexicanum. The sequence continues at coordinate 647,538,118 of NC_090937.1, forward strand.
GAGTGTGTGAGCCCGTCTACTGAGAACAAACATGGTTCAAATAACCTGTTCTATGTATTTTCGTCCAACAAGGAGGGTCTACAACCACGTTTTAGCTCAATTAACTCTTCCCAAAGGAAAAATATCAATTTCAATCTGGTTCCACCCACAAGGGCAGTCAAGCACCGAAATGCTAGCCAATTCTCCTCTGAAGAGTACCATCAGCAACCCTTGACACGTGTTCCAGCATGTTGGTGCTGGACTGCCCAAGTGGGTGGGACCAGACTGATATGCAAATTAATATTTCTCCTCTATGAAAGGTACAGTGAGCTTAAACGTGGTTGTAGACTCTCCTGAGTGGGCATCTTCCCAGAGACCAGGCTATTTGGCCATGTTCGTTCTCGGTAGAGGGGCTCCCAGACAGAGGCGTTGCTAGAGGGGGCTCAGGGGCCTATAGCCCCTGGTCTTTTGGTTGTAGCCCCGGATAGAATCTCAGGGTCTGCAACCAAAAGGCTAGCTAGCCCCAGGTCCTGAAAATCCCAACATTAGTGTAGCCCCAGATCTTTTCCAGACTTACCAACACCCCTGCTCACAGACCTTTCTTTGAAACGTTAGGAAGGAACTTGGAGTTTCACCCTAAATTACCCTGGGCAATCCAGATTTGGAGCCCTTGCTCACTGTGATCAGAGGCGCACAGCTTCACCTCACTGATGAGGCTTCACTAGGCTGAAACACTGTCTGGGTTTGCTGCTTGTACTCTTGTTCAGAGGAGCATTTCCGTGCTGGACTGCCTGAGTGGGTGAGACCAGACTGATTCTGTGAAGTGTGCAGGGAGCTAAAACGTGGTTGAAGGCCCTCCCGCATGGGCACCTTCCCAGAGAACAGGTTATTTGGTCTTGTTTGTTCCCGGTAGAAGGGTTCCCAGAACATTCTTTGAAACTTGCACATAATGATTAACCAACGGACCTCTATTCATATATGACTAAATGGAGTGAAGAACTAGAGATGCCCTTTACATAGGATGATACTGGGTACATATTTGGCAAAGGGCTCGTAAATCCTCCCGGTGTATATCCATCAAAAGAGAATACATACAAAATGTGCTTCAGGTGGTACATATCACCTTTGTAGTTTAAATAAGATTAATCCAGAGATCCCCAGTTATCAGTTATGTTGGGGAGGTTGTGGGGCAATGGGAGACCTGGGGCACATGTGGTGGAGATGCTCGGTGATCAATACATTTTGGCAATAATTCGTATCACATATAAGAGACATAACCAGCTGGTCGTTACCCAGGGAGCCACTGGCCTTGGTTTTAGGCAATACAGATAATGCTGGGGACTACCCAATGTTGGCCTCGAAAGCTTCCCCGATTACTAATGTATTACAAGTGGAAAGACTAGCAATAGCCCAACAGTGGGAAAACCCTACTGACCCAGGGATGGTGAACTGGTGGGTAGGAATCTGGGAGGTCCTAGCAATGTACAAATTACAGCTTTTTTTTACCAGATACATTCTCACAGTTTCTTGAGGCCTGGACACCTTTCATTGATTTTGTAAACAGGGAACATGTATATTTTAGACCCTCTTTATTAAAGATTTTTTCATTAATCTGGGGTTAAGGTATAATGCAATAACCGGTACTGAGGCCAACTTTAATTCACAATGTTGGGCAAATTCTACTCTGCAATGCACTACTGTGCTTGTTTAATTTTGTTATACATCTATGGTCATACATCTATGGTTACAAATAAAGCTTAAAAAAATAAACTACTCTACTGAATGCTGCCAGTAAATGGTTGGAAATGCTTTACGCTAAATATTGGAACTATTGGGGCAACTAAAGAATCAGTGAGCCTTTCCCAATCTGCTGTTTTATGATGAAATTATTCTCCATTTCTTCTTCTTGTGTCCCAGGTTTCACTCAATTCAGTGCCACAATTAATATCTATTATAAAAGCCTGTGGCTTTAGGCGATGTTGGCTAGCCGCAAGATATCTGCAATTGATTCCTGATATTCCCACAAGTTTACTTACCTACAACCATGCGCATTAAGAATCGGGCAAATATTGTATAATTTTGAGCTGTATTGTATTTGGTGAAACTTTGTTTGAAAACTAATTGGTGAATGTAATCCTCATTTGTTGTGTACGTATTAGGTTTGTGCGATTCTTACTCATTGACTAACCATTTTTTAACTGACTTATGTATTGTCTATTATATATCTAATCGGCATAGATCTTTTTTGCTTTATCTATGTTTCTTGTTAATACTTTAAGGGTTTAATCGAAATAAAGCTTGATTTCTGGCAGATATTGGCCCAGTCAGCATGAAAACATCGTTCTAGAATGGCAATATTGTCATTATTGGACAAAGCTAACACAAGTAGGGAGGCACTAGAGAGCCCACAGCCAAGATGGCAGCATTTCTCCAAGATCCGCCAATGACCCGCTAAAAGGGGAGGCCGACAGCGCTCCCACCAGGTGAACTACGACATCCTAACGATGGGGGCACAATCCTACTGGTGTCGTCCGCCTGCAGCCCGAGTTTGGGCCCTTGAGATACCCGGTGAGCACCCGCCGGCACCCGGGAGACTATGCAGCTCGTATTGCCCGGGAGGCCTTGGCCTGTTAGGAGAGAGGAGGGACGCATCGAAATCGCTTGACCAGCTGCTGGAGACACGCCCACCGAAGCCTGTTATGGCTCGGGGTGGCTAGCCGGTGTGGGGAGGCCGAGCCCCGGAGCCATCCACCAAGATTAATAACAGTGGAGAAGGCGGCGTATGCCCAGTCGGATACAGCAAGCTGTCTGGAGAGCGCCGCAGACTGGTGCAGGGCTGCTGACACCTGGGCCCCCGGTGAGGAGTCGGAGAGGAGACGAGCTGCCCGCTCGGGCAGGGAGCATCTGGGGGGCTGAGCAGGAAGTGAGTTGAGATCCAGCTGTTGATGCCCCCCTCCCGGCGACAGCAGTGGGTTGGCATCCACGCTTTTCGCGCCTGTGGGTGACCTGCTCGCATTCAGCAGTGGTGCCCCTGCGCTATGCCGGCGAGGGAGGCCTCAGAGATTACTATGTTTGCCAGCAACATCACTGCAAGCAAATGCTGCAGGGAGCTCCACAAGGCAGCTGACCCCGCTCCGACCTAACAGAAGCCTGGGTAGCCCTGCTGCACTGATATTAGAGAGCCCCGGAGGCCACTGCGCCCACACCTACACCCTACGGGCTGGTGCCTCTCCAAGCGGTGTGACTGGAACCACTACTGTCTACACTAAAACAGGCGAGCGCGCAGGTGAACCCTAGGAGGCGCTCCTACCACTACAACGCCCGCAGTTCCTTCTCGATGTGAAGACATTCACCTTTCAGGCCCAAACCTGCAGAGGCAACCAGGAGCTAGGGTGCCTATTCCTTTAAAAACACTGTACCGGAGCAGGGACTCCCAGTGAACGCTATGTGGCCCAACAAAAAGGCAGCTGAACCGCCCACTGCCATTGCATAGACCTCTGCGCAGCAACAAGCAGCTGCCCCTGTCTCTGGCTGGCAGGTGCTGTGCGAGACCCCTGGCACAGGACCTAACGAGCACCGGAGGCGAATGCACCCACACATACGACCTATGAGGTAGGACACCCCAGAGCAACGTGATCTGAACCCGCGGCCACCTACACTGCATCTGGTGGGGGACCAGGGGGAACCTTCTGCCACTGCAGGGCCTGCAGCCTCAATAAGAAGTTAGATACGAGGCACCCGGCCAGCACAGCTGGCGTGGGCCCCGGGCCAGGAGGCTGGCATATGCATCCTGGGCCACACTCCAGTGTCTTCTTCCACATTGGAGCGTTCCCTGACCCTCCAGTCCAAACCTGGATGCCTATTCCAAGACAAAGGAGCCCACCCCCTTCAACATCCCTACCCCAAGTAATTTGCAACTAACAGAGGGGCGCCAAACCAACTTAGCGGCGGGGAGCACAGGAACCTACGATAACTGGGTACACCCCACTCGAGAAACTGGGGCACAGTGCGAAGGTGGTGATATGTGGCTAAAGGCAATAAGCGGCAATCCCACTTCCCTTTCTCCCAGAAGGAGGGATTGAGCAGGGGGAGCGAGAAGATGCTAGCATCCCGTGATACCTCGGACAGACCAAACCTCCGGCCAGGATGAGCAGCAGGGATCACTCCAACATCGGAACTCAGTCTGGTCCTGGCAGAAATGCGGTCAGGCTTTGCGTCTATAAATACGAAACTGGATGGAATGGCATACAAGGTCGACCGTATGCAAGAGCGCATCGAAAAGGAGAGTGGACGGATATCCGAGGTGGAGCATCGAGTGGGGTCACTGGAGGATACCAGCGGAGAAGTAACACAGGCGATCCATTCACTTCAGAGGGAAGTCGCGGCCATCAAGGATGAAAACGAAGATTTGGAGGCAAGATCCAAGAGGAACACTATCCGGGTGGTGGGAGTTCCAGAGTCTATCCCACAGCAAAACATGAAGGTCTTCATGGAAAAGTTTATCAAAGATGTTCTGCAAGCTCCACCTTTGTTGACACAAAGCAGGTTGAGAGGGCACACCGTGTGTCGCAGGCGACCACTAGGCTGGGCCAAAGTCCTCGCCTGATTATAGTGTACCTATTGAACTACAAAGACCGGAACACAATCCTTTGCAGAGCCCGTGAGCTGGGAGATCTCACCTACGAGAACGCCAGGGTGTCCCTTTATCTGGACTTTACCATGCCTGTCCAGAAAGCCATCTCTCATTCCTGGCAGCAAAACGAGCACTCCGCGAGCAAGCACTTCAGTATGCCATGCTCTACCTGTCCAGACTGCGGGTGCAACATGGTGGCCAAACACACTTTTTCACAGACCCTGGGGCGGTGGATGACTTCGAGACACTGCGGTGACCCGAGCCAGGGCCATACGCCCGTATGAGAGTAATGGTCCGAGTCCAAATATTGCTATTGATCGGGGCGGGTGGATCCCTGGTTAAATGTAACCGTAACTAGCTCTGGGCTCCTAAATGTCCAGCTCATCAAGTTCTCCCTGGTGGGCCACATAAATACTGATCCATGTAACTTAACAGTCCAGCTGCTGAGCGATGTTTTTGTAAGGGTCTCCCCCTGAGGTCAGAAGCGGTGGGCGGGTACTTGGGCAGCAGAGTCCGGCGCCCCCGGCCCGTGACCCATGGTAACTTGCTTGTTGGGGAAAGGAGGGTGGTACGATTCATTGCTAGTTGGGGGAGGGCAGTGGGGTGGGTATGTTGGGTGTTAAGTGGGTACTAGAGGGGTGGGAGGGAGGGAGCGGGAAAAGTTGGGATTTGTTAACTCAAAATGATTTGCGTCTCTTGCGTCCAGATAGTAGCTGGAGTGCGGTGCAAGTGAACGTGAGGGCAGGGCTGGGCCATTCAAATAGACTTTGGGCCTATGGCAGCTTGTAAAGTGATAAGACCTCGTACGTTCCAGCTGAACAGTTTGCATAAGGCCCGCAAATATTATCCAATAGTGTGAAAGACACGTTGTCAAGGTGGCCCTGTTGCAAGAAATTCACTTGGTCGGAAGGGGAAATGAGGGGGTTGCCAGGTCCTGGGGGGCTGCAAACACTACACCTCCAATTCCACATACTCGGCTGGGGTCATGACACTTGTACACAAGTCTGTCCGATTCTGCACCACGGAAACCATGATCGACCCGAATGGGAGGTTTGTGATTGTCTCGGGATCCTGGGGATCTACATATATGGCCCCAACGTGGATGACCCTTCTTTCTTTAAGTCTTCACTCTGTAGATGCGACAAGTTCCTTCACACCAACATCGTGTGAGTGGGGATCTCAACATCACTTTAGACCCGGAAAGTGATAGATCAGCCGGGGGCACATGCCCACGTTCCCTAGCCGCGGAAGCAGTGCAGAGGTTGAAGCTAGGGGATGTATGGCAGCTACTCCGGCAGGAGGGGAGGGAATATTCATTCCATTCAACGGTACACAAACCTCTTCACGTCTGGATTATATCCTAGCGAGCCCGTCCATGGTACACAGAACAACTGACTGCATGCTTCTTCTTAGAACGATGTCTGACCAATCGCCCGTTCTTTGGTCCCTGGACCCGGGCTCTGAAGGTGCCTCTCGGCCCTTCTGGAGATATACGGCCTCAGCCCTGTCGGGCATAGTATTTTAAAACGAGATGCTTAGCCTGAAAGTCATACTTTCAGGAAAACATGGGCTCGGTCACTAGGATTAGCTCTGTGTGGAAAGCATTCTAGGTGGTCCTGCAGGGTGGGTGCTTGTCCCTAAAGCTGGGAATGTTGAAAACGATATGCAGGCAACTGACTGAAACAGAACTAGAAATCAAGGGCCACAAGGCTGGTTGAAGAGAGAGGGGGTGCCGACTCCAGAGCCAAATTGAGGGATGCATTAGACCGCATTAATAATCTCGCTGAGTGCGAAGTTGGTGAGGAGGGCAGGCCATGTAGACTGCTTGCAGCAATGATCTGGCGCGAGAAGGGGGGTCACGGATATCACAGCTGTGCGGACAGAAGACGGCGAAGTGGCTGTAAAACCAGCAGCCATACTAGACGCCTTCCACTATTATTACGAGCGTTTATATGTATCAAGAGGATCGATGCCAGCAGCAGAACTAGAGGGGTACCTGGCACGGATGGAAAAACGGCCAAATTCTACAAAGGACTAGGCCCGGAGGTGGCTCAACACCTACTGTCGGTGTGGGAAGAGGGGATAAAAGTGGGCCAGCTCCTCCCCAACTATGCATGAAGCTGTGATCAAACTGATCCTGAAGCATGAGAAGGACCCCCTTAACTGCTCCTCATATCACCCTATCTCCCTGTTGAACCTAGATACTAAAATCTTCGCCAAGGTGCTGGCAGCCCAATTGCTCTGGTACGTCTGGAGCATTATACATGCAGACCAGTCAGGCTTTATACCTGGGAGGTCGACTTCACTAAACTTGCGCAGGCTGTTTGTAATCCTGGCTCAGATTGATCCGAATGCCTGTGTGCCTGCCGTTTCGCTAGGCACACACGCATTCAAGCAGCTAATGGCACACAAGATGATGAATGAGACACCTAGCTAAAGCCCTGACCTCGCGTGATTAACAGACAAACATATGACTTGCTGAAATATATGCAAGAATGAAAGTCTTCTAGCAAACTTCCAACTTGTCATACCAAACACATGGCAGACCATACCACGTGCCACATATCAGTAACACATATCACACATCTTTGTATGCCCTGAAGACGGCCCAGAGAGGGCTGAAACACGTGTTGGCGTGGCGCATTTTCTGTTAATTAAATGTTTGTAACTTTAAAAATGATTTTGATGTCAGCCATCTTACTTTACAAGTGAAACTTGAGGGCTCATATACCTATCGTGACATAACCTACTCACATAAACTTTGTTGGGTAGCGCAGATAGTGAGGCACTCCTTACTCTTAGTCTATGCTTTGTTGGAAGGGGGACCGAGAAATTACCCTTCCACGCTCCACTACTGTAGCAAACCCTGCAGTTTAATACACATCCAAATCGTACCAGTTGTTAGAGATTGTGCGCAGCTACCAGTCTTGTGGTTAATTTCTCGGACATTCCCTCTATATTTCAAAGACCACGCAACCAATCTGCGGCCGCTGTTGCACAAGGTTGCAAGGTTTGGGCAGGCCTCATGACTCAGGATAAATTGGTCAAAATCTATCTTATTCGCACTAAATGAGGTCACGGTTAAGCCCCCGAGCACCGAAGAATATAGGTGGGAGCAGAAGTTAGTTACGTACCTGCGAGTGCGGGTTAGTCGAGATGCTCGAAAGTTGTTAGAGGAAAACCATGTTGAGTATCTTAACGCTCTGAGGTCCAAGGTGAAGAGGTGGTGTAGACTTCCCCTCTCATTGCTGGGTCATATAGCGATCACGAAAATGGTGGTGGTCTGCAAACTGCTATATATTTTCCAAAACATCCTGGTGTGGCCAGGAGTCAGCTACTTTGCGGAGGTGAAGGCACAGCTGGTCAGGATAGCCTAGCACCCACGAAACCTGTGAATCAGTTGGGATACCTTGGTTCTCCACTGGGAAAGCGGGGGCATCGGAGCACCTAATGTAGAGTTATACTTCATTGCAGCACAGCTATACTTTGCGTCCTTATGGATGCCGGAGGCCCCATTCTACCCTCATGTGCGCATAGAGAGATGCTCAGTGCGTCCATTCACTCTGCAGGGTATCTTGGTGTCTAGGAGGGTGTAGAATAATGTAAATTTGACCTAGTGTTGTGCACGGTACACACTTGGAACAGAGTTTTCAAGTGGCTGTGGGTCGATATCCCCTTTGATCTGGAACTACAGTTATGGAACAGAGTGCCTGCCACCAACGTGCGATGAAGCCATACTCCAGGCGTGGCGGGGAGTGGGGATTGAGCACATGGCAGACCTGTACCCGGGTGGGACATTTGTTTCCCAGGAGCTATTTTCTGAAAAGATGGGTGGGTTAAAGATTTCAGCGTAGTTTGCAGTATTTCTGAATTCAGGCTGCTTTTAGAGAGTGGTCCCCATCATTTCCCAATACGCCATCTGCAATCCCGCTGTTGAAATTTATAGTGGGCTGACTTGTGAGCAGAGGCATGGTCTCTGCATTGTATGGGCTAATTCAACACAACTCTCCCCCCCCCCCACCCCCCGGGACTCTGAAGTGTAAACGAAGATGGAAGGAGGATGCAGGGGTTTCCTTCATGGACAAGCAATGGGCAATGCTCTGCGAGCACACACATAGTGGGGCATTCAACACTCGTCTACAGTTGATCCAGTTCAAAACCCTGCAGAGTGTGTACCTGGCCCCAGCCCGTCTACATCTGTTTGATGGCACCAAGGTGGGTAGCTGTCCGAAATGTAATACTGACTCAGGTGACATCCTTCACATGATGTGGGCATGCCCTAAGCTGAGAGTCTTCTTGGAAGGGGTGGCTGAGGGAGGGCCAAAGATGCTGGGGCGTGCTGTACCCTGTGAACTAATGTGTTGTATGTTCGGCTTGCTCCCTGGAATCCCTAAACAGAACTGGAAGTTGCTTACAACATGCATGATAGTCTCTAGGCGATGCATTTTGATTAAATGGACCGGCTCATTCCCCCCTATAACTCCCCAACCCGGGATAAGTACTTGGCTCAAAGATTTGATTTGGCTTAGCGACGCTGATGAAGAATACGGTTACTTGTGTGGTTAGCAGAGTAGGCCCAAGAATATATGGGGCCCTTTTGTGGCCTTCCTAAGGCATGGGGTCTGAACTGTGGCGAGCGACCCAGTTCCTAAATCAAACCTGCTGTTTGCTTGTTAGCATCCTACATGAGCTCTGCTTTTGCTGTTGTCCCTCTCTTTTTGGTAACGCATTGTTAAATGTCTCGAGATGTGAATCAACCAATAAAGACTTTTTTTTTAAAAAGCCAACACAATTATGTACTATACGTGGAGTGGCATTTTTGGGCATAGCAAACAAGTGTATTCTTACAGTAGCAATATTGACAAAACAAGCATAGCCAACATACAGGAGTTCGTACTGTGGCAATGCTGCCATGTATTATGCAAACAAATCCTGAAAACTTGTTGGAAATGCTCATGTGAACTGTTGGTGACCTGGCTTTTCGGATTGTCATATGTGTTAGCCTACAGAACCAATTATGAATTGGATAGCATCGTCCCTTCATCTTTCACAGAAAGTGCCCTGTAAAATGCACAATTGTAACCCATTATATATGGCCCTCCATTGAAAAAACTCACCGATAGCAATGTGGTCCCAGCTGATGCCCTCTCGTTTAACAATTGCATACATTTTCTAATGATTTGGGCAAGTTTGTGCTCACAATAATTACATTTGGCTGCATGTGTTGACATAACCCATGTCGCTCAGAATGCGCTTTTAGTCTTGCATTTTCCTTTTAATTATAGGACTTTTAGTTTTGCTTTCCCAACTATGAATTCACAGCTACAAAGGTATGTGTGTGTGCGCGTGTATGTGTCATCATCATCAGTCTGAAATGAAGCACACCGTCTGAGCTATAAACGAACGCACCCACTCAATGATAGCGTGTAAAAACAAGTACAATAGCTTTATTCTTGTATCTTCTGGTCAATCGGCAAATTAAAAATATTGCTATGCTTTCTTTCCATTGCTGGGTAAAATGTAAATATGCTCTAAAATTCAGATATAAATGTCCTCAAGAGACCGAATCCTTAACAAATGCTTCATTCAAATTATGATTTAAAAAAGTCTGTTTGGGATGCTGTACGCCACTCCACCAGCATAACAGTCAAAAATCATATCGTGTCAGTTCTCATATGAAAACATGCTTCAAATTCTATTATTTGTCTGATGCTTCTGTTGCTAGGAGTAACTGAGCTCATAGAAGCATAGTGGAATAAGGAGTCTGTTGTATATTAAGAACCTACCCACACTCATTTTCCAAATATAGGTTTTGGCAGTGAAGTGGGTAGTAACGTTTTACACTTTAACATGCAGTTTTCTTTTTCCTCCTTTGGGGGAAACATTTTATTTGCCAAAATACTTAGAGGAAACCTTATAGATTTCTGATCTACAAACTTCAGAGAAAAAAAAATCATCCTCACATTCGTTGAAATCATGGAAGCTATTTTATTCCATCTTCTGGAAGAGAAAATGCCTTCGAAAAATGTGCTCCAACAGTTTTATAGATGCCAGCTTTTTGGTACCCTCCACCCACCCCACCAAATATTTAAAGTGACTTTCAAATGTCCACAAAAAATACAAGCCATCATATTTTTTTTTACACATGAAACATTTAATTTATCTTAGAGAAGTTTAATGGTTCCCAGCAGGCAAAGAGTTGGAATGCTTTTTTTGCATAAGTTAAATTAATAATATACGGTCATCTTTAAAAAGAAAATTGGTGGACCTTTCTGCTAACGAGTGCTGGTCGGAACTGTCATTCTGTAACCTGGCACCATAAACTCCACGCCCAAATAGGGAATGCTCTGTAATCCTGTCAGCCAGTTCACCTTCAAAACTTTCATGAGGGTGACTAGTGCAGGGCAGTCGAACAAAAAAACTGGTAGAGGTAATGAGTTGACAGGAAGGGACGTAGCCATCATTGACTTGGGGTTAGCTTTATAGGAATGGGTCAAATCTTTTCTTTCATAGGAAAAAGTGAATGTCGTTGGTCCCTAAACTGTTTGAGGGAAGGGCATTTCACCCACACCTGGTATTTCATCATAAATCCAACAACCATTCTTGTTATTTGGCTTTTTTGGGAGGGGGTGTGCAGGAGTAGAGGGGGGGTAGGGGATTGATCAGTAATCTCAAAGAGCTTTTTCTTAAATCAAAGTAAAAAATGCTCCTAGGGCTTCAACAATGCTGCCCTAGTAATGGATTAGACTTGCATCTAGATAGCATATGAAAATATTGTCTTTCTTTGTAAGGACATCATATGTAACTGAACTTTGTCCTCTATACAAACCTATGATATCTTTCTAACTGGCCCTTCCACTAATAAAGTAAAATAAAACATAGGCCAGAGAAGTGCTCTTGGTCCTCTGTGCTTGGCTTGCTCTGGTTAGTGCACAACCCCACCTCCCAACAATGTCTCTGGAAATGTTCCTCTTGAATCCCCAGATTTTAGCCTTCTCGTACAGTTCAAAACAATACATTCCTTGGGTTTCAACACAAACACAGAGGAATGTTCCTCTAGCTTTCTCAGGGTTTAGACTTCTCCCCCAGTTCAAACAACAAGTTCCATGAGGTTTTAACACAGGCTAGATTTTCTGGTCTTGGTGTCTTTATGTAGTTCAAAGTAAATTGTTTTGTTTTCAGCATAGTGTGAAGCCAGAAGGTGTCTCACTCACTAGTCACCGGGAATCTGTCATCCGGGTGGCCAGGACACAGACATTGCATTTGGATCCAGTTCCTGGGGTGAACCAGTGCGGATCACCTGGGTGAGGGGTCTTTGGCGAGTGGGACACTGGATGGTGAGACGCGGTAACCCCTTCCCTGCAACGCCTTTACCCCATCCTACCAGGTAGGATATTTAGCAACTCTAACCCCCCTTTTACAACAAAAAAACTTTCACACGGACAGCCTGCTATGAGAGAAAACAGACGAACACTGAGCAGTATACCCGACGTGCCCCAATACAATAGTCAGGCGAGGTCAGGCAATTACTGACCACTACACACACCTGACTTCCATCAAAGCGTCCTCACACGGATAAAAGGCAGAGCATGAGAGCACACTGAGTGAGGCAAAGCACACAAGGAAACAGCAGTTTCGAGACGGCAACTGAACGAGAGAAGAAAGACGACAAAACAGAAGGGGATCACAAGGAGGGAAGTTCACTGGATCTTTTCGACAAGGAACCATTACTTTTCAGGAACCTCGAGAATGGAAAGCGTAAGACCAGAAAAACCAGGCTATAGAATCCTGCATTGTGTGTCAGAGATACACACGGCCCTCCCGTGTCAATCAAGGCAGGGAGAAGCATCAGCCGCCATGTTACTGTTCTTGGCTCGAAGAAAAAAGCAGCATCAGTGAAATCAACACAGCTGGTGAGTTGGGGAGACCGATACAAGACCGGTCTGAGTTGAAGCCAAGGTTGCAAGCACCAACATTGTATGGCGAGCGCTGGAACGAACATTGTTAAAAAGTGTGTGATAAGAGACGCAAGTAAAGTTAAACTGCTGAGGAGCGATTAAACTGTAAAAGCAAGATACAATACCTTTGACAGAGTAGTACGGCACCGCGTGGGTGCTCAATTGAAGGTCTCTGTAAGGTATTCAGCTCAGAAGTGACGAAACTGAAAGTGAGAAAAAGTTATATCAAGAAGAGAGGGGGTAATTGTGAATCGAAGTGGTCCTGCGACTGGTCAAGCAAAATCCTCCGCACAGTCGAAAGTCTTTTTATAGAGAAAGTTTGGAAAAGTAGATAAATTTGGTCCGAGCCTGGCAGAGGGAGACCAGTTGAAGGTTTTGTGTTTAAGTGGGTCTGAGCCCGGCAGAAGGGGGACCCGGGGTGAACAGTAAATCACCCGAGAAGTTGTATAAGTGAAATCCTAAGAAGAAAGGAACTTTAATATTAATCGTGTTGCATCAGGCCCTCTGAAATAAGAGACTTTGAATGGCAAAGAGAGGGCACAGAAGGCCACGATGTTGAGGTCTTGAACTGCATCCTCCTGCTAGAGAAGCCAGAGTGTGTGCTAAGCTCGAGTGTGCCGCCTTGTCCCGTGCTGAAAACGCGGGGAAGGAAAGCCAACGGCTTGAATATCCTGAGATATCATTTCTTGAACACTTTTCTTTTGCATAACATTGTTTCCCAAACAATTTGTATTTAGAAGTAAGGATTGACAAAATGTTTATTATTATAGGCCCTTTTATTTTGACAAACTCGACTAGGACTGCGTTATTATTTGATGGTAGAAGCTTGCTCCCATCTTTACATTTAAGATTAGATAGGCGTTTTTCAAACACAATTAAAGTTCAATAAACACCCTTGAACTGTGATCACTTGTGTCGGTCTTACTGTTTGATACCATGCCTTACTTACAATAGACACAAACGAGGACTGCCATGCCCCAACCCAAAGTCTTGAGTAACTTGGAAAAAGAAAAAATCCTTTTTAATGTGGGTTTCTTGGGATTTTCAGGCCTTGATCTGCTCACATAATTGAACATTTAAGTTCCTTAATTCTCAACAAATTCAAAAGGCTCAGTTTCATACATGTAATAACTATTTGTAGTCCCACTTTTGGACCGGCAGACTCTCCTTCAAGTAAATGGTTGCGATTATTCACTCTTTGTGAGTGGCTTTGATTCAGTCCAGACAGGGCTCTTGCCTCTGGGTCAGTTATTCCCTTCTTGAGGAATCCTTTTTAATGCACCCCCCCAGGTGTTGGTTTCCTTCCCATTTCTGGTAACCCCTCCTACGGTATTAGCTTTCGGTTCACCCCCTTTTGGATGGTCCGCTTACTTTCTGGTTTCTAGTAACCCCCTTCTAGTTATTGATTTCTCCTTCCCCTTCTTTGGGTATTTCTGTTAGTCTCAGTTTTTCTACAGATCCAATGGGTACTTTCGATACTTGATTGCTTTCTTAGCATTCTGGTCCTCTGTCAAAGACTGGCAGAGCTTAACCGCCCCCTCTTTCTCCCGCTTACCTGCTCTTCGTGGGTCTTCATTGGCGGAGGCTATCTTCCATGGTAGAACCTTCTGCTAACAGTTTGCTTCTCCTTCCTCCGGGTGCCGCTGTTCGGGCACACTGGTCTCCCTGTGTTGGTCATGCCTTGGTCTCTCCTCTCCCGAGACCTGGGAGCTTGGGGTTTCCAATGCTCCTGGGCTCTGCAGTGTTCCGCCAGCTCTATGCCCACTACATATGCTATGCATATGCTATGCATCATGAACCTGACTACAGGGTGTGTCAACTCTGCGCTGCGGCAGCGGCTTCTGCTCTGCTTCCGCTCTGCACGGCCTCTCTGGCTAGCCCGTTACCAGTGGTTGGTACGGGTCATGTCCCATCTATGTCCCTCACTGCACTGAGAGGCAATTCCATTGGTACTGGGATTCTCTTTTAAGGTGGGGTCAGCAGCTAACCCAGGCATATTTAAAAGGTCCCTTCTCTTTAATACGGTTATCGGTTCCCATGTATGCAACAAGCATTTGGGACATTGGTGTTAAGGAAGATGTTATAGATTTGTTCACTTGGGAGTCCTTGCCCCCTAAGGGGGCGAGGGGTGGAGAGGGGCTCATCCATAGTCAAATCCCACTTGCCCAATCCTCTATGGAGTGTTTTGCACAGCAGGTTCACCTCCCTAATCTCAAAGGGGGAGAAGGGACGAATTCTCTGGATTGAGCACAATACTTTCTTTGTGCCCAATATGTCCCATAAATAGAACTTTAAAAACAACATTTTATAGATCTTCCTCTGATCAGCTCATTTCTGTGGAACGTGCTGCTAAAGCCACTGGTCTGAACACATCACCACAGATGTGCAGGTGTTAACCACAGACAGGCAATTGCTCACCTGTTATTCCCTGCTTTTTGTTAAGGATATTTGTCTGATTTAGGGTAAGAACAAGAAGGAATGGCTGGAGGACTGGGTAGCAGAGTCAATGTGCAAAGTTACAAGACAATGCTGAGATTGAGATACATGTTCAGTCACGTCTTGGCGGTTTCCTGCAAATGAGAACAAAACAAAAACTATTAAAGATATGTGTAATGACGCGCAGGAGACAGCTGTGATCCTTTTGGTTGTCTTTATTCACCATAAACATCAAAAACGTAAGTTGAGTGGTAAGCGCCCCCACCAGATTCACTTTCCTTTCCTTCTCCTTCCCTCAACTGCCTCTCCCAAGAATACGCTTGTCCCAACACTCCACATTTCTAAAACACTCGTGCATTCTTCCTTCCATCAACCACATAGGAAAATATACATATTACACATTTACACAACACACCTTCCTTCTTTATTTTATTGGACCTCTCTGCATCGTACCCATGACCCTCACACTGTCATCACTCTTCCAAGATTCCACACCTGCCCACCATTAACCCTCAAAGCCCCTGCCCACATCTTTTCCACTTGCATAGGATTGCTGTATAGTACTTCCCCTTTTCTCCTCACAACTCCTTTCTTCACTGTTCTCCAATCACCCTTCTTAACTTCCAACTCCTTTAGACCTTTTCTCGCATCACATTTTTCCTTCATTCTCTCTTTGTGTAGCATACACCTTCTCACTTCTCTCAAATCCACGTCTGTGACATTATGCGGCCTGCTGCAAAGGCAATACCGGCTCTCTGTCCTCACCAAGAAGAGAGCCCTTATCCAAGCCTGCATCTCCGCGGCATCTAACAACTCGGCTGAACTCTTTAAAATCTGTAAGGAAATTGCCAACCCTGCCGCAGTCTCTACCTCTCCTGTACCTTCCCAGGCCCTCTGCACGACACTGGCTTCTCACTACATTTCTAAAACTCCCTCCTCCCATTCCCTGCTCCTCCTACAGCCCTTCTGCAGCCACCCCCCCTCCCACCTTCTCTGCCTTTCCTTTTTTTTTCTGCAGACAAGGTTTCTAGACAAGTCCGATCTATGAAAGTCTTGTCGAAACAGGTTCACCCCTGTTCCTCCAAAACTATCAAGGACCATATCTACTCCCTGGCTCCTGCCCTGGCCGATTTCTGCAATCACTCCTTCGCCACTGGAGTCTTCCCATCCCCCTGAAGCACTCCCTTGTGCACCCTCTTCTTAAGAAACCCTCTGCCGACCCCTCCTGCCCGGCTAACTACCGCTCAATCTTCATCACTCCCTTCCTGGGCAAACTCCTGGAGAAACTGGCCATCTCCCAGCTAAATCTCTACACCAAATCTGTTGGTTGTCTTCATGACCGTCAGTCTGGCTTCATAGCTGCCAGAAGCACGGAAGGAACAAGTTACTTACCTGTAACTGTTGTTCTCCAGCATGGGTCTGGCATGGATTCACATGCTCATGAATATTCCCCGTCGTCAGGCTGGGAAACCTCGGTAAAGAAAAAACCAGTATCAGTTTCGTTTCTGATCTGTCTTTCGTAGTAATAACCAATCACTGGTCTCTGCGTCATACTGACCACAGCCGATGACTGCCCTCTACCTAAGCACCGCCTCTGGCAGCCATCTTCAGATTTGGAAGCACGTGAAGTGGCAGTATGACCAAGTGAAGAGCCGCAGAGGGGTAGGCGGGAGGGTTCGCATGTGAATCCATGCCAGACCCATGCTGGAGAACAACAGTTACAGGTAAGTAACTTGTTCCTTCTCCAGCATGGGGTCTGGCATGGATTCACATGCTCATGAATAAAGAATACATAGCAGTACACACATGCACAACCACGGGAGGTGGCAAAGGCTCAACATTAAGCATTACATCAAACTCAACATTAAGCATCTTACCTCCTCACCAGGCTCACCTCAGGCGAACAGGTCGCGCAGCACTGCTTGGCCGACCCTGGACTCCTCCCTGGAATCCCGATCGACACAGTAGAATTTCGTGAAGGTGTGCGTCAACCTCCACGTAGCAGCCCTGCATATGTCCAGCAGGGGCACACCAGAAAGGAACGCCGTGGTAGCTGTGATCGCTCTGGTGGAATGGGCTCTCGGACGGCCAGGCAGCGGTCGGTTTGCCAACCGATGACAGTACATGATACAGCCGGAGAGCCATCTGGAAATGGAAGCCTTCGAGAGAGCCTTCCCCTGATTGACAGGTCCAAAGTTCACAAAGAGTTGTGACGTCTTCCGAAAACACTTCGTGCGGTCCACGTAGAACTTCAGCGCTCTAGCCACATCCAGCGAGTGCAAAGTCCTCTCAGCCGGCGACGAAGGCGACGGGAAGAACACAGGCAACACCAAGGGTTCGTTGAGATGGAAGTCCGACGGTACCTTGGGCATGAAGGAGGGGTGCGTCCTGAGCACTACCCTCGTGTCGTGAAAAGTCTAGTACGGGGCCTTGCAGGAAAGGGCCTGGATCTCTCCCACCCGTCGTGCGGAGGTGATGGCCACAAGAAACGCTGTTTTCCACGCCAGAAACTTCAACGGGGCCGAGTGCAGAGGCTCGAACGGAGGTCCCATGAGCTTGGTCAGCACCACGTTGAGCTCCCACGCCGGGGCCGGAGCCTTCACCGGCGGGAACGATCTGAACAGTCCCTTCATGAACTCTTTCACCAGACGATGAGACCACAAGGACGTCCGGCCCGTGGTTCTGGTGTATCGGGAGATCGCAGCAAGATGAATCTTGATGGACGTGTGTGCCAGTCCAGCTTTGGCCAGCGTCAGCAGGTACGGCAGTACCTGGGGAGCCGTAATCCGTAGAGGGTTAATCTTCTGTGCATGGCACCAGACAGAGAACCTCCTCCATTTGTGTCCGTAGCATTTAAGAGTCGAGGACGCCCTGGCCTTTGCAAGAACCTCTCTGCAGTCGGCCAGTATGTCGTATCCTCCAAACTCTAGCGCTGCAGGAGCCAGGCCTGCAAGTTCAGCGATTTCGGGTCGTGGTGGAGGATGGCGCCTCCTTCCCTGGAGAGTAGATCCGCGTCCACCGGCAGCTTGATTGGCGGGGACGCTGACAAGTCCAGAAGGTCCGGGAACCATATCTGCCTCGGCCACGCAGGTGCGACGAGGATCATCCTGCACCGTGACCTCTTGAGCTGGTTGACGAGCCGGATTAGCAGTGGCAAAGGAGGGAACGCGTAGAGGAACAGGCCCACCCAGGGGAACGAGAAAGCATCGCCCATGCTCCTCGCCTGGGGAAACCTGCTGGCGAACCTCCGGCACTTGGAGTTTGTCGCCGTCGCGAACAGGTCGATCTGGGGTGTGCCCCACCGTCGGAAGAGGCGATCCACTAGATCCTGCCGTAGTTCCCACTTGTGGCACGAGCGCAGCTCCCTGCTGAGTGAGTCGGCGATGGTGATTTTTATCCCTGCCAGATGAAATGGCACCAGAAACATCCTTTGGGCGACGGCCCAATGCCACAGGTCCTTCGCCTCCTTGGACAGTGCTGGGGACCTGGTTCCGCCCTGTTTCCTGATGTAAAACATGGTGGTGGTGTTGTCGGTGAAGATCCTCACCACCTTGCCCTTGAGGGACGGAAGGAAGGACCTGAGGGCCCAGAACACTGCACGGAGCTCCAGGACGTTGATATGGAGGGACTTCTCCGTCGGGAGCCAAAGGCCTCTCGCGTGCAGTTTTTCGGTGTGCGCTCCCCACCCTTCCAGGGAGGCATCCGTGGTCACTGTCTCCTGGTGGTCTGGGGTCTGGAAGTCCATGCCCGCCGTCAGATGCGCGCGGTTGCCCCACCACCGGACCGCTCGGCGGAAACTCTCGTCGAGTGTGATCTCTCCTCGAAGCCGCCCGTCGTTTGGATCCAGCGCGCGTCCAGGAACTCCTGCAACGGGCGCATCCGGAGCCTGCACATGGGAATGAGGTAGATGCAAGAAGACATCATTCCGAGGAGGGACTTGATGGACCTCACCTTGGCCGCGTCGGAAACCAACATCCGCTGTACCTTGCCCAGGATGGACCTGGTCCTTTCCTCCGACGGGGAGGCCAGAAGGGACACTGTGTCGAGCTTCGCTCCCAGAAACAGTGCGTTCTGCGCGGGTACCAGGTGGGACTTGGCGTAGTTCACGGAGAATCCCAGGTCCGTGAGAAGTTGGACGGTCCTTGCCGTGTGCTCCACGGCGAGCTCCCTCGTCTTGGCTCGGATGAGCCAGTCGTCCAGGTAGGGGTAGACGTGGATCCCCTCGCGGCGCCGCTGCGCCGCCACTGGTGCAAGGCACTTGGTGAATACCCTGGGAGCCGATCGTAGTCCGAAGGGGAGGGCTTTGAACTGGTAGTGACGCCCTTGGACCACAAACCTGAGGAATTTTCGGTGCCCCTTTAGGATGGGAATATGGAAGTAGGCATCCTCCAAATCCAAAGACGACAGGAAGTCTCCTTCCTCCAGCTGACCCAGGACGTGCTGGAGGGTGACCATCCGGAACTTCTGCGCCTTGATGAACTTGTTCAGACGTCGCAGGTCTAGGATGGGGCGCCATCCTCCCGTCTTCTTCTTCACGAGGAAGTATCTCGAGTAAACTCCGGAGCCCCGAAGCCTCTTTGGGACGAGTTCGATGGCGCCCTTCCCGAGCATCGCCTTTACCTCCAGGAGAAGCTGAGGGACGTGAAGCTCTTTCCTGGCCACGGGGGGGACGCGCGGGCACCTTCTTTGAAACTCGAGCGCGTGGCCCCGGGCTAAGGCGTCCAGCACCCAACGGTCGCTGGATATGGACTCCCACACGCTGACGAAGCTCGCCAGCCGGCCTCCCACCGGGGTGCTTCGGTGGGGGCCCGACCCCACGGCCGGTTCAATCCTGTTTCGACGAGGCTTTGCCGCCTTGACCTCCTTGGCGACGACGGCGGGGTCCGCCAGACTTGCCTCGTCCTCTGTAGGCCTCCTGAGACGACGAGCGGGCCGCTTGACGGTAGGTGGAGAAACCGCCGCCGGAACCTTTGGAGGCGCCCTTGCCTCCGCTGCTCCGAAAGGGCGTCCGTCGTTGCTGCAGAACCCCAAGGGCCCGGGCCGTCTCAGTGTCCACTTTAATGGCCTGAAGGGAATCGTCCACTGTTTTCCCAAACAGGTTGTTCCCATCGAACGGCATGTCCAGGACTCTGGTCTGTACGTCTTGACGGAAGTCCGTAGCCTTGAGCCATCCACGCCGCCTAAGGCACACGCCGTTGCCCAACTGGCGAAACCCAGTGTCGGCGATGTCCGTCGCAATAGTGATGGCGTGGTCCGACGCCACCTCACCTTCCTGTAGGATCTCCAGGGCATCCGCCCTCTTGTCGTCCGGTAGGAAGTCCAGCAGGGGAGCCAGTTTGTACCATAGCTCCCTGTCGTAGCGGGGCACGATAGCCAAGGCGTTGGCCGCTTTAATAGTCGTCGCTGCAGACGAGATGACCCTGCATCCCATAGCGTCCAATTTCTTTCCCTCGCCGTCCGGTGGGGAAGTCGATGTGGAGGCCGCACCCCCCTCCCCGCTTTCTTCCTGGCCGCCGCGGAGACGACGGAGTCCGGGGTAGGCTGCGCCCGGAGGCACAGGGGGGCCGCGTCCGGGACCCGGTACTTCTTCTCGTACCGGTCTCTTCTAGCTGGCGTCGTGGAAGGGTTCTTGAGGAGGGCGAGGCCCTCATCCCAAATGTCGTCCAGTAGAGGCACCGCGAGGACCGTCTTCCTCTTGGCCTTGCGCCGTTGATAAAGGAATCCTTCCTTTTTCTTCTCAGGGCAGAGTTGGAAAAGCTCGGATGCCCTGGCGATCATGGAGTGGAACGATCCAATCTTGTCGGGCGGAGAAGCCCTGGTGGGAGGTGACGACGGTAGATCCTCGTCGTATACCTCGTCGTCCGTACCCGTCGCTGCCGTGTCAGTCCCCGTATCATCCCCTCGGGTCGACGGGGAGGAGGGCTGGACGGGGCGCGACGGCTGAAAAGGAGGTGGAGGGTGAATCCTTCTTTTCTTGGGCGGGGGAACACCAGACGGTCCCGGTTCAGGATCCCCCGACGGGAGAGGTTCCTCCGTCGGCAACGGTAGTCTCGTCCTTATCTCTGAGCATAAGGACTGTATAGCCAACAAAATGGCCGCCGAGTTGTCTTGCGGCGCTGGCAGAGGGGAATCCGACGGGCAATCAGGGGCCCCGTCGGCACCCTCGACGATGTCGTCGTCACCTGCGTCGGGATCCATCCCGACGGGCCGGTCTTCTTCCACGCCAAGGCCGTGGCTTAAGACCTCGATCAGCTCTTCCTCTGAGGTTGAGGCCGAATCTACGACGACGCCCTGCCCCCCCTTTTTCTTCCCCGCCGGGGATTTCACGGGGGTCCTATCGATGGGCACAAAAGAGGACTCCCTCCGAGGTGGCAGGGAGACTCTGAGCCCCGAAGTCGCCACCACTGGTGTAGCCTCCATAGGCTGAGCCAGGGCCGCCGCGACAGTATCGATAGAGGGCTTGGCCGGATGGATTAAGGCCTTCACCACCTTAGGTGCGCTCACCGCCTTATCCTTGAGGGGGGGGACACTGCCTCGCTCCCCCTCCGATGGGGCCTTCGAGCTCGACCGGGGCCTCTCCAGGAGCTTCGCCGGGTGCTCGCCCTTCCTCTTACCCGACCCAGAGCGTTGGCTCGTGGCTGAAGGTGCCAGGGAGGGTGCGCCCTGCCTGGCGCCCGTAGAGCCCGACCGTTCGGCGCTCCCGGTGCCAGCGGACTCGCGGTGCTTGGCCTTGTGTTGGACCCCCGTCGCCGGGGCGTCCTCAAAGGTCTTAGAAGACCGCTCAGATTTCTTCCTCTTCTTCTCGCCTGACGGGCTCTTCCCTTCCAGCCAGTTGGCGAGACGTTGATGGCGGTCCTTCATGGTCCGCTCCGACATATTGCCGCAAAACGCACAGTCCTTCTCCACGTGCGTCTTGTCCTCATGTAAGCAGTAGAGACAAAAGGAGTGTTCGTCCTCCTTAAAGACGTTCTGCAGCTGGCATCCAGGGCAGATCCTGAACAGCTTTCCGGGCGTCGAGCTTCCCTTCTCCTGGGCCATGTCCGGGCCTGAGAAGCTTCTGGAGTCCTCCAAAAGCGTAGCTCGACGAAATCTTCACCCTTGAGGGGCGCAGACGAATCCGACACGGGTCCCCGTTGATCGGATGGAGAGTCGGTGGAGCTTGAGGCTCTTTTGACCGAAAAAACGAAGTTTTTGAGAAAAAACGTGAAAAAATAGCACTAACGCTCGAGAGCAATAGCACGAGGATCCCAACACATGAACGTGCGGTAAAAATCTGAAGATGGCTGCCAGAGGCGGTGCTTAGGTAGAGGGCAGTCATTGGCTGTGGTCAGTATGACGCAGAGACCAGTGATTGGTTATTACTACGAAAGACAGATCAGAAACGAAACTGATACTGGTTTTTTCTTTACCGAGGATTCCCAGCCTGACGACGGGGAATATTCATGAGCATGTGAATCCATGCTAGACCCCATGCTGGAGAAACTGCTCTCCTTAACATCCGTGAAGACCTGCTCTCCAACCTCAATTCCAACACCCCGTGCATCCTCATCCTGTTTGATCTCTCCTCAGCCTTTGACACTGTCAACCATGCCATCCTGCTCAACCGTCTCCGTGATAACCTGGGCATCACTGGTCAGGCTCTGGCGTGGCTGGCCTCTTTCCTCTCCAACTCGGGTCCTTCCTCTCTGATATCTTTTTCTCCACCTGTGGTGTCCCCCAGGGATCCAACCTCTCTCCTGGCTCTTCAACCAATATCTGGCACTCCTTGCCCACCACATTGCCGCTCTCTGCCCCAACTTTCAGTGCTATGCGCATGATACTCAGCTCATTTTCAGGCTACCCTTGGCCGCCTCATCGCCGACTGTCTGCTATCCAGGAGTGGTGTGCCGCTAATGACCTCTGCCTTAATGCAAGTAAGACTGAGATTTTACTCATTGGCACTCCCACTCCCTCCTTCCCTGCAGCTCTCTGGCCGGCCTCTCTTGGCCCTCTTCCTGCTCCCACCTGCAAGGCTAAAAACCTAGGGGTCATCTTCGACTCCACGCTCTCCTTCTCCCCTCACATCTCTGATGTGACTAAGAAATCACACTACCAGCTGCACCTCCTCAGAGGTATTCTTCCCTTCATCTCCTTCTCCCCAGAAGCTCAAAGTCTCCAGAGCCCTGGTTCTCTCTAGGCTGGACTATTGCAACAGCCTCTATCTAAATCTGCCTGCCTCTACTCTCCGCCCTATGCAACTTATCCAGAACAGGACTGCGAGACGTGTCCTCGGCCTCAAGCCCAGGCATCGTATCTCTCCAGGACTGAAATCTCTGCACTGGCTCCCAGTGGATGCAAGGATTAAGTTCAAAACCCTTTGCATAATCCACAAGGCCTTCTGGGGCCTAGGGCTGCAAGACCTTCAACTCTCTTCCCAAATAGATTCCTTCTCTAGCTCTTCGCTCATCCGCCTCCAACTCCCTCAGGGTCCATCGCTTCTCCAAGCAACAAGTTGGTGGTAGATCTCTCTCCTCTGCAGGGGCCTCCCTCTGGAACAGCCTTCCTGCCACCCTGAAACTTGAGGAGAACCATCCCCGGGTCCGGAAGCACCTCAAAATCATCCGCTTTGCTTCTGCTTTTTCTCCCCCTCTCCCCTGCTAAATTGCTGGCTGAAACTGCACTGGCTACCTGGCAACCCTCGCACTTGGGGACTGTATTCTGTATCCTTACAGTCCCCCACCAGCACTTATGTCTGCTCTTACCTTGCACTTGCCACCATCCGGCCGTTATTCATCCTAATATTCTACTATCCCATGTACTGCACTTTGCCCTCTCCCTTCCCCCTCACACTTTTCCCCTTCCCCTTCCCATGCACTTGCGCGATCTAAATGACACCTGGCCTAGTAGGATCGTTATCTGTCTTCCCTCTGTTCCCCCTCCCTTGCCTCGTCGGGCCTCGAAACACTTGTCTATAGGCGCGTTATGAATACCTTATCATATATCAAGCTCGCCCTAACCAGGCCGGTCAGATGCGAGAATTTTCCATCCCTCCTCTAATCAGCTCAAAAGGTGCTTCTCCTGTCACAGCATGAGCAGACATTCTCAACCCTTTGATCCTCTCCTCCACCATATCTCTTTTTCCCCGTACACATGCTCCAGCCATCCGTTTAGCCTCCATTATACTCCTATTTACCCTTTCTACAGCTCCAAGGTGATTTAATTATGTCCTCTTATGCTTAAACCCCACATGTCCTAAAATACTCATCACCCTTCCACAAAACTGTGTACCGTTATCCGTCAATATAGACACCAGACATCCTTCCCTTCCAACTCATGCTCAAGAAATCTCACAATTGTCCCTGCATTTGCCTCATGGACACACTTTCTCAACTCACTGAGATAACAGATCTATCCAAACTAAGACATATTTTCCACAGTCACCACCAATAGCCACAGCACCTAAAATATTCATCACCAACTCTTCCCACACATTATAAGGAACATCAGAATATATCATGGGCCTTGCGTGTGCACAAAGCCTCTTACCACTCCTTCGACACGCTAAACCTAGGTCTCACATCCTTTCTACTATCCTATCCAAACCTGGCCACAATAGTCTTCCTTCAACACCCCCTTTGTCTTTACAATCCCTCTATGCGCCATATCCACTAATTTATCACTCAGCCCGGAAATAACTTTCTCAGAGCTGTAAATTATCTCGTTTTCTACACTCAATTCTTTTCAAACTTCCCAATAGGCCCTTATCCTATACTTCTGCAGTCATTCCGACTGTAACCCCTGCATCGCTTTGACAATGTCTAAATCCTGTTTTACTGCTAGTATCCACACTCTCTGACCTACAACTCCACCATGAGTCACAAATACCTGCTCACACCATTCCTCCTCCCCACCTTCCTCTTTTCCCCCCAAGCGGGACAAACATCAGCAAAATCCTTACCCTTGCCTGCTATTAGTTCTACACTAAACCAGTGGCACTGAATCCTTGACACCCAGCCTTCTAGATACTTTATCTAACCCCTTTGACTCGAAAATCACTTTTAAGAGATATCATGGGCCTTGCGTGTGCACAAAGCCAAGGATATGAAATCAGTGCGCAAGATAAAATCAGAACCCAACACAAATATTAGAAATGTTTCTACTGCCCAATGACACGCCAATGCTTCCTTTTTAACTATAGAATATCTTTTTCTGGACACTTCAATGCATGTGATGCATGCACAATAACATTTTCCTCTCCATTCTCATTTCTGAGATAGCACAGCTCCTAGTCCAACATCACTAGCATCTACCGTGATAATAATTTACTTCTGTGTGTCAAATTGGGCCAAAGGAACCGCCAAGTCTAGCTTATCCTATATCCTGCAGAAATCGTTAACACACCTGCAATTCCATTCAAATTCCACAATCTTGCAGATACTACCTTTTCTGCAAAGTTCTTTACAAACTTTCGATAGAATTCTATTGTACCTGGAAAGGAGAGCAACTCCCCTTTATTTTCTGGTGTTTTTATTTTCTTAATACCTTCAACTAATTCCCCCTACGGTCTGATACCTCCTTGAGACACCTCATGACCTAAATACACCACAACCCATTTTCTGAAAACACATTTCTCTTTGCTCAATGTCAAGCCTCTCGCTTCCAACCGGGACATATTTCCAATTAGGCCTTTTAGACCCAAGCCTAGGGCGGCATATTTTCATGGAGCAGCATGTTTCAGTGTGCATTCCAAAAAAGAAATATGAGCATTTCTTGGAATGTCTTTGCAGGCACTAAAAAGCAAGGAGTGAGCAAGGCCCGCCGCGTTGGTGTAAAAGGTGGCAAATGGCAAGGCACTGACGCTGTGCTCCAGCCTGCAGCATTTTTGGAAATGTGTGCCCAATTCACACAAGTGCCTCCACACTTGTCAGTACATATTTTGCTGTCAGAGAAGTGTCCATGTACACACGTTATATGCAGTGTTGATGTATTCTGCTTCAATGACAGGATGCGGGCAGTGGTCCTCCCGTGCTGTTACTCCCCCTCTCCTTCCTTCTTGCAGGGTGACTGTGCAATATAAAGTTAGCACAGTGAGTTTAACATCCTTTGCTGGCCAGGTGAGTGAACTTACTTTTCTAGTGTCACTTCATCTGTGATGTAGGAATACAATGGGGAGAGATAATCTAACTCCTCCACCTAAGCAGGATTTATGCCCGCACCCTGGGTGTACCAAGCTCAACAGCTTAGCTGGGTGCCAACCTCTTCCCCAGACCTGAAACTACACAGTCAGGAAAGGAAAGAGAAGTTTATACCACCCATGGACTACCGACAGTAAATAGATAGAAAGAAGGTGGGTAATGATAAAACCCCACTGTCGTTTCAGGGACAATGCTCACCGAACCTGGGGTACTATGCCAATTCATCTGCTGAAATAGCTACAGTAACACCACAGAAACTAGACAATCATACCTAGAGAGAAAATATGCCAACCCACTTTGACTACCTGATACACAAACTAAACTACAAGGATTATGGGACATACAACCCACTAACAAAAACCTCTAATTTCTGCTTACTTAATTCACACAAAACCAACA
This sequence comes from Ambystoma mexicanum, assembly GCF_040938575.1. Taxonomy (NCBI): domain Eukaryota; kingdom Metazoa; phylum Chordata; class Amphibia; order Caudata; family Ambystomatidae; genus Ambystoma; species Ambystoma mexicanum. Next base: position 647,564,697 of record NC_090937.1, read on the forward strand.
CAACCACCTCTCTCACAGCAAATCACACAGACTTCACCACACTGCAACAACAAACTACCAACACATAGACGCAACAACAGCACACAAGGTCTTGCTTCGATCCTATTTGCACACCCAAGCTCAGCGCACAGTGAAAACCGAACTGAAGCTGCCAACAGTGCACCATCTCTCACTTTCCTATGCCCTCTTCACCCACTAACCCCACCTCGTCCACCTTTCTTTACAGATCCGCCCGGGCGCCTGGAGACCAACTCCGTTGGTGACGGTGCGCTATATAAATACCTTTAACATTAACATGTACTTATGTTTGCAAAACAAAGGTCTGCTAATATTTCATGAAGGGAAGACTCTGAATGCAGGTGACTGTACAGTTACAGCACTAGATGGTGGAAGCATATGAGGAAGGAATTCAAGGGGGTCTCACATTGAACCATGGCGGGCTAAACCTGTATGTTCCAAGTCCTTTTACAGCACTGTTGGCATGTGTTTTTAGGTGTTCATGATTTAAAACATTTTATTTTGAGCACACTCATTGTCGCAACGTTTGTGGGTGTGTATCCATCTATGGAACGTAGGTTTGGACTGGGGCATGGGGCATAAAATAGTCTCAGGCAAAAATGAAAAAGAGGCCCACAGTTGCAAATGGCAATTCATTCCTTTTGTGACACACTGGGGGTCATTCCGCGTTTGGATGTAGCCATGGTGCTATTAGCACCATGGCTGCCTCCAAAATCGGGTCCGGGTAGGCGGAATGGGGACTTACCGGGACATTCCGACCTATGCGGACTCGGCAAGTCCCCATGCCGAATACCATTCCCCATTCCCATTCGAGCCCCCATAGGGCTCAATGGGAATGGGGAAGGTGCCAATAACGGGCCCACAAATAGCAGGCCTGTTATTTGCTCCCTGGTCCCCTAACGGGACCCGCTAAGGGTGTCTGGTCTGACCAGAAGTTTTCAACAGGTCCCGCTAGGGAACCTCGGAATAGGGCAGTAAGGGCTTACCGGCACCAGCATCCTTATCAGTGCCGGTAACCCCTTACCGGCCACCTTGGAATGACCCCCACTGTTTGAGTAGTACCCAAGGGGAGGATTTTGATAAAATGTGATGCAAATTGTGCTTTTTAAAGAGTTTTTATTAAATAACACTGGTCAAAACTATTAGCCATCTGGTGAAGTAACTTATGAAACTGGCCCACATGGGCCCAAACAAAGTGGCCCACTTTGACCAAAAACACTGGCCCAAGCTAGTATTTTGTGTTGTTGATTCAGGCATTGCCCTATAGGTCAGTCCGAGCCTGATGGAAAGTTACCTAAACCGATTATCTTCAGAAAGAAAAAGATGCAAAGGCCTTCTTTATATCTGGTGCTGGACAGATTGCGATTAGCCAATTGTACAAGTGCAGCAAAGAAAAAGAATGTACCCCTCAAACCATATCCTTCCTTTACATGATTGTGCAATATTCTAGAGACCCTGAAGTGCACAGATACATAACAGAGGCAGGCAATTGATCCTTTTAATATTTAAGATTAGAACCGGTACAATGCCCTACAACAACGTGCATGCACATTTTTAACATGTCCTTCAACACCCTAAACATATAACTCTTCCAACGGGTTGCCTGCGGGAGAGGAGATTGAGCAATGCTAACAGATAAAAGTTATGTCCCAGAATTCTAGCGACATCCATCAACTGCTCTGGCCTGATGGTGATGAGGTCGGGAGAGCAGCAACTATTAACAATGTCTCCCTGGCCGGTGGCGTTACCTGCTTTATGTTTTATAACCTCCTTGTTATTTGCTCCCTAGAACCTAATCCCTCTTGCAGCTTTCAAAGGCCACTCCAGAAGTGAGGAAATGGCTGTTTCAGACTATGGACCCTCCTCCACACAGAATATATAAAGGGTCACCAACATTAATAGGGATGTATTGGGCGTTTGATTTAAGGAATTAATGTGTGTTTTCTTGGTTTTCCAATTCATAAATGAACGACTGATCTGTTAAAAGAAATCTGAATTTTGGAACTAGGACAACCATATTATAATATCAGCTTTCCCCCATAGTTAAAATTATATGATCCTGGTAAAATTGCTGTTTGAATGCTAGATTTTGGCCTCTGCCTCAGGGGCTACGGTCACTACAATTTACTATCTAATATAGCGGTAACAACTTCCAAAAATGTATGAGTTGTATAAGGTAAAATCAAAGTGAATGGTGTGTGATTGCGTAGGTGACAATAGTTAAAGCCTTGCTGTGGCTTTATTGTTCACATGGTCTCACTCATCTGCTCTTCAACCAACCAGTGTGCCTGCAAATCTACAGTGGTTGACTAACAGTTAAAATTATGTGGTTGTGCAAAAACATTGACTTTAATGCAATATAATTTCCTGCCAAATTCTGGGAGAAAACATAGTTTACAGCGAGCTGGTGCATTAGCAAATAAAAAGACAAAACCTGTAGTCAGAAACCCCAAAACGTAATGGGGTAGAAAAAGTTGTGGAGCCTGAAGAACGGGCAGAATCTGGAAAAGGAGAGTGTTAAAGTGTGTGTGTGTTGGAGGGGCATGCACCTGGCTGGGCCTAGGGCAGCAGAAAGCCTAAATACACCACTGGATACCCCTAAGACTAACCATGTCCCACAATGGACTATCCAATTACCAATAGATCATCCTGAAAGCATAGTACATTTCGCATGTCACCAAATAACCTATGCATTGCCTTTTGGAAGACTGACGAGGCGGACAAGGCCAAATGGCATTCTGCGAAAAATGAAATATCTCTTCATGGGTTTTGAAAGCTGTGAACTTAAGTGACTCTGGATCTAGAACAATCTGGTCATAGGCAGATTGCCGATCTAACTTTGAGAAAATGTTCCCAATCGTACTTAACATTTCCCCCATATTAGGTAGAGGATACCTTTGTACCACCACATATTTGTTTAGTTGCCCGAGGACTACGCACAACCTAATAGTTCTATTTGGTTTCTTTGCGACTATAATCGATGGCAACCATTCTACAGCACATGCCTTCTCAATTATTCCTCCATCACGCAACCTTTTGAATTCCATGTTCACACTGTCTCTTAAAGTCAAAGGTACTGGTCACTATGGACACAATGGGAACACTTCCTACTTTTAGGAAAATGTGATGTACCATCCCTTTAAGTTTTCCGATTTTCTCAGAAAACAATGAAGAGTAACATTTTGTTTTTAAAAAAAAACTTTCTTTACTGGTTTCATATAACACATAATAACATCAACACTACCACTCGAATGAAAGTTCACCCACCCACCTCCCCCCTACAAACCGAATGCAGCGCAGTATGTTTGATCAATCTAAATACAACAATTAGGCACAAGATAGCGTGAAACTGTTTCCCCTGCATGGCATGGTTATTGACTGCAACATTATCCAACCCTTATGCTTTCATATAACAGCGTAGCCCTTCAGTCGTAGACATTTAACACATCAGACCTTGGCGGCCATCCATTTTGAACTTTGATACACATAGTCCTTAACATGTTATGGAGAGGGGGTTCCTCGATATTGGGGTTCCTTCCTGGGGAGGGTGACAGATCCAAGTTTTCTGCTGCTCCGGCCATGTAGTTCCTAAAGGGACCCCAGTAGTCCACGGGTCTACTGCAACTTATTGTGACTCTTTTCTCACACATATTCATGGTATTCAGCCCCCACTGAAAGCACGGTGCTCTGCACTTCCCCCAGGACCTAGCAATTAAGGATCTAGCAATTACTGACGCCATGCCCAGCAGTTTCCACTCTGCTCGAGAGCCGGCCTCAATCATTGCCAATAACCAAAACTGGGGGAAATAAACCCTGTGGGGTGTTAACATACGATTCATAGCGTCCTGTACCCCATCCCAAAAAGGTCAAATATGCGGGCATGTCCAGGCCGCATGATAAAAATCAGCCTTGTCTGATCCACATCTTAAACACAGAGGGGACCTATCTGGGAAGAACCGGCACAGACAAGCCGATGAGTAATAAACCTATAGGAATTTAAAGTGAATTAACCAGAACCGACTGTTCAGGGACATGCTGCGAGTCTGCATACAGATGACCTTCCATTGTTCTTCAGCTATCAGCCTCCCAAGCGCCAGCTCCCATTTAACCATGTAGTTCCCTCCCTTAGTTCAGGGTCTTCTAGAACACGTAGTCAAATGTCTTGTCAACATGTACACTTCCAACCATAATGCAGCCACGTTCTTCCAATCGTTATAGAAACAGCAACATCATATAGGGGGGGGCACTTTAACTGTACGGTGAATCCAATTCTGGATAGATCAGACACCAAATTCCTTAAACCAGCCCCACCAGCTAGAGCTTTGCAGATGCTCCGGTCATCATTTGATCTGTTAGATATCTGGAGGATGCTCCACCTGGACTCTAGACACTTAGCGCACTTCTCAGCATCACATGCAGTACATACTAGGATAGATTATTTCTTTGTGGGACTGGAGGCGACACATCATATCACACTTGCACAGTACAAAGTAAGGGTCCTATCAGATCATACCTGCATCGTCTACAATGGCAATATGTGCCCCCTAGAGCTACGATACCTACGTGGTGGCTTACGAGTGAATCCTTGCATGATGTTCCCTTCCGGGATCACATCAAAAATAGTATTAATGACTATGTTACACAACACTGGCAGTGTACCTAGTGCAGGAACCTTTAGGGAGGCTCTGAAGGTGGTCATTAGGGGAGCTGCTATCGCCGCGTCATGTAGCATTCAAGAAACAATAAAGAACTATCCACTGTGGAGGAACAGCTAAAGAAATGGAAGCAATCCCAACAAAAGCAAACTGGCAGGGACGCAAAGGTAGCAGAGCTAAGACAAAAATGCATGTAAGGCTGGGTGAGCATAATTATTCTAAGTATTTCGAGAGGCAGCATAAAGAGAGATAAACTGGGCCGTTTGCTAGCATCGTTATATAAAAAAGAAGAAAGGCGGGGCCCTATCCACTCGATTCACATGCGGCAGGGGAATCCATGCCATTCCCAAAGGGGAATAAATAAGGCCTTCTGAGAATTTTACCAATCTCTCTATCAGGAAGGACTCCCAACGTCTCGGGCACACAAAGGAAGTGCTAGAAGAGATAGAGCTCCCTATTCTGAGCCAGGAGGTGCGCGACAGCCTGGAAGCACCCATTACCATAAAATAAATACATTGTACAATCAGAGCTCTACCGACAGGAAAGACTCCAGGCTCAGACAGCCTGCCGGGTGAGTTTTATTTTGCTCTGGAGCTGGCCCCGCATTTACTTAATGCCTTAACTGACTCTTATGAAGCAGGTGTTCTTCCCCACAGCTTGAGGGAATCCATTATCATATCCCTCCTCAAGCCCCACAAATCGCTGATGGAGTGTAGTTCATATAGGCCCCTGTCAATGCTTAACAAGGACAATAAGATACTGACCACCATATTAGCAAGTTGAAGAGTGTGATTCATACTCTGGTACATTCGGATCAAACAGGCTATGTGCCTGGCTGAAGCATGGCTTGGAACCTGCAGCGGCTACACCATCCACCATGTGATAGACAGTACCAGATCATAGAAGACCTGTGCGCCATAGCTACGCTAGACACCGTGAAGGTGTTTGATTCAGTGAGATGGGACTGGACTGGCTTTATGCAACACTGCGCAGGTTTGGCTTTGGGCAGGCATATACAAAGTGGATACGGCTGGTTTACACTAGTCCTGTTGCAAGAGTTAAGATGGGCAGACACATCACAGAAGCATGGGAGCTTGAGAAAGGTACCAGACAGGGCTGACAGTTCTCTCCACTGCTATAATCCTTACATTGGAACCAATTGCGCAGTACCTCAGAACAGAATACATGGCGACAGGCATATAGACATTGAGGAGATTAGTCATCCGATATCATTATATCATTATATGGTAGGAATAGGATAGCTCTGTCCTCTCTGCATAGACCGTATGAGGAAGGAGGAATTAGGGTCCCACACTGAGTTATACTACATAGCAGGGCCTACTCCGGACACACAAATGCTCCAACCCATTGGATCACGCTATTATCTGAAGGAATTGTTATGGAACAAGAAGCCCTGAAGTAGCCAAGGCTCACACTGTCATGAGGCCTACCCCCGGGCATCCGGACCAAGCCCATCAGCCCCGGGAGCAGGCATCCAGGTGCTTACTAAAAGCCCAGCAGGCCCGGCTAGGGGCTGTCTGGGTACAGTCCTGGCGCCACTGGCGCCAGGCTCATAGAAGAAATCAGTCCTGGCGCCATAGGCGCCAGGCTCATGTACATTTACTTACCTCATGCAGACCATGCTGCAATGAAGTCAAGCCAACGTGAGGCCTGAATGGGACTACTTTACTTCAGGGACTATTTTTTTACTCGGGTGTGGTTCTGGGGGAACTTCTTACCTGGGACTACTTTGAAGGCTATTTAAAACACGCACGAACTGCAGCACATGCTTCGCGTTATTCTGCATCCAGCAGCGTAACGCTCACCGTGCCTGCAGTCAGCATCCAGTCTTCTGCCACGCCCGCCTCGAATCCAGAGCTCCTACAAAAAGAGGAAAGAAGAAGGAAAGGTTAGAACACGGACATTATTTTAATTCCTTACCTGATTCCGGATCCATCACGTCTTCGAACTTGGAAAGGACATTATTTCTGCATGCGTCGCATCGCCAGCTGCAGCGCCGCGCCCTACTCACCAGTCCTCACAGCATTTTTCGATTCGGCGCTGCCTCCATCATTTTCTTCGCCGAACTCCAGCATCTAGGGGACAAAAGAAATATAAGGTGAGCCGAGAGAGAGCCAACAAATACAATCTTTTTTACCACCATAGACTTACCTGATTTACCACCGGAGGCATTATTCTTTAACATCCCGCAACTTCTTACGCCGCACCTGTACGGAGAGAGAAAACAACAAGTTAAATACACGCATCTTTTACCGGACAGTGTTGGGTAATACAGACTCTTACCTGAAAGCCATCAGCTGCCACAAGACAATCTTCTCTTGGACCCAGCTGCAACACAAGAAGGGAATGGGACAAGAGTGAACATCTGACATATTGAACTCTTTGGACTTTATACTTACGGGTTCTCGCCAGGAATCTCAGAGTCAATATTCATCCGGAACTCTTCCAACGCCTTCGAACCAGTGAAGTAACTGGTATCTACGCGCCCCTGCATTCCACACAGGATGGAGAGCTCATCATTCAAAAACATAAGGTGAGATTACTGAAAGGGAATATTGGAGGTGATTAGTGGGGAGAACAGTGGGGTGCCATTACTAGAATCCACGGGTGGCTAAATCCCTTTCTCCACTTGCAGGAGAATACTTCTACGGGTCAAGCAGACGAGATTAGGCAGGCCAGTCCAGTCTGTCATCTCTGCACTACGCTTCACGTTGGAGGAGACTGCAGCTGTCCGGGTCCGATCGACGCCCCTGTGGGAGCCAGGTGAGCATAACACACACCTGGTGTCTTTGGGGGTTAGAGTATGGGATAGGGTGCTCACAGCGATAGGGCTCAATGATCTGTTCTCAGTACAGGTCCCCTTGATCTCAGTAGTAGCTCCCACTGTACAGGCGAGGTTGGGGATACGCACAAATTGGGAAACCCAGGGGTTGCTACCATAGGAGATCTACTGCACGCAACCTCCTTTATACCCTTTGTAGAGTTGGTTGAACACACAGGCTTACATAGCAGCCAATATTTGCTACACTGCACTATCAAGAAAGAGCTCATACGTAGATGGCCTGTGTTCCGTGAAATAGTGGAGAAGCATTCCATTGTGGACACCCTATATGACATTTCGGAGGGAGGACACACCATATCTAGGATATACGACTTCCTGTTGACTAGCAGGCCTCCCACAGCCCTGGTGGTGAGAGACAAATGGGAAGAAGATCTAGGTGCCCCTTTTACAGATACACACTGGAACGAGATTCTGGGATATCATAGGAGTGTCACAGAATGCCAGATTGCACTTGATACAGCTGTTGGTAACACACAGGGCATACATGACAATTTCACGGTTTCCAGGCGCTGCGGCACAAGATTGTCTTAGATGCAAAGCCATAGATGCTGCGATGTTACATATGTTCTGGGCATGCCCCGTGGTGGGGAAATACTGACAAGAGGTAGCGATCAGAATGAAAAGCGGGGACTGGAGTTGGACATACTCTCCCCTGGTGTCATGAACCCTGCCCAAGCACAGCACACACAATGCGGGCATGGTATGGACATTGCAGGTGGCACACTGGCGTAGACACCAGTTTGCACATGCTGGCCACCTCAACCAAGATGCCCCCCCCCAGAAGCGAATGTTATGCAGGAAGGAAGATGGCTCCAAGGTAGAACCTGTTCCAAGTATCCTTGGTGGCCTAGTGGAGCAAGGAGAGGCCCAGGGCTATAAAACCCCGCCATGGGCCACACCCTGTGCTTAGCGTTTTCTTTGGCTGACAAAACAAGCAGCATAACGCTTGCCGCACAGATCCACCTGCTACAGCCTCTGCAGCTCAACACGCTGCCGGTCTTCTGCTTACCTGCGTTGGGATCCTGCAAGCAACCAGAGCTTCTACTGCCATCTGCATACTTACTGCAGCTCAAGTCGTCCGCTACGGACTACCTGCACGTTTTCCAGCATCTGGGGAGAGAAACACAGTAAGCTTATTTACAGACAAAACCCTGCATCTTAAAACCCCTGCTAAGACCCGCTTAGCTGCATTAGTCATTTCACGTGTCCTGCTTCATTTCTGGGGACACTCTTTGCATCGGCAATATCCCTCGTAGCAGCGCTCAGCTGACATCGCATCGCCAGACCTGCAAAGTCAAAAGAAAAGCATTATTTAAGGAACGAACTGTGCGTCTTGCACAGAAATAATCTCAAAAACTCTTGAACATTGGGAGTTTTCTTGTAACGCAGCAAAGGACAATTATACAGAAAGACATTGGTAAAGGACATTTGCAGCGTGCAAAGCAGGAAAACATACCTTCCATACAGCATCACGTGCGGTGCAGCCGGTCTGGGTCACACCACCAGTGAGGAAACTGGAACCTTATGTCTGTCTAACATCCTGAGCACGATTCTGATAACAAGGTGAGCCATCTCCTGGTCCTGCCAGCCCGCACATTCTGGGAGAGCAAAGGGAGGTGGGGGGGAGGCTAAGCAACAGTTACTTCTGTCCTCTTGTTCATTTGTAGGTTCATTCAGATTGCTGTCCATTAACCCTGTGACACTGAAGAACCTGATCACCAAAACCAACCCACTCTCAACCTTACTGCATGCTGGGCATATAGCCTTTCAGCAAAACAAAGGGGAGAGAGTGGTTTGGGCTACACTTCCGACAGTCCGGACCAGGCACTTCTGCAGGGCACCAGAGGTAAGAGTTACACCTGGGGCATGCTTGCTAGGCTGATTTTCACGCCCAAAACACACAAAACACATTAATAAGATGAAGGATTTGGCGTACATACTGGCCAAACGTAGAATTAGTATGGCATGGAAATCCCCCAAGAGCCCTGATGTGGAAGAATGGTGGTGTGATCTGAAGAAGTGGGCATTGCCGAAGTTGCGCTTTAGGGGGGCGGTGCGGTTGAGTCATGTAGAGACCACGGAGGGAATCATGGCATGGGATGCCCTGATACAGACTTTGTTTACAACAGTAGCCAAGGAAACTGATGAGGTGGATATGTCCTAATAAAGATTAGACGTAATCCAAACCAAGCAAGATGTACATAGATGGTGCACCAGTGCTTTAGGCAACATGGGGAGTGGCATTGGGAGGGGAGGGTGGTTGCAGGATGAGTCCATGTTAAGTTAGAATGGGACTATTGTAGACACTGTATAAGAATGTTTCATCTTGTGTACATGCAAAAACCAATAAAAACGTATATACATTTTAAAAAAATAGTTCCCTCCCTTAATTACTTTCTGTGCTCTGATCAATTTGTAAATAGAGGAAACCAGTTTTCTGGTGGTCGGTGAAGCGATAGTATATTGAAGTATTGGGAAGGATGTTGGGGCTCGCAGGAAATCTTGCCATTTAGATTGGAGTACTTCCCTTAAGAGGAAATACAGTAGCATAGTCACTGCCATCCACTCCCACTTAGCTTTCAAACCGTCCCATATGATGAACTCCCCTTCCTGCACTAGGTCCCCAGGGTTAGGACTCCCATTCTGTCAAAATGAGTCTGAAATATTTTTTCATGGGTGAGTGGGATACCACAGACTCTGAATATAGCCAGATTTGGAGAGAAACAGGCTCCCTCCCCCACCACCTGGCACACCTGACCCAAGGATTTACAAGTGAGTTCCACCGGTTGGACCTCTGACTGCTCCACTCTCTCTGGATTCTCCCACAACAATCCCCGCCAATCGTTGAGATGGGAGGCCGCCTATGCTTGATGAGTATGAGGGAGTTCCACGGTAGGGTATTCCAACCTGCCACATTCATAGGGAAGGGTGAAGGTGTCATACGACACCCTTGCCTGTTTACCAGCCCAAGCGAGCCGAACCATCAGGCTCCTGAGACGGGACCAGAAGCTCACTTGGGGCCAAGTGGGTACATTGTTGAATATATATAACAATTTCAGGAGGATCACCATCTTAGCCAAAGATATCCGGGCAGCTTGAGAAATAGGTAAAACTAGGATGGTTTACCAGGGTTACCAGGATGCTCAGGTACCGAATACCCTGTGGACACCATCTGAAGGAACCCCCTATATCAGACTGCTGCATCCCTGAGGTCTGAGGGAGCACTTCCGATTTGGACCAATTTATCCATAGCGCTGAAAGGTCCCCAATCCTGCATATTTCCTGCACCATTGGTTGTAGATCCTGCCCGGAATATTTCACAAACAACAGTATGTCATCCGCATACAGGTAGATTATGGAGAGATGCGAGTGGATCTTAACACCACGATGGGTGTGATATTCCTGTATGCAGCAGGCTAGTGGCCCAACAGCCAGGGCGAATAGGATTGTAGAGGAGGAGCCAAGTACCCCTACTCCAACTGCCCCGCCTCTATTACCTATAGAGTGGAAACCAGAGTATGTGACGTACACTGAACAATTGAACAGACAAAGAGCAGAGTGTGGACTCTGCAGTACCAGTGAGAGTACCTATACCCAAGAAGATCAGGGAGGCAAGGTACCCATTGAGAAAGCCGTACCTGCATACAAGACAATATGATGGCCATTTAAATGAGATTCCTGAAGAAGCAGAGCAGATGAAGGGCAAAGATGAATGGTGACGTCACAACTGAGCTAAACTGATGCACGTAGAAGAGATGCAGAGACCAGAGAATGCAGATATTCTATAAGGCATCAAGAAAGTATCAAGGATAAGTGACATCTTGGCATCAAGGTGAAGAAGTTTATGCCACAGAAACAGATTAAGATATTAAACTAGTTTATACGTGTACAGATGCAACAGAAACGCAAGCAGCAAAGTAATCTTAAAATCTAGCTTCAAGCTTTATAGTAAATAGATTGCGGTAAGTGCCAATATATATATAGATGCATATGAACGAGTAATAGATGGATGTTTCCACTACGCATTACAAAGCAGTGCTGAACTTTAACAAGAAGGCCTCATTTCAGTGTGTTGCCGTTAAAAAGCAAATTGACTTTACAAATGAATCTCAGCAGAAGGAGTTGGATGAGCCAAGAATTCAAGGTCTTATCAGAACTGGAATTGGCTGACATTGGATACACATCATGTGAAAGAACAGACTCCTGGAAGGCTTGAGCAAAACAAAAGACATCAGAGGACTATTAGAAAATAATATTAAATACAGGAAAAGGCTTGATTTCATGGTGTCCAGTCAAGTGGAAGAAGGAAGTTGGCCGATTGAGGTGGTCACACCTACGCAAGTGGGCAGGATGTGCCCTCACTCCTTAAAATTCTAGAGCACAGTACAAACTGAAGGCCAAATTTCAAAGGACTAATTGACACTGGACCATTGAGGTGATGATGGATTGATACATTAATTGGTGGAAAGCTAGTGTTAAGACGAGCCCTCCAGCACCTGGAAGTTCAGTCTGCATGCTGCTAGACGTAGTGGAAAAGTACTGACGGGGGTTAGAAGCCAACCAATTATAGAGGACCGTGTAATCAAGGGTCCTATAGTTTGTGTAACCAATGGAACATTGTGTATTTAGTGACGTTTACAGTGGCCATTTTAAGGGGAGGGCTTAGTTGCCCACCTGATGTTAAGTACCCTATCACTCTCCTTCACTGTTCTATACTGATATGGAACATATACTTAGATATTCACTTAAAGCCAATCACTCCCTCCGATAGATTTGCTAGTTTGCCACGTAGGATGACGTTGGTAACGACGCAGGTCAGCGCGTCACTGATGACGATTTTACATGATAAAACCTCAGTTTTATAAAAGATGAGTTGAGTAAGAGGATTGAGCGAATGCTGATGTTCGTTGTACTCCCGGTTTTAGATACTGGATATTAAAACGGACTCCCTTTTGCCAAACTACCTGAGTCGTCTTGATTATTGATGTATGAATAAAATCTGCATCTCCAGGGTATTGCTACTCATCTTAAAGGACTGGGTAACCCAGTTCACTTGGTAGCAGAGAGATGATGGTTTATTAAAAAATCCATCGACATAAGTAAACTTTAGAGTCTCAGTAATATTGCACGACCTTTGCCATTCGGCTGACAGGACGTGAAGCTCCCCGTAGATCGTGGTTAGTATAATTGAAAAAATCCTTTCAAGGAGGGTGTGACGGGTCCCCCCAGTTTCCATAAGAATCCCCTCCCACGTCTACATGAAGCGGATCTGACAGCAGTTTGAAGAGGCAGTAAACGGAGGCGTACGACCCCGACGGTCCGAAGATATACGAATAGTGAGTAAAAACTGAGGACTATGGCAAATTGATGCATGCATAGTAAAATAAAGGAGAGTAACTGAGGGTGGTGGGATAAACATAACGTAAGAGTAAGAGTGTAATTTATATGGGGAATGAGATATTGATTTGAGTGTGGCCGAGGAATATCGTATGAGAGGCCACGATGAAGAGGATACACCCATACCTATGTTTTAAATCACGTTAGAAGAAATTTGAACCCAGAGTCACATAGTAGAACAACATAGAAAACCGATCCGATTAAAGGCAGATCTGAAGGGGTTAATTTACACTTCGTATGAAGTATTTTAGAGGGCAAGACAAGTCTTAAACAGAAGATCGTCGGAGATTTGTGTGACCGGTCAAGTTGGTCTGTCTGTTTTATGTGGTTTTGAAAAAATGATGACATCATAGTTAAAGAAAAATTGATGATAATTAGAGAAGCGTGAAGTTGAAAAGGAAATTAATTGCTTTTTAAATTGTACTTGATGGTTGTTTTTTAGCAAGATTAAAGTAAAACTGATCGATGGGATAGGAGTTTGAGACGGTTGGTGCTCGCTCATATTGTGTTGCTTTCTTGAAACTAGTTTTTAAACCTTTCATTAAAAACAAACGAGTGTTAGCAAGCTAAGAGTATACGAATCGAGAATGGAGGATGTTACTCCATTAGTGCATCTCTGCACGTAATTACCAAAACATGCATCTAAACTTAGACAGTACAGTGCAGAACAGGTTAAAGGAACCGCAGATAAAGGTTTTATGCCGTGGCCGCAAGGAGGGTCACTATCGAAGGCAGTCTTGCAGCATATGATGACATATTTGCATGCATCATATACTGGGAAGAAGCTGGACAAGCGCCTAGTGAGCGTAGAGCTTTGGAAAATGTACCAAAAAGAGAAAGATGAGGAGCCTCCTATAGACTGGATACTTAATGTATGCAAAGAGGGGGGTTGAAGAGCCCTCTGCTCCACCTGACACGTCTGAAATAGAAGACGAGAGTAAGAAAGACGATGGGCTATACCCATTAAGGGAACTTAAAACAGCGACAGGGTATAGCAATCCGTCATATGAGTCACCTAGGCAAAGTAGTGATGAGGGTCCAGAGAAAAATACTGAGAAAGATGTAATCTCTAAAGTCCAGAGGGACAAGGAGAGACGGGATAAGGAGAGAAGCGATCGAGCAAGTACATCTCTAGATATAGGAAGAGAAATAAATAGATGGTAAGGAGAAAGAGATAAAACTGATCAGATAGCGCTCTTACAAAACAAATGGATGGAAGGTCAGATTTTGCTTAAACTCGATGGTAAAGGCATTCAGGACGTAAGACAAAGGGAAGATCAAGACAAGATAAAAAAGACAAGGAAAGAGGAATGATTGAAAGATGAAGGAGTGAAAAGGAAAGAGACAAAGATGAGAGCAGTTATATCAAGAAGAGCAGTCAAGAAAACAATAGAGCAGAAGAGCAAAGAAAATGAGATAACAGACAGAACGATTGATGAACAAGAGAAGTTAGAACAAAAAAGAATAGAAGCGGAGGAACAAAAGTTAAGGGAAAGAATGGAAAGAAGAAGGGATGAGGAGATACACAGGGCAAACGAGAGAAGGGATATGAAAAGAAAAGAGGAAGATAGAGTGAGAGAGGAAGCAAGAAAACTAAAGGAATTGGACGATGACCTGGAACGTAAAAGAAGGCAGAGAGCATGCAATCTCGATCGCCTGGAAAGTACGTAAGAGATCCTAATCCAAAAGTAGCATGGGAGGATATAGAGGAATTCTTTCCAGAATACAAGTCATTACCAGGCCCGTCTAGAGCAAATCTAGAAGACGAGTTTGAATTGTGGAGCATTGGGGAAGCGTTTCGATGAAGTATATCATGAAATGAGAGCTCAGAAGGAGTCAAAGGGGAATTGAAAAAATGACTTGAGAGCACTCAGTTGTATGACATGGAGGAAGCCTCATGTAGTGCGAGACATAAGGAGCGGTCTTTAGACAGACTGACTCTAAATAGAGATGACGAAGAGAGAAGTTGCACGAGTTGGGCACAGGAAATGTCAGACGAGGAAAGGGAAACCTTCCATGGGGAAGAGAGATGATGCATGTGGTCCTAAGGGATGCTTTCCTATGGATAAGGAAGTAAGTGGACAAATTTAAAAGTGCCTGTATCTAAGGTGTCAGAGTCGTTGACACAGTCAGACAGACCTAGGGGGGCATGGGGGGAACTCCATGGTGAGAAGGGGGAGTCGCCGCCTTATGTAAGCAGGTTAAGACCACTGCCAGGTAGAAGACGAAGGGGAATATCGTCCTGGCGGTGGACAGACAAATGAGAGATGAAAATGAGTTTGGGGCTTCACAGTTTCCCTTGCTAGAGAAATGAGGAACGAGACCACAGTATATACCATCGCCTCAGATGGATAGAGATAATCTAAGGTGTAAACTCATGAGTTTGACTTCTGGCGTTGGGAAGTGGATACACGAGTTAGAGAAAATGACGGGAGGAAATACATTGGCCAAAGGGGACATTAAGGGTCTTTTAATCGCCATACTTGGTGAGAGAGCAGATGACGGTTGGACAAGGGCAGGGTACCCTGATGTGACTACAGTCAACACAACTCACGAAGGAGCACCATTCAATAACTGTAGGGCAGCAGTCTGGAAAGCGCTTGGAGTACTGTATCCGGACACACCGATATGGGAGCTATAATGATGAAAAAGATGCAGGAAGGAGATGATTCGTTGGTTTACATTCAAAATTTCCAGGAGGCTTGAGCCTTGGAAACGCGCGAATCATGGGGAAAATCTATACCAGTATTCTATCACATATTATGCCAAGCGCTGCCAGAGCCAGTACAGAAGCAGCTCAGAAGTTAGTGGGTATAGAAGCTAAACCGTGGTCGGAGATTCAGCTGACCATTGCGCGTTACTGTAGATTCTTGCAGGAAAAAGAATTGCAAAAAAGACTATGCTCGCAAAGGCGAGGAGGCAAAGTTAGTGCAGAAAGAATTATCCAAATACACCATTGAAGGGGCAATGTTGACAAGTGTAGATGGATCAAATTCACAGCAGATAGTGTACACACCACAGGTGAACCAAAGACAGTTCGACGAAAACAATAGTGGATATGCTCCACGAGGAAGAGGATTTTGAGGAAGGGGTTGGCAAGGTAATCCAGGGAATTGGCAGAATAATCGGGGACATTTTCAGAATAACCATGGTGGGTTTCAAAATATGTAGAATGGTAATCGGAGTATGCAAAATGGGCAGGTTGGGAGACCAGCGTCTATATGGTGCAAAATGGTCAGTTTTCAAGAGGGTGGATGTCAAATCCACCTGCATATTTGCAGCAGAATGGAGATGGATTTGCGCAGAATCAAACAATGCAGCAGCAAGCGCCAATAGTGCAGCAAAGCTTGCAACCACAGCAGGTAGCAGTTAATCCGTCACAAGGACAGTTGCAGCAATCACCAATGCAGCTTCAGCAAAACACAAACACAGTGTTATGCTCACCTGGCTCCCACAGGGGCGCCGATCGGACCTGGACAGCTGCGACCTCCTCCAACGTGAAGCGTAGTGCAGAGATGACAGACTGGACTGGACCGCCTAATCTCGTCTGCTTGACCCGTAGAAGTATTCTCCTGCAAGTGGAGAAAGGGATTTCGCCACCCTTGGATTTTAGTAATGGCACCCCACTGTTCTCCCCACTAATCACCACCGATATTCACTTTCAGTAAGCTCACCTTATGTTTGTAAATGATGAGCTCTCCATCCTGCGTGAAATGCAGGGGCGCGTAGATACCAGTTACTTCACTGGTTTGAAGGCGTTGGAAGAGTTCCGGATGAATATTGACTCCGAGGTTCCAGGCGAGAACCCATAAGTATAAAGTTCAAAGAGTTCAATATGTCCGATGTTCACTCTTGTACATTCCTTTCTTGTGTTGCAGCTGGGTCCAAGGGAAGATTGTCTTGTGGCAGCTGATGGTGTTCAGGTAAGAGTCTGTATTACATAACACTGTCCGGCAAAAGATGCGTGTGTTTGAATTGCTGGTTCCTCTCTCCTTACAGGTGCGGCGTAAGAGGTTACGGTCTGTTACAGAATAATGCCTCCGGTTGTTAATCAGGTAAGTCTATGATGGAGAGGTTGTATTTGGTGACTCTTTCCGCTCAGCTTATGTTTCTTTTGTCCCCTAGATGGTGGAATTCGGCCGAGAAAATGATGGAGGCTGCGCCGGATCGAAAAATGCTGCGAGGACTGGCGAGTATGGCGCGGCGCTGCAGCTGGCGGCGATGCGACGTGTGTAGAATAATGTCCTTTTCAAGTTCGAAGATGTGATGGATCCGGAATTCAGTTAAGGATTGAAATAATATCTGTTTTCTAACCTTTCCTTCTTCTTTCTTCTATTGCTAGGAGCTCTGGATTCGAGACGGGCGTGGCTGAAGACTGGATGCTGACTGCAGGCACGGTGAGCGTTACGCTGCTGGATATAGAATAACGCAAAGCATGTGCTGCTGTTCGGGCGTGGTTTAAATAGCCTCCAAAGTAGTTCCAGGTAAGAAGTCCCTAGAACCACGCCTGAGAAAATAGTCCCTGTAGTAAAATAGTCCCATCCAGGCCTCACGCTGGCTTGGACTCACTAGCAGCATGGTCTGCATCAGGTAAGTAAAGTCTATGAGCCTGGCGCCTATGGCGCCAGGACTGATTTCGATTATGAGCCTGGCGCCTAAGGCGCCAGGACTGAACCCAGAGAGCCCCCAGCCGGGGCTGCTGGGGTTTTAATAAATATCTGGATGCCTGCTCCCGGGGCTGATGGGCTTGACCCAGATGCCCGGGGGTAGGCGTCATGACAGTACTCCCCAAAAGGCCCCCCCACCCCCCCAAAGGCCCCTCCTAAAGTTGCTCTTCCTCTTGGTCCTGGTTTGTTTGGGAAGTTCCGATGGAATTTCTTCACCAACCGAGGTGCATGAATGTGGTCACTAGGTTCCCATGACCTTTCTTATGGTCGTAACCCTTCCACGCGATTAAATAAAAAAGTCTTGATTTAACCATCTTAGAGTCAAGGATATTCTTTACCTCGAATTCAGGTTCTCCATCTATTAGGATGGGGTCAGGTGGTTTGGTTAATCTTGTCCCAGGTTGAACTGGTTTTAGAAGTGAAACATGAAAGACAGGATGAATCTGCATATTAGAGGGTAATTCCAATTTTATGGCCACCGGGTTGATAATGGCCTTAATGGTGTAAGGTCCCAAATATCTAGGATTGAAAGTTCGAGTTCCTTTTAGAGGCACGTGTTTTGTAGCCAGCCAAACTTGATCTCCAATCTGGTATTGTGGAGTTTCACTTCTATGTTGATCAGCATTTTTCTTGTATTGCTCCTTTGCTTGTTTCAAGTGTTCTATTGCTTCCTTAAAGGCTTGTGTAATAGTAGATTGCAGATGAGTCACTGCAGGCATTTCTAAGTGTTGAGGCGAATCGAGTTCTGAGGTTCGAGGACGATGTCCATATATGGTGTAAAAGGGGCTTTGTCCGGTTCCTGAATGTACGGAGTTATTGTATGCGTATTGGGAAATCCATAAAATATCTTTCCAATTGCTTTCGGTTTGGTGTAGCATACAACATAGGTATTGTTCAAGAGTCTGGTTGGTCCTCTCCGTCTGACCATCAGTTTGGGGGTGGTGACTGGTTGATAGCCTTACATCCATTTGCGCCAATTGACAGCATTTCTTCCAAAATTGCGAAATGAATTGACTACCTCAGTCAGAGACCAATACGGAAGGAAATCCATGGATTCGAACAATGTTTTCGAGAAATTCCTTGGCCAAAATCGAAGCGGAAGGTAATCCTTTTAAAGGAATAAAGTGGGCCATTTTGGAAAAAAGATCCTCAATAACTAGAATGGTGTTAAATCCATTACACGGAAATATATCTGTAATGAAGTCTAAAGACAAGGTGTGCCATGGTGTAGGTGGAATATCCAAAGGTTGTAAAAGTCCAGCTGGTTTTTTCTTCTGACTTTTGTTTTGGGCGCAGATACCACAAGACATCACAAATGACTTTACGTCCTTTCGCCAGGTGGGCCACCAGAATTGTCTTAATTTTAGCTTCAGTTTTTGCGATACCTGGGTGTCCTTCCATAAGGGCGTCATGATAATTGGAGAGGACTAGTTCTTGTAGTTCCTTGTGTGGTAGAAATAGACGTCCTTGATAGTAAGGCAGGTCATTGATGACTGAATAATCTTGGCCTTTCTTTACCCAGTCCTGCAGGGCTGCTGGATCGAAAAGTTGTTGGATTTTTAAATGAATGTCTTCTAGAGTCTGTAGAGTAGTTCTGCCAAGAATTCTTTGTTCTGAAATTATAGGTACCGGTTCCGGGTTCGAATATACATCTCCCACCCCTATTCGGGATAGGGCATCTGCCTTGCCGTTTTTACAACCTGGTCGATAAGTGATCACGAAATCGAATTCGGCAAAGAATAATGCCCACCGAAGTTGACGCGATGATTGGGCCTTGGCTGTTTTCAAATACTGCAGATTCCTGTGATCGGTGATTACAGTAATGGTATGCCCGGCACTGAAGATAATGCCGCCAAGCCTTGAAGGCGGACTTGATGGCTAATAACTCCTTATCAGTAACCGCATAGTTTAAAATCGGGTACTGAGAACTTTCTTGACCAGAATGCTACTGGATGAAGTTGACCGGTTTCGGGATCCTTCTGGGGCAGGACAGCTCCCATGGCTAAACTGGATGCATCGGTTTCAACTATGTATGGAAGCTCAGGGCGTGGATGCTTTAAGACAGGTGCAGACGTGAATTTCGATTTTAGCTCTTGGAAGGCTCTTTCAGCCTCTTCAGTCCACATTTTGTTTTTGTTTTTTGTTTTGCAAAAGTGCAGTGATGGGGTGTACATTATGTGAGAATTCAGGAATAAATCTGCGATAGAAATGAGCAAATCCAAGCATGCTTTATACCCCTTTAACAAAACTGGGTGATGGCCACTTGAGGATTGCGTCCACCTTTCGAGAGTCCATTCGAACTCCTTTTGAAATCAGGATAAATCCCAGGAATTCAACTTCTGTAGAATGAAAAACACATTTCTCCAATTTTGCGTATAACTTGTGCTGGCGTAGTTTCTCTAGGACTGCAGGAACATGCTTCACATGGTCCGATTCTGAGGAGGAGTACACTAGAATATCGTCTATGTACACGACAACACAGACGTCAATGAATTCACGAAGGACATTGTTCATAAAATACTGGAAGGCTGCTGGTGCATTGCACAACCCGAAGGGCATCACCTGGTATTCGAATAACCCGTACTTGGTGCGAAAGGCAGTCTTCCATTCATCGTCTTTCTTTACACGTACTAGATGATATGCCCCTCGGAGGTCTAACTTAGTGTAGAAACAAGCATCCTTAACTTGGTCTAGTAATTCGGGGATCAGAGGCAATGGGTATCGTTTTTTTACCGTAATCTGATTTAATGCGCGATAGTCTATGCACGTTCTAAGGTCACCTTCCTTTTTAGGCACGAAGAATAGAGCTGAGGATGCAGGAGATTTGGATGGACGAATGAAGCCATTAGCAAGGTATTGGTCCAGATATTGTCGTAGGTGAAGATTTCCGGGTTCCGTAAGGGCGTAGATTCTACTGCATAGAGGTTGTGCACCGGGTACTAGGTCAATTTGACAATCGTATGATCTATGCGGTGATAAGGTATTTGCCTGTTCTTTTTGAAAAACATCCTGAAATTCTTGATATTCCTGAGGTAACTGCACAACTGGATTAGTAAGGGAGGCCAGGCTTTTGTTCAAGATTTTTTTCCGGGTAACAGGTGTGTGCACAATCTGGGAAGGTCACTCTTCTCTCGCCAATCAATACAAGGATTATGTGTTTCCAACCATGGCATTCCCAGAATTATTTGGAATTGCGGGGCCTTGATTAAATCAAACAATAGTTTCTCGATGCTCATCTTGATCCAACAGTGTCAGCTCAGTAGTGGAATGAGTTACAGGCCCAGAGGCAATTTCAGTTCCATCGACTGTGGTGATGACATCCGAAGCGGTCTTTTTGCAAAGGGGTAGATTCATCCTTGAGGCCAATTCGTGGTCCATGTAGTTTCCTACGGCCCCGCTATCAATGTATGCCCTTACTGTGTGCATACGTGATGGCTGCCTTGGATCAATTAGGACCATTGGTATAATTAGGTGGGAGGTCGGAGTGTCCTTCTTTAAGCTCGGCAAGCGGACCTCTACGCTTGTCGGGCGTGGTCGTTTCCCGAATCAGGCTCTATTTGACTTTTGTCAGCAACTCCTACTACTTTCTTGGGTGGTTTTATAGGGCAATCCCGTAGAAAATGTCCTGCGGTTCCACAGTACAGACAATTGCATCTGCCGTCTCTTTTCTCTTTCCTTTTGAGTTGAGGGTCCTTTAGTTTGGAGATTATCCATCTGATGACGAAATAATATTCGAGATGTGCATTACTTATTGGGTAAGAGTAATTAAAAGAGAAGTTCCTCAGAAAATGATGATAGCACAAAAACGTCCAGAGTATTTTGATGATGACATGACGAAAGTGGCAGTTTCATTATGGACCACCGGCCCCTATGACGTAAGCCTGCTAAAGGGAGTGTTGGAGAAGTAAAGATTAAATTGAAACCAGGAGCAATTTTACCTCGAGCACAACAATATCCTACGTCCAGAGAGGCGGATGAAGGTATTTTTAAGCCGATTTCCACCATGATGTATCAGGGCATCTTATTGACATCAGATTTAGGATTAGATGGGGGTTTTTCAAACCCTTTTTCAAGTTCAATAAACATTCTTGAACTGTGGTCACTTGGTATCTGTCTTACTGTTGATACCATGTCTTCCTTACCAGTGTAATCATGATTTCTATTTTGTCTGGGTTAACTTTGTAATTAGTGCTCATCCATAGGTAGAGTTTTTTGAGACTATATGTTAGCATGGGGTTCTCCTCTTGTTTATCGCTGTTTTTGTAGATGATTTGGGTCTCATATGCGTAATAGTAGCATGTCAGGCTGTGTCTTTTGATGAGGTTTAGTGGCGTCATATAGATGTTGAAGAGAAGCAGGGATAATGAGGAGCCTTGTGGAACTCCACAAGTTGTGTACCCCAGTGTAGATTTCAACAGTTTTAGCCATACTGTTTGTTCTTTCGGACAAGAAAGATTGAATCCAAAGCAGCACCCTTTCGCCAATCCCCATTTCTTCCAGTCTCTTGATGAGGGCGTTATGGTTGACTGTGTCGAAAGCTGAGGAGAGGTTGAGTAGTATCAGTGCCAAGTTCGTGTTGGAGTCTACGTTGGTCATCCCAAATAGAGAGCATTGCCATCTACGTTACTCTCATGGGTTTTAAGCCTACTTGTGCCTAGTCCAATAGTTGGTTATTTTTTAAATGTTCCAGTATTTGTTTGCAGATATAGGTCTCTTTTCGTTTTGTCAGGTAATGGATGTTTGAGATCGGTCTGTAGTTTCGGAGGTCTTCCACATCACACGCAGTATCTTTAAGGAGCGGTTTGATATAGGCCGATTTGAAGGCTTGTTGTACTCTTCCCATTGAAAGTGACAGATTGAAGAGGTTTAGTTAGTATTCCGATGGTGTATCCTGTGTAAGTATTGATTTGTAGAAGTCTAGTGTACAGGGGTCCATTGGTGAGCCTGCCTTGTTGCTTTTGTTCAACAAGCTGTAGAATTCTGCTCGACATTTGGGTGAAACTGTCCAGCCTGTTCTGTGGTACAGGGGTTGGTTGGAAGTGGTGAACGGTCTGGTTGGCAGGTCTACTTTGTATGATCTAAAGTATGTTGGTGATTTTACTCTTAAAGAGATTGTTGCATAGTCGTTACAAAGGCACCGGTGTGTTATTGCATCCAGGGAAATTTCTTATCTCATTTACGATGTTGAATGGCACTCAGTGTTGATGGCTTTTGGGATCCAGTCGTTGTAATATTTCTTTTTCGCTTTGAGAATTTCCGCTTTGTATGATCAGATTTGTTTTTGATATGTTATTCTTTTGGCTTGGTCATAGTTTTTCCTCCATTCTTGTTCTAGTTTCCGGTTTGTTGTGGTCATTGCTTTGAGGTGGGGCGTGAACCATCTTACCACTGCTTTCTTTCGTGATGGGATGGATTCTTTTTCTGGGGAGATGCTATCTGTTGTTTCTGCGATCCATTTCAGGATTAGGTCTGCTTTTTCGTCTATGTCAGTTGCATCCATGGTTCCAATCGATGGCTTCGAGGATTCTAGTTTTTCTTCTAGGTTACTGCATTTGACGGTTCTCCAGTTTCTTTTCCAGATCGGGCGGTTCTTTTGGGGCTTGTTGGATGCTTTTGGTGGCATTTGGATCACAAAGGGTATAATGAGATGGTCCTTCCATAGTATTTGGATTGGTGGTGCTGTTGTCAGCAGGTTTTTATTGGCGAAGATTGCATCCAGAGTGTGTCCGGCTGTGTGCATCGCTCCTTTCACCATCTGTCGTAGTCTCATTGTCTCAAGTCGCTTTGTTAGGGTTTTCTCAAGTTTGCGTTCTCTTCTTTGAACCATATGTTGAAGTCCCAGAGAATGATCAAGGGGGCGAAGGCGTCTATGAAGGTTGCGTTGTAGGTCGGCGGTTTATAGAGGAGTATAAATGTGAGGTTTGTTTGTGGGTTTGAGGTCAGGTGAAGGATGAGGTATTTGCAGTTCAGGATGTTGAGTGGGTCTGCTGTTTTTATTTTTAGATGTTCTTTGTAAGCCACTGCGTGTTCTCATCCTCTTTTGCCTTTTCCGTTTGTCTGTATACATTTGAAATTGTCAGGTAGACAGCTGTGCAATATGACTTTGTAGTTTTCAGCTAACCAGGTTTCTATGACAAATAGAATGTCTGTTCCCCATCTCAAAGTAGATCGTAGATCTCTGTTGTGTGTTTGGACATAGATCTGGCGTTGATTAGGTTGCAGTGTATTTTGTTCTTTATAGAGGGCTTTTTTGTTCTTGCTTGTGTCTTTGGGTGGTCTTGTTGGTGACGCTCATCCTCAGGATGTAGGTTGTGTTCTGTTAGGTCGGTTTCGTCATTAAGTAGGTTGGCTATGTTTCGTGTTGGGTTCACGTCTTCTTCTGGGTCCTCTTCCGTTTCAGGTTGGTGCTGCCGGTGGTGCACTCAGGTTTTAGCGATGTATGGAGTGAAGGTGTCTTTTATCATCGTTCTTCTGTTTGTTTCTGCCTTGTCCCTTTGGAGATATCCTGCTGTCTTGTTTTCGTGTTGGTCCTTTTTACTGCTGCACTTGTGAGCGTGCGTTCCATTGCTGTGTTGGTGTTTGCTGGCGTGGTGGCGTGGTGTGATTCTATTTTGCTTATCCTTTTTCTGTGGTTTCTCATGTGTCGTCCTCTCCTCTGGCGTGGCAAGTCATCTAGTGGTTGTCTTTGAATACTTGGGAGCTTGCGATCACACTCACGGTTGCAAATGCCTTCCTGTGATTCTGAGGTTTCCTATTTTATAATAGTGTGTTTTGTGCCCAAGGCGGTCTTAGCTGATTTGGGTTTTTTGTGTCGGTTCTTGGATTTTCCTTTCAGTGTCTGGGTGTGTTTTAGTTCACTGTTGTGATTTCCTTCCTGGGCGTCCCAATCATTTCTCTTTATTGGCAGGGTCTTCAGGTTGTGTACCAAGTGTGGTAGTTGTGGTTGTGTCTGTGAGGCTCCTACCATGGTTTATTGTATTTTCCTATTTTCCTTTTAATTCTTTCTGTTCTTTGGTTGGGTTTTTGGTGTTTATGTTTTTGCATTGGCCCACTGGGGCATTCTCCCCCCAGTGACTTTGGCTGGAATGTCTATTGGCCTTGTTGGTTCCTCCGCGCTTGTTTGGTTTGCGGGTGCCTTAGTAATTGCAGCCTTCTTAGTGACGTCTGTAGTTATTGTTAGGGGAGTTGTGAGTGGGACTCGGTTGGGGGCAGGTGGTTTGTAGTGGGAGGCCTTCTGGCTATATTGGGCATTGAGGAGGGCGATAGTACCTGTACGGCGAAGGGGAAGAGAAGCCCTATTGGGGCAGGGCTGGTTGAAGAGTCATGAATTGCAGGGTGGTAACCCTTGTGCGTGGTCAGGAGGGGGTACTACACAGTTGCCATCTCTGTAGGTATGATGTCCGGAATGGGCACTGGGGAACAGAAGGCCTATGGTGTTTGGGCCAGATGTGGAGCCGGCAAGACCCGCTCTGTAAGGTATATGTTATGGCATTTATAACACACCTGTACACAATGGTTTCTACGCGGCACAAGACAAGAGAGAGGAGCCATATGGAGGACAAGACAAACGATCTTACTAGGCCTTGTGTCAATAAGATCGTGCAAGCGCCAACGGAAGGAGAGGGGGGTGCAAATTAGAGGAAGGGGCGGGAAGTTCGAACAGGGCAGCATGGCTCTGAGTAAGTGCAGCCAGGGCAGCATGGCTCTGGGTAAGTGCAGGAGGAAGGGGGGCTGTAGGGGTTACAGTTACAGCCCGTAAGTGCGCAGAAGCCAAGGAGGCAGTGCAAAGGAAGACTAATCATGAAGGAGCCAAAGCAACCAGTCAGTGCAGCAGACAGGTAAGTTAGCAAGTGAGCGAGAGAGAGAAGGCAGAGGATAAAAGGAGGGTCTTGAGCTGCTTCCGGAACTTAAGGTGGTCCGCCACAAGTCTGAGACGGGCAGGGAGGCCGTTCCAGAGGGAGGTGCAGAGGAGAGAGCTCTACCCCACCACTCTTTGCTTGGAGATGTGTCTGACTCTCAGAGAGTAGAAGGTAGCTGAGCGAAGGGCTCTGGAAGGAAGGTATTTTGGAAGAGAGAGATGGATGTAGTGAGGGCCCCAGCAAGCTTTGTGGACGATGCAGAAGGTCTTGAACTTGATCTGTGCAGCCACCGGGAGCCAGTGGAGAGATTTTAGGGCTGGAGAGATACAGTTCCTGGGCTTGAGGCCAAAGATAAGACTTGCAGTCCTGTTCTGGATTAGTTGCAGGGGGCGAAGGCAGATTGAGAATGAGGCTGTTGCAGTTGTCCAGTCTGGAGAGAACCAGGGCTCTGGAGATAGTGAGCTTCTGGGGGAAAGTGAGAAAAGGTAGAATACCTCTGAGGAGGTGCAGCTGGAAGTGGGCCTTTTTGGCAAGGTCTGAGATGTGAGGAAAGAAGGAGAGATTGGAGTCAAAGATGACACCAAGGGTTTATGCCTCACAGGAAGGCGAGGGTAACGGGCCCAAGGAGGGCAGAGCGAGGGAAAGAGGGAGCAGGGGTCCCAATGAGAAGGATCTCTGTCTTACAGGCATTAAGGCAAAGATTGTTGGAAGTGCACCAATCCTGATTCGTGGTCAGACAGTCAGGAATGAGCGTTGGAGGAGAGGAGGCTGATGGAAGCTTGAAAGAGAGTTGAGTGTCATCTGCATAACAATGAAAGTAAGAAGAGAAGGTGGAGATCAAGCGGGCCAGATAGACATTGAAGAGCCAGGGGGAGAGGATACAGCCCTTAGGGACACCACATGTGGAGAGAGAGGTGGGGGAGCGAAAGGACCCATGTTGGACCTGGGAGGGACGGTCCAGGAGGATGGAGGACAGCCACGCCAGGGCCTGATTCTGATGCCCAGGTTTACACAGAGTCTGTTGATCAGGGTGGCGTGACGGACTGTGTTAAAAATCAGAGGAAAGGTCAAGGAGGAGGAGGACAGAGGGTGAGCTGGAATTGAGGTTAGGGAGCAGATCTTCACAGGGCTGTTGGAAAGTATGGGTTCCCTTACCCCATAGGGTTGGATGCAAAACATTTGGCCAGCTTAGATCACTAGGTCAAATACAAACATGGGCCACCCTACACGCCCCGGCCAAGTGTAAAAGTTTGGCCCCCCCTTGGCAGATGGTCCGAATGCAGGCTTTGGCTTCCCAACACTTGAGCAGTTGAAAGCTTTGGCTATCCTATTGAAGCAAGGGCTGACGCAGGGTAATTGCCACTCACCGTTTATTGATGGGGCTAAATACACGTGGGATAATATTACATTAATTCAATATATTTAACAGTAATAAGGGCTTTGGGGACATGAATGCAACCATTGTCTGCCTGCTGACCCTCCGCCCTTCTCCAACCGTCATCTCGTGCTCGCCGCATTCCATCCCTCGAACACCCTCCAGCGTTCCACTGCTGATGGCGAGGCTGCACCATACTACACCTATATAATTGGACAGATGTCACATTTTAGGCCACCTTGCACACTTAGTTCAGATGCAGAACTCTTGTTATCTTAGACAATAGGCTTAATGTAGGCTATGGTTGCCTTCCCACTTGGGCTAAATACGAACTTTGGCCCCCTTAGACAACTAGGATGAAAGCAGATTTCGGTTATCTTCACACCCTTCGGCTGATTACAAAGTTTGGCTACCTTAGGACAGTGGCTAGCTGCAGGCTGTGGCTACCTTAGACAATTGCCAGGTGCAAGTTTCGGCTGCCCTACACATTTAGATTAAATGCAAAACTTTGGCTATTTTAGGACAGTTGGCCAAATGTACGTTTTAGGTTACCTTGTTCACTCAGGCTAGTAGCTTTGGCTATCCGAGATAATTAGCCAGGTGCAGATATCGGCTACCCTATAAACCTAGGTATAAACAGAAACTCTGACTAGTTCACACAATTAGGTCAAATGCAAAATATAACTAACTGATACAAGGGATCTGAATGCGAAAGAGGCTATCTCACACAACTACGCGAAATGCAAAACATGACTACTTCACATAACTAGGGAACAGGCACGATCTGGCTATGTCATACAATTATGCTGGATGTGAAACTGGGCTATCTCGCACAACTAGGGGGAGTGCAGAATAGGACTCTCTCATTAATCAGGATAGATGTGTAAATGACTACCTTCCACAGTCGGGGAAAAAAAAAAAATATGACTAGCTCACAGAATTAGAGGAAAAGCTAAATATAGCCATCTCATACAAATGATCTAAGTGTGAAAAAACGACTTGCACAATTGGGGGAATGCAAAGTATGATTAGTTCACAGAAATAGGGGAAAATCAAAATATAACTATCTCATGCTATTATGCTGAAAGTGAAAGATGGCCATCTCCCATAACTAGAGAAAAAAGCTAAATATCATGATCTCGTACAGTTGGGCTAAATGTGAAAAGAAACTACCTCACACAATTAGAGCACATTTTTAAAAACACAACTACCTCGCACAACCATGGCAAGTGCAGAATATGAGCACTTCACACTAGGACAAATTGGCTAAATACGAGATATGACCGACTAAAACAAGTGGGCTAAATGCGAGATATGACTAACACAAATGATCTATGTTCCAGTAGGTAATAAGGGTGGCAGGGTTTTGAGTACAGTAATGGCTGTACTCCCCGCCCAGACCACATGTACCTTACCAGTCGCTGCTAGTTGACTGCGGCAGGCTTCCCAGGCGAACACAGGCAAACACAGACTCAAGCTGCTTTGCCTTGAGATGCTTAGCTGAGGGCGGACCAGGCAGAGGCTGCCCTGTGTGGTCATTCTAAACGGGTCACCTAACCAATAGCGGGGGGGGGGGCAGGCTTGGAGACGAGAGACTGCTCTACAAAGCAGGACGCGGACGGGAGAGGGGTGGGGGTCACAGAGTGCCCTTCGAGTGCCACATTCAAATAATTGCTGAATATCGTAAACAGAAAGGAAATCTGGACAATCCAAAATGTTGTTATTGAAACTGTCTCTGAATATAAATACTTGGGCTTTCAAATAAGCAATGATCCAAATGTTAGACCATACCATAGAGAATTGGAATGTAAAATTAGAACTGCCATTGCACAAACGAAAATCATACAAGCCAAGTATGGAAAATTCTCAATTTCACCGGCCATGATTTTTTTTATAAACAAAAGGTTACTCTGATTCTAACCTATGGTGTTGAAACCAGAAACATCATATCTGACCAAATTCGGTTAAGACTGGAAGGGCGATTTTGGAAAACAATATGTGGCTTACCCAGGTCAGCTTCCATGTGTTTGATTCGACATGAGCTAGGGTTAATATCCTTTAATGCCATTTATTGCTGGAAAGTTCTCTCCTTGTACCGAAAATATCTGATGTTAAGGACACAAATTGTATAATGTATACAATAGGCAAATACATGTTGGGATCTGATAACAAGAAAGTGGTCATGTGGCGTAAATCCATTAAATTAATAATGGAAGAAGCAGGCTTGGACAATGATCTCCTTGTTACTAACCCGGAAAGAGCCAAAAACAAACTGTGGCTTACGGATTGATTAACACCAGAAACACTTGTATGAAACTAAAAGTATTCATTAATCAACCATACTGTATCAAAGGACTTAACAATGCAGAACAGTATTTGTTGAGATTTCCTGATCCAAAAATCAGATTAGTATATATGAGAATAAGACTTAATATCTGTCCCAAAAATGAGGTACGCTTTAGGAGGAAAATGTTTATACAACCACTATGTTTGGAGGAACAGTTTGAGGTGATTTCACTAAACTCTGCATATTGAATTAGTCTCCGAATGATTCTAATCTAAGAAAAACATTTTTTGTTTATCTTCTGTTATAGAGGTTATCTAATTCTCCGTTTAAACAATTTGAAGAATGCAAATATTTTTATTGAATGATTTTCTCTCTCATTTTTTAAATTGATTCAATGTTTTATAAGTAAACCTATTGTAATTTTATATGTATTCTGTTAACTTGGAAACTTTGCCTTTTTTATTCTTATTTTTATGTATATTTTCATGTATTATTCTACTTATTGTTTGGTATATCTTTTTTTGTGTTTTCTTTTTTGAAAGGCTGTTTTTACAGCTATATCAAATAATAAAAATAAAAAAAATAATAAATGCTGAAATCACCAAATATACTAGTAAGGGGGTCGAGCACAGCTTAAGAGTGCCCATTTGTCCATATTTACATGTCCAGATAATTAAATAGAGGGCCTAATTGGTAGTGTCCATGACATATTTCGGTTTATGCTTCCGATGCAAAGAGAACATTGGGTTCACTCTGGGGAACAGATACAATTGAATGGAAATTGATTTTCTGAAATTTCTAAGGGAGCAAGCTCAGCAAATCAAATTGTGTCCAAGCCACACCAAACTATTGGGACAGACTTAGCCCTTCATATCCGTAATTAGGACACAATGCAATTGATTAAACTGTGATTCTTCTTCTTCTTTCTTTATCTCAGATGCATAACTCTATAAAAGCACACACATAATTCATCATATTAAATTTGATTCTACAACTATAAAATAGTATTTATGCGAAAAAATATATATTTATAGCAGTCTGTTAAAAACAATGTTATTACTAAAAATATAACCAAAGTTAAAAATAATAAACTCAGAACATACATATGTGAACAAAATCTAAAACAATACAATTCCAAATGTAATACTTTGGCAAGATACACTCACGATCACTTAAGATTGCGTTCTGTACTTCATTTCAAATCATGTTGAGACATATAGTCCTCATAACTGGAAACAAAGTCCTGGAGGGCACAAGGTGTTCAAGCATAGCCTACTACATCAGTCAGGATGCCGATGTTATGATTACCAGTTTCTCTGAAATCACTTCTGGTGGGAAGGAGTTAGTAAATATTAAAAAGCAGGTGAGCTTGAATACAACCCTGTCCAATTCCAGGGGTTACAGGGACATACTGTGAGTTAGCCTAGCTTTTCAGAGCCAAATCTAGCTTGAATATCCCTGTGCATTCCTATTATGAATGTAAAAAGCATAGCTGGGAAGCACAGCCATCCAAATGCTGACCAAAGTTGGACCCAATTTACAGAGTATGCGGCCACAGTAAGGTCTTTAAAACCAAACTACAGTGAAGTTTTATAGGGTAAAAAATTATCTTCTATATAAAAACGTATGGATGTCCCAGTAGAATAGTTTCAAAGCACCATAATGTGCATTCAAATTCTATATTTAGGTTTACAATTAATGTATTCAAGTATATACCAGCAGCATTGGTAATAATTCAATTCATTTAATTGTGATTCAAATTATTTTCTTTTATGTACAATGTGATGGAACATCTGTCCCCATCCTCATTTCTTGTAGTAATTTCATGCACATTAATCATTTGTTTTTTGAGCACAACAAAAAACTATATGGTATGCCTTTCGTATTTCTGCACAAATTAATGTATTCTAAACCGTTTCCTATATAGTGATGTACATTTCTCAAAATTCCTTCAATCCATCAGGTTTGAGTTAATGTGCATGCAAGTAATTCATAACTAGATACAGTACATGATACTATTAACAAAACAATACATACAGTGCAAAGAAAAAGGTGCAATAAGTTATCTAAGGTGCCAACATCTAACATTCAGTGGAGATTTAAAAAAGGTTTTTACACTCGTAGTTCCAACTTATGTTGGTTCAGTATTTGCTCTCAATAAAGCTTCCATGTATCTTTAGTGGAAGTGTACTCCTCAGAGGTCCCTGATCACTAAGACTCTGAGGCTCTGAGGCACTAAGACACTTGTGCATCCATGTCACAGTACTCACCATTGCCATCAACCGCCCGTCGTCCTTCATAGCTAGATAGCGATTTGCACATACTCCTTTGATTGACACTACTCCACGCTCTTCTGCTTGCAGTTGCAATTTTACTAGAGAAAGTGAAAAGCAAAGAGTTTAGCAGAAATACGGAACTGCAAAAGCTGGAATTAATTGTCAACCATATATTTTACAACCCAATAAACTGTGCTGGAATACAACGCCAATCATCTCTAACAAGAATCGGCAAAGAAGAGGGATCATGGGAGTTATAGCCCAAAGCATCTGGAGAGCCACAGGTTGTCAACCCCTGCCTTAGAACATGAAATTCATATTTTATCTTCAGGTACTGCTGTGAAGCTTGAACAGCACCAGGCAATGTTGTGTACAGGTAACAGTGATGTAATCGACAGTGCCATCTGTGAGTCATTTCATTTTTACATTTAATGCATTTATTATATATTTTCGACCTAAACCTGTCAAGCCAGTTGTCACAGATGGCCTTAAACCACAGATAAGGGTGCATAAAGTTTGACCAGATATTATACAAAAATAGGTTTCTCTGGAGATTGTAGTGGATGTGAACTAGGGGTTGCTCCACTTTCCTGTGGGCTCTCTCGACCCTAGCCCAAATGTCTCCATTCCCAACAACACATGTTCGAGGCAAAGATCTAAAGCACAGTAAACCCTTCTACTGAAGTTTGAGCTGGTCAAGGTGAGGGCAAACATGCATTGGCCTTCTCTATCTCTTTCCTTTAAGGGATTAACTAAAGGGTCCCTTGTCCTAGGTTGATATGTGCTCTTCCAAGAAGATTTCCCGATTCTTCTCTCCCTCTCTCTCCCCTTCTCACCCAGTCTCTCTCTCCTGCTCCGTCTCTTTCTCTGCCTCTCAGACTCTCGAACACGCATTCTTCTCTCACCTTTGCTACTATCCCTCTTGTTTACTCGGATGTACGTGATTATTTTGAATACGAACATTTCAAAGATGAAAATCTTGCATTCTAAATGTTTGTATTCGAAATAAGCACCCCACTACTAAATGGCCTTTCTACACCACGCTCCTCCCACCCCCTTACTTACCTTTTGGCGGCACACCTTGCTGTGTGCCACAGAGTCTCTGCTGCGCCAGTTCCCTTCACTTCCGTGGATGAGAACCAGTGCTGCAGAGTCCTGACACGCCTGCCACCCCAATTCCATTATATACATCCCTTGTTCGATATAATGAAACCGAATGATTGAAATGTTTGGCATTTTCGGCTGTACGTAATTTTGGTACAGCCAAAATCCAAACATTTCAACCATTAGGTTTTTATTTCCGATATTTTCAGTCGCTATCTGTTTTCTCTACACTCCTTCCAACTCAGTCTTACTATTCTTCTGCTCTAGCACTCTTCCTTCTTCTCTCTCCCTCCTTCCTCCACTGTTCCTTCTGCTACTTCCATACCTCTTCTCTTACTTGCCACCTCCTCTGCTGCCTAAATCTCCACATCACTTTTCTCCACCATCTGCTCTCCACC
Organism: Ambystoma mexicanum; assembly: GCF_040938575.1. Taxonomy (NCBI): domain Eukaryota; kingdom Metazoa; phylum Chordata; class Amphibia; order Caudata; family Ambystomatidae; genus Ambystoma; species Ambystoma mexicanum. The sequence continues at coordinate 647,597,596 of NC_090937.1, forward strand.
GTTGTTTCTTTGGCCCACCACCTCCGGCCTGACCTCAACTGAACAAATTTCACTTTTGCTCTTTTTTTAGTCCCGTCTGCCCCAGCTCAGCCAATCACGGGGTTCCCAATATCACTATCACAATAAGGCCTTTTTCTGCTCTGCCAAACTCACCAGTCTTCAAGAGTTCTTATCCACCACCCTCCCTAAATGCAGAGCTCTGCGGGAGGTCGCAACTTGGCTATAAGTAAAGGAATCAAATAAAATAGTGTTGGTAGCCTCTCAATACCCGCACATTCACATACAATGATCAAGCTTGGTCTGTGTCCCCTGCCTGTGGTGCTGAGACCCTACCAGTGCTCCAGATAAGATTTTGAAGTGACAGTATTTTACACCCTACTTTTTTAAAAAAAAAAATTGACTTTATTGGTTTTTAACAAAGAAACAAACAAGATGGAATACCTGTTACACATAAGACCATTGTAAGCATATGATTGTATGAGAAGGACAATATACATTATATCAAAAGATATTCGTAACATATGTCGTTCTGCTTATATCAGGGTATGTCCATCACAACATAAAGAACCCTACCCTCCCCTGACCCCCCCTCTCTTCCTTGATTGAGTACTCATCTGTTGAATGTTATAAAGGCGTAGGGACTTCAAAAGTATTTTATTCACATTTCCATTGAGTGATTGGTCTGGAGCCACCTATTGCGAGTTCTCTTCCATTGGTTTCCATCGGGGATGCCTTTTCATCATGACCCGGCAGGGTCTTCCGCTTGGGACTCGGAGTCTGTTGCAAGATGTTTATTTTTAAAGTCCATCCATAGGGCTTCACATTGTGAGGCTTTGCCATGTAGAGAGGCGGTTATTGTCTCCATTCGGTAGATGTTTGTGGCCCGATTGATCCATTCGTTGCACCGTCGTAGACTTCTACTTAATCTCCAGGAGAGCCCTGGATGCTAGGAGTAGGTGGGGAGCCAAGTCCGTTCCTCTGGTCCAATCATCTTCGTCTCTTTCCAGGCCAAAGAGTATCAAGTAGGGGTCAGCGTCTCTTTGAATCCCTTCTATCTCCTTAATACACCACAGGACCTCATTCCAGAATATCTTGATGTTCTGGCAGCCCCACCACATGTGCCAATAGTTGGCTATTTCCCCGCATTTTCTCCAGCATGTTGGGCTCATTGTTTGGGACATTTTGGAAAGTCTAAAGGGGTCATATTGCCATCTGTGTAGGAGTTTGATGGCATGAAGCTTGTATTGGCTGGATATAGATGTTTTGGAGGCCGCTCTACACATTATTTCCCATAGGTCGGGATGTATCTCTTCCCCAAGTCTTTTTCCCACCTTGTTCGTAGGGATTCCGTTGATCCATCTCCCGTCGCTATCAATTCCTGATACATTGCAGATATGAGGCCTTTCATCTCAGATTTTGAGTCCAGGAGTTTCTCAAATGGGGTAAGGTCTCTTTTCAGTTTGTCGCTCCATTTTGCCTGCGTTAAGACCCCTTTCAGTTGGATGTACTGGAATGTGGATAGGGTGCCTATACCCAAGGCGTCTGTGAGGTCTGGTAGCGTAATAAATAAGTCTTTCTTCTGGAGCTGTCCCACTCTCTCCAGGCCCGCCTCATACCATGCCTGAAACCTACCCACATTAGGTATATGGTTGTTCATGCCGGGTGACCATAGGTGACTGAGCGGGGATGGCCATGTAATGATTTCGCGCATTTCCTTGCCTGTGCACCATATGCTCCATATAGTGCTCAAGATTGGGTGGCCTTTGATTTTTCGTTGTACCCTTTTGTGTGGGGTCCATAGCCATTCCGATACCATAGCTGGGGAGAGATAGTGATTGTCCATTTGAACCCATTTGAGGTTTTTCTGGTCCCTAAGGTGTGGGATCAGGACGCAGAGCAGGGCGGCTTTATAGCAAGTCCACAGATCGGGGAGTCCAACCCCTCCTTTGTCTTTGGGGAGCGTTAGGGTATCGTATGGAATTCTTGCTTTCTTCCCCTGCCATATGAATCTTACCATAACCTTTTTGACTTCATTAAAGAACTCTTTTGGTATCTCCACCGGGACCGTTTGGAAGGGATATAGGAAACGGGGAAGGCATACCATCTTAACTGCATTAACTCGGCCGAGACATGAGATTGTGAGTTTTTCCCATTTTTTAAGATCGGCCGCCAACCACTGGAGGAGTGGGGGAAAGTTGACTTCAACGAGGTCGCTCAGGGTTTTAGTGATCTTTATGCCCAGGTATTGTAATGTGGCGTGTTCGAGCTTAAGGCCCAGCGGAAGAAACTTGGCGTCGTTCACCTCTACAGTACCCTGAAGGGGGAACAAGATGGACTTAGTCCTATTCACTTTAAAGCCGGAGAATTGGCCATATTCGTCCATTAGTTTAAGTGCTTGAGGGACGACTCTGAGGGGTTCGTTATGTGGAGGAGGATGTCGTCTGCATAGAGAGCTACCTTGTATTCTGTTGGCCCTAGTTTCATCCCCTCTATTAGGGGGTCCGCTCTCATCTTTTGTGCAAGGGGTTCTAGCGAGAGTGCACACAGGAATGCAGAGAGGGGGCATCCCTGTCTAGTCCCACGTTTCAGTTCAAACCATCTGGAGTATTCTCCATTGACAAATACTGCTGCCTTAGGGGACGTATATATTGCTCGTATTGCCTTTCTAGTTCTTGGGCCTATTCCAATCTTCTGCAGGACTGCTCCCAGAAAATCCCACTCAACCCCATCAAAGGCCTTCTCCGCATCTATTGAAAATAGAACAGGGTCGTTGGGGAGGTTATGGGCTGCATGAATGAGGTGTAATGTTTTACGCATAGAGTCAGCTCCCTGTCTCCCCAATATAAACCTGACCTGGTCTGGGTGGATTAGGCGGGGCATTAATGTTTCCAATCTGGCAGCTAGTACCCTAGCGTAGATTTTGGCATCAAGATTGAGGAGGGAAATAGAGCGGTATGATCCACAACACTTAGGGTCTCTCCCCTCCTTAGGGATTACTGTTATCAGTGCTTTTTTAAAGGAGTCTGGTGCTGCGCCTGTCTCCATTATTTCATTGAATAGTTCAGTTAGGAAGGGTGTCAGTTGTATAGCAAAAGTTTTATAGAACCCAGCAGTGTAACCATCCTCCCCTGGGGATTTGCCCAGTGTCAACCTTTTAATTGCCTCCTGGATCTCATGTTCAATAATTGGGAAATCGAGGAGCTCGGATTCTGCATGCGTTATGGTAGGCATGGAGATCGGGGCTAAGTGAGAGTTTATATCTACCTGGCCGGAGATTATTTCAGAGGTGTATAGATTCTCATAGAAGCTGGCAAAGGATTTGGGGATGGTACAGGAGGTTGGGGCAGAAGGGACAGAGTCTTGACGTATTTCGTTTACCTTGCGCTCTGCTCTTTGTCCTCTGAGCCTAGCCGCTAATAGGGCATCAGCCTTGTCTCCTTTTTCGTAGAATTTTTGTTTTAGAAACTGCAGTTTGCGTACTACTTGGTCACGTTCCAGTAACCGTAGTTCTTCCCTTTTGAGTTGGGCTATTTTCATTCTGTCCTTCCTGGTCCACCTCTGGGTCTTTCGTTATCTCTGCCTCCAATTGACATATTTCGGTCCGTAACCTTTGTTCTATGATCTTCGGTTCCCTCTTCTTGGAGGACCCCTCTCTTATCAAAATACCCCTCCATGTAGCCTTCCCCGCCTTCCAGATTATCTGTTTGGAGACCTCACCATCGTTATTCATTTTGAAATATTCATCAATTTCTGTCTCCATGGTAGCTTTAAAAACCTGATCTTTCCAAAGAGTCTCGTTACACCGCCACTTCCCTCCGTGAACAGGTAGGTCAGCCCAGTTGATATCGACCAGTACCATGTCGTGGTCGGACCAAGTTATCGGGACGATGTCTGAATGGTGTGTAGTGGTAGTGAGATCACTTGTGAGGTATATGTAATCAATACGCGTGAATGTATGGTGGGGGTTTGAATAGAAGATGTAACCACTTTCAGTGGGGTGCATAATTCTCCACACATTCTTCATGTCATGTTCGGTCGCTCGTGTATTGGTGTCTCGTTCCAGGTCTGCCCAGTTTCCAATTTTTATTCGGGTCGGCCCATTGATTGAAATCTCCCCCCAGGATGACATGCCCTGTGGCTTCTAACATTATCTTGGGGATCACCTTCTCAAAGAATGCGACCTGTCCAGTGTTAGGAGCATATAGAGTTGCAATGGTTACCTGTACTTTTGCTATTTTCCCGGTTATGAGGAGATTACAGCCTCCAACGTCAAACCATGTTTTATCTACTTCAAATTTGATTCCTTTCCTAATTAGGATTCCAACACCACCCCTCCTGAGCGGACCTGAACCCCAGAACTCCAGACCTCCTCTTTTCCCTAGGATGCTCCGCCCTTAGCCTTTAGCATATTTGGTCTCCTGTAGGAGGAGTATGTCAATATTGGATCTGCAAAATTCTATGAGGACCAAGGATCTTTTGGTCGGTGAGTTCAAGCCTTTCACATTAATAGTCCCGACCCTGAGCGAGACCCCTGGGCCGTGGTGATCAGGGGTTGCCATGGTTGGGTGTCTTTGGTGGGTCGCTCACTCCCGATGGCCAGACCAATGTTCGATTTTTCTGTCCTCCACTGTCTATGATATTGTATGTTCGTTCAGATGTTAGTGCTACTATTCTTGAGATTCTCATTCCCCTTGCCCTCCTTTCCCCCCCTCCCTGAGTCGATGGTGTTCAAGCGAACCCAAGAACTGAAGGTGTGCCATTCTCTGCACCTTGATGGCGTCCGATTCGGACTTGGTGGAAATGTTCAGTCCAGTACCAGACCACCAGCGAAGACCGTTACCTCATGGTCCCATTCGCATATACTATCGTAACATATAAATGAGCCCCTCTTTCCCGTCCCCCCTCCCCCCATATCATATATTGCAACATTTAACCATAAAGAGAAAACAAAGGTGTAACTTTACGTGCGCCCTCCGGTGCTTTCTTCGGATGTTCGTTTCCCCCCTCCTTCGGGAGGGGATTTTGCAGCTGGGAGCCATCATCCTGCCAGTGATCCTATCACCCTGCGGCTGTGGGTGCCTATTCTCGGACTCCCCAGGCGCAGGTTTCAATCAATTGGTCTACGAGGTTTGTGAGGAACTCATTCATTTTCCTTTATCAGGTGTGTTGTTTGGTCGTCTATATTTTCTTGATCCTTTCACCTGTCTTCTTTTAGGGCCCTGAAGCTCCCACTGCATTCCTGGCTGTTCAGAGTCATTTCCTTCACCCTCTTTTGGGGCCACTGCGAGAATGTCCGCAATGCAATCCTTGATCTCTTGCTCGGACCGGAGGATTATCTTTGTGCTGCTATGTTCAAATGTTAGGGAGAAGGGATATCCCCACCTGTATCTTGTGCCCTGTTGCTTGAGCCACTTAGTCAGGGGGCTGCAAAGGTGCCTCAGCACCAGCGTGAGCGAGGATAGATCCTGGAAGATAGTGATTTGGGCACCTACTAATGTGATCAAGTCTCCAGACCTGGCCTTGGTCAGGATACTGTTCCTATCCTGGTATCGGTGGAATCTTGCGAGGACGGAGCGTGGTCCACTGGGGGGTCCACCCGCCCTGTGGATCCGCTCCGTTTTGGGTTCATCCATCTCCTCATCTGCCATTAGGATTTTTATGATGTGTATTGTAGTTTTGAGCGAGTCCTCTGTTTCTCCCTCGGACTCTGGAATTCCAAAAAATCTGAGGTTGTTCCTTCTTTCTCTGTTTTCCAAATTGTCAATTTTTAGGCGTATCTCCTCCTCCCTCCTTTCAATATTACGAATTCTCGAGTCCATTTGGGCATCAAGGGTGTCTATTGAGGCCTGATTGTTCTCGACACCTTCTAATCTCTCTTCGAAGTTGTCCATTCTCTGGGTGATCCTGTCAATCTTACCACCCAAGTTGGCCCCTAGATTCTTTATCTCAGACAACAATGCAGCAATGTCTCCTTTAATGGCTGCGGCACCTGCCTCTCCGGCCTCTGTTGACATTCTTTCACTCTGTTCAGGAGTCAGGGAGAGTGGAGTGTAAGTGTACTTGGCGAGCTTACTTTTAGCGTCCATAGAGTGGGTCCAAATTTAGAGGAGGCATACGCCCCGTAATCGGGGGCCTTACCCTCTTTATAGCAGTGCGGGCTAGTAGGAGCCGGGGAGGTCCAAGCGTCCAGACCTGGGCTTGGCTTCTGACGTGGCTGAAGAGACGTCTGTGGGGTTCAATAGTTGATCCACAGTGTGGGAGGGCTCGTTCTCAGGAGGGTCCGTCTAGAGACGTGCCTCACAGGGGGTGCTGGCATAAGGAACTGTCGTTCCATGCACAGTTTGTTTAAAGCTCAGTGTTCACTGGTTGGTAGGGCTCGTGGACCGTTGCAGGTAATTTGAGGTGTTAGGAAGCACTAACACTGGAGGCTCTCCGGTTTGTGGGCTGGGGCAGGCCTCAATGCTCTAGGATACTTGTGAGAGGGCCGGGCTGGCTTTGCGTGTTGTGAGAGTGTTAGGTTCCAGGTAGTGGTCCTTAGTGCCTCTGTTTTAGGAGAGGGCTACACCTCTATCCTCCTGATGAGCAACCCCTATTAGCCCAAGGCCCGAGATACTACTTGTTTGGGAGGCGGGGTCCACAATAGTTATAGTTTACAGGCCTAGGTGGGCAATATGTGTGGGGGGTGATTGTAGGCTGCAAGTTTTGGGGGTGCAGTCCTGTATGTACTCTTGGCGTGTCACTTGGTTGCCCTTTGTTGTGGGATTGGCGCTTTGAGTCTCGTTCTCAGCATGGTATGTCCTTGTGTCGCTTTTTCCAGGCTTGTATCAGTGTTCTACTGATTTGTGATACGCATATCAATGTGACTCGTGGTGGAGGGGGTGATGCTTTGTCTCTAATCTTGTTGCCTTGCGTTATCTTCAGGTCTCTTGGATCACTAGGTCTAGTCTATAGCGTGGAGCACTCCTGCGCTGCCTTTTGTGTATTGGTGTTTTCTCAGTCTTTTAAGTGCCCCCCTGCGGGGGTGGGGGTGGGCTTCAAGGTGTATGGCCCCTTGCAGCTTCTTACCACAACCCCCTGCAGTGTGTGTTACTGCTTGCTTTCACTTGTTAGGCCTTCCACATTATGCGCTTGCTCCCCTTATACTTGCCAAGCGTTGGTGCGGTGGATCCGCCTCACGTGCTCTGCGTGGGCCAGCGGGCCGCTGTGGCGCCCTTTCCCTCTCTCTGAGCCAGACGCCCGTTCCTGGATGCGGGTGTCCAAAGTTGACACGCCCTGTTTCGGGGCAAGGGGGATGCCCCCTTACTGCTCCCGCGCAGCCGGCCGGGTGTCTTGGTCCTTTTCGTGCGATCTGGAGCCTCACCAGCTGCACATTGGTGGACCCGAGGGCAGTGCACGGGCCTCCGCAGCGCACCTGCCGCCGTCGGAGGGGCCGTGCTGGGACAGCTGGGTACACCGCAGAGACGGGGGCCTCCCTCCGTCAGCCGGTGGTTCACCCCTCTTCCGGGGTCCGCAACCCGAGGGAGGCCCGTGGTCCGCTGTCCACGCCGGTCCCAGGGGGCTTTGTGGCACTCGTCCGATGTGGATGGGACAGTGCTGGGCTCGTGTTGTCTAAAGGTTCGTGTGTCAGATCATGATGGGGAATGTTCGCTCTACTCTCGTCGCGGATAGGTGCTTCCCAGCTCAGATGTTCTAGCGATGAAGCGGGAGTCAAACGAAGGGTCTCCAATATTAGTGTCCGTACGTCTGGTGGATCCGGCACCATCTCTATGAACTTCTGTGTGGGCCCATGTAGTTTCACTTTCCTCTTTGTCAGCTACGTTGTGCGTCGGGCTTCACACTATGATTTCTTCTCTTTCCCTGGTCCGATTTTGTCCGGGTTTTCTCCTGCTGAGGAGGGCTGGGGGGTAGAGGGGGGGACCTTCATGCAGAACCTCTTTGATTTTCAGTCCGGGGGGGGTCACGAAGTGGGGGCTCAATTCACATCGCGGACCCTCGGAGGGAGAACTCACACGGAAGAGGTGTACATCCTTGCGCCCCCTGGTGGCCAGTTACACCCTACTTTTTAAAATGATTTTTTAGGAAGTAAAAAAGTAAGTCCCATTCGGAACGGGAGTATTTTATAAGTGGGTATAAAAATGTTTTGTAATAAATATATCTTTGCCTCAAATTATTTATGCACATTAAAAAGATACATGTGTACCTCTTCAGATCATGCAGCAAGACTTTATTCCTATGGCATTAAGTGTACTACTGGTCCACACGTCTATGGAGCTGTGTGGATCAAAGCAGGGGACAGCCTCCTGTGTGTCGGTTTTTCATTATTGTTGGAAGTATTTTTACTACCAGTTTTTATTTTTTGGGAGTATTTGCCTATTTGAAGGGAATAAAAGTAGCCGATACACCCCTTATCTATAGGGCTGAGCCCTACTTTGACCAGACATTGGCCCTATTTTCAAAAGCCGACTGAGCCCAGAGCACAAATGCAGAAGAAGTGGAAATACACCAACTGAAAGGGTGGACCTGGACTTCCAATAAGATGCAGGTGGAGAAGGACATAGGCAGCCTGCCAAACACTTCACTACCTTCCACCACAGGCATTACATAACTATTGCAACACATTCTTTAAAGACTCAGATGAGACCACATGGACCCAAGTATGTTGCCCTAATTTAACAGGACCTCAATAACTAACTGCTGGATAGACAACAGCAGCTGTGAACCTACCCACAAATAGATATTCAGAACTGGCTTGCTCATTTTTCCCCTCTCTATTTCTCCTTTCTTCCCTTTTTTTTTTATTGGTTTTCTATAAAATTACAACTAGGCCGCCCCCTTGGGGACGAAGCTTACTTCCCAAGTATACACTAATTGGCATCACATCAATCCCAAATGTTGGCAGACCCATCTAGAACTCCTGCACGGAAAGACAGCAGTTCAAAGGAATCAACCACAAACATCAATATGTCCAACAAGAACTCAACTGAAATTCGGATAACTACACTAAACGTGCAGGGCTTAAACTCTCCTTCCAAGCGCCAAGGAATTCTTTGTCTACTACATAAAGGAACCGAATGGTTTTATTACAAAAGAACCACCTCCTTTTTTAGCCCTTAGCCCCTCCCCCCTTTTGTAAAGAATTGGAAAGGGACTAGCCCTCTTCTCCAAGTATTTACACTTATCGAAGCAAACAGTCCTAAAGTACCTTCATGGGAGATATCTTATGGTTAAGGCCCTGCTGTACCATTGTTTAGTCATCATTGCGGTTGTTTACGGCCATAACGAGAAATACAATTGGTTCTTTCTAGCTCCAGCATCCAGATTGGCAGCCTTCATAGTCTGGAGAATAAACTAATAATTTAAATAGCTTGAACTGCTCAGATACACCTGTTACTTATAATAAGTATATGCCGACTGCCATGTTGAACAGTGCCTTATTGCCGTAAGTGTTTTTCCTATGTTATAATGCACATGTCGTAACTGCAGCGGTGCTTTGCCTTTTACTGTAACTATGCCCGCTTCCACAGTTCTCGCTTCTGCTGTATTTCCCATTTGGCATATCAAAGTGTATTTTATAGAATCGCCTCACTAGGCAAGGTGGATTTAGCAGACAAAAGTAGCCATAGTAAGCGAGACATCCAACCATGAACCATGTGAGAATAGTGGAATTAGCATGCACAGCAGGAATTTGTAATGCATCTTAAATGTTCTCCACTAATATCAAAATTGTGCCTTCCCAGGTGTGAAAATGTGGCATCTGCGAAGACCTACAGATAAGGGATTGGCTACTTTTACTGCGCACATATAGGCAAATATTACCCAAAAAATAAAACCAAGATTAAAAATACTCACCAACAAAAAAAAATAGTAAACAGACACGTAGAAGCATGTGCACCTGCTTTCACCCACACAGCACCATGGATATGTTTGGACCAGTAGTGCATGTAGTACCAAAGGAAGAAACTGCTATTATAACTGCCTGATTGAAAGAAGTAAACCTGTATCGTTTAATGTGCATGAATAACTAGGTGCAAAGAAATAATTCAAAAACATTTCCGTTTTCCAGTTTAAACATTTTACACACTTATAAAAAATATTCCCATTGGGAATTGGATTTTCATTTTTACTCCCTAAAAACTTTTTACTCCCAACTTTAAAAAATAGGGAGTAAAATACTCCCACTTTCACATTTTATATGGAGCACTGCATCTGCCTATATCATGTATACTGAGAGACTGAACAGCCTCCCCAAAAATTGTTACTTATCGATATCATGCAATGCCTGAACCACCCCTTTGATTGAAATGCATGTGCCCTTTTTTGTATAATAATACTGTCCACTGAGCGAGCGGATTACTACGCTGAGTCTCGCTTTGCAGCTGGGTTGCTGCTTGTCCTGTGTATGCTGGCTTTGCTGACAGCCATTAAAAACGTTCACCAATCCACCTGAAGAGGCTGTGGTTGTTTTTCCACGACAATGGAGGGTTACCTAATCGCTGGTGGACACTTCAATACGACCATAAACTCGGCAAACGACAAGCCAATTCCCTGAACTACGACAGAACTTAGAAATGGTGTGTCCTGCAAAACCTAAAGCACAACCAGAACTTGATTGATGTCTGGAGATATCAACATGGACATGAGAGATGTCTCTTTATCTCATGTCCTTAAAGATCACTCGACAATAAACATGATCATAATGTTCTCCTCGCTGGTGCCCCAGATGCCTAGCTCTGTTATAGGAAGCAGATCCCTTTTGACCACTCCCGCGTGGAAATATCTTTATGAGTAGACCGCCTAAACCTCCTACCAAGACTCTCTTGGAGAATGAAAGACTCCTCTCTGAGAGACCCATCACACGACAAGACATCACAGCCCTGATGAAGATTAAAACTTACTTCGGTACCAATACCACATAGGAAACCGCTCCAAACATAATCTGGAATGCTTTTGAAGCGGTCATTAGGGGGAAGATGATTAAAAGACTACTGCCTAAGTTTGAGCGAGGGAAAATCTGAGCAGGGAATTGGAAGCCAAAGTCATTAAATGCGAGAGAACCCTTAGAAATAAGACCTCCCTCAAAGAACAGAAAACTCTCAAAATCACCTGTGCAAAACTAGAGGCTCTCCTCTCAGAGCAAACAGCTCAATCATAGATATCTACAAAGCAAACATATTGCACATTGCACCCGAGGTACAAATTAATAGTCTATAAACTACTAAAAACTAAAACTGAACTAGATTCCCAAACTTAAAGATTTCAGTGGGAACCCTCATTATAATGATCAACAATCGATATTGCTCAACTATATTTCACCCAAATGATGTCCAGTGACCCCCTAATGCTTGCAGACAAAAGGAATTGCTTACTGGGCACCAATACTCCTTCAACTTAGAAGTTCACATCATGACAGTTTAGAAGGCCCAACAACTAAGGGGGAAGGTGAAACCACCATTACAAATCTGCCCTCCCACAGGGCCCCCAGACTGGAAAAATGTACTTCCCTATTCTATGAAACATTTATACACCAACTGATGCCACACTACCAAATTATTTAACTCCAAAACCATTTCACCAGCCATGGGAGTATCCCTAACCTTCTTACTCCTCAAAACTGGCAAGAAAGAGGCTCAGTGCTTCTTATCGAGGCAAATGGTCCTCATAAACAAAAGCAAACATGTAAGGCAAAATAATAGCTACTCAACGAGCAAAGATACTACCCTTTCTCATCCACCAAGACCAGTCTGGCTTTATATTACACAGCTCCACCCATAGGCCTACATCCGAAGCGCAATTAACATAATAGGGTTGGACCCCATTTGCAATCCTCCTTGGTTCTGGTAGGGCTGTGTGCTAACAAAGGGTTGTCAATTTCTGTGTGAGACAATGGACGGTCTGAAATTCGGCCCCAAATTCATGACATGGGTAAAAGCAACCTTGAACAATCCAACATCGAGGTTGAAAATAAACGCCACCTGTTCCCCCCTGAGTTTAGATTAACAAGAGGAGTCCAGTAAGGCTGCCCACTCTGCCCACTTCTCTTCGCCATCTGTATGGAACCATTTCCTATAAAATGAAAGGATTAGGGGCCCATACTAGAGGAAATTCCACTTAACATCCCGATTTAGGCAGACAGCATCCTCCTCTATCTGGCACAAGCAGACATCGCTCTCCCAAAGGTCATGGCGGAGATTCCCAATTTTAAGCATGTCACAGTCTTTTCAATTATCTCAAGTCAAGTGCCTTGAATATCTCAGAGGAAGACTACACCATCACAGCCCTAAAGAGAGTAACTTGCTTGAAATGGGAAACAGACCCAAGGTCCCCTGGGGGTTAAACCAACAAAGGATGGTAAGGAGCTCCTCCAGCATAATTTGACTCCCCTCATTAAGGTATTCAGGATAGACCTAGATAGGTGGGCTTCCCAGGAAATATCCTGGGTGGGCAGGATCCAAGCATTTAAAATGAACCTAGAAACGGAAGCTGCGTTATATTTTTAGCAGCACCCCTATCAAAATCCAGCTCAAATTTTTGCCCTCATACAGAGGAAAACGTTCTACTGCATTTTGAAGGGTAGGACCCTTTGTGTCCCCAGAAGACTCTTGCTGTGCTCAACAGCCCTAGGAGGCCCTGGGAATCCTGACATCAACCGATACTTCTTGGCTGCCCAGATAGAACATATACCTACTTGGCTGCACCTCCCCTTAGACACTAGCTGGTTACAAATCGATCACCCACCTGAATCCTATTGACAAACCTTTCCTTCCTTGGGAGGGAGACTCGCCAAACTGCTGGCCGCCTACCCACGGTGACCACTGAAATCCTCCAATACTGAGACAGGGCCCAAAGGCTTTCGCCTTTGGAGCCAGGCTTGGGAACTCTGCCACTAGTGACAGGAAACCAGGACTTCTCCCTGGGTAACTATAGGGGCCCTACCAGGGATGAGTTTACAAAGACTTCAAAAGGCTGGGAGACTGCCATCAGACTCGGACAGCCGATTTCCATTGAAAAAGCTGAATATAAGTTTGACATTCAGGAATCTGAAGGATATAATTCAACTACACCCTATAACCTACCCCACGATCAAGAAAGTGGGTCCTAGACAACCAACTCAACAAGAGCTACTTGTACAGGGTGATGTACACAGAGGAAGCATTACAAAGTTATATTGCTTACTCGCCAGAGCCGGCCCTGAGGAAACACTGCCGTAAATTAGGAGGTGGGAAGAAGAATTTGGTGTAAAAATCTCTATGGAGATGTGGTCAGCTGTCTGGAGCAAAGCGGTGAAATCATTGAGATGTACCACCAAAAAGAGAATCTACAGGATTTACTTGTGATGGTACTATGTCCTGAAAGACTTAGACAGTTTTATACCAGAGTTCTCTCCGTTGTGTTGAAGAGGTTGCAGCATGATGGATAACCTGTTCAGAGCCACATGTGGTGGGCGTGTGCCAAAGGCCAGTTTCTCTTTAGGGAAATCCTAGCTAGAATAAAAGGCGTGACATGGATAGCACTACCACAAGAGCCAATATTCTTAGTTTTGGGCAGTTCAAGAGACATGGAAGAACTGTCCACTTTTCCAATGTTGCCACTCATGTCCTCAATGCGGCCTGGCCCACCTTGGCCGAGAGGGGGAAAAAACCTGGAACCCATAACAGCAATCTGGTGGTGCTAACTGTGGAACACCTGGATGATGGAGACAGACCGTTATCTTAAACAAGACACTGCACACATTCCAACACGACTGTGATCCCTTCTCTGACTTGTTCATGTACATGGACTAATAACTTTAGACCAGCCGTGTTTAAATCTTTGTCTTTATTTTAAACTAACTTTGGAACTACCCAAGAAGTTGATGCTTTTACTCACTGTCATGATACTATGAGACCCGTTGGCCTCGTTATGTGGGAAGGGCCAGTTGGGGCACTGGGTGGGACAATGGAAGTGACAGGGGACAGGAAAAGTGGAATTCAGTTAAGTAGAATGAAGCATTGCGAAAAGACACACCATCTGTGCCACCGTTTATTGTAGGCCGGACCCCGGAACACTCCAATTACATTGGCGACAAAGGCGATACCTTCCACGGGTGTGCACCGCACTGACACTGTGTGTCACGGCGCAGCAAAGCCCGGAAGATCAGAGTGGCTGGAGTGAGGCTGCATTCACACGCACCATCACGCCTGGGTGAGAGATGATGTATACGGCTCGTGGCGTGCCATGGACAGCAGAGCCCCGTGCACAGCTTCGCCCTCTGCCCGCAGTCTCCAACCGAGAAAAGAGGTGTGAGGGGCCCGCTCGCACGCACTGCGACACTGCGCTTCATCGGGCCACAGGAACCCTGGCCTACGGCGGTGAGTCCAACCCCTGCCTCTACTGAGCTGCCCTAGAAGCTGGGGGATTGGGAAGAGTCGCCGGCCCAGCGAGAGAGCGAAAGAATCCCTGAGGGAAGACTTTTTCAAGACAAAGCTCTAACACATCACCCAGGCCCCAAACACATGATCGAAGGATCAGGAGAACAGATATACTTCTGGGGAGCACCCACGTGGGATGGGAGCATATCCACTACAATGAGTCCACGGAAACACTTAACCAAGAGGACGTGCAAACATGTCGTCAGATGACATACCGGGTACCGTGGTGGCATGCCCTTCAGAGACATTTGTAAGGAAGGCATGTATCAAGAATAGACAGACACAAGTGATCACAGTTCAAGCGTATTTATTAAACTGTAAAAGTAGGTTGGAAAAACGCCTTATCTAAACCTAAATCTAAGATGGGAGCAAACTTCCACCATCAAATAATAAGGCAGTCCTAGGAACGTTGTGTCAAATATTGCCAATCCTCACGCTAAATAGGATCAGGTTCTTAAGAAAGAAGGATCATGTTATTAAGAAAGAAGGAGGTGTTCACAAATAATGTCAGGATGCGGTACTTGAGGTCTCCCTTCCCCACGATTTGCACACGGGACAAGGCAGGATTTTGTAGGACAGCACACACTCGAGCTTTCCCAGAACGAGATGACAGTTCCAGTTTCAGCTATCAGGATCTTCACCGGCCAAGTTTCTTGCTCTATAAAAAGTCTCTTGCCTTCGAGGGTCTGATGCGTTGAAATAATCCAATAAAAGTTCTTTCGGATTGCACTTGGGGTGACAATTCTTCACCCTTGGGTGCCCCTCTTCGGGGCACAGACCCCTCTCGAATATCAGCCTCCCTCCCATCGGGTTCACTCTGGCTTTCTTTCCTCACTCTTCCAGTTGCTGAGTGCCAAGGAGGACAATCCACTTCCCCTGTTTTTTCTGGCCTCCCTCTGTGTTATTCACCAGTCTTAATGTCTTTCCAAACAGTTTAATGTGGACCACCCTCTGCCGAGTTCACTCTAGTCAACACTCTGTTCCTTTGCGACTTCAGACGTTGCCCCTTTCCATTGGCATCCCTCCTTCCGGTTCACTGCTGCGAATCTCACAGTTCCTTCTACTTTCTTATGATGTGGGATTAACTTCCCTTATTCATTATCATCGGACGGTCAAAGACATTCGACTGTAGAGAGGATTTTACGAGACCCCAGTATGAACACTTTCACTCTCTTCTCTCCTTTCCCAAGGCCTTCTGGTAATAGTAGTTTCAACAATTGCGTAATCACTAGTTTCTTGAGCGAGCACCCACGTGGTGCCCGTCTCATCTGCAGCTGGCTTTCCCCTTTTTCATCAACAGTTCTTTGTACATTCTACAATCAGCCATTTGCTACTTTTGTTCAACACATGTTTCCTTTATCGTTCCTCCCTTCGACTCACCTGCTTTCTTCGTATCGGGAGTCAAGGCCGGTACCACAGTAGCAGGCGTCTCCCTCTGTCCTGCTTATCAGCATAGGCATGCTCCGTGTACCACTGACATCTGCTGCAACACACTTGGGCTATTATTCACAGTCTTACAATTCGTTCCACGGAGGGCTTGCAGGCCTTTTGAGCGAAAAGGGCAAGGACGCTTCTCTCCTTGTTACCCTCTCGATTCTCAGCATCTTTCTCCTCCTCCTGAACTGCTGTGCCTTGATAGCCGTCTCGTCCTGAGGTCTGCCTTACTTGCAGTGTACTCCACCTTTTATCCCTGTGAGGAAGGGAAAGGGCTGTCGGGTGTGTGTGATTTAGGTCAATTGCCTGACTTTGCCTGACCCATGTATTGGCACACATCAGGTGAATGGCTCTGGTGTTAGTCTGTTGTCTGTGGTGTATGAAAGTGTTCGAGCCAGAAAAGGCAGGGCCAGTGTTTCAGAATATCCTGTGTGGTAGGAGGGGGAAAAGGTGTTGAAAGAAGGGGGATATTGTGTCTCACCTATCGGTACCCCGCATCCAGATGATCCTCCCTCACTGGTCCACCCCCAGGAACTGTATCCAATAGTGATGGCCGTGTCCTGGCCACCTCGATGACAGATCCCAGGAACTAGTCAGGGAGACACTGTCAGGTTTCTCACACATTCTACATGGCCCAGGGCGACACATCCGATGGTAGGTGCCAGTGGCCTTTGACCTCACTGATACAAGTAATCTAGGTGCAACGTGGGCCCGATGAGCAAAGGATTTCAAAGTATACATAGGATCCATGGAATACGTTGAGGAGGAAAGGAAGAAGAACCCGTTGAAGCTGGCAGTAGGCACAGCAGTCCGGAACATTCTCAATGAACTGGTAGATGAAGAGAAAGTGACATTTCAAGAAATGAGGCTTTAGCCACATATTTAGCACCACACACAAATGTCGATTACGAATGCCATGTCTCCCATACAACAACCGAGGAACCAGGAGAGACACTCGACAATTGTGTCATGAGGCGAAAGATCAGCATGAAACATTGCACTTTTCACCGCTGCTCCAATAACGAGGCACTCAGATCCCAAGTAATATCAGGGTTTGAGTCGCCAGAATTTTGGAAAAAACTGTTACAGAAACAAAAGGTTGTGGGATGAAATCCTAGCCATGGCCAGATCAGACTTCACTATCTCCGTGCAAGTCCAGAACATGGGGAAACTTAAAATGATATCCTCAACCAAAGACTGTGAGTCTGTCCAAAGGTTGTCACCCACGCAAGCGGATGGCGCCAGAAATTCCAACACGACATGCTATCAGTGTGGTTATGAATACTCACATGAAGGCTTATGCTCTGCCCTGGGACAGAAGTGCACGGCCTGTGTAGGAGAAGACCACTTCTAAGCAGTATGCAAAAACGCACCACACCCCATACTGCAGGTCATCGCCGTCAGGTGGCAGGCGACACACGAAATGCCATAGGGAGGAGCGCAGAAACACCCACGACTCCAAAAAGAACAAACCTGCAGATGGAGACCATGACGAATACTACCAGCTGAAGTCCCACAGGTCTCCAGAGAGGAGGACATCATGTCTCCCGAGACGATATGTGGCAGAAGACTCACAATCCGAGACCAACTCACCAGGTTCATCCTCTGAACAGCAAAAGAGAGGCCATGTGTGGGCTTTACATAACACCACAGCCAAAGAACACAGTCCAATGCTTATGCTGCATGTCCTTAATACGCCAACAGAATTCCTCATTGACACTGGGGCGACCGTAAATGTCATGAGCAAAGAGACATACAACAAGCTCTCGAAGCCCCCAAAACTCAAGCCTTCGATGGTGGACATTTACCCTTATGGATCTGACACCCCACTCCTATGCAAGGGGGTATTCTCTACCATGTGTGCACACAAATCACACACAGCCTGAATGCAACTGTATGTTCTGTCCATATCGGCAAACAGCGGGTGTATACTGAGTTTTAAAACCGCACTGGACATGGGCCTGGTCCACATCCTCTATCATATTATGGGGCAAAATGTTCACAAATCTGTTCAAAGGCCTGGGGAAACTGAGAAATTGCAAAACTTGCGAAGTCAAACTGCACATTGACCCCACTGTCAAACCGGTTGCCCAACACGACAGGGGAATCCCCACCAACATTCAGAAACAGGTTGAAGAACTCTGCCAACTACATCTTTGAGCGGGCAAGTGGCCCGACACCCTGGGTCTCCCCGATAGTGCCTGTGCCGGCGAAGTCAGCAGAGGGATCCATCCACCCATTAACTCTTGGGGCCTGCTGAGGCTGAGCTTCCATATGCACGAGAGGAGCTAAGCATGTACGAATCACAACCATGCCCATTACTCGAGGCAATTCCGTCCCTATAAGAAGAGGGAAAACCAATGTCAACACTACTGGCCTCATATTGGGTATGGTGGCAACACCAAATATTATAAATATGGGATGTATTTAAAATGTTAAACTACCTCATTAGGCGTGAAGCTTGCTTGGGATGGTTACTGCATGGTGTATATAGGATGCACTCACTGCATGAGGAAAATAGAAGTTATTTAGGCTGTGTAGTTCTTTCTATGTAACCCCTGAGATAAATAACCCATCCTATCCCATGATTTAATTAATTAAACATTTTTAAAATAGGAGGCATTTAAAAACTAACCTGTTTTTACCATTACCACCCTGTTCATAATCAAGATCTATACAGGGTGTTTTAACAGCCAATCAACTGAGAGCCATTAAGGTCAAATTGCCTGGGGAACTGAACCTCTAGACTCCAGTGTATGAAAAAAATCAATCATTAAAACATGTGCCCAATTCTTTGGACAATGCTCGAAATACCACGGGCTGGAGTGAGGTGGGGGAAGGGCAGCACACAAAGATGTATGCAGGCACTCAATATTTCCTACTCCTCTGGTGGGAATCAATGTATGCATGTTTTACCAGGTTACTCACCGTAGTGACCACCTTACTCCTAGTCCATAGTCCCCTTTCCTCCATACGTGGACATCTCTCCGTCCTGTGGGACGGGACCGGAGCACTTTGTAAAAAGCATCCAAATTTGTCCAAAAATGTGTCCTTCCTCTCTTTCTTGCGCGGGGCCCGGCACGCGGCCGTAACCCCGCCCACCTTGGCTCCGCCCCACGCATCGCCCATCAGTCCTTTTCTATCGCCAGGTCAAAGGCCCATTAGCAATAACAGAGGAACCTTATTAGAGGGGATGGTGGGCGGGCGTATGGAGGAAAGGGGACTATGGACTAGGAGTAAGGTGGTCACTACGGTGAGTAACCTGGTAATACTCCTACGTCCCGTCCCCTTTCCTCCATACTTGTGGGAGATTCCCAGGCACTCCTTACAGGAACTACGGGTGGATGGAAATACCCCTTACTGAAACAGGTTCTTCAGCACAGTCTGACCAAACTGAGCGTCAGCTCTTGAGCTCATGTTGAGACAGTAATGCTTACAGAAAGCAGATGGGGAGGCCCAAGTAGCTGCCCTAGCGATGGACTGCCAGGGGACATATTTCTGAAAAGCAACCGCGGCTGCCTTGCCCCGCACCAGGTGTGCATGGATACCCTTAGGAGGTTTCAGCCCTTGGACGGTAAAAGACTCCGTGATGCAGGCGGCGATCCACCTAGAAATAGTTGCCTTAGATGCCGGCTTGCCCTGAGGGTTACCGAAGGTCACAAAAAGTTGACAAGAACTCCTCAACTCGGAAGTCCTGTCCAGGTAGAACTTAAGAGCTCTTCGGACATCAAGACAGTGTAGAACCGGAAAAAAGACCGGAAGGGAGATCAACTGATTCAGATGGAATTCGGTCACCACCTTCGGTAGAAAAGCCGGGTTTGTCCGAAGGACTACCTTGTCCTTGTGAAAGACCAAGAAAGGATGCTCCACCGACAATGCCTGGAGCTCACTCACTCTCCTTGCTGACGTAAAGGTGACCAGAAAGGACACTTTCCAAGACAAGTACTTGAGGTCCACCGTAGCCATTGGTTGAAAGGATTTATGGCACAGCGCCGTCAGGACTACATTTAGGTGCCATGGCGGGTGCGGATTACAAACCAGAGGGTAGAGGCATGTCAAGCCAGCAAAATGCCTCTTCACCACTGGGTTAGCTAGAGAATAAGAACACAGGTCTGTAGAAAGGTAAGCGGAAACCGCTGAGAGTTAAGTCCTGCATGACAGAACATGAACCCCTGACTCTGCTAGGGAGGACACGAAGGACAGCACCGTGTCAATCGTGGCCACCCTCGGATCCAAATTCTTCTCCAAAGACCAATGAGAGAACCTGAGCCATTTACTCTTGCATTGAGATCTGGTCGAGGGTTTCCTGGCTGCCTGGATAATGCGCATGTTATCTGCAGACAAACTCAGATGCTCTAAAGACTTGAACTCAGGCACCATGCCGCCAAGCTGAGCGATTGTGGGTAGGGGTGCCACATCTGTTCTTCCCCTTGGTGAAGAAGATCGGGAGTTACTGGTAACCTGATCGGCGGATACACCGACAGGTGTTGAAGTTCTGAGAACCAAAACCTGGCTGGCCACCACGGGGCTATGAGTAGAAGGGAACAGTTTGCCGAGTTCTTCAACTTCCAAATTGCACGGTGAACTAGAGGCGGGAAGGCGTAAGCTCTCATGTTGTGCCATGGAATCTCGAGAGCCTCCCCCAGAGAGGAGGCTCCCAGCCCCCCTCTGGAGGCATACTGAGGAAGCTTCTTGTTCACCGCTGCAGCGAAGAGGTCCACTTCCGGTGTGCCCAAACGCGAGAAAATCCATGAGAGGACCTCTGCCTTCAATTCCCACTCGTAGCTGACCACTGTCCGCCGGCTGAGGGCATCCGCTGTGACATTCAGCTGGGCCGGGATGTGCACTGCAAGCAGTCAGACACCATGAAGCACTTCCCACTCCCAAATCTGGATGGACAGGTCCACGAGGGGGGGAGACTTTGTTCCCCCTTGCTTGTTTATGTAATACATTGACACCACATTGTCCGTTCTTATGCGGACCACCTTGTTGACAATGAGTGGTCTGAACGCCCTGGGCGCTAGGAAGATCGCCAGAAGCTCCAAATGATATATGTGCAGGAGCTTGTCCTGAGGCGAACAGAGGTCCGAGACCTGAAGAAGATCGAACGTCGCACCCCACCCTAGAAGGGAGGAGTCCGTCGTGATCGTCACCATGGGGACCGGGTCTTGAAACCCTGCGCCCCCAGACAGATTACTGAGAGATGACCACCAATCCAGGTCCACTCTCATGGAATCCGAAATCATTATCCGCATGGAATCCGGATCCACTGCCTGACGCCATGAACTCCGTAGAGCCATCTGGGTGCGTCTCATTTTGAGACGAGGAAGAGCCAGTACACACGAGGCCATGAGACCTAGAAGCCTCTGGAACCACCAGGCCGACAAGCTCTCTGACTCCGCAAACATCTGACACGTGGCTAACAGATCCGCCATTCGGTCCTCGGTCAGATACACTCTGCAGTCGATCGTGTTCCAACGAAAACCCAGGAAGATCAGGTCCTGTGAGACCGTCATGGAGGATTTTCGCCACTTCACCGACAGCCCAAGATGGAACAGGAGCTGAAGGAGAGACTGGAGGTTGCCCGCTGCTGCCAGCAGACAAGGGCTGTGTAAGAGCTATTCGTCCAAATAAGGATACACATGGATACCCTGGAGACGAAGATAGGCCACAATCACCGACATCATCTTCGTGAAGACACGCGGCGCCAAGCTGAGGCCAAAAGGAAGCACCCGAAACTGGAAGTGCTCCTCTCCCAAAGAGAAGCAGAGATATCTCCTGTGTGAATTCCAAATCAGGATATGCATATACGCATCTTGAAGATCCACAACGCTGAGCCAATCGCCCATCTGTAAGGAGGAGCTTATCTGGCTTGGCGTGATCATCTTGAATTTCTCTTGGGGTAGGAAAAGATTGAACTGGGAAAGGTCTAGGATGGTGCGCAGGCCAGCCTGGTTGGGTTTGGGCACCGTAAACAGCCGGGAGTAGAAGCCCTCCCCTCGCTCCCCAAGGGGAAGGTGTTCCACAGCTCTGAGGTCCAGAAGTTTCTGAACTTCGGCCTTGAGGGAGGGTGAGCCCGACAGCTGAAAAGGAGGGTTAAGGGATGGGGTAGGGGGTAAAGGTAAGCGGAAGCCCGCTCGAGCGAATGACAAGACCCATCTGTCTTCTATGATGGTCTGCCCCGCCTCCCAATGAGACGCAATGCATTCTCCCACCGGGGTCTCGTGCGAGTGAGGAAAACCCTCATTTGGTAGGTTTATCGGTGGCGGTGCCACCTGAACCTGATGAGGAGGCTGAGGAGCAGGAGAAAAATCGCGTGCGTTGGTGTCTACGGCGGTTATTCCCCGCAGGATTATCCACTCTGCGAGATTTGCAGTCGAGGAAGCCCCTAAAACCAGAGGAGGGTCGACTTTGCGACAACGGTCTCTGGGATTTAAAAGGAGCTTTGACCAGAACAGACAATGATTTAGCCGTCTGAGTGCTATCCTTGGTCTTGGTGAGCTCTACATCAGTAGTAGAATGAAAAAGCTCCTTACCATCGAATGGAAGGTCCAACACCTTGTTTTGCACTTCCTTAGAAAATTTAGTGGTATGCAGCCACGCCTGCCGTGAGGTATCAACCCCAAGCATCAGGCCCCGAGCTGAGGTGTCTACGTGATGAGCCACAGCCTCCAGGAGATCCTGGGCCAAGACCCTGGTATCGGAAAGGCCTCCTTTGAAGTCTTCCAACTTCTCGACCGGGATGTGCTCCTCAAACTCCGACAGACCTTTCCACATCCGCATGTTAGCTCCCGCCAATATCAACTCAGCGTTGGCCTGCCTGAGCTGCAAGGCTGAGTTGGCAAAGATTTTCCTCCCTAGGGAGTACAGGAGCTTGTCCTCCTTTCCCAAGACCCGAGTAGCCGTCGTGGAAGAGGATGCTGCAGGTCTGGATTGCAACGTAGCTGCAGCCACCACTGTGGAGGAGGGAGGCGGACAAGACGACAGGGCCACCTCTTCCGAAGAATGCAGCCTGTACCTCGCGTCAATCTTCTTATTGACAAAAAGTCCAGAGTGTGGCTTTTCCCAGACTCTTCGGACCTCGGCCAGAACGTCCTTCTGCAGGAACAGGCCGGTACGCTCCAAGGGAGACAGGGTGAACGCCCCAGAAAGCACGCCCTCCTGCGGAGCGGGTGCCTCGGGCACTGGAACATCTAAGAAACTCATGTCCAGTACCCCGTCATGAAAGGCTCTGATAGAGCGGGAAAGGTCCTTGTTGTCCTGATCGCCTTGAGGGTCATCTGACAGGTCAGGATCCTGCTGAGCCTTGTCAGGCACTGCCTTGCCCACTGGGGACAATGGAGGCACAGGCGGAAGAGCCGGGGGAGGCACCACGGGCAAGGGAGGCGCCGGCGGAACCACCGGCGGAACCACCGGAGGAACGGGTGGAGCCAGAGGCGCAGGTGGACATATCTCCTTGAAAAGCCCTTTGAAATATTCCCTCATGGGGTCGGTGCTCATAAGCGCTTAAAATGTACCGAAAAAGGCGTCCTCAGAAGATTGCTTCGGAACCTGAGGAGGCCTCTCATGAGGTGGACAAATCCAGGGACGTAACGGGGAAGGGTGACACACCGGCCCCTCCACAGACGTATCCACATAAATCAAAGGAGCCGCCCCCACGGGCAACGAAACATTGTGTGGAAGAGGCATCCGGGCGTTCCAATCATAAACCGGCCGGTAAGGATGAGCACAAGGGACCTTAGGTTCACCCAAGGGACCGAGCCCTACACCAGAGGCCGATGGCGTAGTTGTAGGGGTAGCACCTAAAATGGCCGCCGTGGTCGTGGCGGGAACGGGCGCCATTTTGTCCTCATCTGAGGGGAACTGCGACACGTGAGGAAGTGAGGCAGGGGTCCCCGTCGATGGATCAGGGGTTTTAATTTTATCCTTAACATAAGGAACCTCGGCCGAGCCGGTACTATGAGGCCTGGAATATTTTTGTGACATACCAACTGCCAACTGAGCCTTCGAAGGAAGGACCTCGGCACTGCCGGTAAAAGAAGAACTTTGCTTCTTTGCCCCCTCAACAAATCTGCTATCACCACAAGAGCGGGAACGGTGAGCAACCGCTTTCACCGACAAAGCCTTGTCTGGCCTCTCAGAACTGTTGGTAGCTTTAGCCTCTGAACGAGGGACCTCGGACCCAGGCTCGGTAACAGCCTTATCTGCACGGGCCTCGAACATCCGTTCGGTAACAACCAGCCCAGCCAAGGCCTCGGGGCGCACCCCGGTCTTGTTTTTGAGGGAAGCCGACAGAGAGGCCTCAGAGCGAGCTCCGGTACCCCACGATTCAGTAGAACTGGGTCTACAAACAGCCCCCACAGGAGGGGCCTCGGAGCGTACCCTTAAGGAGACCCTCGGAGAAAACTCTGGTAGAATTATTAGGCCCAACGGGCACCTCAGGGCGAACCCCGGTGACAGAACGATCAACGCCCCTCCCGGACTGAGAGGAACCTGGAAAGGTATCCCCCGGCCGGGGTGCTCTGAAAAGTAAAGAACTTACCGGGCGTTTCTTCTTCTCTTCGATGAACGCCTGAAAATGCGAAGGAGGAGTTCGTCGGAACACCTCCTCCCACCGCTCCAACCAACGTTGAAGTGCCCAGACCCAAAGGGAGTCACAGTAAAAACAGGAGTCCCAACAGTGTTCCGGA
Organism: Ambystoma mexicanum; assembly: GCF_040938575.1. Taxonomy (NCBI): domain Eukaryota; kingdom Metazoa; phylum Chordata; class Amphibia; order Caudata; family Ambystomatidae; genus Ambystoma; species Ambystoma mexicanum. The sequence goes on from NC_090937.1 coordinate 647,622,128, forward strand.
CCCAAACACTCTAAACAAAGAGGATGGGGATCCGCCCTCGAGAAGCGACAGTGACACGATGAACAATCTGGAAAGTCTAATTTGAAAGACAGACAGACTAGTAAACGAACGCTAGTGAAAGCCAGAGAGGAAAAAAGGGAAGAAAATCTTCCGAGGATGCAAGTGCATCCGGCCCAGATCGAGCAGAGAAAAGGACTGATGGTTGAGGGTTACGGCCACGTGCCAGGCCCCGTGCAAGAAAGAGAGGAAGGACACATTTTTGGAAAGAATTGGATGCTTTTTACAAAGTGCTCCGGTCCCGTCCCACAGGACGGAGAGATGTCCACAAGTATGGAAGAAAGGGGAAGGGACGTAGGAGTATTTCCTTTTTATTTAAAAGAAACACTAATGATTGTATTGGTCATCATGTTTGGTAAAAACATAAATCTTGTAAATACAAAAAACTTGTGCATAGAACGTACATGACACCATATCATTTGCAAACAACTGACAAAAGTATTTCTAATCTCTGTTGCAGAAACAGCAAACATGATGCATATTATTGGGAGATGTGCTGGGGGTTCACTGGGTAGTGTAGACAACATCTGTGGTGTCTAAAAGGCTGGAATCCACGCCACAAGTGTCCCTACTGGAGAAGGTCCTGGGTAAAAAAAACTGATATATGAATGATCAAAAGACTGAGGCCTCAAAATTTGCATGCGTTATTGTTTAGTGATAATTGGCTCTTGGCGAGTAAGACATTGGGCCTCATTACAACCTGCCAGTCCGGGACCGTGCAAAATCCGTGATGGCGGTAAAAACGTTTCCGTGTCCGCAAGGGTGCGGAAAAACCGCACGATTACACGCTGTCGGTCGCGCGCACCACACGGACTCGGAAACGTTGTTACCGCCGTCACGGAATACCCCACGGAAATGGAAATAACGAAGCCACAAGTGGCGCAAAACCCGTTTCCGCCTCCGCCTCCACGGACACGGAACCGGAAATACCATGATCGCCAAAACAGGAAACAGAGAGGCGGCCATCATATAAAAGCACAATCCATTGCCATCCAGAGCCAGCACAAGCACAATCCTGACTCTGAGAAGCCAAAAGGGACCACCAGCATGTCTGCCAGGATTCCTGCTCAGAGGCAGCGCAAACAGCGCTTCAGCGAGGCGGAGCTAACCGTCTTGGTGGAGCACATTGTGGACAATGCTGAGATGCTGTTCAGCGCCGACCAACGGCGTGCCACACAGCAGCGGAGGAAGGAGGTGTGGGCCGAAGCTGCACGCAAGTGCACCGCTGTGGGCGTGGCAGTGAGGAGCGTGAAGGACTGCCACAAGCGTTGGGACGACCTGAGGCTGAGGGTACGCAACCTCATTTCCACGCACCGCCAACGCAGCAGTGGGACAGGCGGAGGACCCCCTTCCCCACTGAGGCTGCAAGCATGGGAGGAGCGTTGCAGCAGCATCCTCCACCTAGAGGGAATCCATGGGATTGGGCAGGCTGAGGCAGGAGTGAGCCCACCTGCAGATGCCGGTAAGTGCCCAAACATGAATGCCACATGTAAATATGCAGTTGTGAGTACTGGGCCAAAGGACCCATTAACAACCCCCCCCCCCCAGGCAGTGCATGTGTGGGCCAAAGGACCCATTAACAATCCCCCCCCCAGGCAGTGCATGTGTGGGCCAAAGGACCCATTAACAACCCCCCCCCCCCCAGGCAGTGCATGTGTGGGCCAAAGGACCCATTAACAACCCCCCCCCCAGGCAGTGCATGTGTGGGCCAAAGGACCCATTATGATCCGTATGGCAACCAATATCACTGAATGCAGACACCAGCAATCAGATGCATGTGACTAACACTATTCAATGTACAATCTTAATGACGCATGTGATGCACCCATCTGCCACCACAACAACACTAATTGCATGCCCTTTGTGTCCCCACAGCCGTTTCAAGTGACAGTGATACTGCACAACAGGCCAGCCAATCAGCATCGGCAAGTACACTAGCCACCGCCACCACACAGGAGGATGCTGCCGGCAGTTCTGCACCTCTGGCCACATTAACAGCCACTACAGATGTGCATCACACCACCACCACCACCAACATCCCCACCATCTCCACACTGGCTGAGTCCAGACAGGTGCCACAGGAACCTATCATGGCCACCCAACAAAACACCGAAGGCAGCAGCACTGCAGAGGGGGCGGCCTGCAGTGATAACAGTGCCCCGCAAGAGCACTCGGAAACGGGGCCACAGGGGGAGATGCCCACATTGGAAGACCTGGGCTCCTTCCATGAGCTGGGGTTCAGCCCCACTTCACTGGGGAGTCCCATGAGGTCGCCCACCCCATCCATGGCCGAACTGAATGCCCGCATGCAGCGGATGGAGGACCAGCAGGCTACCCTCAACCAGCTGGTGGAGAGGCAGCTAGAGGAATCCAGGCTGCAGAGGGAGAGCTACAGCGCCTCAGTGCGTCGCCTGTCGAGGTCCATTGGACGCTTTGCGAGCACCATAGTGACCCTTGCACGCCATGTGCGGGAGGGCAATGACCACACCTCCAGGCTTGTGGAGGCCATGTTGGTTGGCCAACAGGCAAATCTGGCACGGATGCCCTCAATCCCTGATTCTGGCCAATCAAACACTACCACCCCATCCAGCTCCACTACTGCCAGTCCAAGGAGGCGCTCGAGTAGGCTAACGGGTCCCTTGGGCAAGGTTGCACAGAAGCGCACACGGAAGTGATGGCATGTGTGTGGGGCAGTGCAGGACACATGTGGACTACAAGGGTGTGAGAGGGGTGGTCACGTTTGGGTGGTGGGGTAGGTAGTTTTGGGGGTTTGGACAATGGGCTCTGGGTGGGGGTGGGCACGTTTGGGTGGTGGGTGGCCCCGGGTGTACAGCTTCCCTAACCAATGCACCTTCTTCCCTGTTGTTATTACATCAATACATCACCATTTCAAATCAAGACATACATGTGTGGACATTGATCATTTATTTTGCAGTGCAACTATTAATTCATTGTCGTCACCATGTTTGTGCATTACTGTGAATGTGCTGTGACTCAAAAGTAAATGCGAATCAGGGCATCCCGTGCTCTCTGGCCATCATGTGCACCCCCAGGGGGAGGCGGTGCCATCCCATCCACATCTCCATCTCCATCCCCATCTCCATCCCCATCTCCATCCCCATCCCCATCCCCATCCCCATCCCCATCTCCATCCCCATCCCCATCTTCCTCATCTGCGTCTGGTGGCATTGGGATGTTCCTGCGCAGGCATATATTGTGCAGCATGGCACATACCAGCGTGATTTTGCCCGTCTTCACTGGGCTGTACAGCAGTGATCCGCCAGATCTGCTCAGACAGCGGAAACGGGCCTTCAGCAGTCCAAATGTCCTCTCAATCATTCCACGTGTGCGGATATGTGCCCTATTGTATGCCTCTTCATGCCTGTTCCTTGGTCTCCGTACAGGTGTCATCAACCATGGCGTGAGTGCATATCCCGCATCACCTACATGGGATGTAGATGGGGGAACATGTCAGTGTTTGTGGCATCATGTCCTCATCTGCTGCTGTGCATTCTTGTATCATCATTCATTCATGCATATGAACCATGCAGTGTCTGGAGGTATGTTTTGGCCATCACGAGGAATGTCGCTGACTGCATATGGGCCTACACATTAACTTGCATGTTTGCTGTGCCCTGCGGGTGACATTTGATTGTGTGCATGTCATGGTGCAGTGCTGTCCACACATGGCAGAGTGACTTCACTGTACGGAAGTAGTAAATACTCGTCGTATCATTTACACGCCTCTCGTGCTTTTTGGGGCAGTGTTTCAATTGAGGGTGGGTGTCTGCAGTGGCACAGGGTTCATGGGACAGTGACGGGATTGGCTGTGGCAGTGTGTGCACGGGCACATTGTGGTGCCCTGTCATGTCTTCCTTCATGATGTTTGGCATCCGCTGTGTATTTGGTAGATGGAAGGGGGGTGATGCATGTGCGGTCACAGCGGCACACTCACAATGCTCATTGCCTGGACACACACACACCACTCCGACAGGGTTGTAGCATCGTCAGCTGTACTCACCCAATAGCCACGTGCTTTGTCCGGCATAGCGTTCCATGTACCGTGGCAACGTGGAATTCCGCAGTGCCATTGAGTCATGTGATGAGCCTGGGAAACGTGCGCAGCAGTGTGTAATCAGTTGCATGGCATCACAAACCATCTGGACATTCAAAGAGTGATACTGTTTCCTATTGCGGAACACCGCCTCAATTGCATGTGGTACTGTCAGCTCGACGTGGGTGCAGTCAACTGCGCCTATGCAATTTGGCATGCCTGCTATGGCATGGAAGGCCAACTTGGTGGCAATGACCCCGGGGAGGGTGCGGGGTAGGGCTATGTGTTCCGACACATGGCGCAACATGGCATCCAGTACCTGTACCAGGACTTTTGAGAAACACGGTTGTGATATGCCGTGCAGCTCACCAACCGTGTGTTGATAGGTGCCAGTGCCAAGGAAATGCAGAACTGAGACAACCTTCAAGAGGGGGGGGATGGCAGTGGGGGTGTCAATTAGGCTGCTGATGTTGTCCTCAATCATGGCGGTGATGTGCAGGATTGTTGCACGGTCCAGCCGGTATAGGGTGTGGATCTGTCCTGGGGTGAGGTTCCAGGGTGAGGCCCTGATGCGTGGTATTGGTGGCTGGCGGCGGGGTCGGGCTGGCTGGGCAATGGGGTTTGCCATAGCTGCAGGGTTGGCTGGTTGCCGCCTGCGCCTCCTCCGCCTACGCCTCCTCCTCTGCGCCATTGCTGCCACCATGTGCAGTACTGCCTGTTGGTTGAGTAGGCCCAGTCCCAGTGCTACTAGCCCTGCTGCCTGCATGGTTCTGTGTTGTGTTGGGCTGGGTGTGGCCCTTTTGTAGGCTCCCAGTGGCCTGCTAGGTCCAGCTGGGCTGATTTGGTGCACCTGTGCCCTGATTCAGTTCAGCCGGCAGTGTATAACGCCATGTTCGCGGTGGCGGCGGTTCCGCCACCGTGATCACGGTATTTCCGCCATTTTTTTCCCGGTATTTCCGTGTCCGCGCTAGTTGTGATGCTCACGGTGTTTCGTGTTGCGGGTAACGGAGGGGTTTTCGTGCAGGCGGAATTAAGGGGAACCCTATTTCCGCGGTGGCGGTTTAGGGTGGTGCTATTACCGGGGCCGCGGGTCATGATTGCGCGGACATGCAAACGGTGCCGGTATGGTTTTACCGGCAGTGTTAATTCCGGACCGGAGTACTTGTAATGAGGCCCATTGTTTGCTGTGTGCATGCAGACAACCGAGGGGCCAATAACTTTTTATGTCTGGCTAGCAGCATGCAACTAGAAATTCTTACCCCTAACAAGAGTACATCTGTTATTGGACAGACGCTGACCCAGCATTGCAATTTTGAGGGTGGACGACAGAGGTTTATGAATGGGACCATTCGAAATGATTACATGGTCAGAGATCTGGTGGGGATGCAGAAGCGATTTTGCAGTGGAGATCATAGTCAAATAAGCAGCGATTCCCTCCTTGTATGAACGACAAACCACAAAATGGAGGAGGCACCCCGATAACCCGGGCGGTGTCCTCCTCCTGTCCTCCCCCTCTTCGGGCGAAGGGGAGGCGGCCGCAAGGAAGCGTGGCAAAAGGTCAGGAAAGCCTGCGAAAGGAAACAATGGAAAGGGGAGGGGCTACCCCTTTATAACGGGCGGGTTTCGCACTGAAGGCAGCATCCAGCCTTGGCAGTGGGACGCCCGCCAGCCATCCATCCAAGAAGAGGACTTCGTTTTGTTCGTGGTTCGGCCGTGTTGCGGTTCCAGAACCGGAGGAAGAAGTGTTCCAGCCAGCGAGGAAGGGTTCCGGTGCATTGGTGTTCCAGCGAAGCAGGGATATGTGGCAGCCAGGAGGGGGCATCAGGTAATGAGCGGGGTAATGCTACGGAGGTTAAGCGGGCCGGTGAGCAGCATTTGTGAGCAGGTATTTTCAGTGTTTCCCGCTGGCAGGCAGCAGTAGGAGAGTTTGGCGGAGGGTGCCTTGCTAGATAAAGCGGTAGTGCATACCTGACCCCGCTAGTGAGAGGGGCGGGCAATTCGGCCTGTGGAGGCTAGTATTAATGTGGGGTACGGGAAGGGTGCGCACGTGTTTTGGGCCGAGCATTAACAGGGGGTACATTAAGGTTAGGTACGTGACTGTCCCTCGAACATTAACATGCTGGAAATTGTTGGGCGACGAAGGGAGGAATGTGTTTGTCGCTTGTCAAGACGGCCTGTGGGGCCAAATAATTATGTGCTGAAAATGGTGGGGCGAAAGAAAGGTAGCCATGGGTTTGTTGCTGCTGGTCAGGACGGCATGTCGGGCCGAATATTGACATATCAGGAATGGTTGGGCGACAGGGGTACGCATGGTTTGCCATTTCCCAGAACGGCAGGCAGGTGGGGGCAAATAGTAACGTGCTGTAAATGGTTGGGTCACAAGGGTAGGCATGGGTTTGCAGTTGCTCGGAATGGCATGTGGGGGCAAGTAATAACGTGCTGTAATTTGTTGTAAAGCATACGCATGCAATAGTGCATCGAGGTTGGAACGTATTTGCCATGATGGGCAGTTTCGGCGGCCAGAACATCTAGCGGAGAGTGCGGCCTCCTTGATGCTTGCTGATGATCAAGGGCACATGGCTTAGTTAGCATGAGTAAGGAATATCGTTTCACTGTCAAGGTTGATTTTGCGCACAGGCAGTACACTGGTCTCCTTTTGGGGGGGATGGGCTCAAGGTTCTTCAGCTTAAATACTGTTTAAGGTCAGGGGTCACAGTTAAAGGTGCACGGTAATTGCAAAAGCCGACCGAGGCATGGGGGGCTGTGGGGGCACACCAAGCCTCAGAGTGGTAAGTGGGGTTTGTACGGCGGCGTGAACGAGGGTGGTTCACCCCGAGATATGCACATAGGATGTTGGTATAAGGTGCGATAGGGAACAGGCGTTGAGATTTGGGGCGGCAGAATGTAAAGAAAGCCCTGGGTTGATAGAAGCAGCACACAATGTAACTATTGAACGGCCGCAGTATGGAGGCAGCCGGGTTAACACCCGCATTGGCGTCTAACAGTTTTTAAAGGAGTTTGCAAACAGGGTAATGTACGTGGGTACAGGCTGCCTGGATGTATGAATTTAACTGATCGTTTGCCCAACTGCATTCGCCTGTGCCTAGTGCGGTAAACGCTAGGTATTCATAGTCGAGGTCGGAAAGAGTGCCATGTGTTGAGAGGCGGCCAACTTGCCCCAAATGTGTTCCAGGGACCGATGGGGGTGTGTTTGTTAGTGGGGAGATAATGTAGAACACACTACGGATTGCTGAATAGGTCTAGCTTACTGAGCTGCATGTCCTGTGGCGGGGTGAGTGTGACATTATGACGCCGGGGGGGCTAAAACAGTATTACTGCGTAGCATTCAATTTATGGAATATGTAATTTTGGAAGACAGATGAATATGTAAGTTTGGGAGACAGGTGGTTATGTTAGTTATGGAAGTCAAATGGTGATGGAATTTAGGGATGTCAAGGGCAACAATCATACAATAACACAGCAGAATAGGGCAGGGTGGGCCGAGTCAGCAAACAAGGAATTACTTGTTGCTTACCAAGTTCCATGGCAATGGAGCAAAGGGTATAGCTTGGTTTATAGCAGTACAGCCAGTAAAATAGCTCTGTGAGCTAATTGCATCCCTCAAAGGAGGGTCAATTTGCGGTTGCTGATTTGATTCAGGTAGGTCTCGGCCAGCCCGTCTTGGTCAATAAACCCCCTTAGTGTGATTACTACGCGGGTTAATACGTTGATTTTGTTTATTTTATTTATTTACATAGCGCTAAATGCCATAGCCTTCAAAGCACTGTGACATTGAAGATATGTCTTCGGATAACTGTCAGCAAAAGAACTATTGTTACGCTCACCTGATTCCCACGGGGGCGTCGATCTGGACTGGCCCGCTGTTGCTTCCACCAGAGTAACACGTAGAGCCGAGATGACAGACTGGACAGACCCACTTAGCTTCGTTTGTTGGACTCGTACGAATATCTTTCTGCAATGGAGAAAGGGAATTACCCTCCCGTAATCTGAGCGTTAACCCGCCTTCCCACTCCCCTTGTCTGCCCACTGAACACTCCTGAAGTTCCCTCTTAATCTCACCTGAAGATTTGGAAAGACGAGCTCTCCATCCTGCGTCGAGCGCAGGGGCGCGTAGACGACCAGTTACTTCACTGGCGTGGAGGAATTGGTGAGTTCCAGTATTGACTCGAAGTCCAATTGTTCGTAAGAGTTCAAAAGTCTGATCTTCACTCTGCCAGATTCCTTGCAGGTTGCGGATTTAAACCACCAGAAGAGTTCCAAGTGGCAATTGGTAAGATCCTGGTAAGTCTATTGTGGTTCTCCCCATTGGGGCCGGGGTACAGCGATGATGCAGAATTAACTACGCCAACCCGAAATGAGGTGAGTTCCCCCCTGTAGTAAATCAGGTAAGTCTTTGGGGTTAGGTTGTATTGTCCTTGTTTTTTCCCCTTAGGGGCCGGGGTGCGGCAGTGATGCGGTATTGACTGCGCCGACCCGAGATGAGGTGAGTACCCCACTGTGGTAATCAGGTAAATCTTTGGGGGTGATTTGTATTATCCTTGTTTTTCCCCTTAGGGGCCGGGGTGCGGCGGTGATGCGGAATTGACTGCGCCGACCCGAGATGAGGTGAGTACCCCCCCTGTGGTAATCAGGTAAGTCTTTGGGGGCGGTTTGTATTGCCCTTGCTCACCTATCTGTTCTGGTCTCCCCCAGGTGTTGAAGAATGGCCTGGAGATGCTGGATTCGCGAAGGAGTAAAGGAATGCAGCCTCCGTTGGTGAGTTCAGCGCGGCTCTGCGAGGTGCGTGGCAATGCACCTGAGAAGGCTTCTCTCTTCCAGATCGACGATGTGCTGGATCAAGGATTCAGGTAAGGGTTTTGTTCTGACTTCTTCTCCTTTTCTTGTTCCAGGTGTTCCAGGACTGAAGCGGGCGTGGCTGAAGACTGGAGCTGCTGAAGACACGGTGAGCGTTATGCTGCAGCAAGCAGAATAACGCGAAGCACGTGTGGCTGTCCGAGTGTGGCTTAAATAGCCTTGGAAGAAGTCCCAGGTAAGTATTCTTCCACAGCCCCACCCGAGAGGAAAGGAGTCCCTGAGGTAAAGTAGTCCCTTTTAAGCCTCATTTGGCTTGTGGCTTCGTGCAGCATGGTCTGCATCAGGTAGGTATGCAGCATGGTCTGCAATAGGTAAGATTTCTGTAATGAGCCTGGCGCCATAGGCGCCAGGACTGTAGCCAAACAGCCCCTAACTGGGGTTTTTGGGCATGCTTCAAGTGGCATGATGCCTGCTTCCGGGGTTGCTGGGCCTGGTCTGGCTTTCCGGGGGCAGGCATCGTGACAACTATGCAGGTTTCATTTAAGGGTGGCAATTCACATGAAAGAGTGCTCCTGGTATTGGAGATGGCATTGTGCCTAAAATAGGTCCGTCAGCCCTTCGTGGTCGAAAAACCCCTGTAGTGGCTTTACTACGCAGGCTACCATTAAATCGGCTACTCCTTTGTTAAAGCAAAGCACTCTTAGCGCTCCGCACCAAGCATGTACTTTCCTGACAGGTATTTGGCAATTTTTTGTTTAGTCCCCTTTTCGTCTTGGTAATCGTTCAAAAATGTATCTGCGGAGTAAATCCGGGTGATATGGTATGTAAAGATGTGCTCTGTACCGAGGACACGAGGAAGTATTTAGCAAGTATTCCGCCAGCCGCAAGGTAAGGGTGTAAGCGCAAAGAGCACAAAGGACAACTTTTTAGACTTCCGAAGGGGAATGCGGTTGCATACTGCAAGCACGCCTGAAACGCCAGGTTTTGTCAAGTTTGGGACAGGTTATGGTAACCATTTTCTGTGAACCTTTTGTGCCAGGGCTGCATTGCAAGGTGCCAATAATGACAAACAGGGTTCCTGGATATGATGGGGTAGTATGACAGAATGACAAGGTGCCCGTCTTGGAAACGGGTCTCCTGGGAAGAGATGGGTTGGCCTGATTTTACTGTGGGGTCAGAAAAGGAGGTTGAGGAGGGGAATATAAAGAGTTTCCCCTACAACTGGGAAGTAATGGGTTGAACGGTCACAGACTTCGTATGTATGGGGCCTGTACGGGAACAGAGAATGCCGGCGGCCGTTGATCAGGGGTTGGAGCTCAGTGGTAGAGCAAAGGGATCCATAATTTTCGTTTTGGCTAGGTTAGTGATTGGTTGGTTATAGGAATATGAGTAAGCGCGTTTTAGAGTAGGTGGGCTTCAGGATGGCATGTGTGTTTTTATGGGTGTCAATTTCTCGTGTGCAGCGCAAAGATTTTAGATTTGCGTGGTACAGGGCTGCCACTTGCTGAAGTGTCCCTGGTAATGACGGAAGCACAATGTGTTCATGACATGGCCCTGGTTATGTTTTGACGCAGGGGCAGGCTCTGCATTAAGGACTCCTTATGGGTTTCAGCTTAACAGCGCCACTACAAGGCTAGTAGAGCAGCAGGGGGGCATGGTCTATGTTGAATATATGATCCGTGGAACATGCAAGCACGGCCCCATGGGGCACTGGTTTTTAGGGGGGGTTGGGGTGATAGTAAAGTGGTAAAACCATGGTGGGGGCGCTCTTACACGGAAGGGGCGGAATCACAACCAGTGGAAGTATAACGGCTCCGTTCCATAAAATAGGGGGGCAGACAACAGTGGTGAAGGTGATGTGGTTGTGCCCAGTTTGGGCACACAGCGGTTCAATTTGCAGCCGGGGGTCGAGCTCCAATAATGAAAGTGGGGGGACTCGTCAACAAAGACAATGGGTTGGGACATCGTCAGAAAGTAGCATGTCAAGGTTGAATATGCACATTTCATTTATGGGCTTTACATAAACACCCAATTAAATGGGACGAATGGCATTTGCCTTTCATAAAATCCACACACACACAACCAAGAGAGGATATTTTCGGCTAATAGTGTTTTTGAAAACATTAAAAGGTGTGCATTGGTAACCTCCAGGAACGTTTTCCCTGAAACTCACAGTATCGAAATGGGACATTTCATCTTCACTTATTTGTAATTTTCATCAGGTTATATAGTGCAGTGGTGAAGTGTCTAGCTTGCAAAACCGAGCGACTGCGGTCCGAGACCCGTTCTAGAAGGGCCTCATTTGCTGAAATTGGGTGGCAAGGAAGACATTTGGGGGATCGAGGTTGGCTTCCGGAGTGGGTTTGATCAAGCAAGTCAGCAAGGTAGGCACAGTCTTTCAGCGGGCCAAGGTCAATAGAGAAGGTATTAAATGGTGTGACTAGGGCTGGGGAGTGGTGGCCTGGGTAACATGGTATAGTGACGGTTGACCCGGGAGATAACATGATTAGCAAAGGGGTGCCCAGGGGCCACGTGGCAGGCATTTCCGAATCTACAAGGTACAAGGCTTGCTGGGAGCAATACTTGGCTTTCAAGCAGGATGTGCTGGAGGAGGGTCAGCAGAAACTACCGGTGAGGGCCTTTGTGGGCTGGGGCTGGCGTGAGGGGAAAACCAGGTCATGGAGGGCCTACCACTTGGCTGCTATCGCCCATTATTCCAAACTAGAGGGGAAATGTGACCCTACAAAGGAACGCTACATTGTTATGGCCATGAAGGGCTGGGCTAAGCAAGGAACACCTAAGAGCGACGCGAGATGGCCCATAGACATAGTCAAGCTTCAAAAGCTGGTAGGATGCCTGGAGGAAATTTGCCACGGGGGTTTTGAAGTAGAATTGTTCAAGGCAGCTTTCACTTTAGCATTCTTTGGGGCATTGAAGGTGAGTGAATTTATACCAGAGAACAAGGGGGCCAAGGGTACGGGGTTTTTACAGTTGCAAGATGTGCATTGTTCAGGTTAACAGGTGGCATTGTGGTTAAAAAGATCGAAGACGGACCAAGAAGGCAAAGGGTGCACAGTGGCCCCTCAACCCATCACGGGAAGCATAGTCTGCCCGGTCAGGGCCGTGTCAGGCTTCCTCAGGCTAAAACCTCCATCAAGAGAGGGGGCTCCGCTGCTCATCCACCACGATGGATCGGCACTGAGCTGCTTCCAATTCAGAAGGGTTATGGAAATGGCTCTGGAGAAAATTGGGGAGACAAGGGGAGTGTTCGGGACACACTCATTCCGGATTGGGGCAGCCACGTCAACAGCAGCCATGGGCATGGGGGAAGGAGCAATCAAGCAGATTGGTAGATGGAGGTCTGGGTGTTTTAAGAGGTATATCAGGCCTGCAAAAGTATAAAGTTAACATGCCACCTTTTCTCCCCACCAGCAGCAGCCCGGAGGAGAAAGAGATCTGTCTGGGTAGTAGGACACTCATTTGTGTCGAGGGCTGGGGCAAGCCCGACGGCGGAACAGGAGGAATTGACAGACGGCAAATTCCAAATTGGGTGGCACGGGGTGCCAGGGATGAAGTGGGCACAGCTGCAGGGGCAGGTGCGCAGATTGCTAGGGAAACAGTAGAAGCCAGATGTATTGGTGATACACTTGGGAGGTAACGACCTGACAAGTCTGGGAAGGGGGGCTCTAATGCGGGAAATGATGTGCTCATTACAGGAGCTAGCAAGTCAATTGGGAGAAACGGAAATCATGGTCAGAGATAATCCCAAGGCCAGAATGGAGGGGCGCGGATAATCACGCAGCCGTGGAGAGGTCCAGACGAAAGCTAAATGGTGCAATGGCAAAATTTTGCAGGGGCATTGGCCAGATCAGGCACGCCGTGATTAATTTAAAGTCACCAGAGTATTTTCGCTAAGATGGGGTACATTTGTCAGCGATGGGGATGGAGATATTTTACTGGAATCTCTGCTCAAAAATCCTAGAAATATAAGGAAGGAAGCAAGGGGGGAGCCACGGCGGGCGGTAACCCACCTGTGGCATGGTGGTGTTTGGGCAACCAAACACAAGAGAGACACTCCGGATGAGCCAGGAGAAAGCTGGAAGGGTCTTCGCCCTTCTCAGACCAGCGCCCCTTGGGAGCCTAAACGGCAGGGGTGTCTGGGGGGACCAACAAGGGCTCAGCTTCCCCCAAGGAAACGGCACTCTCCCCACCCACGAACACCTGCAGGGGCAGGAGAGGCTCGGACGCAAAGGGTTGGGAGGGTTGGGCCTATGCTGGACTCTTTACGAGAGAAGGGGGGAAGCAGGTTATTTGGACATGGAGCAGTCGCCGCATCTTATCTTCTGAGTTATTTCCACTAATGTGTGCAGTATGGTTTTTATGATATTGTGGAAAATAAATCTGCGGCCTTTTTATTCCAAAAAACAAAGCAAGACTCATTCTACACATTTCTGGGGGGGGGAAAAGGGTAATGAGTGATTGTTATGTGATGGGTCCAAAATGGACGGATGCACAGGTTATGAAAACCTCTCAGGGCCCAAGCATACAGAACATTACATTCATGTGTTCATCAGAAAGCAAGAATAGCTTTACATTGAAAGGCACTTAGTGAAAGGTGCACCAAATAACGGATAAAGATCGCATCGCGGACCTTGTGTGAACAGTAATGAAATGGGGTAGAGGAGGGAATTAATTTTGTGTCTGTGTTTGCTCATTGAACTACGACTGTCAAAAAACAAGGTTTTATCAGCGCTCTCTCAATGTGCCTTGCTATCCGTCTCCTTCGGCTCTCCCGCTCATGCCGTCTCCAGTTTCCCCAACCACAGTAAATGTGGGAAGGCAGGAGGGCTTAAATATACAGTCATATTCTAATGGAAAATACTGTTATTCCTGTAAGAATAAGAAACTAGCGTTGCAGAAATGTGAGAACCGTGGGATTAAGTTTTCTAATTATGATACAAATGAAAAGAAGCATATTTGAAAGTTAGCGTACGAAGGAACATGAATGCATTGCCCAGCTCCGGTACGCGCAAAGGCGAAAGTCTACAAGCAACTTCAATAAATAACCACCATACACATAAACCCCCACACTGGGAAAGGACTGTACGATGTTGTAACCAAAGCCCCTCCTGGGCTCGTGCACCGTCATGTGCAATGCACACTTGGCACACACTGTGATCCTCTTATGAGGCGAGAGGCTTCCCGCTCGCCAGTCAATCCCATCAGAATCCCGCCTGAGGCATGTTATTTCGCGCAGGGCCAGCGCTGCTTGTAAGGCAGAGGGCCTGCCCAGTAGGGCCCTTCTGAAACAGGGCTCGGTACTCCTGGGCCTTACAACATCTGGCGACAAAGGTGGGATGCAGCACCCTGCCGATCCGAACAACAAGGGGCTAGGCCAGCCCTATCACACTGCCCTGGTGGCGAGGTTTACTCCCACATGGGGAGTTCTCGCCTGGCCAAAAAGGGATGCAGTCTTGCCCCTGCAAGTAGAACGTTCTCCCCGGCGCCTGGCGAAGCTCGCTCCTGCCTGGTGCACGGCACAACGGCCCTCAGCACGTATCTGACCTGCCGACATCCCCGGCATTCAACAGATCTTTCGGCCTCCCTGGCGTACCAGAGATCTGCTCGCCTACCCCGGCATGCAACCAACAAATTACGCTGCCTGGGGGAGCCCGCCCATAGTGAGGCCTGGACTGTTGCCGGCGGCAGCTCTGCCTGGAAGGGGCTTGGCTGCAAGTTTGCTGCCCTGTCTTTGCAGCTTTGACTGCTGCCTTCGATCAACCTCGTACAGGGAGCTGACTTATGAATTTCAGGGGGGCGGGCGGGAGAGCCCAAATACAGGAAGTGACATTACTGGCAGTTATAGGACCGCAAATTTGCATGTAGTTGCCAACTTGGTGCAACAGCGCACAGAGGTGTGGGGGGGGTGGAGGCGCGTGCAGAACAGTGGAAACATTGGCTAGCATGTACTGCATATACTAAAGTCAAGTAAGAAGGAGATTTAAGGCTTCGAGTTGCATTACAGTAGGCCATCACTGCCCCTACTCCACCCCTCTAGAATCATCCAGGTTGTAGTAGCCCTCAAAAGGAAGAGCAACACAACTAGGATGGGAGAACAAAATGCCGTCCCATCCTGTGAGTGTGTCAAACGTCAGAGCAAAGACTGTGCATGTGCCTCCTACCTTGGAGCACAATCTCACTAATTTGGTGCAAATCTCGCAAGTGGGAGCATGGGAGTCCTCTGTGTGTGTGTGTGGGCTGCAGACCCCGGATCACATGCTCACTTCTTCAGTGTGAAACTCTGGCCAAGGCTCTTTGGGCAAGCATTCAGGATGGGTCTCACACCTATAAACAGTGTGATATATTGCGTGGGCACCTCACTCCTTGGAGCATAGTATCAACCGTTGCTGGTAATCTCACAACTGAATGTACAGTTTCACTCTTGGTCATCTCAGTGACCCCATGTATATTAATGGAGTCAGTTTCCCATCTGGGAAGACCATTATATTTCTGTTAAAACACTCTGAATTGTCACTCCAGTTTTCTCGATCTATAGATCCATACCATATTCATTCAATGTGTGTGAAGGGGTGATAACTTGTGTCTGAGAGCTCATTCTTTCATTCAGGAGAGATAAAGGGGTAACAACCCCCTATATGTGGGATCAGGCTCATTTTGCTCCATGGCCCCTCCAGAAGGAGTGAGCAGGTTTTAAGACCCTGCTGATTCTGCTATCCGACAGGCTTGAGCCTTCTATCCCTTGCCCCATCACGGCTCCCAACATCCTGAGCGGCAGCTTTTGGACAGCAGGCAGCTCCGGACATGCCTGTTGCCAATTGAATGTAGACAGATCTACTATTTAGACACTGGGAGAGAGCCATGAGTCCACATTGGTGGTGAAGAAGCACTCAACATACAGAACACAATGGTATAGTGTTGCAGTCCTGCTGAGAAATGACAATTCTGAGCATGTGAGCAGTAGGCTGGATCAGTGCTGCCCCATAAAAGGTGTAGAAGCCTCTGTGAGAAGTGACAGTACTGTCCCTATGGTGAGAAGTGCAGTATTTTCACATTAACTATGCTTAAGAACTTTGGGTTATTGAATAGTGCTGCTACATTCTGAGTAATTCCATCCCTTTAAATATATGAGCTCTTGTATAACCACGACAGTGTTAAGTTATTCTGATGATGAGACTTGCTCAATAGTTCTGGTTCTGTATCATTAAATGTACTTTAGATCTTTAGAGTATCGGAAGGATAGCTCAGGGGCAACGTGCTCGCCTTGGGAGCAAGACGACACAGAGCAACACAGGTTCGATCCCTCAGTCCGCGCAACACAGGTTCGCTCCCGCGGTCCGCGCAACACAGGTTCGCTCCCTCAGTCCGTGCTTAGAAACCTCTGGCTAGTACACGCATTATAAATAACCAATTAAAATTAAAAAAAATACATCTGTTGAGAAGTGCTGGGGCCTTGTCTTGTCAATAAGAGTGTAGCAGCTCAACCGAGAAGTTCTGATGTTGTCCCATCAAAAGTACAGCAGCCCCACTAAAATGAACTAGCATTGCCTCAACAAAAGCATAGTAGTATCGCTGAGAATATTCAACAATTATAGAAGCCCTGTTACAGCAGTACTATCCCATCAAGAGTATAGCGAGCTAACTGAGGAGTACCAGCATTGCCCCATTTCAAATATGGCAGCTGTACTAGAAAGTGCTGGCTCATAAACCTCCGCTCCACGCCCATAGCACTCACCCTCACCACGTGCACACTCAGACATGCAAACAGTCATTTGCCCTCTCCCTGCCCCCTGCCCCCTCCCTCGCTTTGCATCTGTACCTCCATTTCTAAAAATCCTTCTGGGTTGGGTGTACCTCTACATCTATTCCCGCCTCTTTGCCAAGAGGGGTGCACAGATGTACAAATACACCAAACCCAAAACGATTTTTAGAAATTGAGGGACAGACTTGTTTTGCATCTGTGCCTCCATTTCTAAAAATCATTTTGGGTTGGGTGTACCTCTACATCTGTGCACCCCTCTTGGCAACAGGGGTGCATAGATGTACAACTACACCCAACCCAAAACGATTTTTAGAAATGGAGGGACAGATGCAAAGCAAGAGCCTCTTGCTTTGCATCTGTCCCACAATTTCTAAACATAGTTTTTCCCCAGCTTTTACCCGGGCCGCCAGAGAGAGACACAGTATGGATGGAACAAAGGGTCATCCATACTGCATCTCTTCTCTCCGGCTCGGGGGGGGGGCTCAGCCCCGACTTCATTCTGCGGGAGCGGGGAGGGCCCGCAGCCCCCCGCAAGGCCATCTTAAGCACTTTTGGGGCCCTGGGCACGGACATCTTTGAGGCCCCCCTCCACCAGACCAAAGAAATTAAGGGATCAAGAATACTGGTCACGCCCCCCACACCCCACCCTTCGCACTCACAACCTATAGGTTGATATGCTGTCTTGCAGCATAATAAGCATGTTTACTCCCTTTAAGTCCCCTTACCCTCTTCATTCTTGCTCTAACCAGAATGATAACCAAGTAGTATTTGAAGCCCAACACATTACCAAACATGACCATTTTAAACAAAATATTATATATAGATGGGTCTTATGCAAAATGGGAATGATTCTAGCTTCATTTTCTCCATCATCAAGGGAAGTATTTAAGTATCAGCATACCAATCGATGTGATTTTACACATTTAATCTGGGTTTGTATTTTATATTTTAAAGCTTTAAATACTTCCAAAACAATGGCTTGTGACATTTTAATTTATAAACGGGCATACAAACCTTTGACTTTTACCAAAAAGCAAACCGTTTCTTGTGTCAAACAAGCAGCGCCATACATTATGCTTGCCTGAGGCCTGCAACATCTGGTCCACTCTCTTCTATTGGGGGCTTTGGGCAGATCTCAGTCTTCGGCTGGGGTCTCCCTTTGAAACAACCTCCGGGACCCCCGGAAACTTGAGGAGAAACATTTCCGGTTCCAGAAGCACCTCAAGACCTTCCTCTTCGCTTCCGCGATTGCCCCTCTTCTCCCCTGCAGATCGGTTTTCAGTCTTGACACCGTGCACCTGGACACTCTCTGTCCTTCGGGCCCAGGTACCTGCCCACCCTGCCTACTTCCAGCACTGCCTCAGGGCCACCCCTTGCACTGTGATTCTGTATCTGTACTGATACAGTCCACCACTCATCTTCTGCACTTATCAGATATACACCATCGGACTAATCTTGCACTTGACACTTGCTGGCTGCACTACCACTTTTCACTGTCTTTATTTATTTATTTATTTATTTATTTAATGCATTTATTTATTCTGTTCTCTCCTCTGTTCCGCACTTTCCCCCTTTTTCCCTTTTCGGTTCTTAATGTTACTGGGCCTAGTAAGATAGTTGTTTATTTTGTTCTCCCTTGTTCCACTCCCTTTGCTTGGTCGCGCTCTGAAACACTTGTCTATTAGCGCGATATAAATAAAATATATCATACCAGCCCTTCCACCCAAATGGCCTATATAAGAAGAAAGATCAAGTAATGGGCTAAAGAATACCAGCTGCATGCAAAAAGGCAAACCTTGCAGAAGACAGCACAGTAATGTAACATATATTAGATGATTTGACCAGGATCACTGTATTGTCTGCTGGCAAATCCAGGATACAAGCATGAACGCTTTTGTTCCATAGTCTTGAATTTGGATAACAGTTTATGCCATCGTTGGAGGCGATTGCCTAGGTTTTACAACACCCCAGCTGAACAAAACAATGTCTAAACCTTCATTATACGGATGATATGTTAGTTTTTATAGCAACCCCTATCTGGTGCAGGTACATTGCTGATAATAGCAGATGTTGTTCTGCAAATCCAAGTACATATGCAGGCAGGTTTATAAACTTCAGACATAGGAAAGGCTCAACCAGCCTTGCTGGAATGTGATATTCTAATTTTGCATATGAACACATATCTCTGCCATTAGCGCTTCACACAGTGAGCTAACTTCTAAACCATTGTGGCAGTCAATTTATCAATATGCATTTTACCGTTGCCTATTGGATATGATTAGCATTCTTTCCATCCTGTAGGAATTATGTTCAAGAGTTGCGCTGTAAGGAACAATCAAACTGTGTATACCAGCAAAAATAAAGACCACTAGACATTATACCATTAGATGGCGTAAGATCGAGATCACTTACTTGCCTAGGACTAACCTCCTTTCTAATTATTCACTACATCACCTGCTAGATCGAACTGCACATAGATTTTACAAAGCTTTATTTTTTTTAAAATGTGCAACCTCACTTTGTTTTCTCCACGTTTATGTACATATCTGTGCATACCTCCCTATTGTATTATTAGCTGTAAACTGTTGTATATTAATTGTTGTATGTTACCTATGTAACATTAAATGGTATGTATGTAATCTATGTAACTAAGTTGAATGTATTCTTGTTGCTCTTTCTGCACCCTGACCCCCCTGGGTCTGGTGCGCATTACAAATAAATAAACAAACCACAGTGAACACAACAAGCAATACATAATGAATTGATCAAGGCAGAATGTACTTGTCAAAACAGAAAGGCAATAGGTTTAGAGCCTCAGCAGCACCACATAAAATATCCTGACTTGTGCTATTTAAGACTGGTGAAAAATGGAATCTTACTTCTTCAGATCAGGCAACCCTGTGAGGCCCCCTCCAAGGTGGGGGCCCCGGGCAAGTGCCCCTTTTGCCCTCCCATAAAAACGTCTCTGCCCACCCCCCCGTACTCGGCACCCCTGACCTCGTACCCCTGAACAGGACACAGGCTTGCTGCCAACACTGCTCCTGCCTGGGGGGAGTGAATGCAATTGGCCAGTGAGTGCTGCCTACAGCTTGCAACATTACCCCCACAATGATAACGCCCCCTGGAAGAGAGAAGTTGGGGGACAGCACCACCCGTCTGAAGTAATCTTCTGCCTGGATGAGCAAGGAGGTGACGTGGCCTCTACAGCCGCAGGCATGTCATTAGCTCCCACCTAGGTGGCGAAGGAAAGAGGCGCGGCCGCTGCTGAATTGGTTTCAATATATCCAGCCTGGGGAGAGCGGGGTATCGGTGCGGCAGGGACCGCTGCCAAAATAAATATATCAGTCGCGCCTGGGTGGGAGAGTGTGGCCCGGGCCGCTGTCTCCGGTGCCTCTCCCGCAAACACTAATCACTCCTGCATGGCAGGGAATAGAAGCTGCATGTAGCCACAGTGAAAGAGATAAGCTTCCCCCGAGCAGCAGGCTTCCACCGCTGCTGGCAGAACAGGTACCAAGGTGTGCCGAGCACCCCGATGATGCGTGGCCTCAGCCACAGTATGGAGCAGCTCCCGCCTGGGGGTGTGTGTGGAAGCAACCCACTGCCACACCAAGGGAAGCGGCTGGAGATGGTCGCCGTAGGAATGATATGATATGACATTTATAATGCACCTATACACAAGTGTTTCAAGGCGCGACGAGGCAAGGGAGGGGGAAACGGAGGGAAGACTGACACCGATCCTACTAGGCCAAGTGTCATTCAGATTGTGCAAGTGCATCGGAAGGGCGAAGGGGGAAGTGCCAGGAGAGTTGGGGAGGGGACAGTGCAGTACATGGAATAATATAATAAATAAGTAAAAAGTAAGGCCAGCAGGTGGCAAGTGCGATTGCAGACATCAGGTGCCAAGTCCTGTAGTGGGGCTGTAGGGATACAGAAAACAGTCCCCAAGTGTGGGGGTTGCCAGGAAGGCAGTGCAGGTGAGCGACTGGCAGGGGAGGGGACCTGGGCCCGAGATCAGAGGGTGGCTAGGTAACCAGTGCAGTTTCAGTTTCAGCCAGGAATTCAGCAGGGGAGAGGAGGAGAAAAAGCAGAAGCAAAGAGAAAGGTTTGAGGTGCTTCCGGAACCAGAGATGATTCTCCTCAAGTTTCAGGGAGGCAGGGAGGCTGTTCCTGAGGGAGGCCCCAACCGAAGAAAGATCTACCCCCAACTCGTTGCTTGGAGAAGCAACTCACCCTAAAGGGAGTTGGAGGCAGAAGAGCGAAGAGCACGAGAAGGAAGATATCTAGGAAGAGAGAGTTGAATGTATTGAGGCCCCAAGCCCCAGAAGGCCTTGTGAACAATGCAGAGGGTTTTGTACTTAATCCTCGCAGCCACTGGGAGCCAGTGCAGGGATTTCAGTACTGGAGAGATATGATCCCTGGGCTTGAGGCCAAGGACAAGTCTTGCAGTCCTGTTCTGGATGAGTTGCAGAGGACGGAGAGTAGAAGCAGGCAGATTTAGAAAGAGGCTGTTGCAATAGTCGATACTAGAGAGAACTGTAAGGGGATTCAATTCAACACTACAGCTAAGTCAACGCCTAGTCTATAATACTGAATGAAAACCCTTATTGATATATCTTTAGGTCCAGTTCATGCGTTCTGGATGACTACCCCTATATAACACCCCTCTCTTGGAATCCCCCTGACCCCACTGAGCCAAGAAGTAGTTCTGTTTTGCAAGTTTAAAAGGTTTATTTGATAAATTAAAATATATATATATATCACACTTTATAATAAATTAATAATTGACTAGCACACTTAATCTGATATGATAAAGATTAATAACGGAGAATCTGGCACTAGCACACTTCTTATAATCACTAATGAGTTGACATGAAATGGATTAGGTAGCACACTGGTAAATAGGAACAAAAGTATAATGTGGTAGAGGATGCTTTATGTAAGCTCAGGTGGATGCAATATTCAATGAATGCAGTACAGAAAATACTCAATATGATTTCAACCAAACAATGTAATCACTTTTCTCTGGCTATTCACTCCCCCCTTGATGCAATGCAAGGAAATGGAAGGAAGCACACAGTTCTCAGAAATGCAATCAACTGTAATTCAGTTCACCCCAGCAAGCTTAGACAACAGAAGTTTAAAACACAGGCAAATGCTTTGATATGTGCTAGCAATGGATGAGAAATATGCTGGAAATGCTTTTAATTCCCTTTCAGAGGTTCAGGGTGAGTGGTATCTAGTTAATATTAGTCCAGGCTCACACTAGCAATGGGGCAGGGATAGTTAGCAGGTTAAACGAATTTCTGGCAAATGGAAGGCAAGCAGCAGCAGTTTTTACATGTGAAGAAATTTGCAAATCGCGGTAAAATTCGCGGATGCGCCGAGCGCTATTACAGAGGAACCACAAGGACTATCTCTATCTCTTTGGGGTCCTAGGAAAGCCTAGGATCTCAGCTTCAAAATGAAAGTTACTGCGAGTCTCTAGCACAAACGGTTGCGGAGATATGAGCGATTTTGTGAAGGTCGTTTTTCAGATTTGAAATTTTAAAAGCTCAAAAAGACAAGTGCAGCTTGCAACTAGAAAATGACAAGTGACAGATTTGGAGGCAGTTCTACTTAGATTAAATAGATTGAATTATATTATTTTAACTAAGAGATTGGTTCTGCACAGTTTTGCTATGTACTCACACTATATTCTTGAGTGAAATGGGCCTCGCCATGGATCTGGTCAGGTTTTAAACTCGCCTCTGGTCTCTGCACTTCACAGTGATCTGGGTCAGCTCTCTCTGGTTCTGCTAACAGGTCAGCTCTACTCTGCTTCTGGTCTGGCCTGATGGATTTGAAGTCTCTATGTTGCTCTCTGAAGGTTGATGGAGGTAAGTATGGATTTTTCCGGCAGAGCGTCCCGCTGAAGATGGAATTGAAGGTCTCTATCTGTCCTGTCTGTCTGCTTTTATGTGTTTAGAATGTGGGTGTGTTCTAGCATCACTGACCCTACCTCTCGCTCAGCTTCTAATTGGTCAAACTTCCATTTATCATTTGATTGGGGAATGAACTGTGAGTCAGAGGGATGTCATTTTATGGCTTGCAGATAGGACACTCCTCTGTCAGATTGCACACATTCTATATTTGATAATAAAAGACATATTTCACAGTTACACAGTTGCTTGAAATTACATATACATGGTGTGGCTGAATTTAGCCATGTCTCTGTCCAAATCTGCTGTTTCTAAGAGCTTGCATTCAGAAATGGCACATAATTGACTTTTTAACTGATTTTTCAATTTCTGACATTGACCCAACTTTACATACATGTGCGCAGGGAGTACGGACATTAACTGATGAAGTTTCAGATTTTTAACATGCATACATTTAGAGTAATATCCACTTTTCCGCTAAAACCCCCCTGAACACGCCACCGGGTCGAAAAACCTCTTAAAATGTGGGCAGAAAAATCACAAGAATTATGGTATCATTTATAAAATTTTCACATGTCCGCTCTATGAGTTATCCATCTTTTTAAAGTTATGTTCTGGCTCCAAAGGGGTGTGGTTTCCTCTCAGCACAAGGTAGAAATACTGGTTTATCCAGTTCTGCCAAGCCAGCTTGCTCTCACAGGCAGTGCTCCTCCCCTTTCCTCAGGAGGAAGCCACTTTTTACGACCATTTACGACTCCTGCCAATAAAACCTTTGCCTGAGCCAGGACAGGGCTTTGTTCACTTTCCTGCAGAGCACAGGTAATTCAATTATCAGATAGATGGCATATCCTTAGTGTGAGCAGCAAAAGGGCAGCTAGGCCTGGGAACACAGCTGTGACTCAAGTTTCACTCCTGATGGGGGTAGTTGCCAGGCAGAATTCAGTTCCTTAAGCCAGGTTTCAGATAAAATGTCACTTTTTGTTCCCCAGTTCCTGCATTCAAATAAAACTAAACATTTTTACATATGCAGCTAGAATGCTGATTCTAAGTGCAAAACTATGACATTCCAACAGTTACAAAGGCATGTGACACCAAACATAGGTCACTCATTTAATCTAAACATTTTCGATTTTAGTGTCTTTAACCCAGTGCAACTTAAACTGCTGCAATCCACAGCTCAGCCAGTCTTGTTATAAACCTTCAAGTCACTTCAGAATATCACTTTACATTGTATCCACCTCTCAGTAAGTCTTTCTTTGGCATGTTTTGGGTTCATTTATTCAGTTTTCTACAAAAAAGTAAAATCTGGTGTTGTTTTAAATTGCCGGCTTTTGGATAGTGGTGAGTACTGGTACTGCACCCATTTTTGGGATTTAAGAATGAATTCCCCACAATTCTAGGTTGCATTTGGCAATCAGCATTGCCATTCCCAATGGTTTCAGACTACTGTGCGGGTAGTCCAATGGTGGTTTTAGGCAGTGTCCTTCTGTGCCCATAACATCGGCAAAAATGGGTGGCAGCCTATTCTTCCTGCATTTCCCTGTGCATTTTCTGGGAAGCTCTGGCCATCATGATGTTTTCATGTCAGTACTGCACAGTTTTGAGGTAGGGCTCGGATGCATGGGTAAATACATCCCACAAGCCCCCCTCTTGCGATGGCCATTCGGTTTCACTGATGGGACTCGCAAGATCTGGGATGTTTCCTCATCTTCTTCCAATAGATGGCACAGTTCAGCATCTTTTCCTCCATCCGGTCGGATCGATCGGTTCTCCTCGCCGGTCCTGATGGGAATATTGGGCGGTACCCCGAGCCCGTTGCGTCTCAGCTCCCGGTCTCCGGATCATCCTCCTTGGCCCGTCTCAAGGTTTTCTTTCTCCTAGGACGACAAAGGAAGAGCGGCAATACCTATTCATAGACGTTTTTCCACGACCGTTGAGATAGTGGGGCAGCATATGCATTTCATCATCACGAAACATTACATTCTTATTTTGGAAAAAAAAAAACAGTATAACTAAGAGACAGTTTCATGCAAATCACAATGTTTTAGAGACTAGATGTGGTATGTTTTATGATTGGAACAGAATTAGTCTGAGACAGTACCCGCTAGGATTCCAGAGGATTCCTCCAGTTGTTGCAGAGTGTGCCTGGGATGGCAACATTTCAACTGGTTTATGTGGACCCACTTGTCTTCCCCCGCTGCCAAAGGACCTTTGGGGATGTGGATTTTGTAGGCCACAGGGGAGATCTTGTCGATGACCTCAAAGGGTCCCTTCCATGTAGGCAAATATTTTCGCTGCTTGGCCTGGTTCCTTTGGAAGTTGTATAGATAGACCCGGTCTCCCACCTGATATTCCTTCCTGGAAGTTTTCAGGTCATAGTGGGTCTTTATGCTATCAGCTGATCTTTCTAGATTCCGCTGAGCATAAGCAAAAGCATGTTGGAGGTGTTTCCTTAAATTCTCTACATACTCATGAGTAGTGGAGGCATTTATCAGTGTCTGCTCTTGGGTCCTGTAGAGCAAATGCTGAGGAAGCACCATCTTGCGCCCAGTCATCAGCTCAAATGGTGACATTTTGGTTGCAGATGAAGGGGTAGATCTGATAGCCATTAGGACCAGAGGTAATCGGATATCCCAACTTGGCCCAGAATCTGCCACAAACTTCTTTAATATGCTCACAATTGTCCGGTTATATCTCTCTACTGCCCCAGAAGAAGCTGGTCTATAAGCAATATGCAGCTTTCTCTTGACCCCCAGTATCTCCCACATCTTTGTCATAACTTCACTGGTGAAGTGGCTACCTCTGTCTGACTCAATCCTTTGAGGTAGACCAAAACGGGAAAAGATGTGGTTAATCATCAAGGCAGCTGCAGTTTCTGCCTTGCAATTTGGGGCTGGGAGACATTCCACCCACTTGGTAAACAAGCATGTCACAGTCAACATGTACTTATTCCCCCTAGCCGAGCGAATCACAGGGCCTACAAAGTCGATTTGTAAATCTGACCATGGGAGTGTCATTCCCCTCTTTTGTAAAGGTGCGCGGTGCGTGAGGGATGATGGCTGAAATTGTGCACACACAAGACACCCCTTCAAGTATTGGTCGAGGTCCTGCCCCATGTGTGGCCAGTATGCAACCTCTCTTAAGATTTCCAATGTTGTGTGAAACCCCCTATGACCGGCGGTGGCCGCATCATGGGCGTGACTTAACATCAGGCTTCGGAATGATGTAGGAACCACCCACTGATCGTGGCCAGCTTTGGATTTCCTTACCAGCAAACCGTCTTGAATCCGGAACATTTTTGGACATTTCATCAACACTCTTAGGTCCTCTTTCCCAATGTAATCGGTATCCGTCAGGGGAAAGTTCTCAGGGTCCTCAAGGTGCTGGTAAAATTTACCAATAATTGGATCCCCCTTCTGAGCAGTAATAAAATCATCATCAGGGGTCTCCTTACTCCATTGTGCAATTGAAAGGTCGTTGTGAGCATTTGTCTGGGACCTAGTGATAGCAGTGACCTGGATTTCCCCCAACAGGGACTCAATCTCAATTAGATCCCCTTGGATGGCCCCGGTTTTGGCCAGCTGATCAGCTAAGTCATTTCCAGTTTTGTCTGGTCCCTCTACTTTGGAATGACCCTTGATCTTTTTCCAGTAGATGGTCATCCCATTCGATGTGACCAGATCATCAATGTTTTGGATCAACTTCCCATGTTTCAAGGGTTTGTTGTTAGCACATAACATGCCTCTGGTTTTCCAATTAACCAGGTGCTCCACGAACCCGTTCCGTACATAATCCGAATCTGTGATTATGACCAGTTCGTGGAGTTGATGCTGGACAGCAGTGAGGATGGCCTGATGCACAGCCATCAATTCTGCCACCTGACTACTTCGGGGACCAATTTTGTATCCAGCGGAGGGTTCTGGGGACTCATTTACCCATGCATTCCCTACGCCGGCCACCAGTTCTTTCTCCCCGTTGTTGTCAACATGGTAAGAGCATCCATCCACATAGACAGTGGGCATTCCCTCACACTTGTCTTCTTCAAAGACTTTGTGTGGGGAATTAAGGTATGCCTCCGTGTTGTCCTTGATTTTTAGACTTTCGTCCTCGAGACAGTTTTCTCTGGCACAATCATGCAAGTCAGCCAGACCTTGCGCGAGGGGACTCTTCTTGTTTTGGCCATATCTGACCTCCACAGGAAAGCCTTGCATTGACAGAATCCAGGAAGTAATTCGGGAATTACTCACATTTCCGGCCCGGATTCTGTCACTTTGGAGATATTGCAGAGGCTGGTGTGGAGTCTCCACTATGATGTGTTCCCCCTGGATAAACGGGCGGTAATTCTTCAATGCCCACACCGTTGCCAGGAGTGCCTTCTCACAATCGTTGAACTTTTCCTCCACAGAGGATAAAGTTTTGCTCGCATAGGAGATTACTTTATTGACCTTGTCATGCTTTTGGTATAATACTGCCGTCAAGCACGTATCAGAGAACCCCGTCCCCAGGAAGAACTCCTTGTTTCTGACAGGGTAAGCTAGGCAAGGCGCTTGTGAGATGCTTCTTTTGAGTTGTTTTACCGCCTCGGCTTGTTCTGGACCCCATTCCCACTTGACCCCCCCCTTCAGGAGATGAATCAGGGGTCTGGTGATCTCTGCGTAGCCCTCAATGAACTTTCTGCTGTAATTAGTCAGTCCAAGGAGGCTCCTTAGTTCCCGCAGAGTTGTGGGGTCTTTCAGTTTCTGAAGTGCTTCCACTTTCTTTTCCTGGGGACAGAGACCCTGAGGAGTAATCTCATGCCCCAAGAAATTAACACGGGTTCTACACCACTGTGCTTTCTGAAAGGAAAGTTTTGCTCCGGCAGCCCTCAACTGTGTCAGAACATAACGGATCTCCGCTATGTGTTCCTCCACAGATGAACTTTTGATGAGGACATCATCTACATAAGCCAGGTTACCCCTTGCACCCAAGTCAGGCATGGCCTTGTGTAGAAAAATGTTGAATTCATTGCCGGAGTTGAGGTATCCGAAGGGAGTCCGGGTCCAGGTGTACTGCTGGCCCCCAAAGGTAAAAGCCAGCTTGTATTGGTCCTCCCTACTGACAGGCACGGTCCAGTATCCATTGGTCAGGTCTATTGCAGTGAATACCTGTGACCCCTGAATCTGGGCCAGACCTTGGTCAATGTAGGGCAGAGGCCATCGGGAAGTATGGACCCGTTTGTTGAGCTCCCTAAGGTCGGCGCAGAGTCTCCACTGGCCGTTTGGCTTCAATATTCCCAGCACCGGATTATTGAAGGTGCTGTGGACTGGACGGATTATTCCCCTGGACTCAAGGTTCTTAATTATTTCAGTAAGGGACTCCATTGATGCGAGAGGCAAGCGATATTGCTTCACAAACACAGGAGTCATGCCAGGGTCCGTGGGGATTGTTGTTGTGTGGATGTCAGTGCGACCACAGTCATATGAGTCTACCGCAAAGAGATCTTGGAAATCCAAGAAAACTTGTTTCAACTTTTGCTTTTGTTCCAGAGTCACACAGGCATCAGCTAGGTTGACTCTCTCTTCCACCATCTGCCTGAAGCCTGGAAAGACTTCTGGTTTGGCTATTTCAGCTGCCTCTTCCAGCTGGGTGGAGAAGTCCCTGGTCAGAGTGCTGATTTGGAGTGGAGGCTTCAGGTGGGAAAGGCAGCCCTCATGTACCTGGAAAATCACCTCATCCCTCCTGAAGTCACACGTCACATCTTCCTTACCATAGGGGCAGGAAGTGTACACCAGGAAGTTCCCCCCATGCCGGGTAAAGATCCTGTCTGGTGTTGTATGGTCCTCACTGTCACTGTCAAAACAGTCCTTGGGGATTGGTCCTAACAGTTCATTACCAAGATCAATGGAGAAATGTCGGTCATCAACCGCCATTCCAATAATGGTGCCTGCGGCTAGAGTAATACTCTTTAAGTCGCTGTTATCCACCTCTATTGGAATAGTGTCATGTTCTATGTTGACTAATGGTGTTGGGTTTACCCCCAACCCTTGCTGTTGGAAAGAAGCATTTAGATGTATGTAAGTATCAGGGTTTTTCAACTCTTGTCCCCTTTTAACTTTCACTTCCAGGGAGAATTGTCGGGTCCTTTCTGGGATGGTGACTTCCTCTTTAACCTGAATTTCAACTGCATAAGGTAGCAATTGAGCTGACCTAAATGCTTTTTCTGGATCATCAAAGCCCATGGGATTATCCGCTAATCGGGACCAAGCTTTGAAGTTTATTAGGTCCAAACTGATGGCAAAGCGATTGAGAATGTCACTGCCTAAGTAAAAGGCGGCAGTGACGTCTCGCCCGACCCAACAATTATGGACTATGCTCTTGTTGCCAATGGAGATTTTGAGCATACACCTGCTTGGCAGGAGATGTTTTGAATTGGGCGCTTCCAGGTCCACTTCCCATTTGTCTATCAGTTTGAAGGTGGGAATGGCTGGATCTTTTGGGAGTTGGCGGAACATGGCTTCGCTGATGAAGCTCTTACCGTTGTTCACACACACTCGAGCGAGAACAGAGTCCTTCCCATCATTTAACTGGACAGGGATGAACAACTGCTCTCCAATTTGCTGAATATCAGCCAGGCTCTGAGCTGATTTCACATCTTTCTGGACTATAGGAGTGGGAGTTTCAGGTTGTGGATTGGTATAGAATTTCAGAGTGTTTCCTTCCAGCGTGGAATACCACTTTAGACTGGAAGGAAGGTTGATTTTCAGAAACAGAGAGGACCCCCCATCACCAGTCTGTTGTCCTACTGCTATTACTGTCACATCTGGAATTTGGTTGTTCTGGAAGTGAAATTCTACTTGGTCAGATTTTTGTTCAACCATGTGGCATGTGCCGTTTAAACTAACATGGTTGACACTCTGTTTTAATTTTATTGGTCGGCTAGTCTGGGTCCAGAGGACCTTGTTTACACGATCTATTAGGGGTGACAACCTTCTCAGGAGGTCATTCCCTAGTAAACAAGGGGTGCCCTCTGGGGTCACAACTATGACCGGGTGTTTCAACTTATGTCGCCCAATTTTAATGTCCAAGTCTGCAGTCCCCTCAACGGGAATTTCCTTCCCGTCAAAGTTCTGTAGTTGTCCCGGAAGAGAGGTGAGAGGAATTTGGTAATTCTCTCCCCTTCCTGCATTCAGTTCGTCAAAGGCCCTTCTGGACAGAAGGGTAGCTTGAGATCCAGTGTCCACCAGTGCCGAGATTGTACCCTGCCCCTGTACTTGTACCGGGGCATAATATCTTCCCTCCTTCTCCTCAAGGGGGCACAGATAATGTACATTTTTGGACAACTGGTGGGCTAATTTTCTGGTTTTGGACATCGCGAGAGAAGAATTTTGGGCAGAATTCTGTGGAGAGCCTTGGGAATCTGAAAGAAAAAGTTGGCAACTGGAGATCAGAGCCATTGTGGGTTCCCCTGGTTCCAGTTCTGGGCCGCCCCCCCCTTTTTGGAGGCAGTCACCAGGATGGGTTTGAACCAGGGGATTTTCTTGCTGTTGGTTCTGGGATGAGATGGTGGGCGGCGGTAGCTCAGTCTCCACATCTCCCCAGTCTGGATTTGCATTCCTAGGGACCCATTTTTCTTTGGGAGGAGTTCCCCCCTCTCTGAAGGAGAAGATCCTTTTCCCAGGATCCTCTGAGGATCCCTCTCCCTCAAATTGGAAGATCTGTACTTCCTCCTCAAACTGAGTCTGTTTGGGTCTTTTGTTTCTCCTACCCCCCCTCTGCTCCTTAGGAGGCAGACTTTCAGGGGCAAGAGATTTTGTTTCCGGTTCCTGGGTTTCCAGGGGCTGTTTACAAGTGAGGAAGGAAGCTTCCTCCAAGGCTTTACACCCCCCTTCCCCTTGTGCCTCCTCCCTGGGAACCGGTGAGTTATCGGGGTGCTGCCCCCGTCATTGTTCTGGAGCACCAGGTCCAGAGTTGGGTGCGTTCTGCGCCGGCATGCTGATCTGAGGGTTCTGCTGCGCCCTCAGTATATGACCCATATCCCGCGCCATGTTTTGAACCTGGCGCTCTAACTGGGAAACCCGCTCAGGCTGATACGGGGCCCTGTTTTCTCCCCTGGGCTGATCCCGGGAAGGGTAGCTGTCCCTCCTCTGGTAATACCCCGGGTTGGGAAGATTTGGGTACCCCTCCACCCTTGGCCTCCCCTCTCCCGGATTCAGTGGTCTGGGCTCAGGGAATTGGGGAAAGAAGGATGGATGGTTTTGGGGCTGAAAGTCGGGAGGATATCTGGGGAAAAAGTTCTGCCCAGGGTTTGGTAAATTTCTGCCCTCCTGTGGGAAGTTTGGAGGGAAGTTCCCTGGGTTAGGTGCTTGGCTGGATCCCCCCCCTTGGGCTGGAGGAGTCCACACATAACCCAGGATGGGTCGATTTCCCTTGTAACGGGGACTTACATAATCAGGAGAGCGAGGGACCCCATTTGTGGGGCTGCCTCCCTGGCTCCCTGTCTGTGACTGGCCCGAGGACCTTCTGGGCCTAGCATTATTAGGTGCAGGTAGGTTTTTAGGCCCACCCATCTCCAAATCTAAAACGGGGGTGACCTTTACCTCTGCCACCTTGGCAGCAGGGGTGGTGTTGGCTTTGGGGTTTTTCTGGGCATTACTTTTGCTATCTATCGGTT
This sequence comes from Ambystoma mexicanum, assembly GCF_040938575.1. Taxonomy (NCBI): domain Eukaryota; kingdom Metazoa; phylum Chordata; class Amphibia; order Caudata; family Ambystomatidae; genus Ambystoma; species Ambystoma mexicanum. Next base: position 647,653,402 of record NC_090937.1, read on the forward strand.
TCTGCACCTCATAGATCCGGGTAGCCTGTTCAATTACCCAATCTAGGGATCTTTTCTCGTGAAAATCCCCACGAGCTGGGTCATGATGTATTTGGGCAAGGCATGGAAAAACGTATTTATGAACTCTCTACTATCTGTGCGCACCCTTCTTGTGGTCTGTGCAAAAGCACGCTTTAACTCCTGCACAAATTCTTGTGGGGCCTGATCCTCCCCACATTGCAAATTGTAGGCTGCCTTGCGAGCCTCTTGAGGAGTTCTGTGAACAGAAAAATGTTTCAAGATGGCCGCCTTATAGGTGGACCATCTTAAATGATTTTGGTCCTCCAGCCCCGCAAAGAAACTGGAGTATTCCGGGGAGAAGGTCCACTTTACATATTGAATACAGCTTTGGCTGTCCTTCAAATGGAAAGTCTCCATCATTTGTTCAAACAACTCTAAGTGCTCCCAAACAGAATACTTAGCGTTCTTATGGTAAGGCGTGATGACGCTCCTGATCGCCTTAATCTGCTTTAAGGGGTCCTTAAGCAAGGCTCTTTTTGCCTTATTGGCCTTTTTGGTTCGGGTAACCCTTGTCCATTCATCCTCGGACTCAGAGGCACTGCTCCCAGAGGTTCCCGTCTGATCTTCCAGGTTTTCCCGGATTCTGCGAGCCTGGGAATGGCTGGCAGAATGTGGGGACCTGGTCTCCTGTGTCCTGCGCAGTTCAGAGGAGTCTTCAGATTCCTCCTTGCTGCCAGGATTTGATGGGTACCCCCTCCACTGACCTAACTGGGCAGAGGTTTTCAGGATGCCCTTAATGGGCCTACTCTCCTGGGGTTCCCCACTGAACTGTACTGTACTTGGGTGCCCATACCCGGATGCCCACCCCTCCATTCCTGAGTGGTACTGGCCTATGAGCCCCATACTTTTAGCTGGATAGTAATCTGCCATCCCTGTGGCCCTGTGCTCATGTGCACCAGGGGACATGGGGGTGGCAGAGTCCAGGGACTGAGAGGTATGAGGGCCTCTGGTACTAGGGCTCCTGAGGTTATGCTCCGGAGTTTCCATTTCCCAGCGAACCTCATCTCTATCCGCCCCTGCTCCCTGTTGCAATGCAAGAGCCTGCATTTGTGCCTTCAGTTCCTCTGTTAAGGCCTTACTCGACTCTATCAGTTTCTCCTGCATCGCTACCTGTTGCTGGAGCCTATCATTGTGTTGACAGAGGGCCTCATTCTCCCTCTGTGCTTCCTGGTTGGTCCTGGAGAACTGGGCCAGTCTTTGCTGCAGGAGGTTTACCTCCTGGGCAATGTCCCTATTGGCCTGCTCCTTTCTTGCTAGAGCATCTTCCACCCTTCTGGTGTGCTCTACCAAGTTCTGGTGTTCTTTTTGGAGGTCACCCAGTCCCTGGTGGGCCAGGTGATTTTCTTCCATTTTTCTTTTTAAATGGCAGACTTCCTGGCCTAAGGTATCCCTTTCCTGACTAAGAGCCTGCATTTGTGCCGCCAGGTCGTCCCTTTGCCTTTGGAAGGCACCAGCATTCTGGTGCTCCTGATCAAACTCTGCCTGGATATCCAGGTCTTTCAGAATTAGTTTGTTGCTCTCTGCCTTCACTCTATCTAGGTGGCCTTGCAGGGTGACTACCTGCTCAGCACATACCCTGTTGAAGTCCAGTTGTTGCTCCAGCTTTTTCTGGTTTTGCAGTAGGGAGTCCAAACCTTCTTGGTATTCCTTCTGCAAGGCCAGAAATCTGGTATCCTGTTCTACCTTTTCCTGTTGCAGCACATCCATATCCTTCTTTATTTTAATGATGTGCTGCCTACTATCATCTTCTGACTCCTGGCTCCTCTGCAGCCTCTGCTCAGAAGAGACCAGGTCAGATTGGGCCTTCTGTAATGCCATCTGTTGCCTATTTGCCAGATTTTGGCTTTCAGCACATCTATCCTGCATGTCTCCCATATATAGGTACAGGTATGCTGCTATCCTGGCAATCTTATTGTGTTCCTCTTTGGCTTTAGGAGCCATATATAGTTCACTCAGGGCCACATGTAAGGGACCCTGATCTCTATATATATCTGACCCTGTTTCAGTGACCTGTTGTGTGATGGCCTGCAACCACACATCCTGGCCCTGTTCGGTCCATTCACCTCTCACAAATAGCTTATGCAAGAGGTGCTCTCTGGCTATTTTCATGTCTACTAAGGTCGTCATTCTAGAGATTGGTCTCTGTCCTGACTTACAGAAGTTTGTATTTTATTTTTGCAGAACAGAACTTTTCTTGGAGTGTCCCTTTTGAGGAATGCTTCACAGCGTAATGCAGCGTGGTGATCCGACCGGATGTATGTATCCCGTCAGTTAGCACACTGTATTAAGCTGCACAAGTGGTAAATCTAACCCAACGTCTCGGCTCGAGCCCCCAATTTGTAAGGGGATTCAATTCAACACTACAGCTAAGTCAACGCCTAGTCTATAATACTGAATGAAAACCCTTATTGATATATCTTTAGGTCCAGTTCATGCGTTCTGGATGACTACCCCTATATAACACCCCTCTCTTGGAATCCCCCTGACCCCACTGAGCCAAGAAGTAGTTCTGTTTTGCAAGTTTAAAAGGTTTATTTGATAAATTAAAATATATATATATATATATCACACTTTATAATAAATTAATAATTGACTAGCACACTTAATCTGATATGATAAAGATTAATAACGGAGAATCTGGCACTAGCACACTTCTTATAATCACTAATGAGTTGACATGAAATGGATTAGGTAGCACACTGGTAAATAGGAACAAAAGTATAATGTGGTAGAGGATGCTTTATGTAAGCTCAGGTGGATGCAATATTCAATGAATGCAGTACAGAAAATACTCAATATGATTTCAACCAAACAATGTAATCACTTTTCTCTGGCTATTCACTCCCCCCCTTGATGCAATGCAAGGAAATGGAAGGAAGCACACAGTTCTCAGAAATGCAATCAACTGTAATTCAGTTCACCCCAGCAAGCTTAGACAACAGAAGTTTAAAACACAGGCAAATGCTTTGATATGTGCTAGCAATGGATGAGAAATATGCTGGAAATGCTTTTAATTCCCTTTCAGGGGTTCAGGGTGAGTGGTATCTAGTTAATATTAGTCCAGGCTCACACTAGCAATGGGGCAGGGATAGTTAGCAGGTTAAACGAATTTCTGGCAAATGGAAGGCAAGCAGCAGCAGTTTTTACATGTGAAGAAATTTGCAAATCGCGGTAAAATTCGCGGATGCGCCGAGCGCTATTACAGAGGAACCACAAGGACTATCTCTATCGTTTTGGGGTCCTAGGAAAGCCTTGCGGAGATATGAGCGATTTTGTGAAGGTCGTTTTTCAGATTTGAAATTTTAAAAGCTCAAAAAGACAAGTGCAGCTTGCAACTAGAAAATGACAAGTGACAGATTTGGAGGCAGTTCTACTTAGATTAAATAGATTGAATTATATTATTTTAACTAAGAGATTGGTTCTGCACAGTTTTGCTATGTACTCACACTATATTCTTGAGTGAAATGGGCCTCGCCATGGATCTGGTCAGGTTTTAAACTCGCCTCTGGTCTCTGCACTTCACAGTGATCTGGGTCAGCTCTCTCTGGTTCTGCTAACAGGTCAGCTCTACTCTGCTTCTGGTCTGGCCTGATGGATTTGAAGTCTCTATGTTGCTCTCTGAAGGTTGATGGAGGTAAGTATGGATTTTTCCGGCAGAGCGTCCCGCTGCAGATGGAATTGAAGGTCTCTATCTGTCCTGTCTGTCTGCTTTTATGTGTTTAGAATGTGGGTGTGTTCTAGCATCACTGACCCTACCTCTCTCTCAGCTTCTAATTGGTCAAACTTCCATTTATCATTTGATTGGGGAATGAACTGTGAGTCAGAGGGATGTCATTTTATGGCTTGCAGATAGGACACTCCTCTGTCAGATTGCACACATTCTATATTTGATAATAAAAGACATATTTCACAGTTACACAGTTGCTTGAAATTACATATACATGGTGTGGCTGAATTTAGCCATGTCTCTGTCCAAATCTGCTGTTTCTAAGAGCTTGCATTCAGAAATGGCACATAATTGACTTTTTAACTGATTTTTCAATTTCTGACATTGACCCAACTTTACATACATGTGCGCAGGGAGTACGGACATTAACTGATGAAGTTTCAGATTTTTAACATGCATACATTTAGAGTAATATCCACTTTTCCGCTAAAACCCCCCTGAACACGCCACCGGGTCGAAAAACCTCTTAAAATGTGGGCAGAAAAATCACAAGAATTATGGTATCATTTATAAAATTTTCACATGTCCGCTCTATGAGTTATCCATCTTTTTAAAGTTATGTTCTGGCTCCAAAGGGGTGTGGTTTCCTCTCAGCACAAGGTAGAAATACTGGTTTATCCAGTTCTGCCAAGCCAGCTTGCTCTCACAGGCAGTGCTCCTCCCCTTTCCTCAGGAGGAAGCCACTTTTTACGACCATTTACGACTCCTGCCAATAAAACCTTTGCCTGAGCCAGGACAGGGCTTTGTTCACTTTCCTGCAGAGCACAGGTAATTCAATTATCAGATAGATGGCATATCCTTAGTGTGAGCAGCAAAAGGGCAGCTAGGCCTGGGAACACAGCTGTGACTCAAGTTTCACTCCTGATGGGGGTAGTTGCCAGGCAGAATTCAGTTCCTTAAGCCAGGTTTCAGATAAAATGTCACTTTTTGTTCCCCAGTTCCTGCATTCAAATAAAACTAAACATTTTTACATATGCAGCTAGAATGCTGATTCTAAGTGCAAAACTATGACATTCCAACAGTTACAAAGGCATGTGACACCAAACATAGGTCACTCATTTAATCTAAACATTTTCGATTTTAGTGTCTTTAACCCAGTGCAACTTAAACTGCTGCAATCCACAGCTCAGCCAGTCTTGTTATAAACCTTCAAGTCACTTCAGAATATCACTTTACATTGTATCCACCTCTCAGTAGGTCTTTCTTTGGCATGTTTTGGGTTCATTTATTCAGTTTTCTACAAAAAAGTAAAATCTGGTGTTGTTTTAAATTGCCGGCTTTTGGATAGTGGTGAGTACTGGTACTGCACCCATTTTTGGGATTTAAGAATGAATTCCCCACAATTCTAGGTTGCATTTGGCAATCAGCATTGCCATTCCCAATGGTTTCAGACTACTGTGCGGGTAGTCCAATGGTGGTTTTAGGCAGTGTCCTTCTGTGCCCATAACATCGGCAAAAATGGGTGGCAGCCTATTCTTCCTGCATTTCCCTGTGCATTTTCTGGGAAGCTCTGGCCATCATGATGTTTTCATGTCAGTACTGCACAGTTTTGAGGTAGGGCTCGGATGCATGGGTAAATACATCCCACAGAACCAGAGCTCTGGAGACAGTGAGCTTCTGGGGGAAGGAGAAGAAAGGAAGAATACCTCTGAGGAGGTGCAGTTGGTAGTGTGACTTCTTAGAGATGTCAGAGATGTGAGGAGAGAAGGAGTGTGTAAAGTCGAAGATGACCAAGTTTTTTTTTTCAATATAACATTTTATTGGCATTTATAAACAACAGAGGCTTCACTATTCTTTGTGACATGCTTTGAGTGAAACATAGTAAACAAGAAAAGGAAAACATGCCTCAACTGAGGTAAAAAAAATAAATAACGAAGGGGGAGGAAAGAATGGGGCGTGAGTTCCGGGGTGGTCCGGGGGAGGGGTCGCATCAGTCTCAGATCAAAGTTACAGGGTATGGGTGCTCTGGTTGTGATAGGGTAGGCAGCTATGTGCACCGGTCCAGGGGGCCACTAGGATGTTGGTCCATTTTAGTCAGCCAGCGGAGCGCTGAAGGTTGTCTGGCCACTCCCGGGAATCTTTCCACAAAGTCCAGGAATGGGTCCCAGGTGCTGTGGAACTTGCTTTGGCTACCCAGGCGGATGGCAGTAATTTTCTCTGCTGCGGCGATGTCCCAACATTTGACCCACCACATGGGGATTGCTGGGCCTTCCTGAGGTTTCCACAGCTTGGCGATTGAAATCTTGGCTGCGGTCAGTAGGTGTGTGCAGAGGTCCGCCAGGTTGCCGGTCACCGGGAACTGTCGTCCTCCTGTGTCTCCCAGTAGGACAATCCTGGGGTCCCACGGTATCGATAGGCCTGTGATCTGTTGGATTTGCTCCAGGACCTCCCTCCAAAACTTCACTGCCTCCGGGCATTCCCAGAGGAGGTGGAACAACGTTCCTGTGTCCGTGCAGCCCCTCCAACAGTGTGGCGGGATCGCGGCTTGCCTTTGTGAAGGATTTCTGGTGTCATGTACCAACTGTAACAGACCTTAATGGCTCCCTCTTTGTTCATTACGCATTTAGAGGTCTTGTGGGTTCTTCTCCAGATACGCTCCAAGCTGGTCCTGTCTAGTTCTCGGCCTAGATCTCTCTCCCACTGTGTCATGTAGGGCTCCTTGGAGTCGGGGTCTGCCCTGTCCAGCAGCCTGTACAGGGTAGAGATCTTCCCCCTGGGTGGTGGTGTCGTTAGTGTGAGCTCCAGCGCTGACAGTTCTCCGTGCCCGTGTATTCTCATTGAGTCATGTGACAACCAATGTCGGAGCTGGGTGTAGTGAAACCTCTCGGTTTCCGGAACCTGGAATTTCCTCTTGCAATCCTTGAAGGTGAGTGGAGAGTCTCCTTCGTAGAAGTCCGCTACGCACTTCAGGCCGCCCGCCTTCCACTTAGAAAAAACGTTTTGCCCTTGGCCTGGGGTAAAGTCCGGGTTCTCCCAGATCGGAGAGAGTGGACCCACCGTGCTCCTGCAGTTCCACCTCCTTGCTGCCTGTTTCCAGCTGCTTACCGTGTTCCTGGTGGTCGAGAGGGGCCCGGAATTAGGGGGATTTTTGGGCCATGTGATGTGTGGGAGGGATCCCAATGGGTATTGGCTCCAGTCCTCGTCCAGCTTTAGCCAGCGGGGCTTGTTGATGCCAGGTTGCCACATGAATGCCGCCGAGAGCTGGGCGGCTAGGCAGTACCTTTCGACCTCAGGGACTCCCAGACCTCCGGACCCAGGCTCCTAAGTAAGACTTTCCTCGTTACTCGAGGCTTCTTGCCCCCCCAAACAAAGTTTAGCAATTTGCTTGCAGTTTCCGTTTGGCTTGTTTGGGTATTGCTACTGGGAGGGCTTGGCAATGGTAGAGCAGTCTAGGGACCAAGTTCATCTTGAGTGCTGTGATTCTAGCCAGGATATTTCCTGATCTTGCCAGCGGGCCATATCCAACTGCAGGTCCTTCAGTAGGGGCGGGAGGTTTAGTTTGTAGGTGCATTCTGCTAGCTTCGGTAGGCAGACGCCTAGGTATTTTAGGTGGGATCTGGCCCATGGGATTGGGAGGCGGTCCGCTATAGAGTCCAGCGTTGCTCTTGGAATGTTAATGCCCAGTGCTGTGGACTTTGTGACATTGAGAACCCTGATGCTGACTTGAAGCTGCTTAGCTCCTCCCATAGCGCCATGAGGGATGTGCTTGGTTGCGTAAGTGTTAGCAGTACATCGTCGGCGTATAGGGCCGCTTTGTAGGTCTCGTCCTTGAATTTGAGGCCCAGGATTGCCGGGTTCTGCCGTATTCGGAAGGCGCACGGCTCCACTGACATGGCGGAGACAAGAGGCGACAAGGGGCAGCCTTGGCGTGTGCCTCTAGTGATTTCGATTCTTGGGGATCTGGTGCCGTTGATCCTCAGGGTTGTAGTGGGGTGCTGATAGTTAGCCATCGTCCAGTTGAAGAATTTCGGCCGATTCCATAGTGACAGTGTCTCCCTCATATAGCCCCAGTCCAGTGTTGAATTCCTTGTGAGTGTCGAGCGAGGCCACCACTAGCTCTTCTCCAGTTCTATTGGCTGTCTCAATGATGTTTAAGGCGTGCCTGATGTTGTCCGAGGTGTTGCGCCCAGGAATGAAACCCTTTTGGGTCCGGGTGAATGAGGTCTGGGAGGAGCCCGGCGAGCCTGCATGGGAGAGCAGGGTATCGGTGCAGCGAGCCTGCGTGCCAGTAACTTCGAGAAGATTTTGTAGTCTACATTCAGTAGAGCAATTGTGCGGAATGACGCACAGAGTTCTAGGTTTGCTCCTGGTTTTGGAATCAAAACTGTGACCGATTCCTCCATGGAGGGGGTGGTGGAGCCAGTTTCGAGGAAGGAGTTGAAAAGTGAAGCTAGGTGGGGGGCCAGGATGTGATTTTATTTCTTGTAAAATGGCGCAGGCAGCCCAGGGCCAGGAGCCATGTTTTTCATGGAGCGGATCACTTCCGACACCTCCTCCACGGATGTAGGGTCTTCCAGGGTGTCCATCTTTGGGTGGCGGGGTAGTCTTGGGATCATGCTCAGGTAGGCGGCGTGAGCTGCCGCTTCCGTAGGGTTCCCTGACATTACCTTCCTATGGTGCTCGGTCATGATGGTCATCTTTTCAGCCTCAGAGCAGCATGGGGTCCCGCCTTGGTCCCGTAGGACTGCAATGTTGTTCCTTGTGTGTACTTTATTGAGCTTCTGTGTCAGTAGGCGGTTGGCTTTGTTGCTGTTCAGGTAATAGTACTGCTTCGTGTATGTCAACGCTCGGGCTGTATGGTCTGCCAGGTGCATTTCCAGGGCTACTTTAGCTTTGCGTAGCTCGTTCCGTGATCTTGTTGATTGGCGTCTTTTGTGGCCTGCCTCTTTCTGTGCTACCTCCATTTCCAGTTCTTCTGATTTTAGCTGGTGCCTGCGCCTGTGTGCTGCTGAACAGTTCATGGCGACCCCTCGGATCACTGGCTTCATGGCATCCCACACCGTAGCCTCTGTAGGCCCTTTTCCCACGTTCTCCGTGAAGTAGTTAATGAGGGCTTCTGACAGCTCCTGGCGGTCTGCAACATCCGTGAGGAGATAGTCCTGCAGCTTCCAGGCTCTGTGTCGCAGTGTTGGTAGGCCTTCCGTCTGGAGCTGCGCTATGACTGGGGCATGGTCGGAGATCACGCTCAGGCCGATGTGGATGTTCACGATGTTTGGGAACAGAGAGCTTGCGATGAGTAGAAGGTCTATCCTGGAGAGCCCCCTGTGGACATGCGAAAAGAAAGTGTAGTTGCGGGTCTTGTCATTCGCCATCCTCCAGGCGTCGATGGTCTCTCTCTCTCTTAGGAATTCCGCAAACCCCAGTGCCTTCGTGAAGTCTGTTCCAGAGGGCGGCAAGGTTTTGTCGATGGTTGGGTCCGGGGTGAGGTTGAAGTCCCCTCCGATCTTTAGAAGGACGATATGACTGGGAGGATCCTACGTAGGAAGCGCACCTGGGCTTCGTTTTGGCAGTAGATTGCTATGATGGTTATTGGGAGCTCAACCAGTAGGCCTTTCATCATGAGGAACCTACCCTCTGGGTCCCGTTTGACCGGGACCTTTGCTAGTGCCGCTGATTGACTGAGCAGGATTGCCACCCCTCCCCTCGTCTGGCCAGAGGATGCAAAGTATCTTTTAGGCAACCTTTGGTATTTGACTTTGTTCGTCTGCGGCCAGGAGGTGGGTTTCTTGTAGAAATACTACATCCACCTCTAGCTGGGTCAGGCAGTGTTCCACAGACTTCTGTTTCCTGGGGGAGTTGAGGCCCTGGACATTCCAGGTGATCATGGTCAGGTTCTTAATAGATGACCCCATTTCGGTGTGGGCAGTTTGCAACTAGTGGGCACCCCCATGCTCCGCTTATTGCCGGCCTGTGAGGGCGGCTGCCAGGTGAGCTGGGACCTGTGTTGGGGGTTGATCCCCCCCTCGGTGGCCACCCCTCTATTCCCCCCATTAAAACAAAACTAGGCCAACTGGACCAGCCTTCGACCCCAAGGTTTTTAGCCTCACAGGTGGGGGCAGGAAGAGGGCCAAGAGAGGCCGGCCAGAGAGTGACAGAAAAGGAGGGTGTGCCGATGAGGAGAATCTCAAGACTTACTGGCGTTAAGGCAGAGATCATTGGTGGCACACCACTCCTGGATGGCGGCCAGTCAGATATGGGAGAGGGAGAGGAGGTGGCAGAGGGTAGCCTGAAAATGAGCCGAGTGTCATCCGCATAGCACTGGAAGTTGGGGCAGAGAGCGGCAATGCGGTGGGCAAGAAGTGCCAGGTATTGGTAATTGGAATGAAGTAAACCTCCTGCCTGGGTGAGTGTAGGGGCAGCATGGCCTCCGTCGTCGCTGCATGAATGAAGTGGACGCATAATAATTCTGCAGGCCACGCAGGATTGCTTCTGACCTAAAGTGGCGGCACGTGACTGCAACCTTCCATCTGCCCCCGATCACCCGTATGAACTGAAGCCGATGTGGCCCCTGGTACTCCGGATACGGCGTTGCCGGCCAGGGCGATGTGCTCTCAGATATAAACTAAGAAATAAAGTTTGTCTCCCCACTGCTCCAAATTGACACCCTGCAGCAGATGCGGCCCCCGGTGTACCCGGGTGCAGCTTTTCGTGCCCCACCAAAATGAGCAAACAAGAGTACAAGGCAAAATGGATTTATTAGCAATTTACATATTATCCCTTGATGTCTGAGCGATGATACATGGTTAAACTGTCATCCTGCATATTCCTGTATGCTGAAAGTGGGCACAGTAAAATAGGTAATTGCACTCCTGATGTATGCAATCTTCCCGGTGCATTGAAGTCCTTACGCGTGCCACCCTTTGATCAACCGCCCGACCAGAACGGGAGTATAAGTCAACGGCAGTATCCACCTCCATATCAAAATGTAAATGGTGTATATGGTTAATGAGTCTAATGTAATCTAATGGATAACATTATGTCTGTCGTTTTGTTTTATACCCTTGGCATGGGATGTTGTAACTGAAGTCCCTCCTGGGCTCGTGCACCGTCACCTTTTATGCGCACGCGCCACACACCATGTGATCCTCTTTAACACACCATGTACAGGGTGGGCACACACCAATAAGATAAAAAATAACGTATCACATGCAACCTGACTGGAAAATTAAATTAGAAAAAAGAAATCCAACCATCACCACACAAAGAAGAAGCACATTGCACTAACTACTGAGAATCCTTGATTTTATGACCTTTCTCCAAACACCGTTATATATGATTTTCAACTTCACATATTCTGAACTGAAATCGGGTTTGGCAAAAAATAAAAATAAATTCTGTGATGGTCTTAAAAAAACAGAAAATCGTACATCTCGGCCAATTGAAAACTTTTCTGATTGCATGTGTGATGCCGGACAAAAACAACCGTTCCTTTCCCATGGAAAACCTACAGGCATTCATGAATTCTTCTTCATGTATGACTGCACATCCCGAACATTTTCCAGTGGGCCTATTTTATGTTTGAACTAAACTGTGTGTATGTGAGATTAGGTACTGAAAATGAGCACTGAATAGTTTATTTTTTCAAAAACAAATTCCTTGTGCATCAAGCTTGCACTATTTAAAGCCAACCTGGAGAAAAGAGGGTGCAACCTGTGAGACAATTTTATACTAGATATTCTGAGATACCCTTTCCTCTTCACCCCAAACTGCCCCCAAACCCCCGCCCCAGAGTCCAGCCTTCTGCTGGGCTAATTGAATTCCATTCATCGAGAAGGGCGCTTGTGAGCCTCGCCAAGATGGCTGCCTTAGTGAGAGCTCCCTGCTCACCCGCAGCATATCCGGTCACTATCCTATGTCCTCTTCTTTGGAGAGACAGACATATGCCTTAGTGGATCAGTACGCTAAAGGTCCCTGGCATCATTTGGAACCAAGTCTGACTTTGAAAGGTGCAGGAACAGAGCTTCTCGCCATTTGTCACAGCAGCACAGTGCAGAGTATATGCGATCTGAGGCAGCTCTGCGGCATAGGTAGCGGACAGCGGGATCGAGATGGCGGCTTGGGGGTTACCCGTGTACCCAGGCGTTTTCCGCTTTGCTGGCCTCAGTCGCGGCGTTGTGTGGAGTCAAAGTGTGAGTGGCGGTCCGGCAAGCACCTTCTGGGAAGCAGCCAACAGAGAGCGGGGAGTACAGCAGAGTCCGTCATATTTTACTTTGATGATGGAAGCCACGGAGCAGAGGGTCTGCACTCCGGATATATGGCGGAGACAAGTTGGGCGCATTTCTGCCGACTGTGCACACAAGCACCAAACCCAGCAGCTTTAGAGTGCATACTGAATCACTTAAGCACCCTCATAGGTGCATTGATGGGGGCACCATAACTGCTCATTTTCTGCAGGTTGCGCGTGCAGCTCCTTCTCATTGTGGAAGGGATTGTTTTGCACTTCGGGCCCTGCTTTCCAAGCCTTGTGCCAATAAGTCAAAACAGACAAAAACCGACTCCCTCCCAGTCATTCTACCAGGGGTGCATTGGACACTGAATCAGCAGAGGAGCCACAGGCCGCTGCCTCCTATGATGTGCTACAGGATATCAAAGGCATGCTGACAGCTTCAGGCGGGTATCCATTCGTTAGACAGCAATCTTGATGACTTGACCTGCAAGGTGGATTATATACAGATCAGGCTGAATAAACATGGCGATAGGCTTAATGAGGCCAAAACCCAGTACCTGGTGAGCCGCCTAGGCCGATTATTGCTAGGCTCCTCAATTACAGAGACAGAGACTTTGCCCTACGCCTCTCCAGGCAACAAGGCACTCTCACTTATAAGGGAGACCAAATACAGCCATTTCCTGATTTTCCTAATAAGGTTCACGCATCCATAAGAACCTTTGTCGAACTTAAGAGGCTCAAAGCCAAAGGTTTCAAATATGCCATGTTTCCTGCAAGGCTTCATGTTGAACACAATGGGAGAGGAGGCATGGGACTTCCTAGATGCTTCAACAAGGAGATCTAAGACATTAATGGGCAAACACTACCCTGGAAACCCTTGCGACAGGGACCTTGGGTGATTCGTACGCATCATCTCTCCTCCTTTTACATTTTACAGGCGACTGCAGCAGCTCCATGCCGAGGCATGCATTGAACATGCGGGCAGGTGGAGGAGGCTCGGCCTAGATTGGTCCTCATGCTTCAGTGCGAATTGTGTTAGTTGGCGAGAGGGGGTCAGAACTGGCAGATTGGGATTGCTGGTGGGGGGGGGTGGCTTCTGGGGAAAGTTTGATGTTGGGTTAGTCAAGGTTCTGTTTTGTGCGGCAGGCTGTTCCTACTTTCAAGGTGACTGTGTGTTGGGCTTTGTTCGTGATAAGCCCATCAGAGTTGTTGTGGGGATAGGGAATGTGCGATTATGGTTAGGGGATGTGGGGTGTGGATTCCCTTGTTTTGATTGTCAACACGGCAGGGGGTATTACTGTACTGGGTTTCATGGTGACCTTGCTACTGCCCCTAGTGCTACAGGAGGTGTCCCCGGGGATGACTGTTGGTGTCCTCTGTTGCCTCAGGGACCCATGGCACAGCGGTACAGTATTGGAAAATCCATCTTAACAATTGTTTTTTTGGGTTCTACATGGCCAGTACTGGTATTAAGTGGATGACTTGGAATGTGCGTGGTCTTAATTGGCCTTCCAAATTGAGGAAAGTGTTATTGTATTGTATATGCAGAGACATCATTTGGATGTGGCATTTTTGCAGGAAACGCACTGTTAGGGAGAATTCTCTCTTTAGGCTGAATTTCCTAACGTAGTGAGTCCCCCAGCAGCTTTGCTGGATTTCTGGAGTTTGTTTTTTTCTCCTGCCAAGAGTGAGACTCTTTTTCTCCCACTCATGGACACAATTTATGGTGTTCCTTTGACTGTTAATGTGTTTTATGGGCTATGGGGTCCTTTACTCCATAGGGTCTCATGTGTTTTTACTATGTGTGTTACACAGCACCCTCCGTGCAGTAACACAGGGGTGTCATAGTGACACCCCACCATAGACTCCATACCCTGGAACTGACTACTGTCTCCCAGGGCATGTAAACTCACCATTGGCTTTACTAGTCCCAAATTATGAACAGAAACCAGTACAGACCATCCTATTGTGGACGTACTGGTCGGGGCAATTCGATTGCCCCGGGGTCTGTTAGTCGAGGGGGCACGTCTCTGTCCCCCCTGATCGAGTTGTGGCAGTGGAAACTACTTTTTATATTGGACCGCAAATATATCCCTATGGGATTTTCCCATTGTTCGAGGCTACCAACTTTAATTATTTAATAATCATAGCCTGTAACATACCGCCGGTTTATTTATTTAATATTAATTCGCCGGTTGGTATTTTTTGCCAGGACTCGATTCTAAAATGGCGTTTGTGTTCTCTTCTGTGACTCCAACCCAAGTCGAGCCCTTTGTTCCACTTTTTGGCGGGCTTCTCCACAGAAGCCTCCAAAAGTGGTGCCACTCTGTCTGGGTACCACAGGGGATGTGGGAGGGGTTTAGGCACCCGGGACGGAGTTAACTTGGTAACTCAAGTCGCACTCTTGTGTGATTGGCCCAAGTGGTGAGCCGGCCGGCTCACCGCTTAACATGTTTGATTGACAGCTAGGCTGAGTGAATGGGGGTGTGCTGCATAAAAGCAGGGCTTTGGGGACTGGAACTTCAGAAGTCGCCACAGGACCTGAGAATCCGACGAGGGAGAAGCTGGGCCGACCTACCACGATGACACCACCAATGGAGCCCTGCGGAACCGACTCACCACTTCCCGACGACATAGAAGATCTCCCGGCTGGAGAGGCTTCTTCCCCTGACTGGAGGGCACAACCAGTTTACCTTCTTCTCTTCGCACCCCAGACCGTCTTGTGGTCGAATTGCCCGTGCCAAGCACCCCGGCAACCGGATAGCCACTTACCACTGGACCGCGAATAAAAGGACCGCTCCTTTTACCCGAGAACTCCGCGGCTGGTTTCTTCCCTGGCAGTGGAACGGACTCCTGTCTTCCTCCCTGATGAGATCCTCTCTTCCCCCGGATGAAGCACCGACTTGCATCCGCTGCCAGGAACAACTGCCCCCGCTGGAGTATTCTCACCACTTTAAGGTACCGTGTCCACCAGGCCTCCCTTTCTAAAGATTGCTACAAGGAAATAATAACCCCTTAACCTTCTGGACTGGGCTGGCCGCCTTGACCGTCTAACTGGTCCCTTTCTTTTGGTCCAACTCTTTTTGAACCTTTGCAAGACTCTTGTGCACTTCAACCGTGTGACCTTGGACACATTTCGTTCTGATCCTCTTAAAGTGGATCCGGCCTACTGAACTCTAACTTCACGGTTTTACTTGCCTCCCTCTCTTGTTTTGTTCTTATGAAAGTGTTGGGATCTGTTTCATATTATACTCTGCTTTTCTCTACCTTTTTAAACGAATTATTAGAGTGCCATCTACGTTAAGCGCTCACCGCTGTCTGAAAATAAGTGGGGCTTTACTTAAGACTTGTCTAATATTCTTCTAAGGGAGTGTATATCTTCTAGTGACCGTGTTTTTGAATTGCTTACTATTAGTGCCTGTGTGTTTTTCTAGATGTGGTTTTAAATAAATAATTATATCTCTTCTACACCAAGCTCTGGTCAGTGTTTACTTGTTCGCCTATGTTCTTTTAACCTATTGTGAATACTCTGTATACTGCCTAACTCTTCTTGAGGGAAGTCTGACTGCTCAGCCACAGCTACCAAGTGAATCTGTGTGGTACAGACTGCTACCAAGTGGGTTTACTGCCAAACACCTGTAGTCCTAAATCTTTTGCAGTGGTCCCAGGGGGAACTGCACAGGTTTCTGCCTAACGCGCACCTCTCTGGATGAAGCTAAATTTGCCAAATCCTCGGCCTGTAAAAGATATTTCTCCTCGTTCTCACACTACTCAAGGGGTGTCTGCAGAGCAATACGAGGAATGCTAGGTGTCCGCTAATCCGACCTGGTGAAGGACTCCAAGGGGAGGGTGCTGGTGCTTTCAGGGGTGGTCCAAGGCCAGGAAATTACATTTGTGAATTATTATGGTACCAATGCCGATTCTCTTGACAAGTTGGAGTTTGAGACAAACCGCTAGAAGTATCCAGCTGTCATTGTCATTTGGGTGGGAGATTTCAATGCAGTCCTGACCTGGATAGATCTGTGGGGGCTACCAGGTCAGTCTTTAGAGCCACGTATAAACTCCAGCAAATCTGCATCACTGGGGAACTCATGTTCGTATGGAGAGACCGTCATCGACTTGATAGGGGTTACACATTCAGGTCCTCTGTGCACCAAACAGCATCCAGATTGGATTTTGTTTTTGTTTCACGAAGGGGGGCTGGGTGGGTCCCAGAAAGTACTATCTTGGCCAATACTTTGTGAAATCATGCACCCGTGGTCACAACTGGCTATTCCCGGCAGTAAACAGGATGGCAATAACTTCTTTTTGAAGGAGAGCCTCGCGGACGTGGTGTTTCGTGAAGCTATTCCAGAGAACATGGTTAACCTTTTCAGGAAAATGAAGGGTCGGTAGCCTCTGGGTCCGTGCTTGTGGATGCCTTAAAGTGCGTTATTTGGGGAGTTTGCATTGCCAAGGAATCGGGAATTCATAAGACCATGCGGGCTGAGCTGGCCGACAGTGAGTCTCGCCTGAAAGGTGTGGAGTCTGACGCCGAGTTCCTTACTGATCCAGAGTTACAGGCAAGATTTCACACACAGCTTGGGAGGTTCCGCGAAATAGCAGAGAGGGAGGTGAAGTTTCTACACCAACGTGCATCGGTACGACAGTATGGTGAGGGACAGCGGCCTGGTAGGTTGCTGTAAGAGTGGAGACTCCTGGTTCCCACATCTCTGCCATTCGTTCTCCTGCCAGGGCCATAATCTATACTGACAAAGACATTGCTAGGGGTTCTTGTGGAATATTATGGCGCTGCTCCTCTAAGACCTCAGCGCACCAGTCCACCATGGACAACTACCTCAATCAGGTTGGCTTGTATTGGCTTACACAGGAGTAGAGAGACTGGTTGGGCAGCCCACTTTCTGCACAGGGCACCCACGTTGCCATTAAAGCATTTCCTTCCAGGAAACCACCAGGCCCGGATGGGTTTTCTGCTGACTTTTGTAAGGCTTTACCGGCGAATTTGGTGCCTCACCTGTTGAATATATATCAACCGGCGGTGGTGGATGGTAATCTTCCTGCGACGATGCGTGAGGCTGTGGTTACTTTATTTTTGAAGCCCGGGAAGTATGCTGAGGAATGTTCATCTTATAGACCGATTTCACTTCTAAATTTGGATAATAAAATCTGAGCGAAGGTGCTCACTACAAGGCTTGCCCCACTGATGTCTAAGAGTGTTAAAGCTGATCAGGCAGGATTTATCCCAGCATGGTCCACATCGCATGGGTTGAGTAGGGTGTTTGGCCTTCTGTCGGCACTGGATCAGCGGTCTCCGGTTGTAGCAGCCCTTCTCGATGCAGAGAAGGGATCCGATTACGTGGAATGGCCCTTCTTGTTTTCGGTGCTCAGGTGCATAGGGGTCGGTGAGGCATTTATTTCACTAGTTACCCTGTTATACACAGCTCCGGTAGCACAGGTGAGAGCGAACGGTTGAATGTCTGACCCCATCATGATGGGGTGAGGAACTAGACAGGGGTGTCCCTTATCCCACCTCCTGTTCGGCCTGGCTGTAGAACCTTTGGCAGAGCTAGTCAGATCAAACACATTCACAGGGGTATAGCCCTGTTCACACATTGTTTGGTGATCTCACTGTATGCCGATGACATGATTTTGCTTGTCACCGACCCGAAAACGAACTTGGCGCCTATTATGGTTGATGTCCTGGAATTTGGGCAATATTCTGGGCTTAACATTAATCCTACAAAGTCAGTGCTGTGTACCATGACCGATAGCTTGGTGCGATACTGCAAGGGTTTAGGCTTTCAGTGGCATGAGGAGAGTACTCGTTATTTGGGAGTGGTGAATGCTTGATCCCCTGAGACACTGTAGCAAGAAAATTATAAAGCTAAACTCACTCAAGTGGAGTAAACACTGGAAAGGTGGAAGCACTTGCTGTGATCATTGTACGGACAGATATCCTTGATTAAAATGGTCACCCTTCCTAGACTTCTGTAAATGTTTCTGAAAGAGCCTATATTGGTTCCTCAGTCTTTTTTCAAGGATGTGAAATCCCTGGTATCTGGTTTTATTTGGCAGGGTAAGCAGCCTCGTATACGTTTGAACAAGCAAATTGCGCCGCTGGACAGGGGCGGGTTGGCACATTCAGGTCTTGAATCCTATTTCTGCGCAAGCAGCATTACTCGCTTATTGGTATGATCCACTGCCTGAAAGATTCCACGTCCAGATCGAAAGGGCACTACCATCACCTGTACTCTTGAGGGCAGTGAAACCAACATCTCCTTCGTGCATGGGTAAAGCCAAGAACCTGGTTCAGATCTCCTGCCAGACTTGGCGGCGCATTGAGGGAAAGTCGCAACATGAGGTGCTATACAATCCCCTCATACCTGTAACGCATGTCCCTGGGATTCAACTGACTAGTGAAAGGATTTACATTCAATGTATGGCTAAGCTGGGTATATCTGGTTGGCAAGACATCGTTCCCAGGGGGCAATTCTTTACGATTGATTAAAGAGCAAGGCTGGAACTTGTTTCTATATTTTAGGCTGCGAAATGTGCTGAAGGAATGGTTCCCCTCCTTTCCCATTTTGAATGGAGTGATCAGTGCTGATAGTAGCAGGAGATTGGTGTTTGGGCTGCATGCAAGAATTACAGACACTTCAGTGGGCTGGGCGGACGACTTCTGTGAAAAAGGTGGAATTCCCAGGTGTCACTAACCGGGATAACGTTTGGCGCTACTGTTGTGTCCAGACTAAAAAGGTGGCACTAAACAGCAGGTTCAAGCTGATCCACTTCAAATTCTTGCACCAGTTTTATTTTACCCCGACTGACCTGCACACGTTTTTTCCTGAGACATCTGAGGCGTGCCTAAGATGTGGTTTGTCTCTGGACACATTTATACACCTATTGTGGCGCTGCCCCCGAATTCTTGATTTTTTGGTCTCAGTTTTTGATACTATAAGTGAGATTGTGGGAGAAAATATTGCTCCTTACACTGTGGTTGCCCTGTTGGGTTAAATGAAGGAGGTGGCAAGGCATGTCAGAAGTCTCCTCAGTCTCCTGCTGGTGCTGGCACGAAGGAGAATTGCCATGGTGTGTGGTAGGAGATGCCTCCCACTGCATGATCTGTGGAAAACCGACATTCTGTACTGCCATGATGTAGAGGTTGAATACAGTGCCACTTTGCATCCCTCTGCGAGACCTAAGAAAATGTGGGGACCTTATGTAGCATACCTAATGTCCAGTGCACATGGCACCCCCAATTCCTCAGGGCCTTTAGCTGAAGACGAATGTAACGGACACGGCATGATCTGATATTGCTGTCACAATTGTACGCTGGATGTTTGTAGAAGAACTGCTGTCTTTTTATTTTGTTGTGGTTATGAAAACTAATAAAAAGATTAAAAAAAAAAAAGAAAAATTCCATTCCTTGGGTGATACAAATCCAGCTCATCCATGTCTAGCCCTATCCTCCCTTCTCTCCTAGCCTCGCAGTTACTTGACTTGTTCGGTGTTAGGCATCCTGGCACACACCATCTCACATCGGTGGCTACCGAGCATGGAGCACTAAACGATAACCGGCTCTGGCTTCATGATCAACCATTGTGCTGTGAGCATGCTTGGGGGAGGAATATTTATTAACAATGCACGCTTTGTGTGTGCAAACCACCTGTCTGCTGGGCTGATCGTATTAGGACCGTGCAGTCTGAGCAATAGCCCTTCCAGGGAACATGACATTCTCGGACATTCTCCACAGCCAGTGCAGGCCATTCTCCCATGTACTCCCTGCTATATGTTCCCTTTGTCATGCAGAGACTGTAGCGAGTGAACAGACAAATAGTCAACCAGTATGGCTGACCAAAATCACGTCATGTTCCTGTACCTGAAGGAGCCAACTTCTAATCGCACACAATCACACTCACACAATCATAACGCCCCCCCCCCCCGGATCTCCCCAACGTGGCAATAATCCCAGAGCGAGCTTCTCATTCAATTTGGAAGTACCTTTGTTCCGTCACCATCAGAGCCCAACTTGCACATGAGACCAGACCAGATTAATAGCACCACTACCATATGTTAGGACTGCTTCCAATACAAAAGGTATTGCATCGATTTTGTGGGACAGGCTGGGTTAAAGAAATCCATGGAGGTTTCAGCTAACAGCGCTTACTTGGTTACCTAGAACCCAGATTCTTCCAGCGCTGTCCACTCCAAGAGTGAGTCTTTCGTCTTAAGATGTCCGGTGGCTCTGAGATGTGTGAGACAGGCATGGTATCAAAAGAGAGAGACTCAAAAGTAACAGTTTGAAAACCTTTATTATCAAACTTTGTGGGGTTGGTGTAATGCCCACCTGGCCCTATTTCTGAGAGGATTATTCCCTGAAATGATGCTCTAAGGTCCGTAAGCCGAAAGCCAAAGTTCGGCTGTGTCCAAACGTATGCTTGCCCTCACTCAAACAAAATGTGTTAGAGGATGTTCTTAAAGGAAAAATGGTGACAAAAAAAAGAAAAGGAAATGTAAACCACAGCTTGTTTCAGGTAGTCTTACCAATAGGTGCAGTTCTGGCAGTTCCATATAGTGCAACTCAAAAGGGTTGCCCTTGAAACCTTCCACGCAGGGCTCGTCGCAAGTCAAAAGAGTTCACAATGCAAGCTTTGATCCTTCCAGTTCATAACAAAAAAAAAGTCACAGGTCCTGTTAGGCCTCTTACAGCTCCCTCCCCAAAGTCCAGGCCTCTCTTCGCCAAGTTTAACAATGTCTTTAGTGGGCCTCCTAGGGTTCCCTTCCCCAAGCCTAGAGCTCTCTTTACTAAGTTCAACAAACAACTTAACATGTTCAGGATGCACTGTTCAATGTACATGTCTTTCGTGGTTTTGGTATTATCAAAGACTTTCGAGAATGGAGGGCTCTTTGTTCCTCCCAGGCCTCCAACCCATCTTCTTATTCTCTGGCACCTTTTCTACTTCTGTGCCGCTTTCACTCTGTCCTTTTCCACTTTAGTGTGCTTCTTTGTCTGTCGTGCACACTTGCACCTTCTCTTCACCTTTCTGTGCCCCTTGTACACTTCTTACTTTTCACTGTGATCTCTTGCACCTTCATTTGCCCTTTAACGTGCCTCTTGCACTCTGTCTTTCTTGCGGGTCGCTTGCACCCTCTCTTAACTGTCCATTTTCCTTCTCACTGTCTCTTTCCTGTCTCTCTGTTTCGGGTCGCTTGTACCCCTCTCCTTACTTCGGGGTCGGACTTGCACCCACTCTTGGCTGTTTCCACGCCACCAGCGCACTTTGCTGTCGTTCATTACTTCCATGCCTCTAGCGCACCTTTTCTGTCATTCCTCTTTGCTTTCTTTCACTGCTTTCCAACTTTCGCTTGCTTCACTTTGCTTTTACCTTTTTTTTCTTTTGCTTCGCTTTGCGTTCTTTCCCACTTTCGCTCACCGGGCTCTTCTCTCAACAACGCTCCTGCTCCCGCTCCAGCCACCCGCACGCTACTGTGCTTCTCTGTCTCATGAGATTCACCAACAGTAGCGCAGTGCCGACGAGCATGTGACATGGGTTTGGATTGAAGTCAGGGTCTCACCACCTGCCCCTCAGACATTCTTGGGACCGGCACAAGAGGTGGATTCAGACACTGATAAGGAGACTGGTGACAGAAGATTTAGGAGAAGGAGAAGAACTTGAAACAGAAAAAACCAAGAACAAAAGCAAGGAAGGTGCTGGATTTCTTAACCAAATCAGGCGGTACAAGAAAGGAACTAGAAATGTAAATCAAAGACAGGTCCTTTTTCAGCTACCGGGTGTACAAAGCAAGAATATACAAGTACAAGGAGGAGAGGGAGGAGGGGAGGGGAGGGGGGGTCGTAGACTCGGGCAACCCCGATGCATTGGAAGATTTTCAACGTTTGACGAGAGCTGCAGCCAGGAAAAACAAGTAACCAACCTTGTAATGAACATATCAAGTCGACATATGACAAAGGATGAACTATCCGTCTTAAATAAAGGACTCACCTATGCACCTACCAACCATCTAGATCTGATCAACACACAGAGGACAAGGAAGTCAAGAGCAAATGGAAATGCACACCGCAATTTGCAGCTGAAAACTTAATAGGGGTCTTCTACAAAGCCACCACAAGAGATATCTATGAACTATACGTTAAGATGAACATGAGTTGCAATACTTCCAATCTAACCAAAGAAAAATCAGCACTTAGGGGACTACAAAAAGATATCAACATAGTAATTAAAGAGGCAGACACGGGGGGAGGGGGGACATTGTGGTCATGGACAGGCACGATTATATTCAGATGGCATTAAACTACTTACAGATACCCACTTGCTATGAGGAACTGCCTTCCAATGCCAAAAATGACATTTTACATCAGATGGAGGAAGCGATCAGCAAATGGCACAGGAAGGGGCTAATTTCTGATGATGAATGAAAAGCACTGACCAACAAATTCCCTGGAATACCTACTTTGTACTTTCTGCCAAAGGTGCATAAGTCATTCAATAAAATTCCAGAAAGACGTCAAATACTCAGCGGTATTGGTTGGCTGACGGAGAAGGTCTCCGAGTACATTGAGAATGCTTTACGACCAAGGGTGCCCAAATTAAAGGCTTTCATCAAAGATACTACGGATACAATCAAGATCATACACAAAGTGGTCTGGAAAACAACATATTTACTGGCTACCTGGGATGTACGCTCTTTGTATACCATCATTGAACATTCAGCAGCCATCAAGACTATAGAATATGAGTTTAAAGATGACACTGCATCACATTACCAACATGTCCAGATGCTTAAGGAAATGTTGATATTCACATTGGACAACATTTGTTTGTTCAATAACCAATTTTACAGGCAAAGGAAAGGGATCTCTATGGGCACCAAGTATGCTCCAGCCCTAGCGAATCTATTTATGGGGATGTACGAAGATAACCAAGTATATCTTGCTGAGGCCTACATGAAGAACGTCAAATTATGGATTTGATTCATTGACGATGTTCTACTAATCTGGGATGGAACAAGTGCAGAACTTAATGAATTCAAATGCAGAATGAATCAGAATAAACTGGGAATTGAATTTGTGGGGCAAGAGTAAAACTCCCACAAACATTTTGGATCTGACGATTTTCGTGGATGGAAAAAGTCTATCTACTCGGCCTTTCCACAAAGAAACAGAGGTGAACTCTACCTTACATGCACAGAGCGGTCACCATAGACCAGTGAAATGGAACATTCCAACAGGGGAGTTTATTAGAGCTGGATGCAATTGTAACCGATATACTGATTTCCAAACAGAATGTGACCTACTGCAAGAAGGTTTTCAACAAAGGGGATATTCCAAAGCATGCGTCAAAGCAGCCAGACAGAAAGTAACAAGAATGTCATGGGAACAAACTTTGGTACCCAGAATTCACGCAAATGAAAAGGAACAGAATGAGATAAATTTCATAACTACCTTCAGCCATGAAAATGTTTAACTGAAAAGAATACTCAACAAAAATAGGCATCTCCTAAAATTGGACTCGCATCTTGCAAACTACATTGGAGATAAACCCAGGATGACATATCGTAAAGCCAAAACTATCAAGATAGTTCTGAGCCCCTCCCTACTTCCAGAACTGAATACGGAACCTACCAGTACATGGTTAGGAGAGAGCATCTGGTTTTCGAAAATGTGGTACATGCACCATGTGCCTCTATGCCCACGAAACAACGACGAGTTTTAGGGATGAAAGAGGAACTCGAATGGAAATTAAAGAAAATATAAATTGTCGGTCAAAATATATAGTGTATGCCATAATATGAGTATGTAAGCAAATATACATCAAAGCACAATAAGAGAAGTAAGAATACGTATACGTGAAACTGTGGGGAGTCAGGATCCAACCCTGCCACTGGCTCAACACTGGCAACTTAAACATCAGATGGATGATAAAAAGAATCTCAAATTCATTGGGCTACAGAAAGCCAAAATTGGCAGAAGAGGAGGAAACAGAGTCTTAGACAGATGGAAGCAAGTATTATATGCAAATTCAGATCGATTGAATTAGATCTGAATCATGATGAGATGATACATCTTTTATGATATGTAGAGGAAAGCTTAACATATTTATCAATTTACAATCTATGTAATATGTACTACATAACTAATGTTATTGTGGAGGATTGCATGCATATCATTAGTATGTTGTTGTAAAAATTGTGAAAATATAGGTGACACCAACAAGGAAGACTACCCTGAGATCCTACAGAATTACACAACATTAATGGTAATATGATTGACAGCAATCATCTTTACTTATTATTTTTTATTTTTCATTTATACCTTTTTCTTTGATATTCACATCACATCTCGGAATTTCTCAATCTCACTTATATTTCTGTGTTCACTATGGGTGATAAAATGGGAAAAGGAGAATAACATCTTCATAAGTAATATAACCCAGGCAGAGTGATTGGGCTGCACGAGCATGCAAACATCTGGTACAAAATCACAAATGTTGGATCACATAACAAAAGGAGTCATAAGATATGCACATTACTATTGGTACATAATTACAAATGTCTTATTACACAACAAAAGGAGATAAAAGAGACACACATTACGATTAGATTTTCCTTTGTCAAGAGAACCACAGAACGGGATTTATAAAAATAAATGATGGACTTAGACCTTGGGAAACCTGGCCCTATACGATATCCGCATGATCATTTGAGTAGCATTATACTTAATATATTTGTAGTTTTATTTGCAGACTATTGTGGCAGAATGTGGTTTAATTATTGGAGATCCTCCAAGCCCATAGTCATTTTGACATTTAGCTATATGTGGCTATTTCAAATACTTAACCTGCAATGCATTCATCTTTTTACCCCACTCTAATATGGCGGCCAAGTAAACCTATGATAGACATAGACAAAGGACTAGGAAAGTTACCAGGGTAACCGTTATACATTGCAGAGGCTTTACTCAATACTTCCAGCAGTAGCAGTGCCGACGCACTGAGTCTTTATTCGCACACTGGAAAGGTAAGGTTGGAAGGGGCTGGGTGACGGTTATTTACGTCTGCTATCAGAATCTCGGAGTACTGGGACTGTGCCGCCCGAGTCTCCGAATACAGATCTAACAGCTGTATGGATGCGCTCGAGGCTAACGGGAACATTATGAACTTTGTTAACAAGCTGAATCTAAACACAGTGTCTCCGAAACAGAATTTAAAACTGTACGGACACGTTTGTAAAAAGCGGATCCACACTGTTAATAAGTTTGTACTCCTCACTTTGATATGACCAATATGCACACAGACAATAAACTTGTACGAGTTAGGTAATTAACAATTCCATTTTCATATCATATGATAGCCGCTACAGAACAATGTTTTTGCTTTTTTCAGGGATTATCCCGTGACTGAACAAAATCCTAAATGGTAAGCAGGCTTCTTCAATTATACCAATGCCAAAGCACTAGAGAAATAATGTACATCAAAATTCAAACTGTACCAGGTGCAAACATGTTGCAGGGTCATTTACAAAAAGTGTAATCATCAATGGACAAGTGTCATTACTTGATACAAAGATGCAAGTACGTTATGAGAGTAGAGAACATATGTACAATGGTAAATGTAAATTCTATGCTTAGCAACTGTGACTTATTAATGAAGCAAATTAATGTGTACTTTCATATATACTTACACTATTTTATATTTTTCTCTGTTTCCATTTTTTCTCTTTCTTTTTGTCTACATGTGTGTTTTGTGGCATTTTACTTTCGTCCTGCATATTGTCATGTCATGTTACATGATGTATTAACAAATGGTGTCTTAAAACCTTTATTTTTCCTCTCCATTTCTCGTATAATTTGACCCATAACTTTTACTCTCGTTTACATATTATCTAAGACTGACGTGTCTATACTTTTTCATTGGAACATGAATATGATTTAATCTGCCCAGACACTTTTTCGTTTTGAAAAAGGCTCTCGAGAGCTGAAACATGTGTAAACAACCAATGGCCAATAACAACCAATACACTTCAATTGAATGAAACCATAAGGAGAAAGGAAACTTATTTCTGGAGACAATAAGATTTTGGTGGCACAGTTAATTTGTGGTTTCTAGAAAGTTCAAGTAACCAGGGAGGGGGGTGGGATTGGTCCCTCCCAAAAACACCACACCAACGTGACACAACTCATAGGGTGGTACATTGAGGTCACCGGCGTAAGAGGTTGTACCCAGAACAAACCCCCAAAAACGATTTCATGTCCCAAGGGGGACAAGCATTTCCCGGAACACCACCAGCAAGATCAAGGCTGCCTCGCTCCAGCTCCCTGGAATGGTTGGACTGATATGGTTTGGATCTAAAAGCGATGGCCATCACCCAGCCACATAAATTAGAGCAATCTCAGGGACCTACCTGGGAGAATGCCCTAAAGTTTCTCACAGGTGGTAGGCAGAATTTTGCATGAAGCAGCCCCAATATATGAGCATCTCTTAGAAACTATGTACTTCTGGAGGGGTTGGTCGGCTCTACTATCTGCATGTCTTAGAATTTGTTTGGATCTGCAGAGACACTGGGCACCAACAATATTGGGCAATTATCTTTTGATAGGTTTATTTATGAATTCTGCTAGAAAAACATAAGCAATGTAATACTACCTTGACGTACAATCCCACCTCACAATTCTGGCAAAGAAGAATTGACAGGGTGTATCTCAAAAATCGACATGTATTTAAAAAAATAAATTAAGTTCAACTAAAGTGGTCTCCAGCTTTACACCCTGGAGATCACCACAAGGTTATAGGCTCAATTACAAACTAATTTGACCTGCCTGTAAGAATCTTGCTACTGGCTTTCACGCAACCATTCAAAGCAACTTCATATAAATCTATATATTGTAAAGGATAATATGCATTCTAAACATCTTGTTGCTTCCATCTTAACACACTATACTTCAATAATAACATTGGCACTTTTTTCGGCCATTGTGTTAGCATATTTTAACCGCTTCAAAACGTATAATTGTCTTCAGTATCCAAACAAGTATGTTAATTGAACATATAATATTTATCAACACAGGTACAACTTGCAGTGTTCTCACTATTGTACAGCACCCACAGTTATATTAAGGCATTTAGATGAGCCTGATAAAACCAGAAGAATAAAAAGGTACTAGTAACACACTCTGTTTTAAACACAAAGTTCTCCCTTCAGTGGTATAACTTCAGTACTGAGATTGTAACAAAACAATGGGAGCTTTGTGACTCAAACAAAGGTCATTTTATAATTGTATATTTGACCCTGTGATATTTAAACAGGTAATGAATTGAAACAGTGATTGTTACATGAAAACCCTATACTGTGATTAGAACAACGAAGGGAGTATATTACCCAAATTGTTCATTTACTATATATATATATTTATTTATTTTGGTTGGGGTTGCGGGGGGATTCCCCCCGCATATATGTTACAATTGACCTTCACAATTCGGTCAGTTGTGAAAAGGTCAATTGTAATTCGAACAGTTGTAAAACGAACAATTCGTATACAACCAAAGGGAGAACTTTGTGATTATCACTGGCTGAATTTAGCCTAACACTTGCTTTTACATGTACAACTTGGCTCCCCAGTCCAAGTGTGAGGTAGTGAATGTAGACGCTATGTGCAGGTCATGTAAATGTTGACAATGACCAGTGTATATTTGACTTGCACAGGGTGGAAGACTGAACAATAATCCTTTCCAGAATGCTGGCACTCTGCTATGGACACATATGCGTGTAGTCTTCTCAGAATATTTATGTGCAGCTTTCAATGAACATGCATTTGTGACTTTCACTAAGCAGGAGTGTGCTACTTTAAATCTATATTTGTGCGACTTTGAATCGATGTGTATGTAGCTTTGAATACACCAGGTGTGTGTGCACTGCTTTCAATCTATTCCTATTTAGTTTTCTTTTGACTCAACAAGTTTAGGCTGGAGATCTTCCCCAGTAAAATATAGAATTTTAGAACAGTCTTTCCTTTTACATCAGGGGTCTGCAACCTTTCGTTCTCCATTTGTTTTGGACTACAACTCCCCATCATCCCTAGCCAACATAGTCAATAGCCAGATATCATGGGAATTGTAGTTTGAAACATCTGGAGAGCCAAAGGTAGCAGACTGTAAGGAACTCATGGTGGCAACAGTAAAGAGAGGCACAAGTGATCACAGTTCAAGGGTGTTTAATAAACTGTATAAACGGGTGAGAAAAACGCTTAATCTAAACCTGAATCTAACATGGGAGCAAGCTACGACCATCAAACGATAATAAGGCAGTCCTAGTGGCATCTTGTCAAATAGAAAGGGCCTATACATGAAAAACATATTGCCAAACCGTACCTCTAACTTACAAAATAGTGTGGGAAGATGTTCACAAGAAAAGAAAGAAGTGTTCACAAATAATGTCAGGATGTTGTAGCCAGTGTCTCCCTTCCTCAAATTTTTTGCACGGGACAATGCAAGCCTCTTCAGTACAGGACACAACTGGGCTTCCCCAGCATGTGGTTATCGTTCTTCTTAGCAATATCAGGATTCTCAGTGGTCAAGACTCTTTCTGAAAAAGTCTCTTTCACACAAAACCTCTTTCCCGAGGGCCTGATGTATCAAAATAAGAAAATAAAAAGTTTCTTTCTGTATGCACTTTGGGTGATGACTCTTCACCCAGGGATCACCCTCTTCCGGACTCACATCCTACTGCAATGTTCGCCTCCCTCTTTCGGGTTCACTATTGCCTTTTCTCAGATTATACCACAATGTTAACGGGACTATTGTACCTCACCCCTTTCAGCAGGCATCCCTCAGCCGGGTTCACATTTGCTACAAATACAGTTCGTCTTGCTTTACACGATGCAGGATTTGTTTCCCTTAGCTTTCCTCTGGGTTACCAGTCAAAGACTTTCACGTGTGCAAGGGATTTTACTCGACCCTTGTATGACCACTTTGACCTCTTGCATCGGCCCTGCTAGGGCCTTCTGGTATCAGAAAGGGGACTGGTCAGAGTCCTTCAAATGAACGCTCACGTGGCCCCTGACCACTCTGCCACTGGTCCTTCACTGGGCTTTCTTTCAAGCTTTCACACACAACCTCTTTGTTCACAATAAGAAAAGTTGTGGGGTTTTTTTGGTACCAACTTGTAAGCCCATGCGCCAAATTATTAATGATAGGAATTTTTGAAAATATGTCGCAGTTACGTGCAGAGCAAAAAAGGGGAATCAAGGCCCCGACCCCTTAGAAAAAACGGTAGACAAAAAACTCCACACTTTACAAACTGTGCCACATTGTGTTTTGGGTGAAAGGTATAAGCATTTAATAAGCTGCCCTTATTGGATAACATGTGTTTCGACACACAGGTGTCTTTTTCAAATCCCGGCTATTTGGTGCTATCATCCATGTCAACATTTTCAATTCAAGATGGCAACTTTAAACGTCATGGGATGAATCCCCCTCGATCTCAAAAAATGTCTCCTGCCGTCTGGTCCTTCAAGGAGAACTTATTAAATGCTTATACCTTTCACCCAAAACACAATGTGGCGCAGTTTCTAAAGTGTGGAGTTTTTTTGTCTACCTCTTTGTTCCCAAGTTCATACAATGTTGCTGTTCGCAACCTTGGGCTTAACACAGTCCAGTTTGCTATCAGCTTTCTCTGACTCACCGGCTGTGCTGAACACATTGGCTTGTTTTGCTTCTGGAGTCAAGGACGATACCATGGGAGGCCCCGTGCACCGTTGATATCTACTCCACACGCCAGCTGTAAATCCCTGTCTTATGTTCCATCTTGCAGAGGCTTTGCAGGTCTGGGTTGAAAAGGACAGCACTTCCCTCCTTATCGTCCCTTTGGGTCTCACAGCCTTTTGTCTCAGTTTAAACTGCCGGACCAGAATAGCTGCTCCCTCTGCGGTTGGCCTTGCTCAAAGTGTGCTCTCAGGCTCTGCCTTTTATCCCTGTGTGGAAGGGAAAGGGCTGTCAGGTGTGCGTAGTTATTGTCAATTGCCTGACTCTGCCTGACCCTTGTGCTTGGACATGCCAGGTAAACGGCACAGGTGTTAGTCCGTTGTCATTCATGTCATAAGAAAGTGTTAATGTTGGAAAAGGGGGAGTGGCAGAGTTTCTAAATATCCTAAGTGGCAGGATGGGTAAAGGGTATCAGAGAAGGGGGTACCGCGTCTCACCCTTTGGCATCCCACTTCCACTCCCCGAGGACCCCATCCAAGTGATCCTCACACAATGGTACACCCCCAAGAACTTGATCCAATAGCGATGGCCATGTCCTGGTCACCTGGATGACAGATCCCCGGGTAGTAGTCAGGGAGACACCTTCAGGTTTCTCACAAGACCCACGTTTTACATTATACACGAGTCTGCATGTGCATTCAAAGATAAGGGTCTGCAAGAGTTTAAACACTTTGCACTAGTATTTGTGAA
The DNA here is from genome assembly GCF_040938575.1 of Ambystoma mexicanum. NCBI lineage: Eukaryota > Metazoa > Chordata > Amphibia > Caudata > Ambystomatidae > Ambystoma > Ambystoma mexicanum. Next base: position 647,683,823 of record NC_090937.1, read on the forward strand.
TAGAATTAATACCCTATATATAGTCAGTCATGTGGCACAAATATCTAATTTATCGCTAGACCTCCCCCGGAGGCAATTATGCATGATATCACCTCAGACAATAGTGTATCATGACTACACTATGATCCAAATGATTGTACACCAGCTTTAGCCACAGATACCATTTTAAATGGAGCTTAATTATCCAAAAGCAGCCTGCATTTAAGTGGCACCAAAATCCATTCAATTTTAAATATAGTCTATCAATACAAAATACATTGGGCTTTAAGGAAATTGCTTTTCGCTTGGTACACAATATAAATAGGAGACACAGGGCACTATATTTAAGAGTGCACCTGTAACTTTAAAATTCCCCTTGGCTCTCACCCTCTATTGATATGATATGGCATTTGTAACGCGCCTATACGCAAGTGTTTCAAGGCGTGAAGAGGCCAGGGAGAGGGAACAGAGGGAAGACAGAGACAATGATCTTGCTGGGCCAGGTGACATTGAGAGCGCACAGGAGAGGGAAACGTTTGAGGGGTAAAGAGGAGAGGGGGCAGTGCAGTACATAAAATAACAATAGAATAAATAAAACCAATGAATACAATAAATAAGAAGTGCAGCCAAGTGGTGGCAAGTGCATGGGTAAGGGCAGACATCAGGTGTCAGCTGCTGGTAGGGAGCTGTAGGGATACTGAAACAGGTACCAGGGGGGCAGTGCAGGTGTGCAACTGGCAGGGAGGGGATCTGGGCCAGAGAACGAAAGGGTAGCCAGGTGACCAGTGCAATTTCAGATTCAGCCAGGAGTTCAGCAGGAGAGAGGAGGAGAGAAAGCCGAAGCAAAGTGGAAGGTCTTGAGGTGCTTTCGGAACCGGAGATGGTTCTCCTCAAGTTTCAGAGAGGCGGGGAGGCTGTTCCAGAGGTAGACCCAGCCGAAGAAAGAGACCTACCACCAACTTGTTGCTTGGAGAAGCGACTGACCCTGAGGTAGATGGAGGCGGATGAGCGATGGACTCGAGAAGTCAGATATTTAGGAAGAGAGATGAAGGTATTTAGGCACCAGGCCCCAGAGGGCCTTGTGGACAATGCAGAGGGTTTTGAACTTAATCCTCACAGCCACTGGGAGACAATGCAGAGATTTCAGTCCTGGAGAGATACGATCCCTGGGCTTGATGCCTAGGACAAGTATGGCAGTCCTGTTTTGGATAAGTTGCAGAGGGCGGAGAGTAGAGGCAGGCAGATTTAGAAAAAGGCTGTTGCAGTAGTCAAGCCTAGAGAGTACCAGAGCTCTGGAGACAGTGAGCTTCTGGGGGAAGGAGAGAAAAGGAAGAATACCTCCGAGGAGGTGCAGGTGGTAGTGTGACTTCTTAGAGATGTCAGAGATGTGAGGAGAGAAGGAGAGTGCGGAGTCCGTTTAGGTGTTTACAGTGGACAGTCTATAGGGACAATTTGGAGTTATGCTGGGTTTTCTACACTTACATTTTAACTGTGGCTTTTTGGGGGGGGCGCAGCTTTGACCCGCAATCTGAAGGCGCTGCCTCGTTAGGGTCCTTTTCAAGCTGTCTGACTGGAAAGTCATTCCCCCTGTGTGGGTTGTTCATCTAACTGCAACAGTTCCTTTCCTCAGCCTAACTGTAACCCAAGTATCCATATGAACTCAGCTCCGCTGGCTCCATCCAGTTCTGTCCGAAATCTACATTATTCATCTCCCCATATTCCATAATAATAATCTAGTTCTTATGAGGGTGCTTTGTATATATTAACTCCTCCCTGATCATGTCAGAGAGGTCTGGTTTCTACTAGTCTCATGACACTGAAAGGGAGGGGCAAGCCCATTTGTAATGGAAAATGCCAATTTCGTTTTTTCATAACTTTTGAATTAAAAGTGCTACCTAGGGCGGTCGCTCACCGTAACCTGGCGGAAGTTCTTTGGTTGCCCAAGTCCCACAGACCTAAACACTTATATGAGAGCTCAATAACTAAGCTTATGGCGGACACCTGGGATAAACTGTCGGGACCCAAAGGAATTACGACACTCCCTTCTCCTTTCACAGCAATTCTTGGCAACAGGGATTTCACACCAGGGATCGAAAAGGGGGCGTTTAAGCAGTGGCAGGATGGAGGCTGTAGGAAATTGTGTGACATGTTTCGAGGGAGGGAATTGTTGTCTTTTGAGGATTGTAAAACGGGAGTATACGATACAAGAAGGGGAAAGACTAAGATACGCTCAAATAAGGCACTGGGTGTTACACCCGGTGAATAGGAAGGCAGCAACCAGGGAGCCAACAAAATTTGAAAGCTTTCTCCTATCCAATGCCAGAGTGAATTGCCTAATCTCAAACCTTTTATAAGATCCTAGACAGTGAGAATGCGGGTCACCGGTGGGGGTACATGCAGAAATGGGATCATGTCTTGGGGAGGGAAATAAGCAGGGAAGAATGGGAAAGGTTGCGGAGGAGGGTACCCAAGCTGGCAAAAGCTTCCCAACTACAGGAAGCTTGGTACAAGATTCTGGTTGGCACTATACACCGGCTCGCCTTCACAGAATATATCCGCGAGTCTCGGGAATGTGTTGGAGGGACTGTTGGATGGGGGGCAGAGCGGAGCATATCTGGTGGGAATGCCCAACAATCGAACCGTTTTGGAGGGAGGTACAGAGAGCGCAGGAGCAAGCCTACGGCATAGGCTACGACAGAACACCGGTACAGATCCTCCTGGGAATTAGAGGAACTACGAGTGAGGGAGAGCCTAAGGCGAGGGAGAAGGCTAGACTGATATTAACTTTGGTGGCTATGAAGGTAATAGCACAAAGATGGAAGTGCCCAGAACCCCCCATGATACAAGATTGGCTGCGAAGGACTTGGGAAATAGTAGCTCTTGAATGGGCGACGTACGCCATGGACAACAAGGTACAGAACTTGACTGCGGACTGGGGGTAAATATTAGCCTTCCTTAAGGATGATTTTAGAGTGATGTGGTGCCCGCAGCGTTTAAGACTGCTTGACCTACAATGAATAGTGGTGAATGGTCCGGGAAGAAAACAAGTTGGGACGTAGTTGAAGTTGCCTCGGGGGGGGGGCCTTTTGGGGTTGGAGGGGGGATGGGGAGATTGTTGGGGGAATGGTTGAAATATGTTGTAAAACGTAATGAAGAGTTTAAAAAAAAGTGCTACCTAAATAAGAAATAGTATCAAAATAGTATCATTGTAATCTAGATACCTTTACTCACACGGTTAAAGGCGCAGAACATCACCATGTGTCAAATATTTCATGAGATATCGGTTTTCCCATTTTTCTCCTAATCTTTAAATTACTCTTTATGTGATGTTTGATATGGTTTGGTAGATATAACTTCTAGCTATAAAATGCAATTTGGTTTGTGTTAATCAGAACTCGCATCACAGAGATATGATTTGTTTAAATAATTAAAGTCTTGTGTTTTAACAGGTAACATGCATTTCCGGTCCTGTTTGGAAGTGAAGAAATGTTGGCTTCTTCCTGTAGAGGGCACCAACCATTGATACATCTCCTGCTTCCTCCTTTTTGAAGATATCAATGTGACCAGGCAGAATGTCTCCAACCTCTCATGAACATCAGTTAAACTGCTGCATGGATTCAGCAAATGGACGTTTGAAGCCTATGTATCGACAAATGGTAACAGGTCTCTTTGAAGCACAGAGCCAAAGCCTGTTACCTGGCATCTGTCAGTGGGTTTATTGGGTGGTATCCTTAGAAAATGCTCTCAGCAGAGTAGTTCTGTGGGCTCATCTCTGGTGATATCACACTCCGGAACTTGAGTTTATAATGTCTGGTGAATTCTTAGACAGGTTAAAGTTCCCCTTAAGTAAATCTTTTCTGAGTTTTAAATACACAAAATGATTCCAAGTGAAACACATACAATTCAGGATAAAATGTGACTTTTAAATTTGGCTTCTTCTGTAGGACATTTTATATTATTTTGTTAAAAGGAAACTTTTAAAATATGATCATTTATAACACATGACATGTTTGTAATGCATGTCACATGTAGTGCATGTGTCCTTAGGCCTTTTGGGATGGAAATACGCTCCAGAGTTCTGGGACTTGTCATTTCCATATATTTTTAACATTGATTCAGGCAACAGTTGACAAAGTCTGAATTCCAGTTTTATAAAGTTGGGCCTCAGAAAGGATTGCAATCCAAAACTGACTTTCACCCTAATAAAAGGTTGTTGGGAGCGCCCATGTGTTCACACCTCACACTTTAAACAGGCATCATTTTTATCACGACAGATGCACAATCCATTAGGAAGTATACTTTTGCTAATAGCGCCTGTCTGGCTATATCATCTTGCTGTATTTTCCCTTTCAACATGTAGTCAAATATTTCGATTTTCGATTTAATGATTTCACATTTGGTCCTGCTTTGAGTTCAGACTGAAGATCGTAACCTTGTCAAGAGCAAACACAATAATATCAATACTCAGGTCAAGCACACCTGGAAGGCCGGCCCGGAAACTTCATTAGTGTCCTCAAAAACTTCTACAGCTAATCCTCTTATCCTCCTTTATTGGAAAAGTCACCAGTAATGAAAGGAAAAGGTAGTAATGCAGCAGGTTTCCAGTCCAGACATACCAAAAACTGGTGGTTGAGGTCTAGTTTGGAAAACAAAAAGGTAGCCCCACCTGTAGGTTTGCCATAAAATCAGTGATAGTACGTGTGTCAGTGACACTCCATTTTGATTGCTTTGTTGGGGAGGTAGAGGCACATATCAGAGATTCAGATCGAGTCAGGTTGATCAAGTTGTATTGCAAGCACAGTAGGTGACACCCGTAGGGTGGGCCATGGGCCAACACCTTCCCAATAAGGTCATTTCACTCGAATTTGCTCAATTCTATATTAAATTGTTTTCAAAGATGAAGCAGAACTAGTCAGTGTTTCAACGCAACAGGTTGGATTGCCTCATCAATGCAAAAGTGTACCAACTGTCCTTTCAGAGATCCCACCCCTTCAAACTCCTCCTTGTATTTGAGTAGCAGGCAAAACACATGTTCCATGTTAACCCTGACTGCAAAATTCACCATATCCAGTACTTCTGTGAGGTCATACCCAAGCAATGTCCCTCTCTGCCTATCTTGACCTTAACGCTGTCTTTGATGGACCGACTTCCGCCATAAGTGCTTCCTGAAGTGGGATCAGCTAAGACCCTCTGAATGGAAATATTCAAACCTTGGTAGGTTTCAGAGTGGCACACAGGCAGATAATTTTCAAATTATTTTTGGCAATGAGGTTGACTGACGTTGGAATCTGCATATTCTTGCAAAGTAATTATGTATTCCACATCAGCTTCAGGTATGCCCTCTTGTGGAGCATTTGCCTTGATGAGCGACTACCCAGTCAAACAAATGCACCAGTCCTACTACATCTAGTTGTGTACCTTTGCTAGGCTGCCAAAGTCAGTAGGCTACTGATGCATGTGGGCAAGGAGAAACGTTAGGCAGACAAGCACCTCCGCAGGACCTGCAACGTAACCCTTCCACCTCCAAGGAGAAAAACAGAGGAACTGCTTGCCTCCTTCCCCTGTAGGCATGGGTCGCTTATGAAAATTCATTTTAGTGGTGTTCTTTTGTCTGTTGTGCCTGTAGCCCATGAGTTCCTCGACTTGCACATTTCCACATGATCAGATCATGACAGCCACACCACAAGATGGCGGCACAGCTTTGTGGTGAAACAAAGTGAGCGGTCGCGCAGATTCAGAGTAGGGTGCCAGAATTGATTTGTCATAGTAGGGATGACCAAACTCGTGATTAACGGTCTGCTTCGCGCATGCCTGCGGCAAGCATATTTATTAACAATGCCTGGTGACACATCACCACTCAATACACACAGATAATCTTGAGGAAGGAAAGCAGGTGTATAAAGTTCTGCCGCTTGCAGTCCAACTACTTTTCCATCTTTTCATTTGGCTTTTTAAAAAAATGCTCTGAACCCATCCCCTTATACTTTTTCGGAAACATAACCTGTGCTTTGCCACGCATTCCACCTGAAAAATTCAAGATTTGGACCACAGGACCTTTTTGGACTAAATGTCTAATGCACAAGGATTGCCATTAAAAGAAATGCCACATGAACAGGCACCGTCAGAAAGAGAGCATATACTGGCAGACAGTGCTGACATAACACAGTGAGTAAGAGGAGCCATGAATGGATGCTGTCACCTTGTGAATGCAGACTATTCAGCACATTGCCACGTTGTGCCGTGTTTAATTCCTCTCTCTAAGATTTAATTTTAGTACACAGCATGATGACACATCCTCAGAAACGAATCCATGCAAGGATGTAATAGCCCAAACATTCAGACACGCCATGCCGTAAAACTGTGCAGTAAAATATCATCTTACATGGGTATTTCCAAAAAATCCAAACACGTATGCTACGATTTTTTTTTGTTTGGGTGGATGCAAGACCATTGGAAAATGAATACAATTGGCCTTTCCACCGTTTCCTTCCCTTGCTACTCAATGCATTTTCAATGTGCGACATTCAACAGTTTTAAAAAAACACATTGAAAAATATGCAGGAAATGTAATTTTCCCAACCGGACATGGAAATGTAGCCAAATATGCTGTTTTACGTTTATTGCACGATTTGTGTGCTTGAAATGTTCCAAAGAGGAATTTGATACAATTTGAGCATTTAAACTAGGGATAATTAGCGAATAGCATTTAGTTAGTTTATTCACCAACTTTGTATTCTAAATGAATCCGATGAACGTTATATTTAGGAAATATATAAATATGGCTTGGAGCTATTAGCTTCATATTTATTTATTGTGCAGTTGTCCTGGATTTAGATATAAACACTTAGCCAGATGTTCCAAAAGTCTGATTACTAGAGAAGTACGCAATGTGCATAAACTCCTCACACGTGGCCCGTGTTACATAAGCCTTGCACCGGTCCACTGCAATTTTAACTAACGTTTGCATCGTGGCAAATTTATCTGGTGCCGATACGTAATGCATTTTTGCACTGCAGCACTTTTTACCCCAGAGCAAATTTTGTGAAAAAGAATGCAAACAGACTTATACAAGTCATGTATTGTGACCAGCTGTCCCCAGTGAACAGCAACAACAGTCTCCACTGGATTACATATCTGTACATACATTAAGAACGGAAGACGTTTTTAAATTTGGCCTTGTTCTGTCCCCAATCACCATTCTCCGACCCTTCCACATCACCAGTCAACTTAATATATTAAAAACCCCATCGAGTGGCCACCAGGGGGCACGCAGATGAGGACCTCTCCTGCGTGAGCTCCCGTCCCGAGGTCCCCAAAGGCGAAATGAGCCCCCGCTTTTGGACCCCCCCGGAGTTGGAAATTGTGGAGGAGGCGTGGGAAGGTCGCCCCCACCTGCGGCAGAAAACCAGAGGGAAAACGGACCCGGCTTCCCTTAGACATCCATCGGCAAACTCTGAGCCGGCCTCGGCCCTGCCCAGACTTCGACGGAGTCAGCAGTGCGCCCGTGCTCCGTGGAGCGTGGCCCGGAAGCTGCCTTCCCTACGTTCCCGCACCGCTGCCCGCGGAGGAGAGATGCGAGAGTCCGCCAAGTGACACGGCAGCACCCTTCAACGGAAGAAGCGGTGTGAGCCCTCGGAGAGTCCCACCTTTCGAACTTGGCGGCTCGATTCCGGAGAGGGACGCGGCCCGGTGGCCGATGGGCGAGGCGCTGCCGCTCCCCCAAGAGACAGTAGTAGAAGTAAGTGCCTCCCATTGACCCTCTTCCCGCTACCTCCACTCTTACGGCGGTCTTCCCCGAACACTACAGCGGCCTTGGCTGCGACCTCGCCCGTCGCCCGCGACTTGAGCCGGGCCCCTATGGGATCGACGGCCTGATCCATCGCACCGCGCTCGGGACTGGTCCCGTATAGCGCGCGAAAAACAAGCCCCGTTTCACGTGGTCCCAAGACCCTCACCACCCCGGCTGCACCCGTCCCGGGCTTCGTGGAGGTTACCGGCCCAAACGGCAGAAGGCAGATAAGTGGGGACTGCCGCCCCCCCACCGTACAAGCTTTGTGATATTTACCCTGCTAATATCAGCGGTTCCACGTGAGGGCTGCACGAACAATGAGTCTGCCCTGGTCCCCCGGAGTGCACAGGGACTCTGATCTCCCCTATGACAATCTCAGGGCACAGGCTACACTAAAAGTGACTTCCCCCGCACAAACTGCGAGCCACCACGAAGAGATGGTTGTGCAATAGCCCGGAGCTGCCCCTGATACGGCCCAAGGCTGCCATTACGATTGGACTAACTCGTCTAGGCTCCATTAAAAGATTGCCTTATACCACAGAGGGAAAGGCCCCCTGAGGCGGTTTCACCCGCTTGGAAAACATAACAGAGGCATCATAAAGGGAAGGGGCGTGTACCTCCTCTGTGGCAACGAATATCCTAACATCTCTGTCGTCCAAGGCCTAGTACAGAAGGTAACAGGTGGATGAAACTCCAACAGAAACTGGCCGTCTACGCTTACAGTTCCCCGCCCCGACCCGGCGATAACCCCAACATGGCGACCCCACCAACTCCTGCCACCGACACTGATGCAGCTGCTACCAAAGGAGACATTGCAGGATTGCTTGCAGAAATAAGGAACATGGGGGCCAACATTGGGGGGAAAATTGACAAACTCACGCAGCGCCTCGACAGTATAGAGGACAGGGTCGAGGGAGTTGAGAACAATCAGGCCTCCATTGACGTTCTCGAAACGCAGCTGAATCTCAGAATAACTGAGCTGGAACAGAGGGAGCAGGAGTGTAAACTCAAGATGGACGATTTGGAAAATCGGGAAAGGAGGAATAACTTGCGCTTTTTCGGGATTCCGGAGAAAGAGGGGGAAACGGAAGAGGACCTGAAATCAACCCTACATGACATTATCAAGCTCCTTGTCGCCGACGATAATATTGACAAACCCAAGACAGAGCGCATTCACAGAGCGGGGGGGGGCCGCCTGGAGGCCCGCGATCTGTCCTGGCGCGATTCCACCGTTACCAGGACAGGATGAGAGTGTTGGAAAAGGCGAGGAGCGGAGGCACCATCACTTTGTGTGGAGCTCAAATAACCATCTACCAGGACCTTTCCTGCCTGAACTTGGCCTTGAGAAAGATGTGCAAACCACTAACCACATGGCTCAAATCCCGCGACACGCGCTACAGATGGGGATACCCCTTCTCTCTTTCCTTTGAGCATGAGGGCACGAGAATCAGACTAAACTCTGAACAGGACATAAAGGCTTGCATTGCAGATCTACTAGGCCCGCACGACCAGGAGGGTTCTCGTGACCAGCCCCCCAGGAAAGAGGGGGAATGGCAGACACAGGGTCCGAAAAGAAGGAAGGTGAAAGGCTCGAGAAAATATCGTAGGGGAATGGCTCCCCGGAAGGGGGCAGTTGACACTGGACGGAAATGGTATAATCCAATTGAATTGAACGCTAATATGAGGGATTTAAGGGAGAATGTTGGGGGATTGTGTTTATCTCTCCCGCTTACAATGCATCAATATGCACACTCTGGGGGAGAGGTTGTAGGGGGCTCATTAGCAATTCATTGATGTTTATTGTGTAAGGGGACCGTGAGCTAACGGTCTCCACTGGTGGTTCGGTTTCGGGCCAGTGCTTCCAACTGGACCCAATCGGACGCCACCGAATTCAGGGAGGGAGGAGAGGGGGTGGGCGGGGACGAGAGATAGGGATACGCGTCAGACTAAAGATACAATTTAAAGTCCTACAAGGAAGAGTGGTTGCATGGTTGTTTGCATATCAAGGGGAGCGATTGAAATGGTCAATGAGTTCATACGGGCACACAGACAGCTCTTGTCATGACCGCTGATTCATGCTGCATGGGTGCCATGAGGGTGGGAACGCTGAATGTTAAAGGTCTTAATTCACCCACGAAGAGATCACTTGTCCTTAGAGAATTCCGAAGGTCAAAAATGGATATACTTTTTTTTTTACAAGAGACCAAGTACATGAGAGGTGAGGAAAGAGTAATCCTGGGAAGACGATCCGGGTTGGAGTTCTGGGGCTCTGGGCCACTGAAGAAGGGAGGGGTGGGAATACTCATCAAAAAGGGGATAGACTTTAAGGCCACGAAGGTCTGGTCAGATGCGGAGGGGCGAGCCCTCCTGGTTGCAGGGACCATTGGGAAGGTGTCTATCACCATAGCCACGATTTACTTCCCCAATGTGGGGCAGCTCAGGTTCCTTTCCAAGGCGATCCCCAAAATCATGCTAGAGGCGACGGGGCATGTCGTCCTTGGTGGAGATTTCAACTTGTGGGCTGACCCTGAGGTAGATTGGCATCCTGGTAACCCTGAAACGCGGGACAAATTTGGTGGAGATCACGCCCAATTCAAAACACTGATGGAATTGTATGGCCTGGTTGATGTGTGGCGATGTATGCACCCTATGGGGAGGGAGTACACCTTTTTCTCAGCGCCGCACAACACGCTCACTCGCATTGATTACCTCTATTCCTCAAGAGACCTATATGACACGGCCTCACATTCTGAGATCACGACGATCTCATGGTCGGACCACGATATGGTGATCGTTGACTTAGATTGGGGGTCCCTGCCCATTAGATGCGGACGATGGAGGTGTAATGAGACGTTATGGAAGGATCCCGTTTTCAAGCTAGAGATGGAGACTGAAATTGAGGAATACTTTCGATTAAATGACACTGGGGAGGTTTCCAAACAGGGAGTCTGGGAAGCTGGTAAGGCAACGTGGAGGGGAATTCTCATGAGAGAGGGTGCCAACAAAAAAAGAGAGAGAGGTCCTTGATTGAAAATAAACTCCGCAAGGAAATTACCCAACTGGAGAGGGACGTGAGGGAGGGGGATGTTATTGACTCCGAAAAAGTTGTAGAAGTCAAGAAAAAGAGAGAAGAGTTGCGCCTTTTAGAACATGAACAAGTAGCCCGTAAACTCCTGCTCTTGAAGCAAAAATATTACGAGAAGGGGGACAAAGCGGACGCGCTGTTGGCGGCCAGATTACGTGCCCAACAGGCGGAACGCAGGATGCAGGAAATATGCGACAGAGGACCCGGCTCGGAAACGAATCGAGCCTCTATCCCAGAAGTCTTTGCAGACTAGTATGAAGCTCTGTACACTCCGGAGGAGGACCCGGATATATCTGGTATTCGATCCTATCTAGATGATATCGACATGCCCACACTGACACGCATTGAATCAGAAACCATAGATGGCCCTATATCAGGGGAAGAGATCCAGGAAGCCATTAAGAGACTCACGTTAGGCAAATCCCCGGGAGAAGGTTTCTACAAGACATTCGCCCCACAACTCACGCCCTTTCTTGTTGATCTATTCAATCAAATCCTAGAAACGGGGAACCCCCCGGACTCATTTGCCAAGGAACTCATAGCGGTTATCCCGAAAGAGGGAAAAGACCCTAAAAAATGTGGATCGTACCGTCCCATTTCTTTGATTAACAGACGGCAAAATATACTCTAGGGTCCTAGCGGCTAGGATTGAATCCTTTTTGCCCCGCCTTATTCACCCCGATCAAGTAGGTTTTATACTTGGCCGTCAGGGCGCAGATACCATGCGCAAGACATTACATTTAGTGCATGCCTCTCACAGCCTAAACACTGACCCTGCACTGTTTTCCATCGACGCAGAAAAATAGTTCGACAGGGTAGAGTGGGACTTCCTATTGGAGGTTCTTCAGAAATTCGGATTGGGCCCAAACCTTCGGAAAGGAATTCAGGCAATTTACTCGTCACCTACAGCCTCAGTATTTGTGAACGGGGAATACTCGAGGTGGTTTCGACTGGCGCGGGGCACCAGACAGGGATGCCTCCTGTCAGCCATTCTCTTTGCCCTATCGCTTGAACCGTTGGCACACAATATCAGAAGGGACGCTGGCGTAGAAGGGTTCCACCTAGGACTCACAGAATACAAGCTGGCCTTGTATGCCGACGACATACTCTTACACGTGGTCAACCCTGAGAGATCTGTCCCCCGAGCCATCTCCCTCTTAGAAGACTTCGGTCGCCTATCGGGGTTTAAGATCAACCGCGCCAAATCCACGCTCTTCCCCCTTCATGAAGATGCAGAAGCAAATGTCGCAAAATACTCCTCTCTGGGACTGACGATCAAGCATTATACAATGCAATACTGGGGATACATATCACAAACCGATTAGATTCCCTATACAAAGCGAATTTCCCCCAGCTTCTTATCAAACATTGTGCGGATCTGGCCAGATGGGATAAACTGACAATCTCATGGCTTGGCAGGCTGAATGCCATAAAAATGACCTGTCTCCCGAGGTTCTCTATCCCTTTCAGATGCTCCCTATCAAAATACCCAAACAATACTTTACACAGGTTAAGAGGGAGATCCTGAAATTCTTGTGGCAAGGAAAAAAGGCCAGGATCGCCTATACCACGTTGACTCTGCCCAAAGATAAAGGTGGGGTGGGCCTCCCTGACATCAAAGTATACTATGCCGCAGCCCAGCTGCGAGTGTTTGTCCCTCACCTACGCAGCCACAAAGAGCCACCGTGGATAGCAATGGACAATCACTACTTAGACCCAGCGACACTTGGGGAATGGATATGGGCTCCGAGGAAGACGGTGTTAAGGAAAACGAGGGAACCCACTCTTTGCCACTATATGGGATATATGGAGGGAGGGTCCAGGAATGAAGGGAATCACAACATGGCCGTCCCCAATGAGTCACCTATGGTCTCCGGGCAACAACAACCACATCCCTAATGTTGACAGATTTCAGGCATGGTATGAGGCGGGCCTGGAGAGGGTGGGCCAGCTTCTCCGCAGTGACTCTTTCATTACTCTCCCAGAACTAACTGAAGCTCTAAACATCGGAGTGCTGTCCACTTTCCACTACTTACAAATCAAAGGGGTACTGACACAAGCAGCATGGATTGAAAAATTGAGTCGAGACCTCACCCCCTTTGAGAAAATGCTAGACTCCAAGACCGATACGAAGGGCCTAATTTCCCTCATGTATAAACTCATTCTCGAGGGCGGTAGTGGGTCCACGCATAAACTCAGAAAGCGATGGGAGACCGATATGGGGACAGAAATAGAGGATGACGAGTGGGACAAAATGTGTGTTATGGCTACACGTACCTCCATATCATGTCAATATAAGCTCCACTCCATTAAACTTTTGCACCGCTGGCAATATGACCCGTATAAATTATCCAAGATGTACCAATCCTCCTCCCCTACCTGTTGGCGTGACTGTGGGCAGGTAGCTGACTATTGGCACATGTGGTGGGGATGCCCCAAGATTAAGATTTTCTGGGACGAGGTCCTGGGGTGGATCAGTCACATGGACAGGATACATAGAACTGCTGACCCACATCTGGTCCTGTTTAGCCTCGAGAGAATAGACGATGAATGGATGAGGGTCCGGGGCCTAACCCCCCCATCTGTTATTGGCAGCGCGAGCTCTAATTGCGACTAACTGGAAATCGTCCACGACACCGACTAAAAAGGAGTGGGTTAATGTGGTACTGAACATATGCACCGTGGAGAAAATCACCGCATCCCTACATGGTAGGGCGACACAATGTGAGCTCCTATGGTCGGAATTCTTAAATACACACCACTGGACGATGAAGTGCCCCCGCCTTGATGGAGACGTACCTGACTCCCTGTTTCCCGTGTATGGTCTCCCTCCACCTGGCTCAGACCGTCTTCCGCTTCTTTGCCAGGGATGCCACTCACAGGACCAAAATATGTCCCCCCCATGGCGACCCCTTGAATGCATCTTACTACATAAATCTCAGCCCCTGAAGATACGCGCTTTCCCATGACACCTCAACCCCTACGCGACATGACTCTCATTCCCAGGGGGGACGGTGGGGGGAGGGGGGAGTGATGTTTATATATGTGAGGAACGAGAAAGGTTCCGCTTAATGTCTGAGCATTATTAGTAGTAAGCACCATTTACTGATGTTAATACGAGATGTGAAAAAGCGTGTTGCTAATATGTATCTCTTGTGCTCACATATGTAACCTTTTTCTGTTCTGCCTTAATGTGAGAATTGTTAATGTTGAAAACCCAATAAAAACGAATTAGAAAAAAAAGAAAAAAAAAAAACCAAAAAAAAAAACCATCAATACTTTGAAATGGTTATGAAAACACACAGCAATTAGAATGCTCTAGCAATCAACATGCCCTTTGAACAGTGCTTCATTTTCAATAAATACAGAGTTCAAATATAAATAAACATGTAGGGCCTCATTACGACCCTGGCGGAAATCGTGGCGCCAAATGCACCATGGAGCACGGCGGAAAGCTGCCGATAGCGCCATGGGGGTTGGCGGATTTACCGCCCCATTCCGACCTTGGCGGGGCGGTAAATCCCCATTCCCCATTTTACCCTTCCCCATTCCCATTTTTGCCCCATAGGGTATAATGGGAGTGGGGAAGGCGTTAATTACGCCACCGTAAAATACGGTGGCGTAATTAACAACAAGGTCCCGTAGCGCCATGGATTTCTCCGCCCGGAAAAACCAGGCGGAAAACGCTCCATGGCGCTACGGGAACTCGTAGTAGGGCGGACGGGTCCGCCGCGAATACCGCTGGCGTAAACCCACTCCGCCAGGGTCGTAATGAGGCCCGTAGTATTTATTTACTTACCAGTTTTTCTCCATGTCTCGTGCAGAGTTGTTGATGACTGAAAAGTGCTTTGAGCACAGGCAGCCACATTTCAGCACCAGCCCAGGCTAAGAGCCACATATCTTGTCCACAAACAAAAGCGGAGCACAAGTAGTTACATTTGTGAACATAAAATGGAATGGAATAACGCAAGTAAAGCCCGATAGGCGCTCAGCACGAGAACTTTGTACCTGGCTTTAAAATGGGCACCCAAAGATATGGAGGACCAACTTAAAATTCGACTGTTGGTTTAATAATTCCAGCCTGAACCTATTAGGAAACAAGTGAGAAAAGGGACAAGGCAATGGTTGTTTCTAATGAGCAGGAATCAGGAGTTTCAGGAAAATAAAACGGGAAGATGTTGAACATAAAATTTGACAGAAAACGTTTATTGTGATTTCAAATGCAGAAATATGAAGCAACTCTCAGAGAACCAGTTACGTTGTAAAGATTTAAGCTTCATTTACTGGCAACTGATTTCAGCCCAAAAGAAAGGTCACACAACCAACAGGTTTGTCTTTGCAAAACATTTCCCTCCTATATTTACAAAGACCTCACAGGAAAACAAAACATTTACAAAGCCAGGCCCATTGGTTTTATCAATGCTTATTATTGTAGATTTGCCTTTGCAGAGAATCCCAACAGTTTCTGCTTCGAAATGACTGCCAGATTGCAATGCTCCCTGTCTGCTCTCCAGTATTGTGTTTAAAATTCCTTGACCAGCACCTATCATGCATGCTCCAGAACGCAGAGTGCGAGCATGCAGCGCAGCCGTCCGGAAAGTAAGACAGGTACAGGCACAGGCTTACTTCCATTTCAATGCAAATCTCACCATGCACTGTCTATGCATCCACTAGGATTTCCCTCTCCCAGGTAGCTCTACTTTGTTTTCTGTGTCTTTGCAACTCTTTCTCTACATTTCTTTTGCATCTTCTGTAATTGTACTGTATAGGTTATTGTTTTGGCCTGCTTCACTGTTTCTCTGCATTCCACCTACTTGTTCTGCATTTTTTCCTAGCTAGGTGAATGTATTGGCCTCTATCACTGTTCTTTGCATTTATCCTGCATCTCGCCTCTAGACGTATATTCCTGGGTGTGCTTGCACACAGCTTGCTATGTCCACTAGGCCCTTCTCCTCTTCTCTAGGATTCCTCTTATGCTGTGATCACTACTATTGCCCTCCAGGCCTTTTTCCCCCTCTAGTTGAGCTGAGCCTGGTCGGCTCACACCACTTTCTCCACTCATTGCCTGTTGCTGCCCTTGCTTACTTGTGTCTCAGTCTGCGGTTTGCTGTTGCCCCTTGCTCCCTCGGTTCACCTACTTCCCCACTTCCCCAAATCCCATCTTTGCGCAGTGTGGGGCGTAGCTTTGTGCAGGGTTTCCTTCTCTTCTCCTCCTCTCACCTGCACTTTATCTTGCCTCTATTACACCCACTATGGTGCTCTCAATTTCCCCCATTTTCTCTAACTGCTTTTCTATTTCCTATCCTACTCTCCTCACTACGATTGGAAGGAAGAGGTTCACAAAGAACACCCTGGTCTCCAATCTAGGCCTTCCCACCACTGACACCTGTGTCAGTGCTTCCTCCAGACAGACTCAACGACATCCTCTTTGTTGTTCCTTCGCCTGACCTATGGACCCTTCATATAGTCGCACATCTCTACTTCCTCCTCTTCTCCCATTAATGGCGGCACCCGGTGGGAGGTCCTTTTGGCCCCTTCCAGTCCTCCAGATTCATCATTAATGTCTATCTAAACGGCACTGTCATGGTCCAGGGCCCACAGCCCAATCTCCTACTATTTGATAGGCGCCTCCCTCGCCACATCAACTTCCTTCCTTCTCCTGCTATTCCTTCTACCACTTCTCTGGCTCCTCTGCCATCTCTCCTATTGCTCTGGCTCCTATGCCATCTACTAGCGCTCTGGCTCCTCGGCCACCTCAGCCCTCCACCTCTCTGGCTCTTCTGCCACCTCCTCCTTCCACCTCTCTGGCTCCTCTGCCACTTCAGATGGGTACTCCTCTCCCCTGTATCCACCCCCCCCCCGGAAGTCTTTCAAAGTGGCAACCTGCGCCACGTGGCTTCTCTCAACTCTTGCTCTGCTGGAAAACATGCCTCTGACATCTGCCAGTTCCTGGAGCTGGATGTTCTTGCTCTTACCAATACATGGTTCAAGGCCAGCTCTGTCAGAGGTTTTGAAACACTCCTCCCCGAGGGCTACACAATAATCTCCGAGTCCAGGTCCAATAGGCCCAGAGGCAGAGTGGCCCTGATCTTTCCTGAGTGGATCCCTGCTTCCATCATCCCGACTCAGACCTATTCCTCCTTTGAATGCCTGTCTGCAGGCTTTCTATCTATCCTGGCCTCACTCTGACCTTGGCCACCATCTACAGGCCTCGTGGCCAGGTCGCAGTCTTCCTCTCTGAATGGGCTGACCTCACTTCCCTCTCTTTTCCTCTACCACCCAGCACCTCCTCCTTGGGGATCTCAGCATCCATCTGGACTCTGCAGACTCCTCTGGGCTTTTTCGCGACATATGCAACTCTCTTTTCGTTTCCATTCTACCCTCTGGTCCGACTCACTCTGCCGGCCACACCTTTGATGTTCTCATCTCTTCAGGCATCCTCTCCCTACTCCTCTCTCATGGACTGACCACTTTCTTCGTTCTTCTCACTTGAAGCTTCCTGTCCCCTTTGCAAAGGCCCACCCAGCACTGCCACCTTCCTTAGCAGTCATTCGACCTATGAAGTGAGTGTCAATTCCAACCTTCACCTTTTCATCTCCAACTCTCTGGATATCCTTGCCTTGGTTATGAAGATCCGCCTGAAGCCTGCCACCAAGTACAATTCTTGGTATGACTCTGATCTGGCCGCTCTGAAACACAAGTGCAGAGTAGCTGAAAGGAAGTGGGGCGCTTCAGGTGCACCCTCTTACAATTTGGTTTGCTGCTCCAAAGGCAATACAGACTCTCCATCTTCTATAAGAAGAGGGTCCATATTCAAGCCTGCATCTTTACGGCCTCTAACACTGCCAAACTTTTCAAAATCAACCTCTTCTACACCTATCCAGGCCCTCTGCACGGCTGTGGCTTCTCATTTCACCACTAAAACCTAGGACATCATGTCCGCACTACCCTCCTCTTCTCTTCTCTCTCCTTCCACCTCTCTCAGGCCTTCTTTGGCTGCCCCACCCTCTCCTTCTCTCCTCCCTCTCTCCTGTAACACCTGAAAATGTTTCCAGACAAGTCCTGTCTATGAAAGTCTCATCCAAACAGGTGACCCCCCCCCCCGCTCCTCCAGAAGCATTAAAGACAACATTGGGTCTCTCGTTCTAGCCTTGGCTGATTTCTGTAATCACTCCTTCGCCACTGGATCTTCCCCTCTCTCATCAAGCACTTCCCTGGGCACCCCCTACTAAAAAAGCCTTCTTCCGACCCCTCCATTCCAGCAAACTATTGCACATTCCATCACTCCTTTCATGGGCAAACCCATGGAGAAGTTGGGCATCTCCTAGTTAACCCTCCACAATGAATCTGTTGGTTGTCTCCACGACCATCAGTCTGGCTTCAGAGCAGCCAGAGGCAAGGAAACTGCACTCCTACACCCTTGAAGATCCACTCTCTAATCTGGACTCTAGCTCTCCCTCTGTCCTCATTCTCCTCGACCTTTCCTCTGCATTTAACATCGTCAACCACAGCATCCTGATTACTCGTCTCCACGAGACCCTTGGCATCACGGATCAAGTTCTGGCATGGCTGACCTCCTTCCTCCTGGACCGACCTTCCCAGGTTCTGCTTGGGTCCTTTCTCTCCACCACCTCGCTCTCCAAATGTGGTGTTCCCCAGGGCTCTATCATCTCCCCATGGTTCTTCAATGTCTATCTGGCTGCTTTGGCCCTCCTGATCTGTACCTTTTCCTCTACCTTTCAGTGTTATGTGGATGACACGCAGCTGTCTTTCAGGCTACCCTTGGCCGCCTCCTCCTCCGCGCTCATCCCCGACTGTCTATCCGCTATTCAGACATGGTGCGCCTCTAACTAATTATCTCTGCCTTAACGCCAGTAACACCGAGAACCTTTTCCTTGGGACCCCTTCTCCTGCTTGTCCTCTCTCACTTTGGCCGCCCTGCTTGGGCCCTCTGCCCTCACCCTCTTGTGAGGCAAAAAACCTTGGGGTCATCTTTGACTCCACTCTCTCCACACATCACAGACCTTGCCAAAAAGGCCCATTTTCAGCTGTACCTCCTCAGAGTTATTCTCCCTTTTCTCATCTTCCCCTGGAAGCTCACTGTCTCCAGAGCCCTGGTTCTCTCTAGGCTGGACTACTGCAACAGTATCTTTTTCAATCTGCCTTTCTCTACTCTTCGCCCTCTTCCAACTCATCCAGAACATTGACCTCAAGCCGAGGGACTGCATCTCTCCGGCCCTGAAATCCATCCACTGGCTACCGGTGGCTGCCAGGATCAAGTTTAAGAACCTCTGCATCGTTCACAAGGCTTTCTGGGGCCGTGGCCCTCACTACCTTCAACTCTCTCTTCCCAAGTAACTTCCTCCTATAGCCCTAACTCGCTGCGGGTGAATTGCTCCTCCAAGCAGCGAATGTGTGGGGGGGGGTAGATCCCTCTCCTCTGTAGGTGCCTCCCTCTGGAATGGCCTCCCTGCCTCTCTCTGCCTTGAGATGGATCTCCTTAAGTTCCGGAAGCTCCTCAAGACCTCCCTTTTCTCCTCTTCTTTCTCGCTCCCTCTCCCCTGCTGACTGGCTGCTCATTGTCCTCCGAGTCCTACAAGACCCCAGGCCCTCACCCCCCCCTGACCAGTCCCCCTGCACTTGCTGCATGGCCCAACCTGCACTGCCACCTGGCTAACCCTGCACTACTGACTGGGATTGCCCCCTGTAGCCCCAACTTTCCTTGCACTTAACTCAGGGGCCTGCTGCTCTGGGTGAACTTCTCCCTCTACCCTCCCCGCTGCACTTCTTGTTGTGCACTTGCACGATCTCAATGACACAATGCCTAGTAAGATTGTTGTCTTGTCCTCCCTTGTTCCCCCTCTCTTGCCTTGTTGCACCTTGAAACACTTTTGTATAGGCACATCATAAATAGCAAATCAATCAGAAATCAAGCATGTGATTTGCCTCCCTGTGAATCCCAGGTATTTGGATTAGGCACTGCTGTTTTTTTTTTTATCAGTAAATCATGTGATATTTTCACACAGCACTGATGCAAGGAGTTGAATGGAGAGACCATGTTATGAGAATAAACTTGCTTCCCCTAGCTCTTAAATAATTCATAAATCGTGCCAATTATAACAGCGTCCTACTTTAGTAAAGTGTGTACAATACAGTACACTAAGAGCTTTAACAGGATGTTTTAATTACAAAAAAAGGGTACTTCAGATCCATGGTCAATAGAACATACATGTCATTGACATGGCCATTAAGTCTAGAATTTAATACTGCGCATAGGCATAACTAAGCAGAATTTCAACATTTGTTTTTTTCCAATTTGCAGAAAACCTATGCTTGCAGGTATGGCTAGTGGGCACTGTGGACCATGTTCAATTGCAGAACTGAGGAGAGAGGAAGCAGGGCAGATTAAGGGAGAGCAAGCAACCTGCCTCTGCCTCGCATGCAAACTTCTGAAGTTTGAGCTTGCCAGTGGCAAAACGATTCCAGGGGACGGAAGGAGAATCTTGGCTACACTTGCATAATGCCTATGATCACAAGATTGCACTGTAATGAATCCATCTACCCTCCCCCACCTACTGACAGGAATCCCACTTATTGTTAACTCAGAAAGCAGACTGGTAAGCCACTCTTCTATGTATCAAAATATTTATAAAAATAATAGGATACCAATATCCTGGAAAATAAGTTTGTTAGACAGATTCCGAAAAAAGGGACACAGAGGTTGTGTAAAGTACTAACCATGTTACTCACCGTAGTGACCACCTTACTCCAAGTCCATAGTCCCCTTTCCTCCATACTTATGGGACATCTCTCCGTCCTGTGGGACGGGACCGGAGCACTTTGCGAAAAGCATCCAAGAATGTTTTCAAAAATGTGTCCTTCCTCTCTTTCTTGCGCGGGGCCCGTCACGCGGCCATAACCCCGCCCACCTCGGCTCCGCCCCGCATATCGACCATCAGTCCTTTTCTATTGCCAGGTCAGAGACCTATTAGCAATAACAGAGGAACCTTATTAGAGGGGACGGCGGGCGGGCGTATGGAGGAAAGGGGAGTAGGAGTAAGGTGGTCACTATGGTGAGTAACCTGGTTATACTCCTACGTCCCGTCCCCTTTCCTCCATACTTATGGGAGATTCCCAAGCACTCCTAACAGGAACTACGGGTGGATAGAAATACCCCTTACTGAAAAAGGTTCTTCAGCACAGCCTGACCAAACTGAGCATCAGCTCTTGAGCTCATGTCAAGACAATAATGCTTACAAAAAGCAGATGGGGAGGCCCAAGTAGCTGCCCTAGCGACGGACTCCCGGGGGACACATTTCTGAAAAGCAACCGCGGCTGCCTTGCCTCGCACCAGGTGTGCATGAATACCCTTAGGAGTTTTCAGCCCTTGGACGGTGAAAGACTCTGTGATGCAGGGGGCGATCCACCGTGAAAAAGTCGCCTGCTTACCCTGAGGGTTACCGAAGGTCACAAAAAGTTGAGAAGAACTCCTAAGCTCGGAAGTCCTGTTAAGGTAGAACTTAAGAGCCCTTCTGACATCAAGACAGTGCAGAACCCTTTCAGCCTCTGAGGCAGGGTTTGGAAAAAAGACCAGTAGGGAGATCGACTGATTCAGATGGAATTCAGTTACCACCTTCGGTAGGAAGGCCGGGTTCGTACGTAGGACTACCTTGTCCTTGTGAAAGACCAATAATGGATGCTCCACTGACAAGGCCTGGAGCTCACTCACTCTCCTCGCTGACGTAACGGCGACCAGAAAGAACACTTTCCATGATGGGTACTTGAGGTCCACTGTGGCCATTGGTTGAAAAGGTTTATGGCACAGCGCCGTCAGGACTACATTTAGGTCCCACGGCGGATGCGGACTACGAACCGGAGGGTAGAGGCGTGTCAAGCCTGCAAAATGCCTCTTAACCACTGGGTTACTCAGAGAATAAGAGCATTGTTCCGTAGAAAGATAAGCGGAAACCGCTGAAAAGTAAGTTCTGCATGACAGAACGTGAACACCTGACTCTGCTAGGGAGGACAGGAAGGACAGCACAGTGTCAATCGTAGCCACCCTTGGATCGAACTGCTTTTCTAAACACCGATGACAGAACCTGAGCCATTTACACCTGTATTGGGATCTGGTCGAGGGTTTCCTGGCTGCCTGGAGAATACGCATGTTATATGAAGACAAGTTAAGATGCTCTAAAGACTTGAACTCAGGCACCATGCCGCCAAGCTGAGCGATTGTGTGGAAGGGTGCCACATCTGCTGTTCCCCTTGGTGGAGAAGATCGGGGGTCACTAGTAACCTGATCGGCAGATACATCGACAGGTGTTGAAGTTCTGAGAACCAAAACCTGGCCGGCCACCACAGGGCTATGAGTAGAAGGGAACAGTTTACCGAGTTCTTCAGCTTCCAAATTGCTCGATGAACCAGAGGCAGAGGTGGGAAGGCGTAAGCTCTCATGTTGTGCCATGGAATCTCGAGAGCATCCCCCAGAGAGGAGGCTCCCAGCCCCCCTCTGGAGGCATACTGAGGAAGCTTCTTGTTTACCGCCGTAGCGAAGAGGTCCACCTCCGGTGTGCCCCAACACAGGAAAATCCATGAGAGGACCTCTGCCTTCAACTCCCACTCGTAGCTGACCACTGTCCGCCGGCTGAGGGCATCCACTGTGACATTCAGCTGGCCTGGGATGTGTACTGCAAGCAGCCAGACACCATGAAGCACGGCTCACTCCCATATCTGGATGGACAGGTCCACGAAGGGGGAGTGGGGGGGCACTTTGTTCCCCCTTGCTTGTTGATGTAATACATTGACACCACATTGTCCGTGCGTATGCGGACAACCTTGTTGGCAATGTGCGGTCTGAATGCCCTGAGCACTAGGAAGATCGCCAAAAGCTCCAAATGATTTATGTGCAGGAGCTTGTCCTGAGGCGACCAGAGGTCCGAGACCTGAAGAAGATCTAACGTCGCATCCCACCCCAGAAGGGAGGAGTCCGTCGTGATAGTCACCGTGGGGGCTGGGTCCTGAAACCCCGCACCCACCGACAGGTTGCTGAGAGATGACCACCAATCCAGGTCCACTCTCATGGAATCCGGAATCCTTATCAGCTTGGAATCCGGGTCCACAGCCTGACGCCAGGAACTCCGAAGAGCCATCTGGGTCCGTCTCATCTTGAGACGAGCAAGAGGAAGGGCCAGCACGCACGAGGCTATGAGGCCCAGAAGCCTCTGGAACCACCAGGCCGACATGCTTTCCGACTGCGCAAACATCTGACACGTGGCTAACAGATCTGCCATTCTGTCCCTGGTCACGTACACTGTGCAGTCGATCGTGTTCCAGCGAAAACCCAGGAAAATCAGGTACTGCGAGACCGTCATGGAAGATTTCCACCAGTTCACCGACAGCCCAAGATGGAACAGGAGCTGAAGGAGAGACTGGAGATTGCCCACTGTCGTCGACGGACAGGGGCTGTGTAAGAGCAAGTCGTCCAAATATGGATACACATGGATACCCTGGAGACGAAGATAGGCCGCAATCACTGACATCTTTGTGAAGGCACGCGGCGCCGAACTGAGGCCAAAAGGAAGCACTCTAAACTGGAAGTGCTCCTCTCCCAAAGAGAAGCAGAGATATCTCCTGTGCGGGTTCCAAATCAGGATATGCATGTACGCATCCTTAAGATCCACAACGCTGAGCCAATCGCCCATCTGCAAGGAGGACCGTATCTGGCAGGGAGTGATCATCTTGAATTTCTCTTGGGGTGGGAAAAGATTGAACTGGGAAAGGTCTAGGATGGTGCGTAGGCCAGCCTGGTTGGGTTTGGGCACCGTAAACAGCCGGGAGTAAAAGCCCTACCCTCGCTCCCCAAGGGGAACGGGTTCCACAGCTCTGAGGTCCAGAAGTTACTGAACCTCGGCTTTGAGGGAGGGCGAGCCCGACAGCAGAAAAGGAGGGTTGAGGGGTGGGGTAGAGGTAAGCTGAAGGCCGCTCGAGCGACTGACAAGACCCATCTGTCTTCTGTGATGGCCTGCCATGCCTACCAATGAGATGCAATGCGTCCTCCCACCGGGGTCTCGTGCGAGCACGGAAAACCCTCATTTAGCAGGTTTATCGGTGGCGGGGCCACCTGAACCTGAGGAGGAGGCTGAGGAACGGGAGAAAAACCGTGTCCGTTGTGGCCTACGGCGGTTATTTCCCGGAGGGGTATCCACTCTGCGAGACTTGCGGTCGATGAAGCCCCTAAAGCCAGAGGAAGGTCGACTTTACGACAACGGTCTCTGGGTTTTGAAAGGAGCCTTAACCAGTACAGACAAGGACTTCGCTGTCTGAGTGCTATCCTTCGTGTTGGTGAGCTCTACATCTGTTGTAGCATGAAAGAGCTCCCTCCCATGGAACGGAAGTTCCAGCACCTTGTCCTGCACTTCTTTCGAAAATTTAGTTGCATACAGCCACGCCTGCCGTGAGGTATCAACCCCCAGCATAAGGCCCCGAGCCGAGGTGTCTACGTGATGTGCCGCAGCCTCCAGTAGATCCTGGGCCAAGACCCTGGCATCGGAAAGGCCTCCTCTAAAGTCTTCCAGCTTCTTGACCGGGATGAACTACTCAAACTCCAACAGACCTTTCCACATCCGCATGTTAGCTCCCGCTAATATCAATTCAGCGTTGGCCTGCCTGAGCTGCAAGGCCGAGTTGGTGAAGATTTTCCTCTCGAGGGAGTCGAGGAGCTTGTCCTCCTTTCCCAGAACCTGAGTAGCCGTCGTGGAAGAGGATTCTGCAGGCCTGGACTGCAAAGTGGCTGCAGCCACCACTGTGGAGGAGGGGGCGGACAAGATGACAGGGCCAACACTTCCGAAGAATGCAGCCAGTATCTAGTGTCAATTTTCTTATTGACAAAAAGTCCACAGTGTGGCTTTTCCCAGACTCTGCGGCCCTCGGCCAGAACGTCCTTCTGCAAAAACAGGCTGGTACGCTCCAAGGGAGACAGGGTGAACGCCCCAGAAAGCACGCCCTCCTGCGGAGTGGGTCTCTCGGGCACTGGAACATCTAAGAAGTTCATCATGTCCAGCACCCGGTCATGAAAAGCTCCGATAGAGCAGGGGAGGTCCTCGCTGTCCTGATCGCCTTGTGCGTCATCCGACAGATCAGGGTCCTGCTGAACCGTGTCGGGGGCTGCCTTGTCCACAGGGGGCAATGGGGGCAAAGGCGGAAGAGTCGGGGGAGGCACCGTAGGCAAGGGAGGCGCTGGCGGAACCACCCTAGGAACAGGTGAAGCCGGAGGCACGGGAGGGCATATCTCCCTAAATAGCCCTTTGAAATACTCACTCATGGGGTCGGTACGCATAAGCGTTTGAAATTTACCGAAAAAGGCTTCCTCCGGGGACTGCTTCGGAACCTGAGGAGGCCTCTCATGAGGTGGACAAATCCAGGGACGTAACGGGGACGGGTGCCACACAGGCCCCTCCACCGACGTATCCACATAAATCAACGGTGCCAATCCTGCAAGCAGCAAAACATTGTGCGGAAGAGGCATCCGAGCGTTCCAGTCATAAACTGGCCGATAAGGATGCGCACAAGGGACTATGTTCAACCAAGGGGCCAAGCCCTACACCTGAGGCCGATGGCGTAGTTGTAGGGGTAGCACCCAAAATGGCTGCCGCAGTCGTGGCGGGAACGGGCGCCATTTTGTCATCATCTGAGGGGTACTGCAGCACGTGAGGAAGTGAGGCAGGGTTCCCCGTCGATGGATCAGGGGTCTTAACTTTAGCCTTAACATAAGGGACCTCGGCAGAACTGGTACTGTGAGGCCTGGAATGTTTTTGCGACATACCAACTGCCAAATTAGCCTTCGAAGGAAGGGCCTCGGCACTGCCGGTAAAAGAAGAACTTTGCTTCTTTGCCCCCTCAACAGGTCTGGTGTCACCGCAAGAGCGGGAACGGTGAGAAACCGCTTTCACCGACAAGGCCTTGTCAGGCCTCTCAGAACTGCTGGTAACTTTAGCCTCTGAACGAGGGACCTCGGACCCAGGTCCGGTAACAGCCTTATCTGCACGGGCCTCGAACATCCGTTCGGTAACAGCAAGCCCACCCAAGGCCTCGGGGCGCACCCCGGTCTTATTTTTGAGGGAAGCTGACAGAACAGCCTCAGAGCGAGTTCCGGTACCCCACGACTCAGTAGAACTGGGGCCTCGGAGTGCACTCCGGTATCTACAGGCCCCTTACGGAGACCCTCGGAGAAAACTCTGGTACAATTATTAGGCCCAACGGGCACCTCAGGGCGAACCCCAGTGGCAGAGCGATCAACGCCCCTCCCGGCCCGAGGGGAACCCGGAAAGGTATCCACCGGCCAGGGTGCTCTGAAAAGTAAAGAACTTACTGGGCGTTGTTTCTTCTCGTCGAACGCCTGAAAAGGAGGAGTTTGTCGGAACACCTCCGCCCACCGCTCCAACCGACGTTGAAGTGCCCGGACCGAAAGGGAGTCGCAGTAAAAACAGGAGTCCCAACGGTGATCCGGACACAAGCACTCTAAACAAAGAGGATGGGGATCTGCCCTCGCGAAACGACAGTGACACGAACAATCTGGAAAATCTAGTTTGAATGACATAGAAAGACCAGCACACGATCGCTAGCGAGAGCCAGAGAGGAAAAAAGGGAAGAAACTCTTCCGAGGATGCAAGTGCGTCCAGTCCCGAACGAGCAGAGAATAGGACTGATGGTCGATGCGCGGAGCGGAGCCAAGGTGGGCGGGGTTACGGCCGCGTGCCAGGCCCCGCGCAAGAAAAAGAGAGGAAGGACACATTTTTGGACATTTTTTTGGATGCTTTATACAAAGTGCTCCGGTCCAGTCCCACAGGACGGAGCGATGTCCCATAAGTATGGAGGGACGGGACGTAGGAGTAGCTAATATCACCCTCACAAAACTCCCATTCTGCCTCTAGACGGCACTGCCTGGGGACCTTTTGAGCCATTGATTGCATAGTTGTACCATTACCACCAGTCAAATACTTATACCAAGCTGATGAGTTCATTTGAATGCGTCTTTGCCAGGTTTTAGAATGTTCTCCATTCCACTTCATGTCTTGCCAAGAATGGAAAAATGTGTTTGGAAAGGTAGGCCATCCCAAATTTCCAATAATATCTTACCACTTCCAAGAGATAGGGGAGGCATGTCGGCTCCAAACGTGCATACCTCTGCATTTGTCACCCAATTAGTTTGGAACGTCGTGTGCCCCAATCGATTAACCAGGTCTTCAGCTATAAAAACATAATTTCCTTTCACAAGTCATCTGCTTTGGGTCGTAGGTTCGCCACTGAATCCCTTAGACTTTCTTCCCTCCACCTTTCGCCACTGAATTTTCACATGAGCAAACTCGTAATCCAAATACTGCTAGCGGCATAGTAGTAAATGGGTAACTGGTAGTAGCAAACTGATCCCCCACCAATGAAAATAATAGGGCATACACTTTGGTACCTATTGGCCTTTGGCATGCGTGCACACACTGTGCAGGATATATTTAACAAATGTATGGATCTCTCCTTTGATTGGGCTCGGTGACAAGGCCAACAAATTGGCATTGTCAAGAGGGCTTGGGAGCCCCACTCAAACAGGTAGAACGTCCAACCTAAAAACCCCTTGTGCACTGGTATGGCTGCAGACCCTAATTTCCAACCTTGCCTCCAAAAATGGGACTGGGCAGAGGGATAAAGAGCACCATGAACATCAGGAAGAGGGGCAAAACCTTTTTTTCATGGCCCATGAGACTTCCCAAACAAACTATTAGCCTGGGATTTTGAGCTGAACGCCATCGGCCACGGGTCCCCATAGCTGTCGCTTTTCAGCAAGCGCAGAGAAAATGGGCAGCGCTTAGACCACTTTTTGAGATGTTCATCTACACACACACACACACAAACACATCACCCCCCCGCCCCCCGGGGGGGAGGGAAGGCAGGCATAAATTGGAGAGGAAGAGATGACCAATCCCTAGGAGGTGACAGGCTGCATAAGTAGGGGACAGGAAAAAAGTTATTCGGGTGAGGTCAGCAGTGGAGGTGGACCAAAAGACGAGCAGGGGACAAGAACGTGTGGCGTCTTGTGGAGGTGGTCTATGGAGGATGGGAGGTATTGGTTTAGGAGGGAAAGTGGTTCTGCATTGTGAGTTTGTGTGGTTAGTGAGTAGGGTGTAGTTAGTGTAGGGAGTGAATGTGAAATGAATGAGACTGGGTGACAGAAAGGTGTTCGAGTAGTAGTGGAAGAAGGGGAATAGTAGTGGGAGAAGGAGTGGTAACATCAAAGGGTGGAGGAGAGAAATAGGAGTGAAACATCAGAGCGATGGACACTGGTGAGAGGTGTACGTAAAGGGTGTTGTAGTGAGAGTAGAAGAGCGGCGACAAGTGGACGTGACTGAACCAGACTAAATGCAACAGAGTAAGCAGAAGGTGCAATTCCTGTCCCCATTAGAACACCAACATCTGGCAGGAGTAGGGGAAGTTAGAAAGCCCCTGGAGAGTATAGACAGCTGGCAATTAGGGAACCAATGTTAACCCTTTCCAGTAATCAGACCATTTGGTAGAACTAACCAGGGGTTTCGGACATCTGTTATGGAGGAAATCCCACTGGAGATGAGAGGGACAGCCCTACGGCCCACAAAAAGAATTTAAAAAAAAAAACTTGTTGAGGCTCAGAGTGGTTTGTGTCCTATCCATGACAGTTCCTTCATGCTAATGAAAACGGTGTCCATTTTGCTAGTTAAATGGCACAAGACAAGTATATGTGGGGTGTTTAGAGGCCCCCTGCAAACAACTCTTTCTCACTTTAACCAATTACAAAGGGTTTTACGTATGATTTGTCTGCAATTGTCCTTGATCTCCCCAACAAACAGTGTTTCGGTCACAGCCATGTTAAGGCTATATCATGCTGATGTTTATTTCTCAAACATCAGGACATGCAACAAACTTAGAAAAGCCAGCAATTTTGTAGGATTATAGGGACGGTAGGGTGTACACCTTTCTTCCTAAATTAGATGACATACATAAGCCAGCTCGCTCACAGAATAGCACACCTAACACATCACCGGTTAGCTTGGATGTTGAATCAAAAATTGGGGAGGGGGGGTGCTCCATTGAGGATGCCTCATCCAATAATATGGCACCACAACTAACAACATCCATCAAACAGATTTTAGTACAAATCAAACGGTTCAAGAGAGGCACACATCAAACATGTCAGGTTTGCAGAACCACTGATAGAAGATACTACAATGAGAAACCACGATCAAGAGGCTGTAGCGAAGGGAGTACGAAGAGAAGAACCTGTGCAGAGGGGACCGAGGACCAGAGTGGAACATAGAACTCAACAGGAATGGAAGGGGAGTGGGTCCAGAACTTAATTGTTAATTTGGCCTCAGAAACCTTAGATGATAATGAAATTAAAGTGCTGAATAAGGGCCTTTTCTTTGCTCCCACCAAGTCCATCAATTATCAATTATATTGATACACAAAATTGACCTTAAGTTAATCGGAAAACTGAAATGTAAGAAATATGTCCATGATAAAGCATTTACCAAGACAGATACGGATTCTCTAGTTACACAAAGTAGCTTTACAATTGGTGGTATAGAGGACAAAAGACTGCATCTATCCGTTGAGTGTGAGCCCAATGTATTATGTTCTCAAATAATTCAGGATCTTGACATAACATCCGACACCCTGGGTGATTTATTATATAAAACCAACTCAAAGTTTATTGCAGCAGGGCCAGCAGACAGCAACATTGAGATTTTATTTTAATCAAGCTGTCCTCTCGGACATTGATACAAATATGGACAAGCAGAAATCTGCCAATAGATTTAATGCACCAAGAAATTTGACTAAATTACAGTTTGAGGCTTTGAATAAACGTATTAAGGATCAAAGTCTTATAATCAAGGTAGCGGACAAGGGAGGAAATATTGTGCTACTAGACAGGGTAGACTATGTTTCAATGGCCTTAAACATTTGCTTGCACCAAGGGGAGGTGCTTGAGGCATCCCGGCAAACCTGGCGGTCTTTACCACTGCTCCACATAGCAGCATACAACATTGCTGCAGCACACAACATCGGTGAAGCACAGGTAAGCCCAGATGGGCTTAGAATGAATTTTGTGCCCCAACTTGACACGTGTATTTAATAAAAAATAAAAAATCTGAAAATTTACTGAGCAAAGCCTGTTGGCTTTGTTCATCGGGCTGTGCATCCTGGTCTGACCTGGTGCCCATAATCATCTTGCGAGCCCTGGTGGGGCTGCTGTACTACATCGTGTTGCCTTCCATTCCATCATGGCCAACACGACTTTCATCAGTGCAGTGCCTCACCACCCAGCCCTGCCTTTCCTGGGATTGGCCAGCCTGGAACTTTAACATCCAATCAGGGAACCGGCAGGCTTAGCTGGCCCCCAGCCGAAGGCCCACTATTAGGCCCTCACAGTCCTGCTGTCTCCACTTTGCTTGCACCTTATGACACCTTTTACCCATCCTACCCCATAGGATACTTTGAAACTCTACCCCCCCTTTTTCAACACAAACACTTTCTCACACTGTGAAAGACAACGGGTCAGGCAGAGACAGGGATAAAAGGCAGAGCACGAGAGCACACTTTAAGCAAGGCCGAACGCACAAGGAAGCAGCCATTCCGTGACGGCAGTTCAAATGGAGGAGATAGGCAGAGAGATCTGAAAGGACAACCAGGAGGGAGTTGCCTTTGCCCTTTTCAACCCAGACCCGCAAAGTCCCAGTGAAAGCAAATGTAAGACGGGAAATCGCAGCTGGCGAGTGGTGTATCGGATGTCAGTGGTACATGGAACTCTCCCACACTGATTGCTAGGGCGGGGATATGCGGTTGCCACCGTGGTACCGTCCTTGACTCCAGTGGCAAAGGAAACACCAATGAGTTCCACACAGCCGGTGAGTCGAAAGAAACTGATAGTGGACTCAAGGTTGCAAGGGCAACATTGTTGGTGAAGGAAGAAGGTGAAAGACGGAGGTCTTTTGCGAGTCAAACTGGAACCAGAAAGAGTGGTCCAGTGCCACATGGGTGCTCATTCGAAAGACTATCTGGTATCCCTCTGCTGAAAGAAAGTGAAGATATTGAACTAAGAACTTTTTGGT
The DNA here is from genome assembly GCF_040938575.1 of Ambystoma mexicanum. Lineage (NCBI taxonomy): Eukaryota > Metazoa > Chordata > Amphibia > Caudata > Ambystomatidae > Ambystoma > Ambystoma mexicanum. The sequence continues at coordinate 647,714,808 of NC_090937.1, forward strand.
TAGCGAAACGACAAAGACCAAGAGGCCTTAGGGGAGGCCGTGTGAAGTCTCAAAGTGGTCATACGAGGGTCAAGCCAAATCCCTTGTACAGTCGAAAAATCTTTGACACATTGTGAAAACTAGGTGAACTGTGATCATTGGCAAACGTGAACCCGACTGAGGGATGCTTAAAAATTGGGGTAAATAGTGAGAAACCTGTGAACATTGTGATGACAAACATGAATCCGACTGACGGATGTCCACAGTTGATGATCGGAGACCGGGTGAGGGGGATCAAAAGGTAAAGAGTAATCACCCAAAGTGGAGAGTAACAGAAGGAACTTTTTTTTTGGATATATCCGTCACTCTGAGGCGAGAGACTTTGCATAAAAGAAACTTGGGCACAGAAGGCTCCGATATCGGGGAAAAGGAACTGTGAGACTCTGCCAGAGAAGCCCAGAAGTGTGCTGTGCTCAAGAGTCCCACATTGTCCCGTGCTAAAAACGTGGTGAAGGGAGACCCCGGCCATAGCATCCTGATTTATCATTTTGTGAACACTTTTCTTGCAAACATTATCCCACAATATTTTGTGGCATAGCAGTAAGGATTGGCAATAGGTCGTTAAGTATAGGCCGTTTTTATTTGACTAGACTCCACTAGGACTGTAATATTATTGTTTGATGGTCGTAGCTTGCTTCCATCTTACATTTAGGTTTAGATTAGGCATTCATCTCACCCATTCTTACAGTTTAGTAAACACCCTTGAACTGTGATCACTTGTGTCCATCTTACTTTGATGCCATGCCTTCCTTACAACAGGCAGATTTAAAGACAATCTATCAGGGCCACATGTGTGTTGGGGTCAGCTGTGGCCCATTTGTGCAGGCCTCGAAGCCTTGTTGCATGGTGCTAAAGGATTCAGGCTCTACTATTTTTGGCAGTTACGCTAGTATGTCAAGCTAATTAAGAAGATGGTGTGAGGGATGCAACTGCAATGCCTGTCCTTTGTGAGCTTCCGCTGAAATGTTGATTATTTTATGCCCATTTCTGTTTTAAAAAAAATTCTTATGATTTTCATCTGGCTCACTTCTTGTGATGTCCTAGGAAAACAATGGGAATTTGATGCCATTTTTTCGTGATGCCATCAGGCGGTCACAGGGCTTGAGATACTACCTCCCCCTAGCCCTGTGGCAAAGCACACAAGAGAAAAGTGAGAGGCTCACAGGTGCTGAAGCAGCCATGCCTACATAGCAAGCCAATAAAAACAGGGAAACTGTCACAAGCAGTAACAGAAAGACGAAATCGCGGCTAGTGCAAAAAAGAAGTTAGACTGCTCCTGGCGAGTAGCCCAGCGCACACAAATTACATAATACTTTTCCAAAAGTCCTTTGGAAAGAGATTTATGACTTTATAATGAACTGGAGTGGAATAATTAAAGTTTGTGGCTGAGGTGGTGGCGCGTCCCACATCCAATTTCCTCACAGAGAATTTACAACAGGTAGATTACATTTTCACAACCACAATATTCAAGTAGTATGTAAAAAGACAAAATATGGTGCCAAATTGGAAATATCCCCATTTCAAACATGTTTAGCTCTGCAGTTACGTTCTCCAAGTTAATAAAACTCATAAACACAGTCTATGAGGCCAACCCAACCACGATTTATGCTGTCCTTCTGAAATGAGACTTCACCCAAATAAATGGTGTAGCAAATCGATAAACAATGTTGTGTCTAAAGTACACAAAACCGATCCCTCATTTTACTCCATTTTGCCCTATTCTTGTGGTAAAGATCCCACTGGGCCTCTACCTCTCTTGTACCCCCTTTCCCACTTCTATTTTTCTTTTTTCTAACAGTAGGCCCACAAATAAGGAAGACATCTCATCTGTCGTCTAACTTAATCTAACAGTATTTAAGAACATATTATGATAACAGGCTCCTGGAACCATGAAGAGATTTAAACAAAGAGGATACAATGACACTACTTAGCTTTTCAGAGAATTCAAAAAAGCATCATGCATAACTCATTAAATAAATAAAGTAAACTACAAGATGATTCATTACACCCAAGTTTCTTCACAACACACACTGAATGAAGTCGGCATCATGTTAACATCATTCAAAACAGTACAGCTGGCATAATTATGTCTAGATCACCTATTACATTTAAAAAGGGACTCAAATTACAAAATCTATACTCAGCCCATATCCCCTAGATAATTGTTTGCTCTAGTTGAAATGTTTACTTAGTTAATTGTTGTCCCACTAATTTTGGACCTTGGCATCCTAGATGTGTTTGGCCACGGTATGAATTGTTGGCCCCAACAATAATACCTGCTTCTTCACACTCGCCATATGCAGACAAACTGTGCCACTCTCACACAGCCATTTAAAATGTCACCATACAGAAATCAAACAAAACTCTACTCCTCTCCAACCAGCTTAAAGGCCACCACTCTGGTCAATGCACCCCACCAAGGGCACAGAATCTGGTCACAGATGTCTATATGTCCTGGATACAGACCGGCACACAGTAACCGGGTACTTTGACCTGTATGCATCAAAACAGCAGCAAAGCCATCTTGCAATTGCCTGTCGCTCCACTAACTAGGCCTTTCTCCCACTATCTAGCAATCTCAAACGTAGGTGTGTTTATATGTTATCTTATGTTATTTGGCATTTATATAACGCTCTATATATCATTGGTAGGACCTCAAAACGCTGGTAGGTTGAACGCCCTTGGGGACCGCAGTCCAGGTCGGTTGAGAGTAGGGTGTCGAAGGGTGCACCAGTTAAGCGTGCAGCTGATGTTATTGGTAGCTGCATCCTAGCATTAGGTGTGGTGGTATTGATATTGGTTCAATGTGTGCAGTCTGGCGGGAAGACACCAAGACTGGGTTCTGGCTGCGTTAGGCCTGTGAGACGCTTATGTGTGCAGCTAGGCCGGTTTGTCGTGGGGTATAGCTGTGTTTTATTAGAATTATGAGGTGTTCACGGGATAGTGTTCATATGTGAGCAGCTAGGCCGAATTATTCCAGGAGTATAGCTGCACCCTAGTTGTGTGACGGTGTAGAGTAGAGAGTAAGCATAGTGATATGAAATGATAGTTCATCTATACAGCGCCCATACACAATGCGCTTCAAAGCACCCTACGACAGGGGAGGGAACAAGGGAAACACAAAAACCATGCCTACAGGCTAATATTCCCTGTTCAATCTAAATGTGGCACTTACAGACATTAACAGTCTTGTCTGGATGTCGTACAGGCTAGTGTTTACAGTTCTATCAGGTGAGGCGTGCGCCTACATTCATTTTTCTATAATGGTTCCGGCGCAGGCTAATGTTCAAATGTGGCATTGTTAACATTCACAGTTCTATCTAAGTGTAGCACTTGCTATCATTCATAATCCTGTCTTGTTTCCTAGTGCAGCAGGTTACGAAATATAATACAGTAGGTATACTATCATAGTAGACACGGCAGGTTTAATATACCTATACTTGTGAGTAGATTATAATGGGCGTTTGCTAGTGTTGATGTTCACTAAGAGTGATGCAGGTGAATATTGGCCGGTCAAGCTATGTTCTACGGTAAGGTAAGAGTGGCAGGGCTTTCTGCAATAGAGAGATTGCTCTACTCCCCACCCATACATCTGCCACTCTGAAAACTAGGCCCTTCTCCAGCTGTCTAGTAATCTCAAATTCAGTTGTGTTTATATCTGCCTTTTTAACCAAGGCCCTTCTCCCACTGTCGAGGAATCTCAAATTTAGATGTGTTTAACGTACTCTGAAGCGTAGGCCCTTCTCCCACATTCCTGGAGTCTTAAACGTAGGTGTGTTTATATCTGCCACTTTGTGAAACCCAGGCCTTTATCAACCGTCCAGGAACATACGGCTACCTGCTGAAAGCAATTTAACAAATCTTGATCACTTCCCAACTAAGAACCAAGGTCAGGTCGTTCACCTCCCACAACCCACTGATAGCCCAACTGCCTACTGTCTCTCCAGCACTTAATATCCCAACACCATTGCGCCCACGCCCTTCTGCCACAGGAAAGAGATACAAAACTAAAATCCACTATTTAGGCAGTCACCCGGGAAACCCCCAGCAAACTACCTGCACCCAAGAACAACCCAAGCCCAGATTCCCCCAAATATCTCAATAAAACTTATACACAGACACCCTAGCCAATCTACAACAGCAGCCCACTATATCACAACTATGCCACAACTAGCCCCGGATTATAACTATGTACAAAACAAGCACAGCGCAATCACAAAGCAAAACGACAAGACCCAACACCATCCAACCACAAGTGATCATACAGGTGGGCTACAGCCCCTGTAACCCAAACCAAAAAGGAAAAGAAAAAAAATAAATACATAAATCCAAACCCTGCGACCACCTAAGGCCACAAGATGCCCCGACACAGAACAAGACGCCGACAAAGAAACATGGAACAAAGAACAATCCCAATGCAGCCACTCCCTTTTCCAATAGAAACTGCCACAAATACAGAACACGCCCCTACAAACACCACAACCAACAGAACAAACGTCATGTGAAGAGAAAAATCCCTATATCTATCACTGTACCTCGCAACTGCCTCCTCACCAGCAGTTCTAGGCAGACAGAAAACCTATTGGAACCTCGCAGGGAAAGAAGAGAAGATCTGAGAAGAGAAAGGAACGAAATCAACACTCTCACAAAAATACAAGGGAAGCGTCAACAACTACATCAAAACAGAGGATGAAGACATAGATTTCTCAAACATAGCAAGCAATCTAACAGAACATTAATTTATGAAGCAGAGTTCATGGAGCTCCAATCAATCTGCGTTAGCAAAACAGGAGCAACTGTCATGATGCCTACCACCGGGCATCCGGACCAAGCCCATCAGCCCCAGGAGCAGGCATCCAGATATTTATTAAAACCCCAGCAGCCCCGGCTAGGGGCTGTCTGGGTTCAGTCCTGGCGCCTTAGCCACCAGGCTCATAATAGAAATCAGTCCTGGCGCCATGGGCGCCAGGCTCATAGACATTACTTACCTCATGCAGACCATGCTGCAACTGAATCCAAGCCAACTTGAGGCTTGGATGGGACTATTTTGTTACAGGGACTATTTTTTACTCGGGTGTGGTTCTGGGGAACTTCTTACCTGGAACTACTTTGGAGGCTATTTAAACCACGCCCAATCAGCAACACACGCTTCGCGTTATTCTGCATCCAGCAGCGTAACGCTCACCGTGCCTGCAGTCAGCATCCAGTCTTCAGCCACGCCCGTCTCGAATCCAGTGCTCCTAGCAAAGAGTAAAGAAGAAGGAAAGGTTAGAACACCGACATTATTTCAATCCTTACCCGATTCCGGATCCATCACATCTTCGAACTTGAAAAGGACTTTATTTCTGCATGCGTCGCATCGCTAGCTGCAGCGCCGCGCCATACTCACCAGTCCTCTCATTTTTCGATCCTGTGCTGCCTCCATCATTTTCTTCGCTGAACTCCAGCACCTGGGGGGGGAACATAAGAAACAAGGTGAGCCAAGAGAGCCGACAAATACAATCTCTTACCACCATAGGCTTACCCGATTTACCACCAGAGGCATTACCCTTTAATACGCCTAATCTTCAATGCTGCACCTATAAAGGGAGAAAACAAAAAGTTAAAATCATGCAACTTTTACCAGACAGTGTTGGGTAATACAGACTCTTACCTGAACGTCATCAGCTGCCTACAGGCAATATTCTTTTGAACCAGCTGCAATTCAACAAGGGAATGGAATAAGAGTGAACATCGGACATATTGAACTCTTTGAACTTTATAAACCACGAAGTCAATATTCCTCCGGAACTCCTCCAGCACCTTCAAACCAGTGAAGTAACTGGTATCTACGCGCCCCTGCATGCCATGCAGGATGGAGAGCTCATCATTTAAAAACATAAGGTGAGGTTACTAACAGGGGATATCGGAGGTGACAAGAGGGGAGAAGGAGAACAGTGGGAGGGGGCCATCACTGAAATCCACGGGTGGCTAAATCCCTTTCTCCACTTGCAGGAGAAGATTTCTACGGATCAAGCAGACGAGGTTAGGCGGGCCAGTCCAGACAGTCATCTCGGCACTACGCATCACGTTGGTGGAGACCGCAGCTGTCCGGGTCCGATCGACGCCCCTGTGGGAACCAGGTGAGCGTAACAGCAACCCAACAGAACTACTGCAAAACAAAACAGACACAAAATAAAAATAAACAAATCATAACTCAGTCGAAAAGATCGATTGTAACCTAATCAACAAAAGATCAATGTCCAAACATGCCACAAAGATTTTTGACCTCCTCTGCGACGGGGGTATTGATATCCTATTCATAACCAAAAGTTGGCTGGACGAAAACTACAGAATCACACTCCAAAATTGCCTCCCTGACAACTTCAAGTGCTCACAGGCAAGCAGAAAAAACAAAAGAGGAGGAGGACTAGCAGCAGCTTACAAGGATCACCTGAATATTAAAACGGATGAACCACTAAGCATCAAAACCTGTGAATCCCTAATCGTTCACCTAACAGCAAACCTCAAATTTGTTCTAGTTTACAGACCACCGACATATGATGTGACTTTCGTGGGCGCCTTCACAGAAGCCATTACCGACATAGCCATCAAGCAGGAACACCGGATAATCCTGGGAGACCTCAACATATGGTTTGAAGAAGAAACCTCTAACTCACAAAAAACACTAGCCAAACATCTGAAGACAATGAAACTACATCAGCTAGTCAAAGGAGCAACTCACACGGCGGGTCATACACTAGATGCAATCTTCGCCAATAACAACCTCATCACCACACATTATCACTTTCGTAATCACGCTACCCAGGACAGCAGCCAAACAACCGGACAAACTGACCACAATCATGAAAAGAAACTGAAGGACCATCAAAGCTAGCAACCTAATAGAACAACTGGAAATCAAAAAACCACCAGCAAGGTCCCTGGATGAAGCCGACCTCAAAAAACAAGACTGCTGCACAAGTAGAGCACCGAAACAATCAACATCTCCAAGGAAAAACCTTTCACCTCATTACGCAAAAGAGCAATAGCAAAATAGTTTAGCCCGCTTCTCAGCGACATGAAAAGACAAAACAAGATGCTTGAACTTGAGTGGAAGAAAGAATATGACCAGGCAAAGAAATTACAATTCCGACAACCAATCCGCTCACACAAGAAAGAAATCCACAAGGCCAAAAAGAAATTTAACGACAACTGAATCTCCAAAGCTGCAATCACTCAAAAAAAACTGTTTAACATCATAAACTAAATGAGAAACCCCCTTGGCTGCAGCAACACACCCATGCAGTCACTGCAACTATGCAACAACCTCACAGATCGCTTCAAGAACAAAATCGGCATCATCCACCAAATCATACAAAGCATGCCAATCTACCACAACACGCAACCGACCTTGCCAGCCGAGGATCATCAGAACAAACTACAAAACCTTCCCCAAATATCAGCAGACATTCATCAAGCTGGTAAGAAACAGCAACAAAGGCGGCTCCCCATGGATCCCTGCCCCCAGACATACACAAATCAATCCTCATGCAAGGAGCAACCATGGAACACTACAGAAACCTTTTCAACCTAGCACTGTGAACAGGAAAAATACTGCGGTCATTCACATCAGCGTACATCAAGTCGCTCCTCGTAGACACAGCAGGCAGCGTTGAAGACCTCGACAACTACAGACCCATCTCAAACATCCACTATCCAGCGAAACTGCTCAAAACCTAAGTATATAGAACAATACAAGATTACATAGACAAACACCTTCTGCTGGGCCAGGCACAAGCAGGCTTCACACCGATGAGGGGAACAGAAAAGCACCGCTCTCAATCTGGGATGACCTAAAGGCTAATGCAGACTCAGACATAAGCGCAGCGCTAATACTTCTGGAACTCTCAGCAGCATTTGACACAGTCAACCATGACATCCTCATCAGGAGATTAGAAGAATCACCAACCTAGCCTTACGCTGGATTAAATCTTTCCTAACAGCTAGAACAGAAACTGTCTGGATCAAACCCTTCAAATCCACCCCAAGGAAATCCACCTGTGGAGTACCACAAGGATCCTCCCTATCTGTGCTGCTCTTCAACATGCATCTGGCTCCACTAATCAAGCTCATTAAAAGACATTGACTCACATGCTACAACTACGCTGATGACACACAGATCATCTACAAAGTACAAAACAGATTCAAAGAAAACACAAACCTGTGCGAATCCCTACAAGAACTCTACAACTGAATGAACATAAACAACCTCAAACTCAACCCAGGCAAAACAGAAATACTGGTTATATCCAAAAACAGCCACTACATCCCATGGCCCACAGAACGGTTCCATGTGTTAAAATCGCAGCAAAAATTGCTGTGGTTACAAAATATTGTGGCAAAAATGCTGTGGTTTTGCCGCCACAATCCATGTAAAGGATGCGGGGGACACCCCCGCAACCCCTAGACCCATTATACCATTTAAGGGGCGCGGGGGACACCCCCGCAACCACTGCTCCCCTTAAATGGTATAACGGGGTTCACCTTTACCGGGTCAAACCACAGCATTTTTGCTGGAATTTTTTGTACAAGCGACATTTTTGCTGCAAATTTATCACTGCATCCCCACAGAACTAGGAACATCACTGACCCATCAACAACAGTAAGGAACCTCAGAGTCCTGATGCACAACAAACTAAAACGTGAACCGCAAGTAAATGCTATCATCAAGAAATGCTTCTTCCTCCTGCACACAGTAACAAGGATCCTACCTTTCCTCTCCTTCACCCACGAAACACTCACCATCGTTGCACTTATGTCCAGAGTAGACTACACCAACAGCCTATACCTAGAAATGCCAGTACGCCTACTAAAGAAACTTCAGGGTATCCAAAATGCAGCGGCAAGACTCCTGCTCAAACTGCTACAAAGAGACCAGATTAGCCTAGCACTGAAAATACTACACTGGACACTGATAAAACAGCGAATAAGGTTCATAACACACACAGCAATCCATGGCCAACGAGCACAGTTCCTAAAGAAGAAAATAAACATCTACCATCCAGCAAGACCACTCCGATCAAGCTAGGACATTCATCTCAAACCAAAACCATACAATAAAAAGAAAATTCAGAGGAGCATCTTTCTCACATCTGGCTCCTAATACATGGAATTCCTTACCAAAAACATACGCAATGCAAGGGATTGTTTGGAATTCAGAAAACTAAAAACTTGGCTCTTCACCCCAGAATCAGGAGTGAACGAGTTGGAATCATACATTCTGGCAGAAACAGGAAGCCCAGGGAGGGACCTACACTCCACTGCCCAACCATCCCCAACTGGTGGGTGTTGGGAGGACATTTTGGACCTCTCATGCACGCACAACGCCAAGCTTACAGAGGAATTCCACAGTAGGCTGGGACCTCCCACTAGAAGTCAAGGGAGCGACCGATAACCTTCCTAACCTAACCATCTCTAGCCCTTGGGCGGGGGAGAACACACCTCCACGACCCATGTTCACATACTGCTAGACTTCTACAGAAGATAATTACCGCAGCGTACCTACGGACTAGGATGGCAAACCATATCAAAGCACATAGGATGGCCATAGATGTCGACCACAGAAAACAAAGCAAAGAGGTCAAAATAAATACCCTGCTAACCCAATACTTACCCCTTATTTTTCCGCAAACACTTCTCGTACAGAAACTCAGATGACCACATCTCTGCACAGCAAACCGCACGTAATTCACCACACTGAAACAACATACAAAGAACATAACCATGCACAACAGCACATGGAGTCGTTCAGACTCGAAAAATCGCACCTAAGCTCAGCGAACAGTACAAACCGAACTGAATCTGCCAACAGAACATCATATCTCACTTTCCTATTCCCACTGCCCCGTACTAACTGCTCCCACAGCCTCCCTGTTTCACATCTTCCTTTTTCAGAACCTCCAGAGCATCAGGGGACCACTCCGGTAGTGATAGTGCGCGGTACAAATAACCTTTAACATTAACAACATTAACTAACGTTAACCCAGTTGCATGCGATTAAAATGCTTAAAAAAGAAAAATGATTGGGCAAGCAATATTTTTTTTTTATCCACTAAACACCCTTCCCAGCATATTTCAGGAAAGGTACAGTTATATAAACAAACTCCAGTTCTTAGAATATATGTGGAAAGTGAATAGTTGGTCAAAAAATAGTGTTTCCCCAACAGTGTTTTGTTTTTAACGATTAAATCACTTGTTACCATTCAACCGACCCTGCTGTCTTTTAGATCCACTAGAGCACATGGAGACCATGCAAGGGTCCACGCTATAAACCCATAAAAGGCAGTTTACGGATGTTGTTTGTTTCCCAAAGCTTATTTATGTATTGTAATTTATCTGTCACCAGTTTCAACAAGTCGTTTGTGGCACTTCCTGAGCAAAAGGGATGGGTGCCAGACCACTCATTATTCACATAATTAGAAAAATATTCAGATCAGAAAAGTGCAAAAATATTGATAAAATAAGTGCAATAACGATAAATAAATAGAATTACGAATTACCATACAATGAGAACAATGCAAAAGGAAGACAGGCCGGAGTGGATGTGAACAGCGTGTCCAGGGCAGAGAGAAATACTGTATCATGAGACGGGTAACAAAGATTTTTTAAAGAGAAAGGTCTAAAGATTTTTCCTGAAACTGTGATGGTTCCAGTCTTCTCTCAGGGCCTGATGGAGGCTATTCAATGCAGACAGACGCGTCTTCTGTGTCAAAGGTTTAAACTCTGTTTTTATTTCCCTGAAGGGAGAAGCTACAGACACCTGGATGGAAAGAATCAGAGGTATGATATGATATTTTATTTATATCGCGCTCATACACAGGTGTTTCAGATCGCGACCAGGCAAAGGGAGGGGAACAGTGGAGAGAACAAACAACGATCTTACTAGGCCCAGTGACATTTTGAACGCGCAAGTGCATGGGGAAGGAAAAAGGGGGAAGTGCATGGGAGGGGGGAGAAATTGTAAAGTGCAGAGCATAAGAGAGGACAAGATAAATTATAAGTGAAATAAATAAATACAGTGATCAGAAACAGTGGTAGTGCAGCCTGTGTGGGCCAAGTGCAAGGTTAGTCAGATAGGGAGTATCTGATCAGTGCAGACAAAGAGTGAGGGGGCCTGTATGGGTACAGATACAGGCCCCAGTGCAAGGGGTGGCCAGGGGGCAGTGCAGGAGGGCAAGGACTTAGGTGTGTGTGCATATTACCATAGGGCATATTGCTATTAATTTTTAACATTGCACCATGTGTACTATCCCCATGATTTACATTCTCCTGGCGTTTGTATCCCATACATGCTATGGACAGCCGCAGTATCTTGTTTAGAAGCCACAAAAATCACATTTAAGCTGTACAACTTTTACATTTCTGCATTGTCCGATTACAGAATTAACAGTCTTAAAAGTGTATTCCTCCAATAGTATTTTGAGACAGATGGTCAGCCTTTGTCCTTCAACTGGGACCATTTTCTTCTTCTGCTACCACCAACTGTCAGTTTCAGCCCAGGGTGGCCATGGGGGTTTCCCAGTTTGATTGAATATTTATGGTCACTTCCCCGACTTCACACATTGGTGTCCCAGATCTATTGTCTCAAGCTGAAGCCCAGACAAATGTCTGACGAACGTGTGACATTGCTTTGTCTTGGTCCATTCAAAGTTTTCAAAGGTGGCAGTTAACAGGTAGATGTCCTAGAATCTAGTGTGACTTCTTTTTGGGGGGGGGAAGGCCTCTCCAGTTTGTTAGCAACCCCCAGCAGAAAACCTGTTTGGGGCAGATTTCCCCAGTGTAGCCAATGCCATTATTTCTTGATTTTATTTTGTTTTGCATCAGAAGCAAGCCTGTTCAATAAAACATCCCATATGTGTTTCCCAGCACAGACACCTTTACATTGCTAGGCCAGGACAGGGCCTTATCCAACATACACTTTTAACACAGGTATTTTTCATATTTGCAAAAGTACATTTAAACACATAATGAAGCCTGCTGGCATGTTCATTTCAAAAGGTTCCATCTGAATTTCCCACATTGTTCTGCAGCCATAGTCAGTTTCTTTTATACAGCAATTTGTTTGAAACACAGATGCACTGAAATTGACATAGGCCCAGAGAGCCAGGGCCTCTTTGAAGCATTCATTTTTGACATTTTGTAGCCCAAAAGTCAAGCGATTTCCCGCACGGCTGAAAGTAAAACTTCTTTTGATTTCCGAGTTCTGAACAACAGCCTGTCATTCAGGGATACTGCTCTCTTCTGCTGGAGCACAATGTGAATATGGATGGACATGGCAGGGTCTCACTGATAAAAGTAGTGTGATGATGAACAGATAGCGTCAGGGCAGCATCCTTTTTCATGTAAATTATTCCCTTTTCAATTGGAACTTTTTAGCAAGCAGCAGAGCAGCGCTGCTTTGCAATTCGCTTCTTTTTGTGCACACAAGAACACACACTGGCACCTTTCTCGGTGTGCTCCCTGTTCCAACTCGCCCAATAGGTGTTTGGCAAGATGGTGCAGCCATCATTTTGCAGTTGCAAAACGCAGTTTTGATGCGGTGGTGCTCACTGCTGCAGCTTGATCATGGATGGGGATTTGGCTGAGTGGGTCAATGTAGCCCACAAATGGTAAGCTGCGACACAGGCTTGAAGGACAAGAAGGACAGGCTTGGTGGATTAGCCGTTCTGTACACACCCGAGGTATTTTGTTAAGTGCTGTGACAAATCTAGGGGGTTTGTCTCTTCTTCAGTGGGTACAACCACTCCCTTTGGGGCTAGGGAGGTGAGCTGGCTCCACAAGACCTTCCCCTATGGGTCTGAGCAAATGGGACCTCACTTGGAGTGACTGCCCTCTACGGGACATGGACTCCCATACCCATGAGGAACTCCCTGCTCAAGCCAAACTGTCTGCATAGATGGGACTGCTTATGAGCAACAGTAAAGTGGTTTCTCTTCTATTGGCTTCAGGTAACGCTGGACTGGATACAACACCTGAAGAGAAACAGAAAGTTATGTGGAATGAAAAACAGCCCATAAAAGTAACAAGAGAATCCTGACAAGAGACAGAGTACGGTTCGCAGGGGATACCCCCTGACATATTCACGCTTTGGAAAGGTGGACCAGGAAGTAGCTGCAGAACCCGCAACAGTTTGAAAAAGCAAAAGAACTCAATCTCAAGATGCCAAAGGCCTGGTCTATCAGACAACGGGGATGCCGTTGTGAGGATGGGGAGAGAACACTTGTCCGACATGGTGGCGTGACCATGAACCATCTGCTGTGGGCCAGAGGCTCGTCCAACAATTCCACGACCATTGCAGCAGGAATACCAACAGCTCCCGCCGTCAGTGTCCCTCGACTGCAGCAGACAAGGACGTGAGGAACGGAACATTGGAAAAAGCAGAGACTGAAAACACGAAGCAGGTTACCCGAGCGAGTGCCGAGCCCCACGATTTCACACTGAAAAAAGAGGTACAGGGGAGAACTGGAGAGGTCGGAGGCCACCGAGGCAATATAATCAAAAGAGAGGAACACATGAAAGGCCTGCGGGCAACAGTCAAACAGTAAACCCGAATAAGTCGATATGAGTGGAACAATTAAAGCACTTGAAAAACAAGGCTAAGTGGGAAACAGAAGGAAGGTGAAAACGAATGCGCTGGGAAGCAGGAAAATAAGACCTCAGTGTTGAAGAGTGAGAAAGACACTACATACACAAGTGTAATAAGAATTATGATTTGAAACTGCTATGTGACAAATAAAAGAAACAAACTCGTAGAGAAAACCCAGGAGCAGGGATTCCTAACGCATCTAAAATGTTACAAAAATCTAAGAAATCTTGGATCTCAAGAACATAAGAAACCTGAAAGCAAAGTAATCGTTTGAAGCATAACACTAAGAAGAGTAACAGACAGATGAACAGTTTGGGTGAGCTGCAAGAGCTCATGAAGGAAACTCCAAGAGAGTGGCAGAGAAGATTAGAATGAGCAACATATATTTCTAAGACAGACATTCTGTTTATTGACAATATAAGGAGCCAAGATAAAACCCTGAGAGAAAGCAGCAGCCAAGAAGGCCTACGGGGAAACTATCAGGAGATGAGACATTCTTTTGGCCGACTTTAGTTGTTTGTATCATTGGCAGGGTCAGTTAGATTTCAGTTAGGACCAAGGACAATTACTTTGGACTTCCCGATGACAGACAAGCACCTTTAGTTACTTTAGTAAGACAGGGAAATCCCTCTTGCAATAGGGAGAGGCCTTTTCGCACCATGTCCAGAGTGTGTCCGATTCCTTCTTCCAACTAGTTACAGTACCTTTAATCTTTTCCCCAAGTAAGTCTAACAAGCAATCAGCAACGCCCTGGTAAGAGGTAAGGAGGGCTACACTGGAATGGTGATCTCAGTTTATTGCAGATACTGAAGAGCTCAGCAGAAGCATTTTTGGCTTGTGAACATACGATTGTGCTGGAAGACTCTTTTTTTGCGGATGATCAGTGTATGACATAGGCACAACTTCTTGTTATTGGGCCCCTGGGATTTTTCCTAGCTTGGTTCTAAAGCCCAGTTTTACCAGGTCCAGTTCTTTGTTGAACTAGTAGGTGGTTTTTAAGGAAGCTCGAGTAGTTTTGCAAGTTGTGGGCGTGCAGTAGTCCAAAGTTCTGGTATATGCATTATGCAGATTAGAGAGAAGGATTTCAGGAAGACTACTGGGTATAGAAGGATCACTAAAGGGGTAATTTCGGGAGGAGGAGAGGCGTTCATGTTTCCTGGATTAGTTAAGAGAAGGTGATAGCCTAAAAGGTGGCTTACTTACATGGTGAATAATTGAATATGTATGGAAGATACAATGACATCCAGGATGTGACCTCATGTGTGTTAAACTAGTAGGCCAGATTTTCAAAGCAAGTGAATCACAGAGTGAGGAATGCTTTAGGGTGCTTCAATGCAATCAAACTTAAGGATAACATATTCCATAAAGCAAAATACATCATTTCATTTGCATGTTCGATTAAGATTATATACATACATATATTATTAATGAGACAGTTCAGCGAAAGACTAAGATTACTTAAAATAAAAACAGCATAGGGGTTAAGTGGCTTTTAGAAATGCAATCAGCCCATTCATGATTGAGTCTCCAGGAGGTATATAGATCAATA
Source organism: Ambystoma mexicanum (assembly GCF_040938575.1). Classification (NCBI taxonomy): domain Eukaryota; kingdom Metazoa; phylum Chordata; class Amphibia; order Caudata; family Ambystomatidae; genus Ambystoma; species Ambystoma mexicanum. The sequence continues at coordinate 647,730,023 of NC_090937.1, forward strand.
ATAATAATAATTATAGTCAGGCAAATGTTAATGTTGAGAATACATTTTATATGCAATGCTTTCAAAGGAAGAAGTATTAGGCATGGAGATCAAGGTTGTGGCCAGGGTGGAAGGAAAGATTACAGCTACCCCTGCACCTCTTTATTTGGCAATTGTTAGTCAGGATCCTTAGAATGAAAACCATGTGTTATAGTTTTCAGAGAGCCATATTTCCATCAGGCCGAAAAAATACAATTGCATAGTCTTCAGGGAGGTTTTGAATCTAGATTGCATACTTTTTCTTTTTGTTTAAACATTTTTATTAACATTTGGGAATGAAAACATACAATAATAGCGTGCCCAAATCCAACCCACACCCATCTCCCAGCCCTCCGCACTTCGCCCACGCCAACCTTCACCCAACAAAGTTTGAATCCTTGCACCGTCCCAGCCCAGGAGGCTCAGTGACCTTCACGTAGGCTTTCGGCGAGAGGCCATCATGTCCAATGACCTAATACAGTCTGCATGTTCCAGAGGCATCTGATGGCGACAGCGACTACGCACCATCCTGCAGTGCTAGGATGTAATCAAATGTGCTCCTACTGTGCCTTTTTTACGCTAGACCCCTCCCAGCCCATACCCAGGGCCATTTAGCATCAACCTGCGCCTCCGATAGCAATAAATTAGCATCATGCATAGTCCCTGTAATAAACCATCAGCAATCAGGGGTCCTGGGTAGAAAGACAATGGATTCCCAAACGCGCCCCAGAATATTACAGTGGGCACCCAGTGGTTGACCATGCCTTCAAGAAGATCGACCCTCCACAAAGCCCTTGCCCAGCACTCCTCTTCTTCCCACATCCCTCAATTTTCTCGCCAGGTCAATGGCATTTACAAATAAGATGCTCATGGTGGATACACATCCAACGATGGGAATAGAACCTGCAACAGCGCATCACAGGCTTCCACATCCATGCACCCATCTCCCACCCCATCATGCACTGCCTTGCTCCAGATGGCAGACTCAGCCAAAGCCCATCTTTCTAGGTCTACCCACCAAGCCTCTATTCTGAGGCCCTCAGCCTGTTTCCAAGCCATTGCGATCCTTTGCTTAGCCAGTATACAGATTAGGTCCTTCATACGTGTGACATGTACTGTGCTCTCCCCCCCGCCCCCTTTGGATACACGCCCAGCAGAAAGGCCTCTGCCGGCGAGGCATGCATTTGTATGCCACCCCCAGCCGCTTTGTCCATCACCCCCAGCCAAAATCTACCGATGACCAGGGGTTGGGGGAATACGTGGGCCTCTTCTTTCAAACCCTCCTCCCTGACCTTGCTCGCAGCTGCTCCTAGACCGCACCCACAGGCTGAACACTCGTCGCGGAGTGGAATCGGATGGCCCACCTGACGTTATCACCAGGGTGCACTTTTTCACCATGAAGGAAGCCATCTCGGCTATCAGCCGTTCCAAGGATGACATCACATTCCAGGGGGCCCCTCTCCAGATTTTTCAAGATCTATCCCCTCTCACGCTCCAGAGGAGGCGAGCCCTCCGCCCGTTAACTACCTTTCTTCAAGCCCAAAAAGTCAGCTACAGATGGCTTCATCCCACTGCCTTGCAATTCTCCTACAAAGGCTCTTTAAGGAGAATTAGCCACTTGGAAGATGCTAAAAACATCTTGAACCCGGACGCTTCCAGCCCTTCACCTTCACCGCCCATAGAGGCGACGGCCGGCTCAGACCCTGTTGCAGCTCCTGATCCCACACAAAATTCCTGGTGGAAGGTTCCGAGATTCTGGAAGAGGAAATAGCCTAGCAGGTTCCCTTGATGAGTTCGCCGGCTCTTACACTCCCGGTTCACCGGCCCTGCACTCTGGAGCCGAGCAGCACCCACAGGAACACAGATGAGCGTCATTCCTAATGCAGCGGGCACCATTCCACGGCTCATGCCCAGCTCCAAGGTACTGTCCACCAATGAGTCCTTGGAACGATCCACCAAGACTATTGATGATCTTGGCCATGTTGGCCTTTCATGATTCGTTGGCCCTGTTGGCCGGGGGGGCCTCCCTTAGTTAAATCTCGGTCCTCCCGTTGGCGGTCCGAGCAAAAACCCCAAAGGCAGGGAAACCTATGGCTGCACACTCTGCGACATGATGGCTAATTTCTCTATATCCCCCCCTCAGAACTTATTGGAGCCCCCAGAGCTGGTCCCGGAACACCAGACTCTGATTTGTCTCCCTGAACGTTAGGGGACTGAACTCACCTCCAAAACGCAAGTCCATCCTGCAGAAACTCCAGAATGACAACGCGGCAGTGGCTATGCTACAGGAGACTCGCCTACCGCCGGCGGATCACGGTCGCTTACGCTCCCGGAACTTTCCAAAGCAACTCTTCGCATCTGGGAATTCTAAGAGAGGCGGCACGGCAATCCTGTTTGGGAAGGGGCTGAACCCTCAGATTCTAGATTCCATGAGCTGCCCGGAGGGGCGATACATAGCGGTAAAATGTCTGATGCGGGGACAACTGTACTCCATAGTTTCAGTGTATGCGCCCAACTCAGGCCAGGCGCTTTTCTATGAGTCGCTAAGTACAGCTCTCTCTCCCTTCCTGGAAGACCAGTTGTGATTGAGGGGTGACTTCAATGGGGTCGAGGACCCCATCAAAGATAAGTCGCACCCGCCCTCTTCCGGGGACTTTGCTACAGCTTTGGCTCTCCTGCAATTTTTCAGAACTTTAGGGGTGGTGGACTCGTGGAGGGTACTCCATCCGTCTGAAACAGACTTCTCTTTCTACTCGTATGTTCACAGAACGTTCTCCAGGATAGACCTTCTCTTGGTATCCCCGCAAATTTTTACATTCACTGACAATGTGACAATTGGCTCCAGAATCCTGTCTGATCACGCCCCGGTGGCCCTGGAGATCCGAGTGCAGGAACCACTTAATCCCCAACAGCGCAGATGGACGTTATATGACCCGATTCTGAACGAAATGCCACTCAGATACAATTGCAACGATGATCACCAATTTCTTCAAGGAGAACCCCAGCGAAGACACCTCCCCCGCCAACAACTGGGATGCAATGAAGGCAGTGGTGAGGGGGGGAATTGATTGCGCAAGGAGTGGCCTACCACAGGCATCGACAAGAAACTCATCAGAGCCTCGAGGAAGAACTTGAAAAAGCCGAAAGGTTCCATAAGGAGAAGGGCTGGACCCCTAAAACACAGCGGGCTATACGGATAGCTCAGAGGAAGATTGAGGCCCACTATGCTGAACATACTGCCCAACAAATGGCGAAGGCTAAGCAGTTTTACTATGCTAAGAACAACAGATTACTGGTGGCCAAACTGGCCAAGACAAGGAGGAACAACACGATTGTGGGTCTACGGGATCAACATGGCAAAATTCAATACGCCGACCAGGACTAACTTCGGCTTGCAACAGCCCACCTGACCCAGGTGATGACCGCTCCAGTGCGAGACGTGGGAGAACAAAAGGAATATCTACGGGAAGCAGCGCTGCCCCGACTAAAGGCGGCAGCCTATGACTCTTTGGAGGTGCCGATCACCGACGAGGAAGTGGACGTGGCGATAAAAGCCCTTAAATCCCAGGCCCCCGGCCTGGATGGATTTTACGACTAGGTTCTACAAGATTTTCAAACCTCAATTGTTAGCGCCTTTGGTGCAGCTGTTCATTCAGAACCACAGGCACAATAACCCCGTCCATGCAAGAGTCAATCACTGTTTTACTGCCAAAAACTGGAGGCGACCCAAGGAATCCTGCGTCATATAGACCTACCGCTCCACTTAATATTGACGCTAATATATACTCCAAAATTCTAGCAACACGCCTCTCCCAGGTTTTGCCGTAGATAATCAGCGCCGACCAAACTGGCTTCCTCAAACATCGTTCCACCGCCGACAATATCCGCAGGACCTTGGATCTGGTGGAGCTTGCCTCCCGAGACTCCCGGGAGTTGGTGCTTCTGGCCCTGGACGCAATTAAGGCATTTAATAAAGTAGACTGGGCCTTCATGAGGCTCACCCTCGAAGCTTTTGGATTCGGCCCAGAATTCTGCACTATGACGCTGGCTAACTATAAAGCGCCCAAAACACTTCTCAGAGTCAATGGCACCCTTTCCTCCCCCATCGGCTTAACCTGTGGAACCAGACAGGGATGTCCACTGTCGCCGCTCCTTTTCGCACTAATTATGGAGCCGTTCGCCCAGCAGATCAGGCTGAACCCTGCAATCAAAGGCTTCCAATCAGGCTCAGCGCATCATAAACTGGCCCTCTACGCGGATGATGTCCTTATGACCATTAAGGAGCCCCGCTCCTCCCTCCCTCGGGCCCTGGCATTGATAGCAAGCTATGGAAGAGTCACGGGCTTTGCCATCAATTTTCGGAAGTCAGCCGCCCTGGCGGTGGGCCTATCCTCGAAGGACCGAGAAGCCCTAATCTCGCTATGCCCAGTACAATGGACGACCAGCGAAATCGGTTACCTGGGGGTCCAGATCCCAGATAACCCAAGCAAGGTTTATCGGGCTAATTTCCCTCCACTATTTACGGCCTTGGAGGCAGACCTCAAGCGGTGGGCAGCACAGGAGATCTCGCTGATGGGCCGTATCACAGCGTGTAAAATGAACTTGCTACCGAGGTTCCTTTACGCTTGCTCCTCTCTCCCGGTCCCGATTCCGGCCCCAGCCCTCCAAAACCTACAGAAGAAAATGTTGCAGTTTATTTGGAGGGGGAAAAAAGCCAGGATCCCTAAAGCCACGATGCTGGGCAACGCAAGGCTCAGCGGTCTCGGGGTTCCAGATCTACAAAAGTACCAGATGGCGGCCCAGCTGGCCTGTATTCAATCATGGCAAATACTTATTAACCACCCTAGATGGGTGGACCTCGAACAGGCGCAACTACCCCTGCTTCTACACTTTCTCCCACATGTCCCTCCTCCGGAACGGCGGCGATGGCGTAAACTCCTGGCGACCACTAAACATACCATTTCGGTCTGGGACAAAGCGCTGAAACTAAAGAAGATTCCAGTGGGACTCAGCCCCCTCGCCCCAGTGTTCATGAACCCGACTTTCTCACCTGGCTTGTCAATTCGAAACTTTGGGCCCTGGATCGCAGGAGGCCTGGAGACCCTGGGACGAGGGGGGTCAACCCTGCACCTTCGAGCGATGTAAAGAACTCTTCAAGATTCAGGAACAGGATAGGTTCACGTACATCCAGCTGCGCCACTGGTGCACTCATCCACAGACTCGCCAGGCAGCCAATCGCCCCCCAACGGCCATTGAACTGACCCTGACTGAGCTGCCACCCGGAGGGAGAATCTCTACTCTGTACAAATGCCTCCAACCGGACTTCCTAATTTCCAAGCCCCGATACATGGCCCAATGCGAAGCGGACCTGGGCAATCCTATTAAGGACCAACGCGGGGTTGATATCTGGTCCCGGGCCCACTCCTCTTCATCCTGCATCACAAATAGGGAAGGCGCCTATAAGATCCTCCTTCGGTGGTATTTCCTGCCCTTAAGACTCCATCACATGCATCCCACTCTTGACCCACACTGCTGGACACAATGTGGCCAAGTAGGCTCCTCCTTCCATATGTGGTGGTCTTGCCCGAAGGCCCAAGCCTTCTGGAAACCATGCCTGGCGACGATTGCGGACATTACTCAGGTGCAACTGCCCCTGGATCCCGAACCTATTCTCCTTGGAGCTCCAATTCCTGGAACCTCCCCATGGTCAGGACCTAAGGCCAAACTATTATCCCAATGCTTACTGGCGGGCAGGAACGTGATAGCCCGCACCTGGAAGACGGCGGAAGGTCCCCTCATGCCGTTCTGGTGGGTGAAGGTCTGGGATATCTTGATAGCTGAGAGGGTGACGGCCGCCGGAGCAGGCCTTCTACATCGCTTTCATAACATCTGGGGTCCGGTCCTTGACTATGACCAAAGTTTCCTGGCTTTGACATTTAAGCCCCAATTGGCTAGGAGAACAGTACAAGCTGGGGATCCCCAGCGGGAGCGGGGGGAAGGAACTTGAGACTGGGGGAGGGAATGGGAAAGGAATCTTATTGTACTGTACTATGCATCATGTCGCGAATGCCTAAGTTATGTATTATGATAATCTGCCTTCTTAAAATAAACACGATTAAATAAAAAAAAAAGAAGAATAAAGATTGCCCACGCTTGCAGCTCAGGAAGTCTTCATTCTATTAAAGACAAGGAGTCGAGCATTATGCTTTACTTTCTTTATTACTGCCATAATTAGCTTTTCAATTTAAACTTTTTTAAAACTGCAATATTTGTAATATTTTTCTCAACATTTTCAAAAAAGATGCAAATTTGGGTTTAAAAGTTTCTAAATCCGTAATGTCTTAAAGTTCTAGCTCCAAACCACGACTCCCATGACTCCCAGGGGTAAGGAAGCCTTGACCTCTCCTCCTTCACCTATCAGCATGCAGATCAGTCCTCAAGAACCCTCAACACTAGGTCCGTTCCTCTTTCTTTTCCTTGTCCCAACTGGACTATGAATTGCAACAGTCTTAATGCCAACTAGCAACGATCTTTAAACTGTAACTGTGACTTCAAACTGTTGAAGTCTTGAACTTCCAGGATGACTGGCACTTGCGTCCAACCTTGATCTTTCTGTCTCCGATCAGGTCGCTTTGTGATCGTCTCCTACGAGAAATGGAAAATACTACACCAGGGAGGGTGTCAGACAAAGTTGAACATTTAATACATGATGCATGAAAATAACTTTGTCCATATCCGGGTGGGATATAATGCTCGCCTCCTTGTCTTTAATAGAATGAAGACTTCCTGAGCTGTAAGCGTGGGCAATCTTTATTCTATGACAAGACAGGAGGCTTGCATTATGCTTGTTCAAAACTCGCCACCACTCTATTCGTTATGTTGGATACAGGCTTGAAATAAAATGTCTTGAAGGTCGACTCAGAGGACCAATCAGCTGATTTAATGATATCCTGAAGGGATACTCCCACTGAAAACACTCTAGAAGCCATCGCGCCCCTAGCAGAATGCGTGCCAAATTGGGCTAGGTCTATCCCTGCCCATTGCATCACCTCTCGCACCCATCGAGCAATTGTCACTGCTGCTACCGCATGGTAAGGCTTTCTACGCGCTATAAGTAATTGAGTCACTCCTCAGGGCCTTAGGTGCACTGTCGCAGTTTCGTAATCTTTAATGCACTGAGCTACGCACAATTTTTTATTCTCTACAAAGTAAGGGTATAAGATAACTCTCGAATCTGTCTTTGTTCGCTTAGCTATGGTGAAAGCTACTCCATATGGGTAGAAAATCTTTCTATCAATCTCTAGAGCTTTCACGTCGGATATTCTTCGGCACGCTGTGAGACATAACAGCATTGCTAGCTTCCCTGATAGCTGAGAACGAGAAAGATGTTAGTTCTCAGGCCATGCAAGAAAAAGCTGGAAAACATCTGACATCCCACAAAACCGCGTATTTCGGTTTTGGGGGGGCCTTCTGAGCTTCCTTCCTCTCGAGAAGCAGAACTGTGGGGTGTTCACCAACGGCGGCATTGTCTTCTCTGTCATGCCCTGCTGAGATTGCGGATCTAAGCACTCCTATTGTCCTGAAGGCTTTACCCTCTTCAAATTTTTCAGCTAAGAAATTGAGTATCTGCACTACAGGGGCAGAAGCGGGATCCATACTATGCTCCGAGCACCAGTGGGTCCAACTCTTCCATGCTGCGTTATAGCTCCTAATGGTGGAAGGCGCCCAGGAATGTCTGATGCAATCTGCAGTGAGCTGCGAAATGCCTGGCAATTGCCACTTTCTCCTGAAACCTTGCAGGCCATCAACTGCAAAGTGTTCGCTATTATTAACGGGTGTCTCTGTCCGGATGGGCAGAGTAGAAGGTCCTGCTGATGAGGAACTATCCTCTGAAAAATCCGTAGAAAGTTCCATCGCTACTGGAAACCAGGGTTGGGATTTCCAGATTGGGAGAATTATCACTAAGTCTGCTAGCTCCCTCCGAACTTTCGCTAACGCCTTTGTGATCATGAGGAACAGTGGGAATGCATAGTGGAGCGCTCCGCTCCATGATTGGAGGAACGCATCCGTGCCAGCTGCACCTGGGTCTATCCTCCAGCTTAAATACTTCTGAGTCTGCGCGTTCAGTCTAGACGCAAACAGATCTATGTGTAAGGGACCCCAGAGTTCTTGTAATTTTTTTAAAACTTGTGGGTGCAGTCTCCAGTCGCTGGAGTCCACTAGATATCGTGAATTCCAGTCTGCTACCTCGTTGAGAGTGCCTGGTAGATATTCTGCTGTGACTGATCTGATTCTGAAGGCAATAATGCCAGAAGTGTTTCGCTAGTTCTGCTAGCAATTTGGACTTTGTGCCACCCAATTTGTTGATATAACGCACTGCTGATATATTGTCCATCTTGAGCAGCACGCAGCATTTTACTTTTTCTTTCGTAAAAGCGCGGACTGCGAATGACCCTGCCAACAATTCGAGACAGTTGATGTGGAGACGCAATTCCTGTTCTGACCATTTCCCTCCTGTCTCTATGTGTTCGCAACGGGCGCCCCAGCCAGGTCTGCTCGCATCTGACTATGATGAGATCTGGGGAATCCCCAAAAATTGCTCAGCCATTCCAGGCTTCCATATTCTGGAGCCACCATTGTATCTCGGTAATGGCATTGGGATCTAGGGTCACTATCTGATGGTAGCCAAGCCCTCCTTGAAGGTGCCCGATCTTCAATCTCTGTAACGCTCGATAGTGGAGGGGTCCCGGGAAAAAAAATAATAAAATCGCTTGAATGGAGGCTGCAAGCAAGCCCACCACTCTGGCGAGGTTCCGTAATGAAATCACTCTTTTCGCTATCACTAGCCTGAGTTCCTTCTTTATTGCTCTCACTGTGCGATGTGGAAGCTCAAGGGTTGCTTTGAGCGTATCTATGTTGAATCCTAGCAATTCTAGGGTCTGGACTGGTACCAACTGGGACTTGTCCCTGTTCACTAAGAATCCTAGAGATGCTAAGAGAAAAAAATCCACTGGACGCTCTTGGTGAGGGACTGTTTGTCTGGGCCTAGCACGAGAATGTCGTCTGGGTAAATAATAATGCAAATCCCTCTCCCTCTTATGGCTGCTGCTACTGGTCTCATCAGCTTGGTGAACGCCCAAGGAGCTGACGCTAGGCCGAATGGGAGACATGTAAAATGCCACGTTTCCTTGTTTCAGCAGAAGCGGAGATACCTCAGAAATTATCGAGCTATGGGAACCATAAGGTAAGCGTCCGTGAGATCGAGCCGGGCTAACCAGTCTCCTGTCCGCAGGAGATCTCGGAGCAGATGGATACCTTCCATCTTGAAGTGATTTGTACACTAGCCATTCGTTTAAACTTTTCAGGTTTATGACTGGCCGTATTTTGTCCCCTCTGTGCACTAGAAACATGTTGTTGAGGAGCCCTGGTCCTCCTTGAACATCTCGCTCTATGGCATTCTTGTCTCTCAGCTTGAGCATTTCGCGGTGTAACAGCGTTGCTTCTTCGTTTGACATATGAATTGGCCGAGCTTCTGAGTTCTGAACAGGTTTTCTACTAAATCTAAATGAAGCCCTGCTACTGCTTGCAACACCCATGCATCACGCGATAACGCTTGCCATGCACTCTGATAGTGAAGGGTTCTCCCTCCTACTTTTATGCTTATCGCACTCACCTCCTGATGCATTAGGTTGGCGGTAGGATCCTCTCCCTCTACGACCTCTGGGAAATCTGGCTCTTGCCAGGAAGAAGGCATCTTGTTGCTTCCCCTCCCAGTATTGGGCGCGCGGCCCCTGGGGTCTACAATGGTAATTGTACCAACCGGACGGTCGACCCCTTTGGTGTCCGGTCCCGGAAAAAACACGATTTGGGAAGATTTTCTTTATTGAGCTTTGTGCTCCCTCTAGAGCAGAATAAGTGCCCACAAACTGGGCCATCTCTTTAGCCAAAGTTTCGCCGAATAAAAGGCCTTTGGTGTTTTTGCCTGCTTCATAGGTGGCAAGTTCACTTAGTTACCGTCGATCTTTAGCAGAACACCTCTTCTTCTCTTGGAGGAGAGTGCACAATTTGCATTCCCTAAGAGAGACACTGCCCGTTGGGCCCAATTCGCGAGAGCGGAGGCGTCCACTGGAGTACCTGTATCTTTCGCCTTCTCTGCCAGGTCCATTATTTTAGCCAATGGACCAGCAATATGAAGGACCTTGTCTTGGCATCCTCGCCATGCGCGATCTATTCCTTTCCTTATGTCTTTTGTAGACTTTGTCACAAACGTGACCATCTTGGGATCTAGATCTGGTGTCGCAGCTAGCTTCCCTGGTAAGTCTGGCCTGGTACATTCTGATCTCATGCGAGATCGCACGTCTCGTTCCAATGGCTTGCGAATGTGCTGCGCCATGTAAGCTGTCCCTCTAGGCGACGGCACCCACTCCGAAGACTTTGGGTGCCTGATGGCCTGCGGATCAAACATGTCAGTGGTATTATCCACCTCTTGGGAATCGACTTCTTCTTCCATATGTTGAAAGGCGTCATTCTCGCCTTCGTCATCAGGCATATAGCCTTCATCATTGTCCCCTATATTGTCCACCCCTGGGGTAGGGGGTCTGTCCTGGCATTCTTTTTTCTTTTCCAGGAAGGCTCTCTTCAGCCTATCGACAGGGTCACTTATTCCTTCGGGAGCAGTATCTTCCCTTTCCAAATTGCTCGGGAGGGAGGGGGTCAAAGAGTTCTTGCTCTTCCGAGCTGCTTTACGCCCCTCTGGTTCAACCCCGGCAGGGTGTCTGGCTGACGGTCCCTCTCCGGGGCTCTCTGCTCTTCTCTTCCTGGCAAGCCATGCTTGCTGTTCTGCCAAAATAGCCTCCAACACTTCCAACCTTTGTGCGATAGGTTGTACTCCCTGCGACACTGCTTTTGAGAGCGAGTCTCCCAGCATTTGCTTGAAACTTTGGGAGAGGTCTGCCTCTTGATTGTAAGGCCCTTCCTCACACTCTTCGTCCGACCACTCTGGTGAAGTGGATGGTGTCTGGCCAGGGTTTCTGCATGGAGCCATGACTAGGATTGGCAGTGCCAAAATCTGTGTCAGCCAAGGGGTCTGGACAAGCTGTTAATCTCTCACTTGCTTTCCCTAGATCAGATATAAACGCCCCTTTGTTTGTTTTCATTTGAATGATTATTATTAGTTTTCTTTTTGCAGAATTCGGAAAGTGTTGAGGCCGTAGTACGAGTTGCTCCGCTGTCACACATTCAACTGTGCGCGCGAGCGTTGGACGCACAGGGGAAGCTGAGCGATTTACTTCTCCCGCTCCCCTGGGTCCTAATGTTCGCTGGGTTCACCGGCGCTAGCACGTAGTGTGGAGGAGGGGGGCCGACTGCCTGAGGCGAGCGTTATTCACTCGCGGCGGCAGCCCCTCCTCTCTCCTGACCAAGAAAAACTGACGGATTAACACACTTCACTCTCTGTGAAAACACACGCGACTCGTCCTATACATGTGTCGAAATGAACGTGCTCCTGTTTATGTTTATTTTTTTTTTATTTCGCTAACATAAAAAGCGCACCTATTCTCTACAATGACTAAGCAAAGCTTTTGTCACAGAAGGAATACATTACTGATAACAGAATTATTAACATATTAGCTTGGCAAATATTGAGGTACTTATCTTGTCAAGGCAGCAAAAAAGAAAGAGGAAAGGACCTAGTGTTGAGGGTTCTTAAGGACTGACCTGCATGCTGATAGGTGAAGGAAGAGAGGTCAAGGCTTCCTAACCCCTGGGAGTCATGGTTTGGAGCTAGAACTTTAAGACATTACAGATTTAGAAACTTTTAAACCCAAATTTGCATCTTTTTTGAAAATGTTCAGAAAAATATTACAAACATTGCAGTTTATAAAAAGTTTAATTTGAAAAGCTAATTATGGCAGTAATAAAGAAAGTAAAGCATAATACGAGCCTCCGAGCTTGTCATAGAATGTATTGTCAATTGAAATATAATGTATTGTTATATATTGTGATTATATTAAAAGATAGAATATGCCCAGAAAAGAAATCAAGAATTAAAGTTATTTATTTTAATGCGTTTACAACTTATTACATACCATGAGGCCACTAGCAGAATGAATGGAAGTTTAGTGATACTTTGCACACCTATTGATGTTCATGATTTCTCGTATGGTTTACTTTCTTTCGTTGTGCCAAGGCTATGGGATGCAGGGACGTCACAATGGGGGAGATGGGCAGAGGGGGCAACTGCCCCGGCTTCACGGCACCCTCCCCTCGCCTAAGTGGAAGGCAGCACAGTCCACTTGGGGAACGGTGCTGTCTGCCTCTCAGCAGGGTCCCGTCCCCTGCAGTGATTTTCTGTTTGTATGCAGAGCCGATTGGCTCTGCAACAAACTGCAAGATGAGGGATGGCGGGGCGCAGAAGTGTGCTCCGCCGCCTCACATTATTATGCTGTGTAGACACGCTGCACAGCAGGAGAAAATTCCTCTCCTGACAGTGTGTTTACATTGCGGAGACCCACAAGATGAACACGCTGACTGACTGGAGAGGCCATTCGTCACATTATGGAGGTATAGTGGACATTGGACCAGGATGCAGGCTAGGTGCAGTGGATAATGGGGATGGTTTGGTGGGGCTGGGGTCATGGTCGAACCTCATGCCTTAGGCAATTTAACCATGACTTGCATGTGCTGCTGAAAATGACACACATCAGTATGCACTGTGAAAAATAGGCACGTGAAAGGAAGTTTATAGTTCTTCAATATATGTTATAAGAGGAATTATTAATAACATAATGCTGTAACATCATGAAACATTTTCACTTATAAAAACCTATGAAATTCACTGACAAAAACTTTGTTAAAAGGGACATTCTGGTTAAGTTGCACTAATAAAAACCTAGGAAATTAATTGAAAAAAATGTTGTTAAAGGGACGTTATGGTTGCAAGATAAAATCGAAAAATCAAAAGAAAGTGAGACCTGAGTGATTGCAGTCTGGGCAGGACAGCGCAGGACAGACTGCAGACGGATGTGGAAACCAATATGGAGGTAAGCGCTGCAGTGTCCGTGAAGGAAAAGGACGTGGACACTCCTAACATCAGGAGTACGATCGCAGGCAGAATGACAGAGAAAAACTCCATGAAAGAGCTCCAGCAACACAGGCGTTGTCATCTCGACTGGGAAGGTAAGCTCTTGTCAGCAGGGCGATATTCGCCCACAACCATTCAATGTGGAGGTTTGTATAGCAGCGAATACAGCCCTATACATAGACAGCTTGCAGGCACAGGCACACACTGGAACGCCTCCAGCAAACCCTTGCTAACCCCTTTGCGGACTTCTAGGAGAGGAGGTGGGAAAAGCCTGCTGAGGTGCAACTGGAGCTAGATCAGACCCTGCGGTCGGCGATCTTGATAGAAAATGTTGCAATTGGCGATTTGTACGTTAAGGAACTCCAGTCAGAAAAAACTCGAGCTGCCGGAGGCACTTGGCTCCAGATAACAAAACGTGACGTAATTGGAACAGAGAGGGGGTCATATTACCAACCCTAATTCTAGCAGATGGAAGTGAACCCCCCCCAACCTTACAAGGGTCTAAAACAACGGACAAATTGACCACACTGTCACATGGCAGCATAGAAAGCATACAGAAACAATTGCCAAACTTTCTAAGAAGAAGTGACAACCAGAACAATCTGGTTATCAAACGCCCCCAGGAGACAGGAGGGCTCAAAATTGAAACTAGGAGGCTGAAAACAACTAGCAACATCTGGAAACCCACACGATTCAAACCGGAATAACATACGGACGGAATGAGCTTCTTTTCTCAGTAGCAGAAACAACAGGGGGGAACTCGATCACATACAAGACTGGTTGAATCGGATAGGGGCCATTCAGTGAGCGAAGTCTCAGATCAACTATTTCTGGAAACCTCTCTAGTGGTGGAAGCGGCTGGTAAGGCCTTGAGGAGACAGGTGTATAGAATGGAACTATACAGTTACTAGAGGGAATAGTCTTCCCGGCTAGCCTTAATAAATTAGCTAATCCCAACGGTCAGCGAGAGTTATATGAACTGGAGCTCGATGGAATTTAACAGCAAAGCCTGACCAGACCCTTAGAATGATGACCAATCTAAGACTCAACAAGGTTCTCACAAAGGAGTGAGACCGGATTCAACAGAAAATTCAGAAGAATCCGGAGAGACGACAGCAGAGAATGTTTCACAAACCACTCAAACTGAGGAGATAAACTTGGAAAAAGATATTCTCCAATGAGCTTCAGGAGAGCTCGACTTCTTAGCAGTCTCAACCTTAACAGCAATATTGGCCCCATTTATGAAATTGTACAAGTAAATGTGTGACCAATTAAAAGACCAAACGACGATGCTTGCAATGCTGCATTCGAAAATGCTGTATGTAGAGGGATTTGTCACAGGAATTCAGAAAGAACTGGACAACAGCACAGCAAGAGTGTCGACCCTACTCTACACCATACTAGACCCAATCATCAGAGAGAAGCAAACAAGAAGATTGTCTTGAGCGTTTCACATAGCGGAGACATAGACGCTAGAAGTAACGCCCTTAAAACAGACGTCCTCAATGGCGACACAAACAGATGGTAAGGTACCCTTAGCTGGACTTGCCAAAAATGTGGTTGAACTAGCAAACCAGGAGGCGGATCTAACAAACACGAAGGGGCTACTTTGAGAGCCCCAAGTATCAACTAAATCCAAACTATGTAAACAACCTGGTACACCACAGTTATTACGTCTAGATGACAATCGAAATATTCTGGTCTCCATTGAAATAACACCGGACTTGGAAGATACAGGAGAAACGGAGACCGACAAATCAACAACTGGTGATTTGAATACAAATAATAAAGTAAAAGACAACACACATTGGCATCAAACATCCACAGAAAATATGTGAGATTTGCACGAAACCAAAGATGACGCAAAAGGAAAAAACAATAGTATCCCCAGCTGGGGATGGAGAGATTCAGGAGGAACAGAGAAACCTGAAGAGAGAAACTCTAGTTAAAATAAACATGCAAAGAAAACCAAGAATCAAGCACCGCAACTGAAAGCCTGCATTTATTATTTGTATTTATTAAATTTATATAGCACTTTAATCCAAAGTGGTTAGAATGGAGTGGTTTAAGTCAAATCGAAGTAGGGCGTTTATCAAAAACATCACATTGCCAAAAATAAACGTGGACATAAGAACAAGCAGTGTAAACAAACTGAAAACCACAGAAAATATCGAATCATCACACAAGGACCAGCTGTTAAACGAGACTACTAGAGCCAAATGAATGAAGAGAATGAGGACACTGCCTCGGTTGACTTGTTGGACTTATCGACATATACCATCTCGGAGCAGTATATGAGGAGGTTGGAAGATCTGGGATTGAAGAACCAACATATGACCCAGAAACGTTGGTTAGTGACTCGACAGAGTAGAGGGCCTAGAGCCCAGATGGGCTATAGGCCGTCTCCGCCAAAAGTTTTACCTTAAATTGGAAAACACATTGTTCATATAAACTCTTTTGTGAGACGGCAATAGGAGGGAGAACTAGAAACCGCAAAGGAAAGAAGTCTGCCGTTAAGAACTGGGAGTTTACGGCGTTCTGAAAATGAAGACCTGAAAATAACGAGTAAAAAACAGGACACTCAAAAGAACTTTGCTGGATATGGTAACAAAAAGGCAAGAGAGATAGGCTCAACATTGAATAAAGATGACAACGAGAGCAGGCATCCGAACAAACTGGAACATGAAAAGCGAAATGAGGAGAATCCGATAAAAACTGATATGAATCAAAAGAGAGGAACACTTTACACAAAGATTAACTACATGGGATTTCTCCCTTAAGAATCTCTAGACTGAGAAATGGGAAAACAGAACAAAGAGACAGAAAGGAGATCTCACCAAATAGGATTCATGAAGGAAAGGATGCATCCAAAAGACGACAACCTAAGAATGTCCTAAATTTGGTACTCGAGAGAATAATCCCAGCGCAAGACGGCCCGATTTTAAACGGGGCCAACGTGATCAGGCTACTCCACCACGTCCCTACTCTAAGATCTTTAAAACTGATGACCTGGTGACAATCGAGTTCCCAGATGAAGAGAGGATGGATATGGTGATTCTTTATCCATCGACCCCATTGATAAAACAACTGTTAAGGAGGCACGGCGATTGAGGCACATGGGTTTTGACTTAAGGAGCAAAAAGCAGAGAATCCAGAGGCCTCATATACAACAACCCAAAAGCCAGAATAATCACGAGCAGTGAGGTTCGAATCAGAGAACGGGAGAATGCAACAAACTAGAGCTGTAGATAGAAGAACAAAAACATCTTGGGAACCCTACAGATCAAAGGTCAAGAAAAATGAGAAGACATCGAAAGAGAGTGAAGGATCAGAAGAGAATTGGAAATGGTTAGCAGGGCTATTAGCCAAGAAATAAACAAACCATAATGCCAAGAATATTTTGAGTTCAAACAGTGCACACTGGAACACTAGGGGGTTCTCGCACCTCTTTGGTAACAGAGACCTTGCAAAAGGCAACTACGACGCAATTTTTCTGCAAGAAACGTGGCTGAGAGAGCCCCCGATTTTGGAAGGATACACGGTCTATCTAAACTCAGCATTAAAAGGAGCAAGAGGAAGACCTATGTCCGGCCTCTTAATAGCCATTAAGAACTGTCTACATTTCCATCTTTTAGAAGAATTTAATCCCAATCCATACATCCAAATGGAGGTGGGTAAGGCATCTGCAGGACCAGACGATCCTGAGAAGATACTCTTATAAATCTATACTGGAATCTAGCAATTAAGGATGTCAAAAAGTTTGCCAGAGCAGGTAGTTCATTTGATCGACATCCAGAGGGAAAAATGGAAAGATCCTCACTTTTTTTTATGCAGAGGTCTAAATGCCCAATGCTGCGATACCAATGGTCAAGATTGTGAAGACGATCTAGTAATACTAACTGAAGCCTGAAAAAGGGGACAAATGCAATCAACCCAGAGTACCGGGTTCAGCACTGGGTACCGAGTACCCCAAGGTTCAGTGCTTGGTCCTTTCCTCCTCTCTCTTTACACCTCCCTCATTGTACCCGTTATCTCCTTGTTTGGCATCTCCCACCATTTCTATGCCGAGGACACAACTCTTTCTCTCTTTCTGCTCCTTCTCAACTGACCTTCACCAAAATCTCACTTCCTGCCATTAAGAACTGGATGTCCTCCCGCTTTCTCTCTCTTAACACTGACAAGTTCGAAGTCCTATTCTTCCCCTCCAACTCTCTTCCACCTCCCGTTCCTCCCTCATTCATTTAATTTCCTCCCTCTGATCTCCCTATCCTTCTCAAGCTCATAATTTAGGCGTTCTCTTGGACTCCTCTCTCTCCTTCTCCCAACATATTTCCCTCACTTCTCGCACCTGTCGCTACCACCTCTTCAATATTCGCAAAATCCGTCCATCCCTCACTTGCCACGCTACCAAACTCTTAATCTCCTCCCTCATCTTCTCCCGCCTCTTCTATTGCTCTTCCCTACTCTTTGGACTACCTACATCTCATCTTGCTTCCCTTAAATTCATCTACCACTCTGCTGTTCGTACCCTATGTCTCCTTACCGCCCGTGACTCCATCTCTACTTCGCTCTCTTACCTTGGCTGGCTACCATTTCACTCCTAACTTAAATTTCACTTTCTCCGACTTGTCTTCAAATCCCTCCATGGTCTTGCTCCCCCTTATCTCTCCTCCCTTCTCTCTTTCTACTCCCCCTCCCGTTCCCTTCGTTCCGCTGACCATTTTCTTCTCACTGTACCTCCATCCCCCTGTGCCTCCTCCCGTTTCCATTCCTTCCAACTCCTAGCGCCTCTGCACTGGAACTCCCTTCCTCTCGCAATCTGCTCCACCCTGATCTTCTCCTCATTCCGCACTTCCCTTAAATCTCTCCTCCTCCATTCTCCTCCTTGAAACCCCCTCCCCCTCTGCATCCCATCCCTCCTTATTCTTTCCCCTTGACTATCTCTCTCCCACCTCCCCTCTCTCTCCCTTCCCTTTCCCTCCAACCCATCACCACCCCTCCCCCCCACCCAGTCCCACTCCCCTATTCCCCCTTTCCCCTTCAGTTAATTGCTCTACTCAATTTTTTGTTGAATGATTCATATTGTAATTTTGCTTCCACCGTTATATTGTTTGTTTTTATGTATTAATTTGTTCCACTGTACAGCGCCTTGGTGTAAGGCGCTTTATAAATCAATAAATACAAAATACAAATAGAAACCCAAGAGACATACAGAGCCTAAATAGTATTACTCAAGGGGACATTCCCGGAAAAATGATTTGGAAAGGAAAGAGTTGTCAGATCATTGATTATATCTGTGTATCACGATTATGGCAGTTCAGATCATGATCGTGGAAGAGATGTATTTGAGCAATCATAATCTCCTCAGCTTGGCCTGGGCTTTCCTATACCATAACAAGGGACAAAAATATACTGCCGACCGAAACACCGGGAGAAACAGACTGAGGATTGGAGCCGACAAAATTGCAAGTTTAACAGGAACGCTCAAATTAGCCATAGACAGTATGAACAAGCAAAGGGGAAATCAGGTACTGGACTATACCGGGCTGTTTAAAGCTTTTGAGACTAAAATGGGGCATAGGAAAAAGCCTATTATCTGCCATCACCATGTTTTTGACTTCGCGGTCTACGATAAAAAGAAAATCATAAACCACCAGATTTGCATATTAAAGAAACAATCATCATCTGAAGAAAGGATTATGATTAACAAACTACGACAGCAATATCGAAACTGGCAGAACACGACATCAAAAATGGTTCTTGCAACAAGATGCAGGGGAAATGCTCCAAAATATAAAGAAAGAATACATCAGAAATGTGGACCTTCATTAATAATCTTGACGCCCCACAGGACGCACTTGTGTCAAATCCGATTCCAGCAACAACATGGGTTAACATTTTTCAAAATGTTTGCACCCAGAACTATTCGAATGAGCAAAGTCGACAAGAAAGAACAGGGCATGGGATCAACTAGGTATGAACATCTCATCGATACAGGAGTCTATAGACAGACTGAACAACTCAAGAGCCCCGGGCCCCGATGGAATGAGGAACGCCCTATTGAAGCAAGATCCAGCACGATGGTTCATATTCCTAATGATGTTATTTGACTATATCCTGAAAACGCAAGCAATACCAGGCACATGGAAAACAGCGGTGATCATCCCCATCTACAAAAAGGGCCTGAGATCAAACCCAAGTAACTATCGTCCAATTGCTCTGTTTGTGGCTGGCAAGGTCTTTGCCTCACTCATCTTGAAGACAATGGTTCAGTGGAGTACGGAGTCCAACCACAGGGACGAATGGCAAGCCGGGTTTGTCAAAGATGTTGGGACATCTTTAAACATCATCATTAACCTCCTCAAAGCCCAAGTAGAGAGGAATAAAGGGAAAAAGATCTTTAAAAACATCTTCATCATTAACATCCTCAAAGCCCAAGTAGAGAGGAATAAAGGGAAAAAGATCTTTAAGGCCTTAATAGACCTTACACAGGCCTTGGACACTGTAAAGCGGCCAAAGGTCAAGAACAAACTTCATCAGTGGGGATGCCCGACCAATGTATTGGAAGTAATTCAAGATCTTTACTCAGGCAGATCGGGCCTCTTGTCAAAGGCAATCCTGCCAACATAAGGCTAAAACACAGCTGCCCTCTCGCACCAAAGTTGTTCAAACTGTTCATATCCGATATTGGAGGAGGCATTTGTAAACACTAGATGTTTCACACCAAAGATTGGGACAGTCGGAGTGGGACGACTATTATATGCGGACAATGTCATCCTGCTGGATCATGGTGGGAATGCAGCCGCAATTATAGGCGGTACAGAAATACGTGGATGTAAATGGCCCTAAAGTTAATCCAGCTAAATCAAGGATCATGACCTTTGATTCAGCTATTGGAAGAAGCTGCAAAAAAGCTTACACATGGCATCTAATGGGAAGGAAAATCCCACAAGTCAAGTCTTTCATATGCTTGGGAGTTTGTCTAAATACAAGCAAAAGTGACGCCCCACGAGTAGAACTATTGAGAGCTAAAGCCAAAAATCTAGCGAGCCAAGCAAGGCTATTGTTGGAAAGATTATGTGGCGTTTCTCTGAGGCCACTGATTTCGTTTTATCGGAGGAAGGCTCTTCCGATATTAACATATGGAGCGGAAACCTCTTTCGTTACAGGCGAATAACTGGGTAAGGATAGAGGGAATATTCTGGAAAAGGGTGCTTCATCTAACAAAAATTACACTGATCCAGGCAATCCTAATCGAATTAGGATTAACAGCGATGAAAACCATAGTGACCTGGAAATCCCTATCCTTATACAGGAAATGCATGGACGAATCTAAGAGAGGTGGCTATCCGGCTTTAAGGGAAGCACTCATAAAAAAACAAAAAGGATACTCTCAGAATGGAAAGCTATCTGTCAAGCAATAATAGCCGATCTGGGGGAATCCGATCAGACCCTATGGGAGAATCCAGACAAAGTAAAAAAAAAAAAAAAGAAATGGTATACACAGGACTGGATTGAAACTCAGGAGGGGAGACAGGCCTTGAAATTCTATGGGAAACCTCTCCAAGAAGCGAGAAAACTGAACTTGCTCCAGAAATACCTGGAACAATTCCTAGGATTAGTATTACAGAGATCAATTATGAGACTCAGATTGAACCTGTTCCCAACGAGGGAGATTTTGAATAGTAGAAGAAAGTCCAGGAGCAGAGTATCATGCACATTTTCTCAGGAAGAGAATTCCTGTGAATCACTAAAACACCTGGTACTGTATTGCCCCACAATGAAGGAATCCAGATTTACTATTATGACAGAAATCACTAAGAACTATGGCTCAAGATTAATTGAAGATTGGTGGTGAGAACATTTGCTGGGTAATCAAATCTCTCTCACCCTGGCGCTTGTGATACTACTGAGGGAAACCTTCACACAATTCAGAGCGCAAGTGAGAGGCGCAGTAATGCCCTTGATCTTAATCAGATTTTAAACACTGACTTTGAATTAATAGAATTTTATTTTGAGATAACAAAATGGCAAAAGGTTTTCTGTACTGTAGAGCCATGTAAAGCCAATAAAATACATATTTTCTTTAAAGAAATTTGCCAGTAATGGTAAACTATACAACCATAACTCGCGCCACCACGGTGCACTGCTAAGACTAACACCTAGAACATCAAGATCACAAATGGATCATTGATGACAAGGTTTTCAAATATACAGTCAGAGCGGCCAAAGGCCCTGGCTAGTGGGCCTGGAACACATGCAAGGCTATGGCTACATAGTAGGTCCAAAAGAAACATATTGGCGGAACATGAACAGTGAGCACGGCCAATGGCAGAAGGTCAGGACGAGTGGCCCGTAAAAAACTATTGTAGAACAAAAACCTTGAAATTCAATGAAAAAAAACCTTCGTTGAGGAGCAGTTAAGTTGACCAGATTGAACGCAGAAAAACCCTTGAACTTCAGCGCATGTGGAAAGTCATGAGTAGCTTAACTCAGCATGTTCTCGTTGCAAAGCCCATAAGCACATACATATTATAGGAGAAAGGATTTACAATGACATACAAAATTACATTATGGTGGACATCAACAGGAACGTGCCGAGTTAAGCTGGTCATGACATCCGCTGAATTTCAAGGGTATATATACGCGTTTTTATTGAATAAAGACTAGTTTTGGAAAATATTTTTTCAAAACTGGTTTCCTGAATTAACACTTAATGACTGGGGGAGTGCTTTCCAATGGACTGGAGATACAACAGTCATCTGGACACACACATATATATATATATACACACACACACACACGCACACACATTTAAATTAACTGTGTATGTTGGTGTGAATGGTCTATTTGTTTTGTGTGCATGCAAGCAGTTGTGTGACTGGTGGGTGAATGCGTGTATGTGCCAGCCCCCACGGGGCCACTAAATTTAGGGTTTGGGGGCTGCTGGGTTGCTTTACCTTTCATACACGGAACCATGCAACAAGGGTAAAACAAACAAGGGTAGAGCCCCGGATGGCGTCCGGACCCTTCAGCCCTTTTAGTTGAAAGGGGCTGAGAGCTTCGGGGGGCTCCCCCACCCCATTAACTACCCCCATGTTGCCAGTCAGCAGACTTGTAACAGCAATATATTGCTTTCTTTATTACTTTCGTTCTGGAGCTTGAAATGTGCGCTCTGAGTGCTCGCCTTCCAAGCTGGGTTTGCTGGAGCCCTTCTGGCCGTCACTTCTCTGGGGTGCACCTAAGGGTTATCACCTCGTTGACATTATGTATGCACCCCACGGGTGCCTCAGTCCGTTTTCCACTCTAAGCAACGAGGGGACCCCCTAATCATCATGTTGAAATGGGCCTGGGTAAAGAAAACATAAGTCATCAGGTGACTAGACTGGCCATATTGAATGTTGGCCAGTCTAGCCAGTGATACCATTTATGGTGCACAGCCAGTCTGGATATACTTTCTTTGGCATGGTTATTTTTACTGGCTGCGAGTACTTATAGGTTAATACTTGCATATATTGGTGCCGCCTGCATGGACATGTTTGGAAACAGCCACCATGAAAAGGTTTTTATACTGGCATATGTTGTGGGCAAAGGCGGCATAAAATGCATTGCAAAATGCCCCGTGACCGCTTGGTTACTTGCATTTATTGGGTTTTTCTATGTGCCACCATACAACACAAATTGCAAACTATATTGCTTTTTACCCAATTTTTCAAGAAAGTGCTGTAAAATACATCATTTTAACCCATCGTTTTAAAAACATCCTCAACCATCCCTTTTTTGGATTGGGCTCCCTCATTGTGCTTTGTCAATCCCACATAATTGGTGCAAACGATTAAGCTCTCCAGTTCAAATATTCACCAGCCGTAACTGAACATACATAGGTCACTGAGTGTTTTAATGCGCACAAAGGGGCAAAGCGCTCCCTAATGCTGGTGTTACGTAAGGGGGCCTGTGCGCATTTGTTTCTGCCATCTTCCTCAACACCCCAGATTTAATGGGATGCATAGTACTAGTACTTGTGTTATTGATGCCGTTTAACAACTATTTTGTCACGCTGCCAACCGGGCTCAGATTCAACAATGTGGATTATTGAAAACTGAATCACCAGAAACTACCGGCCAAACTGTGAAATTAAGTTCAAAGATGCTACAGTGAGGTAGACATGAGCCCCAACGTCCTGCCAAGATATGTCCATATGCCATGAAAGGTACAGCCATCCCAGCTTCAAGTAGTGAGTCCTGAAGCTTGATTACCAAAAATTAACCAATACAGAATTCCGGGAACTGCGGTATACGTTTATTCATAACAAGTTCTTGTATTTTTCCTTTAAAAAGCAGACTGAATAGTTTACAAAATATTTCCGAACACAGTCCTAATTGAAACCTTCCACATTCGGTAGCACAGTGCCCCTTTTGATGGCAATGTTTATAATAAGCAGACAGAAGAGAGCCAGGGTTTCTCCTGACGCAACTGCTTCAGTTCCTTTAAAAACGGAAGCTCCTGGAGTAGTGGGGTCCCACAGCCCCGGCAGTGCAGTGGCCACATAAGGTCTGGGGGTGCCCCGGCACAGTCTTCACCCATCAGGGTGAAGGCTAGGCTGGGGCTTGCAGCGCGAGAAGGAAGCGCTCAGAATGGGTTGGAGCTGACCGTGACATGTGGCATGCGTCACATGCCACGTTCAGCTCCTACCCCTTCTCCAGCTTCCTCGTGGCTCATATTCCTGTTTGTGAGCAGCACAAAGAGGCAAGGGTGGCCTGGAGTGACGGAACGAAGCTGGAAAAGCAGGTAAGAAGGCTTTAAAAAGAAAATGTGACGTGTATTTTGAATGTGTGAAGTGCATATCAGGTGTATGTATGTGATATGAGTCAGTGAGAGGTGAGTGAATGAGATGAAATGTGATAGTGTGTTTGTTTGGATGCTCTGGGCGGGTGGGTGTGTGCCTGTGTAGAGAATGCAGTGAGTGTGGATGTAAGAGAAGGTGTAAGAGTGACTGACTGGTGGGTGAATGAGTATGAATGTGGTAGTGCGTGTTTGAATGCTCTGGGTAGGTGGGTGTGTGCCTGAGTAGAGAATGCAGCGAGAGTGGATGTAAGAAGTGTACGAGTGAATGACTGGTGGGTGAAGGAGTTTGAATGTAATAGTGTGTTTCAATGTTCTGGATGGGTACGTGTGGAGAATGCAGAGTGGACACTAGAGAAGGTGTATGGGCCAGTGAGTAGTGGGTGACCGACATGACAATGCATTGGGAAATGCACTTGTGCTCTTTTGGTGACCTCCATCTATTGTACTTATTCCCAATGAGTTACCCTACACCCTACAAAACCGATTGCAAACTGTCTGGCCTTCTACCCAAACGTTCACAGAAAGTGTGCTCTGTAATGCACCATTTTAACCCATTATTCAGCAAATGTTCTCATGGGAGGGTGGAAGAATCCCCCTGACCCTCATCATCCCCCAAAACCCTTTTTCATTAGTTCGGACCCCCTCGCTATGCTCGGTCCCATTTGCATATTTGTGGCAAATATTTACACCCTCCAATAAAACAACTCACAAGCCACCACTGGTGGGTGGTATATTTTGGGACCAGGCACTGCCCCCTTCTTTCCATGCTAGGTGAAACATGGAAGCTTTGATTAAAAAACATATTTACTTCTTTCATTTGGAGTAGTGCATACTCTTGCAGCGGCATAATCATGAACATTGCGTGCGCACATGTGGTGGTCCGGGCCGACCCAGTTTGTGGCGTGCCCTGTGCTTTGCTAAGGAGCTTGGGGGCTCTCAGCATGGCTCGCAGGTGGACGCCCACATTTTGTGCTATGCCACTGACTGGGCTCTACTCACCTTGAACACATTCAAGTGTTATGTGAATGGTTGAGAGGGGCCGCAAACTCGACCAGGACCCTGCTATGGTGCAACAGTGTTTAAGAAAATAAGCGTTGGACACAGATTCTCTGAAGTGAGAGAGCCATGGAGTGACCCGCCCCTCCCCACTACAACTCCTTCTTGGAAAGGGCTTTGTGGAAGCGTCATTCACGGGCCTTCCTCTGTGCCTCAGTTCTTATATCTGGCTGAAATGAGAACGACTGGAAACATAGGTGTTAGACGCATCTGAAGGTTATGTGCCTTCACTTCCTGTGATGTCACTTGGGGGGGCAGGGTCAAACATCACTTCCTGTGAGGTCAACAGAGGTCAAAGGCCATGTGACGTCACTTCCGCTACCCCTGGCAATTTGGTGAAATTACATCTCTGGTATACAATGCTCTTGTTTAACAAAACCAGGCCTGTATTACAGAAACTTTTCACATGTAGAGTGTTCGTTTGCAAAGATGCAAGGAGAAAATATGTATTTTCAATATGGACATTTTTTGCCCTGGTGCAAATGCCATTTAACATTCCACTTGCACCCACACTAAGTTTCAGTACACAGCAGTTTCAGTACACAAGCAAAGTCTGCTTTCGGAAGTAGAAAGAAGGGATGAAGTTCTATGTCAATACCAGAGGCTCGGATTATGCGTCTCCTCCTTTCTTTACTTGTCAAGGAGCATAAATAACATGTAAAATGCGAACAAAATAAGAAAAACTACAAATCCCATGATTGAGTCTTTTCGTAGTCTGTTGGATTGCGGTGCACAGATACTTGAGCTTCAGGCCTTTATCAATTTAGACTGTTGGGAAAATACAGGGACCCTAGGAAAGGGATGGAGTATTCATAAAAAGTAGTTTAAAGGGTAAAGACTGACAAATATTGGCCTACGTTCTAGATCTCACAAATGTTGGCTCAGGTAGAAGAGCACTTATAGTACTGAGAATAATCTGATCCGATTAGCAAGAAATGTAAATAGTGGCCCGTATGTCCAACACAGAATGCTCCAGGTTTACCCTAACAATGGTGTCATCAGACAATACTTGTTATTAAATTTAACATCAGTGAAGTATTGGAGTGTAGAGGGGCATTGGTATGGATAGACCTGACCGGATGTGACGACTATGTGGTGATAATGCTCTAGAAACACTAGAAGACATATTGGTTGATTGTGCAAGTCTAAACAAGATCAGATGGAACCATTTGAAATCATATAATAATGCATTTGACTGTGATGATAAATCATTTGTATGGTCCAAATTTATGGAACGAAATGCAGTAAATTTTATACATTTTATTGTAAAACTCTACTTGAAATGTAAGGACATTTTAAATGACCTATATAAGGGGTTTTTATATCGAACGGATAACAAAAACATGTTTTTAATACAGTATTAAAATGCTATCTATAGCCTTCTATTTACTAGTGCCGGAGCAGTCTATGGAATTCCTGAGATTTGTGGTAGACACGATGCTGGGAACTCTCAGTTTACCATTGGACAAGGTGAACATGATAAAAAAAAAATGTTAAAAACAAAAAAAAGAAAAAAGGAAGATCAAGGTGTCCTTGACAAGAGAACTGATCTCTTAGAGAGTTGGCCAGATTGGTGGGGCGACTGGCCTCCTCAATGCAGGCTATATTCCCGGGGCGTCTTCACTACAGAGCCTTACAGCGGTTGAAGAAACAGCATCTCAGGATAGTTCTGCCTTACGAACAGAGGATTCCGATATCTCAAGAAGCGAGGTCGAATTTGAGTGGAGGTTCCACCATGTGGAGGCATGGTGGGGGAAAAGCGATATCTGGATCCTCCCCAGACCCATTAATAGAGTCAGATGCCAGCCTGTGGGGCCTCGGAGCCCCGAGTGGAGAGATGACGATAGGAGGCAGATGGTTAGGAAAGGAGCTCGATCTTCACATCAACTGCCTGGAGTTGCTGGTGGGTTCATTTGCAGTGAAATGTTGGATCAGGGGAGATCTCGATGTTGCATGTTCCTCAAGATAGATCAATCGGCTAGGCAGAGTTCCAGAATGCTAGCAGAGATTGGCACTTATGCCTGCAGATGAAGGTCTCAGTGATGGTGGAATACTTACCAGGGCTACAGGACAAGGTATCAGACTGGAATTCCAGGTATATGAGAGATGCCAGCGACTGGCAGCTGGACTCAGGGTTATTTCAGGAACTGATGTCCGGGTGGGGCCCCTGTCAGACGGATTTATTTGCATCGAGGATCGACAAACGGCTGCCTTATTTTTTCAGTTGGAGGCCGAACTAGGAGGCGGAAGCAACAGATGAATTCCTCCAGTCTTGGGGGCCGGAAAGAGAATATGCATTTCCTCCGTTCGCAATGATTCTGAGGACTATAGCACAGGTGGGGAGACAAGGAGTCTCTCTGGTTTTGATAACACCAGACTGGAAGGGACAAGCCAATCCAGCTGCCAAGAGCGGTGACGATTGTGCTAGGCCAACCGGGCGAGTGCCACCCCTTGGTACAGGCAGGCAACCTGAACTTAATAGCATGGGCGATTTACGGGGACCCTGGGTTATGCCAGGGCTTTCAGTAGAAGCTGAATGCATCACTGAGGAGTCGTGGGCTCCAGGAACCAGGAAAGCATATAGATCAGCTTGGGCAAAGTGACATATCTTGTGTCTGGAGAGGGACGTGCATACCATTGGAACAGATGCAGTTCTCGTAGTGAATTTCCTGGCACATTTAGTGGCACAGGGCAGAGCCTATAGGACGATTAATACGGCTCGCTTGGCGATATCAGCATGTTACCCTCGAGTTAAGGGCCTACTGTAAGGGGAACATCCCGTGGTATTCAAGCTGCTAAGAGGGATAAAGAAGTTAAGGCCACCTGCACCCAAGTACACATGACTTTGGGAGATGAACAAGGTGTTAAGACTATTTTGGGAATGGCCAGACAACGAGGAGCTCTCTAGAAAGGGCATCAGGCAATAATATTGTGACAAAAATTTCGCCAGTAAAAAGAATCGTGGCAGAAATGCTGTGGTTTGACCTGGTAAAGGTGTACCCCATTATACCATTTAAGGGGAGCAGAGGTTGCGGGGGTATCCCACGCTCCCCTTAAATGGTATCATGGGTCTGGGGGTGTCCCCTGCATCCTTTACATGATTGTGGCGCAAAAAACCACAGCATTTTTGCCACGATATTTTGTATTCACGCCCATTTTTGCCTCGATTTTAAGACATGGAACCCTAGAAAGGCTCTCACGGCCAAAGTGACAGCTTTGCTATGTCTCATCTCTTGCAAAAGGGTGTCATAGGTAAGAGCATTAGAGATAAATAAAAAGACTGTCCCCAGTGAAGGTTACATTCTCTATCTCGAGGAGGACAATAACAGGAATTAGCTTGGTGACTTGTGGATCATTCCAGACCAGCCAAAGCTTTGTACAGTCAGGTGTCTAGCTGCTTACGAAGCCATGACAGAACAGATTAGACCTGCAGGAGAGTCTAAGCTGCTCATAGCGTTATGCAGACTGTATGTTGCGGTAATACCAGCTGTTCTGGCGAGATGGACGAGATGATGTATGCAACAGGGGGCTATAGATGTTGAAACATACGGTGCTCACTCAGAGGAACGACGGCTTCTAAAGTATACACTGTAGGGCTGGAGGATATTCTGAAAGCAGTGGACTGGTCGAATGAATCGACTTTTAAGAACTCTTATTTTTCGACGAATTGAACAGATGTCGGAATTGGTGGCGAGTAAGGTTTGAAAAAACATAGTTCAAGCCTCCGGTCATGACATTGAATTCAAATATCAGGTGCCCCTAGATGAAGAATCGACACAAGACCACCTTCGCCACTGCAGAAGGTTTTTTCCACCTCACGGTTCTCCAGTTTGGCTTCCCAGCAAGACAAGTGAAGTAAAACTGATAGACATTGTTAAGATAGGGTCGGTGACCCAGCATATGAAAAGGATTGTTTTCTGGATACAAAAGAGTGAATGAAAGGTGGAAAAGCCCTGGCAGGATAGTGAACGAAGCAATGTGCTAGTTTGGGACCCTCACCCAAGTAAGAAAGTTGTAACACCCTGGCAGGTGAGTAAACTAGTGATAAGAAGAAGAGTAAGAGAAACAGGGGATTGAAATCCCAATCTGAAATTGTCAAACATTGGAAAAGGGAGGATACATACACCTGTCTAAAGCGAAGTTATAAAGTTACAATACCCTGGCAGTAGAGCACACCAGGGAATGGACTGGAAAGTCCAGGGGCAATACCCCTCTATGAAGTTGTGAAGACAGTAACAAGAGAGTTGTATGTGCTTCAAGGAGGTTCAAGGGAACGGCATTCCCCCTTGAACAAACTATTCAAGAGAACTGTGTGTATTCAAGAGAATGATGTACTTCAAGTGGATTGTGTACTTTAAAGGATATTCAGGGGTGGAGGGGTAGAGTATTCCCCTTGAACAAAACCGGAACTTTAACAAAGGGACATTTGGACCACTAGAGGAAATCTAGGGAAAGGGAAGACCCCTTTCCTAGTGGACCTCTCTATTCTTTTGTTTTGCTGAACTTTAAAACTTTATGTTGGTAACTTTGGGAAAGTTGTGTTTAGTTACAGAAAACCACATGCACACATTTTATTATTATTATTATTATTATTATCATCTTTATTTGGGTGGAACATTCAACCTTTCAACATTATACAAAATATTAACAGTTAAAACAGTTAACAGTTCAAACATAGTTCATCTTTCTCAAGAAAAATTAAACAGAACACACAAGTTTAAACATAAAACCAAAAATGAATTTCGTAAAAGAAATGGAGCTCGTTATAGCAGCAATTATCTTGTCTCAACCATTCAGTACATCATTCTTTGTAGTTCATGTTTCTTCAATTTCAATTCTTGTAGATATTTTACATTGGTATATCCCAGTGTTTTAGCTTGAATGTCAAAGATATACTTCCATAACTTCTATGCATCCATATTAGTGTGACAATGTTTTGAAATACTTAGCTCGCAATAATGATACATTTTCACATTCTACTACAATGTTCTCCAGATTGTCCTTCATATTTGGACAGTAACGACACATTTCATTTATTTGTTCCAAAGCATACCACATTGCTGTAATTTCTCTAGTTTTCCACAAATTAAATCGCAGACGCAAAAGTCCCACTCGATGCGGAGGATTGGGAGATTTCATGAGATGAAGTGTTACGACCCTCGCCCAAAACCCCCTCTGGCACACCCATTGGCCAGGTGGAGTCAGGACTCGGGCCTCTAGAGCCTGGCATCCTTTTCCAAAACCCTCTTGGGGCCACTCCTGGCGCCTATGGCGCCAGGCTCATACACCATGAGAAACATGTGCTTGGGAACTACTTATTGTGTTGCCAGCCAACATGGAGGCATCCACATAGCCTGGTTCCCAGGAACCAAGCTATGTGGCCTAGTGTTTTAGATGTGGTAGCCTAGGGACTACTTTACATGGACTATTTTGTTGGGGCTATTTAAACCACACCCGAGCAAGACAACACGCTTCACGTTAATTTGCAGCTTGCAGCATGACGCTCACCGTGTCCAGCTATTCCCTCGAACCTCGGAGAAGCAGAACCTGCAAGGAGACAAAAGGAACATCATTAGCAGCTGCATCTTACCTGCAGTCTTCATCTTTAACCACTCGCAGTTACTGAGAACAGCTTCCTCGAATCTGCACACCTCCCGGACAGTACGACCTGAAAGAGGAAGATAGAGGCAACATTAAAGAAAGCAGTAGAGACATTTGTAAAGTACGAACTGCTCAAAAGGCTTACCTTGCTGGTCGTCTCACGGTTGGCACCACTCCGGACATTCCACCCGCGCTGAAGAACAGTGCGACCTATAAGAAAGGAAAACACAGGTTAGCAAAGGCAAGACTTCGCAGCGCTGCACATATTGCTTACTTACCGCATCATAGCGCTCTTAACGTGCCATCACTTACCAGTGGGGGGGGGGGCTCAACCAAGCCAGTTCACCGCGCTGAAGCTCTGCATACCTAAGGGAGAATAAAAAGACATCTTAAACAAAGAAAGGCATGCAGGATAGCAACAAAACAAAAGAACAGCAATAAGACCTACCCGAACAATATCATACGGGCCAGCGTCAGTTAAGTAACTGGACCGCACATGCCCATGAAAAACAACGCGCCCCTGCAAAGAAGGCAGGACGGAGAGCACGCCTAATTCTACCACAAGGTGAGGAGAGGGCCCCAGAGGGGCTGAAATCATACGGGGGTGGAGGGAGGATACTTACCCCGGTCGGTCAGTCATGAACACAGTCATCCTGTATTTTCAGGCAGAACCTTCCCCACAGACCACATCTGGGCAAAGCGGAGAAGCACACAAGCGAGTAACCCGGCTGGGTGGCGCCTCTGTGGATACCAGGTGAGCGTAATGATAAGGTTCCATTGTTCCATAGCATTTGGATGGAAATTGATCTTTCTTAAAGGCCTTGTATTTACAACATTCTAGTTTGAATCCAATCGCTTCCCACAATGTTTTCTTGGCTCTCTCTGGATTTTGTACAAGGAATTCCTCTAATATCAGCATCATGGAAAAATGCCCGTGCCTTCAATTCCCAACATTTTATGAAAACATCAGAGTGTTTCACATAGTTTGATCAAATTGCCAATAAACCATTCTCATTGAAATCTAGAATGCATTTCCGATATAACATGCACAATTTCCATTTATA
Organism: Ambystoma mexicanum; assembly: GCF_040938575.1. Lineage (NCBI taxonomy): Eukaryota > Metazoa > Chordata > Amphibia > Caudata > Ambystomatidae > Ambystoma > Ambystoma mexicanum. The sequence goes on from NC_090937.1 coordinate 647,761,688, forward strand.
ATTTGCATATAATGAAATCAGCCCTAGCCTGATCATGGCAACAGGCACAGATAACAGCAGTTTGAGCAGGACTCTCCAGTATTTGCCTTCCATCATGTTCCAAAAGTTAATAGCCTTCCATTGTTTCGTTTGAGCCGTACAAAAAAATTGGCATGACTTTTTGTTTATAATATACCATAAGTGGATAAATGGAGAATTCACAGTATTTGCCATCAATGATCCGGGCTTGTGATAGAATCGTATTTAATTTCATTTTTGAGCTGGTTTCATATGGCAGATTATTTATATTTACTCCCAGGTAGATGTAATTCGATACTACCTGTAGCCTTGTTTTCTGTAGTTGCCAGGAATTAGCAGAATGCCATTGTCTCACATTACCAAATTGGATTATCTGCTTTTTTTGTATGCATTATGATTTTGTTATCACAAGCATATTTTTCCAAGACTTTAAGCATGTTTCTTAAACCCATGGGTGTTTTGGAGATTTATAAAAGATCATTTGCATAAAGCAGCCATTTCACCACATGCCCTTCCAATTTAGGGGAATCAGTTATGACATTTGCAAAACCTAGGCCCATGTCAGATATGAAGTAGTTGGAGGGCTGAAGCAAGCATGCATCCTTGCTTCAGTCCTCTTGACGTAGGTATTGTATCCGACAACAGACCATCCCCATTCAGTCTTATTTGAATCACTGCGTCTTCGTGAAATTCAATTAACCACTTTAGTATATTCCATGGGCAAATATGACTCATTAACGTCCTGAAAAACAATCCCTAGGGACAGAGTCGAAGGCAGTTCGTAAGTCGACAAATGCCATGTACAATGGCTGATTTATTTGGTGATATTTGGCTATGATTGCATTTAGAGTTATTAGGTTAATACTAGTGCCAAGGACAGCTATGAAACCCGTTTGGTAGGAGTCTCTTAAATTTTCTCTTGTTATCCATTGAATGAAGTCTCTTAGAACTAGGCGCGCAAACATTTTGCCTGGGCAATCGATTAGGGCTATGGCCCTATATGAACTTGGATCCGATCTATCTCCTTTTTTAAAGAGAGGTATTAATGATCGTTTCCATGATTATGGTATCGCTCCTGTCTCTATGACTTGTTTGAAGATTTTATTGCGAATTGAGGCCCATATCTCGGGGTGCTTCTTTAGCATGATATTGTCAAGGCCATCGGGAGTTTGGAAATATAATATAATAAGTCATGCTGATCAAACATTATTGTATGGTTCCACTTGCCTCCTCTTAAGGAGATCTGACAGTTAGGCAATGGGGTTCGATAAACATCCTGATGATATTTGCTCCATGATTTTTCTGGAACGGAATTTATTTGTAACAAAGCTTGTGATTTAAAGTAGCTTCGTTTGATAGTACGCATATCTCGGCTGATGATTTAGTAGCCATTCTGCCTAGCATTTGCTCGCCATCCTGCTGGTAGCATAGAGCTTTCCTGCCATGTAGCCAATTCTTGAAGACTGATTTTAAATGATTTATTTGAGTTAACCTTTCAGGCAATGGAAGATAATTCAACTGCCGAATATGCCGCCTTAGGACACATTTCTTGTCTTTTAATCTTTTAATACACGATCAAACACATGAAGAGGTTTATAACTGCAGACTTGAAAGACAGATTTAACTTGGATATATTTCTGCATAGAAGAAACATAACTTCTTCCTCGTTGGAATGTTAATAAATTGTCAAAGTCGGTTAGTGACTTCTCTGACCATCTTAAACGATTTCTCCCATTGTTTGCTGTTACCTGCCCTCTATATTTATCTTTTGCTTTAGTATTATGCAATAACTTCCATGTCCAAGTCAGGCATAGTTGTCAATGGTCACTCATTTCACTGGGAGTTACACATAAGGATTTTACTAGGTTTATAAAGTCACGATTGGTATGGATGTAATCAATCGTAGCCCTTAACGGTCCTCTCTGCTATGTGCGGAGATATCACACACGATCGCGCCATTTAGCATGACATACTGCCTTTCTTCCATCAACGTGCACCATCTTAACTCTTCCGCTTTATGCCTTCCAGTTAAATTGGATGTTAAATGGAGATTCAAATCTCCTACTATCATAATGAAGTTTATATTTTGTTCCAAGGCAAGACTATCAAGAATCACTTCTATATTTTTAAAAAAGAATTGGCCAATAGTTGAGATCTACCTCAATAGATGTTTATAATAATCATGGTGTATACATCTTTCACTAATTTTACCACTTGAATATAAGGGGTATGCGAGTTACACGACTAGGCATTAAAGTCTTTGGACTTTTTGATGGCTACCATTAGCCCCGCCATGGGACGTCCTCTATGCTGGGTCAAGGCAGGGGTTATTATATGATATCCATTCCATATCAGTGTATCTACTAACCACGTCTCCTGTAGTATGATAATATCGTAATTGTTCAAGTCACTTTCATTTGGATTAATGAAGTGACTAAAACTTCGAGTGTTCCAGGAGATGAGCTGAACGGTCTCGGATAATGGGGATTGTTATGCTTGATGATGATTATTAGACAGGTCATGTTGATTAACGGTGAAACATTTAGCGTTCAACTCTGTGACATTCTGTCAGTCTGCACCATATATTCTGAAACTCTTCTTTAGTAACCCCTGACTCTCATCCAAATCAGACTGGCTATAATCTTGAATTAGATTAAAGCAAATTTCATGTAATGATGACTTTTCACCCCACATGATGTTTGCTATTACAGTTGAGCGAATACATATTCGCGACCTTGTAAGATCACTGTCATCCAGAAATTCAACCCTATCAATGTTTGCAGAAATTATATTTATCAGTTTTGGAAGTTCCCTGCATATATCCCTGCATATATTCAGGATGCTTGAACGATTTAAATCAAATTTAGTGAATGGATGTTCACAGCATTTGATTATAAAACCGTGGTAATTCATGTGGATTTGTTGTTTATTAGAGATCAGCTTGTTCTTATTTGCTACATTCCACATTGGAGAGTTATTTTTTTTAAATTGTATATTTTGATCAATGCATAGGTTTTGTTGAACTGATTATATTATGACATTTAAGGGTCCAGGTCCATATACAGTTGGTTGGTACGAGGGAACGGTCATCTGGCTTCTATCATAGTGCACAGTTCTCATATCCTCTTGTCTATTCGCTATATACCAGGCCACTGACTTGTTTATTTCGTCCCTTATCTGCTCCGACGATAAACTCGTTGGTGCATTTGCCCTAGCCGGCATTGCACCAAGTCCTCTTGTTTCATCACGAGGGGCAATTGACATTTGCTGTGGATTTTTATCCAGAGAGCTTTTCTTTCAACAATACATTTTATTAAGCATTTCAACAAAGGCATAAGTGTACACTTACATCATCATGGCATTTAGAAAAGCAATAAATTATTAAACTGGGTCATCAACCCGCGTCACGTTCCACTTCAGGATAGGCGAGGGGGATTGTTCCATTTGGCCGTCTCTCTGTATATAGTTTTTTGGTTACATCTCACCTCCTCCATCAGTGTTATAGTTCGGATCGCTTTGAAGCCATCATCATGTTAGCGGGGACCTTCTGGTGAGAGCTGGTTATCTTTCTGAGTAGTCCATATCAAGAGAGTTTAACTGTGCTGATAAAGCAACCAAATCATCAAGCGGCTTATATGTCATAATGACCGGTGGCTTCATTTGACTGGCGATAGATTGTTGCATTTTTGGTTCGCTCTGTTCAAGTTTATCTTTCTGTTTGAGTCTCTGTTTTTTTATATGACATGTTTATGATTTTTTTTAAATCACCTTGTTTTTGATCTTGCTTTTATTATTTTTTGGGTTGATGCCGCTTTCCTGTTCTTAACTCCTTTTAGATTGGATGCATTTATCTTTTTCCCCCATTTTAGATTCCTCTTTGGAGAATATATTAAATGTATTGGGTTGTAAAGCTTTATTGGATTAATTTCGTTTAGGGCTTGGTTTCCATAATTGGAAGTATCAATCCTAATAGGCTCAATATCATGATGCAATGTGGATTGTTGATTTTTATAATCAGTTTGCGAGCCTACATTTACTTGTTTACAGTGTCTAAAAATTGTGTATGTTTGATTCGTTACATTCATGTGTTCACTATTCACATTCTTTTCATTACAATTCGCTAGTTGCAAAAGTACAATTCTTTGATCATTTATTTTCTGGTCCATCGCTTCATATAATTTTGCTAAAGTCAGCAATGCAGTATTCATTGCCGTCAAGATATTGTTTACAGCAATTGAATCTGCAGGTAGCCCCATAGAGGGTTTTTGATTTTTAGATACAGTTTATTTCAGTACATCTGTATTGCCTGTCAAGGTGTAGGTGGAATGTATTCAGTATTGCCTGTCAAGGTGCAGATGGAATGAATGATAAAGAGTGCAATGAGACATTGTGCTCTGTGCATTCAAATGAAACAGGCGATAGTGAAATTGCGAGTTTCCCTGGCGTAGTTAGTGCCTCGTTACCATACTCAATCGACACAGGTGGAATATTGTCGATTGGACTCTTAATTGGGGAGATGTCACTAAATTGCATTAAATCTCTTGTGTTAGAATGCACGAATAACATCTCCTTATTGTTACATGAATTATTGCTTAAATTCATGAAATCAAGAGCTTCTTCATTGACTTGCCCAGTTATTTGCAACGCCTGCTACGCTTCCCTTAGTTTTCGTTGCGCAGCCACTGTACATGCTGTAGATTGCCTTCCATTCGAATTCACATCAGCCTCACCCACTAAGGGAGTGGCTGAATCAAAACGATTGCTTTCTGCTTCCATTGTGATATCAGAGAGCCCACTTCCTATGTTTACTACTTACAAAATTAAGTTTAGCGTGTAAGGGTCAGTTTAGGGATTTTGGACACAGGACAGAGGACGCTTTATGATTTAACATCCTGACAATCATGCTCCTTGGTTCTGTTGAGGCAGGGAAACCTCTCTTAAAATTAGGGACAGATAGGATTTCTCCAACCCATTTTCTTTTATGCCAAATAAAAGTATTCAGCCCACATTCAAAATGCCACTGTGTACAAGTCTTACTCTTGATCCCGGACAGTTGTTAATGGCAGTCTTACATGAGCTGCAACTACCAAATTGGTTCCATTGTCCAATCGATATACTATACCCTTCAACGACTTCGGCCAGTTCTTCAATTTCTTTGTAATGTTGTATTTATTTTTAATTATTACTAGCAGAAGTACCCATTCTCCGAACGGGTTCTGTAGACAGACATGATAACCCTGATCCTGTAGGTCGTTCGAATCGCTTATCGCTTCATGTGCTTTGCACCCTGAAGTAAGCTGCACTGAGAATGGGCGCGTGTGGCTGGCCGACATACCACGGAGCAAATGTCGAGGGAAGGCGAGAGTTGGTGTGCTGCTGCATACTGAAACCTTTTGTGCTCTCACCCAACCTGTCCCCTCACGCAGGCGTGGTGCAGTTTGTTGCAGTGCAAATATCTTGGAAACTGTGCATCCTAGGGCCTGGACCTCGAGTTGTGTTATTCATGTCGGGACCGGTCCTTCTACGACCACATTGATGTTTTGCCAATTTCAGGCAATCGTCTCATGTGTGAAGGTGCTGAAATGCGGGGTATGGTGTGGGGTGTCCAAATGTCATGTAGCCAGTAACCTGGAGGGTCCTAACAGGTAACTATGCAACATTTGGTGCAGAGTGGTGAAATGGTGTGGAATCGTATAAAGATCAACGCTTTGCCACGCCACTGTAAAGACTGGAAGGGGGGTCTGTACTTCTGCTCTCTATATGGTAGAGGAGAGGCACAGAGGACCCCAGCCAAGATTCTCTATAAGGTAGCAATGGACGAGCAATCAAGGCCCAGCTTCTCAGGAGATGATGCAGGCTGGTTCTTAAGTACAGTGTAGACCCCAAACCCCCATAAAAGGAATGTCCACACACTTTATTATTGAAAACACAGTCTTTATATAATATTCAAGGTTATGTACACTATCACAATAACTCACTTTGTGCTCAGAAAATCTACAATGGCAAATATATACAGTTCTAAAGTGGTACCACAATTATTATCAGATCTCATTGAAGTGCATCAACTATACTCTGGTTAAATGTCACACAGATCAAGGAATAAAAGTAACCAACAATATATATATAGGAGGAAAGCAGTTGGTTAGAACAATTGGAAGAATATTGACCCCTACCAACTAGGCACAATTCTGTGTGGAGATCCCCCCACCTGGGCAACCTGTAAATAAAGATATAACACAAGCCCAGTCCATATATTGTTCTATAAGTCTTATTTCCTTCTATAAGGTTTCCCCCCCCTCAACATACCTGGTGGAGCAGAGTTCTTCGAAGAGGGGTTGAGAGATCCTTCTTGAGTGACTCCCTTTAAAGCAGTAGCCATGGATCGTCGAGAGACGTTGAAGAAGGTGAACTCGGCGTCGACGGCATCAATGAAAAGTTTGATGGTGCCGAGACTACTGCGTCGATCCAGGCAGTGCTCGTCGGCGACATCCTGCGAGGATGAGGTGTGCGGGGCACCTTGGCGCTGGATAGTTCAGGACCGCAAATAGTTTCTGAAGAACTGTGGCCCAACAAGGGCGACGAGTCGTCGAAGTCTTTGTGGTCCTTGGTGGTGGGAAACCCACCGGCGGATTCTCCTCAGCGCATCAGCATCCTCGACTTTCTCCGGTGGGAAAAAGCGGTCGTCGATGCGGACAAGGGAGTCCTTCGATTCAACAGTCTTAGGCAAAGGAGCAGGCGGCTCTGGTCATCGGCGGTCCCCTCTTCTGGGCAACACAGCTTCGACGGGCCTCCAGCGGTTATGGCGATACTCCGAACCCTGGTCGACGGCAATGGACTTCAACGGCATTGATGTCCGGGTGCTTCACTTCGTTCTCCTCGGCGGTCCCAATCTCCGGTCAGCAGCCTTTCGAGGGTCTGTCTTCCAGGGAGCTTGGGTGAAGGTTTGCGGCGCTCGATGGTCCCTCAGAGCACCGGAAGAGGGCGCCTTGCCAGATCCTCTCTCAGATCAGTCCTCGACAAACTTGACAGCTTTCATATCGGGTCGAAGCAAATGCAGCAGCAGTTGTTGTTCTTCCAGCTGGGCGTCGAGGATCAGCAGTTCCAGTTACTCTTCAAGTGTAGACACAGCTTCTGAACAATTTCCAGTAGTGAGAGGTCCCCAGATATACTATTCTGCCTCTCATCCACACTGCTGGGTCACACTCAGCAGCCAATCATACAGAAGGGCATTTATGCAGTCAGTCAGCCAATCGGGCATACAGTGCATTCAGGCCATACTCCTCCCTCTCAGACACTGACAACAAGGAATGTGTATTGGGACAAGTACCCAGCCAACACTACACACTGCATTCATACCAGTTTCGGGCAGGGCTGTCTCAGTCTTTGTCTCTCATACCAGAAACCAGACAGCCACAACAAGAAGTGCATATTGGTCACACACTCCATTCACCCAGGTCCCACCCACAGGGTGTACCCACAACATACAGTCACTGGGAAGGCTCCAGCCAGTCTGGCCTGGACTTCACATCAACACCATATATGGACCTTCCACCCAACAGCCAGTCAGGGGGAAGGGACAGTCAGGGCTTCCGAGGACTTTGGGAAAACAAGGTAACAGGCAATAGAAAGCAAGAGACCACAGGGGCCATCTTGTTTCCTATCAGGAATCAACTGATTCCAATGGCAGGGCCTGGGTATCCAAAATGGAGGATACTCAGAGCCCTGTCAAATTCAGCATGGAGCTGCCACCAGCCCATACCCTGCTCTGTGGGCCACACACAGGTGCCCAAAAACATACACTAGGGGCACAGGGTTGCACCCCCACCCATGGGTGTCATAAGGTTATCCCATGGGTCTGTACACCAAACCAAAAACAGGAAGAGCTGCACTGCCAGGAGTCCCACATGGACACCTGGGCAGAAAACAATACAGAACATAAGTGAAAAAGCACTACAGGACAAGGACAGGGAGGCCCTGTCCCTCTAAAGCATTTCCAGCATCACAGCCACAAACCCACAAATGTTGACTTTGCTGAAATCCAGGGAAAGGGGTGGGGTGTCCAAATGTCATGTAGCCAGTAATGTATAGAGGGCCCCAACATGTAACTATGCAAAATTTGGTGCAGAGTGGTGAAACGATGTGGAATTGAATACAAATCCCGCCACAAACACATTTTGACATATATATTATATAAATAATACATCCAATTGTATTCACTTTTTATAAAAACAAAAAGAAATTAAACAATTCACATGCAGACTCAAGATATGGTCAGACTTTCAATGCTCCCCAGATCACCGTTGGTCGCCAAGTAAGACCAATGCTTTCAATTCAGTTTTTAGGATCCTCCATAGCCGAGTCAGGTGGTGACAGGGGATATCATTGTCCTCAAGGTAGGTCTGCCAGAGGATATCTGGTTCTTCCTGTAAATATCAGCCTGTTGCCAGACGCACTCTCCGTCCATCTTCAGTGAACTTGGAGCAGAAGCAGAGTAAATGCTTCTTTAGGAATACCCATACAAGCACCTCTAATTTTCCAATTCGGGAACAAACTCCCATGTGTGGGCCCAGACTTTGCGCGTTTATATATTCATTGCTACTGCTTTTTGTTGCCAGGTTCTGCCAGGTCTATTCTCTATCAATATTTTTAATATGTATTTTCAACTGTTTTTTGCAATTAAAAAAATTCAGGGCAGAGTGGGCATATGTAAGAATCCTTTGTAACCTTAATCCAGATACTCCCAGCTTTCCATGCCTCATTTTGTTCCAACATAATCTTTTTATAGCACCCTTGTTATTTCAGTATGGCACTCTTAACTGATGCAATGTTAAACTCACACCCAGCTTATGACCCAGGGGGGAGGGGCCGTTTGTGGCAAATGGAGTATAGTTCTCAAACAGTCATTTGTCCTTTTCATTACTGCATACTCTTTGTCCCATGCCCACACCAGGACTCCATATGTCAACTTAGGCAAAATCTTCATTAAGTACATTGTCCGGAGTGCAGCAAGGGGGTATGCAGCATGGGTATTAGCAAGTCTGGTAAGGTCGCCAATTTGCTGTTGGTGTTCCCTCTCCTGCTGATCAATTTGGGCCTGCCAATTTAGCCTGGAGGCCCAAAGGACCCCTAAATATTTGTATTCAGACACTTCTAATATCAAACCATTCAGCGTCCATCTGTATTTGTTCCTTCTGCGGCTCTTGGGTTCCAAGAAGTAAATTGCCATGGTTTTATTTAGATTCAGTACTAGAGAATGCTCTGTCAAAAAGATGTGAAGAAGGTTCAATAAATCTTGTAAACCAGCTGGAGTAAGGTTGAGTAAAACTATATTGTTGGCATAGCCAATCCAGTAGAAAGGAACAGAACCCAATTTAGGGGGGTATGTACGTTTCTTTGACAACGTTAGGTCTGAAAGATATAAGATAAGAAGGGGGGGCTAGTACACAAAATTGCGTGCCTTTGTAATAAATCCTTACTTGCACAGGAGTATCTTTGTATAGACTAGCGCTAACGTTTAGTAGCCCCCTATGCAGGCCCCAAGCATCTAACTTTTTCCAAAGAGTGTCTCCTCACCCAGTGTCAAACGTGGCGCTAGAATCTATAAACACTGCGTATACTGTTGTTTTCACGTGTACTAGGCAGATTCTACCAACGTTGATAGCAGTTTTTCCGAAATCCAAATTGGTTATGTGGCAAGATTCTTTTCTCCTTAGTCCATGTTTCCAATTCTTACAGAATTACCTTAGCAAGGATTTTGGCTGGGGCGCCCAGTATTGCCAACACTCCTGTGCACCTTATGGCTCCAAGAATTTCAGCCCAGCTGTCGGAATGGAGTTTCATTAACACAGAGCAAATTCCATCGGGACCAGGAGCTCTAGACACTTTGCTGTTAAGTATCATTTTGGTCAGCTGGCTAGTATTGCCATTATATTGCCAAACGTCTGTAGTCAAAATATTGCAAGGCTCCTGCTTTGCACCTTTATCAAGTGTTTTTTTTTTATTCATTTTTATTGACATTTTACAAACAGTAATGATCAAACACCAGAAATAATTCAAACAAGCAAGAACAGATAGAAAAAAGAAGAAACCCCCACCCTCCCGCCGACACCCCCCCTTGTCTCCCACCGGAATCTCAGAAGCAGTAATGACAAAGTTTTATACTTTGTGTGGTAGAAGAGTTACAACTAGACGAAGTAGTACCAGAAGATCTTGTCCAAGTTCAATTAGGTTACACTTTAGTCTCTAGTCCGCTCCTAGATCAGAGTCCTCTTGAGGGAGTATGATACCAAGTAGTTCCATGCCTTTGGGACACCAAGCTCTACGAGATCCCTCCTTCAAAAAAAGCAACAAGGGAGTCCAGTCAGATATAAATTTCATATGTCGACCCTGCATGGAGTATGAGAGCCACTCCATGGTCACAATCGACCATATTCTTGCCACCCACTCATGCTCTCGGGGGTCGGGGCGGTGGGGGTGTTTCCTTCGACCTCCACCTGCGCGCCAATGTCATTACTGCAGACATCATCATAGTGACATATGCTATGCAGCCCGACTTCGCAGGGATGCCCATCAGGGCTCGATTCAGGCCGAACATATAAAGACCTCTGTTACCACTCAGCGCGATTCCCAGCACTCATTCAATGGCCCGATGTATAACCCCCCAAAAAGTGACCAACTCTGGGCATTCCCACCAGATGTGGGCCCATGAACCCCGCTCCCCGCAATTCCTCCCACAGATCGGGGATGAGCTTGCAAACATTTTATTCATTCTAACTGGGATTAAATGCCACTGATGGATTATCTTCATCCACATCTCCCGAATCTGGATAGATCTAGTGAGTTTCGGGATCTGTTTCCACAGTTCCTGCCACTCTCCCTCGTCCATTACAGTGCCCGTGGCAACCTCCCATTTCTCCATGCAAGGTCTACGTGGGAGACCCTCCCCCAGTTTAATAAACTTATAGATGGATGATATGAGGCCCCTGTCCCCCTCGTGTGTATCCAAATACTTATCAAACAAGGTTAAGGGGCGTGTGCCTGCCTGTTTCTGAGCCGGGTGGGAGAGCCAGTGCCTCAGTTGTATATATCCATATCTGTGGGTCTCCTTCAGCCCGAAGTCTAATTTACACTGCTCGAATTCCTTCACCTTAACTCCCACAAACATGTCACGAATTATCCGACATCCCCCTAGGTGCCAGTCGTCAAATGCCGAAGTTTTATAACCCGGCGAGAATTGCGGGTTATCAAAGAGGGGTGTATAAGGGGAGGGGAAGGTAGTGATGTGTGCTCTTGACTGCTGCGTCCCAGGCTTCCCATACAGCCGAAGTGATGCGGCTCTTATACATCTGAGGGGATCTATCCGCTTTCGGGAGCCAAAGCATGCCTTCGACTTCCCACGCCCTATCCATTGGCCTCCACGGTTTGCCTCGGTCGTCTCTTTGCCAGTCTCGAAGGACCCTCATCTGAGCTGCCAGATAATAGGCTCTAAAATCAGGTTCCCCCAGGCCTCCACGGCCAGTGAGAGTCCCAATGAGGACTGCGGCCACCCTGGGCCGTTTACGGTTCCAAATAAAAGGGTTAGTAAGGTTCTGAAGGGTTCTTAAGAAGGAACTGCTACTGGAAGGGCAGCAAAGCAATACAGCAGCCTCGGCAGCACTGCCATTTTAAGGACATTAATACGTCCCACCCATGAGATGTACAATGGGCCCCAGTCAACCAACTTGGACTTAATTCTCTCCAGCAGGGGGAGGTAATTTGCCCGATACAATTCCTCCAAAGTTTTAGTACAAAAGACGCCTAGATATCTAATCCTCCCCACTTGCCCACCTGAAAGCATAATCTCGTTTGATAACTTGCTCCAAGGGTGTTTGCAGGTTCAGTCCTAGCAACTCCAACTTATTGGTATTCACCTTCAGGCCAGCAACCGGCCCAAACCGGTCAACCTCCTCGTTCAGCGCTGATAGAGATGTCTCAGGGTCAGTTAGTGTGAGTAACAAGTCATCCGCAAATGCGGCTATTTTATGGGTCTGCCCACCAAACATCATACCCTTTATCCCCCCCGTCCACTCTTATCGCCTCTAAAAAAGGTTCTAAATGAAGCGCATAAAGTAGCGGAGACAGTGGGCATCCTTGCTTTGTACCCCTCTCTATCCGCACTGGTTCTGAGATCTGGCCATTGATTACTAAGCGAAGGGATGGGCTTCGATAGGAAGCCATTATTCGAGCCATGAATTTGGGGCCGAAACCCATTTTGGCCATCGTGGCGAATAGGAAGCTCCACTCCACGCGGTCAAAAGCCTTTTCGGCGTCAACCGCTAAAAGAACGGCTGGGATCCCCTTAATCTGGGACTTCTCGATCAAATGGAACACTCTCCGCACATTATCTGCTGTCTGGCGCCCCTTTATAAAGCCTGCCTGATCGCGTCGTACCAGCTTGGGCATAAGGGAATCTAGTCGGGACGCCAAGAGCTTCGCATAAATCTTTGCGTCGGCGTTTATGAGAGCAATCGGTCGGTAAGATCCACATTCCTCTGGATCTTTGCCCTGCTTATATATGAGGGTTACTTTGGCCTCGTTCATGGATCCAGGAAGAATGCCACACGAGCCGATGTAGTTAAAGAGCCTAGTTAGGTGAGAGTTCTTAAAGAACTCTACCATAAAGCCATCGGGGCCTGGGGCTTTATTCGGGGAGAGTGCAGAGATTGCTTTCCTGACTTCATCAGCGGTTATTTCCCCTTCAAGCTGATCCCGCTCGTCACTTGAGAGGGCCCCAAAATCAAGCCTATCCAGGTAAGCCTTTTGCAATATGGGATATGGGTTGATTGAGGTGTATAAAGTGGTATAGAACTGTCGGAATTCCCCCTCTATAGCCTCGTTATTCGTAAATCTCTGAACCCCCTCCCCCTTGATAGCTAGGATCGTCCTACGCTTTTCATCCTTGCGTAGCATTCGGGTTAGCAGCTTATCAGATTCATTTGCCTTAATGTAGTGCATTTGACGCAGACGCAATAAATTGCACTCGGCCGCTCTAGTTTGGATAAGATTTAATTGCCCTCTTAGCATACGGACTTCTTTAGCTGCAGCCGGTGTGTGTTTGGTGGCCAATATTGCCATTGCCTCCTTAAGCTTCCTGCCCAAGCTCTCTTCCTCAAGCCTTAACTCCCTCTCCCTTCTAGCTTTAATTGCCAGGATTTTCCCCCTTATCGTAGCCTTGAGTGCGTCACACCATATTTGCGGAGACGTATCCTCCCAAGTATTCTTCTCCAAGTACTCCAGCTCCCGGTCCACTTCCTGGACCAGAACCGGATCTTTAAACAGCACAGAGGGATAGCGCCATTTCCACAATCCAGGGGGTCCCCGATCTACGCAGTAGTAATGTCATAGGGGCATGGTCTGATATCACTATGGGCCCAAGTGAGATCTCAGTGATAAGTCCCAGAAGAAGGGCGGAGACCCAGATATAAATCGATACGGGAATGGGTTCTGTGGACATATGAGTAAAATGTGTACCCCCTGTGTTTCCCTCCACGCATCAACTAAAGCCAAGTCCTGAATGTTCTTTTTAAGGTCCCCAGAGGGCCTGTCCGACGTACCCCATAGAACCCTGCTTCTATCCCTGGAGGGGTCCCAAGCCATGTTAAAATCCCTAGTTAAGACTATACGTCCCTTGGCAAAGTCCCTCAAGCGGGCCAGAGACCTCTGAAGGAAGGCATCCTGGCCAGTATTGGGGGCATACAACGTGGCGACGGTGTACACCTCTCCTCTACCCTCCAGCAGCAACGCCAGATATCTCCCCTGATTGTCTTGCTGCAATGCCTTTATCAACAGGTCTAATCCATCTCTCAGGACGAGGGCCACTCCTCCCTTCTTACATGCCTGCGTAGCCTGAAAAAGCCGATTGTAACCCCAGATCCTAACCCTCCGCACATCTCGTGTCTGAATGTGGGTTTCCTGCATGGCAACTATGTGTGGTTTCTCCTTACGTATGAAGAGTTCTACCCTTTTCCTTATAACTGGAGAGTTGAGCCCGTTCACATTCAAAGATAACTTGTAAAAACTAAGCCCAAAGCACTGATCCCCCATTTCCTCATGATACCTGACTTTGTATTCAGGAAATACGGGCTAGTCTGATCGCTCTTCCCCTCTGCTTCTGAAACACCTCTCCAACCTCACCCGTCCCCAAAACCCAAACCACCCTCTGGGTGGACTTTGCTGGCAACATGCCCCCCTCATCACCAAAGGACGAGAGCCGAGCCCCAAAAGTAGCCCAGTATTTCCCAACGCGGGATTTCACAATCCCATCCCAAGATGTACCCCGCACCCCTCCCTCGAACCATTTTAACTGCATTTGCTATCTTGTACCCGAAACCAGAATTATGCCGCTGGCGCCCTCCCGGGGCTTACTCAGCAGGACCTTTATGAATTTGAAACTTCAGTTGCAACCGGGGTATCAGGAGAAGCGGTCTGGGTGTGCAAACGGCTCCCCCCCGGAGAGCTGTGATCCGCCATCCGGGCGGGCCGTTTCTTTGACCTCCTGCGTTTGACCGTAGCCCACTCCCAAGGCTTGTTCGAGCCATCGCAGCCGGAAGGGCCCTCTTGATCAGATGCTGCGCCAATGTGTCCCAATGATCCAGATCTCTGAGGAAAAGCCGCCGTCAGTGCAGGTGCCGGGCGCTGCAGAAAGCACCCCGAACGGCGGACCAGGCGCCCCACCAGACCTGCCCGCCAACGACAGTCCGGTTCCAGTGGCAGGGAGCAGGCGCGTTGGGCAACTCCGGCAGGAAGCTCCGCTGCACTCTGTCCGCAGCAACAAGGGTCCGTGCCCACACCCCCCACAGGGCTGGCTCCCCGACGGCAGAGACTCTCCTCAGGCTGCTCGAGCGCAGGCAGCGGCGAACGCCCAGGGACTCCCCCACAGATAATGGCCGTGATCCGAGCTGCTGCAGGCAGAGCGCGGTCACCATCCCTCACCGCTACGCCACCGTTGTCGACGCCACCACGCACTATCCCCGCACTCCAGTTCTTCCCTGCATCGGGCTGTATGATATGCGAGAGCCGGGGAGGGCTGTATACGCTCTATCAGCCGTTTCGGGCAGTTCACAGGTCGGGAGCCCCGGTGTTAAGTAAAGGGCGGCCATCTTGGAATCCATCAAGTGTTTTCTTGGTATGGTCACACCATGCTACTGCCGAGGCCCCCACAAGCTCTTTTCTCGTGATTAGCTTGTTGTTAATTATCTTCCAGAACCATCTGGTGTCTTTGGTATTGCTAACCGTTATAAGATTTCTCCAGGTCATAGGTTTTCCTTCCCTTCTGTAGGTACAAAGCCAAGCACAGTACGATCTTTTCAGGGCTTTAGACCGTATGGCAATGCTAATGACATCCTTGCTTGTTCTGGCCACATTTCATAAATCTCTTCTCAATGCCCTGTTCTTGCCTCTTATGCTGCTGTAGTGATGTTTATTTACGCTTGTGGACACGTTGGCTAGAATGAACCTATTACAATTTGCTTTGGATTCGTTTCACCAGCTTAGTTGGTGAAGCCCAGGTGTTCAGGGGTGGAGAGGGTGGGGGGGGCTGGGGGAAAGAACTGTTAGAGTTAGTTCTCTGGGGTTGTTTTCTAAGCTTACCAGGTTTTCTAGGAGCTAATGGTTTCTTGGGACTTTACATAAGGGACTATTGGGCACAGAAGCCGGGTGAAGGAACAGACACAAAGGGCTCCTTTGTAGGAGCTAAAAGATATTTCCACTTCTTTAATGGGTGATCCCTTTAAACCCCTGACGGTGGGGTCTCTGAATGTGCGAGGGCTGAATTCTCCCACTAAGAGGTCAATGGTGGTGAGAGAATTCACTAGACTCAAACTACATTTTTATTATTGCAGGAAACACATTGGGTTTAAGGGCTAAACCCATACAATGGGCCTCATTACGACCCTTGCACTGACGGAATGAAGGGGGCCGGTACAGGACCGGCCCCCTTCATTCCATCAGGGCCGATTACAAGGTTCCCTTTGCGGGACCCAGATCAGACGTCTGGTAAAACCAGACGTCTTTTCCGGGTCCTGCAAGGAGAAGAGGGAGGTAACAGGACACTTGTAATGTGGCCATTGTTACCTCCCTCCCCATTCCCATTGAGCCCTATAGGGGCTCAATGGGAATGGGGAATGGTTCCTGCAAGGAGGATTTACCGGGCCCTCCTATGTCGGAATGACCCATTAAGTCCCCATTGCAGGAACCTGGTAATGGAGCCCGGTTTGGAGGCAGCCATGGTGCTAATAGTACCATGGCTACCTCCAAACTCGTAATGAGGCCCACAATGTTTTTAATTCTCCCTACGTAGCAAAGAAACGTGGAGTCGCACTTCTGGTTTCTCCTAAAGCCCACTTTTATCCCAAGGCGCAAAGATCCGACCCGGAGGGACGATATGTTATGGTTAAAGGGGAAGTGAGAGATAGGCTGTTTAACCTGGTGTGCATATACGCACCAAATGAGGCGCAAGGCCAGTTCTGGGAAGGATGAGGGAGATAATTATGGGATTCACAGAAGGGACTCGATTGGTGGCCGGGTATTAATATGGATCTCTGTCCGGACAGGGATCGGAAGTCATCTAGGCCATGTTCTGACCTACGTCATCAGACAAAGCTGGCAGCTACATTTCTTCGGATCAATGGGGAATTGGGCTTATTGGATTCATACACTCCTAGACAAGATCAGGACCCGTATTACACTTTCTTTTCAAAACCACACACAATGTTCTCTAGAATTGATTACATTCTGGTTGATTCCTCGCTCTGGGAGCACGTCACTGAGTGTGGGGTTGCGGCCATTCCATGGTCTGACCATGACATGGTCGGAATCAATTTGGGCGTTCCTCCCCCTTCTCTCCTGGGTCCAGGTTGACGTGCAACGACACATTGCTGCAGGATAAAGAATTGAGGCAGTGCCTTCTGGCTGCCATTAAAGAATATTGTCATTAACGATAATGGGGAGGTGGGTGTCAGGGGAGTCTGGGATGCCTTCAAAGCCACAATCAGAGGCACCCTTATGGGGATGGGCTCGAGGAAGAAGAGGGATAGGGATTATGTGGAGAAAAGGTTAAGGGAGAAGATTGCCATTCAACCATGGGGAAAACTAAAGACGCAGATGTTCCCAGGACAGTGGGCGGAATTACAAAGTCTCAGAACAAAACTTGCAAATCTCTTGGTGGGTCGGTGGGTCGGACGGAAAGGAAACTAGCCTTTTTAAGGCAGAAGTGCATGGAGAAGGGGGAGAAGGCAGATAGGATCCTAGCGTGGAGGCTGGGGGAACTTAAACAGTAGAAGAGTGAATTCCATCTCCTCCCAAGAGGGGGAGACAATCCTTAATCAGGGTTCAATAGCAGAACAGTTCTGGCAGTATTACGGGGGCCTGTATTCCTTGGAATACGCAGGGAATGGTGCTGATGTGGACCGATTCTTGAATTCCCTTCACATTCCCAGTCTCTCTCCAGAGAGTGCTGATCCCCTGGAGCTCCCCATTACTTCCCAGGAAGTTATAGACACGATTTCCTCAAGCGGCACTACACCGGAGATGACGGTTTCACTGTTCGTTTCTCTAAAACGTATTGCTCCACCCTAGCCCCGTTCATGGCCAAGATGTTTAATTCTGCACTTGAATCGGGAGCCCTCCCACAATCCATGATGTCCGCTCTTATTGTAGTTCTTCCCAAGGAGGGAAAAGATCCCTCCTGATGCCAGTCTTACTGTCCCATTTCCCTTCTCAACACGGATGTTAAAATCCTGGCTAAACTCCTAGCCAATACGTTGGCGAAACTCCTCCCAACCTTGGTGCATGGAAACCAGGTCGGGTTCATTCCTGGTCGTCAGGGGTCTGATAATGTAAGGAAAACTCTGGACCTTATGCACGAAGCTTCGAGTCGAGATTTAGAGGCCCATCTCCTCTCCCTTGACTCAGAAAAGGCCTTCGGCCATGTTGAGTGGCCATACATGGGGAAAGTGCTCCAAAAAATGGGCTTGGGAGGCAAGTTCTGTGGGTGGGTCTCTGCTCTATACAATGCCCCCTTGGCAAGGGTTCTGGTTAATGGCTCTACCTCTACTCCCCTGCACCTTTCCAGAGGATTCCCTTCCCTGATTGCTTGATCTCATTAGCCTCTTTGGCTCCTTTTCAGGGCTCAATGTCAATGTAACCAAATCCTGCATAATGCCGATGGGTGCTATGGATCGCGCAGTCAGCGAGAAGTCTGAGGTGCTGGGAATGAGAATAGAATGGGAGGCCAACACGTATCTAGGCACCACCATCAGTAGGGACCTGGGTAAACTATTTGAATTCAACTTTCACCCAATTATGACAAAGATCAGTAGCGACCTTGTACGCTGGGCACCCCTCACCCTCTCGTGGTTTGGGCGCATAGTCACAGTTAAAATGAATTGTCTGCCCCACTTACTCTACCTCTTCTCGGCCCATCCCTGTATTATCCCGGTAGCCTTTTTTGAGCAGCTACAAACCTGATTCCTTCACTTCATCTGGAATGGCAAGAGGGCAAGAGTTACATTTTCAACCTTAACACTTCCGAAAACACATGGAGGCTTTGGTCTTGCCGATTTTAGGTTATATCATAAGGCATCCCAGCTGCGGTTGATGCTAGAACACATGGGATATGACCTGGGGACTTATGTGGAGGATATACAAACCCACCCGAAAAAAGTTAGGGATCTCCTATCGGGCCTCAACAAAAACCCTCCCTATGCATCTCAGATCTCGCCCAACGCTGGCTGTCCTGTGGGCATTCTGGAAGCCGAACAAAGATAATAAATGGCTATCTTCTTGGCCTTCCCCCTGTCATCTCTTTAGGGACCCCCATTTAATCTCGGAGCAAGGGGTTTCCGCAATACCCAGGCATGGTCAGACATGGGATTGGAGAGAGCTGCTTAGCTCTTCCAACAGGGTGTTTTTATTGAGTACTCCCAACTGTCCGAGGCGATGGGGGACAATCCCACCCCCAGTCTTTGAATATTTGCATTTCAAGTGTATCCACACTCACCCCAACTGGTTGGCCGATATAACTCGTCTCTTGACCCTCTTTGAAAAGATTTTAGTGGAATCCACGTCCAGAAAGGGCTCCCTCTGTAAGATTTCTAAAGTACTCAGCACAGCTAACTTGGAGGGTAGACAGCCGTTTAAACGGATATGGGAGGAAAAGCTGGGTTTGGCCCTTGAAGAACCAACATGGAGGGCGATCTGTAAATCAACCTTTTCAGCGGCTTTATACACCTTGGCTATAGAACACAGCTTCAAGGTTCTTCATTCTTGGCATCAACCCCCTGCCACCCTGTCCATGATGTTTGAGAGAGTGTCCTCACTGTGCCCCAGAAAGTGCTCACAACGCAGTACTTGGTACCACATGTGGTGGGAATGCCCGGTAATCCAGGTGTACTGGTTCTAATTACTCAGCTGGATCAAAGATATTGTGGGTATAAGCCCGACACTTCTACCTCTCGAGATCCTGCTAAGTACGCCCATGCCTGATTCCGAGCTGTATACTTTCCCGAAAGTGGTAGTGGCAATGCTGAGAGCATGGAGACTGCCTCTGGCCCAGAAGTGGAAAAGCACCTCTGCTCCCTCCAAGGCATAGTGGCTTAATAAGTTATTGGCTATTTTTACGTATGAGAAACTGTCAGCTATTGCCAATAATACAATGTCTTCTTTCTTGCAGGACTTCTTAATGATGAATGTAAAGCCATTGCATTCTTTTCTTATTCAATGTATTAGATGTTTGTCACCAGGAGCTTCCTGGGTGCCCTGTTGTACATTGCAATGCTTAATAAAAACAAAGTTAAAAAAAGAAAGTGCACAATAGATTGTGCCATGTGTTACTTTTCATGGTGTTCCCCAATCTTGATGTCGCCTGAGATGATTAGTCTGAGAGGATAGAACAGATGGAACAGTGACAGTACTGCCCTATGTTTAAGCGTGCATTAATTAGTTTACATTTTTTTTATTGTTTGATTTAATTGAAAAACTATTTTTAGAAAAACTTTAAACTTATGACCTTGCTTCTCTTTTTTACATACATAAACATCCACGTTTTCCTTTCTGAACGGTTTGCACCGTTGGAATTTCCAGGGTTTCATTTGGCCGTTTTGAGATGGTTTCTTCTGTTTCTCCACATGCCATTGTCTTGTGGAGTATTAGTGCCACAGCAATCACCCATGAGATCTTCTCTCCACTCATTAGACACCTCCACCGGTCTTCTTCATCCAATGTTTGCATCTCTGAAAAATGATGTTTAAGTTGATCTCAAAGATTTTGTTCCTGGGCAGGAGAGCAGCAGATGTTTTACTGTTTCTATCGCTGCTTCATCTCTGCAATGTCGACACTTATTTGTGGATGATTTGTTTGTGGCCAAGAGATTTAGACGGGCCCCAAGAAAGGTATTTCATAAGACCTTACAAGGAAACCTTTTCATGTAATCTGGCAGATGATTCACCTTTTTCCTATTTACCAGAATGTTAATTGTCAGTTTATTACTGAGTGCTTTGTCCAGTGTGTTAATCCAGTCACTTTCTTCCAGTTTCTTTTTAACCTTGTTTGGATTATTCATTAGTTCTTCAGAACTGGAGATTTCTTTCAAAATGGTTTGGTTTCTATTTTGCCACTCTTCGTTCGGGTTTGTCCCCACTTGATTTCTGCGCTGACGATTCTAAAATTTTCGATCGAATTGGGAGAGTGTTTTCCTGTATAGCATCAGACTTTCTTTCAATGATCGCCTGAAGCGACATCAGAGACAGTTCTCTTCTTATCAATGCCATTGGGGTTGATTTTGGTAAATCCAGGACTTTCCTCCAATATAGGCCTTCTAGTTGTTGTCATATTGTTGAGCATCTCTTATTTTCCATATAGCAATGACGGAATAACTTTTGACCTGTAGAGGTTTATGGTGGGTATAAAGGAGAATCTTCCAAAGTGTTTGTCCACAGCTCTCGTTTGGGCTGCCAGCGACTTCGTTTTCTCTCGAAGAATTCTTTGCATCGCCATTTCTAGACGGTTGCTGCTCAGAGTGACTCCCAAGTACTTGAATTCGTTCACTCTTTCAATCTGTTTTCCATCTAGGAACCATTTTTGTTTTTCATTTCTTTTTGAAAATTTTTCTAGAATTATTTTGGACTTCTCTGTTTATTTCCAGAACATTTTTATTTTATGTACTCTCATAGATTGTCTAGCTGGTGTTGTAAGCCAACTTCTGTCTGGCCTAAAAGGATCAGATCATCTGTGTATAATAATCGTGATATTTTCACATCACCCAAAGTAGGAGGGAACAATCTTTTCTTCTCTTCGCTCTGGAAATCGCCCAAGTATACGATAAATAAGGCTGGGGCCAGTGGGCAGCCTTGTTTTACTCATCTTTCTGTTGGAATCTCTGAGCATAAGGTGCCACCCTGATTTAATCGTACTCTCATTTTGTATCCGAGAATAATGCTCTGACTAGGTCCAAGATGGACTTTGGACCCTTCCAAGTGGTCAGCTTCTTCCATAGGGTATCACGATTGACCTGGTCGAATGCCTGAACCAGGTCGATGAATGTCATGAAAACCCTAGGGCTGCCTTCCATGATCTTCCTTTTAGACTGCTTAATAGCAGTATATACGCAGTTGTCCCCGCATTTTTTACCAATCCTGCTTGGAATTCGTCCACACTTGCTTGGCCCATGATTGAAAGTGAGTCAATAGTTTTGAACCAAAGATTTTACCAATAGTGTCTAATAATGCTATTGGTCAGTAGTTCTTAGGGTTTTCTTTACTACCTTTTTTAAAGATCGGAACTACCATAGACGACTTCCACGAGGGTGGAATTGTGCTTGGTTCAGCTCATCTCTTAAATACAATGTGTACGAAGTTCGCCCATTTTTCACCATGTTGAGATCAATGTTTGTTATCCCGTCTGGGCCAGGGTCTCACAAGGTTTTCAACTTCCCAATTAGCTCCACGATGGTCTCTAAGTCATGTGGGACGTCCCAAGTAGATATATTGTTGTATTTTGCTTATTTTCCGCTGTGGGTCTGTTGAAAAGATCTCTGAAATAATTTACCCAGTTGTTCTCCCCGACGTTGTTTTACAAGTTGTCATTTGTGGCGTTTGTTATACTTCTTATTTGTGACCAGAATTCTCTTGACTTGTTGCTGCATATCGGCCTCAGCATTTGTTCAGAATCTTGTTGATACCGTTTTAGACAATGCTCCTTAACCCAACATTTATATTGTTTTACTATCAATGGCGATACCTCGAGGTCTGCAATGCTTTTTGGTTTTCTTCGCTGTTCTCTTAGCCTTCCGAACCTCCCGTCTCTTTTTCACCAATACTTTGTCATAAGTATGGGTGCTTACTTTAGGGAGGGTCTTAAAATTTCCTTTTTTTGTTTGCCAGGTTCTGAGGTTGGTAATCAACTGTCACCACTCAGTTGTCCGAGTCTGTGGATGTTTCTTTCTGTTGATATCTTTTTATCAGACTTTCTATGTTATTTGCTGACAACCTTACCCGAACATTATGATTAGAACATTCAACTTGGACCGTCATTGTCAACTTTGAAATCTTTGATGTATTCCATGAGACTGTTAATAGGTTATGGTCACTATTGATAGCAGAGCTCTTGATATGAACATGTGGTCTAATCGATGCTTAAGCATCTTCCCGTTCCCAAGTTGGGATAGGTGGTTTTTCTTGATTTAATGTCGAGTGCATGCTGTGCAGCTCTCCGGAGGACATTAGTGCGGACCATAAATTTACCCTCTCAACTGCTGGCGACTATCTTCTCGCTTCCGTTAGAGCACTCACTCCTTCCAGACATGTAGTGTTCAGATCTCCGCAAATAAAGATATTTGACTTGATGGTTTCTGCATGCTTCATCGATCACTTTTCATCTGCAAGAGGTTGTCGTTAGTCGTTTCTTTTGGGCTCCAGTAGGTGTATCATCATTGGATCTCCTTCATCTTCACTTCCAGGCGTGGCCAAGTTGTTCCAATGTAGAAGCAGAACCTGCAGAAGTAGATTGGAGGTGAGAGTTTATTGATATCGTATACCAATTCCTGAGCGGAGAGCGTTCAATAGCCCCGAAGTCGGTCTACCATTTTCTCCTTTTTGTGCTGGTGAGATGAAAGTCTCATATCCATCTAAGAAGGATTTTTCTACCAACCTGTTCTCCTGGAGACAGAGTATGTCAAAGTTTACATCACTTGGGGACATCAGGTGATGGAAACCTCTTGTATTCCAGGATCCTAGTCGTAGTAGACCATGTTCTGTCTTCCAGTTGTTCAACTTTGTCGCCTGGGAATTGGGAATGTCCTGTGACTTGGATGGCTATTCCCAGAGTTGGGATCCTAGAGCTTTTGGTATCCAGGCTTAGGTTTGTTCTGTTTCGCTTTGATTTTGTTCCTCTGCTTCGCTCACTTCTGAAGTTAAGTCTTGCTCGAAGATTACCTTCAGGTTGGCAAAAGGGCCATGAGGAATTCTTCCTATGTTCAGCAGATCTTTATAAAGTTTACTTTTCTCTCTATTCCCTTCTTTGAGATTCTATTTCGTGAGTCTTGTGCCATTTTCAGATTTAAAGACTGGGCTACACCTTTTTCCTTGTTTCCTCTCTATAGTTTGCACCTGAAGATTCCTTCGAGGACAGCTTCCCTCTTGATTCCCTTTGTTGGACTTCTTCTTGATGGAGCTTTTTGTAATCCAGTGTTCTTTCTGGGTAAATGTTTTGATGTGTGGCTTTCTCCATTTTCTTTGGTACCATTAAATCGTATCCCAACATTAATATACTTTCAGTAGCCTCTTCTAACATGCCCTTCACCACTGGCGAGGTGACAAAGTATGAGCTTGCTTTGCAACCTTCTTGGCCAGGTTCTACTATTTTTAGGTCTTCTGATCGCAGAAGACGCAAATTTGGAATACAATGAAATAGGCTCACAATGGTTTTCCTGTTTAATGTCAACTTTACTCCAGTTCCTGCGATTTGTTCCAATTTAAACGTATGGTTTCCTTTATCCTTCTCACTTCTAGGTCGATATTCCTTTGCCCAGTGTGACCTCCTTTCCGGACTAAGTCTGACATTTTTTTGGGGTGTTCTAATTAAGTCCTCCGTAGTTCGTTTCCCATCATCTCTGCTGCTCTTGTTTTGCTTATAATTGTGGTCATCTTCATACGTTGGTCTTTTAGAACTTTCTTGGTCTGAAGTGTTACTGGTCCTGGTTTCACATCTTTTTTTTAGTTCTTTTTAGGGGGTTTGCTTCATTTGTTGCACGATTTTGCTTTGTGCCCTGTTTCTCTAACTCAGCCACTATCGCTGTGTTAGTTGCTTTAAAGCATCTCTTTGACAAAGTTAGGAATTCCAGTAATTTGATATAGCGCATTTGACCTTTGGTATTCAGACTTTGAGGCCAAGTGCTGATGGAACTTTGTTCTGGTCTTTGCCTTCGGAACCTCAAGGAGATCGTGTTCTTCCTCTTCAGCCAAGTGTTGGCTCAGGTTCATCATAAGTTCATCCGCTTCAAAATCTTCAATCGTTAATGATAATTTTTGTACGAGGTTCACTTGAACCTTCTCCTTTATTTGCTTGTGATCTACAAGCTCTTTAATTTGGTTTTCAACCAATTTCCTCCGTGCAGCAGGTTTTGGGGTGTGAGTTTTTTCTTTTCCTTCCCCGTCATGTCTTCTTGAAGATGTTATTTCCAATGACTGTTCTCTAGGCGGGCCTATGTTTCTCACTTCTCTTTGGCTGTGTCATGTTAGAGTAAAATTAGCAAAGTCTCTACTTATGCTGTTCTTATGATTATTATTATTGGTATTTTTAATGTCGAGAAGTACTTGCCAGGGAGGTAGTTTCTTTTGACTTCTATAATATGGTTCTGTTTTTTTCAAGTCATTGTGCTTTTCGCTGTTTGATTTAGTTGTCTATTATTGATGTTCAATTGTCTCATTGAGACTGCAGACTTGTCCAGGTTCCCTAGATATTCTTTTTCCTCCGAGTGATCTGGTGATATTAGTTTCTTCACTGTCTGAGCTCCAGATGTCGTGCAGTTTTTTGTGGATGCTTCCTGCTTCTGGTTGTTCTGAAGTTGAAGGGTGGAGACGGTTTTATTTTCTCCTTTTTTCTTGATTCCATTGCCGTAATGTAGCGCTCCAAGTATATTAACTTGGAGTGCATCATTGTAGTCATTGTTATGTGGTCCTTTAAGGTTTCATTTATTGCTCCATATAGCTTACTAAAGAAGCCAATGCAATGGTAACTGCCAATGAGACTGCAAACATATCTGCTTTTTTGTAGGTGTTCTGAATTTGAGGGAGTTCACTCAGTCTCCTGTTTCGCATTGGCGAAGAAGGAATTTTTTTCCCCGAAGTGTTTGATGCTTCCATTGTTTTTCTACTCTTTTTATTCTTGTTTGGACAGATCGATTGTAGCTCTTCTGTTTCTGGCACTAGATTTTCTTCAATACTGTCCAAAGAATTACCAATTTTGTTGCAAGTCCACTTTTCTGGTAATTCAAGAACCTCTGGGTCTTGAGCTTTCAACTTGAAGGATTTCTTCGTGGACCCCTGTCGATTCCACAGCATATTTGCTAGTTCCAGATTGTTTCCTTCTATGTGCTCCCTGGGAGGCTTTCATACTCAAGGCTGGTAAAAACACGTTGCTTTTTGGAATTACTGTTCTGACTATCTCTTTCACCGATTAAGTCTCGTCGACTCAGTTGGCTTCTGAGACTAGTCGGGTCTCGCTGCTCAGTGTCCACATTGGTCTTACTTATTACCATTGTGCTGGGTGCTGAATGTTTGTAGTGTCATCTTTTCATGTTTTCCAAACTTGTAGGCATTTTAATCAAGGTGGTTAATTCATTTTCGTTTGATGTGGTCAGCTTCTCCGTGCGTCTGGACACAGGGTTTAGTTCCTGGTCTGCGGCCTCCAAGATTTCAGCGTCTGACAATTCATTTGGGTTGTCATGTTTTTGTTCCCTTAGTTTTTTTAAAAGAAGCTGTTTATTCCTGGAAGTCTTTTATGAGTAAATTTCGTTTTGTTCTTGGTTGTGAGCTTTTGTTTTTCTGTCAATTTTTGTGACGTTTACTTAGGGGGTTTCTATTTTTGACTGTTTTCCCCCTTATTTTCACAGGTTTTGTTACTTCCGTTAGTTTTTCTAGACTGACTTTGTCTGTTTTTTTTTTACTTTCGCCGTTTTCATAGTTGCGAATTTGGATTTGAGGTGTCGCGTTCCTAATGTCTGGCGTGTCGTCTTTATTTCTTTCCTTAGGCTGGGAAATCCGTTTGTTATGGGAGTTTGTGGGGAGCTTCGCGGGGAGGATGTGTGAGGGGGCGGCGTCTTAAGGTCCTCCGTCTCCAGATTTGCATGCACTTCTATTTGAGTGCCGAGTACAAACACTTCTGGTTTATGTAACAGTGCAACCTTACAGTCAACTCTAAATTCCTTAGTTTCTCTAGAAATTAACACAGGCTCGTCTGATGGCGTATCCGGATTTAAAGGAGAAGAGCTTTCGTCACATGAGAGCTGAAACACTTCCTCATGCTCCATGTTAGATCCCTCCACCACTGCGCCCCTGGTCCCAGGTGCCTCCTCCCCAGTTTCCTCTGCTTCCCTCTGCCCAGATGCAAGCTCAACCTCCCAGTCACCCGGCACAGCGGAATCCTGCATGTCAGGCTGTGGCCGCTGTGGAGGGGGAAAAGCGCTGTCAAAGCTGTGCAGGGAATCCACGGCGGCGCAAGTCTTTGTTCTGTGGCTTTTGCCCTGTTTCAGCTTTTTTGTAATGTCTTTGTTTGGTTGCGCGAGTGCCAATGTAGCTGAAAGTTTGACTAGGCTGGGTATCTCCGGTGGCGTTCGCAAACAGTCTTGCGCTTTAGGTAATGTCCCCAACTTCGCTTTTAACACTACATGCACTGCAGTTCTCTTACCTGCCGTAACACAATTTTCAACATCCCTGAGTTCAAGACTTTTCCTCGGAGTGGACGGGAGGTCTTGGCTGCAGAGTCCTTGGGCAATTGGAGGGCACGTTGCGGGCGAGAACTTCTTAGACGGCGACCATCCTCTTCAATCTTTCGCTTTAAGCCCCTAGCTTCCTCTGTGATAGCTGCCCTAGCAGCCATAGACTGCCAAGACTGCTAGTCTGCCGCGACTATGCGGCCACTCCGCGGCGAACCATTGGTTTTCAAGTGGGTCCTCTAACTGAAGCCGCAAACACAGTAGAAAAACTTTTGCTGGAGCAAGGAGCATAAACACTGCCAAGACTGCTACTCTGAGGCTACTCCGTGGCGAGCAGGCGATTTTAAAGTAGGTCCTCCCACTGAAGCCGCAAACACAGTAGAAAGACATTTCCTGGAGCAAGACACTGCCAAGACTGCTACTCTGCCGCTACTCATTAGTTTTACAAAAGACGTTTGATAAGGAGCCCCGAGTCTGGGTCCATGATAACCAGAGGAGTTGGTAGGGGGCCGGCTAAGGGGGCTATGGCCCCTGATCTTTTGGGTGTCACCCAGGATAGTCTCAGGAGCTACAACCAAAAGGCTAGATAGCCCCCAGACCCAACATCAGCGTAGCCCTGGGTCTTTTCCAGACCTAGCAACACCCCTGGTAATAACTGTCTTCTATTGCACGCGCCTAGCATCGCCCGTTCCTTTCAAGCAAGTAAATCGGTGCTCTTCAGTAGGAGCCTATTGCTCATTTGTCTGAGTTCCAGTGGCAATCCAACCCTTACTTGGTGCTTCTATAGAAATGGTGTTGCTTAAAGACAAAGGTTGGAGCCATGTGAAGCCATCTGTGGTTTCAAATAGTAAGTTGACCCCCTCAAATATGCTCAAATTGTTTTGCTCTGTTATACAGATGTGACTGAACCCTACCTTGGGTAGAAAAATAGACCCTGATGTTGCAGTTAGTTTCGCTGTTACTACCCTTCAAGCTTTTAGATTGTAGAGTACCTTGATCATTCTTTTTAGCATGTAACCCGTTGCTTAAAGTAGTTGCTGCAGATTTACTAAGGAAACGTTTTCCATTGTAGGCATCTTTATTTTATTTTATTTATTTGTATTTGTAGAGTGCACTACAGCCCACAGGCATCGAGGCGCTATAGCAGTGCTTAAAAAAGGCTTGCTTAAGGGTTACAGTGAAGCCGCCCAGGTAGATAGACTTAATGAGGTACAGTGCATAGTATAGGGTTACATACAGACAGAGCATGGTACATTGCATGGAACGCGATTGCAAAATACAGAGAAAAGGGGGGGGCAGCTTGTTGTTAGATAACAAGTACAACAGTGGAATTTAGGACTGTGCTGGTTCATACAAAGACTAGTTTTGATTGCCTTGAGTAAGGCTGCATGGGAATCAATAGTCCTTATATGAGGGGGGGGGGGGGCGGGAGTGTGTTCCAGTGGGTGGCTGCCAAAGTTGGGAAACTAGTGCCGCCGGCACAGGCTTTGCGTGTTCTTGGAACAGAAATTAAGTTGGAGTAGGGAGTTCTGGTAGGCCTGGAGGTGGGGGGTTTTGAGATTCTTTGGACCAGGTAAGGGGGTGCCTGGCCATGAATACACTTGTGTGTCAGAGCAAGGGTTTTTAATATGATCCTTTCTTTGACTGGTAGCCAGTGGACCTGTCTTCCAAGTGCAGAGATGTGATCCCTGCGCGAGAGTCCAGTGGCGGCCCTGAGCGCATTGTTTTGAACAATTTCTAATTTAGCAAGATTCTTGCATGAGGTGCCTACTAAGAGGGCGTTACAATAGTCCAATCTGGAATCCGATGATAGCCCTGGCAATGGAAAGGCAATTTTGTTGTGACAAGAAAGGTCTTACTGTATTGATGAGTTTGGAATGGTAAGCAGAGGTGGACACAATGGCGTTGACCTGTCTGTCCATAGATGGGTTAGGTTCCATCTGAGTTAGTTACATTGGAAACCTGAAGAGTGTCAGAGTGCACACTTGCTGGTCTTGTCCCTGCGTCATCATCCCCCACATACAGGACCTCTTATCTGTGGTAGATTGGGCGTACAGTTGGTCATTTGTTTTTTCCAAAAAAACACCTCTGTTTCCTGCTAACTTTCTTGGCTGCTTCTTTTTCTTGCCAATACCAATGGTCATTTCTGTATCTCTTATTGCCACTCTCACTGGTTGATCTAAAGTCAACGGGCCCACGCCTAGATCTATTGAGTGGTTTCCATTGTGACCGCAATCACAGAGGTGTCATCTTGGCACTGGCTGCTTTCCACCTCCGCCATATGCACAATGATGTTTTTGACTTTGCCATTGTCCAGAGTCACTTGGGTGGGGTCTTGATACTTGACTGTGGCACCATAGTTCTACATCCCAGCATCTCTTTGGCGTAACCTTCTGCCTGGTCCATATTTTCAATTAGATCTTCTTGAACACATGCCGCATTTGAAATAATTGCCTAATATCCAAGGTGGCTCACAATTCCATTTAGAATGACACAGTGAGCCTTAACCTCTTCATAGATATTGTCGCAGTGTTTCACTAACGAGGTAAGTAAAACATCCAGTGCTTGTAGCTTCATAGTAGAAGATAGGGAGGAGCTTGACTCATTCACGCGTGGGGGAATAAAGTGGTTTAGTGAGTTCAAGGCGATGGGCGGTTAACAGTCTGCCTTCGAAAATTCATATTGCTAGGGGTCTGCTCCTCTGCACCTGCTTCTCCAATTGTGTTCCTTTCATCATCAAGATCATCTGAATATTCCACTGGTGCGTTTATCGGGAGTACTGGGGGAGTAATTTAGGCTGGTGTCTGGGATCCCAGAAGCATCAACGAAAGTTCTGGGCATCAGAGCTTGCTCTATCAACGCCACCCCTTCAGCTAGATTGCAGTCACTGCAATCGTGATTTTCATTGCACTTGCTCAACTCCCACCTTCCCGTGGCCCCAAAGTCGCATGGTGGCGCACTTCCTGGGGAGACTCTGGTGGTGGATACAATGCTATTTGAATAGACTCAGTGCATGTGTGCCCAGGCAGGCCAGAGAAGTGTTAATATGGAGTGACAGGGCTTTAGAACAGTGGCTTTAGCAGGAATTAAATTCCGTAATTTTACAAGTCTTTTACAAGGTCAACATGCTTGGACTAGCCACCAGGCTTCTTAGCAGATGTTGACTTCTCTGTGGTCAATTGCTCCTGGCCAGGGTGAGGTTTTGTACAAATCTCTTGGGGGTGGGGGGGGCGGGACAACAACGTAACCACTCCACCAGGATTACAAGCTTCCAGGTTACTTGGCAGGCTTTCAGTCTACTTTCTGCAGGAGGTATAGGCTCCTGTCTTCGCTCCTTCCTCCATTCACTTGGACGACAGCATGGCGTTGACATATGTGCTGCTACAGTGCGGTGCAGGCAATTTATAGCCCCCAGGTGCTTGCACAAAAGTGAGGGTCCTCAAAGAATGCACCGGGCTGCTGGTCTTCATAGCAGCTAAATCAAAGAATACTGGATACACAATGTCACCGGTCACGCCATTTCTGGCACCAATGGATGTCCCAGTAGTGGTGTGCTCTTTAATAAATTCTAAACTAGATTACAATTAGCTCAGAAATCAGTAAATCTCAAAGTTCTCCTCAGTTTCAGCGCATCAAGCCTCCTTATTGGCTGGCGGTGGGTCAAAGAATTGATTTTTTATTATTACGTTTAATGCATAAATGCGTAAACTGTCTTGCTCATCATAATTAGGAACTAGGATCTCTTCTTACCAACCAACGAGATCACTCAGATCAGAGACACAAAACAATTGAAGATACCCTCTTACCGTTTTCAAAGAGGCAATAGGCTTTTTTCTCAATTTATGGACCACGATTGTGGAATTCTTTGGGTTCCATGTGATAATGTCCCCGCAGAAATGTCGCCATGCAACAATAGCAACATTTTTTTCTGGAGACATCATCATAAGGAACATGTGGGGGACACCCCTGAAATACCTGACATTTTCTTTTTTTAAAGAGAGGGGGACATCCCTGCAACCCCCATTCCCATTTACCCCATACATTGTTCCCATATATAATGTCACCTATGCTGTTTCCTGGCGACTATATGTATGGTGACATTATATACGGGACAATATTACCCAATACCATTCTTTGCCCATTGAGCTCAGACATATTACTGCTTTAATGCAATTTCGCAAAGATTTGAAAACCCATTAATTGCAATGATATCTCTGGGTATATTTTTCAGATTTCTTTACCTAGTTCGCATTTTTATTCCATCTGCACCCAAACGTAGTTTATTCTGCCCAATTGTGCGTTATAAATCATACAAAAATCCCAAATTCTTGTAATATTCTTTGACTGCACCAATGCCCCAACTCTGCCCCGCCTTTCTTTACTTTAACTGTTCCTCCTAGGCATATTTGCCCCTTCTGCCAGTTCTGTACTGTTCCCTCCTTTACTCGCTGTGCCTGCAGTTTTCACCATTTGCTATTCTGGCCACATTTCTCTGGCACTCTCACCTTCTGTTCACTTTGCTCACTCTCGCAGCACTTGAACGCTCTCCTTAAAGCTTGCTGGTTAAATTCTTCTAAACTTCTTTTTGCTGCATGATCAATGCGAATACTTCCCTACTCATATCTTTTTATTGTACCATTTTAGGTCCTTTGTACAGAGCTTTGGCAAATGCAATGAAATAAAACCATGAATACTGCTCTATGCGAGAAAACGGCTCAAGTGCCCCAGTGCAGGGCACAAAACATTTTTAGTTAAAAAGGTGGACCTGTGACATACAAAACACCTCTGTCCAACGTATTTCAACCCAAAAGGTTTAGTCATGACTAAATTAGAAATTAACAACAAACTCGTGTCTTTCTAGGTGGGTATGTTAAATCAAGACAACGGTCTTTCATAGAAAAAGAAGAGCTACTAACCTCTAAACCGATATGGCGTGCCCTTACATTCTCAAATTTCAACATTGTACATGAATTACTTGTAGTCTAAAATTCCAATCCATAAACAACTGCAGGACAGGCTGCAGTGTTACACTGGGTATCAATTAGCAACCATATTGGTCAATTCAATGCATAAACCTCATATTCACCTTACAAATGAAACACCAATCAACCTCATTAAATGATTGCTAAGAACAGCATGGAATAGAATTGCTTTTCTAACAACCCTAGAAAGATCTTCGTCTTCCTGAATTCCAAGAGGAAGCTCAAGACCTTCCTCTTCCCTAAACGTTTTGGACTTTGTCGGTTATATAAGACTTCATATTTTGTGTACTGTAAGGAAGGCATGGTATCAAAACAAGACAGATAAGTGATCACAGTTCAAGGGTGGTTATTAAACTGTAAAAATGGCTCCGATAAATGCCGAATCTACCTAAATCTAATATGGGAGCAAGCTACGACCAGCAAAAAATAATACCGTCCAAGTGGAGTCTAGTCAAATAAAAAGGGTCTATACAAAAAACCTATTGCCAGTCCTGACCGATATGCTACAAAATAGTGTAGGAAAATGTTCACAAGAAAAGAAAGAAGTGTTCACAAAATGATAAGTCAGGATGTTATGTCCGTGGTCTCCCTTCCCCACATTTTTAGCATGGCACAAAGCGGGACTCTTGAGCACAGAACACTCCTGGGCTTCTCCGGCATGAGGTTGACCTTCTGTGTCAAGTCACTTTCATGCAAAGCATCTTGCTTCAGAGGGCCCGATGTACCACAAACAACAAAACAAAAGTTCCTTCTATTTATGTTCACGTCTTTTTCATCCTTGGATCCCCCTCAGCCGGGTTCTGATCCTTCTCTCAACGTTAGCCTCTGTCAGGCTCAGACCAACCACTCACTGTGGACATCCCTCAGTTGGGTTCACACTTGCCATCACAATGTTCATGGGTGTATTGGGTTCACCCTAATTCGCAGGCATCCCTCAACCGGATTCACATTTGCCAATTAACACAGTTCACTTTGTTTTATCACAATGAGGGACTCACTTCTATTGGCTTTCTCCTGGCATCCCTCCGTCGGGTTCATATTGCCTTTCAATCACAATCTCATTATTTGTAATATTCAAAAGTCTCAATGTCTTTTTAAACAACCATCTAGTTTAGTTAGCTCCCCCTCATCCGGGCTCAGACCTTCCTTCGCCGGCCTCCTAAAATACTTGCTAATTCAAACAGGACACTTCCAAGGGGTGATCACGTCTCGCTGGGTCACTTGGTTATCCTATGGAAAGTGTGTATTTCACAATATCGTAATTCACACGCATTCCTCTCATCCGGGCTCAAATGCCAGCTTCAGTTCACAATTTCTAAATCTCATTAGAAAGCGGGGGTTCCCTTCCCCTAGCTTTCTCTTGGGTCAGGAGAGGGGGCACCAGCCAGAGACCTTCGAATGAGGGCCCACGTGGCACCAGACCACTATCTCTGGTGCCAGTTTCTGTCACAAAAGTTCACAAGGTCTCCCTCTACCGGCATCAGACTACTCCCACAAAGTTCACAAGGGTCTCCCCTCTGCCAGGCTCGGACCCCTCTCACACAGTTCATAAGGGTCTCCCTCTGCCGGGCTCGGACCCCTCTCACATAGTTCACACGGGTTTCCCTCTGCCGGGCTCGGACCCCTCACAAATTTTACAATCTTCAAAAGTATGTTGTTGGACTCCCAGTCCCAGAATGCACGTAGGGGGCACAAGGGGGATATTGCAATGAGGTCAGGGTCTTACCTCCTGCCCCTCATGTACCTGGGTTCACCTGTCTGGCCCCAGGGGAGGAGTTCTGCTGTAAGTACCGCCAGGCAACCCCCAGCTGCCCCTGGTCTTGCCTTCTGGAAGTACAGCTCCCTCCTCCATACTGCAGTCTCATCCCAAATAGCAGGGCCAGTGTTTGGGCAGTTTTCTCCTCCTTTAGGTCTTCCAGGGCTTCTGCAGCTCACTAAGGCTTTCTCCTTCTCTGCGGCACCTTCCAGCATCCCCGACTCGCTACAAGTGTGC
Organism: Ambystoma mexicanum; assembly: GCF_040938575.1. NCBI lineage: Eukaryota > Metazoa > Chordata > Amphibia > Caudata > Ambystomatidae > Ambystoma > Ambystoma mexicanum. The sequence goes on from NC_090937.1 coordinate 647,795,646, forward strand.
TTTCCTGCTCTGCCGTTTATGCTGCCTGGGGGAGACAAGTGGAGTCAGTTGCGGGTAATTAAAGAGAGAGGCCGGATTTAGCCTGGCCTCATTATTAAGACAGTCTGCTATAGAAAGGGGAGAGTCTGTTTTCTGTGTATGTGGTTCCCTGTTGGTAATCTTCATCCTCCCAAATCGCTCTCCTCCTTGTCTCAGTGACTTTAGAAAAGAACAGAGGGGAGGAATTATGGGGATTGTAGTTTTCACTAGTAAGTTTAGGAAACTCCAGATAAATACTGTGGAAAAAGGGGGGGGGGGGGGAGTCATTAGTGAGTTGTCTGTGAAAAAGTGTCCATGTCGGGAAGGAGGCTGAGTTCCTAAGTATCCTACCTGGTAGGAAGCGGAAAAGGTGTTATAGGGACTGGGGTACCACGTCTTACCCTTCGGCTCCCACTCCCAGAGAACCCCTCATCCAGGTGATCCTCCCTCACCGGTCCAGGAACTTGAAGCGATGGTTGTGTCCTGGCCACCTGGACAACAGATCCCCGGGGACTAACGGGTGAGACACCTTCAGGTTTCTCACAGTACTGCCAGGCGGCCACTTGTATCGGAATGCACTCTAGAAGCACCAACCTAACATAGAAAAATCTACATAATTTCATATGCACAGTTAGTATGATAATGCACAAGTTCTGGAATGTGTCTCAGGGTATAGACTGGCAAATAGTGGCCTACTTTCTAGATCGTGCAAATGTTGGCTCAGGCAGAAGCTTAGCACTTATAGTACTGAGAATAATCTGATCCGATTAGCCAGTGAACTTTGAGCAGAACAGGAGTAAATGCTTTGCAGTTTCAATACTGGCAGCGTCACAAAGCTGCAAGTACTTTCTTCTTTAGGAATACCCATACAAGCGCCTAAACTGTCCCATGTCTCAAACATGTTGAATTTGACTGTCATGTACAGCTCTCTATTTTTCCAATTTGGGAACAAACTCGAATGTGTGGGCCCAGACTGTGCATTGATATATTCATTGCTACTACTTTTTGTTGCCATGTCCTGCCAGGTGTATTCTCTATCAATATTTTGAATAGATATTTTCAGCAGTTTTTTGTCATTCGAAAAAGTCAGGACTGAGTGGGCATATGTAACAATCCATTATTTATTCCATTGGTTGTACGCCCAACCCTGGGTTATCACGGCGTAAATTTAGAGGTATACCTTTTTTTAGTTGTTGCATGTTATACAGTTTTACAGTCTTTTCACTTTACATGGTGGCAAGTCTTACAGTGGTACAAGATTCAAGCAAGCTTGCAATCATAGTATGGGAGAGGCTATGTGTGTTATTTTACGGGTTAGGCTTCGGTTGAGATAACTGGGGGCGCTGCTGAGACACGTGTGTGTTCTAGTAAGGGTTTTATGGAGTATCCTAGCTTGAATGGGTAGCCAGTGGGCCTCTCTCCTGTGTTGCGATATGTGATTTCTCTATTTTTTTTATGCCTAGAGCTGCTCTTGGAGCCTTATTCTGCAGCAATTGCATTTTGTTTTGTATTTTTTTAGGTCCCCAATAGTAATATTTTGAAGTAGTCCATCTTAACAGTAATGCAGTTTTGGGGTGTGATGAAAGATCGACTTAATGCAATACGTTTGGCAGTGTAGGTTGTGGATGAAGCGAGAGCACCAATGTGTTTGCCCATGGTGAGACTGGAATCCAGGTAGATGCCTAAAGTGATAGGGGTACCGTCAATGACTATAGCTTTATATTGTGGGTGGAGCTTGCTTAGTCGGGCAGGGGAACCTACTATCAGGATCTCTGTTTTTTCTCCTTTGAGGCAGAGGCTATTTGCCGCCATCCAGTTATGGATGATGGAATAGATTTTATTAACACAGATGGTGTCCTGTTCAAGGTTGCCTGTTATTGGGATAAGTATTTTTGTGTCGTCTGCGAAGTTGGTATATATTACTCCCATTGCATCTCATATAAAAAAGTAATTTGGTGTACGCATTATAGAGCGTTGGGGAGAGGCAGGATCCTTGAGGAACACCCAGTGGAACTGATATGGGATCTGCAGATACATTGCATATGGCTACTCTGAATGTACGGTCTGCGAGGAATGATTTAATCCAGGCGGTGGCTTCCTTAGAGAAGTGGAAGTTATTCGGCAGGGTTAGGCATAGTTTATTGTGGTCCACCAAGTCGAATGCTGCAGACAAGTCGAGTAGCAGCAGGATGCATAGTTTCCCTGAATCCTTGATAGAGTCCATCTGATTCTTGAGATCCAATAGGGCCGTCTCTGTACTGTGTCTAGGGCGGAATCCTGATTGTCTTTCTCCAAGTAGTTGATTAGTTTCAAGGTGGGCTTGGACTTGAGCATAGGCAATTTTGTCTATGATTTTGAGGAGGAAGGGGACTGTGGTAGAGGGGTGACCCAGGCTTCTTTGATATTATTTGGGATGGTATTGGCGTTGAATGAGGCAATAATGGAATTAGTGATGATGGGTACTAGGGTAGGTGCGCAGTCCATAACTAATTTGGCAGGAAAGTTGTCTAAGCACCTGATCAGTGCTCACTGGTGTAAAATGGGATGCTGGTATATTAGTTGTAGTACCTGTCAATGGCAGTGTGGTTGGCTCTACGTTGGCTGTTAGAGATTTTCTTTGTGAGTCGATTTTATTTTGGAGAGTGTATATTTTGGAGGTTATTGTGTCCTGGATGGTGGTACACCATGCTTTATTTACTTTGACTATGCTGGGAGAAGGTATGGGTGTTTCTAGTTCTTTGATGATGGTGAATGGTTCTTTACTATTCGAAGTGGCATTGGTGATGAGCAGATTGAGCGAGTTTGCTTTCTAGGTAAATACTTCCAATTTATAGGTTTTAGATATTATTTGGAGTTCTTTTTTGGATTTACTAGCGGGATGTTTTCTCTAGAGATGTTCTAGTGCTCTTTTTTTTCCTTCCGAGTTCGACAAGGTCGTCATTGAACCATATATTACTGTGCTTATGTTTGGGAATTTTAGATTTGAGAGGGGCTATGGCGTTGATGACTAATTTCAGACAGGTATGGTAATGCAGTGAGATGGTGTCTGGGTTAGGATCAGCTGATGTTTGTGTATTAATTAGCTTGTTCAGCCGGGGCGTTAGATTTTCGGCTGTGAATTTCCTAGAGTTCCTCATGATGACAGGTATAGCAGGGGTGGCTATTGGGGCGAGGTCCCCAGTTGTGATAATGTTGAACCTTATGAGGGAGTGATCGGTCCAAGACATTTCTGTGATATCTTCTAGACGGACTGTGATATTCAGGGTTAGGATCCAGTCCAGGATTTGTCCTTTTAAGTGGGTTGGGGCATTAACAATCTGTTTGAGTTGTATTTCTTGGAATGCATTATGCAAGGCAGTGGCTTTGTGGTCCAATGGGTCATTGACACCCAGATTGATGTCTCCTAGGAGAATACATTTGGTGTTGTGTTTGAGTAGTTGGGAAATGAGTAGTGGAATTCAATGTCAAGATTGTTAGTAGAGCTGGGGGCCATTAGGAAATTGATGGTGGTTTTGTGGTCTGTAACTAGCTTAAGATTTAGAGGTTCGTAGCCTGGTATGGTTTCCGTTTTACATTCTCTGAACTGGAGACTCATTTTGGAGATGATAGCAACTCCCCCTCCAGTGGCCACCTGGCGATCTGCTCCAAGTAGTGTATAGTGAGATGGTATGGCTAATGCGAGCAGTGGGCCTGATGCTGGGTGGAGCCAGGTTTCAGTTATTACAAGAAAGTCGAGTTTGTTCTCAAGAATGAGGTTTTGTACGTATATGGTGTGTGCACCTGGGGATCTTACATTCAGTAAGGCCCCCTTTGGAGGTTCTTTAGCTGGTGGGCAGCCTCGTGGAGGGGTGGTGTGGTACATGTGTTTTTTAGGTTTAGTCTTGAATTTGGGGTGTGATGATATGCGGAGGTTGCTGGTTTTGTGGGTGTCGGCCACTTGGTAACTATCTATGTTAGTAACGGAGTGTGGGATGGTACAGTCCTTGGTGGTTCAGGAGGATAATCTTATTTTCCTTATGGGACATAGTATGGGTCTTGTGAGTGCAAAGGAAGTATATGTTCTAGCGGAAAGTCTGCAGCAGCGAGCTGCACCTAGGAGAGGTGTGGTGGTGTGTGCTATGGGGTCAGTGTGTGGTGAGGTTGTGAAAGCTGGAATGTTAGGCAGAAATTGGGTGTGACATGGTGTGGGTGATGTCTGGGGCTGTGTATGCGCACCAAGGCTGAACCTAGCTGGATAAATGCACCATTTGTAACGCTTACCTTAGACTCCTCGGGGACACCACTTGATATTCGGAAACTTCTCAGGGTGCGCTGTTATCTTATCCCAATTGGACTCTCTATCTTAGTTGGTGATTTGGTTAGCTCTCCATCCTGCTTCTGCGCAGGGGTGCGTGTTCTGAAGAAGGGACGTGAGGAGAATGGAATTATCCTTAAACTTCCAGAAATGTCTAAAGGGGTACACTTCCTAACAGTGTCAGACAGGAATGGTGTCACTAACCCTCTAAATGCAGAAACACCCTAATGTGTCTAAAAACTGAAGTGCACAACCCGCAACATTTTTGGTTCCAAAATGCGTAAACTTAGTGTACCTGATGACGACAGAAAAAAACGAACACTAATGTTCCTAGAAACAATTCTCCACACAACCCTCTTAACTTCTGTGAGGTGAATATGGTTTGAACATTCACTTGCGCGAAAGAACTAATGTGTGAAAAGCAGTTGCTACTATAGGAACCATTAATCTATAGCGAGAACTAAAAGGGAAAGATACTTGCTGTGAAAACAACAGGGGCGACAGAACTGGGAGGTGCGCCTCGAAAACTCTCCTCACAATAAACGCCAACTGGAAAAGCGTAACCGCCAACACCGCACTGAAGAAAGCCAACTTTACACAGAATTCACAACTTGGGACAGCGGACTGGACGGGAAAAGCTATTCCAGGGCACTACAGAAAAGGGTTTCCATGGAATACTAGGGAAGCTGAGGAATTCCTGTCAGAGGGCTGAACCGCGGTAAGCGTTCGCTGAGACAGCTGAAGACGCGAAGCGCCGTTGAGCAAAGGGGCGGGGCTTAAATACTCCCGAGTGACAGAAAACTAGACTGCTGGCCCACCTAGAGGTTGTAACTACAGGCAGCCATGTTGAGTGATGAGGAAGAGTCAACCTGCCTATTCTGAGACCAGCAACTGTAAGCGGCCAACCAGGAACTCTTGGAAATTCTTTTGCGAGGGAACCCCGTAATCATGACAGTATTCCCCCCCAAGGCCCCTCCAAAACTGAAATTCCCTCTCCCTGGTTTGGATGGGTGGTTGCGGTGAAACATTCTGAGTAGCCTAGGGGCATGAACATTCTCGCAGGGTTCCCAAGTTCTGTCTTGAGGGCCATAACCTTTCCAATCCACTAAGTAGAATAGCCTATTACGCACAATTTTGGAATCTAAAATGGCCTTGACCTCGTATTCTAGTTGGTCATCATCAATGACCACAGGGGCTGGTGCTTCGGAGATTCGTGTGTTTGGATTAACAGGCTTTAAAAGAGAGACGTGAAATACTGGATGGATTTTCATGTTCTTTGGAAGGGTTAACTTGATGGCCACGGGATTGATGATTTTTTCAATTGCAAAAGGTCCCAGGAAGCGGGGAAGGAACTTTCTAGCTCCCTTCAAGGTCAGGTTTCGGGTGGCCAACCAAACCAAATTCCCCACCTCATACTCTGGTGCAACACTTCTTTTGTCATCTGCAAATTTTTTCTGGGATTTTTTGGCCATGGATAATTGTTCTCGAGCTTGAGCGATGGCTGAGGTGATTTTCTCATGCAGGGATTTTACTGCTGGCATTTCTAACGGTTCAGGTGGATCGTAAGCTGAGGTGCGTGGATGTCGGCCATGTAAGGTGTAAAAAGGACTCAAACCAGTGGAGGAATGAACAGAATTGTTATATGCATATTCGGTTATCCACAAAACATTTAGCCAGGTGTTCTCCAATTGATGCAACATACATCTGAGGTACTGCTCTAGAGTTTGATTGGTTCGCTCAGTTTGACCGTCAGTTTGGGGATGATGACTGGTGGACAAACGTACATCAACTTTGGCCAATTCACAACATCTTCTCCAAAACTTGGCGACGAATTGGCTACCTCGATCAGAGATTATCACCGCAGGAAAGCCATGCAGCTTCACAATATTCTCCAAAAAGGTTTTTGCCAGAACTGAGGCTGACGGCAATCCTTTCAATGCGATAAAATGTGCCATTTTGGAGAACAAGTCCACCACCACCATGATCGTGTCAAACCCTTCACAAGGAGGTAAATCGGTGATGAAGTCCATGGAGATGGTGTGCCAGGGGGTTGGTGGCACACTCAATGGAAGAAGCAAGCCTGCAGGTTTTCTCTTTTGATTCTTATTTTGAGCGCAGTTACCACAAGTTTTCAAATGCTGAATGACATCTTTTCTCCAGGTAGGCCACCAATAAGATCTTTTAACTTTCTCCATGGTCTTTTTGATTCCGGGGTGACCTTCCAAAAGAGCGTCATGATAGTTGGTAACCACTCTTTCTTGTAGTTGAGGCGTGGGCAAGTATAACCGTTCTTGATAAAAGGGAAGACCCTCCTGCACTGTAAAGCCTACTCCTCTGGACTCCCAGTTCAACAATTCATCCTGCGTAAGATGGTTTTGAATTTCCCTTTTTAACTCTTCAAAGGCAGAGTCCGTTGTGTTCATTACTCCCAGGATCTTTTCTCCAGAAATGATCTCCACTGGATTCACTGGCACATAGGCTTCTTCTCCATTACCCATTCGAGACAAGGCATCAGCCTTACCATTTCGCACTCCTGGTCTGAAAGTAATAACAAAGTCATATTCCGCTAGAAAGAGGGCCCATCGTAGCTGTCTTGAAGATTGTGCCTTTGCAGAGCGTAAGTATTGCAAGTTCCGATGATCGGTGAAGATGGTCACCGTGTGTCGTGCGCCCAGCAAGTGATGCCTCCATTCCTTCAAGGCACAAATTATAGCCAAAAACTCCTTATCGGTAATGGTGTAATTTAATTCTGCAGCAGCGAACTTCCTTGACCAGAAAGCTACGGGGTGCAATTCTTGGGTGTCAGGATCACGCTGAGACAATACGGCTCCCATAGCCACGTTAGAGGCATCAGTCTCGACTACAAACGGAAGATCAGGTCTTGGATGTTGTAGAACAGGTGCAGCAGTAAATTGCTCTTTTAATTTCTTAAATGCCTCATCAGCTTCATTAGTCCATTCAAATTTCCTGTTTTTTCGAAGTAGTGAGGTGATAGGATGAACTAGGCCAGAGAAATCAGAAACAAAACGCCGATAGAAATTCGCGAATCCCAGAAAACTCTGAACTCCTTTGACAGAAGTTGGAGCAGGCCAAGACAGGATGGCATCAACCTTTCTGTTATCCATTTTGACTCCACTAGAAGATAGAATGAACCCCAAGAATTCAATCTCAGGGACGTGAAAATGACACTTTTCCAATTTCACATACAGAGAATTGTCTTGGAGCCTTTGAAGCACCGATGTCACGTGCCTTACATGATCCGCCAGGTTTGCAGAGAAAATTAAAATGTCGTCCACATAGACCACCACACAGATGTCCAGTAGATCTCTGAAGATATCATTCATAAAGGCCTGGAAGGCAGCAGGAGCATTGCAAAGCCCGAAGGGCATGACTTGATATTCGAAGAGCCCGAATCGTGTCCGAAAGGCGGTTTTCCACTCCTCACCTTTCTTAATTCGAATGAGATGATAGGCACCTCTTAGATCAAGCTTGGTGAATATTTGTGCCTGCTTCACCTGATCCAGCAAGGTCGAAATAAGGGGAAGAGGATAGCGGTTCTTCACCGTGATTTGATTCAGTGCTCTGTAATCTATGCAGGTTCGCAAATCCCCTTCCTTTTTGGGCACAAAAAAGAGAGGAGATGCCACCGGTGACTTGGACGGTCTAATAAACCCATTGGCCAGGTATTGATCCAGATAAGCCTTTAGATGAGCATTTTCTTTTTCAGTGAGGGCATAAATTCTGCTACAAGGAAGCTGAGCCCCTGGAATGAGATCAATTTGACAGTCATAGGGTCTGTGAGGGGGCAAAATTTCTGCCTGTTTTTCTTTTTGGAAAATATCCTGGAATTTTTTGTATTCTACTGGTAATGAACCTATGAGACCCAAGGTGGTGTAGATAGTCATCTCAGACTGCCTGGCGTCCTTTGGACCTTCTGCAGAAAAACACATACTTTGGCACTTGGAGTCAAACTTCAATGTCCGGGAACACCAATCGATCACAGGGTTATGCTTCTCCAACCAAGGTATTCCCAAGATGATCTGGAATTGAGGAGCTTGAATCAGGTCAAAAGAGATCCTCTCCCTGTGTCCTTCCTGGCAAAGCATTAAGAGGGGGTCAGTGCACTGGGTCACGGGACCTGACACCAAAGGTGTACCATCCACTCCGGAGACGTTTTCAGCTTCCAACTTATTCCTCAAGGGGAATCCCAATTTACTAGCCAGATGTTGATCCATGTAGTTGCCAATGGCCCCACAGTCTATGTACGCAACCAATGCATGCCTCTGTGTGGGGTTATTGTGGCAAGAAAGGACAATAGGACACACGAAGTGTGAGGTCGCTGCAACCTTTTCCATGCTCGACAAGCGGACCTCTAAACTTGTCGGGCACTGGAGTTTTCCGCCGTCTGTTCTTTTTTATCCGGATTGATTCCTCCTAAAGGCCTCCGTGAAGGTTTTACTGGACAATCCTTTAAAAAATGACCGGCCTTGCCACAATACAAACACAACTGCAACTGTCGTCTCTTCTCTCTCTCTGCTTGGGAAATTGGGCCTCGAATTCCGCCCAACTGCATGGGTTCATTGGGAACATCTAATCCTGACTTCGACGTTGGTTCTCGGGAGCGGACTACAAAGGGTCGACTGTCCTGACGAGCTCGATCCGTTCTCCTATCCTGAAGACGATGATCCAACTGGATTGTCAGGTCTATGAATTCTGTGAGACATTCGGGCGGATTGACAACTTGAGCGAGAACATCCTTCAGCTCACTGCGCAGACCACGATAAAACAGTGTCACTCTCTTTTCTGTAGGCCAATTAGTTTCTGCCACTAATCGATTGAAAGTAGCCACGTAAGCAAGCAGCTCCTGATTGCCCTGCTTGAGTGACAGTAACTCATTGTCCAATGCCTGACCTTGTGAATGGCGAGCAAACAATTTCTCTAACTCTCTCTGGAATTCTGAAAAGTTCTGCAACACGGGATCATCCCGATTAACCAAAGGAATGGACCAATCTGCTGCATGACCACCCAAATAAGACAACACGAAAGCAACCTTTGATTGGTCAGTGGAGAAAACCCCAGGTCTGCACAAAAAATGTAGTCTACACTGATTTAAAAACACGGCAAACCTTTTCGGGTCCCCCGTGAATCTCTCAGGAGGGGCTAAGGGAATATTTCCTGGAATTACCACTTGGAACGGAACTGAGGGCGATGTAGAAGAGGAAGCTTGGGCATTACCTTGGGGAAGGGGAACCTGTCCCGCCTGATTCTGTAATAACTGGCGAGCCAACTCTTCAGTTCGTTCCCTATTGATTCCCAGTTCCCTTCTAAGAGCGCCGGTTTCGGACCGGGCTGCATGGACTTCAGCTCTAAGTTCTCCCAGTAGTTGAGCTAACTGATCTACCTCAGAAGTTCCCATGATGCCCAGGCGGAGTATTTTTTATGACAGGCTTCGCGTTCTGTAACGCTTACCTTAGACTCCTCGGGGACACCACTTGATATTCGGAAACTTCTCAGGGTGCGCTGTTATCTTATCCCAATTGGACTCTCTATCTTAGTTGGTGATTTGGTTAGCTCTCCATCCTGCTTCTGCGCAGGGGTGCGTGTTCTGAAGAAGGGACGTGAGGAGAATGGAATTATCCTTAAACTTCCAGAAATGTCTAAAGGGGTACACTTCCTAACAGTGTCAGACAGGAATGGTGTCACTAACCCTCTAAATGCAGAAACACCCTAATGTGTCTAAAAACTGAAGTGCACAACCCGCAACATTTTTGGTTCCAAAATGCGTAAACTTAGTGTACCTGATGACGACAGAAAAAAACGAACACTAATGTTCCTAGAAACAATTCTCCACACAACCCTCTTAACTTCTGTGAGGTGAATATGGTTTGAACATTCACTTGCGCGAAAGAACTAATGTGTGAAAAGCAGTTGCTACTATAGGAACCATTAATCTATAGCGAGAACTAAAAGGGAAAGATACTTGCTGTGAAAACAACAGGGGCGACAGAACTGGGAGGTGCGCCTCGAAAACTCTCCTCACAATAAACGCCAACTGGAAAAGCGTAACCGCCAACACCGCACTGAAGAAAGCCAACTTTACACAGAATTCACAACTTGGGACAGCGGACTGGACGGGAAAAGCTATTCCAGGGCACTACAGAAAAGGGTTTCCATGGAATACTAGGGAAGCTGAGGAATTCCTGTCAGAGGGCTGAACCGCGGTAAGCGTTCGCTGAGACAGCTGAAGACGCGAAGCGCCGTTGAGCAAAGGGGCGGGGCTTAAATACTCCCGAGTGACAGAAAACTAGACTGCTGGCCCACCTAGAGGTTGTAACTACAGGCAGCCATGTTGAGTGATGAGGAAGAGTCAACCTGCCTATTCTGAGACCAGCAACTGTAAGCGGCCAACCAGGAACTCTTGGAAATTCTTTTGCGAGGGAACCCCGTAATCATGACACCATTGGAGCAAGGTGTAATCTCTGTGCTATTAGTGTTCAGTTTATTGAGCATGGTGAATAGGTGGTAGTGAGTTGCAGTAGTCGTAGCTACAGTTGTGCTGGTGATCTGGGTTTGTTGCTTGTCAGTGGGCAAAATATAGTAACACACAAAGAGTAGTGCCTAGTGGTTTGGCAAGTCTAAGATGCATTTGGCAGGTATTTCCTCTTCGCAGAGTAATATGGCCTAGGATGAGCTCTGGGGTCAAAGGTTGATAGGCAGTCACATTTAGCAGGATATACAGTGTAAACATAATGTATCACAAAAAGAGTAAAGAGTACAATCTATAAAGGTGGAAATGTTTGACTGGCTGAACAATGCTCATCAGGAAATACAGTCAGGCATATAGAAACATAATGTAGCATGTACAGGTGTTACACACAATGAAACATGCTTGAATGCAGCAACTAAACAACAGTGCGCAAGGTGAGTCTACATCAGTGTCAACAATAGATTGGGTGCCAGGGAGCCCGCTTCCTAGCAGTCAGGTTATGATGATAAAACTGTATACACCATGGTTTTGCTAGGTGGTGTGGGATATTTTGACCCACTCAGCTGTGCTATGCTACATCACTTTGCTGCAGGGGTGCAAGAAACAGCAAAATGGCCGTGCTGACTCCTATGCATGCCAGGATCTCTGAACTGCGTTTTTGCAACAACCAGAAAATGGCTGCTCCACCCTGCCACACACATTTCAGGTGGGGTGGAACAGAGTACTCACTGCAAGAATGTGCCAGTGTGCTCTGCAACATTTAACCTGGAGTGAAGTGAAAGAGGCAGCATTACTTTGCTGTAAACCCAAAATGCCTCTTTAAAATGACATCTTTCAACCTTAAAAGTGCTGCTTGGCGCTAAATTCATCAATTTCTCATGAACCACTGTGGTTAAAAAGGCCCTGCAATGCCCAGGATCATCCATTGTGTCTCAGAGGAACCGGGCCTCATTTGAATGACAGCTCTTGTCAAAAGTATCTTTGAAGAATCAACCAGGGGCTTTGTTTTCATTTTACATAGGAATCTGTTTGCAAAAGTATCAAGAATCAGCTGTTCAGAGAAAGACTCTAAATAGATGTCTCTTAATGTATCCATGCTGCAAAACAACTCCAGCACTCAAGAAAAGAACTATAGCTGCAGAAAGTGTGTATTTGCTGGAGATGAAAACTGAATTTAAAGAAATAGTAAAATGTGCATTTTCTGACTGAAGAGAGAAAATCGCCTATTTAAAAGTAAATTGTTGGTAAAGGGCTGCTTATTTAGAAATGTAAAAGGATTTGTTGCTGGTAAAAGTACATCTATAAAAACTGTTTTGATTCCATAGGTTTAAGTCACGATGTAAAATGAGAAAATAAAAGCTAAAACTCAGGCAAAGTTGGCAAACTATAAAAAAAAAAAAAACTTGCTCTGCCAGTTGCTAGCCCTGAGAAAGGGTGACACCTCAAACTTCTGGAACAGGAAAGCGCTAATTGCTAGCTTGGAGGACTTTCAATGGACCAGGACAAAGGGACTTCACCTGCTCAGACATTCGTCTTTGCTCTATGCGGGACAATAGCAGGCTGAGACTCACCTGTCAAGTGTGAGTGGCAATAAAATCTTGAATCAAGAGAGAGGCCCCTCATCCTGCTTGAAAGGAATCGCAGCTGCTTGCAGTTGGGGGAAAAGGAAATAAAAACTGATCGAGTGACATTTGGTTTTAAAGGTTATTTTGTAACTGAACTTTAAAAAGACGTTTAATTTTGCAGCAAGAATTAGGAAAAATATGAAAAGTTGGTAGTTCCAAATCTAATTTTATGCTCTTTCTTTGAAAACTTGGTAGAACTCATCACTGCATAAGGAACAGAAGTTGTAAAAAAAATGACAGATTGTGGGGAAAGCATTGATGTTGCGAACATAACATATTGAACACATCCCAGGGGTAAATGTGCATCTGTGTACAAAAGTGGGGAATTTTAGGCCAAATCTTTCATGGTTAAAATTGCCAAAATGTAGCAGAAAGGCAAAACCAGGTCCCAAAGACTTGGGGTTTGGATTGAAATGTGAAGCACAAAATATGTAATCTGTGTATCTGATTTTCTCAGAGGTTATAACTGCATAAATATGTATTTATGTCAAAATTTGATTTTGGTTCCAGTAGCTAGGGGAGGTTTCTAGACATTGTAAAAGTGACCCCATAAACAGGGCATCTTGTTTCCTGTGATCCAATCAGCTGTGGGCAAGGTGAAAACTATGCTCTTGCCCAATCCTAGCATTATGGGTGTTGGTATTAAGCCTGCCCCTACCATATACTGTAGTGATGTCATTTGGCATGATAAATAAGTACACCTGACAACACAGGTAGACACCGATTCCTGACTTTCTTCCTGAATTCCTGTGTGGAGTCCTGTTCCCGATTTCTTCATCCTGATTGATCCCGATTCCAGATTTTCATTGCAAAGCCAAGGTCTATGCATTGCTGAACCCCTTTTTCAACTAGGCCTCAAATTCTAAAAATCCCCAAAACCCAAGGGAAGCATCTGATCCAGCCTGGCTTGCTACTACTAGATGCATGCCTGCTCCAAACTTCCACCCCACTGATCTGTAGTATCCAGTAACCAGAAGTGCCAGCCCAGTGCAGTCCAGTGACCAGAACGGCCCAGCTGATCCTGTTCCGCCAGATTTGCCCAGCTGTCCTTGGTTAGACTCGATCGTGTGATGACTAGAAACCTTGACAGGCCAAAATCCTAAATTAAAGTGGACTGCAAGTATGAATAGGAATCATAGAAAACCATAGCATACCTTGCCTTGCCTTGTCCTATCCCAATCTCTAAACCATCCTATCCTTATCTTAATAATTTGTAACATTGTCAGAATCCTTTCGTCATTTTTATCATGTGTAAATCCTAAACTATCAATCCTATTTCGAGTGTTAGACTGGATCTGCCTGGGCGGGCGCTGGAGTTGAAGTCATGAATCAACTCCAGAGCTTACTGTGTCCCTCTTTGATATTCTAGCCTGCATGCTCTAGTCTACAGCAAAACTATAGTAAATATTCTCTTGTCCAAACTGAGTTTTTCTGTTTTCACTACCCGATTTCTCTAAAAACGCCTCTCATTCAACATTGCACTCTCCCTCAGTTTAATAGCTAGAGACCTCATTTCAACTCTGGATCATACTTAAGACCTATAGCTACATCCCAACCCAAAATCAGTGAATTTCACCCGTTCTAATTAAAAACCGTTTGGTTAATTTTAGGCAGAAATCAACATTTTTGCAAAGTTTTACATGTGTGATTTTTATTCTAAATGATTTTCAACCTTCCATTCAAATTCGAATTGTTTACTTTTGCTCAAACTATTGCTTCTGGTTGCTAGTATCTTTCCAATGTTGCTCCCATAGAAATTTGTACTGATTTAAGGATTTTTGCACTCATTCATTGTTTTACTCAGCCATTTCCGAAATGTAATTTTTAACAGTAGGGTTTCAAATCTGTTTTTCTCTCTTGTTTGGGGAGGGAAGGTTGGATTCGAATTCCGTTTCCTGTTCCTCATTCCAGATCACCTGATGCTTCCTTAGATCTATTTAGAATTGATTATTTGTGGGTTGAGGAATATTGCAGGGGGAAATCCTAACTTAAGTGCTATCTTTCCAAACAAGCCAAAAGTGTTCTTTTCTCTGGCGTTTTCCATTTTGCGTTGCTAATGAGTGAATTTAAGTGTATTACATACATTCCTATCTGTTATTGTCACCACATTGGTAATTGCTGCTCCCTATTAAAAAGCATATGTTTGATTTAAATTTTAAATAAATAAATATTACCTTTACCAACCAGCCCGATTCCTGGTCCATCGTGACCCGGGGTATTTGAAAAGGGGTGTATCACTCAAAATATTGAATATATATATTATATATATATATATAAAATAAAATACGCATTTGTATTGTGCACTGCATACTAGGCTGAGAGCAGGATGTATCACCCGATTGAAACACTTAACAGATTTGGGGGCTTGTGCTGTGATTTTGAGTTTGATTACTACCAGTGACAGTCTAGCACAGCAGACTAACCTGCAGGGTAGTGACACTTTGCTTGGTTGGTGTATTTTGCTACACTGTACAAGCGCCTCCCAAAACAAATACTCCAAAACCAGGCATGTCTGTAAAAGTAAAATTAAATCAACCCCGAAATAATTAATAAAGAAATTGATATTTCCAAAATGGCGATCCCAGTGGAAATAAAAATGGCTAGGGAGCACAGCCTGCACAAGCTTTTTGTCAGGGGTGAGCGGCCAGAACAGAATGAACATGTCTGGCTGCAGGAAATCACAGAACAGGTCACTGCCATGAACATGGATACAGGGCAGGACAAGGGCCCATTATACCAAGCTCTCAGTGAATTGTACATGGCCCTAAAAGTTAAAGAGGAGCAAAGCAAAATTGCCAGAATTGCGGGCTATGTGTACCCCCACATAGGACATAGGAGTGATACGGGAAAAGCATGCTGAAAACATAGTTCTAGCACAGAATCCAGAATGATCTAATTGGAGGCAGAATCTAAACAATATGTCACAAAATTAAAAGAAGATCTGGCTCTCCTACAGAAAGAGACTGCAGAGCAAGACACCAATTACAGGCACTGAAAGAGCAGTGTCAGGAAAGTGTTGACTCTCTGCAACAGAGTCAACAGAAACTGGCGCAACAATTAAATTATAATAGAGCCTGCGCAGAACAGATAGTTACCCTACAAAACCAGTTAGAAACCTTGAAAGAGGAAAATAATAAATTAATTATGAGAGAGCTACACTCTCAAACAGAATTTGATGAGGAGCGCCAGAAATCCAATGCCATCAAAAAGGGACGACCTGGCTGAACAGAGGGGCACCCTAAATCAGGAGAGACGCCTTAGGGCAGGAAATAAGCCAATTAAAAACAGATTTAGAGGGAATAAAGCTGGCCCTCCAGGAGCTCAATGAATTAAAGACAGAGTATGGGAAGCTACTGGGGCATGCCAGACGGTTGGAGGAGGCTCTGGAAGAGAACACCCAGACCAAAGATGCTAAAACTCAGGAGGTCAGTCTCCTGCAGCAGAAATTGGCCCAGCATTCCCAGACCATGCAGTAAGCGCAGATAGACAATGAGGCTCTCTGTGAAAAGAATGATGCACTCCACCAACAAGTAGCAATGCAAGAGTGAATCACTGAGACCAGTAACACCTTGATAGAGGAACAAAAAGTCTCCGATTTTTGCTTATCACCACGAAATAGGGGCTGAAAAAGAAAAGGTAGAGAGGGACAGAGCAACCCCTGATCATAACAGAAGGACCCCTGTACTCAGGGACTCAAACCCTTCAATACCATTAACACCGACAGCTTCATGTCTACTGGCTCATATGAACCGGGGGCCATGAGGATGTCAGAATTCAATAGGGCTGGTAAGATGGGACTGACAGATCAGCGCCCCCCAGAAGTTCATGGACGGGTGTCCCTGTACAGATCCCCAAATGTTAGGGCTGATATCTCTGACCAGGAAGACTCCCATGAGGGGAGAGTCAAGGAACTGGATCCACAAAAATACTGCATTCCAAAAGATCAGTTTGTGAAATTTGGTGGGAACTCCAGGAAAAAGCCCAAAAAGAGTATCCTGAAGACCTCTACCCAGTTAGGGTAGTGGGGGTGGGTACTCTGCCAATCCTGGGAACAGAGGCGAGTCAGAAGACTCTTCTGAGCACAACAGGAATAGGGAAACTAGGCCCCAACATTCTGTAAGCCCTTCGCAGGCTTGCAGAATCAGGGAGTGCCCAGAGGATCAAAAAGCCGCCTCCAGCAGCAGTGCCTCTGAGGACGAGGGAACTCAGCTATACAAAAAGATCCCCTTAGGCAGATCAAGGCCATTAGGAGTGTTATAACTCCATATCATAAAAATGCAAAGTATTCTGTCTGGGAACACCTAGAATTACATGAACATTGACACTTTCCAGATGAAGGACAGTCAGAATTGCATACAGTATGTGAAATGAACATTCTCCCCTGAATACTCCAGTTTCTTTGCGGGACTCGAAGATCAGAACCACTAAAGATGGTTCACCTACAGCGCGGTCATCTTAAAACATTTCTCTGCACACAAACTCCCAAGAGGACCGCAAGGCAGCCTACAATTTGCAGTGCAGGGAAGATCAGGCCCCCCCAAGTATTTGTGCAGGAGCTCAAGCACGCCTTTGCGCAGACCACCAGGAGGGTGCGCACAGATAGTTGGGAGTTCATCACCACCTTCTTTCATGCACTCCCCAGATACATAATGACCCAGCTGGTGAGGGACGTTCATGAGAAGAGATCACTGGACTGGGTCATAGAACAGGCGACCCGTATGTGTGAGGTACAAAAAAATGGCAGATAACAAAAACACAAACAAAAACCCCAAAACCAGCAAACACCCCTGCTGCTGCTAAGGTGGCAGAGGTGAAGGTTGCCCCCATTTTAGATCTGGAGATGGGGGGCGGGGGGAATAAATATACCTGTACAAAAATCTATCCAATCAAGGAACTAGAAGGCCCTCGGGCCAATCCCAGACAGGCGGTAGTCAGGGAGGTAATCCCACAAATGGGACCCCTAATTCCCCTGATTACATCAGCCCACGATACAAGGGTAACAAACCCATCCTGGGGTATGTGTGGACTCCCCCAGCCCCACGGGGGGGGAAATCCAACCAGGTAGGTACCATCCCAGGAAACTTCCCTCCTAACATTCCCCAGGAGGGCAGTAATCCCCCAAATGCCGGGTTAAGTTCCTTTCCCCGGTACCCTCAAAACCCCAACCTACAGAACAACCCTCCTTTCTTTCCCCACTTTCAAGAGCCCAGAAACCCCAACCTGGGAGAGGGGAGCCCAAGGGGGTAGGGGTGGGGTGGTTACCAACATTCTCCAAACCCAGTGTACTATGGGAGAAGGGATAGTTACCCTTCCCGTGGCTCATCTAGGATGGACCAGAGACCCCTCTACCGGCTGGAACAGAACCTGTCCCAAGATCTGGGTCGCATGGTCAGGGCTCAACAGAACCCTCAGATGAACATGGCGGCTCAGAACCCACCAAACCAAGGGTCTGGTACTCCAGAACAATGACGGGAAGATACCCCGACAACTCACCGGTTCCAAAGGAGGCGGCATGGGGGGGGGGGGGGAGGGAGGTGTAAAGCCTTAGAGGAAGCTTCCTTCCCACTTGTGAAAAGCCCCTGGAAACCCGGGAACCGGAACAAAAAGTTCATGCCCCAAAAACCTGCCACCCAAGGAACAGAGGGCGGGTAGGAGTAATAAAGAACCCAAAAAGACCCATTTTATGGAGGAGGTTAGTGTCCTCCAATTTGAAGGAGAGGAATCCTCAGAGGATTCTGGGAAAAAAAAAATCTTCTCCTTCAGGGACGGGGGAACTCCTCCCAAAATTTTGTTAAAAAAAATAAAAATAAATAAAAAGTCCCAAGAGATCCTAATGAAGACTGGGGGGATGTGGGGACTGAGTCAGAATCGCCCATTATTAAACCCCAGAATGATAATCAAGGAAACCACACTGGCCAAACCTATTCTGCTGACTGCCTCCAAACAGGGGGAGACGGGCAGCCAAGAATCAGAAAAAGGGGAGCCCAAAACTCCCCAAATATCCAACTGTCACATTTTTCTTGCAGATCCCCGAGCTCCCACACAGAATCATGCCCAAACTACCCCTGTGTCGGAGTCAAGAATCAGGAAATTGACCAACCAACTGGATCAAAATGCACATCATCTTTGCCCCCTTCAGGAGAAGGAGGGAAGATTTTATACCCCGGTCCAAGTACAAAGGCAGTGTACAGTGTCAGCATTGGTGGACACTGGATCCCAATCAACTCTTCTGTTAAAGAGGGCCTTTGATCAGCTGAATTCAGGAAGGGGGAGAGATACCAGATCCCTCTCACCCCTCTTCCTGGATAACTTCAGAACTTCGATGGGAATGAAATTCCTGTCGAGGGCACTGCGGATCTGGAAATTAAAATTGGGCGACACAAGGTGAAACACCCAGTCATAGTCGTGACTCCGGAGGGCACACCCGGTCTACTGGGGAATGACATCCTGCGAAGGTTGTCCCCCCTAATAGACTGTGTGAACAAGGTCCTCTGGACCCAGAATAACCGGCCAATAAAATTAAAACATAGTGTCAACCATATTAGTTTAAATGGCACATGCCACATGGTTGAACAAAAACAGTACATTGAACTCCACTTTTCATGAGGAAGCTGAACAATTAAAAACAAAACTGATTGCGAGGAACTATCCCAAGAGAATTGTAAAAAGAGCATATAAGAGATCAATTAACAATCAGGAAGCGCTACTGGAATATCATCCCAAAAATCAGAACAAAACTGATGTAGTGTTTGTGAGCACTGTCAACGAGAGATCCAATGAAGTTATTAAAATCATTAAAAAGAATTGGCACATATTGACAGGTGGTGAAAGTCCATTGGATAGCCCGATGTGTGCCTATAAGAGAGCTCCTAATTTGAAAGAACTATTAACTATGAATGACATTGCTTCAAAATCTAAAGAACAAATTAGCATTACGCAATCTTGGTGGCTACCCACAGTAGTGGGGCATACCCCATGTGGTAAATGCGTCAAATGTAAATATACTCTGAGGACAAAAGAGGTGGATTTGGGACTTCCGAAACTTTGGCAACAATTGCAACTCTACTCATGTAATTTATGCAGTGTGGTGTCCATGTCCGAAAATATATATAGGCATGACGGAACGGAAAGTGACCACACGGATAAGCGAACATAGGAGTTGCATCCGTAAACAGAACATGTTTGCGCCTATGGCAAGTCATTTTGCCATGATGGAGCATGATATGGAAGGGTTGAAATGGACGGTCTTGTGGCAATTGAAAAGGAATAGTAACAGTGAGGCTGATTTGAAAAAAAATTGCAGTAGAAGGAACAATGGGTGATTTTTTTAACAGACACTGCAACAAAGGAACTTAATGAACAGGTCAATTGGAAGCATTAGTAGTGCATCTAATAAGTGCTAGACGCAATGTTGCAAGGCACTTACATGGTGTGAATAGGTCCTCTTTCTCGTTGGTTGGTGGCTGCTGGTGCTGACGGATGTTGAAGATTGGGACCTTTGGAGCTCTCCAACAGGACGTTGGCGTTATGGTCTAATAGACAATAGGGCGTCCGGTTTGAAGTCTACAGGTGGCGTATTGGTGGTCTCTTACTTGGCCGGAGTGAACATCCTGGTGTACCGCTGGAGCAACTGGTGGTACGCGTGACCAACGGAGACTGTTGCAGTCACTGACTGGAGCGCACAGCCTTGACACATGGCTGCGTGGGATTTGCAATACTTAGAACCGATTGCAGTAGGTAGTGATTCGAACCCCGGGCAGGATGGAGTTAAAGTTCTGATGCGCGAATGACACGTGACATGTAGCACGTGACCAGAACGGTCTTACTCGCGTGATAAAACACACGGGAGAAATACACACTGGAGTGAAAGGAGCTGGGACTGCTACGGCAAACAGTGGCGATACTCATAAGGCGAACGGTGCGAATTCGGTAAGTTTGTTTGTTCTTTATGGGTGAGCATAGATTGTAGTACAACGCGAATCAAAGCTGCGGCTGACATGTGGACTGAATGCGTTTCCGTTATGTGACTGTAGGTACTCGCTTTGGTACAGCCACCGCTAGTGAGCAGATCTACCCAAAGAGGATGAATGACTCATTTATTGCCGCAGTGCAGATACCAGTTGATATACACGTGTGGCAAAATGCCTAAAAGCCAGAGGTAAATTATGTCCCAGCAATATGATGTTGATTACAGAAAACAGTAGAATAGATTACGTATCATTGGTACAATAATTTGAACAAAGAATGAGGACGGAGTGTCAATAATAGTCTGTTCAGGTTGATGGCACAGATATGACAGAGCAGTCAATTTTGACTTTTAAAAATGTGGAATACCTTGATAGTGAAAGAGACAAAGATAAATGCTAATAGGGGATTTTGACTATCTCCACATCAGATTGTATACCCTCTCACTTTGTCTTTCCATTTTGTTTTTTCCAGAAATTGAGTTGTCTGACATAGGTGTTGTGACTCTCCCCTAGAACCGTGGTCAAGAGACTGTTGAATTGTGATACACGGTAAGTCTTAGCCTGGCAGATATAGGTGTTGACTAAGTAGAACAACAGTATGATGCACATTACTGACTGTTTCTTGTTTTTTCCCTTGTTGTTTGTTTTCCCAGGTCGAGAGTTGTGCGTAGTAAAGTTAGACTTTACTGAACTAACAGTACTTTGAGTTGTGTTGCGAACAGTGTATAGTCACTCTTGCAATAAGATAGATGGAAGAAGGGTACATATGGTCCCTCCGATGAAGTTCAGAAGAATTGTTAAAACAATATTGTGTTGAACAAAACATGTTGGGTTGTTAAGATATAGTATTGTGAGTTGATAACAATACGGTAGATTAAGATATTTAGTTGGAATAAACCCGAGGGTAGCAAGAAATGGGGATGAATATTACTCTGATCATGGTAAGATATATAGGAGGTATCCTAAATAGAAAGGAACCCATGAGCTACTGACCATTGTGTTCCTTTATGTATAACTAATGTGGTGTCCATAAAGGTGTCTTACATCATATAGTTTTGTATAGGTAGGGTCTCACAGGGTTTAGCACATTATAAGTTTTTTTTGAAAAAAACTAAGTTTCTATTTTTTCTACTATTGGTGATGTATTACATTTTAGGAATATTTTGTAAAGGTTTTTAGAAACATTAAATTTTACATATTTTTTATCCAAATGTATGAAATTGGTGTATGAGTAATTGTTTTGTGATTTATATGAAATACAATTGTGAATATTTATTTGCGTCATAGTTGTGGATTGACTTAGTACTTATTTGGTCAACGTACTAAGATGTTGAGACCTGGGAAACAACAAAAGGGAGAATCAAGTGGACGTTTTTGATCTTTCGTTTAGTGATTGTCCATAATTTGTCCAAAGGAGCATGATCTAAAAACGTCAATAAATAGCTCCACATGTATTAAACAAAAACATGATCATATGGAGTTCCATTTTCAGAACAACCAAACACCAGACGTGACAGTAATTGGTGTAGGACAACAAACTGGTGATGGGAATTCCTCTCCATTTCTGAAAATCAACCTTCCTTCCAGTTTCAAGTGGCATTCCACACTGGAAGGAAACACTCTGAAATTCTATACGAATTCACAATCGGAAAATCCCAGCTCCATAGTCAAGAATGATGAGAAACCATCTCAAAGTTTAGCTGACCTTCTGAAAATTGGAGAACACTTACTCTTCCCTATTCATTTAAATGGAGGGGAAGGAATCTGTTCTCGCCCAAGTGTGCGTGAACAACGGTAAGAGCTTCATCAGCGAAGCCATGTTCCGAAAACTCCCAAAAGATCCAGCCATTCCCACATTTAAATTGATCGATAAATTGGAAATGGACCTGGAAACTCCCAATTCCAAACATCTCTTGCCTAGCAGGTGTATGCTCAAAATGTCTATAGGCAACAGATGCATAGTACATAATTGTTGGGTCGTGCGAGATATCCCTGCTGCATTCTATTTAGGCAGTGACATTCTCAATTGCTTTGCTATTAATTTGGACTTGATCAACTGCAAAGCCTGGTCCCAATTAGGGGGTAATCCCATGGACTTTGATGATTCAGAAAAAGCATTTTGGTCAGCCCAATTGCTGCCGTATGCAGTTGAAATTCAAATTGGAGAGGAAAACACCACCCCAGGACAGACACGACTATTCCCACTTGAATTAAAAATTAAAAGGAGGACAGAAACTGCAAAATCCTGACGCATATGTCCACCTCAACGCCCATCTCCAACAGCAGGGGTTGGGGTTAAACCGAACACCATTAGTCAAGGTAGAACACAACACCATTCCAATATTGATGGATAAAAGCGACCTTGGGAGTATCACTCTGGGCACAGGCACCATTATTGGAATGGTGGTTGATGACCGACTTTTTTCCATAGATTTAGATAATGAACTGATATGACCAATCCCCAATGACTGTTTTGACAGTGATAGCGACAATGACATAACACCAGACAGGACCTTCACCTGGCATGGGGGGATTTTCCTGGTGTACTCTTCCTGCCCTTATGGTGAGGAAACGATGACCTGTGACTTCAGGAGGGATAAGGTGATCTTCCAGGTCCACAAGGACTGGCTCCTCTGCCTGAAACCCTCTGTCCAGGTCAATACTTTAACCAGGGACCTCTCCACCCAGCTGAAGGATGCCACTGAAAAAGCCAAACCAGAAGTCTTTCCAGGCTTCAGGCAAATGGTTGAAGAGAGAGTCAACCTAGCTGATGCCTGTGAGACTGCAGAAAAAGCAAAAGTTGAAACAAGTTTCCTTAGATTTTCAAAATCTCTTTGCGGTGGACTCATGACTGTGGTTGCACCGAAATCCATACAACAACAATTCCCACGAACCCTGGTATGACTCCAGTGTTTGTGAAGCAATAACGCTTGCCTCTCGCATCCAGGGAGTCCCTGACGGAAATTATCTAAAACCTTGAGTCCCGTGGGGTAATTCGTCCAGTCCACAGCACCTTTAATAATCCGGTGCTGGGGATTTTAAAGCCAAACGGCCAGTGGAGACTCTGTGCTGACCTAAGGGAGCTAAACAAACGGGTCCACATGTCCCGATGGCCTCTCCCCTACATTGACCAGGCCGAGATCCAGGGGTCAAAAGGTATACACTTGTATGAAAAAAGGCTAGGTGTAAATACCAGGCCACAACGTCGCTCTCTCCAAGTCCCAGCTTGGGATGTTAAGATATAAAGAAATTGTAGATTAATAGTTCCAATACTATTTTGCTTATAATGAATAGTAAATAAAGTTCAACTTGGGTTCTGTAATAAATCAGTCTGTTCTTTGTTCTTTTGAAAATAAGTTTTATATCCAAAGGATTCTTTTATCACTAATAATCTTAGTGAGGAAGCAGTCAACATATTCATAAAATTCCGACTTGAGTGCCAATGCATTTCAGAGTTTCCTCCTTCATCAGGGAGAGTCTAACTTAATGCTATGAAATCACCATAGTTACGTAAACAACAAATGCAATCATACATAAAAGGAAATGAAGCATTGCATACCATATTCAATTGTAGTCAAATATCGCCAAAGTACACATGTTGAAAAGAAATGACACAAAAATGCAATTAGTGGAGGGTTAAAAATAAAAACTAAATAAATAAAACTAAATAAATAAAACTGAACTATTACATAAAAAACAACTGGTTACCTATTGTTGTAGTTGACTGTGTTTAATCAGGACCTGTAGATGCCAAAGGCGCCTTAGGTCTGCGCTTTTCTACTTCGCTGTCGCTGGCAGCCCCGTGTGCCTCTGGGCGATGTACTCTGTTACATTCAATAGACCGCGCGTAAATATAAATGGTAATACCTGAATAAATGAGTAACTGAAAAGGGTTAAAAGTGAGACCAACCTGCGCTGGAGGCCGGTTTCTTTCCTTCGCTGCGGCTGGGAAGCGCACGTGAAGATTTCCATGTTCACATATTCCTTGTAGCCGTCTGAAGACGTCTGTCTTTTGTAATTCGATGTAGCATGCGGCGGGATACGCTGCTTGCCCAAAAGAAATGCTGAAGATGAATTAAACCAACAGATGCATGTGGCGTACTATGTGTCTCAATGGAAAAAGTAAAAGTGCAGGATGCGAAACCAACCTGATAGAAAAGCTACGGTCTGCCATGTGCGGCAGCTGGACAGCGCACGTGGAAATTTCTGAGATCTGTTGTCAGCCGTTGTCCGGGCAACAGAGCTGGTAGTGCGAGGTCGCGTCGCGCCAGAATGAGCGCGGCGCCAAATGTTACTGGATATGTACGTGTCATGGTGGTGTGAGAGTGTGTTGTCATGGTAACGGAGAAAACTACGCGTGCGCGGCCAGCTATACATGCTGGCGTCCCGCGAACTACAAAAGAGTGCGTGTAAACTACTCTATTGAGTAAATGTTGTATATGTCTAGACACCAAAATAATCGCTGTAAAACAATAGATGTGCAAATATTCAAGGTCAGAGAAAATAATAATCACAATTACGGAAAGAGTAAAAGTTAAAAACCAGAAATAGAAAAAAATACTGCAAACATGTGGATAACTTACAACTGTCATGGCTATATTAAATATGTCTCAAAATATCATACAATGGATAATAAAGCACCGTGAGGCCGTTATGGTGTCGCAAATGGCAGCACCTTGGGTCCCAGACTTTGCGGTCCGTGAAGCGGTCGCAGGAGTGCATATTTACTTGGCTGCAATGCAAACGATGCTGTCATTCTAATGCTAATTACCTCATATAATAAACAAAATATGTGGGAGGACCCACTGTGCACCTTTCAATATGTTTACATGTGTCTACATATTGCATTGGTAACAGAACCACATTTCCTCAACCCGTCTAAGAGAAACAAATTGTAATAAGCCCGTCTAAGAGAAACAAATTGTAATAAGCCAAACAATTCTGCCATTCAAGTGCCAATTTCAACCTTTTTCTAGCAAATTGTGTTGAGGAGCCCCTTGTAAGAACTTTGATGTGTTTACATATCTACATTATTTGTTCAACTGAGAACAGTATGCGTTAAACCTGTTCAAAATCAAATCAAATAAAACGGTGGAAATTAATCTCTCCATTGAGACCATTGGGAGCTAAACTCCAACTTATCGATCCAGTAGGTTTCTCTTCTATTCAGGCGTGAGCCCAAGTCTTCATGTGGATTGTTTTTTATAAGAACTTGCAAGATCTGGAGCCTTATTTGTGTGAGATTATGTCCTTCTTTGGCCCAGTGACGGGCTATTGCCGAGTTTGCCTTCTCATTACGGATACACGAACGGTGCTCATTCCAGCGCGTTTTGGCTGCTCTGGTTGATTGTCCCACGTAATATTTACCGCAGGGACATTTAATTCCATAAAAAATGTTGGTGCCATCACAAGTACCGTAAGTTCTAAGAGAAATGTCTTGCCTGTTCTGGGGTGGTATACTACATTTCCTTTAATCACAAAATTGCAGTTAGTACAATGTAAACAGGGATATGTCCCAGTCCATTGTGTAATAGGTTCCTTCATGGGTGGTCTAGTTCTTACAAGTTCATCACGTAAGTTCCGGCTTCTTTGGTAGGCAAAAACGGGAAGTTTGTCAAACTGTTGTACTCCGATGTCATTCTTGAAGATGCTCCAGTGTTTTTTTATTGTGTTTTTGATTTTATTGCTTTGAACTGAAAAGTTTGAAACATATATGGGTGATTTAAGTTTTCTTCGTTTTTTGAGAGCCTGCTAGTAGTGTTTCCCGATCAAGAATATTGACCTTCTGAGTAGCAACTTCTAATTCAGCTTTCTTGTATCCTCTCGCCAAAAATGTATCTGACATCTCATTTTGTTGTAATAAATAATCTTCAGGATCACGGGGGGGCGTTGCTTGGCGGCCATGCGAGCGTGAGCAGGTCTTTGGAAGCTCCTGTTCGATCCGGCGATTGATCCTGGAAATGAGCCGAATATAAGCAAGGAAGAACAAACTAATCGAGGAGGAGGCATCTGAAGGTTTGGGGCACACACAGGCGAAAGCCAGAGGAAAATCGGAGGACGGGGACACCTGAACGAAGACTGCAAGAGTCGTGGAACCGCCACACAAAATGGCGGACGCGACCTGCTGAGCAATCGCCCACGCCCCAGGAAGAAGGAACGCTGGAGGCGGAGAAGACAGAGTGCAGGGGCACCGACAGCCAGCAAGTAGCCCAGCAGACACCAGCGACACGTCCAAGAGAAGTGACAGATCAGCTCACCTCGTTGAGGGCGGAGAGCGAGACGTGCACTGCTGTGCTGGGACAGGCAGAGGCGCGAGCGCCCGCAGCTGCGAACACACGGCAGCGCCCGCGGCCCAGAACAAATGGGGCACCCCGGCACACGGCGGACCAGCAGCAGCGGAGGAGCCCAGCTGGAGCACACCCGGGCATCGGCAGAGAAACCGCGTGAAGCCCGGTGAGTGCGGCCCTCCCCCGACCCCCAGCGGTGAACACAGGCGGCCGCTGCACCGTAGCTGAAGCAAGGCGGCGGCCAACAGAAGAGCGTCCGAGGGGACCCACAGGGGGACCCAGCAAAACAAAAGCAGGAGACCCCGAGAGCAGACGGCCAGGGGGACAACCGGAAAGCCCAACCCCAGGCCTAAAGGCAACCAGGGGGCCACGGGATATACGCGGGAGGACACAGCAATCCAAAAGGCACCCAAGCCATTAAAGGAGATTTCCAAAAGGGGAAAAAGGTAGCAGAGCCACAAACCATATACAAGACCACAATACGGACAAAGAGAACGGCCTCACGAAAGGCTAGCTCCCATCTAGTACGCCAGAGCAGATTAAATAGCCAGGAACAGCCCCACTGGCTGGACCCCACGGTAAAGGCAAAAAGACAACAACGCTCCCCCTGTGTGGCCGCGCACGACAGCAGAACTGTGCAGACACAGCCGCCAGACAACACTGAAGAAGAACATGGGGAAGCCACCTAATAGAAAAAGCACAAGTGGGAGACTGTGAAAGGGGTCTTAGCCTAACAAGAGTCAGCAAGTACACACCTCCAAGAGAAGGCACAACCTTTGCACATACAAGATCCATACAGTGGCACAGAGCAACGGAAACTAGCATGCCTGATAAACAGAAGGGTGGCAGGGGGAGACGGACGGTCATGGAGTCATTTACCCGTAAAAATGAAGACCCGCAGCCTGGGACAACAGTGGCAGACACGGCCACGCCAAATGCCACGCAGGGAGAGATCAGACAAGTGGAAGGCAGTATTCTGGAGGCCATAGAGGCGCTAAAAGCATCGATAGAAGGCAAGCTGGACGCAGTGATCGTGGATGTGGGGCTCCTCCGACAGGACTCAAGGAACCTAGCAGAGAGTGACAACGGTGGAACAACAAGTGCAGAGTAATACAGCGAATGTGACCACCTCCCAATCGCAAATGACAGAGGCGCTGGAACGGATCAGCATACTGGAATGTAGGGCCAAAGATGCGGAAGGCAGGGCCAGACACAATATTGAACATATTGTGGGGCTGCCAGAGGGGGAGGAAGGGAGAGACCCCACAAACTACATTGAGAACCTACTGATCCAGGAGGTGGGCGCAGAGACCCTGTCCCAGGGTTTTGTAGTGGAGCGGGCACACAGAGCACTAACTAGAAAACTCCGCCCGGGAGCGCCACCGAGACCTATGATTGCGAAGATTATGAATTTCAAAGACAGGGAAAAAATCCTGACATTCTCAAGGGAGGGTGGGGTGATAACCCGAAATGGAACCACGGCGACCATCTACCCAGACTATACTGCGCTCGTGCAAAGACCGCAAGCCCAGTTCTGGCCGACCAAAGAGCGCCTCCGGGCTGCGGGTGTGAAATTCATGCTGCTATACCTGTCCAAGCTTAAAGTGGTGCACAATGGGAGGACATAGATCTTCGAGACCACGGCAGATGCCCAAGAGTGGATGGACCAGCAAGGGATCTCACAGCCAAGGGAGGGGAATGAGAGGAACAGAGATACCCCGGTGAGACAGGGAGTGAGAACGCGGACTGCACACATGACCCAGAAGCTCAAACAAGATTGGGCAAGGAGAAACTTGAGAGATACCCAAATAGGCCGCTGGATGCCATAACACCTCGCGGAAACAAGAAATCAGGGATGCCCCTGTTCAACAAGATATAGCAGAACAATCAGCAGATCGAGAGTCCAAAGGCCCAAACCAATGGTTAACAACGGGAGCCCAATACCTCCGGAACTGGACCGCCAAGACCCACAGTAGAGACGTTTGCAGTGTCAGTTTCAAGACACTACGCCGCAATGACTGCACCCGTGGAAAGGAGGGCAGCACCTGGAATGCAGTGGAGCCCGAGCAGAGGGTGGAAGGCTGGGCGTTTGTTTTTAGTAGTAGTAGTAGTTATGTGGTTAAGTTTGCGAGGAGAAGGCACGATAGAGAGAAGACATAATGGACAACGAGGACACAGCAAAGGCACGGAAGAAAGACACGTATGGCCGCACCCAAACAAGGGAAGCCAGCGGGGAACACTGAGGAAGAGAGCCAGCAAAAAATTGAATCCAGTGGCTGCAGGATCAGCCGAGCCAGGGGAAAACACGAGAAGGCGGACACGCAAATCACCAAAAGTACAGCAGAGGAAGAGCGAAAAAACGACTCCCTAAAGCGACATACCAGGATGACATAAAAGCGGGTAGGCCCATGGGAATGAGAGGGCCACTGAAGACAACCACCACAAGGACCGAGATGAACTAAATGTTGTTACATGGAACGTCAGAGGGCTAAATGTCTACGTCAAGAGGCTAAGAGTTTACGCCTGGTTAAACAAACCAAAAGCCCATATCGCAATGTTACAGGAGACACATCTGACAGCCGAAAAGCAAGCCAAGGCGGCCAAGAAATGGGGAGGCCAGACGTATAGCTCAACATACTACGCAAGGGGGGGTGGTGACCTGGATTGCCCCGGGCACCCCATTTCAACTCATCAACCAGGAAAAGGACGCTGAGGGCAGGGCCCTGATTGTCCATGGAATGTTGGAGAACCGGGAGGTCTGCCTTGTGAACACCTATGCCCCCGATCACGACGCAACAATGTTCTTTAAGTCACTCACACCTCGACTGGCCCCGTACAGGAACGCCACGATCATTTGTGCTGGAGACCTTAACTGCACACTGGACCCCCGACTGGACAGGTCGGATGACAAACAGAAGAGCAGCGCCACCAGCACGGGTACTACAGAAGATACTGGATCAGCTCGAGCTAGAAGACGTCTGGAGAAAGGTACACAAGAGCGAAAGGGGATACACACATTATAGCGCCCCGCACGGGACATTCACTCGGATAGACTACCTTTTCATGGGCAAAGAGACATTGGGTGAATTTACCAGGGCACACATACACGCACAAACCCTGTCCAACCACGCCCCCCTAAGAGTTTGTTTGTTTTTATTACTTATATTGCGCGCCAGACCCCAGGGGTAACCGGGCGCATTTTATAAGACAACTTAAAGCTTAGTTACAGGAGCACATGGCAAAATAGAGAAACAAAAACAAGAAATATATAATAATATACAGCAGAAATGTACAAAAATATATAATAGGCGAAAATGAGGATGCATGTATTTACAGTCCTGATC
Source organism: Ambystoma mexicanum (assembly GCF_040938575.1). NCBI lineage: Eukaryota > Metazoa > Chordata > Amphibia > Caudata > Ambystomatidae > Ambystoma > Ambystoma mexicanum. The sequence goes on from NC_090937.1 coordinate 647,825,668, forward strand.
AGGAACTACTAGGGATTAAATAAGTCCAGGCAATGGGTGAACTATTGTTTGTCTGTATTTTTGATCCACATTATGAGGTTATGTCGGAAGGTGAGGTAGGGTTGGTCAGTCTTCAAGGTGGATGGTAGCGAGTTCCAAAGTTGAGCTGCTTTCACCTGAAAGCTACAGCCACCAACTCTAGTCAATTTAACTCTAGGTATGGATATGTTGTTGGAGTTGGCGTATCTGGTGAGTCTTGTAGGTTTTATTCTCGTGAATCTCGTAGAGAGGTAATGTGGTGCGGCGTTAAGGCATTTGTGGACCAGCGAGGCAACTTTTAGTTGGATTTTCTCCTGGGTAGAAAGCCAGTTATTGGCTCGTCTAAATTCAGTGATGTGGGCTCTCCTGGGAATACCTAGCGCTGCTCTAAGCACATTGTCCTGCAAGATTTGAATTCTTTTGACAACTTCCTTATTAGCACCAATATAGAGTGAATTGCAGTAGTCCAGCTTTGATAACACGAGCGCTCTCGCAAGTTTGATGCAGCTGTTGTTCGATAGGAAGGGTTTGCCTGCTCTTATCAATTTACAGGTGTAGGCAGTTGCAGAAGCCATTGCGTTGACCTGCTTATCGAAAGAGGGTGGCGTCCAGGAAGAAACCCAGAGTTTTAACCTCATGGGCAGTTGTAATTTGGTTGTTGTCTATAATAAAGGAGGAGTAGTTAGGGCCCAGTTTTTTGAGAATAGAGGGTGTGCCTAGGATAACGATTTCAGTTTTGTCAGTAACATGGGCACACACATACAGGAGAGCCCCCATACCCACATGGAAACTAAGGGCAGAAGCACTGTTGGACGGGGAATTTCAGGAACATCACCAAAGCACAATAGAGGACTACTTTGAGCATAACACGGGTAGCGTGGATAGCACGGGAATGACCTGGGAGGCTTTCAAGGTGATGGTCAGAGGAGCGGCGATGGGGAAGACGGGAGGTCTTAGACGGGAAATCCTGGTACAGCTGGAGGAGCGAGAAAGGAAGATGGAGAGGGCTGAAGCACAGGCAGGGGAGAACGGAGGAGAACAGGGAGACCTTATCACCCTGCGACAACAGTGTATAGCAGCCTGGGAGAGACTAGGGCGCCTAGATTACGGGAAATATATACAGAGGCTGCACGCAGAAGGGGACAAGCCCTAGCCTGGCTAACTAAACAGGAGACTAGGAGGGAACCGATAAACGCAATTCAAAACAGCCAGGGGGAGGTGATAAGGTCCCAGGAGGGTATAAATGCGGTGTTCTTGCAATTCTACGAGAAACTATACACCAAAGGTCAAGAGGCGGAAGAGGGAGACCTAGGAGATGCTTTCGCTGAAATCAGGCTCCCACAACTGACAGAGGAGCAGGCCCAAATACTGGACGACCGCCTCACTGTGGAGGAACTGGCGGAAGTTATCACCCAGTTACCGACGGGAAAATCCCCGGGGCCCGATGGGTTACCAGGGGAATTCTATAAGAAATACAGAGATAGCTTAGCCCCAAGATGGCTGGAAACGCTGGAAGAGACATACGAGAGGGGGAGGCTCCCGAACGGTATGTCAGAATCTATTATAGTCCCAATACTTAAAGCAGGGAAACCGCCCCTTGAGTGTGGGCCCTACAGACCAATTTCCTTGATAAATCAAGACTCCAAGATCCTAACAGCAGCACTAGCTAACCGACTCAAAAGAGTGATACCCACACTGGTCCACACAGACCAAACGGGGTATATACTGGAGCTAAACACGGCAATGAATCTCCGGAGACTCCACCACGTTATCGACAGGACGAATCAAATAGAGGGGGAATGTGCCGTGGCCTCATTAGATGCGATCAAAGCATTTGATTCGGTGAAATGGGGCTGGCTCCTGGGGGCGCTCACTCACTTTGGGATAGGGTAGGGATTCCTACGCTGGATAAAGTTGCTATACAAGGACCCGAGAGCAAGGGTTAAGACGGGCAGACACGTTTCAGGGGAGTGGGGTATAGCGCGGGGTACGAAGCAAGGGTGCCCGCTGTCCCCGATGTTATATATTTTGGCCCTGGAGCCGTTTGCGGCCTTCCTAAGAGCGGAATACAGGGACGCTGGCATTATGATAGATGGGGAAATACACCAGATATCAATATACGCAGATGACATACTGCTCTACGTCCAAGTTCCATGCACCCACCTGCTGGACCTCGAGGCACTGGGAGCGTTTGGCAGGCTATCAGGAATCACCATTAACAAGGGAAAATCCTTGCTGTTCCCCCTGGCAAGCCTGCAAACAGTGGAATCAGATCAACTGCCACACCTGGGCCTCACATGGACCCCGATCACCTTTAGATACATGGGGGTAGACATCTACCACAACACCACTGAAACGCACATGGCCAACACACAGGCGGCCCTGGACAAAAATGGGAACGCCATGCAGTTCTGGAAGACATTACCATTGGGAATGATAGGCCGAGTGGCCCCTTTGAAGATGACTGTCCTACACCGGCTCCTACAGTACTTAAATAATATCCCCTACAACATTCCACGGTCCTTTTTTAAACATCTACACACCTTGATGAGAACCTTCCTGTGGGGTGGGGGTGAGAAACAGGGTAGCACTGAGTACACTACAGAGGGGCTACGAATGGGGGGGGCATTAAACTGCCGGACTTTGAGCGATACTATCTGGCGGCACAACTCCAATTTGTGGTGCAATGGCTGGGGGGGGAAACCTCTATAGACGCAATACTTTTTCGGCCAGCGCTCCAGCAATACCACCTAAGAGAACTCCTAAGGATAAACGCTGCCCGGGCCAAAGCACTCCCTAAAATGGCCCAGCTGGGCCGAGCATTATGGAAAAGAGCATGGAAGGCACAGGGCATGCAAGACCCTTGCTCAAGGCAAATCCCCCTGGCGGGATTGGTGGACACCCGAGTTGCAAGCCTAGCAACTTTCAGAACACAATGGGAAGACAAAGGAGTGGCCCAAATAGAAGATCTGTGGCAAGAAGGACAATGGGTAGACTTCCAGTCCCGGGTAGAGGAGCAAGATGTACACAAGGGCCAATTCATACTGTAAAATAGCATGGTTCAAGCAATAAGAAAGAGATGGGAGACCCTACCAGAGGAGGAAGGCACTGGAGGTAAGCTGGACGCGTGGTACGACATGTCTGACGGGGGACACACTGGGTCCAGGCTCTATGAGCAAATGTTAGAAACCATCAACACAAGGACACTGAACACGCAAGCGAAATGGGAGGAGGAGCTTCAGCAACTTTTCAAGGATGAGGAATGGAACAGGGCCCTCCAGTATGCGAAAAAAGTTTCCAGGAATGCAAGGTTCAGGCAGTTGCAAATCTACATTGTGCATAGAGCATATCTAACACCCAAGAGAATGTCGAACATGGGGGACAGGAAAAAATCCGAAGCTGCCCACGCTGCCAGGAAGAACAAGTAGACATGGTACATATGTTCTGGTCGTGCCCGAGAATAACGGCTTTCTGGAACACGATAAAAGAAAGAGTGTTAAAAGCAGGAACTCATATGCACGCTTGGTCACCGGCGTCTTACGTATTGGGCCTGTTCCCGAGGGGTGATAAGCAGAGGATGCACGTGGCAAAGATGAAAGATTTGATGACAATATTGGCGAAGCGCCGCATTGTAATGGCGTGGAACATAAGTGCGGGACCCACGATAGAGGGTTGGTGGGCAGACTTACAAAAGTGGGCAATAGCAGAAACAGCAGTCTGGACAAGAGCCACGCAAAGGGGAGAAGGTAACAACGGGGCCAGAATACTGGCGTGGAACACTCTCGTACAAGACCTGTTTGGGAGCGGGAACGGAGACAGCACAAGCGATTCAAGTGGCCCGGAAGAGGAGGGAAACTGACCCACTCGCACCCGGGGGCGGTACATAGGCCAGTGTGAAGACAACACGACCGAGAAGGAGGAGGGCTGCCGTGGCCCGAGTAGACAACGAACATTATGGTCCTAAATTCGAAAGTGCCAGAGCAAATGTGTAGTGAGTTGAAGTTTCATTTGTTTTTGTGTTTGTTGGATGTTTAAATGAAAATAAAAAAAGGTTTTAAAAAAAATAACAATCTTCAGGATCACTTACGATTTTCTTTACCCGTAACTGGCTTTAAGGCAGATTTCTTAGCAAGCTTGGTTGGTGGAAACTCAAACGATGTAATAAATTATTACGATCCGTGTGTTTCCAGAAAAGGGAGACGTTATATCCTGTTGTTCTCATCTCTATTTTCACATCCAGGAAAGTAATCATACTGTTTGATATTTCTTTGGTAAATGGAATTCTGTTATCTATGTTCTTTAAATAGTCAAAAAAAGTGTTGAATTCTAATTCAGTGCTTGTCCAAATACCAGAAATATCATCAATATAACGAACCCACATATGGATGTTCTTGTTCCATTCTCTTTTGTTGAGTACATGATCAGTCCCGAACTTGAGCATGAAGCAGTTTGCGTATGTGGGGGCCATGGTGGCACCCATTGATGTACAAGAAATCTGTAACAGGAATTGATCTTTGTATTGGAAGTATGAATTCTCTGCTATGAACTGTAAAAGGGCAAGTATGAATTCTTTCTTTGCTCGAATTTCAGGTGCTTGTAGTAATATCCATTCAACTGATTCCATCCCAAGATCATGAGGTATTGATGTGTACAAGGTTTTAACATCGATAGTGAACATTAAAAAGTCTTGATTGTATGGTGTCAACTTCAGTTTTTGTAAAAAATGGGTAGTGTCCCGGATGTATGTATTAGTATTCTGTATCAGAAGTTGTAAAAAGAAATCAATGTATATAAAAAGTGGTTGGTTAATACTATTCATCCCTGCCACATTCGGTCTTCCTGGAGGTTTGATCGGATCCTTATGAATTTTGGGTATGGTATAGAAGTTTGGAATTCATCTTCAGCATTTTTTTGGGCAAGCGGCGTATCCCGCCGAATGCTACATCGAATTACAAAAGACAGACGTCTTCAGACGGCTACAATGAATATCTGAACACGGAAATCTTCACGCGCGCTTCCCAGCCGCGGCAAAGGAAATAAACCGGCCTCCAGCATAGGTTGGTCTCACTTTTAACACTTTTCAGTTACTCATTTATTCAGGTATTACCATTCATATTTACACGCGGTCTATTGAATGTAACAGAGTACATGGCACAGAGGCACACGGGGCCGCCAGCGACAGCGAAGTAGAAAAGCGCAGACCTAAGGCGCCTTTGGCATCTACAGGTCCTGATTAAACACAGTCAACTACAACAATAGGTAACCAGTTTTTTTACATAATAGTTCAGTTTTATTCAGTTTTTATTTTTAACCCTCCACTAATTGCATTTTTGTATCATTTCTTTTCAACATGTGTACTTTGGCAATATTTGACTACAATTGAATATGGTATGCGATGCTTCATTTCCTTTTATGTATGATTGCATTTGTTGTTTACGTAACCATGATGAATTCATAGCATTAAGTTAGACTCGCCCTGATGAAGGAGGAAACTCCGAAATGCATTGGCACTCAAGTCTGAATTTTATGAATATGTGGACTGCTTCCTCACTAAGAGATTAGTTATAAAAGAATCCTTTGGATATAAAACCTATTTTCAAAAGAACAAAGAACAGACTGATTTATTACAGAACCCAAGTTGAACTTAATTATGCATTATAAGCAAAATACTATTGGAACTATTAACCTACAATTTCTTTATATCTTAACATCCCAAGCTGGGACTTACAGAGAGTGATGGTGTGGCTTGGTATTTAAACCTAGCCTTTTTTCGTACAGTTGCTTTTAGAGTCAGGGTGTCTCCAGACTCGTGACGGTCAGCTCCTGCAAAGATTATTTTGCAATTATTACTATTTTAGTTGATATAACAATCAAAACTTTGCTAAAAACTAAATTTTGAATTTCAACATAATGTGAACATAGTGGTGCCCACTCATTTTTTGGTTTGGTCAAAGGTATACACTGCCATTGACCTGACGGATGGGTACTGGACCGTACCCGTCAGTAGGGAGGAACAATACAAGCTGGCCTTCACCTTCGGGGGGCAGCAGTATACATGGACCCGAACTCGCTTCGGATACATCAACTCCGGCAACAAAATTAACATCTTCTTACACAAGGCCATACCCGACTTGGGTGAAAGGGGTAACCTGGCCTATGCAGATGATGTCCTAATGAAAAGCTCAACTGTGGAGGAACACATAGCAGAAATCCATTATAATTCTTACCCAGTTTAGGGTTGCCGGAGCAAAACTATCCTTCCAAAAGGCACTGTGGTGCAGGACCTGTGTCAATTTCCTGGCACATGAGATAACTCCTGAGGGTCTCTGTCCCCAGGAAATTAAAGTGGAAGCACTCCTGAAACTAAAAGACCCCACAACTCTGCTTGAGCTAAGGAGCCTCCTTGGACTGGCTAATTATAGTAGAAAGTTCATTGAGGATTACGCAGAGATCACAAGACCCCTGATCCATCTTTTGAAGGGGGGGGTGTCAAGTGGGAGTGGGGTCCAGAACAAGCCGAGGCAGTAAGACCAATCAAAAGAAGCTTCTCACAAGTGCCTTGCCTAGCTTACCCTGTCAAAAACAAGGAGTTCTTCTTGGAGACAGGGTTCTCAAATACATGCTTGACTGCAGGATTATATCAAACGCATGACAAGGTCAATAAAGTAATCTCCTAAGCAAGGAAGACTATCCTCTGTGGAGGGAAAATTCATCAATTGTGAGAAGGCACTCCTGGCAACGGCATGGGCATTGAAAAATTACTGCCCGTTCATCCAGGGGGAACACATCATAGTGGAGACTCCACACCAGCCTCTGCAATATCTCCAAAGTGACAGAATCCGGGCCGGAAATGCGAGTAATTCCAGAATTACTTCCTGGATTCTGTCAATGCAAGGCTTTCCTGTGGAGGTCAGATATGGCCAAAACAAAAAGTCCACTCACGCATGGTCTGGCTGACTTGCATTATTGTGCCAGAGAAAACGGTCTCAAGGACGAAAATCTTAAAACCCAGGACAACATGGAGGCGTACCTGAATTCCCTGCACAAATTCTATGAAGACAACAAGTGTGAGGGAATGCCCACTGTTTATGTGGATGGGTGCTCCTACCATGTTGACAACAATGGGGAAAAGGAACTGGTGGCCAGCATTGGGAATGCCTGGGTGAATGATGTCCCAGAACCCTCCGCCTGGTAAAAAAAAAAAAATGGTCCCCGGAGTAGTCAGGTGGCAGGGCTGATGGCAGTACATCAAGCCATCCTCATTGCTGTCCAACAACAACTCCACGAACTGGTCATAATCACGGATTTAGATTATGTCCGGAACGGGTTAGTGGAGAACCTGGTTAATTGGAAAACCAGAGGCATGCTATGTGCCAACAACAAACCACTCAAGCATGGCAAGCTAATACAAAATATTGATGATCTGGTCACCTCTAGTGGGATGACCATCTACTGGAAAAAAACAGGGGTCATTCCAGAATAGAGGGACAAGACAAAACTGGAAATGACCCAGCTGATCAGCTGGCCAAAACCAGAGCCATCCAAGGGGGATCTCCTTGAGATCGAGTCCCTGTTGGGGGAAATGCAGGTCACTGCTATCACTAGGTCTCAGACAAATGCTCACAATGAACTCTCAACTGCCCAATGGAGTAAGGAGACCCCAGATGCTGATTTAATCACAGCTCAAAAAGGAGATCCAATCATTGGTAAGTTTTATCAACACATTGAGGACCCTGAGAACTTTCCCCTGACAGATACCGATTGCATTGGGAAAGAGGACCTCCGAGTGTTGATGAAATGTCCAAAAATGTTACGAATCCAAGACGGTTTGTCGGTGAGGAGATCCATATCTGGCTGTGACCAGTGGGTGGTCCCTACCTCATTCCGAAGCCTGATGCTAAGTCACGCCCATGATGCGGCCACAGCCGGTCATCGGGGGTTTCATACTACATTAGAAATCTTGCGAGAGGTTGCATACTGGTGACACATGGGGCAGGACCTCGACCAATACTTGAAGGGGTGTCTTGTGTGGGGGGATGCCACTGCCTTGGTCAGATTTACAAGTAGATGTCATCGGGCCTCTGATTCGCTCCTCTAGGGGGAACAAGTACATGTTAACCATAGCATGCTTGTTTACTAAATGGGTGAAATGTCTCCCGGCCGCAAATTGCAAGGCAGAAACAGCAGCTGCCCTGATGATCAATCACATCTTCTTGCGCTTTGGACTACCCCAAAGGATTGAGTCAGACCGAGGTAGTCACTTCACCAGTGAAGTGATGACAAAGATGTGGGAGATACTTGGGGTAAAAAGGAAACTTCACATTGCATACCGCCACCTCTAGTGGTGGAGTTGAGAGGTACAATAAAACTATTATGAGCACACTAAAAAACGTGTGTCAGACTCTGGGCCAAGTTGGGATATCTGATTACTGCTGGTCCTGATGGCCATCAGTTCTACCCCTTCTTCTGCAACTAAGATTTCTCCATTTGAGCTGATGACTGGACTAAGGATGGTGCTACCCCAGCATTTGCTCTATAGAACACAAGAGCAGACAGTAATAAATGCCTCCACAACTCAGAAGTATGTTGAGAATCTGAGAAACACCTTCAACATGTTTTTGCGTACGTTCAGCAGAATCTAGAAAGATCTGCAGGCAGCATGAAGACCCGTTATGATCTAAAGACAACCAAAAAGGAACACCAAGTAGGAGACAGCGTCTACTTTTACAATTTCCAAGGGAACCAGACGAAAGAGTGCACATTTTTGCCCAGCTGGCGGGGACCTTTTGAAATTGTGGACAAAATCTCACTAGTCGTCTACAGAATCCGCATCCCCAAGGTTGACTTGACAGAAGAGAAGTGGGTCCACATCAATCAGCTAAAGAGATGCCACCTCAGGCACACTTTGCAGCAAATAGAGGAGTCTACAGAAAACCTAGTGGGGGATACATATGAAGCATAGGAATATTTCAATTGTCACTGAATGCATGTGTATCCCACTGCTGTCATCCCGATTGGAGGACAGTTAGTGGGGAAATTGTCATAACCGGTTTGTGTTCTCTTTTATGATTCGTACTGGCTGCACCATCCTTACCAAGGAGGACTTCCTCGGGGACCCGGGAAAAGAAAACCCAAGGAAATCCGGGGTGTCGTTCCACCCCAGAAAAGAATATCTGAGAGAAGGCTGGGGGTATCGTTCCACATTCCAACCAGAGGCAGCGAGGAGAGCATGTTACATCGTTCGCTGATGGAAGAAGGACTCATACCCAACTGAACCTGCTTTTTCAAGAAAAAAATCCCACTTGCCCGACTCCCCCACGAGTGGAAGTCCAAACAAAGTCAGGGGGGGGAAATCTGTGGGATATTTTGACCCACTCAGCTGTGCTATGCTACATCACTTTGCTGCAGTGGTGCAAGAAACAGCAAAATGGCTGCACTGACCCCTGTGCGCGCCAGGATCTCTAAACTGCGTTTTTGCAAGAACCAGAAAATGGCTGAACCACCCTGCCACACACATTTCAGGTGGGGTGGAACAGAGTACTCACTGCAGGAATGTGCCAATGTGCTCTGCAACATTTAACCTGGAGTGAAGTAAAAGAGGCAGCATTACTTTGCTGTAAACGCAAAATGCCTCTTTAAAATGGCATCTTTTAACCTTAAAAGTGCTGCTTGGCACTAAATTCATCAATTTCTCATGAACCACTGTGGTTAAAAAGGCCCTGCAATGCCCAGGATCATCCATTGTGTCTCAGAGGAACTGGGCCTCATTTGAATGACAGCTCCTGTCAAAAGTATCTTTGAAGAATCAACCAGGCACTTTGTATTCATTTTACACAGGAAACGCTTCCATTTTCTTTGCAAAAGTATCAAGAATCAGCTGTTCAGAGAAAGACTCTAAATAGATGCCTGTTAAATGTATCCATGCTGCAGAACAACTCCAGCATTAAAGAAAAAAACTATAGCTGCAGAAAGTGTGTATTTGCTGGAGATGAAAACTGAATTTAAAGAAATAGTAAAATGTGCTTTTTCTGACTTAAGAGAGAAAATCGCCTATTTAAAAGTAAATTGTTGGTAAAGGGCTGCTTATTTAGAAATGTAAAAGGATTTGTTGCTGGTAAAAGTACATCTATAAACTGTTTTGATTCCAGAGGTTTAAGTCAAGCTGTGAAATGAGAAAATAAAAGCTAAAACTCAGGCAAAGTTGGCAAACTAGATTTTTTTTAAAACGTGCTCTGCCAGTTGCTAGCCCTGCCTGAGAAAGGGTGACACCACATACACTTCTGCAACAGGAAAGCGCGAATTGCTAGCTTGGAGGACTTTGGGTGCACCAGGACAAAGGGACTTCCCCAGCTCAGACATTGATCTTTGCTGCAGGCTGGGACAATAGCAGGCTGAGACTCTCACCTGTCTAGTGTGAGGGGCAGTAAAATCTTCAATCAAGAGAGGCCCCTCATCCTGATTCAAAGGAATTGACAGCTGCTTGCAGTTGGGGGAAAGGAAAAAAAAACTGATCAAGTGACATTTGGTTTTAAAGGTTATTTTGTCGCTGAACTTTAAAAGACGTTTAATTTTGCAGCAAGAATTAGGAAAAATATGAAAAGTTGGTAGTTCTAAATCTAATTTTATGCTCTTTCTTTGAAAACCTGGTAGAACTCACACTGCATAAGGAACAGACGTTGCAAAAAAAATGACAGATTGCGGGGAAAGTATTGATGGTGCGAACATAACATTTTGTACACCCATTCCAGGGGTAAATGCGCATCTTTGTACAAAAGTGGGACATTTTAGGCCAAATCTTTCAAAGTTAAAATTGCCAAAATCCAGCAGAAAGGCAAAACCAGGTCCTACAGACTTGGGGTTTGGATTGAAATATGATGCACAAAATATATATGTAACCTGTGTATCTGATTTTCTCAGAGGTTATAACTGCATAAATATGTATTTATGGCAAAATTAGATTTTAGTTCCAGTAGCTAGGGGAGGTTTCTATACATTGTAAAAGTAACCCCATAAACATGACATCCTTTTTACTGTGATCCAACCACCGGGGGAGGAAGGCGGAACCTATGCTCATGCCCAATCCTAGCATTATGGGAGTGGGTAGTAAGCCTGCCCCTACCATATACTGTAATGATGTCATATGGCATGATAGATAAGGGCACCTGACAACACAGGTAGACACTGATTCCCGACTTTCTTCCTGAATTCCTGGGTGGCATCCTGTTCCCGATTTCTTCATCCCGATTGATCCGGATTCCAGATTTTCATTGCAAAGCCAAGGCCTATGCATTGCTGAACCCTTTTTTAACTAGGCCTCAAATTCTAAAAATCCCAAAAACCCAAGGGAAGCATCCTGATCCAGCCTGGCTTGGTACTACTAGATGCATGCCTGCTCCAAACTTGCCACCCCACTGATCTGTAGTATCCATTAACCAGAAGTGCCAGCCCAGGGCAGGCCGGTGACCAGAACGGCCCAGCTGATCCTGTTCCGCCAGATTTGTCCAGCTGTCCTTGGTTAGACCCGATCCGTGTGATGACCAAAACCCTTGACGGTCCAAAATCCTAAATTAAAGTGGACTAAGTATTAATAGGAATCATAGAAAACCATAGCATACCTTTCCTTGCCCTATCCCAATCTCTAAACCATCCTATCCTTACCTTAATAACTTGTAACATTGTCAGAATCCTTATTGCAAATCCTGTCTTGATTTATCTTGCTAAGCGCCATTTCTTTAGTAATTTTTATCTTGTGTAAATCCTAAACAATCAATCCTATTTCGAGTGTTCCGACTGGTTCCGCCGGGGCGGGCGCTGGGGATCTGGGGTTGAAGTCCTGAATCAACTCCAGAGTTTACTGTGTCCCTCTTTGATATTCTAGCCTGCATGCTCTAGTCTAGAGTAAAACTAGAATAAATATTCTCTTGTCCAAACGGAGTTTTTCTGTTTTCACTACCCGATTTTTCTAAAAACGCCTCTCATTCAACATTGCATATCTCCCTCAGTATAATAGCTGGAGACCTCATTTCAACTCTGGATTGTACCCAAGTCATATGGCTACATCTCAACCAGAGAACCACACTCAAAATCAGTGAATTTCACCCATTCTTATTAAAAACCGTTTGCTTCATTTTAGGCGGGAATCAACATTTTTGCAAAGTTTTACATGTGTGATTTTTATTCTAAATCATTTTCAACCTCACATTCAAATTGTTTACTTTTGCTCAAACTATTGCTTATGTTTGCTAGTATCTTTCCAATGTTGCTCCCATAGAAATTTGTACCGATTTAAGGATTTTTGCGCACATTCATTGTTTTACTGAGCCATTTCCAAAATGTAATTTTAAACCGTAGGGTTTCAAATCCTTTCTCTCTTGTTTGGGGAGGGAAGGTTGGATTCTATTTCTGTTTCCTGTTCCTCATTCCTGATTACCTGCTGCTTCCTTATGTCTATTTAGAATTGATTATTTGTGGGTTGAGGAATATTGCAGGGGGAAATCCAAACTTAAGGGCTATCTTTCCAAACAAGCCAAAAGTGTTCTTTCGCTGGTGTTTTCTATTTTGTGTTGCTAAAGAGTGAATTTAAGTGTATTACATACATTCCTATCTGTTATTGTCACCGCATTGGTGATTGCTGCTCCCTATTAAAAAGCATATATTTGATTTGAATTCTAAATAAATAAATATTACCTTTACCAACCAGCCTGATTCCTGGTCCATCGTGACCCGGGGTATTTGAAAAGGGGTGTATCACTCAAAATATTGAACCTATATATATATATATATATATTAAAATATGCATTCAGATTGTGCACTGCATACTAGGCTGAGACCAGGGTGTATCGCCTGATTGAAATACTTAACAGTGGCAATTACAATAAATACTGGTAACAGTGCTGGGAACATGTAGAAATTAAGTTTACATGTGGTGCAAACAGGACGGTGCAGGCGAATATGTTCAGTACTGATAAATCCACATTCAATAAAGGCACAATATGGCAACAGGGGCTCAACAGTACGCTTACGGTATGACTGAGTAAACGGTAAATACGGCAAGCAATGAATCAGACAACATTTTGGAGGTGTATTGGGTTCTGCATAGCAAGGGTGGTTAGGCGACTGTAGGATACATAGTTGAGGATACAGTGAGAACAGTGTCGCGAAGTGAATATCCGTGTATGCGCGGAGAGTACATTTCAATTATAGCTCACAGACACTTGCAAGATCTGGATCGGGGTTGGTCTACTAGCATTGTTTGGCACTTTAATCCAGATTCCCACATTTTTGCACAGGTGCACGACACATTCTTTGTCACCAACATTTTACACGTTTCTGCTAAAGAAGCTTTCCATGCCTCATTTTGGTCCAATATAATCTTAACGGGCCGAAACATATGTCGACTGCTTAAGGGAAAATATAATGTTTTTTTCCCCATGTCATGAATGCATATTCTGATTTACTGTTATGCAAAGTTTTTTAAGTTCTAGTATTCCCCTGTTAGAACAGATGAATGATGACTAAATGGTTCGATTGAAAATGTATTTAGTTTGTAATGTTTTTAAGGTATTTTTACGATTATTAAAGAGATAGAATTTTTGTATTCAGTTGCATTTCTGTGCAATGTTTCCCAACAAGGCGAAAACCTTACTAACAAAGTGTACAGGTTAACCTTCATCTTCAACCGTGATCTATACAGGACTAAAAGAGAGGGGTAGTCGATCTGTTTCTCATAAATTTCCTTCACTGAGCATCCCTTCCTACAGTTTTGATCCCCCGTAAACAAAAAATAGGGATTACCCATTCATACATAACCACACAATGCTCAGCAATAATTGTTACATAAGATTTTGTGGGGGGGAGTCCTTGTCAAGAACTGTCCTGAAGGTTTATCACTGACAGGGTTAAAACTGTGTTATTCAAATTCTGAGGTATCCAACTGACTATTGCCACTCAGCTTGAGCCTTGGCGGCCCCATTCTATTGTTACAGGACCAGATTAAAGATGAATGGTCACTCTCCTCTTGTTTCAATTTCAAGTGATAGTACCATTTAAAAAGAATTGCATTTGTAAAACACAGTAGTCGATGGTAGTAGCACTTTGTAATCCCCTGGTATGTCGCCATTAAAGTGACCATTGATCATTACGAAACCAAATTCCCTGAGGAAGTCATACCATTTTGTCCTTTTAGCATCGCATTTTGTTTGTTTTAATATAGATGCCTGTAGACCCAAAGCAATTTCCATCTATTAATATCAGGAATAGAAGGTGTATGGGATTATCAAATAAATCGGCAATCTGATGCATGATTCCATTGGTGAGGGCTCTACCTGGAGGGGGTGGTTGTACTGGTTAATCAGAATTGCCTCTTCTGCATCTCCCAGCCAGTTCCCCTTCATTAGGGTAGCAAAAATGGTAGGGCTGTTAGCCAACGGCTCTACTGTTCTAGTGTTTTTAACACTGGTTAGCACCCTCCCTTTGGGTGGCCAATGGTCTTCTGTATGGCCGGATTTTGCCATGGATTCCTGCCATTAACATGACCAGGTCGTAAGTCTCTAGGTGTACTTCCTCATAATGCGAGTGCCCTCAGGTGTTCCAGGGGAGCCCTCTAGTCACTGTATTAGGGTTGTCTGAGGTTTTTTGGTTGCAGTACCCCAACTAGCCAGGACCACTTTTCTTTACTATGGTCCTTTTGTACTATATGTTGGGGTTCCCTCCTATTTCTAGTCACCTTCACTCTCAAATTGCCTTCATGACAGTCAGGCAGTCTTGCCTAATCCTCCCCCCTCAAAGTTGATGTTACAGAGCCCTTGTAATCTCCTTTCTGCGTCAATGCAATCATACCCCATTTTGTAGAATTCGCCTCTATGGGATAAGACCAAAACGTTAACCAGTTCCGTGTGAAAGTGCACAATAGATTGAGCCATGTCTTACTTTTCACGTTGTTCCCCAATCTTGATGTCGCCTGAGGTGATTAGTCTGAGAGGATATAACAGATGAAGAGTGACAGCACTGCCCTACGTTTAAGCGTGCATTCATTCGTTTTGCAAAAAAGATGTTTTGTTTGATAAGGAGCCCCGAGCCCTGGTCCGTGATGACTGTCTTCTATTGCACGAGCCTAGCATCGCCCGTTCCTTTTAAGCAAGTAAATCGGTGCTCTTCAGCAGGAGCCTATTTCTCATTTATCTGAATTCCAGTGGCAATCCAACCCTTACTTGGCGCTTGTATAGAAATGGTATTGCTTAAAGACGAAGGTTGGAGCCATGTGAAGCCATCGAGGTTTCAAACAGTAAGTTGATCCCCTCAAATATGCTATTGTTTTGCTCTGTTATGCAGATGTGACTGTAGCCCACCTTGGGTAGAAAAATAGACCCTGATGCTGCAGTTAGTTGGCCGTTACTACTTCAAGCTTTTAGATTGTAGAGTACCTTGATCATTTTTTTTAGCATGCGACCGGTTGCTTAAAGTAGTTGCTGCAGATTTACTAAGGAAACGTTTTCCATTGTAGGCATCCGAGTTAGGTACATTGGAAAGCTGAAGAGTGTCAGAGTGCACACTAGCTTGTCTTGTTATTTACGACCCCTGCGTCATCATCCCCCACATACAAGACAGCTTGATCTGTGGTAGATTGGGCATTACAAGTTGGTCATTTGTTATTTCCATTCTTGTGCATTTGTTTTTCCAAAAAACCAACACCTCTTTGTTTCCTGCTAACTTTCTTAGCTGCTTCTTTCTTTTTCTTGCCAATACCAGTGGTCATTTCTGTAGCTCTAATTGCCACTCTCACTGGTTGATCTAAAGTCAACGAACCCACGCCTATATCTCTTTGAGTGATTTCCATTGTGACCGCAATCACAGAGGCGTCATTTTGGAACTGGCTGCTTTCCAACTCCGCCATATGCACAATGATGTTTTTCACTTTGCCATTGTCCGGAGTCACTTGGGTGGGGTTTTGATACTTGACTGTGGCACCATAGTTCTACATCCTAGCATCTCTTTGGCGTGACCTGCTGCCTGGTCCATATTTTCAATTGTATCTTCTTGAACACATGCTGCATTTGACATAATTGCCTTATTTCTAAGGTGCCTCACAATTCCATTTAGAATGACACAGTGAGCCGCAACCTCTTTATAGATATTGTCGCAGTGTTTTACTAACGAGGTAAGTAAAACATCCAGTGCTTGTAGCTTCATAGTAGAAGATAGGGAAGTGCTTGACTCGTACGCGCGTGGTGGAATAAAGTGGTTTAGTGAGTTCAAGGCGATGGACAGTTAACAGTCTGCCTTAGAAAATTCATATTGCTAGGGGTCTGCTCCGCTCCACCCGCTTCTCCAATTGTGTTCCTCTCATCATCAAGATCATCTGAATATTCTGCTGGTGCGTTTACCGGGAGAACTGGGTAGTAATTTAGGCTGGTGTCTGGGATCCCCGAAGCATCAACGAAAGTTGTAGGTACCAGAGCTTGCTCTACCAGCACCGCCCCTTCCGCTAGATTGCAGTCACTGCAATCGTGATTTTCATTGCATTTGCTCAGCCACTCAACTCCCACCTTCTCATGGCCCCAAGGTGGCGCACTCCCTGGGGAGATGCTGCGTGGTGGATACAATGCCGTTTGAATAGACTCAGTTGCGTGTGTGCCCAGGCAGGCCTGAGAAGTGTTAATATGGAGTGACAGGGCATTAGAACAGTGGCTTTAGCAGGAAAGAAATCCTTAATTTTACAAGGTCAACATGCCTAGACTAACCGCTAGGCTTCTTAGCAGATGTTGACTTCTCTGTGGTTAATTGCTCCTGGCCAGGGTGAGGTCTTGTACAAATCTATTCGGGGAACAACAACGTAACCACTCCACCAGGATTACAAGCTTCCAGGTTACTTGGCAGGCTTTCCGTCTACTTTCTGCAGGAGCTATGGTCTCCTGCCTTTGCTCCTTCCTCCATTCACTTGGACGACAGCGTGACATTGACACATGTACTGCTTCAGCGCGGGTCAGGCAATTTATAGCTCCAGGTACTCGCATAAAAGGGATGGTCCTCAAAGACTGCACCGGGCTGCTGGTCTTCGGGTATTACACAAATTGTTCGTTTACAATTGTTCGAATGAACAATTGACTGAATTTAAAGGGTCACAATTGTATGTATATATATATAATACATTACTCACCGTAATCGTATTTCTGATGCTTGTATCTGCTTAGATTCACATGCTGTGCATAGGCCGACATCTAGTGGAAGCTGCGGAGTATTACAGTTTGTTTTTCGAAACTCGAAAATGGGCGTCGACACAGGGTGTGCCAGTAATACTATCCCTAGTGTGAGGTCTACTGTACCCAAGATCCCTCACGCGTCTAGGATCCTCAGATTGTATTTTTTCTGACATGAGGTAGCATGAGGAGTAGCGCGAGTACAGATAATCCAAGCAGATAGACAGAAAGGTAAGACTGCAAGCAATCATGCGCCTTCTCTCGGAGGGGAGGAAGGGTGGGTCGCATGTGAATCTAAGCAGATACAAGCATCAGAAATACGATTACGGTGAGTAATGTATCCCTTCTGAGGCTTGTGGAATCTGCTTAGATCACATGCTGTGCATAGATTAGCGAGCAGTACCAGAAGAAGGAGGTGGGATGTGAGAAGGGTCATGAGCAAATAAGTGTCTTAGAACCGCTTGTCCCACTTGTGTATCTGCCTTGGAATGGGTGTCAATGCAGTAATGCTGAGTAAAAGTGTGAATAGAGCTCCAAGTAGCTGCTTTGCAAATGGTGTCAAGGGGTACATTTGCAATGAAAGCCACAGTGGCCCCAATGCCTCTAGTAGAGTGGGCCCTTGGCGTAAAAGGCAGAGTCTTTTCAGAGAGTGAGTAACACAGCTGGATACAGTTAATAATCCACTTCGAGATGGCACCTTTAGAGACGCGATCCCCCTCTCTGCCTGTAGCTACGGAGACAAACAGTTGATCTGTTTTCCTTAGCGGTCTGGTTTTATTTACATAGTAGAGGACCGCCCTACGCACATCTAGGGTGTGTAGTTCCACCTCAGCCAAGCTTTGCGGGTTCTGGAAGAAAGCCGGTAGCTCGATGGACTGGTTTACATGGAATTTTGATATAAATTTAGGTTAGGCGAGAACCTAGGGTGTGTGCGTAAAACCAGTTTGTCTTTATGGATAGTAAAGAAGGGATCCTGCACTGACAGAGCCTGAATTTCACTGACCCTTCTTATAGAAGTAATAGCTACTAAGAAGGCCGTTTTATAAGTCAGGTGTTTGAGACTGCTTTTATGCATGGGTTCGAAAGGGGGGCCCATGAGCTTGGCTAGCACCACATTAAGGTCCCACCCTGGTGGTGGGTTTGAAATAGGAGGGTGAAGTCTCTTTACTCCTTCCATGAAGGCTTTAACTACTGGTACTTTCCACCACGAAACCTTGCTATGGGAAGTGGTGTAAGCCGAGAGGGCTGCCAGGTGTATTTTCAGTGAGTTAAAAACCAATCCTGCATCTAGCAGGTGGAGCATGTATGTAACAATAGTGGAAGGAGTGCAATCAACTGGGTTGATTTGTCTACTCTGGCACCAGATAACGAACCTCTTTCAATTGTCAAAGTAACAGTGCCTTGTGTTTGGTTTCCTAGATTCCTTTAGGATGTCCATACACCTCTGTGGTAAATTGAGGTGTCCAAACTCTATGACCTCAGGTGCCATGCTGTCAGGTTCATTGAGTTGGGTTGCTGGTGCACTGTTTGACCTTGGTGCTGGGACAGTAGGTTGTACCAGGCTGGAAGTTTGATGGGCTCGCACACCGCCATCCTGCGTAGGTGTGGGAACCACGGTTGTCTTGCCCACATGGGAGCAACTAGGACGAGCGTCATCGACTCCCTGTTCATCTTGTTCACCACTTTCCTGATGAGAGGAGTTGGTGGAAAAGCATACGCAAACATCCCTGACCAGTTCATCCACAGGGCGTTCCCCTGGGAGTCTGGTTGGGGGAACCTGGATGCAAATCCTGGGCATTGTCTGTTTTCGCTTGTGGCGAATAAGTCTATAGTGGGGAAACCCCACTGAGAGAAGAGATCTTCTACGACCTCTCTGTGAAGAACCCATTTGTGTTCCTCTGGGAGGGAGTCTCTGCTCAGAGCATCCGCTAGGGAATTGAGCTCCCCTGGAACATGTTGTGATGACAGGAAGATGTTCCGTCTGAGTGCCCATATCCAGATTTTCTGGGCAAGCTTGGACAGATTTGGCGAGCGAGTCCCTCCTTGCTTGTTCAGGTAGAACATGGCTGTAGTGCTGTCCGTCTGGATTTGCACTGACAGGTTAAGTAGGTGGGGCTCGAACGCCTGAAGCGCTCTGAATACTGCCAGAAGCTCTAGCAGGTTGATGTGGTTCTTGGCCACTGAGTGAGACCAGAGACCCTGAGCTTTGTGGTGGAGATGGTGAGCTCCCCACCCCGTCAGACATGCATCTGTAGTGACTACTGCCTGTACTTCGGGATCGTAAAAGGGTTTCCCCTGTGCGAGATTTTCTCTTGTCCACCAGTGAAGGGTTTGAACCAGTGTTGGCGAAACGACCACTAGATCGTCCCACTGACCACTTGCCTGAGACCACTGTTTCGTCAACCATTCCTGCATGGGACGCATGCGCAGGCGCGCGTGGGGGACCAGGTAAATGCATGACGCCATCATGCCCAGTAACCGCATTGCTTTGCGTACCGTTATTTGTTGACCGGACTGATAATGCGGAATTTGCAGTAGTATATTCCGAATTCTTTCTTCTGAAGGAAAGGTCAACCCCTCCTGGGTATCCAGGATTGCTCCTAGGAATTGTTTTGAGGTGCTTGGCACCAGGCTTGACTTCTTCTCGTTGATTGAGAAGCCTAACTCGTGGAGGAGGTCGATAGTCCTTTGAATGTTTGTCCTGCAAATTCCTGGGGCTTCCCCCGTTATGAGCCAGTCGTCCAGATAAGGGTACACTGGGATTGCCTACCTGCGTAGGTGTGCAGCCGCCACCGCCAGTACCTTGGTGAATACCCTTGGTGCTGAAGCTATCCCGAAGGGCAGTACCTTGAATTGGTAGTGCCGACTGTCCACCTTGAAGCGCAAGTACTTTCTGTGCGCTGGGAACATGGAAATATGAAAATAAGCATCTTTCATATCCAAGGTTGCCATGTAATCCCCTTTTTTAGTAGGGGGGATTACCTCTTGTAGCGTGGTCACACGAAATTTTTGGGGCTTGACATACTTGTTGGCAGGCCGTAAGTCCAATACTGGGTGCATTGTCAAGTTTTTCTTTGGCACAAGGAAGTAAGTTGAATAAATACCCTTGTTTACCTGGTGTCCCGGGACGAGTTCTATCGCGTCCTTTTGTAGAAGAATGGCGATCTCCTCGAGGAGAATCTTCTGATGTTCTAAGGAGTGTACTCTTTGTCGTGGAGGATGGTTCCGGGGACGCTGCAGTAGCTCTATACAATATCCCGTGGATACTGTTGACAGCACCCATCTGTCTGATGTGATGTGATCCCTTCCCAAGCCTGGGTGAAGTTTGAAATGCGTCCCCCTACTGGGGTTGCGTGAGAAGGGACCCTGAACTGAGCGTCACTGCTTTGGTGGAGGCGTGCCGCCTCCCTTGCTGGGGCTGCCTCTGCCTTTACCACGACCTCTCCTATTACCTCTGCCGTAACCCTGGGTAGACTGTTGGTTGTTGTTCCACTGTGTACCCTGCCCCTGGGAATAGTTAGATCCTCTCTGGGAATTTTGGCCGCTTGGGCGACGAAAATTACTATTCCCTCTCTGGTTAGGGGGTTTATTGGTTAACTGGCCAAGGGATTGGAGTGTCTCGTATTCATCCTTGGCATTTTTCAGTGCGTCTTCGACCGCCTTACCAAACAACAGATCGGCTTCCACCGGTTTGTCTAACAATGATGCGTGGGTTTCTGCCTTAAAACCAGACTGCCGTAACCACGCATCTCTCTTGATAACAGTACCTTCTGCTATCAATCTGCCTGCGTTGTCCGCAGCGTCGACGGTTGCTTTCAAAATGCAACCAGACACGGCTCTACCCTCTGCGGAAATCCAAGCTAATTGGCCCTTTAATGGTTCAGGAGCAGAGGCTATGAGAGCCGTGACTTCTTCCCACTGATGGCAGTTGTAGCTGGCCAACAGGGTGGTGGAGTTAGCAATCCTTGCTTGATAGGCGGACGTTGAGGCTACCTTCCTGCCGAAACCGTATAGTTTTTGCTCTCCTTGTCGGGAGGAGCTTCTGACGAAGACAAGGGTGTCCCAGCCCTTTTACGAGTGTTGATGACAACTAGGGAGTCTGGCTTCAGATGTTCTCTTATATAGAGAGGGTCAGACTGAGCTGCCCTGAAAAGTTTTTCAACCCTGGGATTGACTGCTCTGGTGAGGTTTGGGTTCACCAGGGACGGATCTATTCTCCGCTGAATGGATTTAAGGATAGGGATGGTCTGGGCAACAGGCCTCCTTTCTCCCACCAACTCTTCTGCGAAGTCCCTTTACTCCTGTACACCGTGGGTGTCAATGTGGAAATGTTCTGCTGCGCGAGCGAGAACCTCATTTAGGAGGGGTTGGTTCTCGACCGGGGAGTCGGTAACCGGGGCTTCGTTCTCTACCGGGGAATCTACTCTGTATGTTTCCGGGTCATCCTCTTCTTCCTCCTGGTCCTCATCCCCATAGTAGCCCGTCCCGGTTTGCTCTTCTATCAACCCAAATTCTTGGTCTTCACAAAAGGAAGCCTCTCCTTGATACCGCGAGTGTGGTCTTGCGTAAGGTTGTACCTCGAAGGGTTCGGACCTCATTGGAGTTTCAAACCGGGCCTTCTTACTCGGGGGATAGGATCAGTAGAGCCTGAGGGTGTGGCCCCTTGTGGATCATACGAGAGGAAATGTTCTGGATTTTTATCATAAAAATCAGCCAAAGAAGACATTCTTGACATGACCCTATCTTTGTCTTCACTGGACCATTTTTTGGAACTGGGAATGACTCTCTCAGCAAGTCTATGGGATTTATCTTGAGTAGCTTTGCTGGTTGTGGACCTATCAGCAGACCTGGGCTTGTCTGTCTGTTTAGGGGGGGTGGAGTGTTTCGCAGGTGTGGGAGAATGTACAGGTAGTTTCTTCTGCCGTTTTCCCCCCTCCCCGTGCGTAGAAAAATGTTTTCCCTGTCCCTTAGTGGCTCTGGAGTTTTTCGACGCCTGGCGTCGAGGATCGGGAGAGGTGTCCCTGTTCTTCGAGCGTGGGGCCTCGCTGGCTTTAACTGCGGGCTCTGACTCCTGGAGCGCGGCCTGGGGGTGTAAGTCGTCTTCGTCTTCCGACGATCGAACTTCTGTTAGCCTAGGGAGCGAGGCACTCTTGGCAAGAGTGGATGATTGCCTGGAGTCATGCGGCGATCTTGATCGAGAGCGCCCAGAGGACACCGAATCCGACTGTTCTGTCTGTGCCTCTTTCCGAGAACTCGACGTCGTCGAGTCTCGGTTGGACTTAGTGTGTTTAGTGTGTGTAGTATGTGAAGCGCTTGTGTCGTCGGGGGTCTTCCCCATAGCCGCCCTGCCGGACGACCTTCCGAGGTCGGGGACCTGCGCTCGGCTGTCTTTCGACACCGTAATGCCCTCGCCGTCCGAAAGTACGGCGTCGCTGCCATCGCTGAAGGCGCCCTCCGCTGCCATGGCCGCCTGCCTGGCGTGGTGGGCCCAACGCTTCGAACGGTCCTTAAGTGTCTTAGGTTTAAACTTACTACACGCTCTGCAGTTCGCTTCGGGGTGGTCCCTCGGCAAGCAGAGATTGCACGTGGCGTGCCCGTCGACCCAAGGGTATTTGCGATTGCACTTGGGGCAGAATTGAAAAGGGGTACCCTCCATACGCACCTTGAGGCAGCGGGCTGTTAAGTGTAGGAAATGTATAAGGTGTACCTATATACCAAGAGTGTAGAGTATGTACCACCCCCCACTCTCCCTACTTGCAGGGCCGAGGCCAGCGGCCTACCAGGCCCGGGCCGAGGCCAGCGGCCTTCCGAGGCCCAAATCCGTCGTGCAGCAGCCGACAGTCGATTTCTTCTCCAGCCGGCGTCGAGTGTCGAAGTTCGACGTTGGGGTGGGAAAGGATGTCAATAGAATATTATTTTAAATTCTAGCAAAAGTATGGCTAAGGCCAGGGGACTCTGCCAAATGCTTCCGACCAGTATGGCGGAAAAAAACAATCTGAGGATCCTAGACGCGTGAGGGATCTTGGGCACAGTGGACGTCACACTAGGGATAGTATTATTGGCACGCCCTGTGTCGACGCCCATTTTCGAGTTTCGAAAAACAAACTGTAATACTCTGCAGCTTCCACTAGATGTCGGCCTATGCACAGCATGTGATCTAAGCAGATTCCACAAGCCTCAGATATATATCTGAGTTATATATATACCCATATATATGGGTTTTGGGGGTTTTGGTGTTGGGTGGGGGGGGGGTTTCCCCCCACATTTATGTTACAATTGACCTTCACAATTCGGTCAATTGTGAAAAGGTCAATTGTAATTCGAACAGTTGTAAAACGAACAATTCGTATACAACTGGTCTTCGTAATATATAAATCAAAGAAAACTGGATACACAATGTCACCGCTCATGCCATTTCTGGCACCAATTGATGTCCCAATAGTGGAGTGCTCTTTAGTAAATTCTAAACTAGATTACAATTAGCTCAGAAAGCAGTAAATCTCAAAGTTCTCCTCAGTTTCCACTCATCAAGCCTTATTGGCTGGCGGTGGGTCAAAGAATTGATTTTTAATTATTACGTTTAATGCATAAATGTGTAAACTGTCTTGCTCATCAAAATTAGCTACTAGGATCTCTTCTTACCAACCAACGAGATCACTCAGATCAGAGACACAAAACAATTGAAGATACCCTCTTCTCGCTGTGTTCAAAGAGGCAATAGGCTTTTCTCAGTTTATGGACCACGATTGTGGAATTCTTTGGGTACCATGTGATAATGTCCCCGCAGAAATGTCGCCATGCAATAATGGCACCGTTTTTTTCAGTGACATTATCATAAGGAACATGCGGGGGACCTCCCTGAAATTCTTTTTTTTTTTTTAAAGAGAGAGGGGGGAATCCCTGCAACGCCGATTCCCATTTACCCCATACATTTTCCCCATATATAAATGTTGCCTATGCCGTTTCCCGGCGACTATATGTATGGCAGCATTATATACGGGACAATATTACCCGATACCATTCTTTGTCTGTTGAGCTCAGAAATATTACTGCTTTAATGCAATTTCGCAAAGATTTGAAAACCTATTCATTCCAATGATGTCTCTGGGTATATTTTTCTGATTTCTGATTTCTTTACCTAGTTCGCATTTTTATTCCATCTGCATGCAAACAGTTTATTCTGCCCAAATGCGAATTATAAATCATACAAAAATCCCAAATCCTTGCAATATTCTTTGACTGCACCAATGACCCAGCTCTGCCGCTCCTTTCTTTACTCCAACTGTTCCTCCTAGACATATTTGCTCCTTCGGCCAGTTCTGGATTGTTCCCTCCTTTACTCGCTGTGCCTGCAGTTTGCACCATTTGCTATTCTGGCCACATTACTCTGGCACTACCTCCCACCTTCTGTTCACTTTGCTCACTCTCGCAGCACTTGAACGCTCTCCTTAAAACTTGCTAGTTAAATTCTTCTTTTTGCTGCATGATCAATGCAACTCCTTCCCTACTCATATCTTTTTATTGTACTATTTTAAGTCCTTTGTACAGAGCTTTGGCAAAAGCACTTTATAAATGCAATGTAATAAAACCATGAATACTGCTCTATGCGAGAAAACGGCTCAAGTGCCCCAGTGCAGTGCACAAAACATTTTTAGTTAAAAAGGTGGACCTGCGACATACAAAACACCTCTCTGCAACGTGTTTCAACCCAAAAGGCTTAGTCATGACTAAATTAGAAATTAACAACAAACTCAACTATTCGTATCTTGCTAGATGGGTATGTTAAATCAAGACAACTAAAGAAGCGCTACTAACCTGTAAACCGATATGGCGTGCCATTACATTCTCAAATTGCAACATTGTACATCAATGACTTGTAGTCTAAAATTCCAATGCATAAATAACTGCAGGACAGGCTGCATCGTTACACTGGGGATCAATTAACAACCATATTGGTCAATTCAATGCATAAACCTCATTCACCTTACAAATGAAACACCAAGTGACCTAAGATCTTCGTCTTCCTGAATTTCAAGAGGAAGCTCAAGACCTTCCTCTTTTGTGTACTGTAAGGAAGGTATGGTATCAAAGCAAAACAGACAAGTGATCAGGTCTTTACCCTTCTCTGTAGGTTTATAATGTGGGCGTTTTAACGTCACTGCATACAAACAGACTACCTTT
This sequence comes from Ambystoma mexicanum, assembly GCF_040938575.1. Classification (NCBI taxonomy): domain Eukaryota; kingdom Metazoa; phylum Chordata; class Amphibia; order Caudata; family Ambystomatidae; genus Ambystoma; species Ambystoma mexicanum. Next base: position 647,851,062 of record NC_090937.1, read on the forward strand.
GTACAGATCCTAAATGCCGAAACATGCTAGCAAAAGTTACCCATTTGAGCACAGAGTTTTTAATGGGACAACATCTGTGATGCAAATACTTATGCATTGCTGTGTGACTCATGCCTATGTTTCAAAAGGGACAGCATCATTTAGAGATGAAGACCAACATTGCACTTGACAACATGCACTCTATTTTTGTTTTAGTTGTACCCATTTTTTAAACAATATATATATTGCACCCCTCTCTCTGATGTGATACCATCTACCAGCAGGGGCGCCGAGTACGAGAGTGCTCCAGGGCCCGGGCACCACCCGGGAAAGGCCTTTTTCGTGAAAGTCCCTATGCTTACAGTGGGATTTTTAATTTTGCCGCCAGTGCCCCCTTTCCCCCTGCCACCGGGAAACCAAAAGTCTATGCCACTGTCTTCCAGTGATGCCACGGATAATGTAATAAGGGATGCCATATGGGATGTCATTGTTGAGGCCATCTGTGATGTCATCTGTGTGCTCTATTTTCCAGTGATGTCCTCAATGTGCTCATGGGCTGTTGTGCAACGGGGGAGGTGGCATAGCTTGCTAACTAATCTTGCATGAGCTTTTGGAAAGTTTCATTCACTGGTGCCAAAATTCCAATGCAACTCCCCCCAAAATCGCTTTTTTAACTGAAGTTCAACTTAACGTTAATTAAAGAGTCACTATCACTGCCCCTTTCATATAGAATTTTAATATATACATATTTTTTTAAAGTAAAAAAACTTGGTGGTTTCCTTTTGAGAAAAAAAAAATCCTACAAATTCTGCTGAAAGTCTACTCCCATTAATTTCTTCAGGAGGAAAAAATGTGCTTCTATTAAACAAATGTACAGTGAAAACCCCTGAATGGATTTACGCCAAATGACAAACAAATTGGGCACAACGAGTTGTAGATATTCTTTTTTGTTGGTTTGGTGTTCTGTCCATTCGTTTTTAAAACATTTGACAGAAAGGGGGAGGGGGGCACAGGTCCAACGGTACTTCACATATCTGTCATGGTGTATTAAAGCATTAAAGATTTTCAGAAATTAAAAGCCACTCTATTTTTGTGCTCAACGTTAGCGTTTTGGACAGATATCCTGCGGAAACGTGAAAAAAAAGGGTGCTTAAAAGGATATTTAGTGGAGAGAAATGGGTGGTTTCACTTTAGGATACGGGTCAGAAGGGGAAAAAAGAACTGGAGAGGTCGTTTTCAGTCAGACCATTTTCGCTTTAACACAGAGATTGCATGGACAAATTGCAAGACGTGATCGGAAAAATTGTGCTATGGGAAAGAGCGGAGAAAAGAGAATAAATCGAAGAGTGACAGGAGGAATTTGAGGGTTGGTGCATTTCCATGGTAATAGGAAAATGCATTTCTGTGGGAACATTTCTTGCTGCAATACAAGGGGGCATCACAGAGATTGTGGTTATGTTTCTGTGGGACATTTGCAGAGGAAAATATTGTGGCTATAAAAGAAGAGGAAAAAAAAGGGGGGGGGCTTTGGCCGCTGGCCATGGCTGAAAGCGGCCCATGGTCTTTAAGCCTAAATACTGGAACGTGTACAGTGGCCACAGAGAAGGTCATGGCAGATGGGACATGGTTATTTACTAGAGGGGGATATGGTCCACAGCCTTTTTATCATAATTGTTGCACAGTAGACAGTAAACCATGGCCACAACTGAACAACCAAGGCAAGCGCGTGTGGCAGAAGATAAAGCAGAACAAAACCATTACATTCGTTTAAAGCGAGTTAAGATAGATAAGACAAACCGATTTATTTCAACAAAACCCATTAAATTTGGCAGGTGTGGGAAGTGACAACAATCTTAACTTGTACCCCTTGTTGCTCAGCCTTTGAGCACATACATGTGATCACAGCAGGATTCAACCATTAATTAAAAAATTACATCATGGGGGCGGTGAGGGAGGAGTATACGCAGAGCCAAGATTGTCGTCACTTCTCACGCCCACCAAATTTCATGGGTTTTGTTTTCATAAATCAGTCTATTTTTTTCCCTATTTCTTAAGAAAACAAAACTAACCAAGGCAGACTTTGGGGCGGCTGCCAGAAAAAATGGTGGCTACAGGCTTCTGACCCCCACCTTTAGGTCTCTTTACCATGTAATCTTGCCTATGTGAACAGTCCCAAGTGTGCAGTTCTGCTGGAGTGTAGTTCGGGTTCCAGTCAGATCTTTCTGTCTCTCAAATCAGTCTCTTTCTCTCTACTCTGGAGCTCCTCTCCTTTTCACTCCCCACCCTGGGGTTTCCTCCTCCTTTTCCTACTCTGAGGCTCTGCTCTTTCTCTCTCTCCCCAAGCTGCGGTTTCTTGGTGGTCGCCCCTCTCTGGGGCTCATCTCACCCTCTGTCCCCCATCCTGTTCCTTTTTCAGTATTCTCGCCTCTCTGCAGCTTTTCTCGCTTTCTCCCCTCTGTGGGGCTTCTTGGCTCCTTCCCCGCACTGGAGCTTCTCTGTCTCTTTCTCGCCACCCGCCTCCCTTTCCTCTATTGCCACCTCTGGGGTGTAATCAAAGGCCCCAAATCAACAGAGCCCACTGGGGAAATGACCTGCCGGTATTCAGAAACCTGCATGCTGAAAATGGGCCTATTTAGGCAGACTACGTGGGTATCTGTCTGCAGCTGAAATCCAGAGAAATCCAAAACAAAAATGTAATCCAATTGCAGATTCAAAAAAACATCACATTGCTGGCTGAGACATAAAGGCTTGAATAAACAAAACCAAAACTTCAGGGTGAGAGGTCACACAGTTCCAACATTATAACAAATATAATGGTCATTTATTACTGCATTTCTTTTCACGAAATGTATTTTAATGACATCTGGATAATGTTGGTGGGGATAGAGCACCCAGGGATATTTAGAAAAAACAATACATATAGGTATGATCCAGTAAGACAGGCTGGATCTCAATGCAATAACAACAACGGAAAACTGCTACTATTGGTTGATCATTTCAATTGTGCAGTCACAGGAATAAAAATAAACCCACATAAATGGACATATATATACAAAAAGCACATTAACAATGCTTCAAATGTGCACTGTTTAAATGGTGATATCGTCGACACAAAGGTGTTTCGGACTAGAAGAGCTGTATAGTGCAGCTTTGTGAGTAGGCCTTCATCAGGACGTGTGATGGAATGGATGGTAGTCCCGGGGTCTCTATCTATGAACAACAAATGGGAAGTGGTAAGTGGAACAATGACATCAAATAAAATGTTAATTCACAAAGCTCCCATAGGATGCTTAATTAAAAAAGAAACTAGAAAACTGCCTTGTAGAGGAGCCTAGATCTTACCAAAGACTTATCCAGTGCAAGGGTAAGTAAGATAATCCATCATGGGTATAGATATCTTTAGGGCATTCAATGCGCCGTTGAGGGAACAAATGTTTACCTGTAATGACATATAAAGATCTGTAAGAGTTCTGTACAGATCGTGGTGCTATGTGTGAGAAGATGTGTCTTCTTGGTTCAGAATGGTGGAGACAGTCACTAAGAATAGTGGTTCCTATCCCAGACTGTCCAAACGTGACAGTATCTGTGTACGAAATACGCACATAGGTAAGGACAAAAAGAAACTCTTCCATGTGCAACATATTGGTGTGCAGGTATAGTGAGGGCAACGTACTGTGCTATGACCCATTTCATGGCTCAAAATCAGAGCGCATTAGGTTTTACTTACATTCGTAACTTAATGTGTTCGTCTGGTCTAGGCGAGGCGGCGCAGCTTCTCTAGACACAAACGCCGTGAAAGTGAAACTGTAGCCATGACGACCTCGGGTAATCAAACACGTTGGTCGTGTTGATTGGCTAGGCGGTGGCGCTCCCCTAGTAGGGCGTCATCCGCCCAGTAGCCAATCGTAAACTGCTACGTGGGCTCGAGGGGGCTGACCGGCTAGATGCCTACGCCTGGGGCGGGAATAATGTGTGCAGCTTGGCTAGCGTAGTGCGCGCTGGTTGCACGTCAGCTGCAGAGTTAAAGGAACAGCGTGCAAGCACCTAGAATTCACAGAAATTATGCTGTGAAGTAGGCAGAGTTTATGTGGTGCCGCCAAATGTATGGGCCTGCACAAACAGCAGGGGAGCCTAAAGTGCGGTTACACAACGTGTGGAAACAAATAGAACACATATCTGATCGTAATACAATGTGTACGGATCTTAATGTCGGCAATGAGTGAATGTGTTGTCACGATCTAATCAACATACAAGGTGGAAGCGCCTAATGTGTATCGCAATGTTGTATATCGCAATGTTGTATAATCTAAGCCGTTACAGTAAAATCAAGTATGGCTTAGAATCTGCAATCAATCGAAACATGTAAATCAGTTGTGCATCAAATTTCAGAACAAGAATATATGCAGACAAAAATATGCGCACGTTGACTAAAGTGCGAAATGAATATTATAAAGTGCAACTTGCAATAGCCAAATATATACATCATCAATGATACTGTTTGGTCGTGTCTCATCATAAGACAAGTATGCAAAGCGGACAAGTTACGCTAAAGAACATGGTGATAGCAGGTCATTGGAATGTCTCGGTATGGAGAACCTACATTGAAAATAAAAATGTATAAGTAAAGGGTTGTTATTCCCCAGCGACAAAACCTCAAATATAGAACCCATGGTACCAAAGAGTGTAGGATCTGTGGAGGTCATCATGGAAGTTAAGCCGTTCATTTTAATTCACTGGCTGTAAAAGTGTTTCCATTTTACAGATATATTTAAACCTGTTCTGACAGTATCTAGTTTATGAACTAACTGTTGCTCGAGTCTCGTCAGAGCTTTATCCCTGCCCCCTCCTCTTTTTTGTGGAGTGAGTTGCTGTATAATGGTCCAGGAAATGTCATCATTTGTGTGTCCAAGTCGACTGAAATGGTCAACCAAGGGTTTGTCCAGTACCTTGTTTTTAATGCAGGATCTATGCTCTGAAATTCGCTGTTTCACTGGTCTAGTGGTTTTTCCTATATATAGCAGGTGACAAGCGCATTGTATTCCATAGATCACAAACTTGCTGTTGCAGTTGGTTTGGGTCTGTAAAATGCGATGGTAAACCTTGTAGTCAAATGTTTTTGTGGGGCTAGTGTAGCGACATGCCACACAGGTACCACACCGGTGGTGTCCCACCACACTCGGGAGGTCCCACAATGTAGTTGGCGTCTTAGTTTCTTCGATGTAAGTATGAACCAAAGTATCCCTTAGATTCTTGTTCTTTTTTAATGCAAAAATTGGCTTTTTCTCCAGGGTACCCTTGTTTTTTTATCAAATGCCAGTATTTGTTGATTGTTTGTTCGGTAAGATTACTCAGAGGACTATATGTGGTGACACAGACCAATCTGTTCATTTCAGTTTTCTCCTTCGGTGTCAGGCATATGGTTCTGTCAGTGTTCAATGCCCTTTATCTTGCCTGTCTAATAGATTTCTTGGGGTATCCCCTCTCCTTCAGCCGATGTTGTAGGCCGTTGGCATGTTGCTCGTATTCTTCTTTGCTTGAATAGTTCTGTCTGATTCTTAGAAACTGGCCGTATGGAAGATTGTATCTAAGACCCTTGGGGTGATAACTCGAGAAATGCAGTAAACTATTGCGGTCGGTTTGTTTCCTGTAAAGTTCGGTTTGGAGATTGTTGCCCGATCTATAAATGTGCAGATCGAGGAAATCCACAGCCTGGTAGCTCCAATCGATGGTAAACCGGATGTGATCATTACATTGATTCAGCCATTGATGGAAAAGGCCCAAATCAGATTCTGTGCCAGTCCATATGAGTAGGGCATTGTCAATTTACCGTCGCCATAGGAGTATTTGTGATTTGAAGGGATTGTGATCATTGTGTATATGGTCTGTTTCATACTGGGCCATATACAGGTTAGCAACATCAGGGGCGAAGGTAGCCCCCATGCTGATACCTTTGATTTGTTGGTATAATAGATCTTTGAAAAGAAAGAAATTCTCCGACATGGCAAGTCTGACGCATTCAAGGATGAAATCTGTGGGTGTTGTGGTCACATCAATCCTTTTGTTAAGACAAATTTTGAGAGCTTCTAGACCTTCTCTTTGTGGTATCGAAGTATAGAGAGATTCAACGTCCATTGTGGCCAAAATGCAATGTTGTGGTAATTCAAGATCTTGTAGCATTAGTATGAAGTTGGTGGAGTCTTTGATGTAAGAGGGCATCTTGCTCACAAACGGTTTCAGAAAAAAATCGGTGTACAAGGATAAAGGTTCTAGTAGAGAGTCACATGTAGAGACTATTGGTCTTCCCGGTGGTTGTCTTGGGTTCTTGTGAATTTTGGGTAAAATATAAAATGCAGGGATTCTTAGGTGTGTTTGGTTTAGAAATTGACGTTCTCCCTCGCAAATCCACCCTTCCTGTTCTGCATATTTGGTTAAATTGGTAATCTCTTCCTGGAGTCTGGTGGTAGGATCTCTCGTCAGGATCTTGTATGAGGTTTCGTCAGCCAGAAGGCGCAGGCATTCTTTGTTGTAGTCGGCTGTCTCCATAATGAGGATCCCTCCCCTATCAGCCGGTTTCAGAGTGATGCAGGGATCTTGGTTGAGGTCTGCTAGGGATTTTCTTTCATCTTGAGTGAGATTGTCCTGATAATAATTTCTTTGTATCAAACCTTCCTTTAGAGTTTTAGTGACCAGATTCTCAAAAGTTTCAAACTTGGCCGGTATGGTATGTGGTGGTGGCATAAAAACTGATTTGGGCTTGAAGCCAGTAGTATTCACGGGTGATTCATTGCTCTCAGATGTAGTCTCTTGATGGTTTGGTAGGTATACTTCGAAAAAGTACTTGAGTCTGATGTTCCGGAAGAATCTCTTCAATTCAATTTCGGCTTGAAAAGGATTTGCTCAAGCTGATGGTACGAAAGACAAGCCTTTTCCCAAAAGGGTTTCTTCTGACTGAGTCAGTATTCTGGATGACAGGTTGAAAATAGGAATCTGTTGTCTCATGGCTGGTTCGAGTACCACTGTCGAGTTCTCATATATTGTCCTTGTTGTTGAGGCCATCTCTTGGGGCGCCCTAGTTGTCCCCCCCCGGGGAAAAAAAGTAGAAGGATGTTGTGATGGTGGGCCCGACGTGTTTCCGCCAGAAAGACTGGGGTCACTGCCGCTGGAGGAGGCTGAGCTGCCAGAGAAATTTACCACTTTGTTGCGCCTATAGAAGTTGTTTTGTTGCTGCTGTTGTAAATCAGTATAATATGTTTCTCGTAAGTAGGGGTAGGTCTTCTCTATGTAGCTACTTAGATCTTTTCTGAACTTCTGAATTTTTCTGTCGATGGTGATCTGTTTAAATTTTGCGACTTCTAATTTTTCTAGTTTCTGCTTGGTGTATTCAATGGTTGTGTTTTATTTAAATTATTTCTCTAGTTCAAGTAACTAGAGAAAATAAATAAAAAAGATCTAAGTCGCTGTTCTTGGACATGTCATATTCCCTGGAATTGGAACGGGAGGATCCCAACAATGTGGCTACCGTTTGTCTCCATGCTATCAGAGGTCCCACTTCATCCTCCTCCCCTCTGCTGGCTGCCTCGTACCATACTACTGTCTCGGCATCTGCCCATTTCAGGAGATCGTTCCACCATACCTCTAATCTGGATCTGCAAGCTGCTTTGCAGCCCATGGCTATTCTCCTTTTGGCCAGGATGTAAGCCAGGTCCTTGAGTTTGGAAACATGTTTCAGGTTGCGTGGTCTGGTAAATCCCCACCACCATGCAGGCCCATACGGATTCCACATCTAGCTTAATTCCCTTTTCCGATAGTCGTAGCTTGACTTCCTCCCAGAATTTTCCCACCTCCGGGCACGCCCAGAACATATGGATCATCCCGGCATCCACCTCCTCGCACTTGGGGCATTTTTGTACTTCTGTACTCCCAAATCTAGCGATCTTTTGGGGGGTCATGAATGCCCTATGGGTGACATAACTGAATCTGCTGCAGCCTTGCATTCCTAGACAACTTTTTATGATATCTCTAAGCTCTTTCCCACTGCCCATCTTGCATAGACCCGCTTCCTCCTCCCAGTCGCGTCTCAATTGGAGCAACTCCTTGCTCACTCTAGACATCACCAGTTCATAGATCCGGGATATTTCATGCCCTCCCTCCGAGATATCGTACATCGTTTCTATGGCAGTTTCAGGTTGTTCTGCTAGTGCTATTTCGGACCAGGTTTCCTTCACCTATTTAATTATTCTAGTATTATGTGATGTATTTCCCCGTATGAACTCCAGTTTCATCCACTATCATTTGGAAGTCCAGTGCCTTCCCCTCTTGCCATATATCTCCCAAGGTCACTAGGCCTACCGGCTCCCAGTGTTTGCGGATCCCTTTCCTCAGTTGCTCATCCACCCCACGTAGCGCCACGACCGTGTGATATATATTAATTCCCAGGTATCTGAATGTTCTGGTCTGCCAGGCTACCTGCAAAATGGGTAAATTCTCCTGTGGGACTCCTCTGTACCTCCCCAGGGGGAAAATGCATGATTTTTTGGGGTTCCCCGCCATGCCCGAAAGAGTCGTGTAGCGCTCCATCACCTCCAAGATGTATTGCAAGTTTTCCTCTGGGTACCACAGGTATAGCAGCATATCATCCGAATACAATGATATCAAGTGGGGTCCTCCCTTAGTGTAGACCCCCATTTCTCCGTACTGCTGTCTCAAACAGATCGCTAATGGTTCTAGTGCAAGGATATACAGCATCGGGGACCATGGACAGCCCCGTCTCATGCCTCTGCTAAACTGCCATTTATCTGAAATTATCGCTCCCGTTTTGACCCTGGCTGTTGGGGAGCTATACACCATTTTTACCCACCACAGGTACCCTGGTCCCATCCCGTATTCTTTCAAGGCCGCCATCACCCAAGGCCACCTTACGGAGTTAAAGGCTTTCACTGCATCTAACGAGGCTATTGCTATTTCACTTGGGTCGCCCTCCGCCTGTTGTATGACATGTTGGAGCCTCCTGTGGCTATCGGATATGCTTCTGCCTGGGACATATCCGGTTTGGTCGGGGTGCATACATTTATTACCCTCTTCAGTCTGTTCGCCAGCACAGCTTTGAGAATTTTACTGTCCTGGTCCACATTCTGTGCTTGGCTTGTCAGGTTTGAGAAGCGGAATAATTACCGCCTCCCTCAGATTCCGGCAGTCTCCCTTTCCCAAAGGCCTCGTTTAGCATTGCCAATAGCAGGGGGAGCACTTGTCAATACGTTTTATAGAATTCACTGGGAAGCCCGTCTGTCACCGGGGCTTTGCTCGTGGGTAGATGTATTACCCCTGTCTCTAGTTCCTCTATTGTGATTGGGGCATCCAGGTTCTCCCTGTCCTCCTCATTCAGTTTAGGTAATCCTATGTCTTCTAGCGTCTCCTGAGCCTCCTGCTCTGCAGTCTCCCCTGCATATTCATAGAGGCATTTGTAGAATCTAAGGAATCCCTCGTTCACACTATCCTGGGTGTTCCAGACTTGGCCCGCTTCGCCCGTTATCTCCCCAATTGCTGATCTTGGTGTCTCGTTCTTGTATAGCCATGCGAGCAGCCTCCCTGGTTTGTCCCCGCCCCCCTGCATGTTGTTTTCGATGCATCTTTTGTAATTCAGATTACATAGCCTCTCCCAGAGCCCACCACAAGCCTGTTGTAATTGGCTCACCTTCTCGGCGTCTTCCTGTGAGGTGCCCCCTCTCTTCATAATTACTTCTAGTTTCTTTTCTGTCTCCTGTAACTCTCGCCCTTGGAGCCCTCTAGATTTAGATATGGCCAACCCTCTCAATACCACCTTAAAGGCCTCCCATAGGGTTCCCTCTGACTCCACGCTTCCTGTGTTATTTTCAAAATACCAAATTATCTCCTCCCTTAGGTCCTCTCAGAATGCAGGATCCTTCAATGCCTCGGCTCTAAGCCTCTATGTTGGGATCCTGGCTCTGGGGGGCTGATGTCGCCAGGACCAGAGGGGAGTGGTCCGATATTGTCCTCTTTTATTCTGAACCCGTCATTTCCCTAACAAGTTCGGGAGTAGCGAACATATAGTCCATTCTCGTGTACAGGTTGTGTGGGGCGGCATAGTGTGAATAGTGCCTATCATTCGGGTGTTGCTGCCTCCATAGGTCTTCCAGCTCAAAGTCTCTTAGCAGGGCTTGTAGCGTTTTCGCTGTGGGGGTGGGCTTATTTTGTATCTGACCTGTCCATTTTGGGGTTTAGCGTGCAATTGAAGTCCCCACCCCATATAACCGTGCCTCCTATGCGGGGGGGCTGATTTTACTATATAGTGTCTTAAAATAGGCTACTGTGTCTTGGTTAGGGGCATATGTGTTTATGATGCAGTTCTCGGTTCTCTAACAGCCCCCAAATCACTACCATCCTCCTGTCCGGCTCCACCATGCCCTGTAGCATCTGGAAGGGCACATGTGGCGCCACCCAAATGATCACCCCTCTGGCATAAGATGAGTACGTTGCTCCTATGGTGGTCCCTCTCCACTTTTTCTTTACCACCTCTTGTTTCTCTTTGGTGAGGTGGGTTTCTTGCAATAAGGCTAGATCACTTTTTGCCTTCTCAGGTACATCATTACCTTATTTCTCTTCAGGTTGCTGTTGAGGCCTCTGACATTCCAGGTTACTATTGTAAGTTCTCCCATTATCATCCATATCTTATCCCTTCTCCCTCCCTCCCTGCATCTCTCCCTCCCTCCTTCCTCGTCCTTCTCTCCGATTTTGCTTGGCATGGGTATGAGCTTGTTCCCTGTCCAATTTCAACATAAAACCCCCAACTGGCCCCCCGCCCCCTAATCTCCCTAACTAAATTCACTGCACGCCTCCCAACTCCCTCATTCCCATTCCCAACTGTTGCCCACCTCCATCCCTGGATCTCAGGCTATCCCACATTTGGACCTTTCTCGGTGATGCCGATCTTAGGAACCCAGCAGGGAGTTACCGATCTATCGGTGACCTAACTAAACTGTCTATGGGGGTGTGAGAGCGAGTCCAGTGAGTCCCCTGCAATTCTGCACTATTACGCCATGCCCAGTCACATCTATTTATTCAACCCATCTCATGTCCATCCCAGCTGGCTTCGCCCCATCTTATATTCAAGTAGCAGTGTCTGGTTTTACAGCGCCTCGAATACTAAAGTCGCTGTCTTACTTATCTGATCCGTCTTCTTTCTAGTTGTCTGTTTCCGACAGACAGTTCTGGGCATCCAACCACTCTGTCGTGTCCTCGGGGGTGTCAAAGAACAGGGCTCTGTTTTTGTGGTACACCTTCAGTTTCACCGGTAACATCAGCATATATTTGTAGCCCACCTCTCGCAGTCTTTTCTTCACTGACCCATAGTTCATTTGTCGTCTCTGCACCAAGAGTGTGTAGTCTGGGTATGCTGTAATATTTAGCTTTGCCAAAAATGTTGGCATGAAAACAAAAGGGGATTTCAAAGAGAAGTTGCCATACCCCTGTTCCAGTCTCTTAAACCAATCCATAGAGCGGCTGGATTTGGGAGGGGGAGAAGGGTACCTGACCAATCCCCAGTGCAAGAACTCTTGCAGGGAACTGCCCAATGTTGTAAACTTGATGGGGTCATCACTGGTATATAAAGTGGATGCACTATGAGGGAAGGAAAAGAGCTTCTAAAATTACCATGGTAGGGAGCTGCTAAAGCTTACCATCTGACAACCACAAGGAAACACAATAGGAGATTTTTGCTGAGTGTGCATCTGGGTGGAGCAGTCCATTGCTAGGAAGACCTAAAAGCAGACTGGGTCCTATGATGGAGAGCTAGGGACCATCTTTGAGAGTGGAGTTGCCAGACCACTGCCCTGTCCTTCCAGAGGATCCTGAAATACAGCTGTCTTTCCTGAACTTTAAACAGTGGTTTTCAATGTAAGTAGACTTGCACCCTTTGCAACCAAAAGGTGGGGGAATCTGCTGGCCTTAAATCCTTTCCCTTTACAGTGGGCGGGGAGGGATCTAACCCTTAGCCTATTTAACTAAAGAATATTAATTTAATTAACCTTGTTGGAACACCACAGGGTGATTTTTGTTAAAATGTGAAATTAACAAAGCTCAGCCAGAGTCTTCTCTCCATTTCCACTTGGCTGATGCAGGGATATGTAGGTGGCCCCTCCAGGCTCTACCTCCGTCCTCTCTGCTCATTCTGGCTGCCAAGCCATATGGTTCCAGTGGTTCGCCTGCCGGGCCTCTATGCACTCGCAGAGTGCTAATCTGTTGCCACAATGCCACATCTAGGAATTCGTTCTCCAAGTGATACCACGCTCAATGTGCTCTGCAGTGCTATTGAACTCTGTGGGCAGCACAGATTCTGCTTTCCGATGGTTCTTGTTTCGATGAGCCTCCAGGAGGCCTGTCTTTGAGCGGTTTTCCAGGATTTGGATTGAAATAAATTGGGATCGGAAGGCGTGTTAGCCATAGGGTTATCATACCCCTTTACTCCTGTACCCCAGAAAGGTGTTGGTGTCTTGGGAGGAGGAATGGTAGTCCTTCACAGGGGTTTTCCTGTCCCCTAAGGGAAATGTCACTTCCAAAGGGATGCCGCTTACCCCATTCCCTGGGGTGTGTTAAGAGTAGCCTGCTCACCTCCCTAGTCCCAAAGGGGGCGGCACCCGATGGGGAGAGGTGACAAACTCATCTGACTCATCACAGGATGCAATAGTTATGGTTTCTAGATGAACCAGAGTACATTTGGATGGGGCTGGTCCTTCAGCCCAGGACCGAGAACCACCAAGCCACCCGCAGTGGACACAGACTACTGGCCACATGCCAAAACCACTTTGACCAGGGCTTGGCTGAAGGTCGTACCCCAGCCCGTCCTCAGCCATACAAAGTGCCAACTGGACATGGCCTACCCTCCGAATTGGTTGAGTGGCCATGGCCAATAGCCAGGTCCCGGTCCCCCACAATCACTCCTAGCCACGGCCAGTGCCCACTTGCCCCCTAAATGGCCACTGGTCATGCCTTGCAGCCATGGTCAGTGCCTCTGTGTCCAAGGCATTGCCTCTGCGTCCCCTGAAATGGAGACTGGCCAGATGAGATTTTGAAGTGCAAATATTGTACTCCGTAGTTACAAGTTAAATGTTTTTCTAGGAGTAAAAAAATACCATTGCCATTCTCAATTGTGTTTTTGTTTTTATGCCGAGAAAAAAAAAATATTTCAACTCTAAAATGGGGATTGTTTTTTTAATCCATACTTTTCACCTGCTAATGCAAGCACATTGAAAGATGTATGTTTACCCCGAGTTGCTATTCAAAGCAGTCAGTAATATTAGATCGCTTTCCTACGGTATTGGTCCGTTGGTACTGTGGTTCCAAACATTTTCATTAAACTGTGGAAAGAAGGGAGCAGGTTCCCATGCATTGTTAGTTAGGAATATGTGTACTTCCTATGTATTTATTTGTGGGGAGTATTTGCCCGTTTATAGGGATTAAAAGGGTATGGTATGCTACTTATCTGTGTGTATGTCTGTGTACCCTGTACATGAACTTGGACTATGGCAGGGCCCTCCCAATCCCTAGAGTGTCCATTGGGCCAGACCTCTGTACAGGCCCAGGGGCCACCTAAACCCCATTGGCCGGTTGGCCACCTCCCTTGTCTGCTGGTCCGAGACCCAGACGTTGCCCACGGACCAGCTTGGTGGCCCATGGGCCCTGATGGGGTCTAGTGGACCCTTCAGCAGAACAGTTGTTTTGTTCAGTTTTATTTTTGGAGGGGGGGGATTATTGAACCCTCTGAGGCTGCGCATCTTCCTGAGCAAGGTTGGGTGATGCCAAGAGGGCTACCATATACCCCTTTTTAAATGTTTCAGGGCCTGTCTGTAACACAGAAACAATCTGTAAGCCACAACAGCTGCCCTCTGAAATATTGCTATCCTGGTAACAAACCATGTTGTCTCTCTTTGAAAGAGCCAATCTGGTTTCCCCTTACTGGGTCTGCGGGCCAAACCGGTCCTTCAAAATAATGCCTTAAGGTCAGCATTAAGCATACCGAGATCTACTCACATCACTAGCTTCAGACAGGACGCCCACTGGCTACCAGTACGGGATAGAATTGCCCTTCGCACGCTGGTCATCACCCACAAGTGCCTCTCAAATTCCACCCCCAAATACTTGGCAGATAAAGTCAACAAACACCAACCAACTAGACAAACTAGAGCCTTGTACTCTCACTGCCTTGCCGTTCCTAGATTCTTCTTAAAAGAGCGTGGGGAGCAAGCTTCCCTGTGTTAGCCGCCAAACAGTGGAATACCCTACCCCTCAGCCTTAGAATGGAACCCTCATTCTGGACCTTTAGAGCCAAAATAAAGAGCTGGGAGTGATCAGCTATTTCACCCTGCATAGACCTGGCCTGCTTATTCTATTTATGTCTTTGTAACACTAGCAGTAACTGATTCTTTCATCTCTCGACCCCCATGTAACCATGGTCGACCTGCACTTATTTCTTCTGTTGTTTTTCTTTTTTGTTGTCTAAACTGTCTGTAACTCTTGCATAAGCTTTGAGCGCCCAGTTACCAGAGGGTTCGGTGCGCGGTACAAATAAAGAAACTAAACTAAGCCCATGTATGCCCACGGACCCAGAGCCAAATAGGCAATCATGAAGCCAAATGACTGTCGGTTCACCGACTGCTCCTGGAAAATGAAGACATGACCAATTGGTGTTTGTATACTTCTGGGCATAGTTTAAAAGAAAACACTGGAAGACTATGCCCCAAACCACAAAAGGATAGTGAGCAAGACTAGACTCTAGGTATGCACAGTAGGTGGAAGCAACATTTTGTTAAGGGGAAGGAATGGCAAAATATATGTTGCGATCCACTGTATCTTTGGTTCTGCCTTAACAAAGCATTATACAACTTTCCAAAAATGTCAAGCCTACATTCCATATTCTTTTTTGAAGGCTTTGTGAAGATTCCTCGAACAAGCTCAAAGTTAGAAACTTCCCAACGTGTACGCTTCCTACGGCATTCCAACTTAACCCCAACTACAGAGTCACTTTTGCTGACACACGTACACAGGATTCTGGGTACATCTCCAAATATTGTCACTGCATTTGTTCACAAACTTTGGAGTTATTTACAATGGTGAAGATTTTGCTACCAACAGTCCCCTTGCAGACTCCTTCAAAGATGGCACCTCACTTGATGGCAGGTGCATAAAGAAAAGCATATTTCTCCAAAGTTACTGGAACAAGAAAATACCTGGGGGGGGGGGTCATTTTTCAAGGGCCCATAATTCGGCACTGGGTACCCATTAAGTTTACACTTTTGTTTAAACCGGTCCCCATCACCAAATTATTTGCACAGTGGAGTGCAAAAGGGGAGTGAAAAAAGGCAATGGGCATGCTTGCGAACCGCCCTTTGCAATGTGCCATGCAAACAAAGTAAATGCTGCCTACCATGTATGCATGGCAGGTGGCATTTGCAATGGATTCCTATGCAGTCCGCCTGTTTTTTCCTGGTGCAAAGTGAATCCACAGCATTTAAGCAGCATGAAAATCCATGCTGATGAAAATGTTGCAGTATTTGTATGGCAGAGAGGAAGGAGGTGGCGGAATCGTAGGTTAAGATCCGCTCCTTCTCTCGTCCCTAAAAATGTATGAAAATGAGCTGTGACGTAAACGTACTGCGTAAAAGACTCCAGCAAAGTGTTTACGCATTTTGTTTACATTACGGATTAATAAAAATTAGCTCCATTGTTGATGGTATTTTTTGGGCTAATTGAAGCCAGTTATACTGTACTCAAAGAAAACTGCAGCTGCATTGTGTGCAATATTATTAAGGCAGACTCGGTCTAGTAAACTCAAAAATCTAAGCACAGTTGACCCATGTGCAACAAACTAAAAAATGTAAAGTCACAGTGACAAAAACAAAAAGTAGTTATGTTTCTTGGATCTATTCTATGCACCGCTGCCATTTGCATGGCCTCCAGGTGGTCTGGCCGATCTAAAAAGGGGCCGTGGTTCAGTTTGTGGGAAGAGATTGGAAAAATGCAAGATGGGCATTCTGTTGTGTCAATGTCCGCACACCGGAAGTACTCGGAAACTGCAAGCAGGTCAGTTTGTAGGTGTCCTGTGCTGAAAGCATAGAGGCATTTGAGCCCAGCGTGTGGTCCTAGAATGACAAGCCAGGACCGATATGCAAGTTAATTGTAGATGTGTAGTGTTCCATTAGACGTTTGTTGGAAGGGCTATTCATTCAATTTCCATGTGAAGTGGCTTAGTTGCTACCCACATTGTGTGTTTCAGTGAAGAGGTTACGAATGTTGGTGTAGGAAAGCTAGAATGGGCAATTTGGGAACATCCATCCGTTGCGGCCAGGACACCTTCAGGTAGGGTACTTGTGACGAGAGGTCTTGAGGTATCCTGGTGTGGGTTTGGCATTTCTTGCCAATATTCAGCAACTGGTCTTGGATTAGAGAGAGGAAAGGAAGACATAGGGACATAGGGAGCTTGCAGCAATGGGTTACAAGTCGACATTGTGTGAGAATAGCTCTTGGGGGGGAATTGCAGACAGGACAGAGTGCAATTGGGCTTGCTAGGAACAACTCAGCATGCTATGATGTCAAGGTGAGATATCCAAGAGTCACTGACACAAACTGCACTGGGCATTGGGGAGCAGAATCACAGTGTGGAAGTAAATGTATTGGGCTCCAAAGGTGTGAAGGCGTGGCACCAGGGGGTGAAATCCCAGTAGGACAATAGCGAGCAATACAAATACAAGACCTACCAGAAACCATTGCTGAATATGGGCAGATTATTGAATGAATAACAGGATAAATATGCAGTCGTTTCAATTAAAGGGAAATCATCTGCATACAACAGAATTGTTAAATCTGGGTCAAATCTAGGTCACAATACCGTAAAGTGGAGAGAAAGGATATGAAAATGAGCATAGACACAAAATGTTTATTCATCACAAGGGGGCAGGACGCTTTCACAGGCAGAACCTATGCTTCATGTTGGGGAGGCATTCGGCAGAATATCTTGGGATTCTTCCATACCTGTAACTAGGTGACAGATAGCCAGTGGCTCGAAGGCAATTTAAAGTCAGCGTGGAAAAAAGGCTTCATGCGCATAGTCAATCAACAAGCCATTTCTTATGGGTCCGGACTTTGCATAGTTAGTTTGCATCAAAAATGGGATCTGTTTGAGGTGACATGCATTTTGAGGTGACATGCACTTTGTGGTATTCCACTCTTCTTACACAACACAGTAGAAATTCTGAAAGAACTCGGTAACCATGGGATAAAGCCAGCACGCAATTTATGGCATGTAAACATGTTTTTGGATGATGGAAGTCGGGGACTTCGGACTCAGATGTTACTTTAGCTAGCTTTGAGCTTCATAGCAGGCTTGCATTGTAGCTTTTGACAGGTTATGCTTCAGTGCTGCACCACCGCTGGTCAAACAATATATGAAGCTATCATATCATATGGCTTATGATGAAGACCAGCAAGCACTTGGTGAAAAGATGATTTGGACTAACGATCAGTTGCAGATGAGTGCATTGCTCACTATAGTTTTTTGCAAGCGTACCAGATTTATGGCCCAGATTGTGGCTGGCTTGGCCTATTTGCATTAGGGGAGTCACAGGATCCTCTCTAACGCCACAAAAGAGATGGCAGTGGTACTGTACCAGGGAGGGGAGCAATCTTTAGGGGGTTGTGGTTAGTGGCTACTGCACTAGAGAAAGCATCATGTAGCTGAGGATAAGCCAAGAGGACAAATGCTTGTCAGTGTTAACAAAGTATGGTGAGGCTTGGTATGGACAAGGTAGGCTGCTTCTGAAATCCCATATGGACACGTCGATTCCCTAGGACTTTGTAGCATGAGACAAGCACCACATTTCTTTCCAACAGACAAGCTTGGAGACTAACCCCACCAACACAGCTAGGGGCCAATGTGACGAATGGACTTCTGCCCTGCACAGTACAAAAATGAGCATAGGCTAACACTCCTAATCAGCTCTCACCTCTACAAACAAAGAGCCAACAGTTGACAAATATGCCTACTTTGCCTTTTGTGGTAACGTGGACAGAGGGAAGGCTTTACTCTCAAGTGGTCCAGTAGCAACCCAAACACCGAAATATAACAGTCCAAAATAAAGGAATGTCCAATCAAGTTTCTATAAAAATACATATACTTGCATAGACATGCCATGTACAATACGAACTAGCTAGAAAACACAGTAAAAATCCGCCCCTAAGAAAAAAAGAGCACAGAATAAGCAAAGATGGCAAGATGCAGCTGAGTAATGAATTAGGGGTGTAAGGCAAGCAATAACCACAATGTAGTTTAAAAAGGATATGTTCTTGGGTACAAAAGGGATACAAATAAGTGATGTACCCAGTCTGTAGGACCCACAAACAGACCAAGGGAGTTCGTTAGCAGTCAATAGTACCTTTTTTGCAGATATTGGTGGTCTGGCAGCACCGAAGCAGACTTCTTGGGGCTTTGTAAGCAGTTAGGATAACGGAAGAGTGCAAAAGGCAGCCTACACTACAATCATGGCTATCTTGGCTCTCAGGGTGCTGTGAGTCCCAATCCAGGGGTACACGGACAATATGAGTCTTTTTCTTGTGCTTCCAAACACAAGGGAGGATGCCGCACAACTGCTGGGGTCCTTCAATAGGGTAAGGTCTTGGGTATCTTATTTTTTATTTTATTTAATTTATTTAACGTTTTTTAATTCAGAAATTGAACTTAACATGTCTAAAATATAAACATATTCAATACAATTAAATCATATAACATTCATACATTAATAAAAACAATACCATGGTCTTTATAAATTCCTTAAGATCAATACACAAGTTCAGACCACAACACAAATGTACACAGGTTACACCCATAATAATAATAACTTAATGTGCGAGTTACCTAGACCCTCTTCACAACCTCACATTTCTAACGTATAGTTTTCCTCAATGTGCTTCCATATCAGATAAAGTGCAATGTCTACCGCTGTTGAGTTGGTATTTAAGCAGTAATTCCAAAAGGTTTGCAACTTAATTGAATCATAGTCATGTACCAACTTACCAAACATCACCATATATAATGAACCTAGTTCCAAGCACTCATTGAGCATTTGTTTAACAGCCTCTTTGTCTACCAATCTGCCCATTTTGCAAAACCTTGATCGACTTGGAAGCTTCCACCTGCCATCATAAACAGTGCGTACCGACAGTTGGTTAGAACTAATCAACAAACGCACCCTATGCACTGCCGGGTCAGGACACGAACATTTAAGCCTGGGGTCTCTTAACCAATGTATGTCCGAAGCCACAGGGGCATATCCATGTAACTGGGATAAATTGTCTTAATTAAGAACCCAGTCCTTTCTATCAAAATCGCCTTACGAATGGTCCCTTCATGATTTCAAAATGTTTACCTCTCTTGAAATCAGGGAACCAATTTAATGATTCAAAAAAGTCATTACACAGTTTAACAAATTGGTCATCCCCTGGAGACTTTCATATAGTGAGTGCAGCATTGACAGCAAGGGGGGACAATCTCGTTTTGATGTAAAATTCCCCACCCAGTTTTAGTGCCATTTCTTTTAATTAAAAAGAAGCCCAAGTTCTAAACGTAGGTATTGCATGGGGATGGACTAAGGGAGACCTAAAATACTTCGCCAGAAGAAACCCTCAATCCTATTCAGCCACTTTAGGTCCATGCAAGATAAAGATTCCAAGCCATACAAGGCCACAGGGTAGAACCATTGTTGGTATACTGAGAGTATCCCACCCATGGAAAAACCTGCATATTGTCCCAAAAATGTCCTAACCATATGCGTTATCTGTCCAGCCTTCCTGATCTTCGCTGCGATAATCTCTTCATAATTCGACCTATTCAACATTTCGAGTCCTAAGTAGTGGTATACATCTGTGTATTCAATGGCACCCAAATGCATACTCATTACTAACTTATTAACTTTCCTCGGGGTCACTAACCAGGTTTACTTATCGCTAATTTCCCCCTGCATATCGAGCTCATTCAGCTGTTCTTTCATGCCTTTGAAAGTCTGATCAAAAATGATGAGGTTGTCTGCATATAGCATACCCGCTACCGAGATAACACCAATTTGTAGGGTGAAATTTGACTTAAAGGCTAGATACTCCAACAAGTCTGCAATATATGAATTAAAAAGGAGAGGGGCCAATAAACAACCCCGTTTCACTCACTTTGTAATCTTAATTGGCCCAGATAAAAGACTGTTATTGCCAAGGTGTGCTCTGGCAGAGGTGTTAGTGTGCAGAGCTATAATAATTTGAAGCAACCAATCGGGGCATTTCATCCGTCTAAGCTTCCTCCATAGCAGATCATGGTTCAATAGGTCAAAAGCAGCACGGAAATCAATATACAACGAGGCCCCTTCCTGATTTTTTGCTCGTCTAATTAGATGATCCAACAACCTAAACATTGGTATATGAGCCTCCACGAAAACCGGTCTGAAAAGGGTGCAATTTATTATAATTATATGCGCAAGCTTGAAGGTGATCTAGCACACATGACGCAAACACGTTTCCTGTAATATCCAGGAGAGACAGTAGCCTGTAATTCTCAGGCAATGATTGCTCACCAGACTTATAAACGGGGACCATGATTGAGGTATTCCAAGAGGGTGGGATTTTACATCTTAGACATATCTTTTCATATAATATGCACAGTAATCCTGCCCAACCCTGTGGGTCTCCTTTTAGAACTGCTGCAGATAGGCCACTAGGGCCCTGACGCTATGACATTTTTTAGGGCAATGATTTTCTTAGCACGGCCCTCCCCAATGAACTTCAGTGGCCAAGGCAGACTACTTTCGGCTCCGGAGCATAGGACCTAATGGTCACAAACATTTTTAATGTGAAAACCCCTCTCCTAGTCTGTTCAGCAATAGGGTTGAAGGGCATTGTAACATTTCCCCCATGCCACTGAAAGAACCCGCTACATAGTTCCTGAACAGTGAGTTTGCAGTGCTCCAATCATTCATTTCCATCCCTACGTTCAGTTGCGCGTCAATACTCGTCTTAATCAGATGTATCATTCTATGCAACTGGCGTTTTGCCCCCTTTATTTCGGGATCATATAACAGTCTCTTTTTCCAACCAGAACTTGTGTTTTACTTCCAATTAGCTCAACCTGATGAGCTGTTCTATGGACCATTCCTCAATCTCATCTCCCAAAAATTGCAACAGGGAGCTCTGCCGGATGACAGACACATTGACAAGGGCTTTGCTTGTTTTACATATGTTCCTTTGTGACCAACATATTCGCGTACCCTCAAGATTTACCTCTAGATCACCAACCCCCTGTAAGTTTGGCATCGACTCTCACCCCAGTTGTAAACTTAAACTTAACATGGAGTGGTCGCTGAACATATTTGGTGTTGCACACAAATTCACAAGTCGTTCCAATAATAGGTTGTTCCCACACATATAAATCCAAGATTGCACGTTTAGATCCCAAATACCAAGTAAAATTACCCGGCAAATCACTTAGTGTGCGCCCGTTTATGGTAGAAAGTTACCACTCTTGGAGGAAGTGCAGCCACAAATGGCCTCCGGGATTACTCTCATTCGAAATGATGGTGCTCTTAGACTATCTGCTTGTATGACGTGCACAACATAGAATCCCCACAACACCTAGCATTTAGGTTGCCCCTCCAACAGGATTGTCTCGTTGGCTGTGTCGCTACTCCAAGCAGTAATAATCTTATCACTATATTCAAATATATCGTCAGTATTGCAGGCTTCAGGGGGATCAGACATTCAGCACAAGCATTTGTTTATCTTTACTAGCGGAATCAAATTTTGTCCCTACCGCTAATACATTCCGAATACTATCCAGTGGGGAATCAATGAGGAACTTAGTTCATGCCGAATGCCAACCAACAACCCGCCAAACGGACGCACTTTAGATCCTTTCTTTGCAAATTGCTGGTGAATAGTAAAGCCATTAACATGGAAGGGAACCGTTAACCAAGTTGCTTGCAACATAAAAAAAGTGAGATTCTAATAATGCACCCAATGACCCCCCCCCCCCCCATTGTTAACAAATGAGAGTGACCCCTGGTATTCCAGGAGATAACCTTACAAAATCATCCTTGGGGGGAGGATGGGGGCTCAATCCCAGACAATACGCTTTTCAACCAATTCCAGCCTTATGCATTATTATTTACACTTGGTTTCGCTGCAGCCACTAGCACCACAATGTCTGGCTGCCCCTTACAATGATCACAACAACTTATGGGCGCTCTTTGCTTTGAATTGTTGTCATAAAATCAAAACCAGCCCCCAAATAGTTGTATAAAGTCAAAATCAGTCAAATTTAAAAATTCACAGCGCCGGAATTTTGTTGAACAATTGTCAAAGTAGAGAGCGATTTACAACCTTCAGCTTGGTTTCCATAGCCGTTGTTCTAATTGTTAAGGTACAGTTGTCCAGTTTTGTGTTACTTTGCTGTTGACCACCTGACCACCTCCCCACCTCCACTGTATGGGGTTTGCCTGAATTATTCTCTGCTTTGCTCAACACTACTGAATTATTCTGTATCAAACTGAGTTTATTATAACTTATAGGGGCACGTTGAGCACCTCTGACCACCCCCACCATTTCCTTTTCAAAAGCGCCGTTATTGTTATCTTTTAAGAGCCAGCTTGTTAAAGTTCCTGCTGATTGCTGGCGTTTGTTCCACCATTCTTTTCTCCTAGCTTTCTTCGTGTTTTGTCTTCACAAATGTTGGGAGAAGATGGCCAAGTTTAACGGTTGGTTTGCGGCCACCGCATCAACAGAGTCCACTGCCCCAGAATCAGCTTGTCTAGGGATGCCCACAATATTCTGAAGTTTACACCTTCTCTGATGTCTCTGCTTACACGTAGGATAACGGAGTGGAGACATAAGCTGGGACGCGGTGGGATTTACTTCAGCTGCCCCCTCCTGGGACAGAATTATAGGTTCATTTCGGACCAACCTGGGAGGCAAAAAACTCCGATCTGTCGAGACATTATTTTAAAGCGGAGGGGAACAACAATAATTACTCCAAACTTCAATCACCTCCCCCTGTTTGAGTAAGTCGTCATGTATACGTCTGAAGAGAATATAATTTGATCACAAAATGGATCACTTCGTGGTTGGCTACTACCCCTGTCCCACCGTGCTGGGCAAAACAAAAGAGGTGATGGCTGTAAGGTTTAGGTTAAATCCTAACGTCTGGCATTTCTCTGGCAACCCTGCAGACCATTGTTTGTTGCCTGGCAAGCCATTACAAAAGGGGAAAGACCATATGCAAATTAGCTTGGTCCCATCCCATGTGACATTAGTGATTTTGGAGTCTGCGTCATTTCCACCCACCACTAGGGCCGGGAAAGAACTATTAGTAGATGCGGGAACCAAATTCAGCGTAGCAAACAGCCGTCCATTTTGGATATCATGGCACTGCCCCAGGCTATTTACTTCGCACAGAGGTTTTGTTACCTCTGCATTCCCATTGCTCACATTAGGATTTGGGGGGAGTCGTGTGACCCGCTTTACATAGCGAGTAGCATAATTCCAGAAGGGAATTATTGTCTATGTCCGCAAAGGATGTATGTAGATCAGGGCATACATGGGATTGGCTTACTTGGAACTTATTTGCTACAAGATTATCATGCCTTCCCTTCATTGCTTTTCCTTCTGCAAGGTTTGTCTTAAAAAAGGTTGTGATTTTCCCCATCATCATGAGCGAGGGAACCAGTTTGACATTTTTGCCGGATTGTTAGAGTCACCATTTGATATATTAGGTTGTTCAGTCACCTGTTGCGCAAGACGTTTGTATCCATTCGCTTTGCTGCATGGTTTTGCTTTGTGTAATTATATTTGTTTGCCTTTGATGGAGGAGCCCTGCTCGGCATAATGCACCGTCCAAAAGATACTGTGAGCTGTAGTAATTAATCAAGATCTCGGCAGTCAATCGGGTCACAGCTTACCAGACTTGGGGGACAGAGATAAGCCGCTGTTTGCAGTCCCAGCCCACAGAAGGAACAAGTTACTTACCTGTAACTGTTGTTCTCCAGCATGGGTCTGGCATGGATTCCCATGCTCATGAATATTCCCCGTCGTCAGGCTGGGAATCCTCGGTAAAGAAAAAACCAGTATCAGTTTCGTTTCTGATCTGTCTTTCGTAGTAGTAAACCAATCACTGGTCTCTGCGTCATACTGACCACAGCCAATGACTGCCCTCTACCTAAGCACCGCCTCTGGCAGCCATCTTCAGATTTGGAAGCACGTGAAGTGGCAGTATGACCAAGTGAAGAGCCGCAGAGGGGTAGGCGGGAGGGTTCGCATGTGAATCCATGCCAGACCCATGCTGGAGAACAACAGTTACAGGTAAGTAACTTGTTCCTTCTCCAGCATGGGGTCTGGCATGGATTCACATGCTCATGAATAAAGAATACATAGCAGTACACACATGCACAACCACGGGAGGTGGCAAAGGCTCAACATTAAGCATTACATCAAACTCAACATTAAGCATCTTACCTCCTCACCAGGCTCACCTCAGGCGAACAGGTTGCGCAGCACTGCTTGGCCGACCCTGGACTCCTCCCTGGAATCCCGATTGACGCAGTAGAATTTCGTGAAGGTGTGCGTCGACCTCCACGTAGCAGCTCTACATATGTCCAGCAGGGGCACACCAGAAAGGAACGCCGTGGTAGCTGCGATCGCTCTGGTGGAATGGGCTCTCGGACGGCCAGGCAGCGGTCAGTTTGCCAACCGATGACAGTACATGATACAGCCGGAGAGCCATCTGGAAATGGAAGCCTTCGAGAGAGCCTTCCCCTGATTGACAGGTCCAAAGTTCACAAAGAGTTGTGACGTCTTCCGAAAACACTTCATGCGGTCCACGTAGAACTTCAGCGCTCTAGCCACATCCAGCGAGTGCAAAGTCCTCTCAGCCGGCGACGAAGGCGACGGGAAGAACACAGGCAACACCAAGGGTTCGTTGAGATGGAAGTCCGACGGTACCTTGGGCATGAAGGAGGGGTGCGTCCTGAGCACTACCCTCATGTCGTGAAAAGTCAAGTACGGGGCCTTGCAGGAAAGGGCCTGGATCTCTCCCACCCGTCGTGCGGAGGTGATGGCCACAAGAAACGCTGTTTTCCACGAGAGAAACTTCAACGGGGCCGAGTGCAGAGGCTCGAACGGAGGTCCCATGAGCTTGGTCAGCACCACGTTGAGCTCCCACGCCGGGGCCGGAGCCTTCACCGGCGGGAACGATCTGAACAGTCCCTTCATGAACTCTTTCACCAGACGATGAGACCACAGGGACGTCCGCCCCGTGGTTCTGGTGTATTGGGAGATCGCAGCAAGATGAATCTTGATGGACGCGTGTGCCAGTCCAGCTTTGGCCAGCGTCAGCAGGTACGGCAGTACCTGGGGAGCCGTAATCCGTAGAGGGTTAATCTTCTGTGCGTGGCACCAGACAGAGAACCTCTTCCATTTGTGTCCGTAGCATTTAAGAGTCGAGGACGCCCTGGCCTTTGCAAGAACCTCTCTGCAGTCGGCCGGTATGTCGTATCCTCCAAACTCTAGCGCTGCAGGAGCCAGGCCTGCAAGTTCAGCGATTTCGGGTCGTGGTGGAGGATGGCGCCTCCTTCCCTGGAGAGTAGATCCGCGTCCACCGGCAGCTTGATTGGCGGGGACGTTGACAAGTACAGAAGGTCCGGGAACCATATCTGCCTCGGCCACGCAGGTGCGACGAGGATCATCCTGCACCGTGACCTCTTGAGCTGGTTGACGAGCCGGATTAGCAGTGGCAAAGGAGGGAACGCGTAGAGGAACAGGCCCTCCCAGGGGAACGAGAAAGCATCGCCCATGCTCCTCGCCTGGGGAAACCTGCTGGCGAACCTCCGGCACTTGGAGTTCGTCGCCGCCGCGAACAGGTCGATCTGGGGTGTGCCCCACCGTCGGAAGAGGTGATCCACTAGATCCTGCTGTAGTTCCCACTCGTGGCACGAGCGCAGCTCCCTGCTGAGTGAGTCGGCGATGGTGTTTTTTATCCCTGCCAGATGAAACGGCACCAGAAACATCCTTTGGGCGACGGCCCAATGCCACAGGTCCTGCGCCTCCTTGGACAGTGCTGGGGACCTGGTTCCGCCCTGTTTCCTGATGTAAAACATGGTGGTGGTGTTGTCGGTGAAGATCCTCACCACCTTGCCCTTGAGGGACGGAAGGAAGGACCTGAGGGCCCAGAACACTGCACGGAGCTCCAGGACGTTGATATGGAGGGACTTCTCCGTCGGGAGCCAAAGGCCTCTCGCGTGTAGATTTTCGGTGTGCGCTCCCCATCCTTCCAGGGAGGCATCCGTGGTCACTGTCTCCTGGTGGTCTGGGGTCTGGAAGTCCATGCCCGCCGTCAGATGCGCGCGGGTGCCCCACCACCGGACCGCGTGGCGGAAACTCTCGTCAAGTGTGATCCTCTCCTCGAAGCCGCCCGTCGTTTGGATCCAGCGCGCGTCCAGGAACTCCTGCAACGGGCGCATCCGGAGCCTGCACATGGGAATGAGGTAGATGCAAGAAGACATCATTCCGAGGAGGGACTTGATGGACCTCACCTTGGCCGCGTCAGAAGCCAACATCCGCTGTACCTTGCCCAGGATGGACCTGGTCCTTTCCTCCAACGGGGAGGCCAGAAGGGACACTGGGCCTCATTACGACCCTGGCGGAAATCGAAAAACGATGGCGGAAATGCAATAGCGCCATCGAATAGCGCTCGGTGCGATTATGACCCGTCACCGCAAAGTACGATGCCATTAGCGACACCGTAATGAACGCCAACGCTAACTGCACCAAGTACGCGCGCCATGCCAAACCGTAATTACCACCATGGCGCAACGGTACGCGAATTCTGACCTTAGCGGACATGCACCTAACGCCATCAAGCACGGCGGAAAGTACCATTCCGCCATGGTGAGAAGTACGGCATCGCGAACCAACCGTAAACGGCCCCACTGAGTGCCTGTACACCGCTCCCTGGCCACATTGTACAACTCCCCGTAGGTGCAATGAAGTCACACAATGCAACCAGTGAAATGTACTAGTCATCCATGCCTGCCAACGAACAAATGAATCTCAAGAGGGGCCAATGGGAGCTGCAGGGCACAGATGGCACGAATACAGAAGCTATTCCAATGGACATTACCTCAGTCTCCCACCAGGAAACGCACGCAAACACAGGCACCTGTGACCAGCAATATTCCGAAAATCACATCATTCCACCAATCCACCTGGCTGACCGGCATCTGTTACACAAAAGCTAATCCCCCGCCCCTGAGCATGACATCATTAAAACAGTCATATTGGCAGCCCTTATCCCTGACCTCACTGGGCTTCGTAGGCAAACGCGCCCAGCACAGTACCACGCAACTATACTCCGAAGCTGGAACCCAATGCAGATCTCCTCACAATACATCGCTCCCCAAATAGGAATATGCCACATCACTTGCAAAGAAGAACGCTACACGGTCCATATCAGAATAGAAATTTAATGCACAACAAATTCACCAAGCCCATACAGCCATTAGACCATGAACTCCAAAACACATTTCACCATTGTGGGCTGCATCCGCAATAAATGACCAGCTACTTCTTGTGTGACGCCCTGTTCCTTCATGGTACACAGGGGCTACATTCTCGTACGAAAAGGCAACATGGAAGCGCCTAGAACCGCAGGGCCGTCCCAATAGGGAGGCACTAGTCCAGCTGAAAGGCCGAAATGTTGCTCCTAGCCACTAGTACTGCGTAAGGGCATGTGGCCCATTGGCGATCGTCCCATAAAATCGTAATGCTGCTCCACTGATTAACACGAAGCAGCAGGTGTCGGGAGTAAAATCCATCTGCAGGAGTGGCATACAGATGGCAGTGGCAAAAGGGGAGGAGATACCTGTCAACCAAATGAAATGAAAAAGAATAGTATGGCCATCAGAAATACATTTGAATTACTCACTTCAATGATCACACCAAATCCACAGCCATATGCATGCTAGCCCACTCCAAAGGATCATCACCACCCAAAAACCACTTGCGAATCATAACTATCTATATCGAGGTGAAAACACCATCACAAACGAGTGTACCTGTGCATGCGTCTGTTAAAACAGAATCCATCAGATGGGATTGGTAACGTGCATGGACACAAGTGTCTGAAGGCGCGTCGAGACAGGGAGGGCTCAACAAGGCCAGATAGACGATGGTCCCACTATGGCAGCCCTGCATCACATAGCGCAGGGGAGGCGGACAGATTCCAAGAAGTCCTGTACATGGCAAACTCTGTATCAAATAATCTGTCCATGCATCCATTCATCATTCCCTCATCCCGTAATGAAAACGCCTGTTTCCATACTCACATAACATGTGAAATTTCCATTGAGTCTGTGCGTTATGCAGCCTGCAAAATCCACTGTGCCCCAGCCCGTAATTCCAGTGTTGTGAAGTAACATGTATTTGGGAACGTCCGGCCTCATCGTCCACTTCGCTATTGCGCATCCCAAACTATTCATATCAATCATTGCATCCTCGCCATGGCCCCTGTCCCAAGGACATTGAACAATAGAACGTTATATTTGCAGTCAGACCTGTGGGCATCTCCTCGCCGCTAGCTGAAAACCGAAAGCGCCGCCCTTCGAATTCCTCATTTGCAACATCACGTCGAAAAGGCACCTGTGGCCGCTTGAAATCACAAATTAATCCATCTAGTGCGGCTGTGTGTGAAAACGGCAACTGCCTTCACTCACAAATGGGACGCCGCGCCCGTCGTTGAACCTCGGTACAGTGATGCATGAGGGTCCACCGTTACTCGAGTACTACGTTCCACTGACCCTTCACAAGTCTGTTCGCGACTGCAAAGATAGTATGTGAAACAATGGGACCATAGCCGAATGAACAAATCAACCAATGTTACACTGCCATCGGGTACAAATACATGATTGTAATAGCAAGATGCCATTCGTCGAATTGCAGCGTTGTGTGCGGGACGTGCTCGCCCAAAGGGGAGAGCAGCTTGCACAGGTGGAATGAATCACCACAGGTGGAGGCCATACAGCCTGAAAACACATAAATTGCACACCCAGTCTCCTCCCACAACCACACCCACTCCGAAATGCTACCGGCAGGACTAGCTATGTTGGCCCTGGGGGACATGATAGCACTGCAAGTACTCCAACTTCAAGAAGAAGACGAACACCAACTACAACCGGCCGCACGGAGGAGACGCAGGAGGAGGAGGAGGGCAAGGCAGGGCCAGCAAGGGCCGCCAGCACAGCCACTACCACCACGCAGGCAGCCCGCAATCCCACGCCTCCGAGCACATCCGTTCAACCTCACTGATGAGCAGATGCACACCCTCTACCGTTTGGACCGGGACACCATAACCGCCATTGTGGACATGACACAGGCTGACCTTGTCAGCATGATAGATAGCCCAACCGCCATCCCACCCCTACTGAAGGTGGTGTCTGTACTCCACTTCCTGGCCACAGGCACCTACCAGCACACAGTCGGACAGTTGCATGGCATTTCACAGCCACTGTTCTCACGGACACTATTGCAAGTGCTCGATGCCCTCCTGCAGCACGCAGACGACTACATCTCTCTACCACGCTCGGAGCAGGAAATTACCAACACAAAAGTGGGATTCCATGCACTTGCCGGCATACCGGGTTGCATTGGTGCCATCGACTGCACCCATGTGGAATTGGTCGTCCCACATGCCATGGAGGCCCAGTACCGCAACCGAAAACAATTTCATTCTCTGAATGTACAAATGGTGTGTGACTCCAACAGGATCATTACACATTGTTGTGCCCGATTCCCTGGATCAACCCATGATTCTATGGTCTTGAGGAACTCTACAATACCATGCTACATGGAGCGACACGCAGGGAACAGATCCTGGCTACTCGGTGAGTCTCATTTCATGCATGATGATGTGGGGTATGTGATGCGGCAATGACCTGGCAGGAAGGGGGGGGGGGGTGCGTACGTAGCAATGGCATTCCACATAATTCGTTTATCGTCCACATACAGGTGATGCCGGATATCCACTGAAGAGATGGCTGCTCACACCAGTCCAGAACCCACGGGACCAGCATGAGGAGGACTACAACCATGCCCACTCACGTACCCGTGTAGTCATAGAACAGGCATTCGGCCTACTGAAGACTCGTTTCCGATGCCTCAGCAGGTCTGGCGGGGCACTCCTGTACCGCCATGTGAAGGTTGCAAAGATGGTGATGGCATGTGTCATGCTACACAACATGTGCGTACGTACAAATGTGCCCATGCCCCCTGACGCAGAACTGCAAGCACCTGAAGATGGTCATGATGAGGGTGGGGATGTGGCAGCACCTCAAGGAGTCTGCGAGGCACAGGAGGGCCGTGACATTCGTCAGCATCTCATAGATGCATGCTTCTAGCACTCACGCCTGGTGGCTGATACATGGACACGGGACTCGTGGCACTGTGTGTGTCTGGTACATGCACAATATGGACTGTACGCCTATAATGGCCTCGTACACAAAAATCAATGTCCACACATCTCATTGGTTGATCGTGCATATGTGATATCATGTTAAACACCCTATCGACCCGCCACCCAAGTGAGCCCAACACACCCCCTCCACCCTCCTACCTCCCCCCCGAACACCAGTGTCCAAAGATGCTCATTGTCAGTGGGCAGTCGCTATTGCAAGCCCCCTCTGCGGGTATCAGGGGCACCCCTGCCTGTGGAGCGCAGGTTCCTCCCAGATCTACGTTGGGGGCTGCCCTGGACGGAACTTGCAACGGATGATGTCTCTGCCTGCTCACGTCCATGCATGTCCCTAAGGGTTTGTGAGAGCTCAGTGAGCACACGGCGCACTGCGGCAAGTTCGGCACATACGTCTTTGGACGTCGCATGCAGTTCCCCCCTCAGGCTCTCGGTGCTTCTCTCCATTTGTACTCTCAGGCTCTCGGTGCTACTCTCCATTTGGACTCTCAGGCTCTCGGTGCTACTCTCCATTTGGACTCTCAGGCTCTCGGTGCTACTCTCCATTTGTGCCCTTAGTGTCTCTGTACTTCTCTCCATTTCTGCCCTAAGTGTCTCAGTTGATGTTTCTATGTCTGCCTTAGTGCCCCCACATTCATCGGCATGGTCCTTGAGGAGCGTGGCCAGTTGCTGCTGTTGCACGATTAACTGGTCGAGGGACTGTTGCCTCTGCTGGGCCATGGCCATTTGCGGTGGTGTCACAGAGTGGCTGTTCGCCTCATGTTGCCCTGCCACAGGGCTTGTGGGGGATGGCCAGTCGTCGTCTTGTGGGTGCCCCTGCGTGGTATCCTCATGGTGTACGGGATGGAACAGACAGGGGGATTGGGACAGGTCATGGATGGATCTGACTTCGACATCCCCGTTTTCTGTGTCGGAGCATGCTGCCATTAATGCAGTGTCACCTATGGTGCTGCTGCCACCAGAAGCAGTGCCTACTGTGGCATCCATTGGGGGGACCTGTGGTGGTGGTGTTGTGGGCATGCTGGCTGCTGGGGTGCCTGTTGGAGTTCCCTCCTCTGTGCTGCCACTTGATTTGTGCTGCTGCCGTGTCTTGATGCGTGCAGCTGAGGTGGAGGGTCTTTGGCCGTTGGTCTTGGCCCTCTTTGCAGGTGTGCTGGTAGGGGTGTCCTGGAGCTCGTCGTTTGGATCGGACCCTGTGGTGGAGTAAAGGAGGGCGAGCGTTATTAATGGGTCTGTGGGAATTGGAATGGCAATGTATCACATGCATTGGGGTGGTACCTGAGGGTGATTTGGGTCGGGGCCTTGGAGGTGGTTTCATTTGTGTGTGGAGTGAGGGTGCAGTTGTTTGGCAGCCTGCAGTTAGGGTGTGCCTGCTGCACGTGTAGAGGGTGTTTTTAGGATTTTTAATTATTTATGTATTTGATGTGAGTTTTGAAGTGTGCTATCAGGCCTATGTATGTGGACGTTCTCCTGGACATGTGTTACTGTTGCACTATGTGGGCACGTGGTACTTCACATGATTGGACATTGTGGTTTTGGCATTGTTTTATTTGGGCCACCTACCTGATTCTTCGGATGTCTGCACTCCTTTCTCCATCCCTCCGACTCCCTCTATGCTCTCCATTCCTATGGTGGAGGCACAGATTTCTTCCCAGGGGGTCAACTTGATGGGTGATTCCGATCCTCCCCCGGTGGCTGTGGCAATGTTGCGGTTGGCAGAAAGTATGCTACGGACGCGTATCCGCAGGTCGTCCCATCGCTTTCTGCATTTCTGCGGGTTGCGGGGTGCGGTCCCCACCGCACTTACCCGCTGTGCCACCAGGGCCCATATGGCCTTCTTGTTCGCAAGTGCCGTCCTGGTCATTTGCGTGGAGAAGACGGCGGCAGCATTCTCCTGGAGGGTCTCTGTGAGCACGGTGAGTTCCTCACGGGAGAAGTGGACCTGCCGCTTGCGGTCGCACGCTTTCTTCGCTACTTTTCCCATTTTTCTTGGTTTCACTAGGGTGGATGACGGGTTGGGATGTGTCTCAGGGTAGTATTTTTAATGGTTGTGTGGATTTTGTGGTTTTATACGTGTACGGCGTGATGTTTCCCGTTCCGGGACCATACTTTTACTTCCGTTTCCGTATATTTACGGTCACCGTACTTTCCGGTTGGCGCTCACTGCGGTGTCCGCTAAGATGGGTGGCGGTATGGCACCTAGGGCGCCGTACGGCGGCGGTGTGGGCCGTTTTGGGGTCATTTCCGCCATCGCGGACTTTGCACTTCCGCCATGGCGTGGTGCTCGTGCCCGATGGGTCGGAATGAGCCGCACTTTGCTCCATCGTGCAATGGCGGAAACGCTATTTACGCTGTGGCGGTCCGGTCAGTCACTTTCCGCCAGGGTCGTAATGAGGGCCACTGTGTCGAGCTTCGCTCCCAGAAACAGTGCGTTTTGCGCGGGTACCAGGTGGGACTTGGCGTAGTTCACGGAGAATCCCAGGTCCGTGAGAAGTTGGACGGTCCTTGCCGTGTGCTCCACGGCGAGCTCCCTCGTCTTGGCCCGGATGAGCCAGTCGTCCAGGTAGGGGTAGACGTGGATTCCCTCACGGCGCAGCTGCGCCGCCACCGGTGCAAGGCACTTGGTGAATACCCTGGGTGCCGACCGTAGGCCGAAGGGGAGGGCTTTGAACTGGTAGTGACGCCCTTGGACCACAAACCTGAGGAATTTTCGGTGCCCCTTTAGGATGGGAATATGGAAGTAGGCATCCTCCAAATCCAACGACGACAGGAAGTCTCCTTCCTCCAGCTGACCCAGGACGTGCTGGAGGGTGACCATCCGGAACTTCTGCGCCTTGATGAATTTGTTCAGACGTCGCAGGTCTAGGATGGGGCACCATCCTCCCGTCTTCTTCACGAGGAAGTATCTCGAGTAAACTCCGGAGCCCCGAAGCCTCTTTGGGACGAGTTCGATGGCGCCCTTCCTGAGCATCGCCCTTACCTCCAGGAGAAGCTGAGGGACGTGAAGCTCTTTTCTGGCCACGGGGGGGACGCGCGGGCACCTTCTTTGAAACTCGAGCGCGTGGCCCCGGGCTAAGGAGTCCAGCACCCAACGGTCGGTGGAGATGGACTCCCACACGCTGACGAAGCTCGCCAGCGGGCCTCCCACCGGGGTGCATCGGTGGGGGCCCGACCCCACGGTCGGTTCAATCCTGTTTCGACGAGGCTTTGCCGCCTTGACCTCCTTGGCGACGACGGCGGGGTCCGCCAGACTTGCCCCGTCCTCTGTAGGCCTCCTGAGACGACGAGCGGGCCGCTTGACGGTAGGTGGAGAAACCGCCGCCGGAACCTTTGGAGGCGCCCTTGCCTCCGCTGCTCCGAAAGGGCGTCCGTCGTTGCTGCAGAACCCCAAGGGCCCGGGCCGTCTCAGTGTCCGCTTTAATGGCCTGAAGGGAATCGTCCACTGTTTTCCCAAACAGGTTGTTCCCATCGAACGGCATGTCCAGGACTCTGGTCTGTACGTCTTGACGGAAGTCCGTAGCCTTGAGCCATCCACGCCGCCTAAGGCACACGCCGTTGCCCAACTGGCGAAACCCAGTGTCGGCGATGTCCGTCGCAATAGTGATGGCGTGGTCCGACGCCTCCTCACCTTCCTGTAGGATCTCCAGGGCATCCGCCCTCTTGTCGTCCGGTAGGAAGTCCAGCAAGGGAGCCAGTTTGTACCATAGCTCCCTGTCGTAGCGGGCCACGATAGCCAAGGCGTTGGCCGCTTTAATCGTCGTCGCTGCAGACGAGATGACCCTGCGTCCCATAGTGTCCAATTTCATTCCCTCACCGTCCGGTGGGGAAGTCGATGTGGAGGCCGCACCCCCCCGCTTTCTTCCTGGCCGCCGCGGAGACGACGGAGTCCGGGGTAGGCTGCGCCCGGAGGCACAGGGGGGCCGCGTCCGGGACCCGGTACTTCTTCTCGTACCGGTCTCTTCTAGCTGGCGTAGTGGAAGGGTTCTTGAGGAGGGCGAGGCCCTCATCCCAAATGTCGTCCAGTAGAGGCACCGCGAGGACCGTCTTCCTCTTGGCCCCGTGCCGTTGATAAAGGAATCCTTCCTTTTTCTTCTCCTCAGGGCAGAGTTGGAAAAGCTCGGATGCCCTGGCGATCATGGAGTGGAACGAACCAATCTCGTCGGGCGGAGAAGCCCTGGTGGGAGGTGACGATGGTAGATCCTTGTATACCTCGTTGTCCGTACCCGTCGCTGCCGTGTCAGTCCCCGTATCATCCCCTCGGGTGGACGGGGAGGAGGGCTGGACGGTGCGCGACGGCTGAAAAGCAGGTGGAGGGTGAATCCTTCTTTTCTTGGGAGGGGGAACGCCAGAAGGTCCCGGTTCAGGATCCCCCGACGGGAGAGGTTCCTCCGTCGGCAACGGTAGTCTCGTCCTTATCTCTGAGCATAAGGACTGTATAGCCAACAAAATGGCCGCAGAGTTGTCTTGCGGCGCTGGCAGAGGGGAATCCGACGGGCGATCAGGGGCCCCGTCGTCACCCGCGTCGGGATCCATCCCGACGGGCCGGTCTTCTTCCACGCCAAGGCCGTGGCTTAAGACCTCGATCAGCTCTTCCTCCGAGGTTGAAGCCGAATCTACGACGACGCCCTGCCCCCCCTTTTTCTTCCCCGCCGGGGATTTCACGGGGGTCCTATCGATGGGCACAAAAGAGGACTCCCTCCGAGGTGGCAGGGAGACTCTGAGCCCCGAGGTCGCCACCACTGGTGTAGCCTCCACAGGCTGAGCCAGGGTCGCCGCGACAGTATCGATAGAGGGCTTGGCCGGATGGATTAAGGCCTTCACCACCTTAGGTGCGCTCACCGCCTTATCCTTGAGGGGGGGACACTGCCTCGCTCCCCCTCAGATGGGGCCTTCGAGCTCGACCGGGGCCTCTCCAGGAGCTTCGCCGGGTGCTCGCCCTTCCTCTTACCCGGCCCAGAGCGTTGGCTCGTAGTTGAAGGTGCCGGGGAGGGTGCGCCCTGCCTGGCGCCCGTAGAGCCCGACCGTTCGGCGCTCCCGGTGCCAGCGGACTCGCGGTGCTTGGCCTTGTGTTGGACCCCCGTCGCCGGGGCGTCCTCAAAGGTCTTAGAAGACCGCTCGGATTTCTTCCTCTTCTTCTCGTCTGACGGGCTCTTCCCTTCCAGCCTGTTGGCGAGACGTTGATGGCGGTCCTTCATGGTCCGCTCCGACATATTGCCGCAAAACGCACAGTCCTTCTCCACGTGCGTCTTGTCCTCATGTAAGCAGTAGAGACAAAAGGAGTGTTCGTCCTCCTTAAAGACGTTCTGCAGCTGGCATCCAGGGCAGACCCTGAACAGCTTTCCGGGCGTCGAGCTTCCCTTCTCCTGGGCCATGTCCGGGCCTGAGAAGCTTCTGGAGTCCTCCAAAGCGTAGCTCGACGAAATCTTCACCCTTGAGGGGCGCAGACGAATCCGACAAGGGTCCCCGTTGATCGGATGGAGAGTCGGTGGAGCTTGAGGCTCTTTTGACCAAAAAAACGAAGTTTTTGAGCAAAAAACGTGAAAAAAATAGCACTAACGCTCGAGAGCAATAGCACGAGGATCCCAACACATGAACGTGCGGTAAAAATCTGAAGATGGCTGCCAGAGGCGGTGCTTAGGTAGAGGGCAGTCATTGGCTGTGGTCAGTATGACGCAGAGACCAGTGATTGGTTTACTACTACGAAAGACAGATCAGAAACGAAACTGATACTGGTTTTTTCTTTACCGAGGATTCCCAGCCTGACGACGGGGAATATTCATGAGCATGTGAATCCATGCCAGACCCCATGCTGGAGAACACAAGAACAGACAGCTGCACACTGCTGCGCTCTGCGCAGCGTTAGAGATTTTAACAACTTGTGCTGGCTCTGCCCCGCAACGTAGACCGCCTCCAACTGTAAAGGCAAGGAAAGAATCCACTTCTCCAGCCGTCGAGAACACAGCTGCTACACACTAGGTATTGCTGTGGCTGGCAGAGAGGCAGGTCTTGTTCCAGCAGCATTTTCACCCCCAATGGTCCCCGAGAATGGTTTGGGAGCAGATCTAGCCTCTGCCTTGGAACACCTGCCGGCACCTCACAACTGGAGGACTCGGGAAAGGCCTGTTCTCCCAGCAGGGTCCAAATGAACTCTCCAAGGGTTGAGGTCCAAAAGATGATTCAAAGAAGTGTTGAGCAGACCATCCACCTTATGGCGATTTTGCAAAAAAAAACAAACAAAAAAACGCTAAATTTGCCATTTCCCACAATTGCCGCTATAAATCATTAAATGAGCGCGAAAAAGACACGTTAGCTTAGTGTTTCTTTTTTCGCACTCATTTAATGATTTAGAGCGAACACAGCTGACTGCTGATTGCAGCAGCTTGAGGGTTAACACCTCCGGCTCTGCGTTGCAGGCCCAGGATTGGGGGAGGGTCACGCAGGCCTGGGAGGTGCACAGCATTTGGCTGTGACCCCAGGCACCTCCAAGGCTCTTTGAGTGACCGCCCTGCCGAGCTGACAGAGTTGGTGAAGCATAGCCAGGTAAGCACTGGCCTGTCCGCTCATCTGCCCCCAACTCAGAGCACCCAAAGAGGCCACTGGACTGTTTTCATTACTGGCGCTCGACAGGAAAGTAAATTACTTTCCTGTCGAGTGCCGGAAAAGAAAGCATAAACTTAATGCTTTCTGCCGCTCGTCTACAATTGGTATCATGCCGCCCAGCCTCTAGGCTGGGCTGCATGATACCAATTGAAGACTCTCGTAGCTGTATTAATTTTAAATTGCTTTACAATTATTATGAAGCAATTTGAAATCAAGGCTGGGCTGCATGATACAAACGCTCGTAGCTGTATTTGTTTCAAATTGCTTTACAATTGTTGTAAAGCAGTTTGAAACGAATACAGCTACGAGAGTCTTCAATTGGTATCATGCAGCCCAGCCTTCATTCAAGGCTGGGCTGCATGATACAAACGCTCGTAGCTGTATTCGTTTCAAATTGCTTTACAATTATTGTAAAGCAGTTTGAAACGAATACAGCTATGAGAGTCTTCAATTGGTATCATGGGCTGCATGATACCAATTGTAAAGCAATTTGAAAACGAATACAGCTATGAGCGTTTGTATCATGCAGCCCAGCCTTGAATCAAGGCTGGGCTGCATGATTCCAATTGAAGACTCTCGTAGCTGTATTCATTTCAAATTGCTTTACAATAATTGTAAAGCAATTTCAAACAAATACAGCTACGAGCGTTTGTATCATGCAGCCCAGCCTTCAATCAAGGCTGGGCTGTATGACACCAATTATGCACAAAATTGGGTGTTTAAATTTATGAAAGGCAAATGCCATTCGTCCTGTGCAATTTTGGTGGTTATGCAAAGCCAATTTAAAGATATATGCTCATTTCACCTTGATATGCTAGTTTCTGATGACATCACATGCCATTGCATTTGTTGATGAGTCCCCCCACTTTAATTTGTAGGACTTGACCCCTGGTAGTGTTGTGATGTCATTTCTGTTTGTGGGTGTGTTAAGTCACCATGTGTGGGTGGCATAACCAAGGAATGATGACCACCCAAGAGAGTTCATTGTTTGGCTAGGTATTATGGGCTTGCAGTTACTGCCACTGCATTGCCCCTGTGTCTTGGGCCTCACGGATTCCTTCCATGGAGAAGTGTAGAGTTGTTCCCCCCTCTCTCCTGGGGTCATAGGACAAGCGAAAAGCAAACCTATGGGCTTCAACCAGGGTTACACATTTAAATTCAAGCCTATCTGTTTATTTGCTTTCCACTTGTCTGCTGGAAGTAGTGGCGCAGCACCATTTCCATGGAGCTGATCAGGCAATATCCCCCCTCCCCCACCACAATCCAAAATGTTAGGCTGTGGTGACTCGACCTGGCTGTCCTACAGAGCGTGGCCAGACAGAACACAACATTTTTGTTCCTCACTAACAAAAGCCTTGCAATTACTTGGTTTTAGGCTAAAAAAGATGTTAAATGATATATTTTTCAACATTAGAAAATGCCGCAAAAAACGCAGTTGTGTGCCGCAATTTTTTTCTTTTTTGTGCCGCAAAATTTTCAATTTCATGCCGCAATTTTCTGGAGGGTCTGGTTGAGACCCCTTGTTTTAAAAAGATGGAAGTCAACAGGTACTTAGACTCAAGCTAGTTTGCTTTAGGCGTCCAATCCCGGTTCTTGAAAGAAGTGGACTTTACCCTTTTGACATCACATCCAAGTGCTCTAGAGGAAGTGGAGGGGACAGGAAGGAAGGAAGGAAAGAACAGGAGGATGGTGGAATCCTTCCCCAACTATACAGAGCTCTCCATGTCTTAAGATGCAAAGACTTGGCGATTACTGCGGCCATTGATTGGGCGCCTGTGACCTCTGAACCTGCTCTTTGCCACTGGTAGAGCAAGTGATGCAGCAGGGCACAGGTACACACTGTACGAGGGGACCTCCACCAAAAGTAATTCCAGGAAAGAAAAAAATAATCCAAAAACGGAGCGTACACCAAGCATGAAGAAATGCAAATGTATTGGACCAAAACAGCTGAGAAGCACGGTTTAGATAACCCGTGGATCTGAACTGAATTAAATGAGTTATCAATCCCGCCCACTGCAGCTACACTTTTTGTACACGATTTACAGAATTATCATACAACAATAGTAAAATGTTTAGCGCAGCTCACAGGAGTTGATTGGTGGAACAACATCAGTCCCCTATATGAATGTGTATGTTGTGACCCTGATTGGTTACAACATGTCTTGGCCAAAATCACATGTTACAAATTCTCCCACAACACCCCACAATTACGTGATGTTGCCAACCTGTCAAAAACACTTGTTTGCCATTGCCCAATATACACATTGATAAACTGATGCATACTTATTGGACAGTGTGGCCAATTTAAGGCCTTAAACAGAAATCCCCTCCACTTGAAACATTGCATTTAAACACTGTACTTCTCCCCCAGAGGGCCACCCGCAGGCGGAAGCCGGCCCACTTTGAGGAAGGCCCAAGTGAGCAAGGCCCCTTCCTGTTTGCCCCGTTCGCTCACTTCATCCCGACGCTTGAGAGGGCAGGAGCCCCCTCACCGTGCACCTGATGCACCACCCGCGTCCCGCCGCCTATCGACAACACGGACTGCAGGAGCAGCCGTGCATCATCTGAAGCCAACTTCAGAAGCGCGTGGAAGCGCCCAGCTGATAGCAGCAGCAGCGCCGCCCCCCCCCGTGGCAGGTGAGCCTTAAGGCCACCGGCGGTGCGCACCCACGCCGTGCCCCTCTCGTAGGCACTCGGAATCGTGTGCACTACGACACGAGTTCCCGACTCCAAGATGGCCGCCGCCTTTATTGTTTACTGTGTTGCCTAGCAACACTGTACTTCTCCCTCAGAGGGCCACCGGCAGGCGGAAGCCGGCCCACTTTGAGGAAGGCCCAAGTGAGCAAGGCCCCTTCCTGTTTGCCCCATTCGCCACTTTGCGCCACCAGCCCGGCAGAGTGAAACCTCCTGCAAAGTCGGAGGAGCAGTTTTCATTCGGCTACCAGTTAACAACTCCCGTGAGTACATATCTGCGGTTACATTCTAAATTGCCTTCCTTATCCTGCACTTCACCTTGACTTTTTCCAAACTGGTATCTGCTAAACTCCGAACTACCACCATTGCCTATTAGAACTTGCGCCCAACGATATTTACATAGCTACCACCCTGCCCCATTGCATACAATTGGCTCCTGATTATGTTACCCTGGCTTGTCATGCCTATGGTCGCTAACGGACCACTGTAACTGAGCTGTGCCTTATGGTCGCTAATGGACCACTGTAACTGAGTTGTGCCTTATGGTCGCTAATGGACCACTGTAACTGAGTTGTGCCTTATGGTCGCTAACGGACCACTAACTGAGTTGTGCCTTATGGTCGCTAATGGACCACTGTAACTGAGTTGTGCCTTATGGTCGCTAACGGACCACTAACTGAGTTGTGCCTTATGGTCGCTAACGGACCACTGTAACTGAGTTGTGCCTTATGGTCGCTAATGGACCACTGTAACTGAGTTGTGCCTTATGGTCGCTAACGGACCACTGTAACCGAGTTGTGCCTTATGGTCGCTAATGGACCACTGTAACTGAGCTGTGCCTTATGGTCGCTAACGGACCACTGTAACTGAGTTGTGCCTTATGGTCGCTAATGGACCACTGTAACTGAGTTGTGCCTTAGGGTCGCTAACGGACCACTGTAACTGAGTTGTGCCTTATGGTCGCTAATGGACCACTGTAACTGAGCTGTGCCTTATGGTCGCTAACGGACCACTGTAACTGAGTTGTGCCTTATGGTCGCTAACGAACCACTGTAACAGAGTTGTGCCTTTGGTCGCTACTAGACCACTCTGATTGTACTGCGCCCTCTGCTCGCTAACAAACCACTCATTGTGTTGTGCCTCTGATCGCTACTCGACCACATTGATTGTGTTGGGCCCTCTGGTTGCTAGCCAGATACTACCCAAATCCACACCCAAACTATGCCAGCCTGGCTAATACTCATCATGTTCCCCTTTTGCATTATGCCTGACTGCACACCATGCAGTAGAAATAGCTATATCCCATTCAGTAATGGACTCGCCAAGCTTGCCTGTCCTAGACATCACCCCATACCTTGCCCTACACCCTTCCTACCTTCCCTACCTCCTTTCTCCCACAGCGCATCCATAGACCCTATTACTAAAACGAGCGCTACTTTAGGTAATACCCCACGCAGCCTCGTTACAGATGACCACTCTGACAACATCCTAAACTTGCGCAGTTTAATTGAACATTGCCCTGTAGCCTACCCCAACATCAGGACCCGTAACGACAGACTAGGATGCAGACTCCCTAACCTACTTAGCAAAATGACCACAAATCATATCACTAAAATCACCAATAAAAACACCATTGCAAACTCTGTGCCACTCAAAGGAGCCCTACTCAATGTTAGATCCCTTGTGGCCCACCCTACGGAAATTGCAGACATCTTCGCAGCAGACCTGGATTTCCTAGCCACCACAGAAACTTGGCTCCATACTGCAGCAGGCCCCTCTCTATCTCTTGCAGTTCCAGACAACTACTCCATCCTCAGGGCCGACAGACCGGATGCCCGTGGAGGATGTGTAGCACTCATCTTCAAATCCTCGCTTGACATTAGACCGGTGACCGCCCCTCCTCTAAAGTCCTGCAAATATTTATCAATCAAAATTCAAACTTCCCCCAAGAACTCCATTACCCCTGGACCCATAGGTTCATTCGAAGAAGACATAACAACCCTCATAGCCGAAAAATCCAAACCTCTATCACAGAATATTATCCTCGGTGACTTCAACCTGGGTTACAATGACCCTCATGACATTCCAGCTTCCTCCCTCGCCAATGTACTTGGTGAACACAACTACACTCAACTTAACACCTTACCCACACATCAAAAAGGCAGAACCCTAGACTGGCTCGCTGCCCATAACTGCATCATCATCTGCAGAGACCCACAACCACTGATATGGACTGCCCACTTCCTACTCTCACTCGACATTAGCACTAACAACCCCCTCCACAGACAACACCCGCCTGCACCAGCATGCCTGACAAGAAACAAACGGAACATCACCAGTGAAGCCCTCATCCCACTGGTTCTACCTACCCTTAACATGATCCCTAACACATCAGACCCTACCCTTCTAGTAGACACCTACAATAGCGTCATGACCAATGCTATTGACCGTGTTGCTCCACTAAAATTACGCAAAAGTAAACCTAAAGCACACCTCAATTCTTGGTATACTCCAGAACTCAAAATACTAAGAAAAAATAAGTCCAAAATGGAAACCCTCTGGAAAAAGAACCCTTCCGCGGAACAAAAAGTCAATCTCATAAATGCATCTTCCCTCTATAAAAAAGAAATTATCCGCACAAAAAAAGGAAGCCTACAACACAAGAATAAGTAATGCCAGCTCCAGTACCAAAGAGCTATTCACTATCCTGAAGGAGCTAGAAAACCCCAATCCACCAATGGACTCGTCTGTGAAGGACCAATCTTGGTGCACAAATATCCAAGACGCCCTGGCAAACAAAATCACTGGCCTACAAACTAAAATCGAAAACAAAAGACTTCAACTCTTCAATAGCAGCCCCACCTTTAGCACCATCATGCCCAGCCCACCTACCACCCCTAACACCAACCAGGGATTCACCTTCAAAAACGTAACCTCACTAGAAGTGCAAAAAATCATAACTTCCCTCAAACCATCAAACTGCAAAGGGGACAGCTGCCCTGCACAGATCATAAAAGATGCTGCTAGAGACCTCGCCCCCTTCATTTCCAAGCTCATAAACGCATCCTTCTCCACTAATTCGGTACCAAACAATCTGAAACAA
Source organism: Ambystoma mexicanum (assembly GCF_040938575.1). Taxonomy (NCBI): domain Eukaryota; kingdom Metazoa; phylum Chordata; class Amphibia; order Caudata; family Ambystomatidae; genus Ambystoma; species Ambystoma mexicanum. The sequence continues at coordinate 647,893,991 of NC_090937.1, forward strand.
TCATGGCTCCTCCCGCTACTAAAAAAACAGACTCTCGATCCTTCCATCCCCATAAATTACAGGCCCATTACAACTGTTCCCTTCTTGCTAAAAATACTCGATAGAGTTGCTTACCTGTAAATTCAGCATTACTTAGAGTCTAACCAATTACTCGGATTGCGTCAGTCTGGCTTCCGGCCTCAGCATGGAACAGAAACTGCTCTTGTCGACCTTAAAAGTCAGATTGACGAAATCAAAGATAAGGGTAAGGCTGCCATCCTACTCCTATTAGATCTCTCAGCGGCCTTCGACCTGGTTGACCATAAAATACTCTGTAACCACCTCTCCTCTGCCGCCCACTTCTCCCCCTCTGCTGTCTCGTGGATACAGTCCTTCCTAGCCAACAGAACTATGAGGGTCTTCTCTCTGGAGGCAGCAGCAGACCCTATCCCCATATCCTGTGGTGTCCCACAAGGATCATGTGTCTCACCCACCCTCTACAATATCTTTACAAAGCCCCTCTTCGATAAAATGGACCGCCTGGGTGTCATCTACACAAATTACACGGATGACACCCAGATACTCCTCACCATCTCGGTAACTATGATACTGATGTAGCTAGGATCAATGAAATCTTCTCCGTCATCCAGGCATGGATGGCCACACATGGCCTCTGCCTCAATGACGAGAAGACCGAACTGCTCATTGTTGGATCACCGAATAACCTACAAAAATTAAGTCCTAACTACTCTAACATCATAATCGATGGCAACACCATCCCGGTTGCCAAAAATGTGAAAACACTTGGCTTCTATCTTGATGCCAACGTTAACTTCACCAAACAAATTAATGCTACCGCCTCTGCCACGGCATATACCAGAAAACTCATTAGAGCCTGTAGACCATTTCTCTCCCCTAACAGTTGCCTCATACTATCCAGAGCCCTTATACAATCGAAACTAGACTATTGCAATAGTCTCTACCTAGGTGCCAATCAAGCGTCAATTAACAAGCTCCAAGTCCTTCAAAACAATGTACTTCGGGCAGCGCTAAATATCCCCAGACGTGAGCACATCTCAGCCACCAGAACTACATGCAGATGGCTCACCATCCAACATAAAATCGACCTAAAAACACTTTGCCTCAACAATCTAGCCTCAACAATCTAGCACCCCCATACCTGACCGACAAACTCACCATGAAACCGTCCGTTAGAACCACAAGATCTTCCAACACCTTATGCCTTACAGTGCCTAGATTTAACTCCAAAAGAGCCGGAGGCTCGAGCTTTACTGTCCTCGCCCCCCAACTCTGGAACTCCTTGCCACTGAGCATTAAAGCATCCAACTCCTTCCAGTCATTTAGGAAACTGGTCATTGGGTGGCTTCTGACAAATCGCCAACTTTGAAGTCAGACTGCTTTATAATGTATTGACTGTTTATTCCTCACTTATGTTACTACTGCGTGCTTTCACCTTCACTGCCTGTATATAACTGTTATTTAAATTGTTCTAGCTTCACTGTTTATTACCCTGTACCGTGCCTTGTAACCTTGTACTAAGCGCCCCTATACTCCTGGGTCCGGAGCGCTATAGAAATAAATAAACAAACCCGGTCACCAAAAATGGCTATGCCTTGATTTCCCAGTCACGAGTGGCAAGCATTGGAATACTGCATTCAAAAACAGCACTGCATTGTTTTATTTCACCTGAATGACATGAAGCGATGCACTGTATTCAAAATGTCCCTGTGCTGCTTGTGTTTCATCCGAGTGACAAAAAGTATGCACTACATACAAAAACGGTAATCGTTTCACTTTAATTCACAGGAGGGGCAAGGATTTCAACATTACAACCCAACACGGCTTTTGCTTTCCATTTCATTTGAACAGCAGCCCTTGAGACACAACAAACGGAAAAGAACCGCTTACACACGCGTGAAAAGAAAAATTACTTTTTAAAAAGTCACCATGACAGAAATAGCAGGGAAAATTCCTTTGTGGGGAGGGGGTTGACTAAGCAATATACAGTATGTTTGCACCCACAAGACTTCAATCACCTTGGAAGAGGCTCAGAATACCGTAAACCCCAGTTTTGGGCTCAGGCAGGAAACTTCAGTTGAAAGCCCCGCTCCCCACTGAAAGTCGCACCGACTAGTGAATCAGCCTGCAATGACATGTGATGTACTGAGTGCCTTATAATTCCCTGCTCTGCCAGACTTGAAGGCAGGGGCTGAGGGGTTTCAAAAAAAATCAAGTGTGGCTAAAAACCTGACTGGGGGGTGCGAGTTCCTCCTGCACCCACTCTCAAGGACAAACTGACAACTTCAAAGGGGATAATAAAAATCTCTGGTCACCGGCTGTGGGGGATAAAGTGCCCCTCCCACAAAAGGGAACAGATCTTCCAAACTGACATTAAAAGACTGAGTACATTTTTAGGCATTTTTGTAACAATTAGAATGAGAAATAATTTCGTTTTATGCTAGGTTTTTATGCAATTTCCAGGTGGTTTTTAAGAGATATACTGCATTTTCCTAGGACTTTGGGGACTGAAACTGCCAGTCAAGATAATATGCTTGATCATTTGCAAAGTCATATCTGCTATACATTTGATGGAAAATGGCAAAAATGTACCAAAGGCCCATGCTACCTCGTACTGAGTTGGCGATCAGCTTACCTAATTCCCTATGACTTCCTCAAACCGCATATCTAATGCATATGTCAGGAGCTGGTAGAAATATGAAGTTATGAGACATAACTAAGTGTTTGTAAAAAAGTGGCCAAGAGAACAAAGAAGGGTAATAAAGTGCCAATAGACAGATGGTGCTCTCTTCCCTTGGACCAATCATGCCAGGGGCGGAGAGAGGAATGGTAAACTGTCCTATCCGAGGGGTAATCATAGATTACACCTCCTAGACTGTAAAGTGAGTGATGTCATTTGGGCTATATAAGGGGGGACTGTACTAGATCAGGGGACACACAACAAAATCCGGGGAGACAGAGTGTCCTGCGGTCCAGCTGGTTTTCCAGAATCCCAAACCAATGCTTACTTTGTAAGTAGCAAATAATCCCAGCCCTAAATTGTAGAGGCCTTTTTTGTAGCATTGAAAATCCCAATTGAAAACCCCATTGAAAACCCTGCATTGCTTGTGTAATTCAGTCACCTTGCCATAGAAGAATCTGGTTTAGCCTGTGTATGTTAGCATATTCCCTTTGGTAAACCTCTCAGTGTGTGTACATCCTTAGCATACTCTTAAGTAAATCAATTAATCCCCCCCATTGAATTTCCCGGTACAAGTTGGCTAAAATTCAAAATGAACCCCCATATCCCCGGTGTCTTTCTTTAATAATTATAGTCATTAAAAAGTATTGCCTCAAAAGAATTAGTCTACTTGTAACTGAAAACCGAATTTGCAAGTGTATTGTGTGCATTACCCCGAATTCCTATTTGCAGCTGTCCTCTTAAAACCCCAAACCACAGTCGCATTGAGAGCAATCCCTTTTGCCTGCAGGTATGTGATGTGTCTTTGTCTATGTCAATGAAAACCGATTTTCCTATTCTGAGCTATGCACCTTCCCTGAGATGCCAGTCATTGTAAATCCTGTGTAAAATTAATTTCCATTTGACGCTGTATTTTTCCTTTTGCATTTGCTTTCTCCCCAAAACCGATTTTCCTACTTCATTTGTACATTGCCCTGGTGTGCTGAACAGTAATCTCTAAGCCTCCCTATCTCCTGAAGTGTAGCAACACAAATGTCCTTTCATTCTGTCCATAGCCGTGTGAGTAATCAAAATCTTTTATTATGCCGTTTTGCTCAAATAATGGGTTTTCACAATCTTTGCTTACCTTTCATCCTGGGGTGGTGGGCTTTACTCAAAATCCGATTTTCTCTCTCTATCCCTACTCCTTGCCACTGCCTTCCATACAAAGGAATCAAGTTAGCTAAAGTTTGGGGGGCAGGAGTTTTGCAGCGGGGAGTGCGAAACCATTGATGTTATCCATTTCTAAAATTGCTCTTTTTCTGTGTTGCCATTAAAGATTATGAGAATTGAAACTGTATATCTTCACTGAATTGTTTTGTAGAGATTAGTGCAATTGTGTACCACAACCGTAGTGGCTGTAAAATAGTTTGGATTTTCCTTTTTCATTAAATAATAAATTAATCAATATCTTATTGATACACACCGGCCTGAATCCTGGTCCATTGTGACACAAGGTGTTTGTGGAGGTTAGGTGCGAGACGGGTTGGAGGTCTACTCCAACAGAAAAGGACCTGTTTATTCAAAATAAAAAGCGCTTTATTGTACGCCACATTCATTGTCGGGGAAGGAGTCCCTTGCTGGAGTGTGCCATGAAATAAAACTTGTGACAAAGTGGGGGCTCATGCCAGGATTGAGATAAGAGGTTTCATCCGTGACAGTGCAACATAGCAGACTAACCCATTGAAGGTAGTGTTACTTTTGGTAGCTAGAAAGCTGCGTTACACTGTGAAGGCACCAGCAAAACGTGTACCCTAGGTATCAGAGCGGTGTGGCCAAATAAAATAGTGTAACCATAAACTAGACAAGAGCAGGGTGGAGATTTTGTCCTTGCATACATAACCCACCAGCAGTAGAACACTCTTCATAATGAGCACCATGGAAATTAACATGGCTTGGGGCAGAACAAAAACATGAAACCTGGGTATCTAGTATAATGGAACAGGTTACCTCTAGAAGTATTGATGTGTGGGAGGACAGTGGCCTGTTACATCAAGCCCTGACTAACTTCTATATGACGCAGAACATCAAACATGAACAAATTAAAATGGCCCAACTCACTGGATACATGTACTTCTACATAATAGTCATGGAAGAAAAGTACCAAGAAAGTGTAACCTCTGTGAAAAATCAATCAGAGCTTTTCAATCAAACACATAGTGAGTTAATAGCTAAGGCAGTTAGAGGAGAAAATGCGAGAGAGCCAAAATTCTGAGTTAGAATTAGGAAACCTCATCAAGCAGCTAAAGGAGGAGTTGGCAATTCAGCAACAAACTAATTCAGAACAGGAGTCCGAATTGTCTGCACCGAAAGAGGAGTGCCAGGAAAGAGAGTCAACTGAAAACTGAACCAACAAGTGATATACAATAGAATCTGCTTAGAGGATAGGATTACATTTCAAAAGCGGATTGAGCAATTGGAAGAGGAGAATAGTAAGTTAATCATAAAGGAGGTCCATTCCCAAGCAGATTCTGACCAAGAGTGCCAGAACTCAAGCGCTATTAAAACAGAGAGATGACCTGACTGAACAGATTGGCACCCTGTATCAGGAAAAAGATGCCCTATGCCAGGAGGTGTGCAAATTAAAGACAGACCTGGAGAAAAGTGAGTCATGTTTTCAGGAACTGACTTACATATAATTAGAGAATGAAAAAATAATGGGGCACATAAGACAAATAGAAGGTGATCTAGAGCAGACCATACAGACCAAAAATGTGCAGAGTGAGGAGATGCATCTCTTGCAACAGAAATGGCCTGAGTACTCCCGGGCAATAAAAGAAGCACAGAAAGAAAATGAGGCCCTTTGTGATGAGAACAGGGGACTCCAGAGCCAAGTAGTAGCACAAGGGAAGGTCACAGAAGCAAGTCAAGCCCTGATAGCAGAGCTTAAGGCTCAGGCCTTTGTATATTATTAAGAAATAGGGGCTGTGAAAGAGAAATTCGAGTTAGAAAAAAAAAAAAAAAAAAAGTGCTAGATTAAATAAGGACTTGAAGAACCCTGAACAGAGAGAGTGGCGGGGCAACCCTTGATCACAGTGTGATGCCCTCTGTTCTAAGGACCTCAAGCCAACTTACCACCCTGTATGTGAAAGGCACTGCTAACTTCATGTCCACAGGTTCATAAGAACCGGGAACTATGAGGCAGCCGGACTCAATTAGGCCCAGCACGATTGATCCAGCAGGCCAGCGTCCATCAGAGATTGATTAACGTGCTTCGCTGTTTAGGTTCTGAAATATTGTGGCCAATGTATCTGACCAGGAAGACTCCTATGAAGAGAAAATCAGGGAGTTAGACTGGCAGAAACATCAGCTACAAAGGAACCACCTGGTCCACTTTGCAGATAAAAGGAGTCCGAATTCAGGCCCCAAAAGCGCATCTTGAAAACCTCCACCCAATCAGGGAGGTGGGAGGAGTTCTCTACCAACCCTGGAAGGGAGGAGTCAGATGAGTACTCCCCTGTGCGAAAGAGGGAGTCCAAGGAGAGTGACCCAGAGAGCCCACAATATATAACAGGGGAGAAGAGACTAGGCCCCGTCATTCTGGTAGAGACTCCAAGGCTCAAAGAACTAGGGAGCGCCTAGACGATAGGGATGGGACCTCCAATAGCAGCAGCTCTGAGTCTGAGGGCGAATGGACTCAGGTGCAGCGGAAAAAGAAGGCTGCCAAACAAAAAAGAACTTTGGAAAAATACCCCATTAGACAAATAAAAGCCATTAGAAACTTCATAACCTTGTACCATAAAAATGCTAAGTACTCAGTCTGGGAGCATCTGGAGCTGTATGACCAGAGGATGACATCATTTGGCATTAAAAGTGATCAGAATTCTATGGAGTTTGCCAAATGGACACTCTCCCCAGAATACTCAAGCTTCTTTTCTGGGCTGGAGGATCAGAATCACTCAAGGTGGTTCACCTACAAGGCAGCCATCTTGAAGCACTTCTCCGTGCACCGAAACCCCCAGGAGGCTCGCAAGGTGGCCTACAACCTGCAGTGCAGAGAGGATCTGGCCGAAAAGGAATTTCTCCAAGAATTAAAGCGGGCATTTGCACAAATCATTAGGCGGGTGCGCACAAACAGTAGGGAGTTCATCACTATCTATTTCCATGAACTCCCTAAATATATTATGATACAACTGGTTAGGGACTTCCACGAAGAAAGGACCCTGGGCTGGGTAATAGAGCAAGTTACCTGGATCTATGAGGTCCAAAAGCCAGTAGAAAACAAGAATTTCCCCAAAAATCCCAAACCAACCAACAACCCCGCTGCTGCCAAGGTGGCGGAGGTGAAGGTTACCCCCATTTTGGACCTAGAGATGGGGCCTCCCACTAATCAACCAAACCAGAGGCAGAGAATACCATCTGACCAGTCCCTAGCAGGTGGTAACCAGGCAGGGTACCCTACAAATGTGTCACCCGACTCTGCCACTTACATCAGCCCGAGGTACAAGGGGAACCAACCCATCTTGGGGTACGTCTGGACTCCCCCAGCTCACGGGGGTGGATCCAAGCAGGTGAGTACGGCCCCAGAAAACTTCCCTCAGGAGGGCAGTAATCTTCCACCCTCTAGTTTAAGTTTCTTCCCCAGGTACCCTCAAAACCTCAACATTCAGAGCAACCCTCTTTAATCTCCCAGTAGAGGCACTAGACAGGGGTGCCCATGGTCCCCAATGCTTTATATACTAGCCCTGGAGCCCCTAGCAATAGACCTTAGACAACAATACGATACTATAGATATCGAGGTGAGGGGGGAACAACACTTGATCTCCTTATATGCGGATAATTTGTTGCTGTACTTGAGGCACCCAGAGGAAAATCTCCAGTACATCTTGGAGGTGATGGAGAGATTTGCGGGGCTGTGTGGGATAGTGGCGAATCCCCAAAAGTCTAGTATTTTCCCGCTGGGCAGCTATAGGGGAACCCCTGTGAGACGGTTACAGGTATTACAAATACCATGGGCTGTTAGCACGTTCCGGTACCTTGGGATAGACGTGTACCATACGGTTGAAGAGGAACATGGGCACAATACTGAGGTGGCTATTTTGAAAATCGAGAAGTGTATGAAATTCTGGGTGAAGTTGCCCCTAGCAATGATGGGACGAGGTGCAATGCTGAAGATGGTATTCCTACCTAGGCTTCTGCATTATTTTGGGAATATTCCATATATGATACCTAGGAAGTTTTTTGCTAAACTGAACTGCATGTGTAGGGATTTTCTGTGGCATGTTACTCGAAACAGAGTGGCGCTATGGAAGCTGCAGACTTTTATGAAAAAGGCGGGATAAAACTGCCTAATTATGAAGTTTATTATGTAGCGAGCCAGCTGCAATATGTTGCGAAATGGCTCTCAGATGAAGCGACCCCCGAATCCAGGTTGTTCGGACATGATTGCGCCCCATTTTATTTAAAGGAGATTATCTGGCTGCCTAAAACAGAAATGAGAGAGCGCCCTAGGATGATGACGCTTGGGTCGCAGATGTGGCGCCGGGCATGCCGGATGATGGAGAACCCATTCCCATGCTCTCCCCAGATACCAATAGTTGCACTGGCAGAGGGAGATAAGCAGCTGAGGGTGATAATCAGGAACTAACGGGAATTGGTGGGGCTGGTAACGTTAGGAGATATTTGGCGAGAGGGGACTATAACAGATTTTGAGGTGCTGGGGGAGGAAACAGGGTTACACACGGGCCAGTATATCACATATCACAGAATGGTGCAGAGAATCAGGAAGACATGGCCCGAAACTGTACTAGGAGAAGAACTCATAGATGTCATATATGATATATCGGAGGGAGGGCATGAGATCTCCAGACTGTACAAGATGGATGTCTAAGGTCGGGAAGGACTTAACACAATTGAGACTGGATTGGGAAGCGGAGGTAGGAGCCCCGATAGAGGATGGGATGTGGAACGTGCCCTAGGGTACCACAAAAATATGTCAAGGAATGCGAGGCTGAAACAGATACAACTGTATAGTACGCACAGGGCATATTTGACACCTCAGAGGATCTCCAGGTTTGAAAATGCTGGACGACAAGCATGTCCCAAATGTGAAGAAGAAAAGGCTGACATGGTGCACATGTTTTGGTCATGCCCGGTAATTGAGCGATTCTGGGGTGAAGTGGCACAGAAACTAGCAGAAAAGGGGGTTAAGATCATCATAGATACAGCCTGGGCCTGCTTGCTGGGGGGTTCCCCAGATCCCAGAAACGTAAGCATGTTAGTAAATTGAAAGATCTAGCATATGTGCTTGCAAAAAGAAGGATTGCCATGGGATGGAAGACACGTCACATGCCACGGGTGGAGGTGTGGTGGAAGGACTTGCAGAAATGGGCAGAGGCAGAAACCATGGTATGGCAAGAGGCGAGCAATGTAGAGGGGGGAGATGAGGTGGGAACCCTGATGGCGTGGAAATCATTAATAGCGGAATTGTTTGGAATACAAGACATGACAATCTACGGAAAGTGAGACTCCACCACGTGCGGCAGAAACAGAGTGTGTGGAATGAATAGGCTCATATGGGGGGGGCGGGAAGCAGTGACAGAAATTAAGCAATGTACAATTGAACTAGTGATATATGCACTGCCCGTTTGGTTTGTATTGTTGTTTGGTTGAATAAAATCAATACATTATTATTATTATTTTTTTTTAAAACCCTCTTTAATCTCCCAGCTTTCAGGAGTCTAGACTACCAATCAGGGAGAGGGGAGGCCAATGGTGGAGGGCTACCAGGGAAACCTTCCATATCAACGTTACTCTGGGACAAGGGACAGTTACCCTTCCCGAGAGCAACAAAGATTTGACCAAAGACCCCCGTATCAGCCAGAGAGGGTGTCGCAACTGGAGCACCAGGTCCACAGCTAGACCCAAGACCCGAGTTGCGTGTCGAGGGCTCAGCAGAACCCTCAGATGAACATGGCTGCTCAGAACAGCTGAAACCCAGGGTCTGGCACCCCAGAACAATGACGGGGAGAGACCCCCAACAACAAACATGTTCCAGAGGAGGAGGCTTGGGTGGAAGGGGATGCAAGGCCCTCGAGGAATCTTCCTTCCTCAGCTGTCAAAAGCCCCAAGAAACCTCTGAACCTGAACCCAAATCTCCTACCCGCGAAAAGCTGCAACCTAGGGAAGAGAGGGTAAGTAGGAGAAACCAAGGGACAAAGAAAACCCATTTTGTGGAGGAAGTCAGCATCCTCCAGTTTGAAGGGGAAGAACCCTTGGAGGATTCTGGGAAGAAAGTCTTCTCTTTCAAGGATGGGGGGGGGGATTCCTCCCAGAAACTGGGTCCTACAAGACCATAACTCAGACTGGGTAGGTATGGGGACTGACCTAGAATCGCCTATGCCTGAACCCCAGAAATGTCATGCTGAGATCAGAAATGAATGAGGAATGCTCCCCCCCAAACCGGTTCAAGTGACTGTCTCTGGGAAAAGGGGGACAGCACAGAATCAAAGGAAAAAGGGGATTCACAAACTCCCCCAAATCTCAGGATGCCACATTTTATTTACAGATTCCCGAACTCTGACAGAAAACTGCCCAAGATCCCACACCGTCGGAGTCCAAAATAAAGAGATTAACTGCCCAGCTGGCCCAAAATGCCCATTTCCTTTGCCCCCTGGAGGAGAAAGAAGGTAGGTTTCATTCCCCCGTCCATGTGCAGGGGCAGTGTGCATTTCCAGCACTGGTGGAAACCGGGTCCCAAGCCACCCTCCTGTCTAAAAAGGCATTTGAGCAATTCAGGAAGGGGGGGGGGGGGGGAGTCACCAAATTCCCCTCACACCTCTTCCTGGACAACTCCAGGGGACTGCAAATCAAAATTGGGCGACAAGGTGGAATACCCAGTCATAGTAGTTTTTACAGAGGCAACCCCCTGCCTCTTAGGGAATGACCTCCTTTGGAGGTTGTCACCACTAATAGACTGTGAATAAGGTCAGCTGGATCCAGATTAACCGGCCAATAAAATTAAAACAGAGCACCAACTATGTAAGCCTAAATTGCACACGTCACATGGTTGAGCAGCGGTCTGACAAAGTCGAGTTCCATTTTAGGAACAATCAAGTCCCAGACATCACTGTAATTGCTGAACGACAACAAAATGGTGATGGGAACCCTTCTCCATTCCTGAAAAATCAACCTTCCTTCCAGGTCCAGGTGGCATTCCACACTGGAAGGAAATACCCTGAAATGGATATACTGATCCACAATTTGAAAACCCAAATCCCATGATAAAAAGTGATTAAAAACCAGCTCGAAGGTTGGCCGATATTCAGAAAAAAAGGTGAACAGCTGTTCCTCCCCGTTCAGGTAAATGAGGGGGCTGGAGGGGCCTGTGCTCGCCAGAGTATGCCTGAATAATGGAAAAAGCTTCACCAGCGAAACGTTCAGGAAACTCCCAAAAGATCAGACCATTCCCACATTTAAAATGATTGGGAAATGGGCATGGAAACTCCCAATACCAAACATCTCCTGCCTAGCAGGTGCATGCTAAACATTTCCATTGGTGATAAAAGTATAGAGCATAGTTGTTGGGTTGTGCGAGATGTCCCCTCTGCCTTCTACTTAGGCAGTGACATTCTCAATCGGTTCGCATTTAATATGGACCTCATCAATTACAAAGCCTGGTCCCGACTGGGGGGTAACCCCCATGGGCTTTGACAATCCTGAAAAGGTATTTTGGTCAGCTCAATTTCTACCATATGCAGTTGAAATTCAAATTGGAGAGAAGGTCACAATCGCAGGACAGACCGACAATTCCTAATCTCCCTAAAAATTGAGAGGACAGAAAATCCAAAACCCGGACGCTTATGTACATTTAAATCATCATCTCCAACAGCAGGGGTTGGGTTTGAACCCGACAACATTAGTTTACTTAGAACACAACACCATTTCAATATTGGTGGATAACAGCGACCCTAGGAGTATCACTCTGGGCGCAGACACCTTTATTGGAATGGCGGTTGATGACCAACATTTCTCTATTGACTTAGGGAATGAAATCATGGGACCGATCCCCAATGACTGCTACGACTGTGACGATGACATACCGCCAGAAAATATATTTACCCGGCAAGGGGGAATTCTTGGTGTACTCTTCCTGCCATTGCAGGGGGGAGTGAAGAGGTGACCAGTGACATCAGAAGGATGAGGTGGTATTCCAGGTCTACAGTGACTGCCTCTCCTACCTGAAACCTCCTGTCCAGGTCAACACCCTGACCAGAGATCTCTCCACTCCACACAGCTGGAGGATACAGCAGAGACTGCTAAAACCAATGTCTTCAGGCAGATGGTTGAGGAACGGGTCAACCTCGCTGATGCCTGCGAGATCGAGGAGCAAAAGCAATCTTTGCTGTGGACTCGTATGACTGTGGTTGCACCGAGATACATGCTACATCCATCCCCACGCCCCCTGGGATGAGTCCGGTATTCGTGAAGCAATATCGGTTGCCTCTCGCGTCTATGGAGTCACTCACAGAAATCATAGAGAACATAGAGTCCCTTGGGATAATTAGTCTAGTCCACAGTACCTTTAACAATCCAGTACTGGGAATATTAAAATCTAATGGCCAATGGAACTATGCGCAGACCTTAGGGAGCTGAACAAACGGGTCTACATGCCCTGATGGCCTCTTCCCTACATTGACCAGGGACTGGCCCAGATCCAGGTGTCAAATGTGTACACAACGCAATTGACCTGACCAATGGATACTGGACAGTTCCCGTAAGTAGGGAAGACCAGTACAAGCTGGGCTTTACCTTCGGGGGGGCAGCAATACAGATGGACCCGAACTCCCTTTGGATATATCAACTCTGGCAATGAATTTAACATCTTTCTGCACAAGGCCATGCCCGACCTGGGTCAAAGCGGTAACCTGGGCTATGTGCTATGTCCTAATTAAAAGCTCAATTTTGGAGGAACACATAGCGGAAATGCGCTATGTTCTGACCCAGTTGAAGAACTGTCCTTCCAGAAGGCGCAGTGATGTAGGATCTGCATCAACTTCTAAGAACATCAAATCACCCCTGAGGGTCTCTCTCCCCAGGTGAAAAAAGTGGAACCACTACTAAAACTGAAAGACCCCACAACTCTGTGGGAACTAAGGAGCCTTCTTGGATTGACTAAAGTAGAAAGTTCATAGATTAGGCAGAGGTCACAAGACCCCTTGTCCATTTATTAAAGGCCAGGGTCAAGTGGGAGTGGGGTCCAGAGCAAGCCGAGGCAGTAAAACAACTAAAGAGAAGCCTCTCACAAGTGCCTTGCCTAGCTTACCCCGTCAAAAACAAAGAGTTCTTCTTGGAGAGGGAGTTCTAAAATACAGGCTTAACATCAGTATTATACCAGAAGCATGACAAGGTCAATAAAGTCATCTCCTATGCGAGTACGACTTTATCCTCTGTGGAGGAAAAACTCAACAATTGTATGAAAGGCACTCCTGGCAACAGAAGGGGCATTGAAAAATTAGCGCCCGTTCATCCACGGGGATCACATCATCGTCGAGACTCCTCACCAGCCACTGCAATACCTCCAAAGGGACAGAATCCGGGCAGGGAATGCGAGTAATTCCAGAATTACTTCCTGGATTCTGCCCATGCAAGGCTTTCCTGTGGAGGTCAGACATGGCCAAAACAAGCCCCGTAATGCAAGGTTTGGCCGACTTGCACATTTGTGCTCGAGAAAACTGTCTTGAGGACAAAAGTCTCAAAACACAAGACAACATGGAGGCGTACCTGAATTCCCTGCACAAAGTCTATGAAGAGTACACTTCCCAGGGGATGCCACAGTTTATGTGGACGGGTGCTCCTACCATGTTAACAACAATGGGGAAAAGGAACTGGTGGCTGGCGTTGGGAATGCCTGGGTGAGGGATGCCCTCTGCCGGGTACAAAAAAAACAAAAAAATAAAAAAAAATAATAATAATCGGCCCCCGAAGTAGTCAGGTGGCAGAGTTGATGGCTGTTCATGAGGCCATTCTCACTGCCATGCAACACCGACTCCACGAGCTGGTCATAATCACTGATTCAGATTATGTCCGGAACGGGTTCGTGGAGCACCTGATAAACTGGAAAACCAGAGGCATGCTATGTGCAAACAATAAAGCACTCAAGCATGGCAAATTAATAAAATCTATTGATGATCTGGTCACCTCTTATGAGATGACCATCTACTGGAAGAAGATCAAGGGTCATTCCAGAATGGAGGGACCAGACAAAACCAGAAATGACCTGGCTGACCAGTTGGCCAAAACCCAAGCCATCCATGGGGATCTCCTTGAGATCGGGTCCCTATTGGGGGAAATCCAGGTCGCTGCTGTCACCAGGTCCCAAACACTTGCCCAAAATGAACTCTGAACTGCCCAGTGGAGTAAGGAGACCCCAGATGCTGATCTGATTACGGCACAAAAAGGGGATCCGATTATTAGGAAATGTTATCAACACATCGAAGACCCCGTGAATTTTTATTGACCAAAATCGGTCACATCAGGAAAGAGGATCTCCGGGTGTTGATGAAGTTTCCCAAAATGTTCCGAATCCAAGACGTTTGTTGGTACGGAGATCCATCACTGGGTGTGACCAGTGGGTGGTACCTACCTCATTCCGGAGCCTAATGCAAAGTCATGCCAATGACGCGGCCACAGCCGGTCAATAGGGGTTTCATACTGGAAATCTTGCGAGAGGTCACATACTGGCCACACATGGGTCAGGACTCCAACCAATATTTGAAGGGGTGTCTTGTGTGTGTGGCCAATTTCAGTCAAGTCACACACCAAGCTCCCCTCCAGAAAAGGGGGATGACACTGCTTTGGTCAGATTTACAAGTATATTTCATTGGGCCCGTGATTCGGTCCTCTAGAGGAAACAAGTACATGTTAACAGTAACATGCTTCTTTACCAAATGGGTGGGATGTCTACCGACCCCAAATTGCAAGGCAGAAGCAGCAGCTGCCCTGATGATCAAACACATCTTCTCTCGTTTCGGCCTCACCCAAAGGATTGAGTTGGACCCAGGAAGTCACTTCACTAGCGAGGTGATGACAAAGATGTGGGAGATACTTGGGGTAAAGAGAAAACTCCATATTGCCTACCGCCCAGCCTCTAGTGCGGGAGTTGAGAGGTACAATAAAACAATTGTGAGCATTCTTAAGAAGTTTGTGGCGGACTCTGGACCTAGTTGGGACATCCGACTACTGCATGTCCCAATGGCCATCAGGTCTACACCATCTTCTGCGACCGAAATGTCTCCATTTGAGCTAATGACTGGATGAAAAATGGTGCTTCCCCAGCATCTACTCTACAGAACACAAAAGCAGACATTGATTAACGCGTCCATGACACATGAATATATCGAGAATCTGAGAACACACCTGCAACATGCTTTTGCGTACGCTCAGCAGAATTTGAAAAAAAACTAACATCGGCAGAGGGGATGAAAACACACTACGATTTAAAGACTACTAAAAAGGAATATCAAGTAGGAGACAGGGTCTACTTGTACAATTTTCAAAGGAACCAGACCAAGGAGCTGAAATTCCTCCCTTCCTGGCGCGGCCCCTTTGAAATTCTAGACAAAATCTCACCTGTCGCCTATAAGATCTGCATCCCCAAAAGAGACGAGACAGAAGAAAAATGGGTCCACAATCAATCAGTTGAAAAGCGGTCATCCTAGACACGCTTTGAGACGGATTGATAAGCCAGGTGAAAAGTGAGCAGAGGAACCATCCGAGGAATGAAAAGAAAGGAGGAACAATCAGACGGAAGTGTGTAGATACATATAAGAAGGAGTAATTCTCTTGGTGTTCAAGTAAAAATGAAAAAAAAAGTTGATGTATACAAATTGCAAGTTGTTTGTGTGTAAATTCTTTGTAAATCTTCTGGGAAAAATGTCTATAAAACTTTAGAACTAACATCCTTAAGTTCCAGCCTGCAGAGGAAAATCCCGGGGACCTGGAAGGAAAGGAGGAAAGAGGGTGCCATCCCATAGCCCCAACCCATAGATGGAAGAGGATACTGGAGTGCCCATTCCCTGAGAAAGGAAAATTCAGTTGAAGGAAACGCCACTCTGCCCTACTCTTCCCCAACAAAAAGTCATGGAAGAGCAGGGAGGGTAGAATCTGTGGGGTGCATTTAAGGCCCTAAACAGAAATCCCCTCCACTTGAAACATCGCTTTTAAACCCCCGTCACCAAAAATGGCAGTGCTTTGCTTTCCCTGTCACATGAGTGGCAAGCATTGGAATACTGCATTCAAAAACGGCCCTGCATAGCTTGCGTTTCATCTGAGTGACAAAAAACATACACTACATCCAAAAACGGTCATTGGTCTACTTTTAGTTCACATGAGGGGCACGGATTTCAACATTACAACCCGACACGGCTTTTGCTTTCCATTTCATTTGAACAGCAGCCCTTGAAACACGGCAAACGGAAAAGCATGGCTTGCACACATGTAAAAAAGAAAAATTACTTAAAAAAAGCCACCATGACAAGGATAGTTCTGCTTGCACAGAAATAGCAGGGGAAAGGCTGTGGGGATGTACAGCATGTTTGCAGTAGGTTTGCACCCACAAGACTTCAATCACCTTGGAAGAGGCTCAGAATACGGGAAAACACAGTTTTGGGCTCAGACAGGAAACTTCTCAATTGAAAGCCCCACTCTCCACTGTAAGTGGCACCCACTAGTGAATTAGCCTGCAATGACATGTGATGTACTGAGGGCGTTATAATTCCCTGCTCTGCCAAACTTGAAGGCAGGGCATTAGAGGAAAGCAAGTGTGGATAAAAACTTGGTGTGGAGTTCCTCCTGCACCCACTCTCAAGGACAAACTGACAACTTCAAAGGGGGGTGATAAAAATCTCTGGTCACCGGCCGTGGGTGATAAAGTGCCCCTCCCACAACAGGGGACAGATCTTCCACATTGACATTAAAGGCTTGAGACAATTTTTAGGCATTTATGTAACAATTAGAATGAGAAAAAAATATTTTATACTATGTTTTTATGCAATTTCCAGCTGGCTGCTCAGAAGAAGTGACAACTATGAGATTTGGTGGAAAGATGGAAGGTGAAATTAGGAATGTGCTTGATCATTTGCAAAGTCATATCTGTTATACATTTGATGAAAACAGCAAAAATGTACCAAAGGACCATGCTACCTCGAACAGAGTTGGTGATCGACTTACCTGATTCCCTATGACCCCCTCGAACCGCATATCTAATGCATATGTCAGGGGCGGGTAGAAATATGAAGTTATGAGACATAACTGGGTTTTTGTCAAAAAGTGGCCAAGAGAACAAAGAAGGGTAATAAAGTGCCAATAGACAGATGGTGCTCTCTTCCCTTGGACAAATCATTCCAGGGGGTGGAGAGAGGAATGATAAACTGTCCTATCCTAGGGGTAGGGGTATTCAGAGTACACCCCCTAGATTGTAAAGTGAGTGATATCATTTGGGTTATATAAGGGGGACTTAATAGGTCAGGGGACATAACAAATTTCGAGGAGACAGGAGGAGGAGGACGGAGAGGAGGCAGCTGAACCATACCAAGCAGAGTGCAGTGACCAGACCCCTTGCCTAGTTTAGTTCAGTTTCTTTATTTGTACCGCACACCGAACCCTCAGGTAACTGGGCGCCCAAACCTTATGCAAGAGTTAGACAGTTTAGACAACAACAAAAATGAAAAACAGAAGAAATAAGTGCAGGTCGACCATGCTTACATGTGGGAATCGAGAGATGAAAGAATCAGTTACAATACCAAGCTGCTAGCATTACAAAAGACATGAAGAGAATAAGCAGGCAAGGTGTAGGCAGGGTGAGATATCTGACCACTCCTGTTTCTTACTGAAGAGTCAGCTCTTTACTTTGGCTCTAAAGGTCCAGAATGAGGGTTCCATTCTACGGCTGAGGGGTAGGGCATTCCACTGTTTGGTGGCTAACACAGGGAAACTTGCTCCCCCCGTTCTTTTTAGGAGGAATCTAGGAACGGCAAGGCAGTGTGAGTACACGGCTCTAGTTGGTTGCCGTTTGTTGATTTTATCTGCCAAGTATTTGGGGGCAAAATTTGAGAGGCACTTGTGGGTGATGACGAGCGTTTGAAGGGCAATTCTATGCCGTGCTGGTAGCCAGTGGGCATCCTGTCTCAAACTAGTGACGGGAGTAGATCACGGTATGCTTAATGCTGATCTTAAGGCATTATTTTGAAGGACCTGGAGTTTATTGAGGTTCCTAGGTAGAGGGTGTTACAGTAATCAATCTTGGCCAACACTAGTGCCCTGGCTAAGGTAATGCAGCTACTAGGCGATAGGAATGACTTGCAGGCGTTAACTAGCTTGTTAGTGTAGGCTGTGGAGTAGGCAGTGGCATTCACTTGCTTCTTGAGAGAGAGGGTAGAGTCCAAGTATACCCCCAATGTTTTGATTTCTTTAGCCACTTTGATCGGGTTTCCATGGGTTTTGATGGATGCATAGCAGGAGTATAATTTGTTAAGGCGTGTTTGGGAGCCGACGATCAAGAGCCTAGCTGTCCAGAGTGTCCCGAGATTCAGCTGGCTTTCCAGAATCCCAAACCAAGGCTTACTTTGTAAGCAGCAAATAACCCCAGCCCTAAATTGCATAAGCCTTTCCTTTTTGTAGCATTGAAAACCCCCATTGAAAACCCCATTGAAAACCTTACATTGCTTCAGTCACCTTCCCATAGAAGAATCTGTGTTTAGCCTGTGTATGTTAGCATATTACTTTTGGTAAACCTTTCAGTGTGTGTAAATCCTTAGCATATTCCTAAGTGAATCAATTAATTCCCCCATTGACATTCACGGTACAAGTTGGTTAAAATTCTAAATTAACCCCCTTGTCCCTGGTGTCTTTCTTTAATAATTATAGTCATTAAAGTATTGCCTCAAAAGAATTAGCCTCCTTGTAACTGAAAACCGAATTTGCCTGTGTATTGTGTGCATTACTCCAAATTCCTATTTGCAGCTGTCCTCTTAAAACCCCAAACCATAGTCCCATTGAGAGCAATCCCTTTTGCCTGCAAGTCTACCTGTGATGTGTCTATGTCTATGAAAACCGATGTTCCTATTCTGAGCAATACACCTTTCCTGAGATGCCCGTCATTTTAAATCCTGTGTAAAACGAATTCCCATTTGCCGCTGCATTTTTCCTTTAGCATTTGCTTTCTCCTCAAAACCGATTTTCCTACTTTATTTCTACGTTGTCGTGGTGTGCTGAATAGTTATCTCCATGCTTCCCTATCTCCTCAAGTGTAGCAACACAAATTTCTTTTAATTCTGTCCATAGCCGTGTGAGTAATATTCCAAATCTGGTTCTGCCATTTTGCTCCAAAAACGGGTTTTCACTTTCTTTTCTGGCCTCCCATCCTGGGGTGGTGGGCTTTACTCAAAATCCGATTTTCTCTCTCTATCCCTACTCCTTGCCACTCTCTTCCATGCAAACGAATCAAGTTAGCTAATGTTTGGGGAGGGGGAAGTTTTGCAGGGGGGAGTGTGAAACCATTGATGTTAACCATTTCTCTTTTTCTGTTTTGCCATTAAAGATT
The DNA here is from genome assembly GCF_040938575.1 of Ambystoma mexicanum. Classification (NCBI taxonomy): domain Eukaryota; kingdom Metazoa; phylum Chordata; class Amphibia; order Caudata; family Ambystomatidae; genus Ambystoma; species Ambystoma mexicanum. The sequence goes on from NC_090937.1 coordinate 647,913,268, forward strand.
GTGAGAATTTTAACAGCATATCTTCAATTAATTGTTTTGTAAAGATTAGTGCAATTGTGTACAACAGTAGTGTCTGTAAAAGTGTTTTGATTTTCCTTTTTCATTAAATAATAAATATCTTATTGATACACACCAGCCCGATTCCTGGTCCATTGTGACACGGGGTGTTTGTGGAGGTTGGGTACGAGACGGGTTGGAGGCCTACTCAAACAGAAAAGAACCTGCGCTTTATAAAAAATAAAATGCACTTTATTGTACACCACATTCATTTCCAGGGAAGGAGTACCTGGCTAGAGTGTGCCGTGTAATAAAACCTGTCACAACAGAACATTTTGAGATGGCAAGGGGCGAGACATTCACAATGAATCTGACCAATGATCTGCACGTATGATCCACCGAACTAGGTTGAAATGCAGTCCAAAACCTTTTCACTGCAAACTAAATACACCTGTGAAAATGGTGCTTAGCAGGCTATTAATCAAAATAATTAAAAGATGCTAAAGAATTTGTGAGGAGAAATTGGAGGGTTTTAAAAAATAAAATAAAGATTTACCGATAGATTGGAGTCTAGAGTATGGTCAACTCGGAGAAAAAACTCCAAAGCAAGGCCAAACAGTAGGATTGGAGATGTAAATAAGAGTACCTATCAAATTTAAACATGTATAAGGAATATGTGCTACTCCCCAGGAAGCAGTATTTAATTTGTGGTGGTGTTTGCCAGGGCTCAGCCCTTGCACTTATTTCTGAGCCCCGGCACTTTTTTTTTTTCTGAGACAGTTTGATTATGATGTGGTATTTTGGCAACTATTATTTTAACTGCTAAATTAAGAAAGAACCCCAGAAAGACAGCGCCAAATATGGGTTGCAGAGCTAACAATGTTTTTATTATAACAAAATTGCCCTCCTTGATGACACGTGTTTCGGCCTTTCTTAAAGCCTTTTTCAAATCAGGGCCTCTTATTCAATGCAATCTGTTGCCAAACATTTAATGTTGGTGATAACCAACAGGCAGTTAATTCAATAGAAAATATTTCAAGAAAAAAAAAAAAAGATCACTAAATCAAAAGATAACCATTGTTGCATATGTAGTAGGAAATTATCAGATTAGAACATTATTATAAATTAAGAATGACAAAAATGTAAACCAAAATAAAATTGAAAAGAAACAAATCCAGATACAAATGTGGTTGGTAATGGGGAGGATACGTAGGAAAAGAGGGAGAGAAAAGGTAAATTTAGTCCAACTTGTTTTGTATTTATATCACCAAAAATGGCACAGACATCTTTATTTTCCAAAGAGGGAATCAAGGGGTTAGTTCAATTTTACCTTATTGTCTTGTATGCCCCCATACCTTAACTCGTTTCCGCTCGGCAGTGTCTGGGTTCAATCCCTTCAAAATGTGCACTTTAAAGGGCATTTTCATTAGATTCTGCTAAACCACTGTGCACTACAACGTTAAGTCATATCCCCTCAGCGTGTTTAGTTGCCTTTAGTTTACTTAATTATGCGTTTGTATACTAGTTCATTTGTTGCCCGAGAATTAGTTATTGCATTCAGTATTTACACATCAATGATGCCGCGATGCCGTGCAAAGACGCTGTATAACTTAAATGGTTCAAAAAGACACTTCATTTAAAGTTCACCGTTTCCTAACGCGGAGTATCACGCAGTAAAATAAGTCCTAAAATAGATGCTGTATAAAGTTTTCAGACGTTACGTGATGAATGTTAAGTCTGGTCACCGCGGTAGAGAGAGCTATACTTTGCAGATAGTCTCTTAACTGTGGTCTCGGTCATTCCGCGTTCAATCGCGCTCTTCCATTCCTCGAAGGGGCGCCGAATGGCGTCCTCCCGCATTATATTGTTAAGATTTGGTTGTCATGACAGTAGACTCAGAGTCCTTTTTCAGTGGCTATTTTAACTGCCAGTCACACACTTAAACATCGGTCTCATGTCAAGACACGGCAAGTACGTTATTTTAGGGGTACGTTGACTGGCATTTGTAAATCACAGATCTGCCGTAGGGAGTACATCCATCAACCACAATAAACTGGTGACAGTTGCAGCTTTAACCCTATATATGCTGACAGCATTGGAAGCAGGTCGTGCCATGTGCGTGTTATAAAATATTTGAGCAATGCACTCATTTCTTTTTACAAATTAAGTGCTGCCAGAAAGTACCTGACTCCACAAGCATATAGAAGGGAATTCCAAGCTTATTAATACAGAAGGGTGTTCATGATAAGATGGATGAATGTATTGCCCCGGCTTGAGACGACTGGTCCCAGATGTGGCATCGAAAAATCTGAGCTTGTCGAACACTGTGTGAAATGTATGGCACTTACTAATTTTGAGAACATGAAAGTGTTGCACGAACTCTGAGGAAATTTGTGGACCATGTGGAGATTATCAATACAAAAACAGTTTAGGCAACGATGTATGTCCGGAAAGCAACTCTCTCGAATCCTGGCATTAAGTAAATTATGGTTTGTCATTGAAAAGGAATTAGAGCACCGATATATTGCAGATCGACATTCTACGAATAACTAAAGCATGTTATAAGATTTTAAAAATGTTGTTTTCGTTTCATTTAAAGTGTATAAGAGGACATGTGATATGTTGTTTTAAGCAGTTGCATTTTTGTATTAATGCATTGCATTTAAATAATGGGATATATTGTTTGAACTGTGGTGAAATTATGTAATTTTGTGTGCGAAAAGTTATTTAACAGTAGCACACCATGAATAAGAATAGGTTGCTAAACTACAGGGTGAATTGTAAACTAAAAGTCGTTAAGCATTACAACCAATACTGCATGCCTCCGAAATCAACCTGTAAATTAACCTATCATTTTATGTCAGAGGGCCTACAACACGGAACTCAGTATGTGCCTTTAAAGTCTTAAGCGGGGCAGCCTTGGGCTGTTTTCATACAAACGTCAGACGTTTTCATTAAGGTCTCTAAAATTGTGAATTCAGAAATGCATGGCATGCCCAAAGCACTGAAATACTACATTGCAGTCTTGCACTCTCGGCGCTCACGGAGCGACTGCCAGCGACCGAATGAAAATCTTAAAAAATGTTTTGCTTATGAAGCACCCGTCTGGATGGAGCTCGTTAGTGGGCGACGTATGGCACTGCCAACACTCTCGTTGCAGAAGACCAAATCGTCAAACATGTTTGTCTGAACGAAACCCAAAGCATACAAAACGTGTGTATTGAGAGTGGACATTTCCAAACAGCGGGACAGAGGGTACCTTCATGGACGGAGCGCGCCCCTGAGTGCACGCATGAATCTGGTCTTCATCACTGCCTTCCATCTGTCGGACTGAAGCCCTTAGCTCTTGGAACGTAATTGATCGTCCACGTTAGACGCATCGTTCTTTACTGAAGTATTATTACTTAAAATGGTGTATACCTCATCAATCCGGAGGATAGTATTGCGAAGGAGGGGCAGAGGAACTAGAATTCATTTGTACTATCATATCCTCTAAGGTCAGTCATGGTAAGTCTAACTTTGGACATTCCAAGCTGATGTAAGTGACCTGTTCTTTGACAAAAATGCACTGGCAAAGCCAAGGTCAACTTGCTCACAGACGTTCGTGTATGGATGGCTAGAAGGTTAGATGGAGGAGTTTGTATGTAAAGTGATGGCTTAATGAGCGCGATTGTATGGATTCATATGACTGGGTGGATGTGCTGTGCTGCACAGGACAGTGTCGTCGGCCTTTCCTGGTGTTTGATGTCCCACATAGGGCTAGGGGAGCGACAGGCTGCAGAGTTGGTGAGAGGGAGGGCCAGTACAAGCCATATAGGGTTAATAGTGGGATAGCAAGGGGATCAGCTGCACACAGTTGGTGCCTGTGGGTTGGAGAGGTAATGGTGTGGGCAGGTGAATTTAGGACAAGTGTTTCTTCCCCCCCATCCCCCGAGTCACCGTCGTCTGTATGGTTTTGCAAGGGTTAGCATGGAAGAGACTCTCACTGGCCCTCCGTGTAGTCTGACCTCAGACTCACGCTCACTGGATGAAGGGGTCTGGTCTTCCCTCCCTATGTAATCTGTGTGGAGTGGAGTCCAACCTGTACGATTTTATGCACCTACCTCGGACTACTCGTCAACCTTGAGAGTGGCATATTGTGCCAAGGATTCATTAACTGAGAAGGACACCTTATGTGAAAGTACATAGTAACTGCAAAACGAGTGCATGTTTTTTCGTACATACACACGTTATGTGGGCATTAGAGAGCAGGCGTGATCATGCAGAGTAAAAAACATTTACTGTAAAACACTGAAATCTCACAGTACGCTCATAGATGGATGGCATGGCATTGTGCTACAGAAAAGGTCACACCGTTCTCCTTTCACCTGCAATCAGCATTAATGTTGAGAGAAAAGGGGAGCATTCCTAGCAAAAAACATGCGGATATTGTACATTAAAGAGTGCCACGTCTATGTGTATAGAACAAGTGTATGACAATTAGACCATGTGTTCACTTGCGTTTTATGATTCACAGAACCCCGAAACATGAGTAGTCATGAGATGTCTGCCTGCTCCTGCATTAGAGAACATCGAGGCTCCAAACTAGGGCTCTTATTTCTTGGTTGATTAACGTGGTCTTCTTCCATTGGACAGTTCAGAGAAACAGAGCAATACTGAACACAGAGCCCATTGAACCACTCTATTCCATGGGCCATCCTTTCACTAGCCTTTGGCTCGTATTCCCAGGTGCTATTCTGGAGCAGGGTTTGCCATTTTGTTGTGCTGATAAGGGGTGGGATAAGGGGTGGGAAAAGGGGATGCCTGGCGCAGATCCAAATAAAGCCTTCCGTGATCTATCCATCATGACAGGCCTCAAACCTTGTTTAGATGCTGAAAGAGGGGTGGGCCACAGGGGAGGAGGGTCTTGCCACGAAAGGACCTACCCATCTACCAGGGGCCACATGTCATAAACATTAGGCACCAAGGCACATGCAAATGCACTTCAAGTGACCCAACATTAACTATGGCCAGCATTTAATAAATACAAAATCTAAGTCAGCAGTACTAATTGAGGGGACGTTAATATGCTAAAGAAAATCCTATCTTAGACCTTAGTTTAATGTGCAATACAAAACACTCAAACTGTCGACAAAGGTGCGTTTCACTCTTCTTTAGTGGGGTGTACTCTCAATCAGGAGACCCTCCATATCTCTTCCATAGGCCTTCATCAGGGCATAGACAAGTTTCAAACCACACAATTTTCTGCCACCGTGTTCCCGTCCCAGAAGAAAAATATTCATTTTCCAGAGGGGCCTGCATACAAACATAGGCACACGTCAACCCACTGTGCATTTAAAATACAATGTACTATTCTAGCACAACACAGTTGTAACTCAGGATAGGTAAAGCACACCAAGGACCTTTCAATCGCGTCCAAGACTGCAATTAATGGCGTTCAAAATTCTCAATTTCTCTTGGTCATAACCCTTTCAACCGACTCAAATCACACGGCATCTTAAAAAAGGAAATTGTAACACACTTCTGTCACACCCTTTATATTTCCAAACTCATAATGGATATGCCAAGCTCAAAACAAGTGAAATGCACTTACTTCACCTGCCCAGCTTTAGGTCTTGCTGGGTCAACCTTCTTTGGGTGATTGAGGGATTGAGGCTCAAGGTAAATACCCTTTCACAGAAGCTCCCTCACAGACGCACTTACAGGATGCAGCGCATGCACACAGTGCGCCACACACCAATATGGGTCCTTTCTGGCTGGGCATCCCGCAGGTCACTTAGCATACCAGCTTGCTCAAAGTACCAATTTGATTCTAAAACATGTAACAGAACAATTTTAATGAATAGTATTCGGAAATCTAACGACATAGGAACTCGGCATGAGTTGGGCCTTAACCCTTAAATGCGGTAGTAACGCTATTTCTGCTGCATTTAAAGGTTGGCCCAATCATGAGTCAGACGGTAAGTGGGTGTTTTACCTCAAGCTTTTTTGCTGGAGGTAAAAATGTCCCCTTAGCGCCTGTTTTCAGTCATTTTGGCACTATTACCGCCGGCAGTAATCGCACCCCCTGACCCAATGGGGAATGGGAATTTACCGCTGTACCGCTACTTGTGATAGCTCCGGACCGATTAGTGGCAACTCTATTTGTACTGGCTGTATCCCAGTGGTATTACCCCCGGGATACCGCCAGACTCCTGATGAGGCCCATAGTCCTTTCAAAGAAGAGGGAAAAATGGAAATCACTCAAAAGGATTGTGGGTATTCAGATTTTCTGCACAGTCTGCTTACACTCCCTCTCACTGTTAACTGCTTTGAGCTCTAATACAAGCATTTGGGATAGGATTTTAACAGGATTTATGATACGTTTTGTCACATCTTCTGAACTACCAAGGTGGAATGTGAACATGCAGAAAAATATGAACCTTGTCCGCTGGGTTTGAAGAGTCGGACAGCAGCCTGGGGGTACAGAGGGAGGCGGGCAACTGCTCGGTATAGAGAGGAAGACGGGTCTGCCAGGACGTAGCTTAGCCAGTAATGAAGATTACCCAAGCTTACAGCAGAGGGAGTCTTGATTCTATTAAAGACACAGAGGCAAGCATTATGCTTCATCTTCTTTTATTCTAACTCTCCAGCAGTTTCAAAACTTCATAAAACTTTGATAAAATGTACAAAAATGTTTCTTTTTAACTAAGAACTTCAACTCCATATGTCCTGTCCTTGTCCCGAAGTTCCATAGACCACTGCCTTCTCTCTGCACCAAGCAGGTCACTTCCTGTATAGTTGCATTCCTCTTCTGAACTATCCCACCTGAACAAAATGTCTCAGAGGCAATTGACCAACCAAAGGACTCGATTCCTAGCCCTCAATTCCTAGCCCTCAATTCCTAGCCCTCAGCCGCGGACTAGATCGAACCTCGGTTCTGCACATTCTGATGCAACCCTACTCCTGCCGACTCTGTTGCAGCCCTCAATCTTCCCCTGTGAGATGAGAAAATCTATTTATGGAGGGTATACGGAGCAGCACAATCAACATCATCAATTACACATTATTAGCGTACCAACACAATCCCTACGAATGCAACAGCAGGAATAATATTCACCTCTTTGTCTTTAATTGACCCAAGAATCTCTGTGCTGTAAGCTTGGGTAACCTTCATTAATGTCAAGACCAGAGGCGAGCATTATGCTCGTTCAAAGCTCGGAACTACCGTTACTGCCACTGACTACTGGCTTAAAGTAAAACGCCCTAAATGAGGAGTCATCGACCAATCAGCTGCCCGCAAGATATCTGGCAGACTGGCTCCTACCATAAACGCTTTGGAAGCTCCTCTTACACAATGAGCCCCAAAAGTGAACAAGTCTACCCCTGCTTGGAGCAGGACTTCCATGACCCATCGGTCTATAGTCGGTGAAGCCACCGCCTTGAAGGAGTTCCACCACGCGATCTGGGAGCACTGGGTGGCTCCAGCTAGCCTGAACCAGTCTGACCTGCGCTCATACTCCTTGATGAAAGATGCCACACACAGGTCAGGCAGTTCTAGTAAATACGGAAATGAAATTACTTTGGAATTAGGCTTCGTCCTCCTCACTAGGCTAAATGCAACTCCTGTCCACCTTTTGGGCCTTGACATGAGACACTCTCCTAGAGCACACCAGACACAGCAGCATAGCCAGCTTGCCCGACAATTGTAGCAATGACAAATCCTCGTTGATCAGCCAACTAATGAATAGCTGCAGGACAGCGTTGACGTTCCACATATAAGCATACCTCGGCGTTGGTGGCATGTGAAATTTCACGCCGTTCAGAAGCTGTACTACCGCTGGTTGCTCTCCCACAGGTCTCCTACCTACTATTGCGTGACCTGCTGAGATTGCTTACCTATGCACTCCCAGAGTTCTGAAGCCCCTTGCCCTCCTTGTTTAGGTTGCTAGATAATTCAAACCTTGCACTAGAGGGGCAGAAATGGGATGAAAACCGAGCTGGCGGCACCAAAGCTCCCACTTGCGCCACGCTGCATTATAGCTCGTGACCGTAGAGGGAGCCCATGACTCCTTGATGAGCTGGGCAGTGTGTCCTAAAATGCCTGGCATTCTCCACTTGCTTCGATTCCCTGTAAGCAAGCAGCGGGAGATCGTCCGTCATACTCAGAGGATGAAACTGCCCCGTCGGGTCCTGCAGCAGGTCCCGATTATGAGACCTGGAAACTATGCTTGCGAATTCCGGGCGTGGTTAGCGATCACCCTTTCCGCTCTCTCCCTGCAGATTTTTGTTAAGACTCTGGCTATCTTGACGAACGGGGAAAAGCATAATGCCTCGCTCCATTCCAATGGTGCAGAAACGTGCCCACGCCAAGCACTTCCGGATCTAACCTCCAGCTGAAGAATCTGGGACTCGAGTATTTTGTCTGGAGACAAACAGATCGATGTCTACATTGCCGCAAAGTGCCGGTATCTTGTTGAAAATCTCACTTTGGAGCATCCAGTCGTTGGAGTCCAGAAGATATCCGGTGTTCCAGTCTGCCGACAAGTTCAGTTTCCCTTGAAGATACTCCACTGTTCCGCCAGCATCTTGGACTTTGCCCCCCCTAGGTGGTTTATAGATCTTACGGCGGACACATTGTCCATCTTGAGGAGAATGCAGCCGTCTACTCTGCCTTTCGAGAACGTCTTGATTGCGAACAAGCCTGCCGTTTATGTGAAGACTCAACTCCTCTGGACTCCACTTTCCCCCCACATTTCAGAAGTACCGCACCTGGCCCGCCAGCCAAATCTGCCACCGTCTATATATATATATATATATATATATATATATATATATATATATATATATTATAACTATAATTCGATCTGGAACATCTCAGAAGATCGCTCGTCAGTTCCATTCTTCCATGTTTGGGAGCCACCAATGTTAACTCTGTCCTGCTCTCTTGATCCTCAGGGACCAGCTGGCAATTAACTAAGCCTTGCTGAAGGTGCCTTATCTTTAGTCTCTGAAGGGCCCTGTAATGCAAGGGCCCTGGAAATACAGCTTGAATGGAGGACACCTAGAGACCTACTACCCTCGCTAAACCCTTGGCCGATATCATCTCCTTCCTGTGACAAGCTCTTATTACCTTCTTTGTGTCTCATCTTCTGCGCTGGAAGCTCCAGCATCGCTTTCCTGGTATCTATTATGAAACCCAGAAAGACCATCCTTTTTCTCCTGATAAGGAACACTAGTGACTTCAGCAGGAGTGACAGCCATTGTATCTGCTCTTTCAGCGTCACTTTCTCTGCCGCTAGAACTAGGATGACGTCTAGGAAATTAGAATGCTCGAATATCCCTCTCCCTGGCAACTGCTGATATCGCTTTCATGAGCTTGGTAAATGCCCACAGGGCTGAGGAGAGGCTGAACCGCAGAGTCTTGAACTGCTATGTTCAAACCACCACACAAAGCACAGAAAGGGGCGATGTGATCCTCCAGCACTACCGGCACCATGAGGTATGCATCCTTCAAGTTTATGCTCACTAGCCAATCCCCTTTCATGAGGATATTTCTGAGGAGGTGAATGCCCTCCATCTTGAAGTGCCTGTAAGTAATCCAACTGTTGAGGCTCTCCAGATTTATGACTGGCCTCACCTCGTCCTTCCTGTGAACCAGAAATAGGCTACTGATGAACTTCAGTCTCTCTACTGCTACCAGTTCTATTGTCCCTTTGTTCTTGAGATGATTTAGCTTCTCTTGGAGGATGCTGTCCTTCCGATACAGTACTATTTTGGCCGAAACTCACGTCTGCTCAGGGTAGACCATGAATTCTAGCCGGAATGCTGCTGCCGTCTGCGAAACCCAGGCATAGCTTAACAGGTCGTGCGATGCACATACACATTCGTGTCCTTTCCCCCCACTGGTTGGTAATATCTGTAGGTCTACCCACCTGACTGCGATGCTGGATATCTGGTATAGCCGTGTCCTCTGCGGCCCCTAGTAGATCTCCACCTTGCTGGAAAGGAGTCGTCTTGGTGCCTCAACTCCCAGAAATGGGCACTGGGGCCCGAGGTCTGCGTTGCGAGCTGTGCTGACTGGCCAAACAATCTCTAGAGCTGCCGGTCCTGGCAAACACTATTGGGGAATATTTTTCTTATAGAGGACTATAGGGCCATGTATGTTCCCAAAACCTTGCTCATCTCTTTTGCAAAGGCCTCCCTGAGCAAGAGGCCTTGGGGCCTCTTATGTTGCGAGGTCTCCTAATTTGCAGTCAATCTTCAACAGCAACCCTCTCCTACGCTCTGAAAAGAGGGCGCAATTAGCTTTGCCTAGTAACTAGGCTGCCCTCTAGGCCCAGTTGCCCAGTGTCTCTGCGTCCACTGGTTCCCCAGTGTCCTTGGACCTCTCTGCCAGGTCCATAATCTTTGCAATTGGACCCGCCAGGTCGAGAACCTTCTCCTGGCAGGTCCTCCATGACCTGTCCATTCTTTTTTGCATGTCCTTGATGCCTTAGTCACAAACGTTATCATTCGCGGGTCGCGCTCCAGCGTTTCTGCCACTTTCCCTGTGAGCTCTAGGCGCGAGCATTCCGACTTCATTCTCAGTCTGGTCCCCTTTTCCAGTGGCTTATGTAGCCTCTGTGCCATGTACTTTGTCTGTCTAGGAGATGGTTGCCAGTCTGTGGGTGCCTGACTGAATCACGATCGAACATGTCAGGCATCTCGAGATCGGATCTCTCTTGTTATTTTCCTTCCTCACCTCTTCCTCCCCTCTAGGGGTTGGATTGTTTTGTCGCCAGTCTGCATGGCTGACGCGAACTTAGCACTGTCTGATGCTGTGTCTCAATCACCCATATTCTCTTCCCCTGGGGATGGGGGGGGTCTGAGGCGTGGAACTTTTCTGCATGAAAACTTGCTTCAACTTTTCAAACGCACCGGTCGCCTCTGGGTTACTCCCACTTCAACCTTTATCATGGCACTGGGGAGTTGAAGAGTTTCCTCTTCCAAGCCGATGTACTCCCCTGGTCCTGCACATCAGTCTGACTGTGCATAGAGGGCATGCTCTTACGTTCTAGGTCAGCTTTTAGTTGGCTGCTATTCCCAATCAGGATCTCCAGCGTGTTTATTCTATCTTGTAGTGGCTTGACACCCTGGGCCACTGCCTTCACTAACGAGTCCCCCTGCACCTTTTTAAACTGAGGGCCAGGTCTTTGTTTTCAGCTTTCTGCTCTTGGCTTCCCTCACTCCAGCTGTCTTCACCAAATGTAGACATAACGAGCAGCAATGCTCTCTGATGCTGCTAATAATTGTGCCTCACGCCTGAACCAGCAGGCTGAATCACACGCCCATGGCATACAGGCTGCGTTCAGTTTGTGGGGTTGCTAATGCTCCTTTAGAGCTCAATATATATTCAACAGGGTTCCAAATTGAAGGGAGCTGGGAGCTATTTAGCTCCTGCTTGTAGCCTAGAAGAGCCTGGTTAGCTTGACATCAACAGCTACTTTAGGCTCCGCATGCCAACTGATGCCGAACAAACACACCTATATGAATGTAAATGTTTATTTGGAACAAACTATAAATAAACATTAAGACACATTTATGAGACATTTAAAGCTTGATGGGTCATAAATAAGGGACAAAATTCTAAGTTTGCATCTTATGTGGAAGTCACATTTGTAGAAAGCTATGCACTAGCTTCTGGTTCTCCAGTAGCAGCTCCTGATCACTGGTCAATGTTTGATATCCAGGAGCTGGTTTTAGCTCCTGCTTATCCAATCTCAATTTCGGTTCCTGTATTCCCGTTATGTATGGGTAATGTCATGCGCTATAGTGGCTCGCTCTATCAGAACATGTGGAGCTTTATACAACAAGCACGATCTCCGCTTCACTGTTAACTCTGTGAAGCTGTTGCGGAGTCGCATCTTGGTTTCGGAGCCTTCGATGTACGGCGGCTCTGCTGGGACCCACGCTGCGTCCACGCGAAAGCTCGATGTACGGCGGCTCTGCTGGGACCCACGCTGCGTCCACGCGAAAGCTCTGAAGCCTCCTGAAAGAGCGAGCGGGTCTCCTGATGTGGGCTGCAGAGCTCACGGACCCAGCGCGATCCCGTGGCTGTACTCTATCCGCTACGATCAACACAATCCTCACGCAAGGTCACAGAATTTCATATGTGGAGACAGTGTTTAACATATACACGTTATTCTGTCCAATATAGATAACAAAATTGCAGTTATCTGTCCATCAATGCTCTACAGACAAAAGTAAGACTTATCTTGCAGAAGACACCTATACAGGAAGTGACATGCTTGGTGCAGATAGAAGGAAGTGGTCTATGGAACTACACGACAAGGACAGGACATATGGTGCTGTAGTTCCTTTTAAAAAAGAAAATACATTACTCACCGTAATCGTATTTCTGATGCTTGTGAATCTGCTTAGAATCACATGCCAACATCTAGTGGTAATCAAAGAGTATTGCATCTTTTTTTTGAAGATCGAAAAGGGACGTGGACATGGCGTGACTAACACTATCCTAACGCGACATGTGGTGTACACAAAATCCCTCATGCATAGATGTAGCACCAGTTTTTCTTTTCATCTGCCATGAGGGAGCCTTGAATAATGTGGGAGTGAGTTCAGAAGAGAGTATGTAAGATATCTATGTTCCTTATACTCCAAGAGGGGAGGAAGGGTGGGCGCATGTAAATCTAAGCAGATACAACCATCAGAAATACAATTATGGTGAGTAATGTATGGCTTCTGATGTTTATGAATCTGCTTAAAATCACATGCTGTGCATAGACTAGCAAGCAATACCCAGAGATGGTGGTGGGATGTGTGACGGAACAGTAGCAAAGAGAAGTCTTAGCACTGCTTCTTCCACCTGAGAATCAGTGTGTATCTAAGCAGTAATGTTGGGTGAAGGTGTGAACAGAACTCCAGGTTGCTCCTGTGCATATTCTAGAGGAACATTTCCAATGAATGCTATGATAGGCCCTGTGCCCAGAGTAGAATGAGCTCTATCCGCAAAGGATAGATCTCTCTTTTCAAGACTAACACAGTGTGATGCAATTTACAATCCACTTGGAAATTAGTGATTTAGAGACAGGGTTGCCTTCTCTACCAGCTGCCACAGAGACGCAGAATTGGTTTGTTTTTCTCAGTGGCTTCATCTTCGCAAGGAAGTAAATTACTGGCCTCCTCACATCCAATGTGTGGAGGCTTCTTTCTGCCAAGTTAGTGGCGTTTTGGAAGAAAGTGGGAAGTTAGATTGATTGAAGTTTGAGATAGATTTAGGTGCAAAACATGTGTGTGTGCGCAAAACCACCTTGTCTTTGTGAATAGTCACGAAGGGATCTCGAACTGAAAAGGCCTGCAGTTCACTAAACTTTCTTATTGGAGTAATGTCCACTAGGAAGGCAGTCTTATAGGTGAGGGCCTCAAGGCTAGCCTTGTGCATAGGTTCAAAAAGAGGGCCCATTAACCTGTTAAAGGACAATGTTCAAGTCCCATCCAGGAGTTGGGTTGGAATAGAAGGATGAAGTCTCTTCACCCCTTCGATGAAGGGCTTAATAACAGGAATCTTCCACCATGAAACCTTGCTCTGGGATGTGTACACAAGTTTGCGCCAGGTGACCTTTAGGGAATTGAAAGCAAGAACTGAGTCTAGATAAAGGACAATATCTTTAGGGGAGCAGTCAATGGGATAGACATGTTTAGAATTGCACCAGATAACAAGTGCTTCCACTTGCTGGAGTAACAATGTCTGGTGTTGGGTTTTTCGTGCTTCCCGAAGTATGTCCATGCATCTCTGAGGGAGCTGAAGGTGCTCAAATTCAGTAGCCAAGCTGCTAAGTTTTTTTTTTTAAATTAAACTTTTTATTGTTTTATGAACATACATAAACCATACAGACATTCATACACTTCCCTGTGGTTGGTCATTCTACAGCCAATAGTGAAGGATCAACAGTACACGCAGAGTAACATAACAGAGATACAATAAAATCAGACCAAAGCAGTTGTTTTTTTCCCCCCTTATTACAACGTCTATATACCCCTGTTAACGCCCCTCCTCCCATTTACCCCAGATTATTGTGGCCTTTGCAGGGCAGCCCCAGCCCGTGTTTATTCGATGTTCCACTGCAGCACATATGTCCATATCTGCAATCCATTGGGAAAGCGCAGAGGCGAGCTATGTTGCGTTTAATCAATCCAACTGCAGTGGAAATGAACAGTTTCTCCCATTTGTTAGCCATGTTTTCGTCGGAGATACCTAACAAAAGTAGCTTAGGGTCCATTGGTACCTCTTTTCCCAGAGTTTCTGTCAGTTCATTGCAGCATTGTTGCCAAAATCTCTGAATCTGAGGACAATCCCACGGGATATGTATAAAAGGTTCCCTCACCCGCATGGCATCGTAAGCAGTTTGGACTGGAAGCTCGGTCCCATCAGCCAAGCTGCTAAATTGAGTGTTGGGAGTATGGATAGTGTGTCTCCGTCTGGTCTTGAGACAGCATGTTGTACAGGCATGGCAGCTTCCTGGGAGGGGAGACTGATATTTCCATGAGATGGGAGAACAAAGGCTGTCGGGCCGACATTGCATCCACCAGGATCGTTGTGACTTGTTCCTGGTGCATCTTGTGCACTATTCTGTTGAGACGGGGAATCAGGTGAAAAGCGTAAGCAAATCTCCCGGACCATGTTATTCAGAGACCGTTCCCTTTGGATCGATTCTGTGGGTAAATGGAGGCATAATCTGGGCATTGGGGGTTCTGCAGAGTTGCGAACAAGTCGATCTCTGCGAACCCCCATTCTGCAAAGATGTTGAGTAAAACGCACTCTTGTAATTGTCACTCGTGCTCTAATGGAAAACGTTGCGTTTGAGTGCCCACTTCCAGATGTTCTGGGACAGTCGGGATAGATCTAGTAAGTGAGTGCCCCCCTCTTTCTTCAGGTAGTACATGGCAGTGGTACTGTCTGTGAGAACCATAACTTCTTCCCCTGAAGTTGTGCTGGGAGGATTTCAGGGCTTTGAACACTGTCAGCAGTTCCAACAGGTTGATGTGATGGATGCTAATGATGGGGACCAAACGCCGTGTGCAGTGAAACTTCACTCAACGGATCTGTGCCGGCGGGATGCCAGTCAGAGCCAGGGACATATACGTGGGAGGGCAAAGGCTCCACAGTAAGGTCAATGGCCTCCGAATCGGAGCCTTGGCGGCCGACAGATTTGTCTTATGCGATGGCGCCACTGGGAGGGGGACGAGGGGAGTGACTCTCGGCCTGCATGGCGTATGCCGTCCACCATTTCGTACACCTGTCTTTCAGGGTCTTGGGCCGAAAGAGCTTACATGCTTTACACGAGTGCTCGTCGTGGTCAGGAGGGAAACACCTATTGCATCAGCGATGGGTCTCCTTCCAGGGAAATTTGCGGTTGCAAGACGGGCAAACCTTAAGGAGTCCTCTCTGTAGCCGAGGGAAGGGGCAGCAAGAGACTAAAAGAAGTTCAAAATAGGAACTCCCCCATCCCCTGCACACTATATGCTGATAATCAGCTATAAGATATAATAGCAATCAGGCTAACAAATTTTAAAAAAAAAAAAAAAACACAGTATCACTGAACCAAAATGGTTTAATACATTTAACAATAGCAACAAAGCTTCAGTGCACAGATTCATGTAGAGGTCAGAGACAAATCCAATGTAGCACGCCGCGTTTCGGGGCAAAACCCGTTCTCCAAGAGCAATACATATTATGAATTAAAGCCAAACAAACTAGATTACAACTCAGCATAGATAACAAATGGTAAACACATGTTTCATATTATTAAATCAAAAAACCAGTGTGTCCAAGTACGTTGTGGACTGCTATTTGACTATTCAAAATCACCAATGGTGCCTTTGTGAACCAACATCCAGGGTCACCTTACAAATCCATCTAAGCGTAAATAAAATGGATTTATGTTAATATGATAAACACACAACACGTGTGAAGTGCCACCCATGCATCCAGTGTGGAGGCAAAAAGCTACGAAATAAGGGCCTACCTGGCCTTCCTCTGCTGATAATTCCAGTGTCTACAGACACTGTCACTCTGTGAAAGTACGTGAACTTCCAATTAATCTCCCATAATTGTGCGAAAATACTAATTAAAAAAAAGTCAAGGACAGAGTAAGCTTACCCTGTCCATAAGAGAGTAAGAAAATCACAACATGGAAGCGGCTGGCACTGGCAGAGGCTCTTTCCATCAACTGGTCTGTGCAGCTAATTCCTACAGCTGTGAGGATCCGCAAATCACATGGGCCAAACGCTGAGATATATAGACCTAACGGGAATGCAAGGATGTACGGAGAAAAATGTGAAAGACTGACAGTCCATTCGTAATGCAAGTCTGTAAATAAAGATGACACGTGCGACCAAATTCTATAATTCTTTTTATGAAAAATAGAAAGCGGGGCTTTACCTGCACTACAATGTGTCATGTCGGGGTACCAAACGTAACCACCAGCGCGAGTCCGGGAACCCAGCCGCTCGTTCTACCAAGTTAAATAACCCAAATGACCAGACCAAGCAGTAGCAGAGGGTCTAACGTAACATGCACGTTCCACTCTTATGGTATGGAAAAGAAAAGTTAGATCCAACGGTGTGCGGGCAACCATCATAAAACAGCATAGACAGTCACGTCATATCCCTCTCTCCCTCCCACCCACCTCCCCCCCCCCCCCCCCGAAAGGTGAACTACTACAGCAAAACGGGCTCAAAACCCACGACACTGGTAATTGTTTCATTCTGCAGCAACGAGTAAAATGACACAAACTTCTTCACCTCACTGTTTACTAGATGTAATAAATGCATAATCCGTATAGAAAACGAGGGATCATTTTTAGCATGAATATGTGGGTACCCTCAAACCTAAAGTAATTAGGCAGCCAGACCATGACAAAAGGAAGAGATGGGGCAAAAGAAAAGCATTCTCAAAGGAGAAAGAGCGAACAGGGTCCCACTCTCCCTATAGTGAAGGCTGGAGGCCAAGGCCACACGGTCAACAATTGCTCAGCAGCCCTGGATGGATCAATGGCAGACAGGACCAAGCGTCAACAGCCATCGAGAAGTCGTAGTGGGCAATCGAACCAACGACAAGCAGTGGAATTGCCAATAAATAGGAATCAGCAAAATAAACTCTTATGAACTCTGCATTAAGGGTGACCAACTAGGTAGGTGGAAAAAAACTATCTGGTTGGATCTCAACAAGTGAGGGATTTTTGGTACACTACATGTGTCTTTAGGGATAGTGTTACAGACAGACACGCCCATGCTAAGGTCCCTTTTCGATAAAAAGATACAATACTCCGCGATTACCACTACATGTCAGACTATATGCACAGCATGTGATTCTAAGCAGATTCACAAGCATCAGAAACAAATGGTTACATTTTATCAAAGTTTTATAAAGTTTTGAAACTGCTGGAGAGTTAGAGTAATAGAAGATGAAGCATAAAGCTCTTTTGGTGCAAGTCCATCCGTCGACAGGTATTCGGATAGTCAAAAGTCAGTCTGTGATAGGTTATTGAGATTTAGATTTTATTTGTATCACGCTCGTACACAAGGGTTTCAGAGCGGGACGAGGCAAGGGAGGGGGAACAAGGGAGAACAAACAACGATCTTACTAGGCTCAGGAGCAGTGACATTGAGAATGTGCAAGTGCATGGGAGAGGGAAAGGGGAAAGTGCATGGGAGGTGGGGAGAGGTGGAAAGTGCTGAGCAAAAGGAATAAAAATAAATAAAACAAATAAAATAAATAATAAAAGCAACAAACAGCGGCAGTGCAGCCAGCAAGTGAAAAGTGCTAAGTTTAAGGCAAACAGACAGGGTGAGTCTGATAAGTGCAGAAAACAAGGAGGGGTGGGGGAGACTTCAGGGTTACAGATACAGACCCCAGTGCAAGGGATTGCCAGGAGGCAGTGCGGGTGGGTGGCAGGGTGAGCCAGTACCTGGGCGAGAAAAAAAAACAGGGTGACCTGGTGTACAATGCCGAAACAGAACAGATCAGCAGGGGAGAGGAGGAGAGAAGGCAGAAGCAAAGAGGAAGGTCTTAAGGTGCCTCCAGAACCAGAGATTGTTCTCAAGTTTCAGAGTGGCAGGGAGGCTGTTCCAGAGGGAGGCCCCAACCAAAGACAGATCTATCCCCAGCACGTTTCTTTGAAAAATTACTGACTCTGAGGGAGTTGGAGGTGGATGAGCAAAGAGCTCACGAAGGAAGGTATTTACGGAGAGAGAGCTGAAGGTGTTTTGGGCCCAGGTCCCTGGTTGTGGCCACAAGCCAGCATTAACTGGCAACTTCCTCACTGTGGTTAAACCAGGAAAAAAGTGCACCCATAAAGATGTGCTCCGGCAGGTGAACATCATCAATGTAAGGTGAGCACAAAAAGAGTGGTGACAACCAATCAGGTGTCCAAAAAACACTGCAACTGGGCACAAGACATCTTCTGTGAGGTCTGCTGCAGAATATGTTGCTTGCCCATTGTGAGGATATTTGTCAAAATTCATCACAATTTTAAATGTATTCCATGGCTCGGTTATCCATCGGGAGGACATCTGTTTACTGTTTGGAGAACTGCAGCCTACAATATCAGTTTAATCCATGCGTGCAGCTTCACCTCGTTTACACGAGTCAGCTGGCAGAGTTATCAGTTGCAAGGTGTGCGTGACCCTTCCAAAACAGAGTCTTTAAAAGAATGTTGTGGAATGAGAGCTTAGCTACTTGATTATTAAACCACACACAAAAACAATGTACAAGCAGCAGAGAAGCAAAACAAACATGTTAAAGCAACATTCCGCAACCCTATCCCAGCTATGGCAGCGCTACCTGCTCTTACACATGGCCACTGTTGTAGTGGGGCTTTCAGCAAAGCAGGATGTACTGGTTATGCTCAAGGGAGCAGGTGGCTGACACCAGAGCCTCTCGCTTTTATGTATCTGAATTAGCTCTGGCAACAAGCAACCCAGACAAAGTAGACTCCAGCCAGACCTAAAGCACATCTTTTTTGTCTCATGGCAAGGATGGCAACAACGTGCACCAATTTATTTGTTGGTTTGCTCTGCCAGCTAGGTCGAAGCTGCTTGTTAATCCATTTTGTAAGACTTTTTCCACTAAGCTGAGAATCAAAACGCTGTTATTTTGGGGTTGCCGGGTCACCCAGACTTACAGCGGCTGCAGGGCGGGACCCTGTTAGGTCATAGGGATACGGCATGGGTGCAGAGAGCATCATAGATGGAGGGTGCCCGGGCTGGACCCAGGGCACCAGGCTGAGGACTGTGATCACGCGGTGTAGGCCTGCAAGTCCAAAGTGAGAGACAACAGATCCATTTTTGGAGTCTGCAGCCGTTCTGAGGCACGTGCCTGCAGTTGCTCCTTTTATTGGCTAGGGCCATGACACAGTCATGGCCCATCTTAAAAGGGCAATACACATGGGAGGGCCACAAAACACTCTGGTTTAGTAGCTCTGCAACATCACAACTCAACCATTACTCCAACATCTCTTTTCCTTGTCCTGATACTTACTATTATGAAGATAGTCTTTCCACAAGCAGTCTTTCCACAATCACTCTCTAAATTGTTTAAAACTCTCCCCACATCTGGGTACAAAAGGACTCAACTTACCCACAAAAATGTTTTTTTCAATCCTAACAGACAGTGCCCCTCTGGTGAGGAACTTGCTTGACTTGTTTCACACCTTTGTAGAATCAGTAGCTCAGGCTGCACAGCAGCTAGGCACAACAAGGAGATTCTCCAGTAGGACATGCAGGGCCTGGTCGAGAGGAGCAGGCAACCTTCCAGATGCTGCGCCAGTCCAGATGCCGGGTTTTGAGTGGTGCAGGGCAGAGGGGTGAAATCACAGAAGATCATTTTGCCACTCCTGCCTGCTGTGTATTACTGGGAGCAACAGGCAACCCTGTGAGGAAAAGGGAGTGCTGCCACACTGCTGGTATTAGGTGAGATCGGGATGGAATGCGTCAAACACAATACACAGCTTTCCTAGAGTTCCACTCCTCGAATGCGAAACAGGCTCGGGATACACGTGTGGCTCTCGCATTGATCCGAAGGCAAAATTGTTTCAACAAACTGCAATCACTGCCTGCTCCGACTAAAGATACCCGTTTAAGAAAGAGAAAGCACACGAAGAGGAGGAACACAGGGACATTAGTTCCTCATCATTCTCCATTTCATCTAGACCTCCTCCCCCCAAAAATCTAAATTAAGTGAAAGGATGATAGCTCTCATCGTGGAGACACTCGAGAAGATAGCAAGGCTAATAAACAGCAGACCAGAAGAAGGCACAGCCATAGGGGGAACCCCTTCCGCCAACTGTTACTTTACTTTGATTCCTTACTTCTGATGATTCAGAGGAACAGCTCATAGGAAAATACATGGAAAACAAACTAGAGGACAATGTACGGGCACACGTTTTGGATTGCATAGAATTCCAAAAATCTACTCGTCTGCGTTTGTCCTCCAGTATGACTTTTAGACAATTCTAGGTCTTGGCCAAGGAGGGGTTATCCCCGCTATCCAACGTCAGGAATGCAACCCTCAAAGAACAGAAAGATCCAGACTGCATCGCCATGCTCCAGTTCATAGCAAAATGATACCCTCTTCCAGGTACAGAGTCCTCCCTACCCTTTTTTTCAAGTCAACTCACTAGCTTCATGGGTTGGTCTTCAATGATGCCAGAAAAGCTGCGGTATATGATCCTGTTGACAAGAAGGTGGTTACTGTCCTTTTAAGAATTACGTAGATATCCATTTATCACCAAGGATTAGTACATATGCCTACTATACAAGCCAGGCTCTATTTGATGAATTTCAGGAGCTCCATACTAAAATGGAGCAGTGGGCAGACTGTGCAGCCCTATTAGAAACTGAACCAACAGGGTTAGTGCATCGGCACTCACAATGGGTACCTACGCGGAAGCAGGAAAGTAAGTGGGGGTTCTGGGACACCAACCCTATTGAAAAAGATAGAAGATCTTGCATTCCCTTTTCAAGGTGGAAAATTGTTTGTGGACCACCTGAAGTAAAACGTGCACAAAGCAGACACGCATGTTGGAATGCTATCCAAAATAAGCAGGTCCTACCCCTCAAGATCCAGCCCCTTTTAGTCCACATGCAACAGACCTCAATTTGAAGCAAGACCTGGAAAAACAGGCTGGAAGGGTCATCGAAAGATCTCCATCCCAACAGCCAGGTTAAAATCATCCCACTAAGGCACGGCACCCGACCAGTGAGGACAGAGCAAGACTACAGTTTTTCATAGAACGAAGGCCCCAATCTATCAGAGATCCTGGGATGCTGGTGATCATCAGGCCAGGATTTGCCTACAAATTTGAGTTCACATATCAAGATATAATTGCTTCAAAGAATTATTCCATTCATACTACAAGGAGGCTGGCTGTTCTCACTGACCTGAAAGATGCAAACTGCTATGTCCCCATAAGACCAGAGGACCTCGGATTCGATATTCATGACCATAATTTCCAGTTTTTTGCCCTCCACTTATAGCTATAGGCCTTCAGTAAAAGGTCCTAGCACCCCCGATGGAGATTCTGTCCAAAGATGGGGAGGCGGTTTTTCCATACTTTGATGAACGACTGATCTATGGCCCCAACCAGGAAAGCACAGAAAAATAGTTTGTTGAAAACATACAACTTCTTAACAAGGGATGGATTCATCCTGATTCGAAAGCAGTGTCATCTGATTCTAGCCAGGAACTTCAGTTTATAGGAACACTCATCCTGACTCAAGCAAGGTTGGCTTGCCTTCCAACGGGAAGAAGCAGAGCAAATCACACAGGTTATATTGAAACTGTGCAACTGTACAGAGACTTCTTTCAGACAATTACTTAAGGTCCAGCGCTTGAAGGCAGCATGTATGTTCGTGACCCTGCCATAGATTGTTGATAGAGGCCTCCATTTTTAGTTTTGGCTATAAGATGACACTTCATTGCCACCTGTAGACAAAACGAGTGCATTGGAGTATAGCTAGGAGGGAGATGGCACGTGAAGAGGGACACACCGCTTGTAGGTGGCATTTGGTTATTTAACGACTTTTCACAGGTACAAAAATACATAGATAAAATAAGAAAGTGCTTAAAACATTAATTATCACACTTCTTCAGTAAAATGAGCCACACATTTTTGGTCATACATGCCCAACCGAAATCACAGAGAAAGAAATTATCTCTCAATCGAAGAGTTTTCGGAATACAAGAGGCCACACTCCTGCAAACGTTGGACAACGTGTAGGGGCAAAGAAGTCCCTTGTCCAGTTATTAACCTGTCCCAAAACATACACGATGCCAATCTGTCTTAACTTATCACAAACTGTCGGAAGTACCTTACCCTCACCTCCCTGGTAGCCCTACATTCCATCAGGACATGTCTTAGGGACTGCAGGCGAGCAACTTCAATGAGGGGGCAACATTTGCTTCATCACTTCAATCCCAGCAAGACAGCACTTCACATGTATGGATCAGATTTAACCAAACTCTTAAAAATACTGGTCTCATCCCCCAACTGGGAAAGTGCCGCAAGTATTTGGGGAGAGAACCACTCTTTATCAAAAGGGAACAGTGATTTAGCTAGTGTCAGTTTACGCATACTTTCAATCGTGCAAATCCAATCTGATTGGGCGATTGCTTTCTTTACCCTCATCGGATTAAACAAGAGGGTATCTACGTCACTGTCACAGTCCTCCAATACAGACGAGCATCCTCAATTTAGACAAAATTGGACACAAAGGTTGCTCTAAATGCGTGTTAATGTCTTCATAGAGTGAATCAGCCTGAGGTATTCTAATCAGCCAATATAGGTATATGAGCCTCCATTCTGTAAAGGACCCGAGAGATCATGGACCTGAGAGATCATGGGCTAACTCATATCTCAGACTTGCCATTGGCCGACTTAGGGGCAAGCCAAGAACCTTCTTCCATATTTGGCCTTCCAGTCTTGGACAATTAATGTCCCAAGCCAGTGGTTTCGTCTCAAGGCCTTAGAGAATAACAGGTACCACCTTAGCAATATAATAGTTTATCAAATGGGATATGGAAAATTTACAAAATGCCGCCTGGACTTTTCTCATTTGTGATGTTAACTGGGAAGCCTTCCCGTTAAAGTCCATATCCAATTGTTTATTCTTGGCGACGCGTATAGTGTAAATCCCAGATATAGCACCTCTTTTACTACATGAATCATACAGTCTCCCAGAGTCCACTTAATCTGCTACTCATCTACCTGGTTGTTTGAGTACCAGTACTTTTGACTTCTCTGGGTTTATCAATAGATCATTCTCATGTGCGTAGATTCCCAAGGAGCTCAAAAGGCACTGCAGGCCAATGGCTGTATTATCCAGGAGTACATTATAGTTGGCATAGGCCATTCACCTGACCGGCTGAGATCCTATCTTCGGGCTGGTGCTCCCTATTTACTGTGTCAAAAGCCTTCGCAAGATCGACCCATGAGCCATATAGCACAGGCCCCGCCCCCCTGACCACGATTTTTCACTAAGAATCACCAACACTGTGCCATTCAGGGTCGTAGAAAGTCCACCACAGAAACATGTCTGAAAACTTGATAAGATCTTATTTTCCTTGACCCATTCCTCCAGCTCTCTCGACAGCAATCCCGCAAATATTTCGCTCTCCACATCAAAGAGGGCTATAGCTCACCGGATCGGTCCTATCACTCCCCGCCCCTTGAATATGGGGACAATGATCAAAGTTCATGACGGAGGAATCAGTTTTCGCTCCAAGATCTCTCTGAAGAGCCGGACCAGAAGCCCTGACCACAGAGTTAGGTTTACCTTGAGGACCTGGTAGGTCAGGCCATTAGGACCTGCCACCCTAGAAGCAGAGGACCCTCTAATTAATTTGGCTATAAAATTCAGAGATTTAGAACCCAGGGCGTATTCGGGATCTTAGATCGGCACTCTTTTATACAAGAGGTTATTTACCTACCCTTTGACTGTCCATGGCCATACTAATTCCTATGGCCATTTCCACCCACTACCTGCTTCTCGCAAAACACATACCCCTGGGATGTCTTTGAGCTATCTTTATCAAAGATTAACATGCATCTGTGGCCTACCAGTATTAGTTCGTTAATGGCTTAATTGCAGCTGTAAAAAGTGCTACTGTTGTAATAAAATGTATTAACCAAATGTGACTGCAGTTCCTTGTGACTGCAGCTCCTTGATTTATATCAGTTCCTTGCACTGAAGACCTGTTAAAAACGAACACTGATAAAGCCAACAGTTTCATTAGATTTTCTTATGCTACTCACTCCCGACATGGGGCAGTATGTGAGCTGTAAAGTAATGCAATCTTTCATTTGACTAATCACCATCTTAAAATGCTGTGATCCAGCCATGTTTTCTGGGTACAAGAGCGTGTTTTGATTTGTGTATGCTCATGCGTTTTAAACCGGCTTTACCCATTGCACAACATCATTATATTTTATTGAGAGAATTTATTCTATACATCCAAGCACGTGGCCATCACATTGTTTCTCTGTAAATAAGCTGTATCCAATGAAATATCAAATTGGCTTGTTCACACCTCACCATCGTTACATGAATATCTTTGGTAATTATTGGTTGAAACGTTTTTGTTAACGATGGGTAAGAAGCCACGTTACTGATTTTCAAAAAAGAGAATTATTCATTAGTACCCATTGTTACTGTGCAGACCGGGATACACAGTGGCAGCTTTCAAAATGTAATAACTTGATTATTTAAATGTAGAATGCAAATGTGTTTTCTGCATGTTTTGTAGGCCATTCCTGGCTTGTCTAAGCCTACACACATATTTCTATGTGCCTGCTTTTTGAGTTATACCCCATAACCTTTCCTGAAGTATTTACTGAAAATCTTTTTCAATTTGCCCTGTTTTAGAACCGGAGTGGGGGCTAAAGAGTAAAATGGCCGGAGGCAAATCACAATATAACACCCTAACCACTTTTGTGTAGATGGAGGCAAATTAGAATGCTTTCTTGAAATACTTTTGAGTTCACAGATATTGCAGTCCGAGCTCAAAAGGGTAACTACCTTAAAGTGGCAGGGAGGCTAGGATCAGAGCTCTCAAATTTCCCACAACTATGTGTGAGGAGTGTACAAAATATACAAAATCTACAGTGAACTCAGTAATTTAATAAGGTGCAACAATAGGACACTCTCCTACTTACTGGGAACACAATCAAACAACAAAACGAAAAGGAGGGATTGTGCTTGAGAGTCAAGTGTCACAATAGGGATAGGGTGTATGCCTCTGCCACTTGGGCTCCATGAACAAAGCAACAGCAGGGAGGGAGCCCGTGCATCGGTAATAGCCTGTCCAACATTGCCTCTTGTTTTGCTGATGAAATGTCTGTCATCTTCCTGTTCTAGGCCTATGGAAACTTTGACATTTATGTCTTTGAATGTGGCTGGAATCAATCCTAGAGGATATCAGGTAATATTATCCCTATAAATAATGTCGCCATACATATAGTAGGAAACGGCATAGGCAACATTACTTATGGGGAAAAGGGCAGCAGGGGTTGGTGGGTGTCCTCCGCTCCCTTTAAAACAGGGTTGGAGGGGTGTCCCTCTCAGGTTCCATGTGGTAATATTGCTGCAAAAAAAAGGCGCCAGTCTTGTATGGCGACATTTTTGTGAGGATATTATCACATGGAACCTTCTAGACTAGGATATTTGAAGTCTTTGTTGCTGCATGAAGGAATTGACATTGTTTTAATACAGGAATCCTGTGCTATAGAGAGCACTGCAGTAGAGGTATTTTCGACCCATTTTTTTTTATTTCTTTTTTAAAACCTTTATTTATTAACCCATTGTCACATATATTTCAGTACATGATATCTTCTCATGCTTTCTTCAAAGTGAATTCTCCGATTTCACAGCCAACATAGATACAAATGAAAGGCCCTTACTCGGGATGCTGGTCATCAGTGCAATGAGTCAATTTTACATGGTTATAAACAGAACAAAGAACAATAACCACAGTAATAATAATGGTATTAACACATTTCCTTCCCCCCACCCACTCCCTTCCCTAACTTAACAAGTATGGCATGATTACACATCTCATGGATCAAAAACATTCATTACAGCACGGTATTCCTCAGTGGTACCCCATGTCTGTCTATAGCACATTTACATTTTTGTTTTGTACCGGCCGTGAAGGGCGTGAGGGGGCGACACCATGGTTGGTTATGCATACTGGTCAAGCTCCCTCTTGTAAGCAAAGTTTTCCATTTGGAGTCTTCTCGCCCCTTTTTGCAGGGGGTGAGACTATGTAGAAGGGGGTAGCCAAGACATGCTGGTGGTCAATCTTTACAACAGCCCTCATGCTCAATTTGGTAAAAAGGGTCTTTCAACTTTGACACTAGTGACCGAGGGCTTGGTGAGCTGGGCAGACATGAATGAGGATCTTGTTTTGGGAGGTGATTTTAATGCCAAGTTGGCCAATGAACTAGGTGACACTTAGTTCGATCCGCTTGAAGACAATCTGGTGGGTGTGCTGCCTCCTGTGACGAAAGACGCTCGAACTTGTAGGGAGGGGGCAAGGTTCGGGAAGCTTCTTCATGGGTGGGGATTGCGTTCAGTCAATGGTCGTTTCACAGAGGACATCCTGGTGAATTTTACTTTTTGCTCTACATTGGGTCGCTCGACTATGGACTACTTTTGTGCCCCAGTCAAGTTTTGGAGTTATAATAGTGGGTTCAGAGTACTAGACGATCTAGCTAGTGATCATTTTTTTATCCGACTTTAACTGAGATTTCAGTATGGGCGGCCCCATGTGGGTTTGGTTGCCTTCCAGGGAGTGCCCTTTTTTGCCCAGTAACATAGGGTAAAATGGCAATCAGTGGATCCCCAGCGCCTTCAGAGTGTTATTGTTAGAAATAACAGGCAGAGCTTGGAAAGATTACTCTGTGGGTGTATGGAACAGGGGGTTATTTGGGAAGATTTTCTCCTACTTCTATCTAACCTCTCAGCTACATTCACTATGGGGGTGGTTAAAGGGAGGGACCATCCCCATTCTAGATGGTTCAATTCAGAATGTGCAAAATCGAAGTCCTCCCTGTTAAGAACTCTGAAAAACCCCTTTTTATAAAAAAAGCCACTGCACGTAGGAAGCAAGAAATTGAAAGAGACATAAGAGGACAGGATTAAATTCCCTAGCCTCTAATAATGCCAAATTGTTCTGGGTTAGTAAGGGACCCTTCTATAAATTCAGGACGTGAGGACAACCTGTGGTCGTTTCGGAGCAGTCATGGTTGGATCATTATTCCTCCTTGTTTGGTAGTGGCTGTGCGAGTATATAGAGCGATAGCCCGTCTGGCTGAGGCACCAAACTGACAATTTGTGACATGGTAGCTAGTGTTGTCTGTACAGTGGAAGAAGTTTTGCAGGCTATTAAAAAATCAAGGCAGAGTCAAGGCTCCATGTCCGGACAATGTTCCAGCAGATTTGTTTATGACACAGCCGGACTTGTAGGCTCCAGTATTGACTCTGATATTTAACACAGTTTGTGCTCGAGGACCCAACCTTGTCTCTTGGTCTCATGCATTGATCTGCCCTGTATAAAAAAAGGGCCCAGGGGAGAAGCCAGGGTCTTATAAACCAATCTCCCCGCTAGATTCAGCTTTTAAGATTCTGGGGCAGGCTATTTTAGGTAGACTGGAGTCTTGGGCTGAGAATGCAAACATCCTCTCCCCCATCCAATTGGGCATTAGGCCTGAGAACAGCAGAGCAGGCCCTGAATCTTTATTTGATTATAACACACTCAGTGTTTCTCAAGGAAGAATCTATTCTTTGGGCTTTCATGGATCTGAACATGGCATTTGATAAGGTCAATCGTTCTAGCCAGTGGAGCGAGCTCACATCCATGAAATGCCCTGGTCCATTGGTGGATTTGATGGAGAGATGATATCGCTCTACAATGGCCCAGGTGAGAAGTGCAATTGATTATAATGACAACAAGGAAAAGGAAAGAATGGCCAGACAGGGAGGAATGAACAGAAACAAACGGAAGGGCGTCTCATTCTCCGGCTGGGACAACTCGAGCTCAGGATCATCATCAGGAGACCAAAGCAACCCCAGAGGCAATAATTCGAACTTCGGTCAATTTCAACCACCACCTATGATGCCTTTTTTAGGCCAAGGGGGTCCCAGAGGCGGATTCTGCCCTCCCTCTCCCCCGCAATTACAAATGCCTTTCTACAACTTCCCCCAATGGGGCCAACCCAGCAGGAGACGCAGGTGCAACAGAAGACGCCAGATCTAATCGCAATCTTCAATCTTTCAGGTATACCACTCACCGAGGAAGAAAACTCACTCCTGGCCAAAGGTTTATCCTTTGTACCCACGAATACCACTGACTGGTTTAAATGGGATGGTGAACTTTCCACCTTTCTCCGAACTATCAGAAGAAAAATCTTCTTCAAGGACAAAGACTGTCCACCGGAAACAGAAGATACAGGGCTGAGACCCAGAAATGATTTCAATCCTAGAGACCGCGACATCCCCTCTTCTTTCCTGACCTTCGAGAAATGCTCGAGACAGGAAGTCAAAAAACTCAAATCATCCAAATACCATCAGAGAAAAAGCCTGTCTGCCAGTGAACACAAAGCCCTCAAAGCCTTGTTGAACAATCCAGACATCATTAAAATGGCGGACAAGGGAGGAGGTATTGTCATACAAAGCAGAGAACAATACACACTCCTGGTTATGACCCTTCTCAATGAAGACAATAACTACAAAAAACTAAAGAAAGACCCCACCAAGGTGTTGAAAGCCAGAATACAAGAAATGACTAAATTTGCAGCAGAAAAAAAAAAAAAAAAAAAAATTGGATCACGGACAAAGAAGAGGCATTCCTCAACACCATCGAAGGGAGGATACCGGCGTTTTACACGCTACCGAAAATACATAAGAACAGCATCTCACCACCAGGGAGACCTATAGTTTCAGGAATGCGTTCCACACTAGAACCACTATTCAAATTCATTGACTTCTTTCTGAAACCACTGTGTCAGAACACAACTACATATCTTAAGGACACCATGGCAACCATCACTATTTTTGAAAACCAGCCTTTTGATCCTATCAATGAAGAAATAGTCACGATGGACATCAAGAGCTTATACACAAGCATACCCCAGGATCAAGCTGTGGAATGTATCAGACAACACACATGACCCAGAGAAGGGTACCGGCCAACTTCATACTTGTGCTCCTGGAGTTTGCCCTCACCAATAACTATTTTTCATTCAACGACATCTTTTAGCTTCAGACATGCGGTACCGCTATGGGTGAAGCCTTCACACCTAGTCTAGCCATAATTTTTATGGCGGAATACGAAAAGACTTTCGTACTCAATAACTCCAATCCATTTCAGAACAAGATCCGCCTCCGGTATCGATACATCGATGATATTTTTATTTGGCATGGCAGTAAACAAGAATTGGACAGCTTCGTAACCTGGATCAACAACCAAACCCAGGAAACCCAATTCACTATGAACAACAAGAAGATCAACTTTTTGGATCTCACCATTTTGGCCTCTGATGGGAAATTGTCATGCTCCATCTATAAAAAGAGACAGACCGCAAAACAACAATACATTACAGGAGCTATCACCCCAAAAGCCTCCGGGATAACCTGCCCTATGGGCAATTCCTAAGGATCAGCCGCAACTGTAGAGACACCAGTGATTTCAAAATCCATGCAAAAGAATTACAGCAAAAACTTGAGGAGAGAGGATACCCCAGAAAATTACTCAGGGACACTAAGAAAAGAGCCCTCTATACCCCGAGAGAAGCTTTACTTATCCCCAAATCTCGTAACCAGGACACTGACAACCCTATGGCATGTGCCTCCACGTTCACGCCAACACATCACAACTCAAAGGTATCATCAAAAAATTCTGGCCCATCGTCCAGTTGAGCCTGCCGGAAGAACCACTGCCAAGGATGGCCCTCAAGAGGTCTAAAAATCTAAAAGATCTCCTCACCCATGCCAGAACCAAACGCAAGGATTCCAGATCCACTCTGTGGAATATGCGGGAGATATGCGGCCACCACCCCTGTGGCAGCTGCACAGTCTGTAACCAGACCAGGAAAATGAGATCCTTCCCCATATATGACAAAGAATGGGAGATTCGCCATTTTTCTAACTGCAAGACACCAAATGTTATATATCTCATCGAATGCCCTTGCCAGCTTAGATACATAGGGCAGACTTCCAGACCTGTACACAAAAGGATAGGTGAACACAAGTCAAGGATTAGATGCAAAACACACAACGCACCCCTTGTCTCTCACTTCCTTGAATTCCAACACAGTTGCGACTCCTTTAAGTGGTGGGTAGTCGACAAGGTGACAGATTGTTCCAACACCACCAATGCCCTTAACTTCAAAGAGGCGTGGTGGATATTGAAGCTACAGACCACCACCAAAGGCCTCAATGAACTTACACCTTTTGAATATCTGTAATTCCATATCCACCCTTTTGCATATAGACATTCAGTGCTTTCTAACTCCTCGCTCCCCTGTGTTTACCCACTACTGAGGATGCACTTTCCCCTATTATTGCTTGGCATCCACACAACTCAGGCCCCCGGGACCACTTTCCTTTCTCCGGACCAACAACCTCCTTCATTCCGGCTGATCCCCGCACCTACGCAGTGTTTTTACACACACCCAACATCAGGGTGTTGGTCCTGCAACATTTCTGTCCTTGTTTGGCACCTTAATTGGACCATCAAACACATAATCTCACCGACGTACCCTTGCAACAAACCCATTCTGCTTGTCTTTCCAGCGCAGGTCTCTCAACGAGCAGTTTTGGCCACGCCCCACTAGTCGCGCACCCCGACGCGTCCCAGGCGCCATGGTAACCCTGTCCATGACGCCCGTATGCATGCGCTTACCTCCCACGCAGGCGCACGTGTATATTTACACACAGCTCGCTCCCAGCCCAACGCGAGCATCTGGTTTCCATGGGTCCAGAGCGCGAGAACCAAATTGACTTTCAGGTTAGTGCTCCTCACCACAAGGACTTCCCTGCCTTATGCCCTCCCCCTCCAGCACATCCACGAACTCCCTCGGAGGTTTTGCATTGCCTGTGTATTTCTCATTTTTTTGACACAGACCCCCAGTCTCCAGACCGCAAGGCTGACACTGGCATCCAGTCTCCACGCAAGAACTCTCACCAGGGAGATCCCGCACACTGCCGCTCCTTAGCCCTAAGGTACTATTTTGTGCTGCTCCTGCATGTTTTAAGCAGCAGTCGGTTTCAAATTATTTTGGTGATTCGCATTTCTGTTTGTCTTTCACACTTACAGATCTCCTTACTAGTGACCTATCCACACCCTCCAGAAACCAGGCCACCCACCTCTGGCATTTTCTGCCACACTATTACCAGTTTCTGGATTCTCCTTACCAAGGCGCAAGGTTAGTGCCTAGGACCTCAGGGTCACCCTGCACAACAGCCTCTCACCAAGTACATTTTTAGGCTTGATCCACCTCCTGGACCATGTAGCAATAGGTTTCCATATTGTTTTTTATCCATAGGGAGACCCGCTTTACCTGGCCCCAGAAGGTGGCTGCCACTTCTTTACAGCCGAAACGTCCAATGTCATCATGTTCTGACCGCCATCTTAGACCTATGACCTGAATTTGTTCCACCGCCTTCATGTTGACATCGCCTAAAGCAGACCCTATTTTTAGGTTCCTTGATCATTAAGCAACTAGCTTGGTTTCATGCAGACGATTGTCGATACTGTTGCAACACAATGTTTGTTTGGCAAATATGATGTAATACTTTGCGGAACTGTACATGGGCAAAACAACTCTTCAAAGAAAAGTGCATTTACAAAATAGTGCAACTTCTAGTGCATTTCAAAATGTCACTTTAGAACTCTGGGTCGTATCAACCGTAAGAGGCCAGATTCAGTAACCACCTGTCACCAATGAAAATGTAACGTGATTCAATGTGCAGTTAACATTTGTAATATATGTTACCTTTCTGATACAACTTGCCAAGCTGGTACTAGGTTCACTGGTCATAATTTTCTTTATTTTCGATTTTCAATTGTTACGTATTGTGCCTAATTAATAAAGGACACAATAACTGTTTTTCAGTACCTGGATCAGTACCTTCTTCAAATAATGCATATTTGTTTTCATCGTATTAGCATTAATTTGGAGCTTTGCTTGAATCGTCACTGCAACAACTCATTGCAGTGTAAATGTTTGAGGACAGGACTACCCCCTGTACAAAGCAGGTGATAAGTGGGGCAGATGGACAACGCATCCCGTCTTTCCAGGTGGAGTGTGGGGTGCATCAGGGGTGTGTCCTGGCCCCTCTGCTTTTTTGTCTACACCAATAGCCTACACGAATACCTATTGAAATCATGTTCCGATTTCCCTAGGCTGGGCAGCAGACCTCTGCCAATACTTGCCTATGCCAATGACGTGGTGTTACTTGCCCATACCCCCAGATCATTGCAACGTTTGGTGGATGACTACTCTGGCTGTATGGGCAATCTTGGGCTCAGATAAATGCCTGTAAAGGCCAGCTGCGGAAGGAAATGCCCTGTAGGTCTTTCGTTATCTCTTGTAAAGGAGAATTGATTCCTAGATTGAATGAACCATTTCGATTATTTTGGGGTGAGATTTTCTGCAAGCTTTGGGCCAGAGGCAGATATCGAAAAGCAGTCACAAAGGTTTAAGCAGAGCGGGCGATTGAGGGGCATCTACAGCTTTGGGCTCATTTAAAGCAAAACTGCTAGAACTGGTATTTAAAGCCTGCAAACCCGCATCCATGGTCAAGATATAGTCTGGAGCTGTGGGGCTTTGGCAGATTGGAGCCTGCCCAGATGGCCGGAAATTGCTTTTTTAAGAGCATTCTGGGGCTGCCTGGGTCCTAACTTTGCAGTACACCAAGAGCTCGGCTGATTTGGTTGTAGCCTTACCGGTCAGCCATTGGCTCCAAATTTGGGGAATTATCAGAGCCACCTTAACTCAGGAATTAATTCGTTTTTTGGTGTCAGAGATTCCCCATCTAAAAACCCCTTGGCTTAGGCACATGAAAATGTTGTTGGATGATGCAGGGGGGATTACTGTTTTTTCATATACATCAGCTTTGTTATCCTCCGAGACTAAAAATTCCGTGAAAATAAGTGTGTCTTGGTTTCTTTTGGCTAAAAGAGCATCTCTAGAGCTTACGAAGCCTGCCAACAGGACACATGCACTGATTACGTCCCCATCTCCTCCAAGAATATCTGAGCCCGGCTAATCATCCATCTCAGTGCTTTCCTGTTTCAAGGGCTCATTTTAATTGCTTACACCTGAGAGCTGTGAGGCCAGCTTGCTCTAAAGAGAGGACAGACCAGTCTGGTCTCCTCTGCAGGGCACACAAAGAAGATCTGGGACACTTTTCTATTCTGTGCAACCCTGTCAACAATAAGCCAACAAACGTTAAAACCCGTTTTACAGGGCAGTGGCTTGCGACAATCTGAGCCCGCATTACATGATCCACTACAGGCTTACTCTGCACAGGTGGGGTGGGCTGTCCTGATGTTTTTAAAGTGTGCTTTATCATCAAGAGAATTTTTATTAAGGTTTCACTGCTCATGATTCTTGTGTTTTGTTTTTAAAAATCTATGCGACGATTCTATTTGATGTTTTTATGAATACTGTAATGTAAATTTGTTGCGTTTTGATGGTATGCCATGTCTTACCGAATACATTTCTTCAATGCTGGTCCCTCCTTTTCTTTTTGTTGATTATGATGTTTGAGAAGGCCACCCAGTCCTGTTTTGCTTGGAATTCTTGGACTTTTATTTTCCCTATATTTCAAATGGGAAAAACAAAAACTGCAAATCCCAGGTTCCAAAGGGACAAAAGCAGGACTGCATGGCCTTCTCACACATGGCCACTTGAAGCTTGAGAGCTCTGGATTCAAAAGCTGGCAATGGTGCATTAAGCGTTGCTTATAGCCACAACTATTGACATGGGAAGTGAAGCTATGAGGGAGATGGGATGTGAGGGGGACACACCTCCTGTGTGACTACTCATAACCTTTCTTGTCCCTATGATCATTCTCAACCAGAACCTGCCCCTTCCTGTCTAACACAATCTTCCCCTGGGATCTCTTTGAGCTACCTCTGTGCTTTCAAGGCTGAACTTGTGTTATTTCCCAGCAGTCTTTTGTACGGTAATGGTGTATTTACAATCATAGAACACCTTCTGGTGTAATAAAAATGGCCCAACTAAGTGTGCCTTCACCCACTTGATTTATTCAATGCTTGTCGTTGCATCCATTCCTTGCACTAAATTCCTTAATAAGTATTAGCAAAGTCAATCGTTTTCACTCATGTATAGGCATTTGCCGGGCACTCTCATAACAGTCCCAGGTTCGAACACAATTCACCATTATTAGTACCATCATGGCAGTGGTTACAAAATGTCTGTGCCATGCCTACATAAAAGCCAAAACGGTTGGCTTTGCCAATGCTGGTTTTCCTTTGGGACAGCCAATGCCAACATGATACAAAATATTACTGTGTGTTGCCTGTGACCTGACATCTATGCAACGTTTTCTGTGTACCTTGTAAATTCTACATTGTTGCCCAATGTATCTGACTCTGGCTGTGAAATGCACGACTCCAACCCTTGATTTTAAAAAATGTACATTAGGAAGCATTGGTCAAAACCCTACTGGATTCGGCGGGCGAATGCGCCGCGGGACGCGGCATGGCAGGCGCCGCCCCTTAGTGGGGGCTGCCGGGCCAGAGTGTATGTATGTGATGTTGGGACACTGTCGGTGGTGTCTGTATAGGAACTTGCCAGTCGCAAGGCGCCAAGGGGCGGCCTGCGTTAGATAGAAGGGGACCTGAGGGACCCAGAGAGGGGAGGGGGCGGGCAGAGCTGCATTTTGGGTCAATGGACCAAAGTTAAGAGGAGAACTAAACGATATGGATGGGGGCAAGTGGCAATCAACGACAGATGAACACGGGGTAGAGAGAAGATAGACAGGGCCGGGGTACCCCAGAGGCGTCCGCACGACGGGGAGGCGATCCTAGGTAACCTCACACGGAGTAGAAGAACCTGTGGTGTGGTGAATTACGGATCGTATGTAAGATAACTCCAAGACTTTATGCAAAATAAAGCTGCTGTGGCATTAACACTTCCAATCGTACAACTTGTCTCCGCCTATTATTGCGTGCACAGGGAATGTGGAGGAGGGAAGGCCGGCACGGGAGAGAGGGTGGGGGGGGCGACCGGGGGGGAGCGGCTGGGGGGGAGGTGCCGGCCTACACGATACCGGGGCTACAGGTTGGTTGGGTGGTGGGCGTGCAGTGGGGGGGAGGTGAATGGCGTTAGGATGCCCCCGCTAAGTTCAGATGCGCTTGTTCGGTTCAACTCAGGAAATACATTTTCCAAAGCACCCCTCCGTTTTACAAATTCACCAACTGCAACTACTAGAGTGGAGTGGTATTGACGAGTGTGCTGGAGGAGAGGGGTATGCCTATGAAGATGGCTAGTTAGGTCGTGCTACCTTCTTTGACCACACATTGGAAGAACCCGATTCCCACCCCCTCCCCCACCCAATCAAAAAAGCCCTTTTTACATAATTCGCTCCTACCCACCTCGACTCAAACGCATCACACTGAATACTCCCGTGCTCCTTGCCTACTTGGCAGGCGCTAGCGCTTCAGTTCTTTAGCATTGGGCTAATGCTTAACATCGTCCACTGATGACAGAGCACTGCAATCTCCCGCTGTGTGCTCCCCTACACGGCAGTAGCACAAAGCATTATTGAAACGGTTTGGACTACGCTTTTCATTGGCCGCCCTAGTTATAACCCGACCCAGGTTCCATTATAATGTTGAAGAGGGTGTCATGTACGAGGCCATTTGGTAATTGAGCAGCTGCTGCCAATTGACTCCAAAGCGGACTTAGGCTGGGATCCCCAGGGCAGGCTCAGGCCATCGCAAACATCCCTTGTTTATATACATGTAAGCAGGCAGGCAAAGCCCTAATGTATCCCTGCCCCCTCTCTTCCCATTATACAGGGACCTTTTCCCTCCTGTGCTTACACTAGTTGCAATCCGGCGACATCTTTACCTTTGAAAAAATAACGGTACTAGTATAAGCAATAACGGCTGACTTTGGAATAAAAGAAACGAGGGGGCAGGTTCAAATGGGCAACGGGAACAAGCCCATGCATGTCAGGGGATAGTGTCCGTATATGGCTACTTACGTTTCTATTGTTGGCAGCTGCAAGTCTCATGTAACTTCTTCAGGGCAAACCTAAAATCGCGATCCTATGGTGAGCGAGACACTCTAAACATGCCAGTCCAAGCAAATGAAAGCCAATGTCTAGTTCCGCGCAATGAGGGGGACCCCCCCCACCCCAGCATGAAGCTAAAAACGCACAGGCCCTTAAGCTTGGGGAGCGGCCATGAGAGACGGGGGGGGGGCGGGAAAGGGTAAGAAAGGCAGCCATAAGGCGAGCCTCCCCTCCTGATCCCCCTCCTTATTTATATAGCTTAACACATGCAGCCCAAAGGGAAGCCTGACATGGAAAGAACCCAGACATCCAAGGTGCTAATGGGCGGTAGGTGCCAGCACCTTGGCAGTAGTGTTCTCTCCCACTTTGTTGCAAAGCGGGAGAGAGCAATAAAACAAAAAGGTTGAGGGGGAAAAGGCAGGAAACCAGGCACCTACGTGCAAAGTCCTGGTGCACAGGAGACAGGGGCATGCTATTGCATCAGGGCACTTTGGCCCTGGCTGCCCGGATCCCACCCACCCCAGAAGAAGGTACGTTCGGGCAAGCACAAGACAATGGTCGTTGTCAGAAATTCGTGGATCAGAAGAACAGGAAGGCGGCATGGGCCTGGAAGGAAGCTGCCAGCATGCACAGGCGTTCCCACCAGACAATGCACAGGTCCCAAACACATGGACCTCTGAGCCCATGCTGGCGGGCAACACTGGGAGCAAAGAAGGGCAGTTTCATGTCCCTGGCCCAAGCGCTCAAAACGATGATAACACTACACACCCGTTTGTTGGTAAATAAACGCAATACTCCCGTTTGGGTCATTAGTATTATGTTTAATTAAAAGCCACGGCATTTTTAATGCCAACACAAACAAGAGTATTTATAAAGTATGCTGTCCATGTTGCATAAGGTTAGCAGTTCCACAGTTTATGGGCGGTATGGGGTATCCTGGGAGAGCGAGCACGGCATTTGTAAGTTATAAGGCAGTCACTTGACTGCGCTGGTGCGGGCGGTGCACTTTGAACATTGCCAGGGTAGGGACACAGGTGGTGTAACTATCTGCGTGCAAGTGCTGACACTGGGGCATGCATGGGTGGCAGTGCAGAGGCCGCTACTAGTGCGCGTCCCAATGATGCAGTGGGCCAGGACATCTGATGCTACTACCCAAGAGCGAGTGATGATGGCATCTAAAACGACAGTAGTTTCTGATGCTACTCCAATACAAGCACGATGCTGCCTAGGAATGAATATTACTGTGCTACTACTACCACCTGACCGAAAGAACCGATGGCGATACCCGAGTACTTTTTTCATATATTTAAAAAAATAAAAAATGAATCTTGCCACCACCAAGGACACATAGGAGTGCCCCTAAAAAGTTGAAAATAACATAATTCCCGTATTGCGAAGCCCATAGTAAAGCATACAACAGGCCATTTAAGGACAAACAACAAAACACAAGTACAATTACGCATGCCAGGACCTGAAGCAAATAATAAATATGCTAAGGTATGAGCAAAAGTACCTGTGTTGCTACGAGTACTGATGTTGCTGACTGCGAGCAAGTGATGGTGGTAATTTGGTTGCTAGTGGCGATGCTGCTATAAGTACCTGGCTTGGTGATCATGTGAAAACCTTTGAAGCAGTTGGTGCCCAGTACCATGTGAATGCAATTGGTGGATGAGATGGTGTTACCCGAGGGTGATGTGCTGGTGCAGTTAAAATCATGATGACTGCATTGCTGCCACTGGAGCAGCACCAGTGACCCAGTGTGGCTATGTGCGCAAGTGCTGCTGCGCCAGGGCACTAGCCCCAGCAGGCTCGGGTCTCAGGTGCGCAAGGCTTGCGCACCGTGAACTTACTGCAGGAGTCGCTCCTCTCCCGGGCCCCGTCCACCTTGCCGTCGGGGTTGATGCGAAGGAAGAAGCCCCCGTTCTTGCAGTACAGCCGCTTGGGCTCCTTGAAGCCGCCGGGTGCAAAGGTGCCGCCGCTCCCCTCCTCGGGAGGCGCGGGCAAGGTGGTGATGCTCCCCGCCGCCATGCGCTCCTCCCGCTGCCGGCCACACGCAGGAAAGCCCCCGAGCCTCCCTCAGCCGGGAGAAAATCAAGCCGAGCAATCTCCGCACGGGGCGAGCTCCCGCCTCCCCCGAGAGACCCACCCTCCGGTATCAGCCTCTCATACGGGGGCGGCCGACGGGCTCCGTTTGCGGTCTCCTCGCACACTGCCCCTCGCTGGCAACCGGTGTCAGTCAGTGGGAAGTCCTTCGGCCCGAAGCAAGTCGACTCCTCTGGGCGCTCGCTGCACCCTCCGCCCCTCGCCCCCTGTCAGCAGGGTGCATCTTCCTCGCCCAGTCCCCTTCTTCCACTAGGGGATTCCCTCCGCTTTATCATCAGACTCTGCCCAGCCACGCAAAAGCCTCGCTCACTTGACTATGTCCCCTCAGAGGGGGCGCTGCGCAGTGTAAACAATCGCGCACACGTGTGCGTGGAACGCGCAGGGAGCTGCGGCCTTCAGCCTGGAGGAGGCGCACGCACGCCTGCTGCTGCCGCCGCCGCGGTCCTCTCTCGAGCTCAGCTCCAGGGGGAAGCTGCTGGCAGAGCGGCTCCCCCTTGCGTGCCCCTTTTCCTCGACGGTCCTGCAGGGGGAGCAAGCGCACAGGCCAGCCCCAAGTTGCTGAGAGGGTGATTTTTCCGAAAAGAAAGTCAGATATTTATAAGGACACGGAGGCGAGAGGAAGGCGCCATCGAGCCGTGTTTACAAAAGTACAGGTTGGCAAAGGCTAGTGACGTTTTCATCCACTTTCTTTCCGGAATCTTCTTAGGGAACGGTGGACTCGCGGCCTGCCAGAGCCTGTTTTTTACGCCAAAAGCCCACAAACTGAAATTCCCAAAATGTCGATGTGGAGGTCCACAGAATTATCAGTTCGCTTTTCTTACCCATTCAAATGTTTCACAATTCTGTCCGTGCTATCTGAAATGCATACTACCCAGTGGCACCTGGTGAATCGTGAACTAAAGGAGCGTAAATGTAGGCGTCGAATTAAAAAAGGAGGGTTCAGGGGTTCTCCCACACCAGAATTTTTTTTAAATGATGGGTTAATTGGTGCATTTTGCAGAACTTTCTATGGAAAATTGGATAAAAAGCCACACAGTTTGCAATCGGTTTTGTATGAAAAATAAAATAGATGCAGAGGTGTCAACTGACCCACAGCTTGTGGGTTTGACCTGCAAAAAACACCAAAACAAGGAGGCCACAAACATTTCAGGAAAGCTGCAACTGCTGAACCCATATGCATGCAACTTGTATTGGCCGAACCCTTACCCTCACCAGAAAATAAGTTAGAGCACAAAGTTTGTCAAGTGTTGGCAATAAAAGGCTGTATGATTTTATTGTGCAGATATGGTTATGGAAATAACAATAATCACATATCATAATAATATCATACTTTTGGGCACCAGGTCCTGAGGTTACCCCCTCTGGCCCGTGCTGCCTTATTGTCCCACGACTTGTAGTGGTCACCGTACAGTGGCCTTCTTCGTTTTTTCTTTGTTCTTCTCCCTTCTTTTGTAGGGTGGGAGGGTTTTGTGGTAAAGAAGCAAAGATTGAAGGATGCTGAGTAAACAGCGAACCTGCTGTTTGTTTGGGTCCCCGTTCAGGGTCCACAAACAGATTGTGTTTTCTTAGGGCGTGCTGCTCTTATTTATAAGACCCAGGGGAGCCCTGGGTCTTTGATGTGCATAGTGTAGTCCATCCACCCCAGGCCGGATTAGCCGACTATCTAGGCCCCCTGAGGGGGGGCAGGTCTTTGAACCTGCCGCCCTGCCTGACTGTTACTTCTCCTAGGTGCTTAGCACCTTGTTGCTTCGTGGAAGGGTGAGGTGATTGTTCACACCTCACCCTTCCCTTGCTTTGTGTGTCAGAGACTGCGTGTCTCCGCGGGGAGAGAGGAACAGGCTTGGGCATGGGGGCTGCCCCTCTCCCTGGCCTGCCAGATGGTAACAGCAGTTACCCTTCCTCGCCTTGGGTGGCCCTGCGGCATTTCCCAGAAGCAGGGCAGGCGGAGAAAAAAGGTAATCACTTATTAAAGTTATGATCCTTTTACTTACGTGCAAAGAGAGCCCTTGTACAATGGCTGTGTATCAGGCAATCACTTGTGCATACATTTTCTAAGGACACATTTGGCATATCCTTTTCACCACATATATTTGAAGGATGGGTAAAGTAAATAATAAATGTGGGTAAACTAAATAATACATCTGGGTGGTAGTAGAGGGACTGCAGGTTCCCACTACGTATATATGTGGTAGAAAAGGGGTAAGGAAAATTGAAATTTTCGTATGCGCAGTAAAAAATGCGCAGAATTCACATAGATCCAATGGCGCTAAGGTCAGCTTGTGCCGGTGAAAGTGCATTGACCTTCTGTGACCTCATAAAGCTAGCAGATTTCACAGTCAAGAAGTCTATAGCCTTGTGTAGTGACCTGTATTTCCTTGTTGCCGCGTTCCAGCTTCACAAGATGTGCAGATCATTCCGTGCGGCTCGTGAAGCTGGAATGCGGGGTTTAAAACATAGTGAGGCGGTTGAGTTGTTTGGATGGTGGG
This sequence comes from Ambystoma mexicanum, assembly GCF_040938575.1. Classification (NCBI taxonomy): domain Eukaryota; kingdom Metazoa; phylum Chordata; class Amphibia; order Caudata; family Ambystomatidae; genus Ambystoma; species Ambystoma mexicanum. The sequence goes on from NC_090937.1 coordinate 647,954,166, forward strand.
CCCGCTGCAATAAGGAGTCTTACTTGCAACTCGCGCTACGTGTATCTTTTCATTGGCGACGAGGACGTAAAGAGCAGCGGGCACACCCAACGTGTGTTTCCTGCTGTTTAGGCATTGTGCTGCGTTCTGGGCAGAGGAGATATGGCCAGCAGCTTCCAGGTTTCCAGGCGGCCTCTGAGCTAGCTGCCTCTGTAAGCCGCTCCACCTCTCCTGGCGTTGCAGCGGCCAACGGGGGATCCCGACGGGGGATCCCGACGGAAGGCAACACCGCCTCCTTCACTCAAGCCGCTCCGCCTACTCCCCAGGCATTGCAGAGGCCAACGATGGATCCGTTGCCCCACCCACAGCCCTGTATCTCATATGCCAGCTGTTACCGTATTAACTGATGTCGACTGGCAGCAGCGTTATCTGTGCAGTATTCTTGAGACACAAGAGGAGGCACACTAAAAGCCATTTGCTCCCTACTAAGGGCAAATCACGGTGAATATAGGCGCCACTTCATCCATATGAAAGAGGAAGACACGGATATTGAAGGGTTTGGTACTTTTATAGCGAGTTAAGCGTCAGAAGAACCCTTCAATCTCAACTGCCAAATATTGGCGGAGTAGTTGTCTCAAGGTTAGTGTGTCTAATGACACTGCTCACTGACAGGAGGCTCACCACATATAATTAACCAGATTATTGGAATATATGGTGGTTCTACAGCAGAATAAGAACTCTCAATTTACAAGTGGCAATTATTTGAAGGATTGCTGGTTCGGCTAGTATAGTGCCCTGAATTTGGAGAAGTTAGCACCTCACCTACAACAGTCATGGCGGTTACAAGTATGGCACCTCCCCCACCCTTCTTGGCTGAACCAGGTTCGCCACCAATCATATGGGACAGGTGGAGGAAGATGTTCAACACCTACCTGGTGGCTATTGGGGGCGATAAATTCGCCCCAGCTAGGAAGGAAGCTGTGTTACTTCACAATCTGGGGACCGAAGGATGCAGTGTTTTCGATGGGTTGGCGGAGCCCGTTGAAATCTGTCAAGGTGATGAAGATCAATTCTCTGTTGCTATCAGGGAGCTACAACTACACTTTGAACCTAAGAAAAATGTCACTTTTGAGAGACATAAGTTCTTTTCGAGAACCCAAGAACTTCATGAACCTGTAGAAACCTTAATTGCCACGCTTCGCACCCTCAGCCACTCATGTGAGTTTGGGCAATTAACGGATTCCCTTATTCGCGACCAGTTAATGCGTTGCACCAATAATAGTAGAGTGCAAGAAAAGTTGCTGTCAAAGGACCTTCGTCTAGAACAAGCGGTGGAAGTGGCTAGAGGAATGGAGGAGATATCGAAGTATATGGCCAGCATGAACATGGACAAACAAGGAAATGAGGTGGCAGCAGTCAGGAACAAGAAAACCAACAGCACTAGAAACCTAAAATGTTTCAAGTGCGGCAGCAATAGACATGCATCATCGAACCCATTTTGTCCAGCGCGAAATGCAAACTGTCTCAAGTGCAAGAGGAAAGGGCATTTCGCAAGAGTATGTAGGGAGAATTCCTCAGTAGAAAACATTGAGAGCAATACCAACACCAGATGCCCAGAACAAGAAGAGAACGCTAGAGAATATCAACAATCTAAGCACATCTTGGAGAGAGGAGAAGTGTCTAAATCTGGAAAAGGACCAATTGATGTCTTCATGGTCAATGGCAGGGTGGTCACCATGAAGGTGGATAGTTGCTCCCCATGGACTATCATATCAAAGAAAACATATGAGAATGTTGTGCATGGAGACATTGAACAGTTACAACATCCAGAGATTGGACCCTACGCATATGGGAATGTCAAAATAGAGTTGTGATGTATCACTGGAGCCAAAATGAGTATTTTAAAACATATGTTTTATTAATTATTGACAACCGGCGCCCCGCACTGCGACCGTCTCCTTCCCTTACAATCTTCCTTATAACTAACCAGAACCCTTCAGTTCTTTCCAACCTAAACATTCCATGCTGTTGCAGTGCGGTGAAAACATTCCAAACAAGAACACAACACACCCCCCATAAATATTTAATGAAAGCATTTAACCAACATTGTAGTACATTTAAGCAAGGTACTAGGAAACTAAACAATGTACAACTTATATCTATTCGTCACGTGTAGACATTAGGAAGTCCTATATACTAATGCATATGAATGCATCACATGAAAAAATATTTGCGAAAAGAAATGGCAATATTCACGAAATGTAGACTATTTTTAACTACGCATAACATAATCTCTGGACCAATATGGTAATCTTCTTTCTCTTGAACTACGTAGAAAATTACGTTCAGATAGCTCATTACTTTGTCGCACATTTACATCCATTTCTTCACATTGTCTTTCTACGTCCCTATTCACATTCTCCATTTCACTTACATTCTCCCTTCTAAATAGAACTTCATCTCCAAACAATTAATTCGCTCTTCTCTCTTTACCATAGCGCCTCACTTCTTCATGTCTACCTCCCCATCTCCATTTACTTACTCTTTCCAAGTTCCATACCGCTCCCCAGCAACTCTAACTGCTCTTCTGAACACCTGTATAACTTTTTTCAGACTGCTGTATTTAGAGTCGCCCTTCCTTACACTACGACCAAACTTAATCCGCACATAATCTCCTGGTGAGATTCTCAGCTTGGGTTCTCCACTAAACGGTTCTCCACCAGATATGATATCTTTATTTTGATATTTAAACAATCTATGTCTCTCATCATGCACCACTCTCCTACGATTAACCCAGTCAGGATTAAGTAAAGTATTGGGAGCCCTACCCCTCATCAATTCAAAAGGTGAAATATTCGTTCCTCTCTTAACAGACATCCTACTACACCACACCTTCTCTTTGAGTACTTCCTCCACTGACAAATTATTACTCCATGCCAAATCTACTGCTTCTACAAGCACGCGATTGCATCTCTCCACCAACCCATTAGTTTGGGGATGGTATAAAGATGAAAACCTCCATTCAATCCCTGATCTCTTGGCAAATTCTCTTATCTCTCTGCTTTTGAATTGAACTCCATCGTCACTCATTATCACTTTGGGAAATCCTTCCCTCCTGCATATTTGCATTATGAATTTCATAATTTCATGGCTATCAATCCTACTTACTGCTTTAACTTCGAGCCACCCTGAATAGTAATCAACTAGTACTATCAAAAACTTCTCATTGATTAATCTCCCATATGGCCCAACGATATCAATACCTACCATTTCCCATGGTGCTTCACCTTTGTGAATATCAATAGGCTTTGACTTTACAATCCTACAACTCTTATCGCTGTTCTGACACGGCCAACAATTTCTAACCATTCTTTCTACCATAAGATCCATACATGGCCACCAATATTTCAATTTTATATTATTTTTCGCGCCTGTAATACCAGGGTGCCCCTGGTGTGCTTTCTCAATGAGTTCATCATATAACTTGCGTGGGGGGATCAATTTGTCTCCTCTTACCAAAAATCCATCCTCCATTGACAATTCATCCCTTACCTCCCAAAATCTCAAACATGCTTCCTGAACTGCCTTCTTTTCAGGCCATCCAGATTTCATGTACTCGCCAATTTGTTGAAGCTCATCATCTTTGCCCAACTCCTCAATCCACATATCTTTGGACGTAACTTCAAACACAACAGCTACCATTTCGTCATCCATTTCCACTGCCATCTGCTTACTTCCCAATGGTAATCTCGATAAAAAATCAGCGACAACATTCCTTTTTCCAGGCACATACTTCACAGAAAAATTATAATCCTGCATTTTAAGACTTAGTCTTGCCAATCTTGGCGAAGCTCTGCACATTCCTTTGACTGTAAGAACCTCAATCAACGGTTTATGATCTGTCTGGATCACAAATTTTGTTCCCCACACATATTTCCTGAAATAATTCACAGCCCAGGAACAAGCCAACAACTCTTTTTCAATCACTGAGTATCTATTCTCCGTGTCAGAAATGGCTCTTGATGCAAGACTAATTATCCTCTCATTTGCATCTTCATCTACCTGTGATAAAACTGCCCCCAAACCGTTTCCACTGGCATCTACTGTAATTTTAGTCATTCTACCAAACTCAAACCCTCCTAGCTCCATCGAATTGCAAATTTCATTTTTTATGCATTGTACTGCCTTGTTGCAATCATCATTCCATACAAACTTAGCATCTTTTTTCATAAGTTTCCTTAAAGGTTCTGTGACACTCGCAAAGTTTCTTACAAACCTATTGTAATACTCACACAATCCCAAAAATGATCTTAACTCATCTTTGTTCTTAGGGTTAGGCGACTCTTTGATTGCTTCCATAGCATCCCTTTTTGGCTTATACCCTTTTCCATTCACAGCATGTCCTAAATATTCTACTTCATCCACTCCAATTTTACACTTGCTCTGTTCAATTTTCAAACCCACATCTTCTAATCTTTTTAACACCTTTTATAACCTGTTATCATGTTCCTCAATTCCTTTTCCAAATACAATAATATCATCTTGATATACAAAAATTCCTTTCACTCCTTTGAGAACATGCATCATCACCCTTTGAAATACTGCTGCCGCAGAGGCTAAACCAAACGGCATGCGCTTATACCTATATAGACCATGTGGCATAATAAAGGCTGTAATATCTCTGCAATCTTCGGTGAGTGCAATTTGATGATAAGCTTTTGAGAGATCTAACGTTGAAAACACATCTGCATCACCAATACAATTCAACATTTCAGAAATAATTGGAAGGGGAAATATGTCAATTATTATGTTCTTATTGACGTCTCTTAAGTCCACGCAAATCCTGGGTTTGCCATTCTTCATTAGCGCCACAACGATGGGCCTCACCCACTCCGAAGATTCAATTTTTTCTATGACTCCTTCAGATTCCAACAATGTCAACTCCTTGTCAACTTTGTCAGCAATGGCAAATGGAACTGGTCTTGACTTCGTGTGTCTAACCGGTACAGCTCCTTTCGTCAGATGAATTCTGTGCGCAAAATCCTTTAACAAACCTAACTCTGGTTTGACTTCACTCTTTTCCGCTGACACATTGTTTCTCTGTTGTTGACTACTATTCACCAACAGAATCTGTTCTTCAGTACATGGATCTAATCTGATTCTTAAACCAGCTTGATCTCTCCATCCTATGATGTTAACGCCTTTTTCTGCCACATAAACTTTGACTTGGGCTCGTCTGTCTTTAAATTGGATGATACTGTCACAAATATCCGATTTGTCTGTTATATCCAAGTCGCTCCCCACTTCTGTCACTTCCCCTTCCTCCTCACCCGAGGAAATGTCTTTGGAGAGCTTCCTTCTTCTTTCTCTGGCGGCGGATTTCTTTTTTAGGAGATATGGTCTACCACGGAACAACGCCACAATGGTTGCCGGAGTTTCCGGGAGCCAGTGGCCCCGGATCCGTGATATCCAGAGGGGAAAAAGCTAGAAAGGCAAAAAAAACCAGAAGGATTCGCCAAGAGAATAATCCAGCAGACTGAGATGTCCGGTGAGTAATAAATCCCCAGAAGTAGGCGAGGGTAAAAGATCAGAAGGGCGAAGAGTACTGCAGAAGACAACAGAGGAGCAGCAGGCAAAACGGGACGCCAAAGGAGTGACACTGCACTAAGGGAGAAACCACAGGGGAGAGGACAATCTCCTCTAGCAGGTAAGGAGAAAGCAGGGGAAACCAGACTGGGAGGAGGGGCCGAGGGGGGGGCCCGTGGGCCGGGTAGGCAGAAAAAGAAAGAAACAAAGAGAGGAGGGTGAGGAGCCCTAAGGACAGGAGGGGGCTCAGCAGAGCCAAGAGGAGCACTGAGCGCAACAACCACAGGTAGCGAAGAGAGAACGTTGCAATATGCGGCGAGCCAGCAGCAACTGGATGCCAATAAGCTGGAGGCGGCCATATTAGAAAAAGACTAGACCGCTCTCGGAATACGTCTCAAACGTGGCGGGACACTCCATGGCGACCGAGCCTCCATCGGTGCCAATGACTGACAAAAAAGGGTTGCATGACAGTATGCCCCCCTCCAGAGCGGAAGAAACCTGGTTTACCGGGATGCATCCGATAGAACCTTCTCACCAGACGGGGGGCAGAAACATTGGAGCTGGGCTCCCAAGAGTCTTCGGATGATGGGTAACCTTTCCAGGAGAGCAAGAATTCCAATCTTCCCCGATGATAGCGGGAATCCTTAATGTTCGCCACTTCGTACTCCCCCTCCTCTAGTCTTTGTTCATTAGCCAAGTGAACCAAGGGTGCAGCAGGAATGTCGGCAGGGGCCGGCCGTAACTGGGATGCATGGAACACAGGATGGATTCTCTTCATGCAGCGAGGCAGCCGAAGGCCAAAGGCCACGGGATTGATCTTAGAAGTCACGGTATAAGGTCCTATAAACCTGGGTGACAGCTTAGATGGGTGAATCCACCTGGGAAGAAACCGGGTGGACAGCCAGACCCTTGAGACTTCTTCTATGAGAGGAGTATTAACCCGCTTCCCATCTGCCAAGCGCTTGTATCGGTCACGGGCTTGAGCCAGGGCAATCTTGGCGGCTCGGTGTGCCTCCACAATCTTATGCAGCCGGTCATCAACCGTGGGACATACTGAGGTGGTACCGGTTGTTGGCAAGATACCCCTCGGATGTCTACCAAAGGTAACGAAAAAAGGGCTGAGACCCGTGGCAGAATGAGTACAATTATTATAGGCAAACTCAGCGGTGGGTAACAGGTCATACCAGTTGTCTTGTGCATGGTTAGTATAACATCTAAGGTATTGCTCCAATGTCCCATTCAGTCTCTCAGTCTGTCCATTGGTTTGTGGATGGAAGCCAGAGGACAATGCCCGCTCGATACCAAGTTTCCGACACAAAGCAGTCCAAAACTTGGAGGTGAATTGACTTCCCCGGTCCGAGATGATCTTGTTGGGCAATCCATGCAAACGAAAAATGTCCCTCACGAACACCTCGGCCATATGAGAGGCCGAGGGTAAACTTGGGAATGGGGAAAAATGCGCCAACTTGGTAAGTGAATCAATGGTAACCATAATACATGTGTGGCCTCGAGATTCTGGAAGGTCCACCACAAAGACCGTAGATATCTGCTCCCAGGGGTTACAAGGCAGGGGAATCTGTTCTAGCAGACCTATGGGTTTTTTGTAACAGTTCTTGCTACGGGCACAGTGAGCACATGCTTGAACATACTTCCTAATGTCCGAGGTCATTCCATGCCAAAAAAAAGATCTTTGGACCAGATCTACGGTGTTTAGTATGCCCCTATGTCCAGCTGTGGGATGGTCATGACACCAGGATATGACCTTTTGTTGTAGATCGGCCGTGGGCACAGACAATCTCTTATCCACAAAACACAAACCTTCCTTCATGTTAATCTGAGTTTGGGGGAAGGAGGAGCCGGAGACGGCACTTTAGTGGTAGCTGATCTTACTTGAGAGAGAAAGGATATGACCGAGGCAATAAACACTCGGTTAGGAAATAATTTCTCCTTAAGGCTCTGAGAAGGATCTTCTGTAGTGTTTCGGCGAGAGAGTGCATCTGCTATTAAGTTCTGACTTCCTCGTACATAAGTGATCCCAAAGTCGAACCGCGCAATAAAATGTGCCCATCTGGCTTGACGTGAATTGGCACACTCCATGTTCTGCAGAGTTCTGAGGTTCTTGTGATCCGTTCTAATAAGGAAGGGGTGGCCCCCTCCTTGTAAGAGATGCCTCCACTCCTCGCAGGTCAGCTTAATAGCTAATAGTTCTCGTTCGATCACAGAATAATTCCTTTGGCTGGCCCTAAGGGTTTTCGAGAGATAAGCGATGGGATGTTCTGCGCCAGCCTCTTCTTGCAGGAGAACCGCCCCAACCGCATAGGCCGAGGCGTCAGCTTCCACGATAAATGTTTTGGCTTGGTTAGGCTGGATAAGAATAGGGGCAGAGCAAAATCTTTGTTTCAGGGCAAGGAAAGCTTCTTCTGCCGCAGACGACCAAACAAAGGGTTGGTTTTCCTTTTTCAAAAGGGAGGTAATGGGGGCCACAGTAGCAGAAAAATTTTGAATGAACTTACGATAGAAATTGGTGAACCCCAGGAATTTCTGTACTTCCTTGGTGGTCTTCGGGGAAGGCCATTCCATAATTGCTGCAACCTTCTTAGTGTCCATCTTTATTCCCTCCTGGGACAGGACAAACCCCAAATACTGAACCGAAGAGACCTGGAATTCGCATTTACTGGATTTTACTAGAAGGTGATTTTCTTGAAGGTGGTGGAAAACCTCATGGAGATGAATGGAGTGTTCTTGAGGGGTCCTAGAAAATACCAGGATTTCATCTAGGTAAATAATAATGGAGCGGAACAACATATCCGAAAATGTGCGATCCATGAATCGTTGAAAGATCGCTGGGGCATTTACCAGGCCGAAAGGCATTACCCTGTACTCGTACAGCCTGTAGGGTGTTCTAAATGCGGTTTTCCATTCATCTCCTGCCCTAATGCGCAGGAGATGATATGCATTTCTGAGATGCAACTTAGAGAAACTGGTAGCGCCCCTCACAGCTTCAAGTATGCCAGAGATCAGGGGCATCGGGTATCTATCCCGGATCGTAACCTTATTAAGCCTACGGTAGTCAATACAGGGTCTAAGTTCCGTGGAGTCTCTTTTGGCAATAAAAAACAGAGGAGCCCCTGCGGGAGATCTCGAAGGTTGGATGAGGCCATTCTTTAAATTGGCGTCCAAATATT